>NC_141474.1:24435761-25831761 GCF_009769465.1 Tauraco erythrolophus | reverse complement strand
GGATGGCAATGCAGACTTTGCTTTGACATCTGGAGCTTGTGCTCAGCTCTTTTCTTTGGACTGTAGGGAAGAACCACCCCTTGGTGTTGAATCAACTGGCCTGACTCACAGTAGCACCCTTACCCTGAGTGTTTTCACCAGTTGATGTTTTGCACCGAATCTTTAAATCTTGTGTCAGCCAAAACCAGGCGGACAGATGCCACGACGGCCGCCAGTAAAACAGCAGGGATCTCAGCATTTTAATGCATCTCATCACAGCAGATGAGGTGGATGTTAATGCCCAAACACTCACTTCATGCCAGGGGACCCTTCATTGATTTAGGAAACGATCTCCCTGTAGGGAAAATTTTTTGTAATTGTCCAATAGGAGCTTTCTTATAACTTCTGCTAAAGCAGCTTGTACCAGCTACAGTTGGAGACAAAAATCTGCTCAGAACCAGCTGATCCACTCCCAGATGATGACTTCATGTCGGTGTTCTCCCTGTGCCGTTGGTCTCCGACTGCTCTCAGGGGCATGAGCCAGGACCGGATTGCGGCTATTTCACAAGTGGCTGCTCTTCAGCTGCTGGGACAGAAGCCGGGATGGGACCAGCTGCAGTGGGAGATGTGGTTCTCCCGATGGATATCAGTGTTCAGGGTGCCCCGTGCTGAGGGTGCAGGCTGGAGGACACCAACTGTTGGGGAAGTCCCACCGGCTGGTTTCCCCACCAGGCTCTCATGATAACCCCCCCCTCCCCACCGATGCCTCCTACCAGCTGGACCCATTAACCCAGTCAGGAGAAAAATTGTTCCCCGTGTCAATTTTCCATTTAAAATGCAAACTAGATTTGACAGAGTAAACTGAATAAGATTTGGATCGGATAATCCAGTAAAAGCTAATTACTAAAACAAAATGAGACACTGAGACACAATCTCCCTCCTCCCCTCTCTAACGAGGTTCATTTGATGAGTTCTCTGGCCTCGAGTATTAGCACTTTCTATCAAGAAACACAAGCTATTAACTCCTTTTAACAATTATGATGTTCAATAAACTGATTAGGAGCCCATGGTACATAATTTAAAACCATTTGGATGTCCTATGGCCATTAAAGAGAAAGCAATGAGTCTGAACAACCCTGCTAATTATAGGTCTTGATGACTCCTGATTAGAAATCCTAATTAGGTGTCCTAACTAAATCTTTTCTTGTTTTTAAATTTATTGTCTTCATCTCCTCACCTTGTTTAAGAGACAATTTCAGGAAAGTTAAAAACAACCTTCCCTAAACTAAAAATTCACTAGCCAAATGGAGTAAGGTTCACAGCATCACCAATAAAAATTGCCTTAACACAAACAGCTAAATACTCTCAGTTTGATTTTATTCTGAATTCTACAACTAGTTACAGAGTTTGGTGGGTTGACTCTTTCTTCTCTCTTGTATTCTCCAATTTATAGTATATTATTGAAAAGCCCCAAAACCTGAAATTTCAAAAGTTGCTTTTCAATCCCTCGTTCTTTTTTCATCCAAATTTGAAGCTTCCCTAGAATGTTTACATAAAAAAATAAATTAAGAAAGTAAAAATTTCTAGTTTCCAGTATTGGTTCAAAATGCAAACAATTTCTGATCTCTTCTTTTTTGTTCCTTGAAAATATGCATTTGACAAGCTATTTTTACAAATCTTCCCTTTTTCTTATTAATGTTTTTAGTAAGTTCCGCTACAATAAATTATTTGAAAACCTAAAATCAAAGGTGCGTTTCTGGTGCAAAATTAAGGAATAACAGCAATCTGAATCTGGCAGCTCAATTTTCATGTCCAGCCTCTCTGAGCACAATTTTGTGCAATGGGGTGATCTGCAGGGAAGAAGACACAAGTGGAAAGATGAGCTTGGGTGAACAGAGATATGATGTGGAAGGATGCTCTAAGAGCAGTGCAAAAATGGTTTTGTTCTTCCACAAAGTCCTGTTCCGACCTGTTTTTTCCAGGATCCTCATGGTGTGGATCTAGGCAAACAGAAAGGCTGTGCCACTACAAAGGGAAAGGCAGAGAACCCAGTCTCTTTGGAAACGTTCATTAACGGTTAATCCTCCTCCCTCCTAAAAGTCTGTCCCTCATTTCTGCTCTAAATTAATTTGCTTCATCTTCTAGCCATTGGGCTTTGTTCAGCTCTTGTCTGCTAGATTAAAAAGCTGTCTGCTACCAGAACGCTGCTTCCTGGGAAGGTATTTATAGATGAATATCAAGTCACCATTTAGCCTTCTCTTTGTTAACTCAAATAAATGAGCTTAACCTTGCCCTTGGCCCGTAGCACTTTTATGCAATAGCAAAATGATGGGTATGGGTGATACCATCCTCCTCGTCATTCGAGAACTGATGTTTCCAGAGGCTTTCCCCTAAAATCCCAAACTATGGAGCTCCAAAGTTAAAGTAACAGGAACACCAGTGGCTTTCCAACAACTGTAAACTATGGAGGGTACATCAACACTGACAGCAAACCTGGGAGTTTGATCTCAGTCCCGTCTCCATGCATGATTCTCATTCGCCTATGCAAACACAGTGTGGGACCAGAGATGAGTTTAGCCCATATTTCTAGGGTGGATAAGCCCAAATTTAGCACATCTGAGGTGTTCTTGCTCACTGGAGCAAGAATCCAAGACAGGGCTTGGCACTTGGCAGCCTGGTACCCAAGGAGATATCCTGTGCTTAGCTCCTAAAACAATACCGAAGCTTTTATGGTTTGATAAATAATGGACAATAGGATGAGATGGCAGCTCAGCTAGACTGATCATTTCTTTAATTTCTGGCAAGCAGTCTGTTGATGATAGGCACAGATAGATGCAAATGTTCATGGACAGACCTTACAGAACCCTTGTCAATATAAATATGATTGCCTTATGGAAAAGTATAGATCCATCCTCTGTGAAAACTGTTGACTGATCAACAATTTTTGCAGTCACTGACAATTTTGCGCTTACACTTGCATTTTTTGAGCAATTGACAGCTGACAAAGAAGCAAAGGTTTTCACTGTAAGAACAAAGCCCAAAAAAGGAGGGAGATATTTGGAATTTGAAAAGAAAAAAAAGAAAAAAGAAGGGAGGAGAGATCCAAATGGGCCATTTCAGGGAGAAAGTAAGCTGTGATAAAAGTTATTTGACATTTAGAGAAACTTCAGATCAAATATACTCAACTCCTGACAAATATTTTTTTTGTGAGGGCGACAAAACGTGGACTAGAGAGGAGATAGGGTGATATCTTTCTATTGGACTGAACTGGATACTCTTGTATAGGTCTAGTTCAGGAATAAAGTTATTTCCGTTAGATGTAAACCCAGCCAGTGAGTGCCGAGGTCCCGATGTCTCTCTTGCCTGCTCTTTGGAGGAATGACCCAGTTTAACTTGTCTTTTGCACCTGCTTCATTAATAGCCTCTGCAACAACGCCAGGAAAGGTTTCTTGCACTGTCACATAGCCTAAAACCCACTCTTGTTCATCAGATATTATGCCTGTCTGTAGGAGGGGAAAACACTCTTTGAAAAAAACTGTATTTGGAGGTCAAGTTTGGTTTAACTCCAGTGGAAATATCACAGAAACACACAAAAAAGCCAGTTATAAAAATGTCCATCCAAACAATCCACTCCCACTGAACCCACTGCTGGCTTGCAGCTACTCCAAGAAAGATCTCCTTGGACAGCCCATCTGACACTGCCCACAGACCAGGCACACTGTGAGCCACTCCATCTCCTTTCCAAATTAATGTGGCCCTCCTCACAGATCCAAATCTCACGGCAGGGGGCGGTGGCTTGGATCTTGTGCTGACCAGCGGAATGCCCACCCCAAATGCAGCCCAGGAGAAAGCTGATTGGAGCCAAAGGCTTGTGGCTCGTGTTGGTCTGGCACGCTAGTCAATGGCATTTCCATCCCTGAACACTAAATATTATCACAATACGATTGAGAAAGCAAAATCTTCTTTTAGGATATGGTGTTCCATCCTGTACAAAGCCATCACGTGAGTTTTAATCTGAAGCTTTGCCCTTTAGTTGTGTTTGCGGAATTTCACTTGCAGTAATACTTACTTAGCACAGGAAAGCATAGGTGTTATCAGCATGATCTCTTTTTTGGGTGATCCACAGGGGAATATTTGACCTTTGCCTCTTTTTAATACCCAGCGGAAAGAGGCTGCCTTTCTTCCAGCAAGCTGAGCTCTTCATTTGTTATCTCAGTCTGGGATTTAGCAGGATTCAAAGCTGATTAGGTTAGAAAGCATATGGGCGATGAAAGACATTTTATGTAATGGGTTTACACATCCCATTTGGTAAACAAGCAACCACGCTATTCACTCTGAAGAGTTAATGTTTTTCATGCTTATTATTTTTAGAGTCTAATTTTGCCACCATGGGGAAGTTTTTACCCTCAAGGTGTGGGACTCTGGCCAATGGGGTCTCTTCAGGTGAATCAGCATCAATGACATTTCCCCTTTCTCTGATAGAGAGAAACAAAAATAGCTTCATTGGGAACAATGGCCAGTTGTGAATGACTGAAGCAAAATGTTCCTCTCTTCCTCTTTTTCAATTTATTAAGCAGTTTGGCAAAACTGTTATGATTTCCTGCTTCTCTGCATGTTCAGGTCCCTCCAGAAAAAAAAAACACACACCAACAACAAACAAAATCTCTCTTGGTTTGGGTTCTAGACTTGATGATTGCAATAGAAACAATTCAATATTGATGCTAGATTGATGAATCAAGTCCTCTAAATCATCTGTTCCTTACAGCCGGTAAGGCTGGGACATATTATTAAAACAATCCTCTTCCTTAGTGCCTAGTCTTGTCCTTTAACAAGTGTGGGTATAATTTTTGTTCTCTGTAAAACACTAGGGTCAAGGTGACAAGCACAGAACCACTGAGACGTGTGTGGAACAATTCCTCTTTCAGACACATGATTTATGAAGTATCTGACTAATGTGGCCATGGGAGCCTGAGAGGAAGGCAAGGAAGCTGGTTAAGAAGCACTTAGCTCCCCTCTCCAGGCCCACATTACATCCCATACCCACAGTAGCATTCATCTCACTTGATGGTAGCTGTTTAAAATGTCGGCATTTTATTTAAGCTGGTAGTCAAAGTTCCTTCTCCATTCAGTGAGGACATGAGCATCTGCAGATGATGATTCATTCCCTCCTCTATCAGACATCATCACCACCAGATGTCCTACCCCTTGGTTATAGGAAATGCTTAGACACCACACTCCTGAATAGATATATGAGATGAATCCCCAAGCATCTAATTAACCTGTATAGATCAGCTGGCCTAAACACCTTTGACATTCCCATTTACACGCAGCTCAGCTCACCACGATATCTCTGAACAGTCTGATGGGACGAGAAAAGAGCAGGGTTGACTTGACACCAGGCGCTTCTTTGCCTCTCACCCAGCCTTGTAACACATCTCTGAGGCTAGCCACTATCTCATTCCACCCACTTGAGGCCTGGCCAAATGATAGGGCTGTCCCAGCCTCCTTACTGGTCACTGGGATGATGACAGCACGGAGGAACTGGCTTTTTCCACTAGGTTCAAAACAACCAGCTGACACCCTTTACCTCTAATTTAGGGGAAAATTGCCCTCACATTGCTACTACAAATAGGAATAATGGCCTTTAATTAGCAACCAGAGTTGATCTCTCTCTGCTTGGAAAATGTCCCTTGGTTTTAATTAGACTCCTAGGGCACTGCTCTGACATCCTGGCCCCAGACCTTACCACTGCCATGAGTACAATACGAAGTAAGATCTAAGCCGGTCCCATTCTCTGCATGCAGCTCAACAACTCTCTCTGTTATATTCTTCATCTCCAACAAGTTCTGATTTTTTTGACGTGCCTAAGATGAATATTCAAGGTTTTAGCCCAATTTACATATCTGTAATCCGGCAGTGAGAATAAAGGTTGTCAGGCAAAATAATGTGTGTCTCAAGGTCAGACCTGGTTGAAACCGATAATGGTGCTTAACAGCCTATGCCATGCCTCCGCAATGATCAGCATTGCTCTAATTGACAAATTAGCTGTCCATATGGGCTCAGAGGCAATCATACCTCCATAAATCCCAATAAATACAAACATAATCTGATCTAAGTTGGATCAGCCAAATAAGTTAAAGCTAGATTTAACACCTTAAAGGATTGCACTGAAGGAAAGTCACTGTTAGACAAGATTCGGGAGCGCTGGAAACATATGGTCAGAACAGAGGCTTGTCCCTACCCCAGCCTTCCGCGTCTCCTGGCTGATCTGCCTGGGACTGCAGCCCTGTCCCAGGGTCTGTGTACTGGTGGTTGATGGGATGCGGGTTCCGCCCTCATCAATTTGCATGGGAGGTCACTATTGGGCAGGAGAAGAGCTGGCTCTGTGCTGCCTGTTGCAACTGGCTTTAAGGAATGTCCGCGAAAACCCTTGTGTTGCGTAATTGTGCCTTTCCATGATTTCCTGAAAAAGAGGTCGATGCAGTCAGCCAGTCTCTGTGTGTGTGCTCTTCTTTCTTCTCCTCAGCTCCTTTCCCTCTTTCCTTCCCCAAAATATCTTCTGAATCTATTGCCAATCTCAACCACATTGAACAGAGATCTCCAAGAGGTGCTAGGCAGCTGGGAAGTTTCTGCAAATTTCTGGAAAACAGGTAGCCTGGTAGAGCAGAAAGACCTTGTCAGTTCTTGCAGGAGAGAGAGGTTAGGACCTTGTAAAACATACAGATCCCACACAGGTGAGTGGTACTGCAGAAATCTCACCTTTTTCTTCACAAGCTTCACCATTCATGGTGTAACAGGGATTCCCAGGACCGTTAGGTCCAGACAGATTCCTAAAGCCCCATCCAGGTCTCTACCCTGGAAGAAGCAAGGGCTGCTGGGTACCCTGCAGTAGGACCAAAGTGTGTGGTCCTGCTGAAAGCTGAAGATCTGCTGAAGGCGTTCAGAAGAATAGCAATGCCTTAATGGTAACAACATCTCTTTGCATACCTACACTGGCTATTCTTTGAGAACCAGCTTGACTTTATCCGAGTATGCCATCAAAGGCACCCAGGTCTTTGCCACTATGGCTCTCCCACTCAGGATGGCCTCCTAGTGCTATCTAGGGCCCTGAAGGTGCTGAGGTCTTGTTCATAGCCCAGAAGCTTGGAGGACCTGATCTCAGGGACAAGATGGAAGGATGAACCTGGAATTGTCCCAGCAACTGGGAGGGTATAGTAGGCTGAGATTGGGTTAGACACTTCTCAGTGGGGAGAAGAATGAATATTAAAGGTAACAGTTATAATGACTTCCCCCACTTGGGTAGGAAATGTAGATGTCCAGGGTACAATACATAGGTTGAAATCTTGGATCTTTCCCAGGCCAGATTCAGCTCAAGTCAGCTTCAGCAGAAGGAGAATAGCCCCTACTGTCTGCTTCACCTATTCCTGTGGGCATTTCCTGCCAGTCTGTCCCCTCTGCCATGGGACAAGAAAAACTTTGACTTTGACTGCTTTGCAGACTCTGGAGCCATGGTAGAGATCAGAACTCCAGGAGATTGGATGGAAGGTGGGAACATGGAAACATTGATCAAAACAAAAAATAGTGAACAGCAGGAGACAGAAGGTTCAGGTCTATAAGTCCCTCCTTCAATAAGTCCTGCTTAAATAGCCTTAGGGTCTGAACTTTTTGGTGTCAACCTCCTGACTTCAATTGACTTTGGATCAAGTTCTGAATTAAGCAGTAAATCACAATGCTCATCCTAGGCACTGCATGGGAAGTACAAGAGTTAGACAGTGATTTATGAGAGATTTGACCCAGTGCTCACCTTGAAATATAACCTTCATCCTTCTGGATTGTCAACATGTGAAAAGAAACTGAAGCCTCCAGCCTTGCTGCCAGAACCGTTTTTCAGAGGACTTCAGTAGCAAAAAGGGATTATCAGAAACATTAGTAGACTGGTGCAGCAAGTTTGGAGGTGCTTTTTTGCTCTGTTGTGGCTGCCCATAAAAGACTGCCAACTGTTCAATTTAGGTGTTTGAATTGCAAGTTCACATTTAAGCATTTCAAAGAGATGGAAGCAAAATTATGTAAGATTCAGGGAGATTCTTGGTATTCTTTGTGCTCATATGTTTCTGGGAAGGCATCTGAAATTGCACTTGTATCTCTATAAAGTGGCAAGAAGCTCAGAGACAGCAAATAAGGGATGTTGTTCACTGTCTCTTCCAGTACAAGAAGCAGACATAACCTAATGACACTAAAAATGATGATCCAAACCCAACACAAATAGAGCTTGTAAATACATTATGAAACTCCTTGATAAGTGATGTTTTGGATATTAAGAGCTTATGTTACTTCAAAAGGCGACTGAACAAATTCATGGCAGAAAAAACCATCAAGAGATGTTCTGTTCCAAGATACCACTGTTGGCTCTCTAGGACTAAACAGCAAAGTGTCAGAGGCTAAAGAGTATTCTGAGAAAGTGTGCCTTATTCTTCCCTATATCCTCCCTTTTGGGCACTTTCAGAAATAGGATCAATATTGTTTCCAATGGACGTTTTGCCTGGTCCTATATGGCCATTCTTGTGGATTTAGGTCCTTTTGTTCCCAGGGAAATACTACAATGTGATTGTTCTGTTGAGGTCCATTTGGTCTGTTCATTGACAAAAAGCCTCCTCATACACTTCCAAGGTGTCTGCGCTCATGGCCTTCTCCTGGATACAGTCATAACTCAACAGCTGCTATTGGGTAACCCCGTCACTCTCCTCTGTTGCTTACTGCTTGCATCCAATAGGGTCAGTCTGGTGCAGCAACTTTCTATATTTTGCGATTAGATTAAGGGATTATTGATGACGATTCCCTAAGCAATCACAGAACGCAGCTCTCCTAGCAACAGGCTGATAAACCTTGGTTCCATGTTTTAATTCCTTAAATTCCATTAGAAGAGATTCTTACAGTTTAAGGCATATATGTTTGTTTTTCCAGCCCTAATGTGGATTATTAAGCTATGGGTGTGCAGTAACTATGCTTGGCATTAGCATCCTTTATATATACTTTTCTGGGCTCACTATCACAAATTTCCTACCCTTTAGATCTTTCCGTCTAAAAGAGAAACACAAAGATAAGAAAAGAAAGAATAAATCTGTGTATGTATATGCAGGCACATATAAAGCTCTTTTTCCTAACTTAATCTTTTTTCTCTGTTTCTATGTGTGGAAGATTCATTGTCAGATGGGGTTCGAAGGCCTAATCTATGACTCCCATTGACAAAAATGGGCTTTAGCTGAGACTGGCTGAGAAGACAAAGAAAGGGAGCGCTGCAATTGATGGGGTGGAAGATGAGAATAGAAAAAGTATCCAAGAGACATATGGCAAGAGCACAAAGAGACACTCAGAGACAAGACAAAGCTGTAGGGTTTAAGCAAGGCTTCAAGCTTGCCTATCATACACATCTCTTATGAAATGACCCATTTAAATTACCCATTAGCTAATCCTCCCAGCCACTTTCAGGCTTTCAGTGAGCATTAGGGCAGAAGCATTGCATGGAAAGATGTGAAGCCTGGGCCTCAGCCCAGGTACAAATCTCCCTAAAGTCGGATCAGTCTCAGGTTTAACAGAGAGCCTTTGGAGCACTAGGGATAATTTTTGCTGTTGTAAGACGACTTTGACGAGCAACAATGGAAATGTCCTCCTGGAAAGAAGGGCTTCAAGTTCTTTAATAGCATGAGAGGACCCACTACAATCAGTAGTCAAAAAACAAGTTAAAAACAAAGCCAGGAATACCAGCCCTCTGTTGGTCTGGTTGCTTTGAAGACCTGCCAACTACAGCAAAAGAAGGTGGTAGATACCATGGTGGCAGAGCTATGGATGGGAAGACATCCTCCAACACAACTGGAGGCACCTTTCCACAAAGGATGGGTTTGCTACCAGAGCAGATTTCATTTTGTAGCTGTCAAACTCATTCATACAGGGCTTCAGTTCAGTCGGTCCCATCCCTAGGCTCACATGAGCTACAAATCCAGGTCCCTGTGTACAGGCAAGGGTGGACAAAAGCCAGCTCTCCATTGAGCCCAGCTGCAGGTGCAGCAAATACTGAAGGATCTTCTGGCACAAGGAGAGAGAATAGAACTCTTCCACATCTTCTGTAGGAGGACGTTGGTCAGGATTGATCCTCAGCACACTCTGGGGAAACATGGCCACCAGCCTGGGGTGCTCACTGAAAAAGGCCCGATGGGACAAAGATTTCATTGTATGGCATCTGTATTCCTGTATTATGGCTTCTATATTTCTATTCTGACCACTGAGTGCATGGGAAGGGCTAGAAGAAGAAAAAATAAAGCCCATAGGGACTGTAAGTAATAAAAGGCTGCAGCAGATTTGTCACACTATTTCATTTCTTATTAAGTTGAATGGTCTCAGTAGAGAGGGTCATAAAAGAAACCACAGGTTCAAATACCTCTGAACTCCAGAAATACTTGGAGATAGCTCTAATTCTTCATTTATCATTATTATATCTACTAAGAAAAGAGATATATATTTTAATTCCCATCTCAAATTGTTTTTTAAATATTCTTATGTTAAACAAACAGAACTACTCCAAAACAGTTTTGATTTTCTACAACTATCATTCATGTTCTCCTTATTAATTCTATTTTCAAAATAAAATCCACCAGAATAAATAATTTATTACAACATTTTTGGCCTGTGAACATTAAAAGCTATAGGTGCTGGAGCTCCCCATGCAGGACAACTGCACTGATTCTCAAGGTTATGTGTATTTTTTGTGATAGAAGGCAAGAGTTTAACTAAAATGAGTAAGAATTAGAAATAGAGGAAATTCAGAAGCTTTTTTATATTAAACTCAAAGCCTTTCCCAGAGCTGAGTGTTTCAGGTCAGTTGGAATTTGCCTGAACTCATTTCTGGATTTGAAAGTGATCTCAGAAACCAAAGCCTAAGTGGGGAATGATTTACCAAAGAAATACTCGCTTCTGTGCGATATTCTCAGTAATAAAAAGAACTATTTTCTTTTCTTTTTAAAAAGCCATTAGAAGTCAGATTTCTTATTACCTGTAGTTTCTCCCTGCCCCAAGATCAACCCCATAAACCCAGCTGTGTTTACAGCCCGCATGATGCTGCTGCATGGGAACCTGGAGGGCAGCTCATTGCAAAATAAGGGTGACATTTCCTCGAAACAAGACTGATAGTCCTGTGCTAGGTAGCTGAGCTTGGGCAAGTGAAATGCAAAAAATAAAACCATATAAACCCCCTCCAAAAACCCTAAAAAGCAAAAGAGGTAAAAAAAGCCCTGCAAAACCCATGATAAACTACACGGGATCCTCAAAAACAGTTTCTTTCAACGATCATCACGTTGGTATTAGCAGTAATTTGTAAAAACCTTTTCTGCCTGACTCTTGTGCATTCAGAGAGATGTTGCCACATCATGAAGTGTTGGGCAAATAAATGGTCCTGATCCTGACTCCAGGTGAGTCATTTGGGCTGGGAGCAGGTGGAATGGCAAGTGGATGCTGCGTGGATGTGACCGATTACCCTTCTCTTTGGAAGCAAACAAACAAAGTTTCCTTTATTTACTCAAGGTTTTAAATAAAAGCTTAATTTTCATGGCACCACTTTCGAAAAGAAAAGCTTTGAAAGATTTTATTTTTCTACAGGAAAGCACAAGGAATGTGCTTATTTAGCTGAGATAAAATGATAATTCCTAAGAAATCATTGTGGATTAGGGAGCGAAGCGATTAGAGAGAGAGATGGTATATTTATGAATGTGTGCATAGCCTCGCTGGTTAAAGGGGTATTAATCCCTCTTAGTCTGCAAAAGGACCTTCAGACTGCTCAAGCAAGCAGGGCTTAGGCACTGCAAGCTTCCTAGAAAGTCCTAAATCTTCACATTAGCTCCCTGCGTTTCCTCATCTTAAAGTCTAAGCCGTTTTCTAAAGGATACTTCCATAAACAAGCCCCCTCAGAATCTGCAAGGATTTGGAAATCCGGATTGGTGAAATTTTTTAAATCCAAGGTCCAAGTGGATAGAAGAAGATTAGGTTGCACTTAAAAGGGCACCTTTAAAGAGACAGAGCTGTCTTAGATCATTATTTAGGCTGAACTGAAAAAGAAAGAGAAAAGAGGGGAAAGAAAAGAAGACAAAAGAGGAGAGAAAAGGAAAAAGTGTTGCGTCTGAGATCCAGCTAACTCAGTGTCCTACAAGGTCCCAGAGCCTTTAATGGGGCAGAAAATGTGTGTATCTCTGCCAAAAAACACCACCACATTTCTTGCAGAGTACCCAGATTACTTGTGGCTGCCCCATCAGCCCTTCCCCACAAGGTTCAGTGGGACAACCTGTCCTCGTTTCTGTGATGAGTTGTTGGTTGCTACCAAATTGCATCTGGATTTCTCCGCCGATGGTGTAGAGTGCGTACAGCAGGAATGGCAGTTCACGTTTGCAAATATTATAAGGTTCCTCAGGGAAACTGGGTGCATCTTACAGGGGGATCTTGGTTCATTTTCACTAGACTTCACGTTGTTCATGCGAGACTCATGAGGTCCTCCCTCCTCTCTCTCTTATCACCATTAAAGTGTTTGTAGCCACGGGCTCTGCTGCAAGGGAGGAGGGACAGTGCATCTACATGTGAGCCAAGTTCAGCAGAAGTAAGTGACCCCTGGCTTACTCTTTTAAACTTGTGGTCCTGGTTATTCCACTAGAACAGCCAAGGAGCAGAGAAGTCCTTGCTCACCTGACCACTTTGCCTTAACCAGGGGAAAAAATAGATATTGAGAGGAAGAGGAAACAAACTACATGTGATGATGGCTACAGAGAAGCAGGAATGACACTTGACAGCAATTCGTGGTCCTGGCCCAGTCCTAACCATGGGACTTCCTATATTTAGAAATATGTAGATCATTTTGTTTTAACTAAAAGAAGTATTCTGACACCAAAAATGGAGAGAGGCAGGGCTTTACATCCTGCCCGCAGAGTTCCGAGGTGCTCAGAGTGCTGATAGAAAACACAGCTCTGGGTGTTATTTTCTTTCGCTGTGCAATTGGTTAAGGTGAATCCTACAGGCCACCTCTGAAGATGCTCTGAAGTTGACAGTTTGGCAATGGAAAGCATGTGACACTTCTCTATCATGCCATCAATGCTTCTAGAACTAGCAATAGCTCAACACAGGATGGGATGTGTGATTAGTATGTGATGAGACCTCAAGGTGGGAGGATTGGTAGTAAATCCAGTTGAAAAAGTCTTACGAATGCCTCTGTAATAGGTGAGGAAGGTCTTGGAGGTCTTTGGAGCTCTGCTGCGTAACATGACCTCACTGCAGTCAGTTGTCTCCAAGTCAAAGACACAAGGGATGAGATCTGGGGAAAGAGCAGTACCTCTGCCTCTGCACAGAGTAGTTGAATAGTCATGTAGTTGAGTAGTCAGAGTAGTTGAGGATGGTAAAACAACACATAGTACAGCACACTTCACAGTGTGATACCTCCTTAGCTGTTCTCGCATTTCAACAGGCTTATGAGATGAGTGGTGAGAGTGTGCTATCCACTGAAGAGCGGCCATGGCATGGGTGATTCCCAGAGGGAGATTTTTTTTTCCAGTCTCGCTTCAGACTGCCTGGGCAATGTGCTCCTCTTTCATCCCAAGGTAGAAAGGCCTCGTTTTGTCCACCAACTTCAGAACAGCTTTCTTGTTGCCTGTGAATGTATACTGAGACATCACAGGACATTGCTAAGGAGTAAATAATCTCCTTCCACCACCTTCCTCCCATTGACATTTCTACTATCTCTTCCTATTGGTTTCTATTATGGCTTTACATTAATCTGCTCTCCCCTTCTTAAAGTACATAGATAATACTTATAAATTATATGCCTCCAATGTTTTTAAGGCACACACCCTCCCTTTTGAGATGTATTCAGCTTGCTATGAGCTTAACGTGGAGTACGTGTATCTACATGTGCAGCACCAAGCACAACTAGGGCAGTGACATCCACCAGCACTTTGCATAGATAAACGATAATCACCAACCAGTTCTCTCGATCTCCAAGGATGATTTATAGTCATGCCTCCTTCCTTTCCCCAATGAGCAGATCCAGAGAGCTCCCCTCCTGCCAGCAGATCTCCTGCCTTCAGAAGGACGCTTTGTGAGACTTGGATTTTGTGAGCTTAAGCCCTGACACCTCCTTCCCCCAGAAAAATTTGCAGAGCCGTGAAATCTTTAAAGTATTTCAACAAGTCCAGTAGCACTTTACAGACTAATGCAAATGAGATCATAAGCAATTGACCAGAAACAAATAAATAATTCAAAATCTACTGCAAGTGTGAGAAGTATTTAAATGCTATTGATAAACTAATCTACAGACTCCATTAGCAATTCAGTCACACAGCACCTGTATTGATCAGCGAATTTAAGCACACGCACAAAAACAACCCCCCAAAATACAGCAAGCGAAAGCTAGCCTGTCTAGCAGTGCTTTAGCAAGCAACTTCATTAACATTTGGGAGTTTACTGTGTCATGTACTCCGGGAGTTTTCTTGCCTTGCTGTTTTATAGACTATGGCAATAGCCTGAATGCTATGTCTATGGAGTAGTTTTAACAAAGCTTATATATTTATCTGTAATGTGGATTAAAAATCGTTTGGTCATTGCTCCTTTTAAGGCACCTACATATTGCTGAATTAGCTAACGTCACATGCCTACCCTCCAAAGTCTGCTTTTGGGCTACAGACAGTGCTGCCTCCTGAAGTCCTGGCTTGCTCAGCCTTTTCCCTTACTGCTGAAAGTGTAACACATTAAATTTCCTCCTAAAATACCTTTTTGGGTTATACATACAGCTGTTGGTCATGCTGTGGACTCTATAGCATTAGTGTGGACTTGAGTGGTGGTGGTGGTACAGGTCTGTGTATGGATGGACTCTGCAGGCTGCAGCTGCAGATGAAGCCCTTCGGAAGAGCTCAGCAGATTGGACATATCCACATGGAGCTACTCAGGGAACCAAACTTCTTCCACCCACCTCAGGCAGCAGGAAACATCCCATTTGGCGTGTCAGGATTGCACGTCCCTCTGCACCCTAGCAGGTAGCCCTGCACCTCCTGCACTCAGCCTCGCCTGGCCCTACATACCTCGTTTTCAGCCCTTCCCAGCTGTGACACAGAGGGAGACTGTCACTATGCCACCCCAGAGGAGGTGAGGGCTGGTGGCCCGTCGATACAGCAGCGGAGGAGAGGTGGAGGCTGAACGAAGAGCAGCCCTTTCAATGGAGGGGGTCTTTCCCCCCCCCCCTTCCTAATTGCTTAACACACCGACCTTTTAACTCAAGGAGCATTTTGCAGCGTCGGCTTCATTCCTGAAGACTTTGTTGAAGGCTGGAAAAAAGCATCGGGCTCAGCAGTGGTCCTGACAGATGATATTTGCAGCCAGGCCTCCGTCTCCTCAATCCACCCTTAGGCTCAGCCAGACCTGCCAAAGCTCCCTCCTTTGCTCTTTCCCGCTGTCACCCAGCAGCCTGCATCAGGGCAATTACCAAAACAAATCAATCTTCTCTTGACAGTTCATTTACACTGAATTAATTTGGAATTAGAAACCGTTATTGCAATTGGCAGCTCCTGATATTCCCAATACAACGCGGCATCTGCAGGGAAAACAACTCTAGACCCCGGCGTTTGAATTAAAAAGGACAGTTCTTCCTGATTGAGATATAAAACCAGAAAGGATTTTTTTTTTTTTTTTCTCCAAGTTCTTGTTAGTTTTAGGCTGCTGGCAGCAAATCCAGACCTGCGATGTTCTAAAGAAAACCTTCCTTATGGCAGTATGTTTCTCTCTCACTCAGAGTGGTATTTCTAATACTGCCGCATAGGGATAAGACGCCTGAGTCTTAACTTGCACCTTTTGTGTCGTGTTGGAGCCCACAGTGCAGGGGCATGTTGGAAGAGGCAGTCTAAGCAATCTTGTGCCCATTTCACAGGTAAGGAAACTGAAACACAGAGAGGTTGAGAGGTGAATTTGCCTGACCTGGTTTTCCTCTCTGAAGCCCGTAGTCTGAGCTGCTCCCATCGACAAAATGTCCTGCTTTCCTTCTTTAAAAAACAAAACAAAAAAAAACCACAAAAGCCAAAAAATGCGTTTTATAAAAAACATTAAGCTTTCCAGTAAACATTTCAGAGTACTAAGGTTGGTCACACAACATCACATGCCTTGTTAAACCCCCTCCATATATTTATTTACACCCTTGGCTGAGTGGATTTGACCTGATGTCTCCCACCTCCAAGCACCTATGCATTCAACTTTAGGAATAACTTTAACTCTAGGATTTGCTTTAACTTTTAATCAGCCCTGAAGTGGTCAGGCAGTTGGACTAGATGATCACTGTAAGTCCCTTCCAATGGAAATATTCTAGTCTAGTCTAGTCCAATCCAGTCCAGTCCAGTCCAGTCCATTCTAACCTGCAGGACTTCTTAAAATTATTTGCCAATTCACTGGGCCAGAGGAAAGACACACAAATACAGAGGATAAAGATGCTAGCTGCAAGGTCTTCTGCCACCCTCTCTGATCCCTACCACCACCATCACCATGTTTTGTTTGAGGCATTGGAAGTCCTTATTAGATGGACATCATGGGCAAGGTAGGCTGAGAAACATCTCTGGGATGTTATAAGGGGCACTGAGCTGCTCAGCCAAGGCATGATGAGGGTGCTCCCAGGAGGCCCTGCAACATATCTCTTCAGCACTTGGCAATTTTAGCATTGCAAACTGACACACCAGAAAGATTTAAGGAGCAACCAGGGTCAAGCAGGAGCTGGGTGGTGGTTCGAAGGCTTTACAGCTGGACTGAAGGGCTTAACATGGTAATTGTGAACCTAGGTCCCTTCACGGGTCTAATCCCTGATCTGTTTCCTGCTCCACCTTTGCTAGGGCTGGACACGCACCAGATTTTTTTGTTTCAGTGGGTTATTCTGTAATTCTTATGCCTTGCCTGGATTCCTTCCAATCTTTCTAGAACACAAAATAAAAATGAAATAAAATGAAACAAAGCAAAATTTCAGATGAGACTATCTAGTGCTGAGTCCTACTTGTTTTTACAGCAATAAAATACAAGGGCAGGCAAGCAGAAAAGCGTCAGATACATGAATTTCTGTCCTTCTTCTTGTTTATTGGAGATAAACAAACTGGCAAAAAAATCCCAACCAAACAAAATCCCCAAATTCTCTAGTAATCCTGCCCTCAGTGAGACTTTTTCACTGAAACTCAAGGAACCAATGTCAACTACGTTCATGTCAATAGTGTTACCATTTGAAGCACAGACTGCAACTGCACAACCCTCTGCATGTGTGGGTGCTGGCAGCTCTGGTTTGAGGGTTCCTCTGATGTTTTCAGCCCAACTTGCCCTGCTGCAGATCTGCTGAGCTGAGCGGCGATTGTGCCAGGATGAATTTTACCCCTGGAAGCAACAGCTTGGCATCCCAGCCCACCCCTTCACACTGTATACACTGCCCCGATAACGGAGCACGCCTGGTTACTGGAGCTCCATGCCTTTACACTAGCCTCCAGGCAGGGGAAAGGAGCGCAGGATCAGGCAACAAAAGTTTACAGATAATTCCATCTCTCTGTGCTTTGGGATCTCACACTCAGCCTGGTCTTTTATGCCAGCATCCAAGAGGCTGGAAATATGTGGTGAATTTAGGTGAAGGGCTCATGCCTCAGCTGCAGCTCCAGGATATATTTACTTAAATCTCTCCCTGTGCCAGAGGAGTTTCTTTGTGATGCTTAACTCCTAGTGTCTTTGTTGGGATCTAAGCACACACTCACGTTTCAGCAGATGCCTAAACACTGTCTTTAACAGGGATGCTTTGCTGAATAGGACAGTTGGAAAAGCTTCTGCTTTACACCGACAGAGGATCTGGCCCACAGGCTATCAGGCGTACGGCTAATCACAAGAATGCCGAATTAAGCTATTTAAATTGCTTACGAAATGCCAGAGGGTCCACGTGCTTTTTTTTTCCCTTGGTAAAAGTCCTCTTTGTTATTATTCTGATGACCAACTTGGGCTGCTTTGCTTTGTCATTTTTAGTCAGTCCACAAATTCCCTGAGCTATACAATTTATGGTTTTATCACCAGTTCCTAAGCTTTGCTACCCCGTCTCTCCTGCATCTCAAATACTTCTCCCCTTTAAATAAACCTGCTTCATTTTTTTTTTCATAACTTTCCAAAGCAGATAAAAAATTCTTGAATTTCTGAAACATGCAAACTGATCACTGTGGCATTAAGAAATCTTAAGAAGACTTATTTTAAGGGGTTTTATTAGGGAAATTCCTGCTCTTTAAGATATCTGTACGGTTGTCAAAAGCAGTCACTTTTGCAGATGTTGGGGCTTTTCTTACACTAATCTCCGAGGAAAGCCTGAGCCTCAGAGATCACTTAGCAATTTTTAGATTTAAGGAGATGAGAAGAAAAAGCCAGGGAGCTGGTCCCTTTTAGGGTCAAGTCTTATTTGAATTCAGAGATCTCTTCGTCTAACATGCAACAGTGTCGTTAAGATGAAGGCTAATTAATGCAAGATGACTTCAAGAGATTGCATTGAAAAAAGAAAAAAAGAAAAAAAAAGTGTAACCTAAAGAAAAACGGAGCCTGGCCCCTCCCCTAGGAGAAGCAACACCACAAAACTCTGTTTCCACTGGGTGACCAGCAGCAAAACATCACCAAAGCTAAGAGCATGCAAAAACTAGTCCTTACCCAGATCAAGGGTGAGCTGGATGGAAAATATTTTTAGATGTGCACCAGCTCTCAGATATTTCTTACTGGCCAGGCTGCTGCCTGTTCATCAATCACAATAATGCCACCCTTCATTTTTGTTTCTCGATGTAAAGGAATTAGGCAACTGTCCTTATTCTGGATCTCTATTAGTCCTGTATTTGTAATTTGGCAAGTCTTTAACACCTTTTTAAGCTTGAAGAGCACTAAGCCAGATCTGTTCTTCTCTAATCACATCAGCTTATTTCTGATTTCCAGAAATTACAAGGAACACAGCCAGGGGAAAGGCCAGGATCTGGTGTAAACAGGCAATACAGGGCTGTCCCCGTCCTTCTCACTGCCACCAAACTGCACCTCTTTGCTCCGTCGGGAGGTACCTGCCTCCAGTGGGACCCATCCCAGGGAAGCCTAGGCAGCACCTTGTCCCTCTGATCAAAAGCCGTATCCAATGCACTTGATACTCAAGACACTCGGGAATATCTGCTGCAGACCCAATCCCTGCAAACAGATGAGCTGCTCAGACTGTCAGATAGCTTACTAACCCCAGCCTTCTCCTCCTCCTCCTTTTTTTTTCCTTTTTAAAGCAACACAGATTAAAGGAAGCATGTTCCTATTTGGTATCCATTTGCAAATTAGCCACAGTTCCCCAACATTAGTGTTATTAGGTGTTTTTCTCCTGCCTCTTCCTTTTTCCTTCATAGCCTGTCCGATCCAGTTGTTTAAAACAGAACAGTAACACATACAGACACTTAATAATTGTGTATATACACGTAACATTTAAAACCAACCCCAAACTGTGCCCAAATGTATATTTCTCCCTGTCTCCTAAGTCCTTTAATATCTGATTAATGTCTATTTTACTCCTTCCCCCAGAGTATTTAGTGTGTGTCTCACTGTATAAATCTGCATATATTTTGCAGATCTAGTGGAAGAACTGAAAAAAGCTCTATTGGTTTGACTGAGAAAACTTGCTCAGAGGAGCCAGGTCAGACGACAGGAGGAGCTTTGCACTAGAAGGCAGCGATGTGTCCATGTCTGGAGTGCAATCTAAGAATTAATTAATTGTAATTAGTGACCATATGAATTTTCTGGTGTGATGTTAACATATGTATTTTTCTTCCTCTTGGAGCAGGGTAGGATTAGTACTTCCTCGTGTGGATGTAGCTGTGGTATAATTTGGTAGCAGTGATTTCTTAGGTCAATCCTGATACAGCATGATGGAATTTGTGTAGACAGTGATACCCCTCTACATGATCCAGCAATTTCATGGGGAGGGAAGAAGCGTTCAGATGGGTGTGCTGACACGTGAAGTAGCACACGTTTGTGTGTCTATAGTACACTATGGACGTCAGGGAATTGGATTATCTCTGGAGGTTGCTGCTTGTAGCGTAGAACTGAAAAAGAAACTCTGATCTTTGTGCTATTGATATTTCCAGTGGCAACCTTTCATTAAATAATTTGTTCTCTTCAATATTCTTGGCCTGATTCCTTCCGTCTCCGTTTGAAAGGGCCTGATCCAGTGCTCCTGGATCAGAAGAGAAAGAAAGACGGCTGCTGACCACCCTGGGCCTTCACATCTCTAAATGTTTTGCTCAGCCATTTAGCCGGTTTGTGCTACAGAGAAACAAATGACCACATTGAAAATTTCTCGATCAATTTGGCCAGCACCTACCTTGGCGCAGCTTGTGAGGTAACTCTACGTGGTGCATGGGTTGCTTATGGCCAGAAATGTATACGATGACAAAAAAAGCAGATCAGGTATGAAATAACATCCACACTTGGGCTACGAGTATAACTACAAGCTGAGTTACTCTTAACATTACTGGTGATAATTAATGGTCATTCTGTGACAAGCCAGCATTTAGTGGTAAACAATGGCTCCTCCTTGCAGAGCAAAAACGCTAGTTTGTTTTGAGTTTTTTACTCTTACATCATTGTGATAAACATAGTTTTAAAAGCCTGGCACATAGCAGCTTCTTCAAACGGGAGATGTTGGAGTCTGGGAATGTGGATGCTCTGGGAATGTGGATGCTCCCATTGACAAACACTTAGTGGTCCCACCATAACATCTTTATTCTTGCTGCTGGATCTGACCTCACTGAAACTACAAAGTAGTTTCACATTTCCTTTCTGTGACTGCAGACATAGCTGAACTTCCTGCCTTTCCTGTAGAAACCTGGTGATTCACAGAGGGATTTTTTTCAATCAGAGGTCAACAGATGATCCAAATTGAATGTGTATGAATGAAGGAAAAATCCTAGGAGCTATTAAAGATAGTGATTATTTCAGCTTTTGGAATAAAACCATTGTTAGTCTCCATTGCTTCTGGTGTCATCTGCTGGAAAGTCTTCATAACACTTCCAGGTTCTATAACCTCTTTCTTCTTTGTCACTAAAGATGAAAGATGAATCAAAACGAGCTGAAATTATGTAACCTGGAGCTCCTTATAGGAGAAATAGCAGTTTGGAGGAGACCTAGGATCAGATTTCCATATAAGAGAAGTTTTGAAACATTAAAATGAGCTCAGATCTGGATGGGGCAGAAGTTATGAAGAAAAAACTTAAATCCTAGAAATATGGTGCGTTTGCATGTAAACCCATACTCTACACAAACTGTTGCTCCATCTGTTCAATGCGATTTCACACATTTCTAAATCTAACCCTACAGTAATAAATTACAGAGAATGTCTCAAAAATTTTATTCACCAGCAAACTCCTATCTGTGCTCTCAACTGAGGATACTTCACTGCACCAATAAAAGTTTGAGGTGAAATCAGTTACTTTATCTGTCCTCTTGTGAGTGGCTTCAGGGACATTCCCCACTTGCACATCATCCTCATGCATGTATGAGGGTGGATTGTAGATACTGCAGAGGTCACTGGGGAAGTACAGCCTGCTGCAAACATTCCCATTTTCTAAGCCAGGTTCTTAATAACAATTGTGAGATTACTTTAGCTGTTACACAGTTTTTAAGCCAATTTAGATACCTTCTTACTTGTTCCTTGGCTGTACTTCGCACACATGAGACCTATAAACTGATTTTTATACAAGTGCAAACCAAGATTTCCCTGTATTCATCTGACTCCTGGGCAGGAGGCTTTAAGATAAATACAGATGTTCACAAAACTCGCCACAAAATCACAAGCGCTGGCAGGCATTCATTCCATACAAAGAAATTCCACTGTTGTCTTTCTCCACTTGCTTCTGCTACACCCCAGAGTGGGAAATTTTGATTGTCTCTGTGACAAATTATGTTTGGTTGTTGTTATTCTGCAGGCATCTCTTCCAAGAGTAACACAAACCCTGATGGGCTTTTCAATGACCTTTATGGTCAGACTCCAGAACGCTCTGACCATCAGCAGAAGAAAACTCCACCACTTCATGGGTCCTTTTCTTCAAAGTCTGCACTCTTGGCAAACATCTGTCTCTAAGTCCCCACAATCCTTCTGCCGAAAGTCTGCAATCAATTTTTTAATATGGGGCAAGGAATAGTCTGGGAATTATCCTCAGACACTTCAAATCCCTTGACGAACTGCTTCTAGCATTATTTAAAATCTTTAGCCTTTTAATAAACAAGTTAATAAAAACAAACAAAGAAAATAAGCCACCAGAGGTGGGAGAGGTGAAAAGATGTGGTGGAGGCTGGTTTCACCTGTCATTGCCCCAGGTTGGGTGTTGATGTCAAGTTAAAGACATACAGAACACCTAGTAGATGTGCAGAGATAAATTGAAAGAGGAGAGAACACAGCACTGTCAGTTCATCTCTGAGCCAGAACAAATATTAACCTTATCAGACTACTGTGAAAAATCCCAGGGAGGGATTACAACCAGAGATTCCTTAGAAGAAGCAAGGGAAAAAAAAAATAAAGGAGAGAGAGAAATGGACGCCTTTCTGAATGCTCGGAAGGCAGTGAGTAACACTTTCTCTCAACACGTTGTCAAGCTTTTTCACAGAGCAAACAGGGCTTTCATTTCACAGCCTCTTCTCCCTACTCAAGGGCCATGGGTAGATCCTGGAAAGAAAGAGGATTTTGGAAACATGTCAAGTGGCAGGAGAGGTTTTAAATTGGTGTTTGAAAAAGGACTCGGGGAAACTTGATCTTGTGTTATCACAAGCACCACTTTCCTTTCCAGCCCCTGCACCCGCGTGCTCTTGTTCACCTTACCCCAAGATCTCCCATCAAAGGGAAATTCAGGAGAAGTATGTAGGGTGATGGTGTCAGGTTTTGGCACAGGCTTTGTAAAGGAGCCAACGAGACACTCATGGGCTGAGGACCACGGGCGATGCACACTCACAGCTCTCCAGAGCTTTAACACGTGTATGGGCAGGTCTTTGCCTAAGGACCGCTCTGCCCTCCAACCAGGAGCACCTCAGCTGGAGACCCATGGCCCAGCCTAACCAGCTCCTGAGCTCCAGCCCTGAATTTAGAGGTGTGTTTTCATTGTCTCTGCAGTGTCACATGCTCCCCCCCATCCCCCTCTCTGCAGTTCACCTTCAGCTCAGCTATTACAACCGTTCCTGAGACTGGGCTGGGAACCAGATAATCAAATGGGTCTCAGTTAAAAATTAACCCTTCCTCATAACCCTGGGTTATTAACCTCCGGCTCGTTGAGGTGGACAGAAAAAACCTGAGTGGGCAGGACAGTTCTTAAATTGCCCGCACACTAACTCCACAGTTACACAACCAAAAATCTAGAATTATTAATCAAATGAACAACCAGACACTAGTTGAGCACCCAGGAGATATACTGGTATTTGAGCCAGCTACCAATGAAGCACAGATGGCATCTGTATGAGGAACAACTGCAGTGACTGGCTTTCCTCATCTCTGGGAAAGAAATTATTGAGAAGGGAAGTGACAAAGACAACATGGGCTGAGGAAGGTAAACAGAGAATAGTTATTCACCTTTTCTCCCAGAACAAGGACTGGGAGGCAGCTGCCGCAACTTGCAGGTGGCAACTCAGACCAGCTGGAAAAGGAAAAATAATTTTTCACCCAAAGCCTGTTTAGTCTGCAGAGCTTCTTGCCATTGGACATTGTGAATGATCAAAGGCAACTGGAGAAATTAATGGAGAAAAAAAATTCATTTTGGTTACATTGGGAAGTCCCTTGGCCACACATCTGGGGCTTGGGAGAGTATTCTGGAGAAGGATCCCTATGAGTTTATGGTGTGACATTCCTTCATCAGCATTCACTGCTGGCTGCGGCTGGAGACAGGATGCTGAGATGGATCAGCCTTTGCATAGACGTTAGCTACTTTTATTGGCCTTTGAAATGACTGGGGGAAATGGCACTGTCATTTGACACAGCACTAATAGATAAAAAGTTTATGTCCACAGCCCTGCCAAAGCCCAGATTTCTCAGCAGTTATTCTGACTGATGCTAAAACTGCCAGGTTCAAGTTTTCAGCTCAGTAGTGAAGCTAGCGATGGGCATCCAGAGCCCAGCTCCCACATCCTCCAAATCCACGGCTGGCAGTGCTCTCCCCACTGATAAAGGAAGATCTGGGTTTCCAACAGCTGCTGTTCTCATACTGATCATTAATCTGAGCAAAGACCCAGGGCTGATTTTCATAAGTGCTGAGTATAGACAGCCCCTACTTAAGCCAAAAGGAGCTGTGAGCCTTTGGCGTCCAAGAGAACGAGGCTGAACCATCAAAATCTCCTCTGCTCAGAATCTCTGCAGTACTACAGACTCAGCTACCACCAATCTGCTGTCTGGTCGCTGCTGGGGAGCTGGGCTGTGCACAGAGCACAAGTCCAAGCTGGGCTGGGAATGCTCTGGGGGCTGTCAGAACTGTGCCATGTGCCTCCAAGAGTGGTGGCAATGCAAAGCTGGTTAGTCTTATTGCAATGAACACCTTGTGGAAAAGGGGCTTCTTAGCAAAGGAGGGTTTGTTGGGTGTGGGGACCTGCTTTGAGACCCTGCAGCCTCACATCTGGGGAGGGTTGTCTTCAGAGCGTAGCATGACCAAAGCCTGTTCACCATCAGGAAGAAGGAAAATATTTCCCCTCCAATTTGTTTAGCGCCGGGCTGGGCAAAGCATTAACCCCGCAAGGCAGACTTACCTCCGAGCCTGCCTCACGCTCCTCCCAGAGAGGAGGGCTGCCAGGCGGTCTGTAAAAATCCCCTCCTTCTGTATTTACTTCCTAACCCAAATGCCAGGAGACAGTCGACAGCTGGCTTAAATCTCTGCAGCTCAGGAGATCAGCCCTCCCCCCACCCCTCCGCCTTTTCTAATAAAAATTAATTTATTATGATCCAGAGAGTTGAAATTAATCTGCCTCCGGAGAGGCTGTGTCTGGCGAGGCCTGGAGAGGAGGGAGGCAGAGGGCTCCAGAGGGCACATTAACAGTATTGTTGTGCTTAATGTTGTGTAGCCGAAACATCTGCTAATTTAATGCACGAGCAGCCAGCTGCCTCCGACAGCTCCTAACGAGAAGTGGGCAGTGGGGAAAGGGGGAGCAAGGGCAGGTTTGCAAAAGGGTGAAGGTGCGAGGGGCTGGGGCTGCTCTCCAAGCTCCCCTCTCCAGATCCCATGTAATGGCAGCATTTGCTGATGTGCCCATGATTAAATCCTTGGTGGATCAACCCAGCATGGACCTGCATGTTACTCCTGTGATCAGGATCTGGAGGACGTCCAAGCTCTGCAAGGACAATAGTGAAGGGGACACTGGTGTGTTGAAAGCCCTGTTTCATCCTCCATCTGATGGGACAAATGGAGCAAGGAACGAAGCTCGTGCTTTGCTCAGTCCTGCTGCACCCAGAGCAAATGGAGCGAGGAGTGGACATCAAACCAAAACCACATAGAGACGGTGTCAGGGAAATCACACCTGTCCCGAGCCAGGTTTAGTGTTATTCCCAAGTGATTCATCCCAGCAGTGGGTTCTCGTGAGCTATTTTTGCAAAAGCGGTTTTTCTTCTGCCAAATGAAAGAAGCTTAAAGAGGAAAAAAAAATTCCAACTCAGGTGACAAGAAAAGTTCCCCACTTACGGGATGATAATCAGTGTAAAATTGTTTAGTAGTGTCATGGAAGTAATGTCATCATCTGGGACTCGGGTGGCTGGCACATCTCTGAGCTGGGTATCTTAAGACTGTGTAAATAAATATGGAAATATTCTGTCTGCTTCACTCCCTGGACGCCTGGGTGCACGTGGACCTCTCCTCAGCACAGGCACTTGCAGGGCTCAGAACAACACGGGCTGGGGGATGGCTCAGAGGTTTGCACCGGACTCAGGAGTGAAGCAAGGAGAACCTCCAGCTGCAAACTTTAACGTGTTGGCATGGCAGCCATCAGGGAGGAGTTCATCACCTGTTACAGCAGTGGGAGAAGGCTGCAAAATTCAGTTGCAGATCTTGCTGTGGGTGGAAGGAAAGGCGGAGGGGAGGTTTGGAATCCTCTCAGGAGATGAGTTGCTCCAAGAGTGAGTCCAGCCTCCTTTCATAATCACACCCAGCAATGCCTGTGTCCGTGCCAGGCCTCCAACATTTAGGAAGTACCTAAGGGTTGACCCCGTGTCTCCCAGCACTGGAGGATTCAGCACACGCTGGGAGGTGTTGATCATTGGAGAAGAAGCCAAAGTTAGGCAGGAATTCTGATCTCTACTGGGAAATGGAGAAAGCCCTTGGGATTTGAGAACCAGGAGCAAAGAAGCAATGGCATGTTCTCTGATACATGGTGGTGTCGCACAGAGGACCTGGGACAGGTCACCTTGCATCAGCTGCACTGCAGCAATTGCCTGTGGACGGGCTCCTACCCTCAAAAAAAGAGGCGATAATTCGAAGCTGCTCACTATGTTGTGGAGCAGGAATCAGGATTCATATCTAGTACCTGGGAACAGCTGACAGTAGCTGTGCAGGGAGAGTGGGTAGGAGAAGTCAGGGCAGTGGGACCCCCAACAGTTGGACTGCTCATTCCCATATGGTGAACCCCTATAGGAATATGGGGTTCTCAGTCTTTAAAACTACTGGGACACCCCTCTGTCTCTTGGGCAGAACAATTTCAGGGCCCTGACAGATCCTGCCTTCAGGCGAACTGAGAGCAACACAAACAGAGTGGGAAGAGATACAGCATTGGGCTAAAAGAATATGGTAAACCTCTTAGGGAAGGGAATGAAATGATTTTTCTCAAATAACCAACATAAGGATTTGAAAATGAACATCTCTTAGTATTAATTTAATTAAAGCAGCATGCTGCCGTTACTTATAAAGCTAGAAGAATCAGTCTGTTTAATGGGTTCTCAGCTAATCAAAATTAATTAAGCGTTTAGTGGGGATTCCAAATCCCTGAATTGGATTTAAAGAAGCCTGTTTCCACGTCTTTTTCAAGTGTTGCTTGTTTTACTATAACAGGAGACGTGTTTGATTGTGCAGACCTCCCATTATCCCTAGCTTGCAGGTGATCAGCCTTGAAATTCATTCTTGTTAGTTGATAGCTGCTCCGTTCCCCGAAATGACTGTGACAGAGCATCACTAAGTCTCTGCCAGCCCTATAAGAGGGCTCAGAGCTTTCCTTTGAGCATTGTGCCATGCATCTCCTTGCTAGTTCACAGGTGATGAAGAATGAACAGCAGAGCAGGGCTGAGAAAGGAGACATCTCCCTCTTATTTCTGGGGCTTTTTGGTTACGCAGTGGGGAGTGGTAGTGCATTAGATGGGCTCCCTCCTTCCACATCTCTGCTTGCAGATGTCCTAATGCCTTTGCTCTCATTATTGCACCCTTGTTCCCTCTCTCAACTCCTTTCTCACCACTTTACAAGACGACATCCACCGGTGAGTGACGGAGACCACTTAGCCACAGGCAGCAGCTACCATAGCCCGGTCCTGAGCTGGATGAAGATGACTTTTGATATCGATGTGGCTCAGAAATGCCCTTTACCTGTCCCTTGTCTCCCTGCCCCTTGCTCCTACCTCTCCCCTGTCTACCACCCACGTAATCCTTCTGCCCCAACGCAGAAAACAACCCCAGAGAGCAGATCTGGCTGAAAATCAGCCCATTTGTTGAAAAGAAAAAAAAAAAAAAAAAAAATATTTTAACTCCTATCTGTTCTCCAACTTGGGAGACGTGGTGCTGCCTGAGCTGGCTGCTGCAATCACTGCTCGTCAAACCGCACCCTGCGATGGAAACCACGGCCCGAGCCTGCAGCAGGAGACAGCTCCATTTGCCTTTCATCTCTGGAGATCTTTTTTTTTTAGCTATTCAGCATACTGACAATGTAAATAATACCAATAATATAACAAAATAAATAAATAAAAAATGCATCAAGTGTCAGGCACAATGCAAAATTTTCCTGCCTCTTTTTTTGGATTGGGGGGTAAGGGGTGGAAACTTAATAATGCTCTACCTGAACCCCTTAAAGCACAACATCTTTGAAGTAGCAAACTGGCAAATACACTCAATCAATTATAAATGAAATAATCTTCTTAAAATATTAGAGATTTGGGTGCTAAGCAATACTGGAAGATTACGGAGAGAAAATCAGTTTTAGAGCTTCCTAAAGTGACAGAAAGAGAATAATCGGAAGAAATGGTGAGAAGTTTAAAACGATTATGTAGATTTGTGTCAGTGAAAATGTCCCAGCAATCCTTAGCCGATCTCTCGTATGCTGGAAATAGATTACGTTCAATCCTTTCTTAAAGGGGCAGGTTTCTTTCAAGTATGGGGGTGGTTTAATTTTTACCTTTGTTTTTTTTATTTATTTATTTTCTAAGCACCTTTGCGTTATTTTTAACCTCCAAATGAGTCTAGGCCCAGGGGCATGTCTGTGCTTGCTGTACACCAGAGTTGTGCACACCAGAGCAGGATTTGGGGTGCGCCGATGGGTATGGTGAGCCCCGTCTCCACCTGGCAGCATAACACCCTGCACAGAGCAGCCACCAACCAGAAAGAGGCATCTTCTAGCCCAAGATACCCCAAATATATACCCGATATACGGAGATACTGCTTGGGCCAGGCAGGCAGATATGGAGAGATCTCATGAAAAAACAATTGGCTGTGCCCACTGGAAAACACTTCTGAAATCAAGATTACATTCATTCTCACAGGGAACAAATGCTTCTGGGATGACTGTGGAAAACTGAGGTACCTGACCTGGAGCGAGACTCATCCCCTGTCTTCCTGTGGCATGAGCAGCACGAGAAGGAGAGAGCAGAAACCCAGGCAGGGAGCAGGAGCACACAAGGGGCCATTTGACCCTGGTTTTGACACAAGCAGATTATGGAGAGTGTGCACGGTGTTTCCTTTTGTCGGTGTTGAGAATAAGATCCCGCCTGATCCTTTACTGGCTCTGCATTTCACATTTACACCTTCACTGCAGATTGTGGGAATAGTTTGGAGCTTACCCTTCACACGCATTTATGCTTTTTAAAACAACCTCCAAATATTTCCCCAGCACAAAGGACTACATACACAACCAGGAAAACAGCTATTCCATACAATCATCTTCTATGGTTTCATGGCACTGCTTGGGTTTGAGATACAAGCCCAGGAGACCTCATGACCCTCATGTGATGCTTGAACGGGTGCAAGGAGAAAACTCCTGAGACCAAGAGAGGAAGGCAGGAGCCCATCAAACCCCCACGACCTCAATGCTGGGGTTTGCAGTCAGAAGCAACAGAATAATTCAGAGGGAGAAATGAAAATAGGAAAAAGGCACATCAACATCAGGGCTGCTTTTAAAGATGGTGCAATCAAACCGGGGGCCGGTGAGAGCTGTTGTTAATTGATAGCAAAGGAGAGGAGGCTGTCTCTGGGGAGAAGCAGGTAATGTAGGTAATCTTCAGAGAGGATTTGCCTGAAGAGATGGAGGTTTGGGAATGGAAATTCCTGGAGTCAAGTGGGGGTGGAAGAGGAAGATGAAATCTGGTTTGTCAACAGCCAGCAAGGACATGTAGAGCCACCAAAAATCAGGCAGGCTCTCTAAGAAGGTATCACTTAGGACCCACACATCAGTTCATCTCTGGGGTCATGGATATTTTCAGCAGAGGGTTTTTTCTAAATCAAATACTTTTCATTGCAAAAAAAAAATAAAAGAAAAGTCATCTTTTTGACAAAGTGCATTTTTTTCACTTAAACAAGAAAAATTTTTATACTCCTGTTTGGGCTTTTTTCCCCTCATCTGCTTGTTGTTTTCCCTACATTTTTCACCCTTATTTCTTCATTTTCTGAGGGCCAAAGTGAAAAACAAAGATGGAAAAAAATTTCCAAATCAAAACCTTTCCTAGAGGTGCTTGCAAAAGGTAAAAGTGAAGAGCTTTCCTAAAAAGGCTTGCAAAAGATAAAAGTGAGTACAAAGCATAGGATTTTTAAAAACTCCTGTTTTTCAGCATCTCTGAGCACTGGAGGTGTTTCATTTTGGGTTTGGGGGAATTTCAGGGTCAATCCAAGTTTTGGCCACTCTGTGCTGCTGACCTCTGGAATGCCCGTGGCAGCTGTGGTCTCACCACATCTACAGCAGCTTCCCCAGAGTGACTTCACCTAATCCCAGCTCTCCCCAGGGATTCAGACTGTCGGAAATAACAGCCCTTACCTGTCGCTGATGGAGAAAGTAGGCAGAATTAGCTAATGTTTGTAAAGCTCTTAGCAGATGACAGTGCTGTTGTGCACTACTACTCCCATATTATAGCTGGGTGCTGCTTGATAGTCAGGCATAGAATCAATTTTTGAATAATGGATATTAAAAACATCAACTATGACACCCAGCCATAATGCCTGCCGCGCGCTGAGTGCCTATATATTGTTTCACACACTTAATATACAGTGGAGGCACTGTAATTACTCCTTGCTAATCCCCACACTCCATAATCCACCCGTACATACGAAACCTGGCCGCCTCTTCCCACCTCTCCGCAAAGATTTCAGAGCATGAGCTGCACCTACCTGTCACTGCGCTAAGACACCACTATTTTTTTTTTCCCCAAAAATATTGTGAATTGCCAAGTAAAGATTTACTAATTGCACTTATCCGGATCCCTAGACCTGCTCTCAGCCTGCATTTATTCCCGGCAGTCACTTAGCCTCAGTGGAATGGAGTGAGTTGTCTATCCAGAGAGTGAACAACAAAGCTTTCTTTGCAGAGGTCCTCAAATAAATACCATCAGAAGCGATGCACAAAGGAAATAGGTTTATTTGCAGCATAAGCGGTGGGAAATGTGGGCACAGAGGGCTCACTTAGAATTAGCCATCTGAAAACTGAACATGGAGCCTCAACAAATCCAGGGAAGTTGCTTTGACTTTGTTAATACTTACCTGGGCTTTGAGCCCAACTTCTGCTGTCAGTCTTTCCTGTCAGTTTAGGGAGATTCACCCTGTTTCTGCTAGACCCATCCACCAATATACCTGAGGAGCAGGTCAGGTAAGGACAGGGACACTGGGAGCAGCTGGGAAGTGACCATGAATATCCCTAGCCTGGGAAAGAAAGACCATCTCACCAACAGAAGTAGTTTTAAATAGTCCTTCCAGTTAGAGCAGAGGAGCATGAATCAACCAAACTAAGCTTCAGGTAGAGCTTGATGGGATGGTGGGAGGGGTAACAGAATGATTTAGATGGATAGGGACTTGTCCAGCCTCCAGTCCAGCCTCCTGCTCCAAACAGGGACCACTCTGAGGTTAGGTCCAACTTCAGTGTTATATCAGGTTGCCCAGAGCCTTGTCCAGCTGTGCTTTGAGTATCTCCAGGGATGGAGATCCTGCAACCTCTCTGGACCCTTTTACAGTGTTGACAACAGACTGCACAACGTGGTGCTTGGACACAAAGAAAGATGCCCAAGAAGCCAGGAGGTCCCACCACAGGGCTCCTTCTCCTTCAGAAGCCCAGAACCACTCGATGTGGGAGGGCATGGCCAGTGAAGGAGCACAGCTATTCGGAAACTCTTCATTGCCAGCTGCTGCACCCTTCACTGTAGTACGTTGACTTCCTCAAGAAAGGCTGTGCTGGCCCCAAAGGACAAGGCAATGCAGAGACAGGCATCTTTTGCTGGATTTTTGGATAGGCCTTTATACCAATGCAAGGATGGCAGTGGAAGAGGAGGGAAGGTGGAGAAAGCCCTAAATATTGGTCTCCATCTGCTTCTGTCCAGCTCACCTGACACCCCAACTCTGCTGCAAGAAAGGGGTTGTGCACCTGCCATCCCTTCCAAAAAGTCCCCATCTCTCCTCCCAGTCCTCCTCCATCTCATCACCTCCAGGCAGCGGCACAGGCTGCGCAGGGACTGCTATTAGGGAATATAGCTTTATTAATTACATCCAGGTGCCGTTTCCTCACAGGAGAAGGGAATTACCTGTGCTTGAGCTGAGCAGGAAAAGCCTCTTTTCTGCTCTTATTGCACATTTCATCTCCCCCTCCAACTGCCTGTGGGTTTTGTGCTGTGTCAGGATCATGGTGTGGTCAGATCCTGGCTCCCGGCGGGAGCTGGGGCACCCCAACCGCTCTGCCCATCGCACAGGCCACTGCTCAGGGAGAAAGGATCCCAGAGCCAGCTTCGAGAGCTGTGGCGACAGAAGGGACTTTCTGCCAACAAAGCAGAAGAGGGAGAACTTTGCTGGAATGGTGGCTGGATTTTACCTCTCGAGCTCCATCTCAGACAGCTCCCCGCTCCTCAAAAGTATTAGGACTCAAATGAGGTCAGATATGCCACCATAGATCAGGCAGAGGCACAATGCTGATGGCCTGAGGGCTCGTATCTAAACGAAAGGGCCCTTCAGGTACCCTTTGCTCACAGCCACCCCAGTTGGCTTTAGAAAACCACCTGTGGATGTTGTGCATGGAAACACCATAGAGGTACCACCTCCATCTCAGAGCAAGCGTTCACTTAGATATCACAGAGGTAAACTGAGGCATGCAGCAGTGGAGAAAGAAACCTAAGTTGGACCCAAAGCTTGCAGGCTTCATCTGCCACCTGCCCTCTTTTCTTTTTAGTGAAATTGCTTGGATTTTTGTGTTATATCAGTTAGGAGCAACCCAGCTATAGACCGAGGCTGCAGGATGCTGCATGCTGACACACTGTGGAAAGCCGGTCCCTGCCTGAGTGTCCCTCATTCCACAGCCGTACTGATGGAATAGGGGTTAGAGAACAGACAAATTATCTTTTTGCAAGGAAGTCACTGTTTAAAAGAAAAAATGCATTTACCAGCCTGTGCAAAATGTGCCACTTCTGCACGTGCTCTGCTCTCCGTGGTCAGCCACTGCCTCCTTAAAGTTGCTCACAGGGTTAGCCCAGCGTTGCAGCAGCCTGACAGCACCAGGTCTCAGCTCCAAGCGGCTGAGGATCCAGCTTGCTTTATGTTAAACCTGGGGAGGGCTGGGGAAGCAGGCTGACACCCACCCGCTGGAGATTAACCATATCAGTGCCGTGATCCCCACACACACGAGGCACAGCCGCTGCCCATTGTGCCGGGAGCCAGCCGGAACCTGCGCCGACCTGCTGCGTACGGACCTGGCATCACAGCCCTGGAGCTCCATGAACGGAGCAAGACAAGCAGCACACCAGGCTGAAACGGCTCTGAGCCCAAAACTCGATTATTGCTTAACTTTCCTGCCAAGCCTCCAGGTCCCTTCGTGCTAAATCATTCCCCATCGATCCGTTCCCGTTATAAAGCTCCTGTCTCCCACACGAGCACGCGACTCCATATGACTCGACTTCCAGCACAATTGAGCTCGGACCCTGAAAATCAATACTGCAGCAACCCAAGGATCAGAGGCCAATGAGGTCTTTAACAAACGTGTCTGGTGCTCTTGACTTGAGTAGGCTTCAGCCTACTTTGAGGTCCTTTCTGATCCATCATGGGTTTGTTCAAGTTGTCATAAAGCAAATTTGCAGTCATTGATCCAGGCAGAATGAAGTTGTGAATATCAGATGGGGGAGGAGGGAGGGAGAATAACCCTAGAGAAAGAGTTTTAATAGCTTATAGGCAACACATGTCTCAGCCAGAAGAAAGCAAATTAGGAAAATGCAAACGAAATAAGCTTTTTCTATTTTTTTTTTTCAGCCTTTCTTCCCCCTGGAGAAGGGAAGCTGCCTTGGCTCTTAAGAATACAACAGAAACAACAAATATTATTAACTATAATATAGGGCAGAGTTCTTTCTAATGGATGAGGGCTATGGCTACATATACTTGAGATATTAACAATAGACCATATTATATAAGGATAACTTATAAATATATAGAAAATAACAGGCTGATCCTTCTGTGTCGTGAAACCATGTGGCTCTGCTGGAGTCAATTCAGCTCCTTCCAGCAGACAGGACCCAGGGAAACTCATTTCAGAGCAAAATAACTGAAGAAGGAGGAAAGTTGCTTTCCATAAAGTGCGATTATGATGACAAATGACCCAACCACCTGCAAAACGTATTAATGAGGCTTCGCTATGCAACAAACTGCACAAAAGCCAATTGAATTTAATATAAGGGTCATTCATCTCCCTGGCTTTTTGTTACTTTTAATTCAACTCCAAATCTTTTCAAAACTCATTAAATGGAACATAATCAAAATTCACATTTCTATACTTCTTCTTTTAAGTCCAAATCAGGACCCTAGATGCAAACCTTCCAGCTTGGCTCAGCTCTGCTTTCAGAGCCAGTGTCCATCCTTTGCAAGGAAAAAGGTGTTCCAGGGTTTGAAGATCACTCAGAAACTGAGATCCAGACTGGGATTTCTTGTGCAGGAGGTGTCCACTTTGCTTTCACATGACCTGAAACATGGGCGTATTCAGAGCAAATACGAGATGTTCACTTTTAGTGGCAGGTCTGGAAAAGGAGAAGCAGCAGCCAGCAAACCAGGAACCCTCCTCTGCTCTTGCAGCCCTGGAGAGAGGAGCAATCCCTGCCTTCTCCCCACAACCTTTCCCCTGACATTTTTTAACTGGCCTGTCACGATATCCAAGACAAGTCGCAGTTATAACTCCTGCTGTGCTGTAATGGTTTGCTCTCTGCCATGCTGAGCTGGTGGGTTCCCATTGCCCATCACTGCCATTCCAGCAGCAGAGCTTAGCCAGGCAGTGCCCTGGGTCCTCCATCTTCTCCCTGTCAGAGCTCTCAGTACCCTCTCTGGCAGGCCAAATCTCCTTTTCTCCCCTCTGAATAGCTCAAGATTTGGGATCTGCAGCCTCCCCCAGATGAAGCAGAGGCAGGGCCAGGCACGCAGCTCCCAAGCAGAGATCACCCTGATGCTGGTGGGAGTCACCAAGTGCAGCGCAAAGACGGCTTGGCCCTGTGAAATGCAGGGGGTGTTGGGAAGGGAGCTATCCCGAGCGCGTTGGAAATAAAGGCTCCCCAAATAATTCAGCAATGGAGTCATCGTGGGTTACGCCATCAATGATTTCATCCCCCAAACTCATGCACCCGCACACATCGGTGCGGCGGCAAGGGGTGCACTGCCTTTGTGCGAGCCGTGCTCTGCTCATCGCACCCCTCCCCTCGGCTCTCCGCTCGTTTCCAGGTGTGATTCAAAACCATTTGGTACCACAGGGCATCACGAGCTCGCTCCATCCTCTCGCCTGATCTCCGACTAGGAGCCTCCGTCTGCCCGCAGCTTTCCCTGTCACTCAAGATTTGTCTCTTAAGAAGTCCAGTGAAACTACCCTCAGGTTCAGTTGTCTGGTTAGGCCCAGAAATCCCAGTCCAGGAAAGCTTTTCAACTTTTCTCCCGTCACTCACTGTGGCTGAGGGGTGACAGGATTGTCCCTTTTACAGGAAAACCCATGATTTCATTTTTCCTGCCAGTTCAAACTGTAATGAAAACAAAAAGCGCCAAAATTTCTCATGCCACTCTTCCTACCAAGTAAAGTGAGTTGAGGTGGATGAAATTCAGTTTCCTTTTCAATTCACATTTTTCACCGAATAGTTTTGGTTTGATGTTTATTTTTAACAGAAACATGAAAACAGTCTGTTGTGTCACTCGTGTGTTAATGAGACTAAAACACAGTTTCCCTTTCCAACCAGTTCTTCTCTAAAACGTTTTGCGTTTCTCATATCAACATTATCCGGTGAAAACAGGCTCAGAGAGAAACTTCCAGCTGGGTGCATTTACATCTTTGCACACTTCGTTGTTTCCAGGGAAGTCAATAGGGCAATGCTGTGATTTAAGCACTTCTCTGGAGCGGAGCCGCGGTGCCTACGCTGTCCCCGTCTCTGTTTCATATTGTGGTGATGGAGGAGCCGACAAAACTTCCATTCCTGATGAACAGAGAGAATCAAGGTTTTCTTTCACTGCCCTTGATCCATTCGTCGGAAAACATGCCTCCCTTGAATGTGTTCCCCTTCAGAGCCATCTCTCCTCCATTCAAATTGCTCCTTAATTCCTCCTTTTGAAGCGCACCTGACTACAAGCTTTTCCTCATATCCATCAGTCCTTGTGCTCACTGTAATAGTCTGCGTGAACGTTTGTTTATATTACTGCTGCTCCCAAGTTATGTGCCTCCACCTCATGCTCTCTGTTCCATCTCCATCTATCGCTTTACCCGCTGCCCGTCTGAGAGCGGCTGCACACACTTCTGCAAAGCGTTATCTCATTATTTCAATTCTATCTGCTAAAGCGTTTGGAGAGACAGTGTATTAAAGACACTATATAAAAATAAATTGAATTGAGAGGAAATCTATATACCTAAAGTTGTAAAAAGGAATAGTCTCCAGTGATGACTCCATTTCCAGCAACAGCATTGTAACAAGCCGGAGTCCATCTCCCGGATGAATTTTAAATAGATCTGCTCAAATTGAGCAGAGCTGGCCAGGCTCGCAGGGCTGGGGGCTGTGTCCCAGGGAGTGGGGGCTCAGGGAGACCTGGGAGAGGGGTGTAAGGAGCAGGGGACCAGTGCCATAGCCCAGCCTAACCCCCTGCCCGGGCTCCTCCAGACTACCGACACACCAGCACAGCTAGCCCAGCTCAGCTGGGAGCTGCAAAGAGGGACAGGCTGCCTCTCGCTCAGCATTCCCCTGGCCATCGTCTCCCTTGTTTGGCATTCCCTCCATTGCTAAGGTAGCTCCACAGTGCAAACCCTGGTAGCTGCCCCTTGGTTGGTCCTCAGGTCATGGAAGCACAGCCCCAATCTTCCTCCCTTTGCAGTCTGCCTCGGCAAAGGAGACAGGCACAGTCCTTACGTGTGGAAAAGCAAGAGACCACAGTTCTACACAGGGAATGAATTCATTCCATAAATTTGAGGGGCACCCCAAGTGAAATAACTTCTATGCATAAAGCTGTGCCTCATGATTTTAGCTGAGCTATGGTCTATGAGGAACCTTTCCAGTTCCTGATTACTGTAACTCTGCATCTCTGGGAGTCTGTAAGATACAGAAATAGAAAGGTTTTGCCCCACTGGTTTGTCCTTTCCTCACAAAATCCAGATCTTCACCAGAAAGTGATGGGGAAGGAAAAACCATGCCATGAACTTGTACGCTGCAAGAACGGGCCAAGTCACGGCCCCCGATACTCTGCAAGATGGGAGGTGATCTGTGAGGAAGGCTTTCTGCCAGTCAGTCCCAGAGCCATTCTCCCTAATTAATTCATCATTTGGGGGAATGGCTCAGCTGAAATGACGTCTTTTTCAAGTTAAAAAAAGAAGAGAAAGAAAGGAAATATGACTTACTTCATAGGGTTCTCCACCCCTCCTGATTCAAAGCGTTCTCAATTCTCTGTTTCTCACTTTACAGTTTTTAATGTTAGCATTTGAGTAAATTGAGGAAAACACTCACCTCCCAGTAATTCAGATTAAAATGGTAAGAAATAAAGCAGAATATTTCATTACACCGGAACCAAAGTAACTACGTCTCTTTCTCTGTTCAGAAAGATTTTGGTTTTCATTTTTCTCTTGGTTCTGGTTCAGAATCATATCTCAAATAAATGTTTCCAGCTGGAAGAATATTTCTTCAACCTTGCGCTGTGACCACCAGCACTATATAATGCTGTTGCAAAGGAGGAGGGACCTATAGCCAACCATGGGATGCTTCCAGCCTCCTCATGCTGCTTGCAGGCCTGAAGAGCAATGACTTGACAAGGACTTCCCATCATCATGCGCTCTCGCTGTCTTCCCAGGACCTGAAGCTTGGTGCCAAAATACATTGCTATCTTTGACTTGTTCAGGGAATAACTGGTTGTTACATGCATCCCAGCAAACAACCCAGTTCAGTGGCATTGTTCAGGTGGTCAAATTCAGAGCCTTGAATGGCTCAGGACTTCTGTGTTTTCATAGAAAAGTCTTCCGAATGGCAGTGAGAGAACCAGTGGAGTAGGCTGTAAAGTGGCAAAGCATCTCTCCAGAATAGCAACCTTTGCAAGTCTGGATCACAGCTACTGTCAAAAAAAAATAGTAACAATAAACCAAATGTCTTGAGGAATTTCTCCTTCCTATCTTCCACTCTTTCCACCTCATTATTCTTTATAAGGGTCATTACTAGCAGGTCTGAGACTCGAGCACTGACCCACGAAGGCCTGGAGGGAGGAAAGCTTTCAAATGCTGTCAGACCCAGCTGGACTAATTGAAGAGAGACGCAGAGAGGCGAGCGAGGTGACAACCGAAGGGACGGCTGTCCTGGGGCCCTGCGGTGGCAGTGGCAGGATCAGGCTCCACGAATATATGCTCAGCTCTGCACAGATCCAGCATTTCAGCTTCACTGGAAATATGATTTCCAACATGCCAGACCCTGAATCCAAAGAGCATTTACTGAAATCCCAGTGGAAAAACTTTAGATGAACAACATCCAACGAACACTGTTAGTCTTTTCTGTAGCTGTTCAACAGTTCAGGAGCAGGCTCTGTCCCAGTTGAAGTCTCCTTATACCAGGGCTGTGTGCTCTGTTCCCATCTCACCCCACAAATCTGTGCATTCCTGTCCCTTTCCTCATGCTCCTGGCATGTGACATGTTGTGTTGGTTCAAGGAATTGGTCTGCCTGAAAGCTAAACTAGCAGTGGAGGTGGAAAGGGGAAGGAAAAGAGAGAGACAAAACCAGGAGTTTTTCAAAGGCAAAACACACTTTCACTTGGAAACACCACTGTGGTTAACTGCCTTGCTTGCTCCTTGGGTTCCTCCTGAGCAGCCAAACCCAGGGATGATGCTCAAGCCTTTGCTTAGATAAGGCACCATGAGCCCAACACTGAAGCCAAGCGACTCTGCAGGTGCCCCTATCTACCCTGATCTGCAATGCTGGTATTTTAAGATCTCTTTGGATGATTTGAAGCTTCCCAGAGGGAAGCAGTGATGGTAACCTGTTTGCATTCACATTTATGTGAGAGCTGGAAAGGTTCTCACCCTCACTTTGACCGTATACCCAAGCTTTTCTGCTGGAGCCTCCACTTCTTCCCTCAGTTTCCCTCCAGATCTGTTACCGTATTTCCTTAGCTGAATTTCCTCCTTCCAATATGCCCCTACCAGCCTGTTTCAGTCTGTGGTGGTGATTCTCCCAGCAGTGGAGGTCATATCTTCTTCTTTGCATTCAGCAGCACACCACAGCCCTTCTCGCATCTGATTTTTGGTTTTGCTAGCGAGTGAGGGGCAGCACTTAACTGAGTTTGCAGCTGAGTAAGCCTTTCTGCTGTGAACTCTTGGGAGAGAATATTATCTCTGAGTAGTGTGCGAAATGCCTCGGAGAAGGGACCACAACAGGTTGGTGAAAAAACACTGTAATAAATAACATGCCTGATGGTCGTAACAGGCAAGTGAGGACATATGACATAATCGGGGGATAATAAAGAATCTCACCAGGCTTTCAGGAGCGTGAGGCTCGGAGAGACACAGAGCAACAAGCCAATGTCACTGCTGGGCTCGTTCCTCGCTGCCAGGAGTGAAACAACTTCATTGCAGCCACTGAGAGGTGGTTTCCAAAAGCCTCGGATATATTCACCGGGGAGAAAATTACCTGTCAGAAGAATGATAAAGCCACAGTGTGCTCTGCTACTGGAATCCATTTGTCCTGACTGGTGACGGGGAAGAGCTCAGGCTGCGTCACGTTCCTCTGCTAAGTCTTTTGCCGCTGAAAGGATGGATGCAGGGGAAGGTACTAAAGAGTAGTATCCATATTTATAGCGTAGTGGGATGTGTTATTCAATAGCTCTTTTTTTAAAAGTATGCAATCCTCTGTATTGCTGCACTTAAGGTTAAGTTAAGTTAGTTAACTAGTTAACTTAGTTAAGTTAGGACTTAACTAAGGTTAAATTCATGCACGCATCTGCAAGCCTGAACTCACAAGTAGCATGTCCTTTGTAGGAACTGGCCTGGTTCTTGGTGTGGCTGTGACAGGGGAAATGTGTCACACACACAAACCAACCCACCAGCAGGCATCGCTTGTACTAGAAAACTCAGGGCAAACCACACCCATTTACACTGTGCGCAGGAGCATCTCTCTCTGCCCCGTAGATGTTTTTGTAGGCAGTTGGGATGGTTTGCAGTGTGGGTCATGTACTCACAGAAGTTAGGGTAGAAGGCACTTTAAGAGGTCACTTGTTCCCATGTTTCTCCTCTGCTTTAGCCAGTGATGCAGTGCTGATAGATGGATTTTGCTCATCTTTTGATACAGATACCGTTGAATTAGGAGGACTGCAGCAGAGGATTAACGGAAGTTACCATCCCCTCTGCTCAGTGTTTGCGAGGCCGCAGCTGGAAACATCCAGTCTAGGATGTGCAGACCAAGAGGGAAAAGGGGTCTGCGGTATGTCCTACAAGGAGAGATGAAGGGAGCTGAGCTTGTTTAGCCACAGAGGACTAAAGGGGGATCTAATGCCGCTTACAGCGATCTGGAGGTGGGTAGGAAGACAACAGAGCCAAACATTTTTCAGTAATGCCAAAAAACATAACATGGAGCAATATCCACAAACTGTGGGAGGTTCATGTTGGACAGCAGAAAACAATTAAATATCATGCAAGTGGTGCAGCAGTGGGATAGGACACCAGAGGTTGGGATCTCCATGGAGCTGTTCAAGCCCTGGTTAGACACAGTCATGGCCAGCCTGACCTGGAGCTGGTAACAGCCCTGCTCTGAATGGGAGGTTGGACTGGAGAGCCCAAAGGTGCCCCAGCACCACCCCAGGATGGTTCTAATTGTCCCCTTCTCACTGCCAGGCCTGGTGTGGCCACCTGCAGTGTGGTGCCAGATGCCCCACTGCAAACATCTGGGGATCCTCTGAGCAATCCTGTAGGACCTGGGGACAGGGACAGATGGGAAGGGGATTGTGTCACACCTCTAAATCTTCTTTGTAACGACTCACTGACAAGGCATACCTATGAAATCCTTACCTAATCCATTCCCCTGGACATCAATGAGGTGCTTGAGGGCCCTCTGCAGATCCCATAGTGTCTATTATATGGATGCACGCCTCCATCAGCCTACAGCTGCGCACCCTGCCATCCTCTCAGCTAACAAAATGTTGGAGGGTGAATGATAAAATGGAGCCTTTGTATCCCACATGTAGTGACTGGAAAATAGCAATGGGAAAAAAAAGCCAAGGAAAAACTCTTCAGAGCAGGCAGTAGGAGAGAAATGAAGATGCTATTATCATTCTTCCACATGAGAAGAGTGACAAAGGAAGACTTCTCTCCCTATCTTGCCGGGTGCTGCCTAGATTTTCCAGCAAGGTCGCAGTGATAAGCAATCAGCTGATTGAAATGCCACATTTCAGCCAACCAGGAGAATAAGCGGACTTTCTATCAGGATTCTCCACAACAGAGTACTCATTGTGATAAATGAACTGGAGGACAAGACAAATGAATATAACCTACTGCTGTGCATGGATTCATCAACTCAGAGAAAGCTTCTGACAGAGAGAGAGGGAAGGAAAACACACTGCACGGGGAGATTTGGTAGGATGAGGCCCACGGGAAGGTTGCACTGAGCTCCTAGGAAGCACATGGGTTGAAGAGGAGACCTCTGCTAAGTCCCCATGCAGAGGTGACATCAAGGTTATGGGGGCAAAGTAGGAGTCTATTATCTGTGGCAGCTCAGCACTTGTTTTGGGCAAAAGGGAACTGTACCAATTATATGACAGCTCCTTGGTGTCTAGTCTTGACTCCCTGATGTGTGCAAATTGATCAGACCAGCCAAGACAGGGTGTTTCTTGAGCATGCATGAATATACGGAAAACCTGAGCAAATTTCCGGCACGATCCTGTTGTTCTTCAAGGGGATCTCTGGGACAACAGGACCTTCATCTGTGGATGTGCTTCCCACGTACCATAGACAGGATCACAGTCTGTGGTTCCTTTGCAAGGTATAAAGCACCTTTTAATCCAGAGGACAAAGACATAACAACATCCAGGACTGGCAGCTGAAGCCAGCAAGATTCAACCAGTAAAAACATGCAAATCACTAGCAGTCAGGGTATTAGCCATTGAAATGGGTTACTAAGAGCTGGAAGGAGTTCTCCACCACTCATCTTCTTCATCACCGACAGCCAGGAAATCAGGAGTGGAGGCTTTTTAAAAGACATAGTCAAGCTTGGCCAGCAAATGCTGGGAGAGATTCAGGAAGGAGGGGGAAACCTGTTTTATGGGATGACCCTAGAAAATTGCAGCAGGCCTTGCTGGCTTTTTAGATGTAATGCTGGCGACTCCCATTACGCCATTCCGCAGTGTCCAGCCAACAAATGGAGATACCAAGGAGTCAGATTCAACAGGAGAGGATGAGAAGCCATTGAACTTACCTCTGCTTCCAGGACTAAATTTTGTTTGATGTCTGTGTTTTACAAAGAAATTTAAATTCATACCATTGTAGTTCTTAGGGTGATTTTTTTCCCCCTCCTTATGATGTAAAAATAGCCTGCAGTGAGACTTTGTTTAAAGCCATGGAGTTAATTTTCTATAATAATTGTTAACAGTTGGAGTTTTTCTTTCTTCAAGCTCAAGGGAGAAGCATGGACAGATTTATTAATGGTGTCCCCCTATGTGATTGATGGGCTGTCGAACAGGGAAACTTCACACCTGAAAAAACTTGAAACAAGAACACTTATACCAAAAATAACGTCTGTGCCTGGTACCTGCAAGTCTCTCTGTAGTGACTTGTGCTCAAGCCTTCCCAGGGGCCTCTCTATCCTAGTAGCTCCTCTGTCAGTTCAGTGCTGTGCTCTGTTCTTCTGTTGCTACAGAGCTGGAGACGCTCACGGCATCACAAATATAGTGATGGATGATGAGAAAGAAGAGAGATGAGATCATCTCTCCAAAAGGGTGAGCAGGCAGAGATGAGATTCGCTCTTGGGATAATGGTCATAGAAGAGTTTCCTCTAACACAATTGTCTATCAGAGCAAATGGGACTCACACATGTGATTTCCAAGCATACACATAACAATGCATGGGTACATCTGATTGGGTACATCCCTTTCACCATCATTGGTAACAGGTAGCACCTGATATCAGCCACACTGAGATTTTCCAGTCTCTAGAACAGATTACACATCTCTGCTCCAGAAAGCACCAGCAGCTCTGAGGTTAGGTTGGGCAAGTAAGAGTATGGAAGTTCTTGTCTTTGTTGCCTGGTGGCCGCCGGGTCTCTACCCTGAAAGCGTCTGCTGCTTCATTCTTTTCCCAAGTCCTGTGGGTATTTGTTGGGAGCATCAGGAAGCCCAGGGCAGGCACTGATGGCTACGACATGACTCTAGCAAGTTCATCTAGATCAAAAACCGCCTGCCTTCCCCAAAGCCATACAGCAATGGATAGAAGACAAGATGACCAGAGTCCCCGAGAAACACCTTGGTCTCAATTTCTGCCATTTGTTTGAGCTCTTCTTTCTGCAGACATTTGCTTCATTGGTATATTCCTTCCCTGAAACCCCAGGCAAGTACTTTCTTAGCACAGTTGGGTTGAATTTTTCACAACATTACTCTATTGTCTTGATCAACAATGTCTTATGGAACACAAGCACACTCTCAAGCACCAGGGGAGCCAGGAGGGTCTCCAGAGACACCCAGGGTAACTACTGCAAGGCACAAGACCTTGTGAGCCCTCATGGATGAAATGAAGAAGCACTGGGAACTGTCTCAGCATGTGATAGGAGTGAGGAAACGTTCAAGTCTTACCCGCTGATCACAACTTCTGCTCCAACGGCAAAAATAATCTGTTTTAATAATCTTAATAATCTTTCTCTAGTATCCTTTGTCCATATGGCTGGTAATCTGGCTGCTTAGGAATGAATTATAAAAAAAATCCTCAAATAGGGATCTGATGGCTTAGCTCAGAGAATCAAAGAAATTAGGGGCAGAGAAGTCCTAACTGGCCACTTAGTCCTTCTTCCTCTCCAGACCTCCCTCCCACAGGGTCTTGCTGGGCTGGGACAATGATGTTGGATCAGACTCTCCCAAGTGGAAATCACATCCTCTTCCCAGCCCTTCCCCAGCCTCCCATCACTGTGGGTACTTCTCTCACTGCCTCAATTCTCTTCTCACTTATTAAGACTATATTTTCTTCAGGACCGCGACTGTCCCTTACAACGACTTTACACATTGCCAGCAAATAGGGACATTTATTGGGGCAGACCCTTCCCATGCTGTGGCAATAGTGACAATGAAGTACAAAATCCTCCTGCAAGCCCTTCCAGGGCTTACTGAGGTCTTAGAGGGGATCCCACTGAATGCGTCTTCCCATCTTTGCCTTTCGCATAGGATGAGGGCAAGGAGGGAGCTGATCCAGCTGTCCCATGGTGCAAATCAGCACAGCCCACTGCCTTCGTTGGTGTGAGCCCCATCTGATGAGAGGATCTGGCTGAGGCAGTTGGTGTTGCTGGAAGGAAGATGCTCGTATCTCATCTATTTTTATTTGTGATAATTCATCCTGACCAAAGAAGAGTCACCCTGGCAATTTTGACACACAGAATGCGACCCTGTGTGGAAAGCAGGGGCTGCAGGACCCTGGCCTGCTGGTGGTTTGCAATGGGCTTTGAATTTATTTAACCATTGGTAAACAGATGTAATCAACGTAACCTTCCCCATCTCCCCATCCCCTCGGCTGGGGACCGGCCGTCATGTTGGGATGAGACTGCGAAGCCTTGAGGTTATGAGACCACTGCTGCGAGTTTTGCCCAAATCTTTACATGCCCAGTTGGTCTCAGCAAGACACCATTAACTTACAGAGGAAGAAGAAAGGAGCCCCATCTGCAGCTTAGAAAGCACAAATCTGCCATTCTCTCCTCACAGGCTGGGGCTGTCTGAACAGAAGGTAAAGGTTGCAAGGAGATGCTTTCATAGGGAACAATGCATGGGAAACACAGAGACAATACACTTTTCTCTTTCCACCCCCCCCCCCCCCAACTATTTCTCTGCAAGAGGCAGGTACCTAAAATCGAGAGAAAAACCCCTGCAGGTTAGGAACATCAGTTCTGCTTTCAGCAATTCTTCCCATGCTCTTCTCCGAATTAAAAAATATTTTTCAGTATTGCAGCAGTGCAGCATTACCAAGTCCTCTGATCAAGGAAAATATAATCTACCCACGCACTGATTTTATATTGCGGCAGCCAAAACTGTAAAACGCACATCGGCAGCCGGTCACTGCAGGTAGTGAATCACATAGGCTTCCTCTTCAGGGAGCTCCGGGTGCAGGATTTTAAAGGATTTTAAAGAAGTAGACTGTCAGAAATGCTGAAATCTGAGTGTTTTCTTTTCCTTACAGGAGCTCTCCAAATGGACAATAGAGCTGTTGTCTGCTCTGAATAAATCAGCAAATCAAGTTATTTTCCACTTTTTCCTTTGGCCTATTTGCAAATCTCTGCATTCTGTACTTATTTTTGAAGTGTGAAAATTTGCCAGTTACTTTGGAAAACAAATCACGTGCTACAAGTCCTTCTTCTCCCACTCAGCACATCCAAGGAATGGGTGCCCGAAATGTGTAACAGCTGCTTTAGTTCCAAATAGGAGAGAAAAATGTCCTGCCCAGAAGAAGATGCCCTGATTTCCTCAGTTTCTCTAAATCTGAGAGGCCCAGCCATTCCTTGGACTGGCTTGAGAAGTTTCTGCCACTCCGTCCCCCGATGCTGATCAGCCAATCGATCTGGGCTGAAATCTGTCCTCAAAAAAAAAAAAAAAAAAAAAGAAAAATGCAAAGGAGGAGGGAATATTTAAGCTCCATTGTCTTGGTCACTGAGATCACAGCAGTGCCCCAGTGCTTGGCAGGGCAGGCGGGGACAGGGGGGTAGGCAAGGAGGACGATGACGGTTCCCCAAGCCAATATGGTGTTAAAGAAAAGGTTTCATTAAGCAATGATGTGTAAGTGATGGTGCTTGCTATTCTGTAGGTCAGAATTAATTGTATGAGGTTGATTACTCCCTCCAAATATTCCCCTTTTGGTTGCAATTTGGGTAGCCCAGAGTTACCATATTCTAGCTTGCATCTCTGATCCCAGCCATGAGCCAGCAGCAGCAACTTTAGCAGAAGGTGCTTGATGGCGAATGGTCCATGACTACACAGAAATATCTGAACACCTGGAGATCAGTTTAAAACCTGAGTTTTCATATCCCTTGCAAATCACTTGGAAGCACTAACTGTGGACATTAAAGCTAACCATATAAATGTCCAGGTATCAGCACCAGAGACACATGAAATGCTTCCCTTTAATAACACATTGCAAAGGGGGAAAAAACTTTGCTGCAGCTTATTCTCAATTTTTTCCAACTTTTGACGTGTCCTTCATTGTAATATATAATTAATGTTACCCAGTTAAAACACCATCCACTGCTTTCCAGACTGGTATTGCTATTCAGACTTTATAGCACAGGAAAACTGAGGTGAAAGACACACAACCAGCAAGCACATTGGGCAGAAAATGCACCAAATAGTGGGCTGTGTTGCTTCTATCTCCCATAAATTAACCCCAGGAAGTCCAACACAACAGTAAATAAAAGCTGGACTGCTGGGTGCTATGATTCACCAGAAGAACAGAGGAATTCAGTGATGATGTAAAAAAAAAAATAAAGGAAAGTCTAGTTGCACATCCAGGAAGGGAAAAAGACCAAAGGCGAAGGGATAATCAGATGGAAGAAAAATCTGAAAGCAAATGCTTTTTAATTATCATCATTTCAAGGGAGCACAGAATGACTCCACATGGTCCCTCATGGTTGCAGAGAAAGACCAAGGTCAGGGCAGAGGGCAAACCCGGGGTCAGATTCTTATTGAAAGTGAAAATTGTTCTTATTGTGCTTAACACCAGCTTTAGGAATATTAAAGAACAATTTGGGTTTTGTCAGTTAATACACTGTGGCCTGTGGTTAATGTGGCACTAAGATAGATTTTTTTTTTTTAAAAGACTATTAATCTAGCAAGATTTAAAGAGCTCAGCAAATATAATGTGACTCTAACATACTCCATCTAGAAATTATCACCAGCCTCATTCACTGGTGCAAACATCGTGATCGACAGGTCGTGTTCACCGATCGCAGAGAGGTTACAGAGACATGAAGCACATCAGCTACCAGTCTCCTATTTGTTTAAAGGCACTTAAATATTTTTTTCTCACTTTTACATCACTGAAAGATGCCCAAAAGATCTTTGAAAGCCTCCAATCCTCGATCTCGCTCATGTCTACGCTCATCATCCTGACCATTTTTCTGGCAAGAGCAGATGGCCTTATCAAAGGTGCTGTCTCTCCTTAGAAAGTCTGCTCCCTTGTCCAAGACAGTAATTTTCCCATTTAAATATAGGCCCATCACATGTTGCTAAAAAGCACTATTAGATGGGTAGGTGAGGTCATGAACAAACTCATGACCTCACAATCGCATTTTGCTGGAAGTTATAGGACAAGATTCCTGGACATGAATCACATTGGTTTAGTCTCCAGGAGCAGACCATGCACCTTTGCTTCCCTGTGAAATAAAAAAAAACAGCAACTCAGCGTAACAGTGAAGGGAACCCCTCTGAAACAGGGCCAGATTGTCAAAAGGGTGCGTTCACAGAGATTTTGGCTTGAAATTTTACCAAACTGCCTGTTCTCAGGAGAGAGGTACTATCAGAGGCTGATCTCAACAAGGGAATGCTCTTGGGACCTCTGTGCAACCCGGCCCAGCATTGATTCAGTTTGTAAAAACGTGAAAAAACAGACCGTGGGGAACCACGAAGGGCTGCAGTGAACCTCACCGGTGCCTGATGTGCTGGAAACTCTGTCCTGTGGTGGGAAAGGTGCCACCTGGCCCTCAGCTGCTCCAGCACACAGTGTCATCTCCTGCCCTAGATGCTGGTAGAGGGAGAGAAGCATAGCTGCTAGAGGGTCAAGAGGAAAGGGGATTTGTCTGCAGAGGTTTAATTCCAAGATTTCCTCCAGTGGCACATTTCTGGCTTCTCCCTGACCCTGTGGAGGCACCTCACGCTCCCAAGATGGGAAAGTTTCCCAGGATGTTTGAAGGCCCCTGGAAAAGACTTTCAAAACGACACCCATTTTGTGCTATGAAGTGAAAAACAGAGAAAAGTCTGGAGGGATCAGCTCCAGCCCCTCTCCCCACTTACATGGCATTTGTGCTCCATTTTTTTTCTCTAACATTTCTTATCTCCTCTCTTTCCAGCAGCATCCAAACCCTACATATGAACTCCCTTGGCCCCATCCTCAGCTGGGGGAAGACGCTGAAGTTCGATGCTCAATGTTACTGGGAACATCGATCCCGTTTTCTTTCCCATCTGGCTTTACTGCCAGATTTTTATTGCTACTGCTTTTGCTGGGGACACACATCTCCTTATGGCACATCCGAATGGCCTGAGAAATAAAGGAATGAGACCTTTCAGCCAGCAAAAACCTGTAAATAAACAGTTTGGGCTGGCAATCAATGGGCGATCTCTCTAAGCCGTGGGATTGTTCAGTTAGATTAAGCCTTTCTAATGAATTCCTCATTGAACCACTGAACAGAAATGAAGCCTTGTTAGCTCATTATCTTTCTAATTAACCCATTCTAAACCTGCTCCTTCCTCACCAGGAGGTAGCTGAGCTGTTTGGGTTTCACACTGAGGTTTATCAATGACCCCCTGAGAGCCTTTTGTATCAGTAACTGAGATTTATTTGAAATGACTGAGAAGGCAGCTTCCAGTTTATTCCCTGTGCCAGATGAAGGTCCCAGTACTATGTTATCCTCAGGCTACAATTTCCCAAGGACAAGCCATGTGTTGTGAGCATCTCCAAGCCCTTTTCTGCGGTGATGAATGCTCCTCCCCACCCGCCCTTGTTTGCATGCAGATCGCTGGGCTCATTAAGCTGATGAAGGGGTCTGCCCTCCCTAATGGGGGCATGGGGCTGCATTGTGTCTGCCTGCAGATAGCAAGAGTATTTCACCACTAACATCGGCTGTTTTTGTGTTTATAAGCACGGTCTGTTTCCAGGCAAACACAGCAACACGTCTCATAGACGGAGAGCCCTCTTCCCGAAGGATGACCGCAGCAACCCTGTTATATTTGGGCTCTTTTGAAGGCAACAGACCATATAGGAACATCCAGGAGAGATCAGTCTTATGTCAGGAGAAGGATGGAGTGATCTGTCAGATCAATTCAAACTCAATGTCCCCACAGCCTACACGACAGCCACCTCTGCTTCTTGGCTTCTCTCTGGAAAGCCCCAACATGGAGCAGCTTATGGGATTGTGTGCTCAGATACTCCAGCATCGAGCCTGTCCTTGCGCTCCGGTACAGACTTGCATCCCACTGCTCTCGATGCTGTCCCAGGCATTTGTCACGTTCCGTCACCTCTCTCCCTAGGTAGCTGGTGGGGCTTTCTCCCCTTTCTTGCTCCCGCTCAACAGCACCTCTCCCTTTTGGGCTCTCCCTTGGCCATGCTCTCACGGGGTTCATGTCCTGGATGACAACCTTTCCTGCTGGGCACCTGAGCTGAGAGCACCCCTTTTCATTCCAGATCAAGTGACATGACACCCAAAGCGGTCCCCATCCACCATCAGCATCCCTTGAAAGACCAAGAGGCAGAAGGATACTTCTTCCCTCTCAATCCCTTTCTGTACCTCCACAAGACACACAGAACCTGCTTAGGATCCCGTGTCCAGGCATGTCCCACTGCATTCGGCCTTCATCCCAGCTTGGGAGGGACAACCCAAGCCATGAGCTTCCCTGAGCATCACCAGCCTGCAGCTCAGGGACTAGCATTGCCCACCCTTCCTCCCATTGCTTTTTCCACTCTTGCCTGGATCGTTTGCTAAAAGGCTTTGGCTGACCAGCCACAAGCACTGAAATATGGATTTCAATCCCAGGTCAAAGCCAGGAACACTTTGAAATGCCCAATGCAATAGAACAATAAGAGTCCACAAACTTCCTTAGACTGGCTCTGCAAACCTTTTTGAAGCAAATAAAAAAGATAAATTCTTTGGATTTCCATTTCTTTTGTTATTATCAGTTCTGGTTTCATCCCTTACCTTCCTCCTCCAACCCCTACCCAGCCTGGGAGAGCTGTGACCCCAAACCACCCTGCGAGATTCATTCAGATTCTGCCTCCAAGAGCAACATTTTAATAACCCAACCAGCCAGGGATCTCTAAATCTCTCCGAGGAAAGGAGGCAGTGAGGATATAAACAAAAATATGCTTTGCCTAATTGTTTCTTACGTCGTCACGAGCAATTGAAGACGGCTCCTAGGGCGATATCCATTACATTTTGTAACAAAGGACTCTAAATGAAGAAAGCCCAGGCGGAACAGCAGAGTCGGAGCTAGAGACAAGCCTGGCATATAAATCTGTGCCAAGCTGCCCCCACTGCCACCCCAAATGCTCCCACAAGACCTGGAAACTGGCACAGCAAGAAAGAAATTCCAGCACGTGCCATGCCAGGATCTCTGTTCCTTGGGATACATGGTGGCTGGAGAAGCCCCCTTGGGGAAAACAGCACAGCCACTTATCCACACATTCAGCCCACCAGGCTGAGAAGTTCACATCCCACCCCTTCCTAACAGGCTTTTTCCAGGATGTCCATCCATCCATGGGACTGTGGGCTGGTTCTCGAGGCAGGAGCTGGTGTAGAGGGCCACGTGTTGTCAGGGGGACAGTTGAAAAGGTGACTGCTAAGCTGAGATAAACACGTGTCTGTTTGGCTATTAAGAAAAAAAAAAAAGGCAATTTAGACTGCACGGTATGCCAGATCACTGCCCGCGTCTCTGAAATTATTTTATTCTGTATTTAGTGTAAAATTCGCTTTGTACTTATTAGTCCATCCTGCCATCAGCATCTCTCCATATAGAGCTGAAGTGAGCCTGTTTACAGTCCTGGCGTATTCTATTCTATACATTGGGCATAGCATCAGCTGGACTTTAAGAAATCTATAGAGATAGATACTTTTCTTTAATATTGAAGCAGAGTGAAAACTGCAGGTATGAGCTCTTCTGCTGAACAAATTTGTGGAGTAACAAGGAGAAGACAACACCGTGAGGTTAGGTGGGCAGACAGAGAACATCAAACGTGTTTTCTGACCGAGATAATTCATTTTTTCAAGGAATCTCTGAGTTTTAGACTGATTTCTCCTTTTTTTTTTTTCTCTTACTCTAAGTAGTCCAACTTGGTGGTTTGAAGACAATATCCCTGCATTGCTGGCAGGTGGATTGGTTCCTGCATGCAGCAGCCTTTACGTTTCAGAGGCTGCTTCTAGAGGCAGCTGGCCAATTCCAGACACAGGCAGGCTATTGCAAAGCAAAGTGATTTTCATGCTTTTGTGTGCTTTCTCCATCATGGGAACTCAGTGTTGTTTTTTTTTTTCTTTGAAGGACTCTGCTGTGATAAAAAATCTCTGCTGAGAGCTCTTGTGATTTGAATCCCTGGCTCTGGTCTTTTTAAACCTCAGCCGCTGCAAGACAGGTGGTTCAGCTTGCTTGGGGTCTACCCCTTCCCTGTCCCTTCTCCTTCCCCTTCCCTTTCCCCATCTCTTTCCTCTTTGTTTTACCCATGGTTGTCAAAAAGCTTTGCAAACATGACACACACACAGAACAGAGCCTCAGAAGTCAGAAGACAAGGCAAAAGAGACCTTACTACACATTATTTTTATAATCTCATTTTATTAAGATTTTTTAATATTCTTAAAATGAATTAAAAGATACATTTTATGACGACTTCATGTCATCAGCAGCAGCTCTTTTGCAAGGTGTTAATAACAGAAGTGAATGCAGATGTTAAAGTACAAAATTGCTCTTTGTGCATAGAAAAACCCATCAAAACCTCACAGATCTGCCTTAATATTTTCACTCCCAAACATTTAAAGTCCCTTCAGTGTCAGGAGAGTGATTTCACAAGACTCTTTCATTCTTTAAATGTGGGCTTAGGAGAACAAGGAGATGATCCTGGATCTCCAAAATCAGGAGGAGCTTAACTCTCCATAGGCTTCTCCAGCAAGTTTTCTGCCATCCCCTGCGGGTACTCTGGGATGGCTACAAACAACATTAAGGCACTTTTTTGATCTCCATCTATTTTTTGGAGACATGCTGGTTCACCCTTTTTCAAAGAAAAGCACTCAGGTCAGCTAGGATCCACATGCAATCGAGACAATGTGTATCTTTATTTCTGTGCAAGGAATGAGACAAAATTAACGTAATGCAGCACTGTACCCAAATGCTGAGCCAGCCCAAGGAAATCAGCACCGTGCTCTCTCTGATGGCACTTATCTCCCTTCTCCTCTTCCCCTGCTCCCTCCTCTGCCTGCAGCTCCCCCCGTCCAGCCCCTCCAGACACGTCCAGAGGATCTTTAAAACTCTATAAAAAACATAAGAAGCTGTTTTCGACTATTAAGAGAGACTGTTGATAACACAGTTCCAATAAAAAAAAGTCTATATATGTGCTTTCTACAGCTTCCCTTGGAAAATAATTCATTTCTCCCTGCATTATATTTCATGGTAACCTAGAGACTCAATATGTTCTGGATTACTGCATTCATTTCTGTTTCTGCTCTAATGGCTCACCGGAGTATGAACCTTCCAACCAGAGTCCCCTAAATCTGGTGACTGGGGAGCTAGTTGTACTTTCTTGTTTTCCACTTGATAACTAGCCCCTTCCAGCATTGCTTTTATGGCAGTAATCTTCCTAGGCTGGTTGCAGATTGCTTGTCCTGTTTTTTTTTTTCTTACTTGCTTTTTTTTTTCCTCTTGTCCTCCAGCCACTGGAGCCAATGGTCACTGTGGACTATCCATCATGTTGTTTTTTATGTCAAGCTGGAGTTCCCCAGGTCTATTTACTCCTCCTCCCCCCATCCAAATGCCACTGCAGTCTGGCAATTGCTTGTGTCAATGAACTGCCCCTTCCATTTAGGGGAAGGGATCTGAGATTGCCAGTGCCTATCAATAGGCAAGAGATATCCTGGGGTTAATTTTATGGCTTCGTATTACAAATGATGGGGCAAATGGAGGAGGCTAAACAAACACCTGTCTCCTCTTACTGCTTTGGAAAGACATTAGAAATAGCATGAAAAGTATGGAGGAAATAAATCAGGACAAGTCCCAGCTGCCCATCGGTGCAGCGTTGCTCAGGACCAGGAGCCCAGCATCGTGCACAAGCCCCAGGGGGCTGTGCATTGTCCATGGGACAGCCTCCATCCCTCCCCACTTGCATTTGCACAGAAGTGATCTGAGATCCAGGCACAATCATTTAGTTCATTTTCTTTTTCTTCATGCTCTGAAAAAGAGATTGGATGGAAAACCTCAGCGCTGTGGAGGGGAGTAAATTAGAGCTCAGGAAACCAGCCTGAGTGAAAACTAAACCTTCATTTGTCCCTTCAAGCTCAAATCTGAATATATACTTATATTTAAAATTTATAGGTAAAACACTTTGTCCCCAAATATGCGATAAAAGAATATCTAAACTTTTCAGAAAATTAACCCAAAAGGATGGAGCTGAGAATTTTTTCTCGAAGTCACTTCCAGGAGAATGAGAACTATTCCTTCTCCAGCTCTTTCTAAGCCACAGGTCTCACAACCCTTTGTGCATCACCACACACACACACACACTGTATTTGCTTCACTTTCCCTTTCCTGTAATAATGCAGCTGTGCCAGAGTTTTACTCTAACTTAAGATCACTTCTAGGTCTTGACTTCTCCAGTCTCTTAGAGCTGGTGAATTTCCTCTCCAGGACACTTGCTCTAGAAGTGTTTTCTCTGCCTAGCTGCCATTTAATGGTGCGTCTGAGAGAGTGGCAGAGGATCAGCCGAACTTTCAACAGCCTTGCTCATCTGTCTGCAGATTTGCCTTCAGGTCCTGTCGAGTTAAAGGTGTGACAAAGGCCATTGTGCAGCTCTTCCCAAGGCCAATTCCTAGGGTTAGGCTGATCTTAGCATCCGTACCGTGTTTACAACTTCCATTTTCTAGGACAGGTTGAGTTCATTGGCATTAAAAACTCTCTATAGTGCATCAGTCTTAATCCAATTTTAAAAGGCAAGGCCAGCGACTGTGTTAAAGGGATTAACTCTTATTAAATATGGTGCATTTGAGTAAGTCCTAAGGGAAGGAATCCAGTTGCTCCTGTTTGCGTGGATGGAGGCAGTCATACCAAGTTACATCCTAGAGACCTGGCAGTAGGCTCAAGCTATAAATTACATCACATTACAGGAAAACAATTTTTGAAGTATGGAGGTAATTGGAAAGCAGTGTCCTCACCAGGCTTTACAGACATTAAGAAGCATATTTTCATCTCCTGTAAATCCACACAGGAGGAAAAACCCAAGTGAGAAGTTAACCTGTTGTGGCAGAGAAGCTGCTATCCAGGTCTCACAGCAGAACGTGAGCAGAAGAGACAATGTTAGACTGCTGAAGGCAATGGAAAAGGATAGACCTGTGTCCTCCGAATTTCAGATGTAGCCAGGTAACAACTCAAAAAAAGTGTTATACAAAGCAAATTGATTCCAACCCTGAAAGGAAAACACCAAGATTTCCCTCTTACCTGCCCATAAGGGATTGTCTTTAGCTTCAGGGAAACTGAGGCAGAGAACAGTTACATCGTCTCACCTGCAATCCATCTGCAAGTAGACCAGGAAGGCAGAGCTGAAGCCAGCTGTTCCCAGGTTTTGGTGACTCCTAACGGTCCGTTGGCCGGTTACCACAGGGACACAAAGCTCCGATCAGGAGCCCCCAGGGCTGCCCCATCTCAGCCCCACAAGCTGCCCCGCCTGCCTGCGGGTGCCATTAAGGACATGGGCAGGGACCAGTCTGCACAGAGGCTGTTCTCAGAGTACAACTTGGTGCTGAAGAAGCATTAGCAGCCCAGAAAACCTTGTCTCATTGCTCCTACAGACCAGCCTGACACTCTCCTGGTACGTCCAAGGATAAGGATGGGAAAAAATCACATTGATTTAAAGGCAATCTAACATGGACTGAGAAAAATTGACTTGAATGTATGGAAGCCCTTCTGATCCACCCCACATGGTATAAGCAGTACAGGGGAACAATACTTAGTACCTTTAAAACAATGGTGAAGTTGAGCCCAACTAACAAATCCCTGCTTATTAATTCCTAATAGGAGAAACAGAAGATATACAGATTTGTAAATATTTTAACCTAGCTAACAACAGCTGCCAGGGAGTTTCCAAAATCAAGGCTGTGGGGAATGACCTTAATTCTGATACAAAAAAAAAAAAAATCACAGATTAAAGAGGAACTTGTCATCAGCTATTCCCTGTAATTAGTTTAATATGATCAGCTCTCCATGATAACAAAAGACAGCATCAGAGCTCTCCAGAGAGAAACTTCCAGTGGATAATAAATACTGACAGATTTCAACCAGATGGCTTTACCAGACTGCAACTTTGCAAGTGATTTTCAAGCTCAAACATTATTCCTTATTACTTAGCATCAGCCAATAGCTGAGAGAGGTCCGCAAACGGTTCCAGCTGGGGTTTAAAGGCAACTAAAACATATGGATAAAGACTTTGATTAAGGGGCAAAAGATCATTTCTGAAAATTACTTTCACTGAGTGCCCAAAGCCTTGGGAGTATGACACGCTCCTCTTAGGACCGAGGCTTCGCCTCTGCGGAAGGGCTGTTAACTGAGCATCCCTCTCGGCTGCCAAACCCAGCACCAGTGGCAGCACCAAACCCAGCACCCAGCAGCCGCAGGGCTGGGTCGGGAAGCACCACGATGTCACTTATAAGTGTTTTTCCCAACCTGCTTGAGGTCGATTTCAACCCTGAGGAGGACATAAGGAAGGGGTGGGCAGAGGAGAGGACGTCTCTGAGATACTCTTAGGTCAGAGGAGCAGGCGGGGACCACACAGCCTCCACAGCCGTGTCCTTTGCCTTTGTCTTCACAAGACTGGACATCCATGAGGACAATCCTGTATTGTCTTAGAGCTGCCATCAGAAACAGCCTGGAAGTTTGATGTCAGCAGCAGAAAAAAAGTAGTATAAGTCTCTGACTCCCAAATCTGGGGTATGAGATCAGTCACATTTGTTAGATCCAACTGCTGAGGGCTCAGTGAAGTTGATCCAAGATGTAGAGCAGGAGACAAATCCCCCTGGATCAGTGGGGAGCTGGAGGACCAGGGACACCCACACCTAAGAGGATAGCAGATCCCTAGCTCAACCTCAATTTGATACAAACCTCAAATGTTTAAGCCCACAAGGTGTCACAGCCCACTGGGACAGGCACCAGTGATACCAGTTGCCTCCCAGGAGAAGTCCAGATGCATTGCTTCAATGGGAACCTTTGGAAACGCATGTTGCTGGTGAGCAGAGTGAGGTTTGCAACCATGGGACACCTGCACAATCCCTACCATTAAAATGTCCAAAGGTATTCCCCAATGTGTCCTACCAACACATCTCCAGGTCAGATGAAGAAGATGACACCCCAGGAACAGGAGCACCAGCTAACACCAAAACTGCGTCCTCCCTTCCTAACTGCCCACGGGGGACAGCCTCGAGCCATCAGGCACACGTGCCACCAGCACTCGCTGTGCCGGTGCAGCGAGACGGACGCAGGGAGGAGGCGGAGGGATATCACAACAAACTATTTTTCCCTGCCCAAGTTCAAAGATACATTTCAGCTGTCTACTTACTGCTCCAGCCGGGTGAAAGCTCCCGGTGTCTGAAGGGCTTTCTTGCTTCTCTTGGCATTATGGCCAAAATATCATTAAGACTCCTGTAGCTGGAACTGAGCTGTCAGTAAGAGAGAGAACTTGACTGAAGGCATTTTTGCAACCAAGGGATTTTAATTTTTCCCTCTTCTTCTGCCTTATCCAAGAGAAAGAAATATAACAAAAAACCAAGACAGGGATTTTTCAGCTAAATTTATTTCTTCCAGCATTTGCTGCAATGGGGACATGTTTGGGTTTGCTGTTTGCAGGGGTTTTTATGAGCTATTCACATCAAATATTAAGAAAAGCAATAGAGAGTAGAAAAGGCTGAAGAAGAGAGCTGGGCACTCTGGGCTCCAGACTCAAAACCTGGGGCTGAAATTCTGCTCCCAGTCACTTCATTAGGGTAAAAAATAGAAGTGATATCACAGTAGTAGTGATACAGTGAACTCCACAGATTCCAGCCAGGTTCATATAGCAACAAAGGAGTGGATTTTACAATCTTACAAAATATCTCAGCATGCTGAATTATTGCACAAAGTCTCAAATGTTCCCACTAGGTTGGTCAGTGCCTTTATCCATAGGTTGGACTTTTAAGTCAAGAAATAAGAAAGAAAAATAAAGGAAAATGTCACACATTTCCTTTCTGATTTTCAGACTTTTAAAATGATACATAGGTCCCTTTCTGCAGCTTGATTAAAAGTCAAAGTGGAGAGTCTAGCACCATCACATGACTCCTGGACCTGGAGATTTAAGGGTGGAGGACAAATGCGATTGCTGGCCAGGCTGTAGGCTTTTGCAATTTATTTTTCAGGGAACAAATTGATTACCAGCAATGAGCTCAAACCAGGTATTCCCTCATCCCACCACTTCTCCCTCATAGATTCAAATCTAAATCTAGAGACAAAAATCCCCTGCTCCCAGTCACTACACAACTTTTGAAAACAAAGGAGATGCCCTCAGTCCACCAGATGCTTTTTGTGATAAGCTTTACCCAAAGAAATGTGCTTTTTTTAAAAAAAAAAAAATACAGATCAAACCCCTAAGGCAAAGCCCCAGTGCGAATTTCCTGATGCTTGTTTGACTTCATTAGCACAAAAGCAAATGAAGGCACTTTCTCCATTGTCCCGCTCCAGTGGAAGGGCACCGAAAAGGCAAAGTACCAGTGAGCTGTGGAAACTCTCCTAAGCTGCTCCATCAGAGGAACAGAAAATGTCCCATTAGCTCCACAACCCTCCGCTGAGCTCTTTCAAGCCCCTTTTACTTGCTGACTTCCTGCAGCTGGTTTAGGAAAGGCAGAGTCCCCAGCCTCGGGGCTGCGTCCCCCAAGCCGCGTGACAATCACAGCTTTCCCCAAGGCCAAGGAGGAGGAGAAGCATATTGGGGAAAAAAAAAAAAAAAATCAGTTATTGCCTTTCCAAAGTTTCGTCCCACCTGACACTTGATCTCCTGGACTTGATCATGGGCTGCGAGCCCTGATCTGCTGGCTCGTCCCTGTCCTGCAGAGTGGGGCTGGGACGAGGAGGGGTGTATCTTTGGTCTGGGGATGCTCAGGTGTTCAAAGCATTAAAGTTTCCTATTGATTGTCCTTCTCCTCCACTGGGGTTTCCCTATCCCAAGTTTGGTGCCAAATGCACAACAAGATCAGCAGGTGAAACGAGATACTGTAAAACTGACCCGCTGCTGAGCGGTCCTGTGCTGTGCTGGCCAAACCAAGGGCTGCTCCTGAAAAATCCCAGCCCTCTGCCATGACAATTCTGTAGGGTCATCATTACCTGGGGGAAAACCACCACTGCCTGAGTCTGCAGAGGGAAAAACAGGTCCACCGAAGGGTCCTTGTGTGAGCCAAGTCAGGGGCTCCACTCAGCACCCTCCATCTCCGCTGCCTCCCCTTCTCCTCCACAGCAGCACGGCTGCTCTGAAGGGTGTCATGAAAAGATCCCACCTCACTTTAGGAGGAAGAAAAGAAAAGAAAATGGCTTAGCTGTGGAGGGAAAGGCAGCTACTATTTGCTATTCAAATCAGGAGTTACTTCTGGGCACAGGTCAATGAGAAAGGGAAACTTTAAGGCTGAAAGAATATGGACTTTGGAGATTTTAATCCAGAAATGGTGTTTACTGGTTTCGTACGTCCTCTGTGAGCAAACACACCCTGTAAGGCTGGGTGGACTTCAAAAGGACTTTTTCAGTGTGGCTGAGCAGAGAGGAAAGCTGGGGGTCTTGGCAGGGCTTAGCCAAATATTACACACTTCTCTTTGGTTGAGGACAAAGCTCCTGTGCCTGGGCAGCCAGGGGCCACAGGGAAACATGCTCCTTCTCACAGGGTGGGTGCAATGCCAGCACTGGGTACTACCACGTAGAGCATCTGGGAGGTCATCAGTGGGTTTCCTAAAAGGTGAAGAGTGGTCCATGGTCATTGGTGCAGGTTGGGATGAGTAGCAGCAAGGAGGGGTTTGGGCATCCCTCATGAGCCAGGTCCATGGTAGATGCTCCAGATGCCACAGGCAGAACCACTCCCCAGCTGACTGTGATCAGCCAACACGTGGTGAAAACATGTCGCGCTCGACAACCTTTCATAATGGAAAAACATCCAAAGGAAAACATCTGCCCAGACTCTCTCTGAGTGCTGAGCATCAAAAGTGCTTCGTTTCAGCAAGTTTCCACGTGGAGGGGAGGTTCCTCACTTTATTTAGCTTCTACTTTTATGTTATGTCAAGATATTCCTGCAGCTTCAGTTGTATTTAATACCCTGTTCGTGCTGTATTCGGCATTTACTCACGTCCTTTGACGTCACGACGCCAAAATTGCGCTGCAGCTAATTTTGACTTCCCAAGGAGATTTGCACCGAACCACATTTCAAAGTGCTAGAACTCCCCTGGAGATAGAAATACTTTTTTATTTTTTTTACTGCTCCCCAGCCAGCTTGGGGGAAGGATCTGTGACAAGAAAAGTCCCCATCCCTGTTCTGGGGCAGGGTCACAGCATTGGAGCAGACGTGTGGGCAACCTCATCCATCCTTCCCTCCCTGCCCGGGTGTGCCAAGGGAGCAAAGCCATGGTAATGTTCCTCTCCTCGCATCAGCAAGGTGTTCAGGTTGTATCAGATGTGAGGAAAAACGTAGGTGCAGATTTCTCCTGCCCCTTCAGAGCAAAGTATGAGTAAGGATGGAACCCTGAGGCTGTAACAGCCCCACTCTTCATCCTCCTCATCCTCCAAGCAGATTGCTGGATGCCAGACCAGACACTGAAGGAAACCCCAAAATCTCCACCCTTCCAACTGTAGAGATATAAACCAGAAGGAGAAACTGATAGGTTTGTTTTCTTGCAGCACCCAGGGAGAGGTGAGGTGGGCAGCCCCACGCTGCTGAGACCCAAACCGCGGTCTCCAGGGACCACTGCAGTTCCCCATGACTCCTCTGATCCCAACATTCTCCCACATCTGAAGCCAACCAGCGCTGAACCACACACACACACTGAAGCCCCCAAGCCACACTGTGACATTTCTCCTACCTCCTGCAAGAAAAAAAAAAAAAAAAAAAAAGGAAGAAAAAGTCAAGATTTGGTTCAGGTTTGGAGTGAAAGCTTGGCCTGACTGTTGGAGAGCTCGATTACTCGTCACTGCCGTACTTACACACACCTATCCTTAAATTAATAGAGAACTATCTTTCATGCTGTCAAAGTGGCTTCAGCCGTGAGCCGCTTCAACAGCCCGTTACCAGTATCGTGTTTGTTTTTCCATATTGACCGTGTGTGTAATATAATCCTTGTTTATGATAATTGATTTTCCTTGGACTGCCTTCCTGGGAATAATATGCACACTTTTTAACTCTCTTTTTAAAGATCAAATGGCATTTAGGCCTGGTGATTTGAATCTGAGTTGGTCAGAGCATTTAATACAATAAGAGTGAGCTTAAAGGAAAGCAGTTAAACCCTGGATATTTTTCTTATTGCATAGCCTGAAACCCCTTGAATTGAGAGGGAAGTTTGCATCTATTTTCTTGTCGTCTATTTTAAAAGCTGTCAGAGTTGGTTAGTCTCTCTTAAAATTAGTCCTTTGGATCATCTTCTTACTAAAAACAAAATCTGAGCTTTTTTTTTTTTTTTAAAGCGATAGCGGATTAGGGCAAGAAGCTTTGTTTAGCTAAAGCGAGGGATTAGAGGAGATTTGCCCCCATAAAGTTGTGGTTTGATGGTGCTTTTATCCCTGGATGTTGCTAAAGCTGTGTTGCTTCAGGATTAGGAGCATACAAAGAGTCTCCTTGTGCTGTTTCACAGGCAAGAGAAAGACGGGGAGGGGGGAGATGGAGAGACAGGGGAACACATGCAACAGAACTGGGAATTCCTTGGTCACACAAATCTGAAGTTTAAAGCCCCTGACACAAACTTTGCCGGACACGTCGTGAATGCGAGATGGCCAGATCTCTAGTGGGAACGGTGGCTGGTGGAGCGGAGGGGGTGAGACCGCCTCAACTGCCACCTCCCAGCCTCCTGCCAGTGGCTTTCCACTAAAATGTGTGAAATTCAGCTGGGGTTGGCAAGAGAAAGGTGAGGGGAAGGCAAGATCTTGGCAGGGCTTGGGCAGCATTTCTCTCAGGTGGAACTTGGACCATCATCACCAAGCTCTGATGAAAAGAAGCCACAGTGCTGCTCCAGACATGTCAGCATCCAGCATCAGGAGGTGAGGGCATCTGATTTATTCAAACACTGGCCAGCCAGGCAAGGGGCTGGTGGTCCTCAGCCTTCCCACCTTTGGGAAATGCTGAAATCTTGGCATGTGCCAATGTGTTGTTTCCACTGGCCAGATCCATGGCCTGGGCCAGCTCTGTCATGAGTCTCAGATGATACAGAAAAAGTGGAAAAGGCCCATGTAACGATATCCTTGCAAAACAGCTTTAAATAAAACAGAAAGAAATCAAGACCAGGCACCGAGTGGTGATGGCACATCATTTCCCCTGTCCACAGACCTTCCAAGCATTAGTGGACAGCCTGGTTTATTTGGCACGAGGCAGAGAACCTCCAAAACCCTGAGATTTTATACTTATAGGAGATTTACCCTTGCCCAAATCAAAACACAAAGGGAGTTTGCACTTGCCAACCCCTCCCGCATGACAAGATCATTTCAAAAGCAGGAGCAAACAGCAGGAAAAAAACAAAACCCCAACTCAAATCCAGCAAAACTCCTGACAGGCAACTTATTTCCATCCTGCAGCAATTTATGTACATCCCTCTGCTTTTTGTTTAGTTTGGGGGATAGAGGGTCATGCCTCAGTACCCGCAGCCCTTGTAGCAAAGCTGTGAGAACACACGTGAGGCACCACATCGGGCTGCGGGGTCTGGGGGCTCCTCACCCTGCAAACCCTCATTTGTGTGACCCTGTGTAGCTATACCAAAAAGAAAGAATCATAGAATCATAGAAGAAGCATCTTTTCTTATATGGAGTGAGGGAATCAGGCTCTTCTCCTCAAAACAGAAAATTAGATTTCATTAAAAGAGGTAATACATGTTAAAAAGAAACCTAAAAATCCCTCTTGTCACTAGCAGGCTATTATATCAGATTTTTCCAGAAAAATCTATGTCTGTGACTTTATCAAAAGACATTCCAGATGATAAAACATATAGTCCAGAGAGTGTAGCTTATACACATGCACTTCTGTATGTATTTGAACATCTACCCCACTCAGGTGAGACCCCACCTGCAGTACTGTGTCCAGCTCCGGGGTCCTCAGCACAGGGAAGACATGGGCCTATTGAAGCGGGTCCAGAAGAGGGACACAAAAATCATCAGAGGGATGGAACATCTCTGCCATGAGGAAAGGCTTAGAGAGTTGGGGTTGTTTAACCTGCAGAAAAGAAGGCTCCGGGGACACCTTATCTCAGACTTTCAATACTTAAAGGGAGCTTACAAGAAAGATGAGGATAGACTTTTTAGCAGAGCCTGTTGCGATAGGACAGGATGCAATGGTTTTAAACTAAAAGAGGGTAGATTTAGACTAGGTATAATGAAGAAATTTTTCACCATGAGGGTGGTGAAACACGGGAACAAGTTGCCCAGAGAGGTGGTAGATGCCCCATCCCTGGAAACATTGGAGGTCAGGTTGCACAGGGCTCTGAGCAACCTGACCAAGCTGAAGATGTTCCTGCTTGTTGCAGGGGAGGTTGGACTAGATGACCTTTAAAGATCCCTTCCAACCCAAACTAGTGTATGATTCTATGAAATACATGCATATGTATGTCTTCAAACATATTTTCAAACCTTTACTTGCTTGACTTTATACCCAATGGATAGTTGAGAAGTTTTGTTAAAACCAAAGAGATACTGAGTACGTGCAGGAAAAATACCCATAATATCACATGAGCGAAATTATCTTTGTTTAAGAAGGACTAATGGATACAGTCGACATTTAAGAAAAAAAATGAAAGAACAATATGAGAGTGGTGTTATATGAATAGAGCAAAATTTCTCCAAGCCAGGGAGATGCACCATGAGCTCTCGCTAGCAGGCTCCATCTGACCGGACACTGATGCTGAGCCAAGGTCTGTCACCCTCCAGTCTGCTCCAGCGATGCTCAGCCCTGCAGTGAGCCTGCCCACAGACACAGCTGTGTTTTTATCTCTAGACTCCTTGGATGGTCACCTCATCATTTCATGTCTCAGGCTTGAAATTGGAAATAGAGACAGCAGCTGGAGCAGAGTGAGATTTGTAACACAAATCTTGTCGTCAACAGGGAAATCCAGCTGGTTTGACACTTTTTAATCCAAAACAGACTTAAAGAAACAGGAGATTTCCTGTTTCCTGCAGCATAGCAGTTGTGAAAGGTGGAAGTACATTTGGAAAAGTCAAAGCATTTAAATTTTTAGGGGAAAAGAATAATATTTCAGTGCTCTGAGTATCTGTTGTGGTTTAGTTTTACCTTTGCTTTGTCATAAGACAATTAAAGATGAGGTTCCATGTCTCTCTGATGCATTTAGGGCTTTACATCCTACTTTACCTCTTCTCCTGCTACTCCTGCTTTCTAGCCAGGCTGCATTTCCAGCTCTGGACAGGCAGGTTCCCTTGATGCACCAAAAAAGTCAACTAGACTTAAGCACAACACCTTCTGGGAGGTGTAATCTCCCAGAATCATGAGACCAGTGTCGTCTCATGTGGCAGAAATACAGCTCTCTGACAACAATGCTCCGTTGGGTAATACAATTTAATTTTATTTTTCCTTACTTGTAAACACATGTTTTGCAACTGTTAAAAAAAATCCCAAATATTCATGTTCAGTGTAGACCAACCTCCAAACTGGATCCACCTCTCTTTCTGTTTTTTCTTTCAGAGCCAATACCCTAGAAGGATGGTGTATTCAGGGGGCAGACATATAAACCATTCCTCAGCTCCCATAGCAAGCCCTCCTAGTCTCTTTTGCTTCCTTCAGATGTGCAATCTGGTGAGATGCTCAAGGCTTTTCCTTCCTCATTTTGGGGTCAAACAAAGATACAAAGTCTCAGCACCAGCTCACAAGCTAGGAGATGTAGATAATACCCTGTGGACTTGGAAGCTCCTTAAAGTTGGTGTCCCATTCCCACTTCTGTAAGAGGAACGTGAGATGGGGACAGGACCCTGGGAGGGCTGGATGACCCTAAAATGACCACATTACGGGGTGGTGTTGGACCAGCAGTTTGCAGAGCAACTAGAGGTGGTGGGACAGATGGGAAGTGGATCCTGGAGTGGGCGAAAGGCTCTTGGAGAGCTGCTCTACTGGAGGAAAGTTTTTCCTCCTCACACTTGCTGGCCCCCAGCCGCTCCTCCCCACCGCTGCGTGGGGAAATGCCCTTCCCCTTGGCTCACAGGAGGGTGAGTAAAACCCCAGGCTGACGTGGGATACTGATGTCATCTGTACTTGCCTGCTTGCGCATCTGAAGGCTGAGTTTTCCTTCCCTTGTGGGGCTCTCACCGGCAGCAGAGTGCCGTGACTTAGGGACAAACCTTAAACAAGAAGTGTTTTCTCTCTGACATCTTTACATCAGATGACCTTCAAAACAAATCAGAAGGTAAAATAAACACATAAAAGCAGCTGGGGTATTTGGCCTGACTGAACTCCATCAGGGCTGTGGAGCTGGAGGAATGCATTATCAGTTCCCAGCAATTTTTGATTTTTCCCCAGTGTGGAACTGCAGAAGTGGCCTTATTGAAAGGCCAGAATCTGCTTCTATTTCAACCAGTGACAGGTACATTTATATTAAGTTGATTCCCCCTTGAAATTACCCAAGTTTAAAGAATTATCTGTCTAAAAGGGGAGAAAAAAAAAAAGAAAGAAAACTGTGCACCAGCAGTGGCTGTTCAGGATGATGTTCTGGGTTTGGAAATTACCTATTTAAGTCAATAAATGGGTTAGGAGGGGGAGAAGGAAAGGAAGGTAGAGTTTGTGGTTCTTAATCATAGCTTCGCAGGGTTTAGCTGCTCTCCCACTGTTGAAAAATGTTTCAAAAAGCAAAATAAATGATCTTGTAGTTACTAAAGTATTGATTTTGCCTACATCCAGTAATAAAGAGCAAGTCACCTGTAGGTAAAACTCTTGTAAAATATATTTGATACTATAATAGTCTGGAGATAGAGTTACATGCAGCTGAGAGAGGCAGAGGAATGACAAATCATTTCCAGTAAGGTGTTTATCTAGCATATTTCATGTCATGTCTTACCCAAAACTAAGCGGGGCTCATTCTCCTTTCCTCTCCTTTGTCCCCACCTTGGAGAAACCCAACCACAGAGGTGGAGTGGCACGGCAGATGGCATCATGGTGGGTCAGCTTGGCTGGTGCCCGCAGCCAGCTCATCCCCAGTGCAGGAAAATGGGTTGAAACGCTTTCTCCAGATGCTCAAAACGCAACGCAAGGGCTGGAGCCCTTATCGCACAAGCGCTGGTGGAGGTGGCTGCCTGGCCACGCTCCTGATCTGGGAGGGAGAGTTCGTTTTCCCCAGCCCTCTCATGTCCTTGAAATTTCTCCTGTGGAAAACGCAGCTAGCCTGGCTTTGTGCCTGCGAGATGGATTTTATCCCCCAGGAAACATATCTATCATTTTGCTCAGAGGTAGGTACAAAATAAATGCAGTCACGCATTTGAGCATCCGTTACCAAAGGACCGAACTAAGTGCTAAATGATGTAAATCTAGATAAATATCATCGCTTTTGAATAAATTACTTTGGATTTACACCAGCGAAATAGAGCTGAACTGTGTCCAGCCTCGCTGCCAGGACAGGCAGAGTTTACAGTGGTGTCCACAAGACCAATATTTAGACCTCTTTCTGAAAAGACGGTTAGGGAGATCCAATTCCGGATGTGATGTGTTAGGGAAGGACCATATTTTTAGTCCCCCAAAAATACATGGGGTGCAAAAAATAATGGGGCACTGCAAAGATAAGGAAAATAGAGACTGTTTCCTTTGCTGCTCATGTGGGATGGGGCTTTAGCTAGAAAAAGCAGTCGCCCCATGCTAAGCCCATAGGCGGGACCTGAGTTTAAGCGACTTCCTGGAGTTTCTGTTCTGCTTGGATAACATTTCCAGAACTCCAGGAGCTGAAGAACTGGCTCTAGGAGCTGTAACATCCCTATCACAGCCTCCCACCACATCCACATTTCTTTCTACGAGTCTCATCAGGGTTTAAAAAACAAACCGGAGCACAGCAGCCACGTGGATCGCTCCCCACCTCTCAAAGAAGTGAGAATAGGCTTTTCTGGCAAGGAAACACCTGTCCAAGAAGAGGCTTTGTCCCACCATGTGTCCAATGAGCATGGAGAATATTAAAATCGCAGGCAGACCCGGGCCATAAAGGATGTCTGTGAAGATGAGTGGGTGGATTTGTTGATGCCGAGTTTCAGTATGACCATTGTAAAGCCCCAAGAGATTATTTCCCCCTAAATTAATCCATGCGAGGGATGGCTTCAAGAAAACCCCCACATTACCCACCCTTCACAAAAGGACGGGGCAGATCAGGCTTCCCTGGTTCCTCCTCTGACAGCAGAAGATGGGCTGAACCTTCAGCCTGTGCTCAAGCCTTCCTGAACCGTGGGCCTGATTAAACAGTGGGGTGCTTTCAGGTGTTTCATTGCGTTTTTTCTGTAAAATGTAGAAAAATGTAAAATAATATATTTCAGTAAAATACGAAGGGAATGACATTAAATTGTCATTACTCAAGCTTTACTGGGGAGAAAGAACATTTTTCTCAGAAGATCTCAAAACCAAGGAGCTACCAGGTCTTTTTGGCCATGTCGTAGTTGATGGTCCAACCTCCTGTTCAGGCTATATTCCCCACGTGACCTGGGAGATGTTGTCTGCCGACAGTGCTCCATCCTCAGAGGACAAAGGAAATGTCTCATACTCAAATTACAACTGCAACATGCCACAGTAGTGGAGCCGAATTAGAACCGCCCATATTTCTTCCCTGTCTGGCTTTTTTCCAGGCTATTTAGCTATTTTGAGGGTGGCTTCAAATTCCTGATTGAAATCCAAATCTTCTATAAGGGGGACATTTTTTAAACCAGCTCCACTCATTTAGATAAACTTTTTTTAAGCAAATGATGACATTTCCCCTGGCTTTAGACTGATGGATAAAAATTGGATTAAGACAAGGAGGAGCTTGGGCACTGGATGGTCCCAGACCAGAGGAAAGCCACAGATAAATTGAGGCCCCCAACTTAAGAAGGACATGAAGCTGTTGGAGAAGGTCCAGAGGAGGACCACGAAGATGATTTGAGGGCTGGAGCACCTCTCCTATGAAGACAGGCTGAGAGAGTTGGGGTTGTTGAACCTGGAAAGGAGAAGGCACCAGGGACATCTTCTAGCAGCCTTCCAGTACCTAAAGGGGGCCTACAAGAAAGCTGGAGAGGGGCTTTTGACAAGGGCATGTCATGATAGGACAAACGGCAATGGCTTTAAACTGAAAGAGGGGAGATTTAGATTATATCTAAAGAAGACATTTTTTACAATGAGGGTCGTGAGGCACTGGAACAGATTGCCCAGAGAAGTTGTGAATGCCCCATCCCTGGAAGTGTTCAAGGCCAGGCTGGATGAGGTTTTGAGCAATGTGATGAAGCGTAAGGTGTCCCTGTCCATGGCAGGGGGGTGGGAACTAGACGATCTTTAAGGTTCCTTTCCAACCCAAATCATTCTATGATTCTACAATTCTATGAAGGGCTCTGAATCCAACCCAGGTGTTAACACACAGGGAATTTTTAATGCATCAAGTCAGAAAATAAAATTGATAACATTTGAAATCAAATAGGAACATTTCTGATATAGTATTGCAAAATTTATGTTTTGCCGATTCATTCCAGGCAGCCGGTGAAAAGAAAGGAAGAAAAACACCTGTGCCTTTGTGACAGAGTGGTCCAGGCTCTGGTGGGAAGCCAGACCCTGAAGGCCATCGCTCCCGGGAGGCCAGGGACACGGCCAATGGAGGCCTCTGTTCCCAACTCTACCCCTGGTGTTGGAGGCAGTGCTGGGCACATCACTCCTTTATTTATTTGCCTTTTCTCATCACCTGTCCCGCTTATCTCTTTCTGCCCTGGATGCCCTCCTGTTTCTCACTTCATCTGCAGCTCCTGGGCTAGAGAAGGCTCCTGGTTCAGCAGGAGTCTCTGAACACAGCTGGGATTCACTTAATAAATGAATGAGTAGATCTGCCCCTCATAACTATACTTTAAATTCCCTGCACGGGAGAGACTTCCCCTTTACATTCTCTCAGCTAACACTTTTACCAGGAACCAGAGGCTGAAAAAATTGATCTCTTTGGCTGTTTTCACCTGATACTCTTGGTAGATTTGATTCCTTACAGGTATTTTTTAAAAAAAATAGGCTAAACTAAAGAATGGCTTATTACAATTACAAACAGCCGTTAATAGCAAAAAAAAAAAAAAAAAAAAAATCCCTTGGCTGCTTTTGAGAGAAGGGTGGGGCCAATGAAGGAATATGAAGTATTTTTACTCAAACACATAAAACTAGTTATTATCATAAATAAGGAAGAGCAGCAGTGGGAGGAGGAGCTGAGCTCACTCCATGTTTCGTGATATTCAGCTCACCTTCTCCTTGAGGGGCAAAATTATAAACCCACATGTCTCTGCAATCAAGGTATAAACTTTAGGTCTAAGATGGAAGAGATCTCTGACTCTTGTCAGAGGAATGAAAGGCTGGATGAAGAATTGGAGGAGGTGTAAGAAAGCAAGCAGGAGAGAGAAGGTGTTGGGTTCCCTTTAAAGCAGGTACCTAAATCTGAGGATTTTTTTTTAAAACCCCTTTAAGATGAAGGCTCTGCTAATAACATGTCCAGAAGATGGCTCCTGGCAAATTGCTTTGTTATTCTTGTCAAAAAAAAAAAAGTCCCTTGGAAGCAGTCAATTTTAAACCATATATCAAAATGATTAATTGCCCTTAAATGAGCAGATGTTGAAGTACCCTTGAATGGGGCTAACGCCTTTTTGGATTGCAAACATAATGTATTCATGGACTTGGAAAAATATCATTAGGGCTATCAATTAGCTATAAGCACCAAAAGCTTTGGTGACTCCAAGGTGTTCACTTTCTGTAATTTTTTTTTCTCTTCTTTTTAAGACTTAAGGGGGAACAACTGATTTTGCTGGAATAAGGTTAGCAGGTATTTTTTTTAATGCTGTGCAGAAAACCTGGCCAAGAAGCTCAGATTGGAAAAACTGAAGAAACACGGGCTGACCTCTAAATATGAGTAGGAATTAGCCACAACAGCCAGGACTTAAGCAGAGACCACAAGTAGAGTGGGGCAAAGAAACAGAAGAGAGGGAATAGAAGAAATAAAACTGACATTGCCAGGAGGCTGCTTAGGATATAATTCTGCACTCAGCCAAAGAAAACGTGCTAAACTGCAAACGTTGGACAAAGGCTGGAGTCGATTTGGGGAGGGAAAGGTGCTTTGTGTCCTCCTAATTTGGGGAGAAAGGAACTTTTATTGCATAGTTGACCCTGGAGGGAAAAAAAAATTAAATTCCTCTTCCTACTAATCTTGCTTTCCTCCAAACCTCCAAGAGCAAAAGGAGAAATGTAGCAAGCTGTGGCTTGAGAATTTTAGTAACAGAAAATCCTTAAAAGTGAGCCTGTTTTGGTCTCTTTTCAAATACTGCATCAAATATATTTTCAATGAATTCATGGAAAAAAGGAGGCAGGGGAGAGAAAAAAAAACCTTTTTAAATCTGTTTAAGTTTATAAACAAGATTAAAGAAACAATGTCAAGGGTCTTATGGAAATGGTGATAGTGCCCCTTTAAATAAGAGCAAGTGGAGATTTTCTATATCACTGTGCAGTTTAAATCTTTCTTGATGGACCGGACACTAGTCCTCCTTAAATCCTTCAGAAAGCTGCTTTAAGGAAAAAGGCTGCGAGGAATTTCTTCTCGCTTTAATTGCTTAAGAAACGGTTCCCACAATGAGCTGTGGCCTAGATTTGCCTCTCATTTAAGTTCTGATTTTTAAAAGTTCACAAGTTAATCCCCTTTCGGTCTCACACGAATGCGGTTGGCGTCGGGGACAAAGTACTGGACAATGTCTGGAACATTTCAAACCCCCAAAAGATGCCCCATACCAAAAAAAAAAAAAACAAAAAAAAAACCACCCCAAACCCAAAAAAAACAAACCAACAACCCCCCCCCCACAAAAAACACAATCAAAAGCATCCCCCCTCCAAAAAAAACGCCAAAACAACCCCAAACAAAACAAACCCAAGCAAAGTCGCCTTGATTTAGTTAAGTAGCTATTTTTAGACCTTGATGCCATTATAATTTGAGGCAAGTAGAACTCCTCTTGCACTGTATCTGCCGCAGATCCAGGAGTGAGGAGGTTTGTCAGTATTGGCAGTTTTCTTCTCTGTCCATCTTCCAAAGATGGGGCAAATTATTCATTTTAAAACTAAATGTCCGCATCTTTAGCCCGGTTTAATGTCCTGGCAAGAGGTGTGATAAAATCCACAAAAACTAGGAGAGAGAGAAGGAGGGAGTTAATGCATTAGCTGTTTAAAACATAACCAACTTGGCTTCGATTTCAGTTGTTCTGAAGGAAACAGTCACGATTTCTTTGCAAATGCAAACAAACAATTCTGTGTGTATGGGGATGGGGGGATTTAAAATACTCAGGATAGGGAAATTACATGTTTCTAAATAAAATGAGGAAAGCACAATTTTCTTCCAACATTATTGTCCCATTGATTTTTTTTCTCCAAAAAACAATTTTCAAATTAAAAGTAGCAGCTGTCCTTCCCGTCATGCAGGTGAGGGTGCTCAGAGCCTACATGGAAACCTGAAATTCCCGGTTCGCTTAGGAAAGACATAAAAAATGGTCTTTGAAGGGGATTTTTTGGTACATGTATAGACCCAGCCAGTTAGCCAAAATATTGCCGTTAATATCACGGAAACTTAAAATGCCCTTTCTACTCGGTGAACTAACAAATTTCCCCCACCCCGTCTTGTAGTGCAGGATCAAGTCGGGGTGGAATATTTATGTATATTCATATTTCATTTTGTTCGGCGATGCAAAACTTCCACACCAAAAATTGCCCTATTTCTGCCCCTTTCTCCCCGTTGTTTCCGTTTGTTTGGGTTTTTGTTTGTTTGTTTGTTTTGGTTTTGGCTTTGGTTTGTTTGTTTGTTTTTAAAATTATATCGTTATTGTTATTACTGTATTGCCGAGGGTGGAAATAGCCATTTGTCGCCCAGCGAAGCCGAGGTTGGGTGTCGGACCCGGTGCCGGCCGCAAGTTTGCGGAGCCCCGGGAAGGACGGGGCGGCTCAGGAAGGAGTCCTGCCGGAGAAGAGGGGAGTTATGGGGGGATCTCCCCTGCTCTGCAAACAGCCCTTTGCCGGGGCTGCCTTCTGTCCTGCTCAGTCCGTATCGCTCCCTCGGCTCCCCGCTTTTTGGAGAAGAAACCCCCGTAGTCTCGGCGCAACCGGTACCCGCTTCCTGATGCTTCGCCCACATCGACACCTTGGGGTGCAGGGGCGGGGGGGAGGTTTAAATGGGATAAATCAGTTGTGCGGAGAAACTGGGGTTACTTTTCCGAGCTGCGCTAAACGCGCTATTTACTCGTTTCTGCAAAGACGCTCTGAATTAAGGGCAGTTATTTATTTATCAAGGTTAAACAGCAGAAATCCCGTCGCTGGAGAGCTCGGAAAGATTTTTCTGAAGACAGTGGGAAACTCTAATTAATTCTTCGGGGGGAATTAAACGAAGGATTTTTCATCGAAGCAATCACAAAATCTCCGGTGCTTAATAGCTCAGCGAGCCGAAAGGCGAGACAATGGTGACATCGCGGACCGAGGGGTTGGGACTTGGTGCCTGGGCTGCAAGCGACAATTCAGAGACAACCGAGGAGACGCGTTGCCCCCACCCCGACAGGCACAGCACCCCCCCCACCACCGGCACACGGGGAGACCCTTCCCCGTTGCATTAAACGGAGGAGCCCTGCAAAGTTTTGCCCGTTACTTGAGCAGATTTTTGCACCCCGGGGTTACGGTTTGTGCCCCACTTCCCGCCGGCTACAGGTCCGCGGGGCTGCTCCCAGCCAGGCTTTGGGGGGCGAGGGGAGGTTAGCAGGGGGGTCACTGAATTTTAGCGTGCATCGCCTGGCCGCGCCCCGCCGGCCCCCGTTTCAACTCGTTGTGATTAGCGGAGCAGGGAAAGTGTCGGTTGCAAACTCGGGGAAGGGGTGAGGGGGCGATCCCTTTGCAGAGTCATCCCCAAAACGCAAGGACGGCTGTTCCCCTGATAATGCTCCGGCCAGCCCCGGCACGGCACACCGAAAAACGCCCCCGACAAGCGATAACGGCGATCAAAGCGCCGAGTATTGCCTCATCGGTTTCCCTGCCAGAAGCGGGTGGTTATTAATTAGAGGGTGCGGAGGAAAGGCAGTGCGAGGGGCTCCCCTCCTTCCTGGGGAGCAAGTGGGACTTTGGCAGAGGGAGGGCTGGAATAGATTGGAATAGATTTAAATAGATTCACCCCCTCCCTCTCTTTGCCGGGACCATCACTTGGTACTCTGAAACTTCTTTGGGAAAAAAAAAAAACACAACAAACCAGACAACAACAACCAACCACGAAATAATAAAAATAAATACAAGAAAGTGGCACTTGGAGCCTTCTAGTGTCCTCAGCCAGACGGACCTCTCTTTTTTTTTTTTTTTTTTTTGGTCAGAATTTGTACAAAATATCAAGCTCAAATTAAAAGGTCCTCTTGCCCCCCCTCCCTCCTTATTCTTTCTTGTTCCCTTAATTCCTGTCTAAACGGTTTTGCTCTGGGAGAAGAAATCTTTTCTATAGGAGGGAGAGAGGAAAAAAAACCTTCAAGAAGAGAAGGGTATTATTGTTTTAATCCTCTTACCCGCAGTCATTTTAAAACAGGGTGTTTTGGAGCCTGAAATGGCGTCTCGTCTCCCAATTCCATCCTAAATCCTCCTGGGCTGGGAGAGAATCTAAAGGCAAGGAGCTGGCATCTATTAGCAATCTCTCTAAAGGCTTTAAACTGCTCTTTCTGCTGCGAAGGCATGGCAAAGCTGAAAAGCAAACACAACCACCGCTCCGGTTAGTGAGCTCTGCCAGATAACCAGCCCTACCGCTGGACGGTACCTGCGAAAATCCCGCAGAGAGAGAAAGGAAAGAAAGAAAAGAAAAAGAAAAAGCTGGTTTTCTTCTTTTTACACCCTGAAAAAAAAAATAATCGGGGGAGAGTAGAAAAAAAAAAAGGAAAAAAAAGCGAGGGGATCCGTTAAGGGGGGTTCCCCCCCTCCCCCGCCGAAGCCCCGTGGCCTCCCCTCCTTGCCCGCTTTCCCTTCCTCTGCTTTCCCTGTTTGCCCCCGCACTGGCAGAGCCGCTCGTGTGCTCCCGGCTGCCGGAGCGGAGCTTTCCCGACGGGGCGGGCTGCGGCCCGGTCACCCCCAGCTCCTCTAATTTCGTCCCTCTGTGCCGTGTCCTTGTCCCCATCCTCAGCCGAGGGGTGCAGCAGGCTAAGCTGGGACAGTGAGGGGGGCAGGAGGAGAGGCGGGGGGGTGCTGTGCTGGCTGTGTAATTAACGCTGGGAAATTATCCCCCACCAGCGACTCCACGCAGGGAGTCTTCAGGGTCTGCTCCAGCGTGGTGCTGAGCAGGGGGGCGTAGGGGGAAGGCAGGCCCCCCTCCCCCATACCTCACGGACCCCATCGCCCCCTCCCCGGCCCAGGGTCTAGCCCTCCTCCCTCCACCGGCATCCCATCCGCTCCCAGGGATTTAATTAGGCGTTTACACCTCGGCTTGGAGTAAATGACTGGTAAGAAGTGGGGGGTGTATCAGCAGCCTCGTTTTGATTGACAGGGTGGAGGACCATTGAAAATCTTGCTGGGTAGCTCCCGGGTCGCTATGAAGCTCCTTTTAAAAATCCTTCTTCAATGCTGCCTCCCGGTAGATGGCAGCTCCGCCGGGCGCGGAGGCAGCGCGCAGGCAGCGCGGGCAGATGGAGTAGGGCGGGCCGGGGCGCAGCGCCGCGCCCGCTCCCCGCACGGGCCGCGCTCCCACGCGTGTCACCGCTCCCACGGCGGGCGGAGAGGTAAGAACCCCCTGCACCCCCGGGCAGCGCGGCTCCGGGTGGGCTGGGGATGCGGAGGGAAATGGGAGGGGTGTTTGGGGATCCTTTCGAGGAGAGGGAATCTCTTTGTGGGGGACTCCGCGCCCGGCGGAGGAGCCGCGGGCAGGGATGCGCGCACCGTGGAGAAGGGGAAGCCCAGCCCGGGCTTCAGTGTATATCCCGTCTTCTCCTGTCCTTCTTTTTTGTTTAATTTGGAGTATAGTAAGCTTTCCCGAGGAAAGAAAAAAAAAAAAAAAGGAAAAACTCCAACTCTCAGCTTAGGGCCTCCATCACACGAGTGAAGTGGGGTCGTGGGTCCGCTCTGGTGTGGGTTTAGGCAGCTGGCGGGGAAGAGCGGGGTGTACCCCGGCGCAGGGGAAGGTGAGGACGCGCATCCCTCCGTCTGCCGGGCTCCGGGGGGAGTGTGGAGAGCGCAACTTTCCCCCTTATTTCCATAATGATGTTTTAATAAGCCGCGCAGCCCGGTGAGAGCTCGCCGGGGACAGAAACCGCCCCGAGCGAGGCCGGGAGAGAGGGGGAGGGAGGCCGGGCCATGGCCCCGCTTGGAGCGGCGGCTTTGGGGTTGGTTTTTTGGTGGTTTTTTTTGGTTTGTTTTTTTTTTTTTCGGATGCGGCTGGAACTTGAATGCGGAAGGGCCGGCAAGGGAAGGCAAGACTCCGGCAGCGCTAGGAAACCTTTCTAGGGAAAATCACCCCCCCCCCTCAACCACCACCCTTTTACGCGGTTAGACGGCACAACGGACGGAGACCCGCTTGCAAAGAACTGGGGGGCCAGTTTGTGCCCCCTGCCCCTAGCTTTCACTCTTTAAGAGATATATAAATCCCGGACCTGCACTGTCAGGCTCGCTTGATAAATTAAGGGCTTCTCAGTCGAAACCTATTTACACCTCCATTATAGGGCTAACCAAATGGGGATCAGCATGAATATTTTTACCGCAAGAGATCTCATACATCTCCGCCGAAGTCGCCCCTCGGGCCATGGGATAACAGATAGGGAAGGGGGGGTAGACGGGGAGCTCCGCCGCGGCCAACACATGAGCGGAAAAAAGTCTGTGTCCCCGGTCGGTACCGGCTGCCCGGGACACCAGGGACTCGTCCTCCTTGCATGGGGCAAGGAGAGGGCGAGGGTGACCTCCCCAGGAGCGGAGCCCCGCGTTGGGAGGGACACGGGATCCTCTATCCGAAGCAAGGCGCTCGGGGAAGTTTCTCTTCCGAGAGAGATGGGGTTTGACTGCGAGACCTACCGCGGCTGCCCCCCAACTTTTTTTTTTTTTGAGGTGAGGGGAGCAGAAACACCCCGCACGGAGCAATCTGGTCCCTGCGGCCGGCGGCTTTTCCCGCCTGCTCTTTTCATTTATTTCCAGACGGAGACATCGGGCGGCTGGGGAGGGTGGGGAACAAGGGTCAGCGCATCCTGGAACGAGTCCTCGGTGTCCCCGAGGGTCGACTAGGCGAGTCCGGGGGCAGAGAGGAGGGAGGGGACAACATCCCCCGTTTCCCGGTGGGATGAGCACACCGAACGCTGCCCGATTCCTTTCGAAACGAAACGCAGGCGGAGAGAAGGGGCATCAAAGCCTGGGGACCTGGGAAGGGCTCGGCCCAAAACTTCTGTCCCCGGGGGCGCGGAGGGCTCTGCGAGACTCCCCCCGAACCCACCGCTCCAGCCGGCCGCGCTCCGGCTCAGCTTCTAGCGCCGGGGAAAAAGAAATCTCCCCCCTCCGCCCCATCCCGTCCCCTCTGGCGGCCCCCTCCAGTTCCACTTGGTTAGCTCAAGTTTTCCATGTAAATGACAGTAATAAATATCTAATCATGTCCCGCAGCTATCGGCGGCTCGCCGAGCAGCCGGCATTAATGAGACATCCAGGAGAGGTAGGGGAAAAGGGGAAAAAAAAAAAAAGAAGGAAAGTTGGGGTTTGTGGTTGTTTGTTGTGTTTTTTTTTCTTTTTTTTTTTTTTTTCCCCCGCTTTCCCCAAAATAGTCTCTTAAAAAAGAGGCCCGGCTGCGCGGGATGGGGAGGGGGGAAGGTGCGGAGCCCCCCCACTTTCTCCGGAGCCATCGCACCTGTGGGTAGCTCTCGGGTTCAAACCTGTCTCCTCTAATTAACCCTCTCCCCAAAACCCCAGCAATCTCACCCCCGGGGCGGGAGGAGGGTAAGCGGCGGGCCCGGTCACATCCCCGGCCCGGGGGCTGCCCTGCCGAAAGCCCCGCGGAGCTGCGTGTGCCCATCCCCGCCGTGATTCCCAAACAATTAATGGGGCTGCAAAGAGCTTCTAATGCTGATGGGGGGTCGGCGAGGGGGGAAGGCTAAGGCTGAAATTAAACCATGAGAGTTGGATTTGTTCTCCTAACGCTAAACAAACGGAGTGATTACCTTCTTTCCAAACGCATCAGTCATACTACATTAAGTAGCAGAGAGCTAATTATCCCAATTAGGAGGCTGATTTATAATTAATGGCTTGGACCAAGTGATAATTGGATGTTAATGGATAACAGTTTTGTCTGAAGTAGCCTCCCGCTTCCCCGAAGGCAAGGCTAGAGGGTCGGGTTGTGAGTTTTGTGTTGTTTCCGCCCCCCCCCCCCGCCTCTTCTCTCACCGCTGCACGGAGCACAAAGCAAATGAGCAGCGAAACCGACTCTGGGCTGGCTCGGAGGGGACCGGCCGGGGCGGGGGACAGCAAGGCCTGGGGAAGGAGAGGGCATCCGGCCTGGCCGGGGTTCAGCGAGGTGAGCTGAGGGGGTAACCTTAGCGCCCCACTTGCCCAGCTTTTCAAGCAATCCCTGCGGCTTTTTTCCTCCCCTCTCTGAGTTTCCAAGCCGTGGACACCTGACCCGAAGCAGTCAGGTTGTCCCATGTCCCCAGTGGGTGCTGGGTTTCTCACCCACCCACAAGGCGTGAGCCGTGTCCTCCATGAGGGGCAAAGGCTGAGCCCCAAAAGGCTGACCCGCTGTCCTGGGGAGAGCAGGATGGGGCTCGCCCGAGCGGGAGAGGTTTTAGACCCTCCCTGGTTCACGCTCCCCGCGCAGTGGAGGGCACAGAGTGAGTCTGCAGTTTCTCACCGCTTCGTGTTTCTCTCTCCATACCCAGATACTCGCATCTCAGAACTGGCACACTGACTGTTTAGCGTGTCCTTCCACGCTCGCTTTTCACCTATGAGTAAGTCGGTACAAGTCAATCCCGGTTCCTCGTTTGTCCCGGCCAGAGAGACTTGGCCCTACAACCCTTTGGCTTTCAGATCGTGTTTCTAAGTTCAGTTTTTCCCTTCTAACTAAGAAGTGTGAGGGCAGAAAATTCCTGAAAGGGTAAGAGTGATTTCAACCCCGAGTTACCCCAGGACTGACAAGAGGTTGTATTAAATTACACCAAAATACTTGATGCAAAAAATGTCCGAGGTACACAGAAAGCCAGTTTGGATTGGCTTTCCCTGCTAATTTAAAGGGGTCTTGATGTTTAAATGGGACGTTCTCCTCGTGCTCACACAACCCAGCAGGCTCCTGCAGTGATGTTATTGCTGTCTCAGAAGACGCAGCTCTGTTTCACAGAGCTGGGGCAGATGTTGCTTCTCCTTAGTGCCAGGGTCACTACCTGCAGCAGAGCCAGAGGAGCTTCCCACAGGTCAGAGAGAAGGGCAGGCTGGCCAGGCAAGTTTTGCACGATACAGTCGTAGAGGGAGTGACTGCAGTGGGTTTTGTTCCTAGTGTCATGCCTTTAGCCTTTAAAAAACGCTTTGCTGGGAAAGAGGAGAATCGGATGAAAAGAAGCTGGAGTGAAGAGAGTTTCTATCCCCTCTGTCATCAGCCCTGCCAAAACAAAGGTGCTGCAGAGAAGGTCCAGGACGAAGCTCTTCTAATACGGCTACCTGCTGGTTTTGCTGGTGAAGCCATGGGTAAACCATTTAGCTAGAAGCAGCCCACAATATCTAAGACACCAGTTGTTCTTTCAGTGATTTTTTTTTTGGGTACTCCAAGATTCAGCTTGTCAAGTAGGAAATATTTCTGCTGAGGCACTGATGAACGTCAGTCAGGTCTGAACCCTTTCAAAAGGTTCAGTGCTGATTTCCACCACTCATGTCTGAACAGAAATGTTTACAACTACCTCACTTCCTTTGGTAAAAACATAGAAGCAGGGAAAACGCCGGAGAACAGAGATTCAATAAAGCCCAAATTTTCCAATCCTATGCAGCTACTGATAAACTAACCTACTTTGAGGCAACATCCATCAAAATATGCTTGTTGCAAAGAGGGTGGATAATTCTGAAATGCAGCTAAATATTCAGGAATTGGTGGTGCACTAGGGTTACCCAACCCTGGATATTTTTCTACCTGTCTGTTCCAGTCCAAGAGCTACTGAAATTGAATTATTTTATTGTTTTTTCCTCTTTTGACTTCATCAGGTTTTGGATCAGGCCCTTTATGATTTCTGAAGCACCTCTGGTGCAGATACAGCTCCTGGGAAGGAGAAAGGCTCTGAGGGAGGGCTGGGAGCAGGAGGGACCAGCAGTTCTCCAAATGGTGACAAACGGATGTTTACAGCCAGGGATTGTGAGTGGGCAGCAATACAAATGTAATTTCTTCCTGGTAGCTTCTGGCACAACTCTTTCAGGACCAATTGCAGCCTCTGCATGTCCAGAGCAAACATACATGAGAAATGCTGCTTTAAACTCTCCAGATGTTAAAATGTAAAAGTATGAGTTGTGGGGAAGTGATGCTTGGGAACTCCACTAGCATCCTTCAAAAAAAATTGGGCTGGGGGAGTTGAGCTGATAGATCTCAGGGGGCAGAATATGCTCCTAGCAAGGGAGCTGCAGAAACCTGATGTCTTCAGCTGTTTGATGCCCATAGTACTGAGCACCGGAAGGAGGGAAGCAGGCAGCAGCTCTGCATGCTTTTGGTGTGTGTTAGCCCGAGGTGGGTGAAGATGCTTCTGCTGAAGGGCGGCACGTCTCCCTGCAAAACCCAGCAGATATTTTGCTGCTCTCCCTGTTTTACAGCACGCAGCTCTTTAAAGCTCAGATCACCTGCTGGTGGCCAAAATATATTGCTTACCTTGGCAACTGCACTTGATTCGGTGTATGGATCGAAATGCTTACGGGAAGTGTTACATGCACCTGCACCCTGCTGCTAACTCCAGTTCACCGCCTTGTTTTAAGGTGCAAAAAGCCTGTAAAAGCCATTGAACTCAAACAGCTTTTTTAAATGGTAGGTAGAAAATTAGTGTTATCACTTGTAAAGAAGAAAAACTCAAACTTCTGCCTTATTCTTTTAAGGTATTACAAGTGTCCCACAATTGCATGGCCAGCTGGAGCTGCCTTTCAGGATTTTATTTTTTTTGTTCTTTTTGACTAAGGTAGGACTTCTCTGTCATTTTGTCTTATAGCTGATCTTAGTCTGAGCAGAAGTAGTTGCCAACATGTGTTTTGTGACTGTAGTTTTGAGTGCCATGAGCATCACCTGCAGGTGTAGACCTAGGGTCCAGCTGTACCTGCAGAAACATCCTGGGTTCAGGCTCTCAGCTTCTGTTTCCTTCAAAATTCACTTGTTCTTTAGATCTCTCCAAAATCAGCTCTAAGCAAAATTTTACTTGGTGTCAAAGCCTTGCGGCTTTTCAACTAAGCAGCTGAAAGAGCACCTAGGAAAGTAATTTTGTGCCAAGTGGGTCAAACTCCAAGGATGCAGCGATAACTGCTGTATTTCACGAAGACGCGTTGCTCTCTCCTCGTGTGCGTGCCTAACTGCTCTCAGCTTAACACCCAGAACTTACGGCTCCAACTTACATTTACTGGATCAATAGCGATGGTGGGTGGAGAAATTGCCCTTCCTCCATGCCTCATCCCAGTTGCTGCCCTTGGAGCCCAGCACCTCAGCTGAGGTATTGCATTGGGGGTGAGCACGTGTTTCCTCCTGCCAGCCCAGTTCCCAGGCTGGCAGCACCTGAGAGCAGCAGGAGAGGAACTGGGAATGTCTTCAACTGCCTCAGCAAACCTTTACAAAGCTGATCTGTCAGGGCTCGCTTCTGGCAGCAGCCGAGCAGCCAATCTCTCTTGTTAGGACTCAGGGCTGGGAGGTAAGATCAGTGTTGTGGTTGTGGTGCTCAAGACAGACAGAGGTCCTGGTTGCTGAGTGTCAAAGGCTTGAAAACATATTTCAACACAGAACTGTAGATCCTTGTCTCCTTAACGAGATCATATCCTGGGTAAGATCCTCCAGGATATTGCTTGGTCTTCCAGGGACGCTAGAGATTTCTGAAGCCCCACCAGCAGCCCCAAGGAGCTGCCTTCCAGCCAGTTGGTTTGCTCATGCAAGTGATGTGTGGGCAAATACGCTGCGGGCAAAATTGTTTCGGGGGCAGAGAACAGGCGATGAGCCGTCCCTTGTCCTGTCAGCAGCCCTGAAGGGCAGAGTTTGGAAAGTCTGGACCTCTCCTGTTGTTGTTTTGGAAAATTCCCTTTGCCAGCTTTAAGGCAAATGAAATGATGCTTCTCTAGCAAAGCCATTTTTGCAAAAGTGAGAGGAAGGGCCAGACAAATGGCAAATACAACTAAGCCAGGAACCTGCTTGTTTTGGAAAGGGGGAGGGAGGAAAGTTCCATTTTATTTTATTTTTCGTATAAACACCTAAGTTAAACACTTTAAGCTGTTTGTGAATTCAGTGGTTTGATTGCACAGTGATTTAAGGTTACTCTGAGCCCCAAAGTCGGGCCAGCAGGGAGGCAGAGATGCTGTCAGGTCTCAAGATGTGAGATCAGACGGGCAGTGTGGGTCCGGGAAAGCCTGGCTGCGGTGGGATGTGGCTGCGTTTCACAGCCGTGACCATGGAACGTGCAGCGGCATCGCTGGCAGAGCCGGGGTGGAGGTATCCAAACTCCCTGGAGTCAGTCCGGGCTCCAGGGTTTGGTTTGCATTGCGTTATTCCTTGTAAGAAATCTAAAATGCATGATTTATTTATTTCATTTTTTTGCTGTTGACTGAGCTGGAAGCAGAATGAGATTCTGAAACTACAGCCAGAGTGATGTTTGTGTTAAGAGCTTTTATTTACCCAGGAAAATGTTTCTGCTTCAATATAAGTTACAAGAGCTTCTACTGAGGGTTGAGCGCGGCTCCGAAGGGGAGGAGGAGATGCGTTTGTACCGATTCGATCTGTAAGCACTGACTATCAGGTGTAAATGACGGCAGGCAAGAGATTTAGCACCACAGTGATATTTAGTGATCCCAGTCCTGGCTCTACGCTGCTCTGCAAACTGCCGGACTTCAAACCTTAAAACTGATGCCTGGCTGGAAAGCAGAGACTTCGAGGATGCCTTTATGATATTTTATTTTATTTTGGACCTTGCGAGCCTGCCCTTTGAAGTGTGCCTCTGCAAATAGAGGTGCTGGAAAGTCTTTTGCTCGGAACTGTCTAATCAATCACTCAGTTCTGTTACCTGAGGCTTTGGGGGCGGGGGGGTAGGGGAATGATGATTTCACAAAAGCCTCAAATAAAAATCACGGCAACTGATGAGAGTTACTTCTGTCAGCCAGGGCCTGTTATCTCAGCCACTGACAACCCAGTGTCCGAGTATGTAGATACCTACAATAAAACTTCCCCATCTTAGCAGGATGCTCTGAGGTTTGTTTTACAAAACTCCTAAACCCTCTCACAAGCTATTACTCTCCCACTACAAACAGACGAGCGTTACAAATATAGTTGTTGTGCTCTTTGGCAACACAGCCCCCACAGAAGCAATTATTTGGCAAGGTCTACCCAAAAACTGTGCTGCTGTCCCTAACTGGAAGTGTTTTCAAATTTCAGCTGCTAGCAAGCCCCCTGGTTTCAAGAAAAATATCTTTTTCATTTATATTAAGGTCAGTAGTAGTAACTGAACGCGAGGTGTGAGAATCGGTGTAATTAGTCAGGTTTTGCTTACAGCGGGTAGTGACTTGTTTAACTAGACTAGGTCTAATTAAGAGCTCGCTCTACCCTAAGAAATTAATTGCATTTAAACGCAGGATTTACACAGGTGTAAAAATATTGCAGGAAGATTAGAAACGGGGAATCTTGATTTTTTTTTTTTTTTTTTTTTTCCAGAGCTGTTCTCACTTCCTTTATTTCAGTCATAAGAAAAGTCCTTTGGAAGCCTGTTTTTTATGGTGCATGTTGCTCTCGGACTTTGATGTTTGAAAGAGAAAATATGATGTATTGCAGTATTTCAAATTATTTATATTTCATCCACTACAAAGGTGAGATTGTTTCCTTAGACATTCAGCAATCTCACGCGAGGAACAAAACTGATTTATGACACACTGGTTATTCCATGATTTTGGACCTTTATATATCTTAAAGATTTAGGGATATAAAAAAAAAAAAAAAAATTGAAGAAGACCTCTTGCAAGGATCATTTATTCAGACCCCCCCAGGTATGTAATTCATTTAGTACCAAATACATATAAAACCGATGTCTGTGTGTTGAGTGAGCCTATTTTCATAGACTATCAGATAAGCAGAGACAGAGATTCATTATTTATCTTGCTGATTTAAAGTGTTTCTGAATAAGGACTCAAAGCATAAAATCATAAAGCAGAACAGCTCAGGAGCAGGGAGGGGAATATTTTGTTGTGATTTTATTTTCAATGGTTTTTATTGCCAGCAGTAATAAGGGGGACATTGTTGGCACAAACCACTTGCTGTTATTCCCTGTTAGTAATGAACAACGGGTTCCCGTGCTTTGCATAAAGACGAGCAGCGATTTGTACCACTCAAGCAGGTGCTCGGGCTGGAGGACCTCAACTTTTCTTTTTACCTGACAGGGCTGCTTCTATTTTTCTCCTGTCACCTGCAGGACCCTCAACATCAGACAAGAGCATCAGACTTTTATTTCATTACTTTTTTCCTTTTATTTTTTTTTTTTTAACTGCTGCTTTTCTCGTGCTCAGGCTGTATCTTGCATCAGGGAACAGACCCGAGGCAGTGCTGAGCTCTTCCAAACTTCAAATGCATCTCTGGAAAAGCTCTGTTCATCAGAAATGAATGCTGTTAAAATTCTCTTCTATCATGAGCTGTCAAAATCCAGATTTAACTTTTTAGTACAGTTTATTTTTCGCATGAAGAAGGCCTCATACATATCTACCCCCCCCACAATCCTCCCCAATTTCTGGAAAGATTTAATGAAATGATAAAGTAACACCCCCACCAGTCAAAATCACTCTGATATCCTCTTCTTGACTCCTTTAAGAAAAATTTGGTCTTTTTAACTCGCCTCATAGGTTTCGTAACCCCATTCTTCATGATGGCACCTCAGCATCTTCTGTAGGTCAGTGAATTTAGTCTCTGTATTTTTCTGAGTTGAGAATGACTCAGTATGGGGCAGGACCAACTGGAGGGAAAAGAGAAAATGGTTCCAAGCCCCTGCAAAGCTTCGAGTCCTACATCCAGAGTCAAACTCATCTTACCCAACAGCGTTTGCTTGAGCAGCACAAGTGTCTCATCCTTGGTGGTTTTTTACTTCTACCTAGGAAAACTGGCCAGAATAAGCTATTGAAGAAAATTCCTCCATTTCGACACGGTTTAGATTCAGGAGCAAAGGAGGTGTATGTTTAATCTGGAATAATGCACTGGAGCAAAACCACTGTCTTGGTTTAAAATGCCTTTCCTCCAGAGCAGGATCAGCCCGGGGAGCTGCCATGGATGTCCTTACTCAGGACAGCTCAGCGTGGGGACAAGCTCTCCAGTGCTGACACGAGCTCTGTGGCCAGCACAAGTGACACCTGTGTTTGCAGGCTGCAGGGATCAATACGTTTCTCCCTTAATGAGTTTTGTCAGTTCTGTATTTTTGTTAAAGGCCTTGTGTGTGACTGGCAGGTGAAGCTGGGTACAGACTGATGATGGGGAGGGGGAGTAAAGGGGTGAAATGAGGAGAGGAGAGAGCAGAAAACGTACCTGATCTTAAATTCTTGACTGCAGTTAATACAGCTCCAGGGTGGGTTTTGTGGTTTTGTTTTGTTTTGTTTTTTTTTTCTCTCTGATAGAAGGGAAAACATGGATGTTTTGTTACAAAGTACTCTGCAGAAAATGACAGTATCTCATTTTTAAAAGATGTTTTGTTCTGAGACCTGTTTCTATTCCACACACACACAAGCCAGTAGGAATAGAAGTTTTCACCTGGCAAGGAAATTCATGGTTCTGTCCTCTGTGCGTCTTGTCTCAGGACAGAACTATGTGCCTGGATACGATATTAGTTACCAGGACACTAATTTTTAGAGAAAGTTAAAACCTTTTATAAAAGTCGAGAATCCAAATCTGATAATATTAAAGCCCAGGCTAATTTTCCGCTATACGCTACATCGCTAAGTGGTATACATTAAATTGTACTACTCTTGTGCTATGGCTTTATGGGAAGCTGAGGTTTTCAAGGCCAGCATTGGGAAGTGACAAATGGGAGCCATGTTGCACCAGGAGGATGCAGGTCTGCTCCAGGATAACGGGGTTCCTGTCCCTGCCTGGTAGATTTGCAAATTGTTTTGCATCAGATTGAACAGCAGCAGCTGAATAAAGAGTGGTCTGCTCTCCGGATCAGTCTGGGATGGGCAGAGACCTGCGTTGCCTGACCTCTAAGTAACGCAGAGGATGGAGAAACCACACGTTCCCATAGCCAGCAGCAGTTAAAGCTAAGGCGGATTGTAAGCTTAAACGAGAGGTAAAAGCCATAGGAGAGTTTTTGGGACTGAAGTAGCGATGTCGGGCTTGCAAAGGCAGAAGGAGCACAAACCTTGGCAGGGTGCGATACCCAGCACCGCTGGAGACCTCACGGTCTGGTGCCGCAGAACATGGATAGCCAGGAGAGGGTGATTCTCCCGCTGCCAGGGATGGGAGGGTCACCGCTGTGGCCCTGAGGGGCTTTGCAGACGGAAACCACCCGCCCCTGGGGGTATCAGCCCCAGGCACTGCACGGAGGCATCTGTCCCCTCCTGCGGAGCAAATGCTGCAGGCTCAGCCCGCAGGCTCTCGGCAGGGCAAACCCAGGCTAGCCTCACCCTACACAGCCATTTTCCTCTCATCTGTTATTTTCCTGCACCTTTTCTCAGCTTCCATCTCCTTTCTCCACTGCTCCCATTCTTTAATGATGTCTGATGCACAGAAGCAGGGTGAGGCATCCCCCCTTTCTTTCGAGATGGACCCTATGTTACCCTCTCAACTATATTGATGACCATTCAAGCCCCTACCCTTCCGTAAAGCCAAGAGCTCAAACTTTACTCTTATCCTCTTCCCATCTGCAGCTGTTCACGAGGCCCTCCAGCCACCCAGAGACATAAAAGATGCATTTGCAGATTTTGAAAATTAAAACCATCTATACAGCCAGTGGGAAGGGATCAGCTTATTTGGTTGCTTAATGAAATATAAAGATTATTTTAACCAGTGTAAGCACTATTCGACAGCTTGTGAAACACAGCAGTGGCTTGATGAATGGCTTTCTCCATTAAAAAAAAAATTGCTGCATGATGTCTTTTAAATATTTAATTTATTGGGGTTGGAGTGTGCTCGGAGCCGACAGTTAAACAGGAGCTGTTTGCGGTCTCAGTTAACTTTACTTATTAGGCTGAACAGTCTCGCTCAGTAAATGCAAGATATCTCCTTTCCCTCATTTTTTATACCGAATCTGGGATGATACATTTGCTGCATAAGTGGGTAGGAAGTTCTGCCTGTTGCCTGCGCTGCAGCACACCAGGCAGTTGTCACTACACCTGTGATGGGCATTGGCTCCCATCAGGAGTCCATTGTTGAGTCCCCTGTTTTTTATATTTTTACTTTTTAATGGATGCACTTTCTTCTAGGCCATGCAGAAGAGTTTGTTCAGACATACATGTACACAAAAAAGCGTCTTTTAACAATCAAATAAACTGAAATCTTCCTGGAGCAAGTGTTCCAGTGGGAACACCGGGCTGCAGACATAACATCATTGGCAGTGTCCTTGGAAGACTATGTAATACTGGAAAATCCTCCTCCTCTCCCTCTTCGTTCTTCCCTTAATGTGCCAGCTTGGTACACCACCAACGGCATGCAAGGGGGATTAGGAAAGAAACAGGCGTTTCTGTGGCTTGAGAGTCAAAGACACTTGGCCTCCCACGTATCTCCTGGCAAAGCTGAGCCCCGGTGTGGATTCTCCAGCGTCTATTAAGGACAGAGGTCTGGCAGCAGCCCAGGGCAGTTAATAGGTTCTGTGTCCTCAAATGGTTTTCGCGAAACACGCAGGAACTTAATAAGCTTTGAGACGTCCACCCCACCGGCCAAAGCTGGTGGAACCGACCAGCCAGTTCACCAAGTCAGGGGGTGTGAAGGGAGGAGGCAAAATGAAGATGCAGACCTCTGTTTCCCTGACTGCATTGGCCAGAAACATCAGTCCTGTTCTTGGACAGTGAAAGCAAAGCAGCAAACAACTCCCTGCCTTCCCTAAGCTTGATTAGAGCAGAGCTATGGCATCCTTGTGTTTAGGTCAGCATGCAACCCAAATTTATCCATTTCACAGTGGTTCAGCTCAGAGCAGCGTTGGCTTTCTCTCCTGCCAGAGTGAATAAAACCTTGACAGGGTATAGATGAATGTTGTTATTTTATTTTGAGGATGTCTTTGCTCTTCTAAAAGCTAGGGTAAATTTTGAAATGAAACATTTTGAAAATGAATTCAAAATTAATTGCCTGGGTACCATAAAACAAAGCAGATCTAATTTTCCCCCGTTTTCCAGGACTAGCTGCAAAATACATCTCAGGCATCCTAAAATGCATTTTTTTGATAAATCAGCTATTCACATAAAAATTGTCAGCCTGTACTTTGAAGTAGGAGGTAGTTGGTTTTTTTTCTTATATGCTTATATAGGATGTGGTAGGAAAGGATGTGGCTGGTCACATTCTCCATGGGCCATAAGGATTGGCTGGCGTTGTGCAGAGCAAGGTGAGATGTGTGTACTTTCCAACTTGAGGTACTCTATAACTATGTAGCTGCTGAATAGCTGCTGAGGGTTATTTTTGAGTCTAAAACTAAAGAATTGGGCAGTGAATCTAGAGTGGGCAAACAGGAAGGCACAAAACAGATGAAGGTAGAATCAGAGCGTGTATCAGATCTCTGTGGTGTAACCACATCTGGCTCTGTCACCCTCCACCAGCTCTCTTGGCACTGAGATGATGTGGTGGCAGATCAGAAGGGACTCGGTGAAACAGGAATGAGGCTGAGTGCTAGATTCCCAAATTACTGGTTTAGAATTATTGCAGCCTCTTTGCGAAGACAATTCCAAAGGCAGCACTCACACTCATGACACAAAATCGCTCTGTCAAAATAAAATGTCCCAGAGCAACGAGGACCATCCCTGAGGTGGCAGGGTGTTTGACCAAACTCTGACTGCATAGCTTCCCTCCTTTGGTCCTGGGCACTGCGAGGGAGAGATGCTTGTGAGGGTGAAGCTAGAAGATGCCCTGGGTCACTGCTAGACCCTACAACACAAAATTCAGCTCCTTTTCTGAGGAACTACGGTTTGGTCTCTGGATGTTACACAAGGTCACTCCATGTTTGTGCTTCCTACATGAAGTTGGTTTGGGAGAGAATGGGAATTCAAAGCAGGGGTGGTAGCGGGACCAACTCATTTCCATTCCTCCCTCTTCACCAAGAGTCTGTCCTCTCTGATACAGATCAGGCAAATATGAAGGTCTTTCCTCAGTACAGAAAAAACAACTGATGATTTTTCATTTTTAATCCAAAGTTTTGCTGTTCAATGAATCAGATTTCTCCTAAAATCATGGGAGTAGAACCACCTTTCTCCAGTGACCTGAACTATTTTCTAAGAGGTTTCCTAGGTAACCTGTCCGCTTTCCTTAAGTTACTCCAGCTGGACCTCTTTTTCTGAATGATCTGACTTCTTTGACTTCCCAGACAATGACTTGCTTATGTAAATGGTGTTTTAAAAATTTTCTTTTATGGCAAATGTTTCACGACTTTCTTTCCGATGTCTTACAAACTACAGAAACGGCATCCTGGAGGCCCTCAGTCATTAATAACATGGACGAATGAAGCATCATGCAGCTTTTGAGATCAATATTAGCTCAGTTTTACAGATGGTCTATAAGGAAAAACAACTTGAAGTTTCATGCAGAGCCCACAGCAGAAAAAAAGCCATTAGTTTTTTGAAATAATTTTCTTGCTATTGAGCTATGAAATGTCAGTATTTATTGCAAACCTTAATTCCCTCTTTAGCCATAACATTTTTGTTTCTATTACACTACAGATTTATTTTCTTTTATACCACATGGTTGGCTTTTTTTCCCTTTTTTTCTTTAACATTTATGTTTTGTTAAGAACCACCTTAAGAAAAATGAATGGAAATAAATTATGCACGAGTGGGTTAAGATAAGAAAAATTATTTGACATTATAGAAATAGGATTATGGAACAGCCCGCTGTAGGCAATGTCTAGGACAGAGCTAGGTTGGTTCATTAGAAGTAACAAGAATATGATATATTTTATTGTGGTACGTAAAAAAAATCCTTTCCCATCTTTTGTTCAGCTGATCATGAGTGGGATATGGTCAGATGCTGATCTTTAAGCTTAGAAGCCAGGCTGATGTCACTGCTGCTCTAGGTCTACGGGAGGCATTTTGATCCCTGTCCCAGAACCTGTTGGAGTTGTGAAGTTGGAAGCAAGCCTTGCCTGCAGCAGTTTAAGTTTGAGCTCAGCATTTCCAGAGCTGGAATAGCAAGTTCCTAAGCACCTCTCTCTTCTGGCGGCTTTTTTTCAGGTTTATGTCGCCATGCAGCACTATGGAGTGAACGGTTACTCCCTCCACGCCATGAATTCGCTGAGCGCCATGTACAACCTCCATCAGCAGGCGGCTCAGCAAGCCCAGCACGCGCCCGACTACAGGCCCTCTGTGCATGCCCTCACCCTGGCAGAGAGACTGGCTGGTAAGAACAACTCATGGCTTTTGCTCTTCTCTGGGAAAAAAACCAAAACAACAACAACAACAACAACAAAAAACGCAAAACAACAAAAAACCAACCCTTTGTGCTTGCACCCAGTGAAACTCCCCTTCGGGAGTTGGAGTGTCACATAGCCAAGTGGCACGGTGTGGTCCCGAACACTGGCCACGTGTTCGTGGCAGTACTGGCTGCCAGCAGACCACTGCACCTTGCTGCAGACTGGCCTCTAATGGCTGGGGAGCCTGGGGATGAGAGGGAGCCCAGCCCCGCTGGGTGGGATTGAAAAGAGGGAATTAAAAAGACACTGAAATATATTTTAACAAATGAACAACAAATAGCAGAAAATTTTACTTTCATGTTAGTAAATAACAGCACAATGAATATGAGTGCCCAGTGAACTCGATTTCCCCACCAAGGGACCCAGGACTTACATCTCTTAACAGCCATTCCTGCCATCCCAGTTCTCCCATCTTGCAACAATTTTGTTTCTTGTCCTACCAAACACTCTTTCTGTCTGGCAAATGATCTTCATTTGGATCTTCTTTGGGTCTTACCTTGACCTATTTCTTCCTGGGGACCCTAACTCTTGGCTTGGGCAATACTTTCTTGCAGGTCCTGCTAGCTTCCTCTCTGTTGCTTTTGTATTTTGCCTTCCACAAAAGAGGTTTTTAGGCTCAAAGAAAGTCAATGTGACTCCACCCAGAGAGTGTTATTTACTCAAAGTTGTTGACGGTAGGACAGGAACTGCTGCTCCAGAGGATATAATCTGTTTTTCTGTGTTCAAACATGAATGTAACAGCACTACGTTGATACTGTCATTAGAAGAAAGTGCAAAGTCCAGATAGTATTTCTGAAATGGTAAGGGAGACTGTTCAAAAGTAGTTGATGGAGACCTTAGAATACTTGGTATGGTAGGGCAAATATAACTGCTCTACATTTCAGACTATAACAAAACACCTAGATCTGGCTGAGATCATTGAAGGCTATTGCAATGCAAGTGGTCAACAGCCATGACATCACCATTTTGATAAGGGCTTGGATGCAGTGTGGTAGAACAGACCTGATAACCAACATAATGAAGCTAAAGCAAAAAAAATACCGCAAATGTGATTCTAGAGGCCTCCTCAGAATGAACAATCTTCCCTGACAGTCTGAATACTACACATCTGCTTTAAGATAGCTTTCTAGCTGTCTGATATTACAGGGGGGAAAAAAAAAGTGAAGTGACTCCTACCAGTCTAGAATATATGGAAAAAAAACACCTACCCAGACAACTCTAGTGGGCTAAATTTAAGAGACATGGGCTTAAGCCAAAATAAGATGCAGAAGTTTCAGGACAGTCCTCCTAGGTGGGTAGTTCATGAAGGTGTGGTGGTAAAGGTCTTGGACTCTTTGGATCAGTGAACCACAGTTGACTCTCAAATCTTCATGTCAGCAGTGTTCCCTTATCCAGTTGCTAGTAGTGACCTCCTTAACACGGTTCCTCAGACAGCTCACTGTGTCCTGTGGCATCTCTGGGGGAACTGTAGAGCAGATCTGGGAGTCACTGTCCTCATCAAAAGGGAACTGGAGTGGGATCAAGGAGACCTGGACTCTAATCCTGGCTCTACTGCTGGGCTGCAGAGTGATGACAGGTGGGCACTTTCCTTGTCCTGGTTGTCCGTCCTCTCTTTTCCTCACCCTTTCAGGGTGTCTGTGGTCAGATGGAAGCAGATGGTCCTGAAGTCTGCAATGTGCCTTGCAGACCTTGGATCTCAAGGTGCCCCTTTCCTAGATGGAATGATCTCTTGAAAGCTTTTTGTGATCACCTTTATCTTTTACAGTAGAGCATGGAGGACTTAATGTCTTTGACCCTAACTAGAGTCAGAGCAGAGGGAGATAAAAAAAAAATAAAAATACAAGAGCTATTCTCATGTTCTTGACTGGGAGATTCAATTGGTTTTCTGACCTCTTATCTTTAAAATTAATAACTCACCTGGAAGACTTTCCAAATTAAATCCCGTGCTCCCCTTGTCTGCTTATCATCAGCAGGGTAGGCATTACATACCTACGAGCTGGTTCCTTTGCAGTTGCTTCACATTCTGTTACTTCTGAATATCTTTCAGTGCAGGGTTATAGATCTCATTTGCCTTCCAGGGACAGTCAGAATAAAGCAGTACAAAAGCAAATGACCTTAAGTCAGAAAACAGAGGTTTCTGATTGTAACTGCAAAGCCTCACCTGCAATTTATATTCTCCTTCTTGCACAAAGCCTGAAAACATTGTTAAAACATTAAAATAATTGCTGGTTCGCTCTCGTTGGAGTGGCCAAACTTAATGCATGAGCTGCCGCCTCTGGGGAGCTGGTAGGTCTAACCTCTACTCTAGAAATTAGGGAATATTCCAGCCTGCAGGTAGGGTGTTTGGTTAACCAGTGTCCTTTCTCCTGATTCCTTGTACTTGAAACACAAATATTAGCTTTGTGAAACGTTTCGGGGTAGCTTGAATTCCTTGTCCTGGAACATCCCTTCTCCTCGCCTGGCTGCACCTTGAGCTGTGTCTGAATGCTCAAGGACGGCCTCTTTGCCTCCAAAGTGGCAGCTCTTACCAGTGTTTTAACTCCTCGAGGAGCTCCGATACCTCAAACACAGAAGCCTCTTGTGTGCAGCCAACAAGCCAACACTGTGTTGCATTTGGCTGAAGACCGTTAGTCTGATCACGTCTTTTCCAGGTTACCAAAACCACACGGCTTTGGCAATTGCCCAGGAAGGCACTGCAAATGCTGACCTGGAATGAAACAGCTGGAAGTTTGGAAGAGGAATGCTCAAGTAGTGCAAAGCTGATTTGCTACGCTCGTTAGCCAATATATTTGGGACCTGGCTGTGTGGTTGTGGGGCCAGCTTGACAGCAGGGTTTGTTTTATGGCTTACATTCATGCCACGATGCTCATCACAAAAGCACAAATAAACAGCAGCGAGAGCCTTCCTCTGGCTTTCCGCGCCAATAATGCCGACTTTTGTCCCTATTAGGTTGTTTTCTAGTGTGCTCATTCCTCCCTTCTACTGGAAGTCACATTCTTAATGGAATTAAAAACGATACCAGACACTGCTCTTTCTGCATTTCCTCTTTGAGAGCAAACCTCTCGCCAGAGTGTTTCATTCCAATGCTGTAGCACAGCATGTCCCAACTTTCATAATAAAGGGTTTTTTTTTCATTTTAAAGTAACTCATTTTCATTGTTTTAAGATCTTTCTACTCCCCCTAACTGTTGTGCAATGATAATGCCTCTGGTAAAATAAGTCCTTTACTCCTGGCTTCAGATTTTCCCCGTTTGAATTTCTTCTCTGCCCTCAATTTTGCAAACACAGCTTGCAAAGTCAGACCTTCTGAGTAGCTCCTCTACTGAGAAGAGCTCAGCACATGAGCTCTGGGCTTCCGGTGGGGCTGGGCTTGGTTCCTGGCTGGTGTTTCCACCCCAGATGCCGGAGAGTGTCCATGCTCAGTAAAGCACGTGCTTTCAAGCTAAACACATGTAAGCACATGAGCTTAAGTGCTTTCCTGTACTGAAGCCCAGAACAGCTCTCCAGTATCATGCCTTGAAGACTACTACAGTGAGCTTCATACAAGACACTAATGAAGAGCCAGCTCAGCCTGGTTTCTGGGAAGATGCATGACTTCTAATTCAGCTGCAGCCAACAAAATGAATGGGAGGCAGCTTTGTTTGAGCTGCAGGGACTCTTCCCACTAATCAGCACAGAGCATCGTGGCGGTGTCGAAGCCTACTGAAGCTCTACCCTTGGCTTCAAGGAGAGTATGGCACATGACGTTGTGTCCCTCTCACGATTACAATGGTGAATGTCTCCAGCTTGTTTTCAATTGTGTTTCTTAATGTAAGAGGCTTATGCCATGGTGGAGTCTGGGCATCTGCGTGTCCTGCCCTACTGATATTGGAGCAGGTTGGCTTACTTAAACAAATTTAGCACTTGAGTCTCAACAGTTTCCACATCTGTTATAAAAAGAGGTTCCCTCTCCAGAATAGACTTTCTAGTCAGAGGTTTTGTCTCCTCAGATACAATTAATCATCAAAATGAGTGCATGTGTTTCATTAGATCTAGAGCCATGAAAACTCCATTTTATAGGTTCATCTGGTGTTAGCAAGTACTTTATTCGACTGTCAGCATACAAATTCCAATAATTAAATTGGCCACTTTTCTTGTCTTCCAACGGCTGTACATTTCAAGACATTATTTTGGAGGCACGTTATGGATCCCAGCACCGCAAACAAAGGCGAAGTCGCACAGCCTTCACTGCCCAGCAGTTGGAGGCGCTGGAGAAGACCTTCCAGAAGACTCATTATCCAGATGTGGTGATGAGAGAGCGACTGGCTATGTGCACAAACCTACCTGAAGCCAGAGTCCAGGTACTGATATTTCGTGGGTTTGTGAGTGAGGATGTTTCAAAGAGTATAGTGGGGTTACCAGAGGGTTGACAGCTCCGTTGACCTTTCAAGATTCTTCCAGTGTAACCAAAGATTTTGTGTCAGTACAGTTGTCAAAGGTGGAAGGCAGAGGGGATAAAATCAACTGAAGTCACACATCTGCTAAAGAAATTCTTAATCCACAAGCACATTTTTTAAATTTAGGATTGTCTGAAGTGTACACTGGTTTTCATTTGTTCTTTCACATTTCTTTTGGGGAAATTTTAGAAACATCAACAGAAATCTACTTATTTATTTGCAAGGCTTTTCTGGTTTTCTCAGAAGAGCAGAAACCCAAGTAATTCCAGCTGCTCTTTTCCACCAGTGTCAATATTCGTAACATCTCAGGCCAAGGTTTGTTTTTGGTTTTTTGGTTGTATCTTTTTTTTTTTTTTTAATTTTCAACTAGTGCAATGTGCTTTATAACCTGCTGGTGGGGAGGTTCTTGCATTGCTTGGCTTTAAAAGACTAAACAGCAAGTTCTTTAGTGTGAAGTGAAAAAGTAGTAGGAAAAAAATAGTTCTTTTACATCAACTTCAATGTATTTTATCTTCAGAATTTTTGTTTCCTCATCTAACTAACCAAACAACACTAACAAGGTTTGCAAATACTTTTCCTCCAATCCATGTCTACTGATTTAGGTTAAAAAAATAGAGGATTCTCTCCGCCTTCCTTAAATTTGGTTCCCAGATAACAGCCTATGCCTGTAGTGACTTCTTTGAGTGTTGCCACTGTAGTTTTGGTACACTTATAACCAAATGGTTTTAGAAACTAACACTGTAAGTTTAGAAACTTACTGTACTGTAAGCCAAAGTAATGTCATGAGACTCAGCTATAAGACATTCTGGTTGGACGCAACTTCTTGACCAATTTAGAAATAACCCCCCACAAAACAACACTGGTGGAGTGGCTTAAAGAATCAACACAAATGCTGGAAATTTTTTGAACTGTATTTGTTGTGCTATTTGTAGAAGCACTGAAAACAGGTAGAGCTCTTAAGATTCAAAAAAGCAAAATGACATTTGGGCACAGCGGGCTTGCAGTATCTCATTAATTGGGGTTCCCCTGGAGCTCCCAGGCTGAATGATGCTGAATTTGGCACTAAGCAGAATTCTCACCAGTTTTCCTCCTTGCTGTTTGTGACATTGAAGGTTTGGTTCAAGAACCGGAGAGCCAAATTCCGGAAGAAGCAGCGTAGCCTGCAGAAGGAGCAGCTGCAGAAGCAGAAAGATTGTGAAGGGAGCCACAGCGAAGGAAAGACTGAGCCACCTGTGCTGGAGACCCAGACCACCACTCCGGACACCGAGAAGGTCCAGAGCCTCCCAAGTGAGGTAGGCGCAGACCTCAACCTAACCCTGTCGGAGCAGTCAGCCAGCGAGTCTGCACCTGAGGACCAGACCGACAGAGAGGAGGAGTTTAAGAGCACCTTGGATGAAGCTAAAGTGGACAAGAGCCCTGGTGCAGACAGCAAGGCTTTGAACTGCAAGAGAGCGAGCCCAAAAGCAGGTGAGGGGCAGCATCTTGACGGGGATGGGTGTCAGGACCTGGCATTTCCAAGGGGGATACTGGTGGTTGGGTATAATCCCTTATTCCCTACAGTGTGGGTTCTTCCAGGTAGGCTGCCCAGGCTTGTCTTCTCATCCTCAGCACTAAACAGGACACACAAAAGCCATGACACTTATTGTAGCAGGAACACAGAAAGAGAAAAGACCTTCTGCTTGGCTTAGCATTTGGGAAGAGCAGTGCCCAGCAGCAGTAGGAAAGCCATAGCAAAGAGGTCAGCCTGATTTCTAGGAATTAAGATGCTAAGTATGGAACAGACACATGTTTAGCCCTCCTGAGCTAACACAAGCCCTCTCTTTCACCCTCCTGATGCAAGAGAGAAGCCCATGCTGCAGTCCCAAACCCTATCAGGATGTGGATCAGCACCTGCATCCAGCCTGTAGAAATAACCCTCATCCCCTCTGTCTCCTGCTACAGAGTCCCCTATCAGCGCAACCATGACGCCTTCATCCAGCAGTGGCCTGGCTCAGACTCACTCCTACTCCTCCTCGCCCCTGAGCCTCTTCCGTCTGCAGGAGCAATTCCGCCAGCACATGGCGGCCACCAACAACTTGGTCCATTACTCCTCCTTCGAAATGGGGACACCATCTGCCATGCCCTACTTGGGCATGAACGTCAACATGGCGCCGCTGAGCTCTCTGCACTGTCAGTCGTACTACCAGTCGCTCTCCCACGCTCAGCAGGTCTGGTCCTCCCCCATCCTGCAGGCCTCCAGCTCCCTTCCAAGCCTGAACAGTAAAACGACGAGTATTGAGAACCTCAGGCTCCGGGCAAAGCAGCATGCGGCATCCCTTGGGCTTGACACCCTACCCAACTGACTACCAGATGAGCTACTGTTGCCCGCGAGAAGATGCACCAGAAGTTGGCACTAGACATGTCACTCCTTGAACTCCCACCCACCCTCATCTCTTCCTGGAGTAAGGTGCTCCCTTTCAGGGAAAACTTTGCGTTTATTAACATCTTATTAGCACCACGATTGCATCAGACGTTGCTACTGGCCTGGTCTTCGCTAAATATTTAAGGAGGAAGGGGGAGAGGATGTATGTTTAGACAGACAAACTGTCCTCTGGACTGCCATGAGTTAAGCCTGTAATGTTCAGGAAAAGTCCCCTTTCCTCATCCCCGCGATAATGTGCCAACTGTGTTACACACACCTTTTTTGTTGTTGTTGTTGCGTTCTTTGGGAAAAGAAAGGGTCCTGCTTTGTCTTGTACATAGTTTATAATGTTGACAGCACCGGTTGCCTGCGTGTTACTGTCAGTGTTACAGAACTGTGACCTCTTTTGCTTTTATGCCCTCTTCCTTCCCAACTTCAGTAGCTAGTATCAAAGTTACAAATCAGCCGTCCTCCTGACCTCAGCTCGTAGCTACTTGTTCTTCTTGGGTCAGCGTCCTAAAGGTGTTTATGACGAAGAAAAACGATTATGCACTTCACCGCTCCACTTCTCCCTCCTCTGCTAAAGCCAATTCTATAACAGTCGGGAAATGATGTGAAGGTGAATTTCCTGTCTAAGCACTTCCTATAAGGCAAGCATTTTTCCTTTACTTTTTAATAGCACTTGTTCAAAGACAAAGGACAAAATATTGGCCAAATGCTGCTGGCTGGGGAGAAAAATGAAAGCCACATTCATAGGATTATTTTTGATCTAGGTTGTTTCCTCTTTGATCTGCAGTGAAGTGTAAACTCCTCTATTTACAAATTATGAGGTTTTCTTTTTGGAGAGCATTTTGGTCTAACTATGACAATGGAGAATAATAAAAACTTTGTATGAACTCCTGGTGTGTTCATACACCGTGAATTATATGGTTCTTTGACAAAACCTTGATTAATGCAAGCTGTGTTTAGAAAAAAGCTCTGATCACCAAATTCTACCCTCAAGCCCTGCAGTTTCAGAAACCAGTTCACAAGTGAAAAATGCTGAAATGCTGGAGGCAAAGCAGGTGATGAGCAGGAGCTTTATATTCTCTTTATATCCGCCAGAGCTGAGGGGGAATAGATAAATTTGCCGAAAATACAAGGTTTGCAAGTAACCAAAATTCACCAGCTTCGAAATTATTTCAGTGAACAGTTTCAGCCTCATTTCATTGGAGTGACCCATAGTTCAGCCTAGGGTGGTTTTCCTTGTTGAGAAGTAATATTTCTGCCAACTCAAATCATGGTTGTTTTTTTTGCCAAACCAAAAAAATCCTTTGAATCCACTGCTGTTACCCTGACCTTTACGGAGGGATGATATCCAGATCTAATTTCTAATGTTACCTAGAACCAAAAAATCCAGACTGATGCTGTGGCAGGTGCTAGATTTGAATCCCAAGGGCATCAGCCGGGTCTGCCGCCACCACACTGGGCAGAGATGTGCTAATTCACTGCCGATGATCAGCTGGTCCATACCTGATTTAAGCATGAAATGCAGACCCATAGCCTACGGCCCTTCTTGCTCCCACTTTGCTTCACACCAGGGCAGAAGTCAGGGGTCCAATTACCTCTTTAAACATGGGGGCAAAGAGCATTTTCAGCTCCACTAATGCCTCTTGAAAAAGCATCTAACTCCTGCATATAGAAACGTAGGAATAGCCACATTTGATGGGAAATGTTTTATCCCTCATAAAGTTATAGCAAGAGCAGACCTCCGGAAAGGGCAGTTCGTCAACCACACCAGCTTCCAAGGAAAATGGAGCATCTTCTTTAAATGTTTCTGTTGTGCCAAACACTTCAGTCTTGGGATTTTCTCTCCTGCTTTAGTTTTCCAGACTGTCAAATCAGCTCCTGTGACCAGCAGAATTCTCCACTTTTTCAAAACCAAATGTATTATTAGGAAGTAGATTTTTGGCTGCCGCTTTCAAAGGAGTCTGATTAAATTAAAACCACCAAAGTGCATTTACTGTCTCCAAAAAGATCCTTTGAAAGTTCCAGCTTTCATTTTTTTGTAGCCTGTCACCCAAACCAGGGACTCTAAAACAAAGCTTTAATTTTTCTCCTCCCCTTCCCCAAAAAGCTATATTCACCTTTATTTTTTTCTGCCTCCTGCTAACCTCAGCACATTTGTTGGCTACAGAGTTGCTTTGCCAGTGCAGAGCAACTACAAGTTTTATTAATGCCCCTTCTGATGTTGTTCCCTGGTGCCAATCTAGACTGAGCTGATGAAGCGAACAAGGGTGAGTGAGACCAGATCTGGACTTCAGCTCTTCTTTAAATAATAAAAGATGCCCACCAAACTGCAACTCATGCCAGAGGGTGTTTCAGGCAGAGAACAGAGGGTTGTAGTCACTCTTGTGCCATCCCAGGTAAGATGGACATCTCACCTCTGCCTGAGTACCACAGGGCTGGAAAGGGTGACGTGGGCTCGGATCAAGGCAGATACAGCCTTATCGTAGGTCACAATGGATACCATAGCATCTGACACAGGAAGGTCAAAACACTTGGATTTATGTCCTGCTTCTGCAAGGCAGGGACAGGGAGCGCAGGAGGTAAGCTTGCTTGATCCAGCGCTAGATTTGCCGTGATCCGCCAGAGGGAGACGAGACCTTCCCCATCAAGCCACGGAGGGAAACTCTTCCCTGTGTCTCGGTGCCAAATTCCATTTTAATATTCACCATCTTCACATGTCTCCACCAACCCTGCTGCCTGAACCCCTTCATCCCTCGTGGTATCACCAACATGCTTGGAGCAGGAACCAGGAACTTCCCAGACAGAGCATCTGGCACACTGTTAAAACCACAGACATTGGGATGAGGCCAGCACAGCCCAGAAAGCAAACTGGGAGAGGAGACGTCTGGATCTCCATCAGTCCCTAGGGATGTCATCCTCTGCCTTCACATGGAGCAGCAGCTGATCAAGGTGTAGCTGGTTCCTAGACCAAGACATGAGAATATTTCTTACTTGGAGATTCTCTCTCTCACTCTGAATCAGGACAAAAATAACTAAAATTTAAAAATAAACAAAAGAAAATATATCTTGCCTTAAATATGTATGAGCTCCTGAAGTGTTTTATGCCAAGTTTGGGGTTTATCATCTTATGGTCAAAATTAAACATCGACAATGAGAGTAAGATGGCACATAAAGCCAAAATTGATTTGGAAATATAAAATGCAAGCTCCTGGCTTGCAAAAGTTTAATAATGAATTATCTGTCAAAATGTACTCTTTCCAGCATATTGTTTTAATGCCTCTGAGCTTTTGGGCTTTTTCTGACGAAAAAAAATTATTAAAAAATAAAAAAAAATACAGTGAGAAACTCACCATCCAATTAAAGCCTGTGTACATAGCGGGAAGACCGAAGGAGCTGATTCTGCATCATTAATCTCTGAACTTTACAAGCTGGAGATCTTTTTCAGGTGGGAAGAACTCCTGCAAATCTCACCCTGATTAGTGATGGAGAAGGTGAGGTCTCCTTCTTCCCTTTCCTTCCACCGTCCCCAGCTATTTAGGAAAATGAGGTTGTTGATGACGTCTCAGAAACAAAATGGAACGATGTTTGCCTCCCCTCTCTGTTCGGGCAGAGATCTCATCCATTTTAACAAGTATTATAGTGGGATATAAGACAGTTTCTCCCATCACAGGCATAAAATGCCTGGAGTGTAACCCAGAGATCCCACCCCACCAGCTACAAGAACTATTAGGAGGGTAGAAAAAAAGCTCGCTATCTTCTCTGGATGCTGTGCCAACCTGGTTCCAGGGCATACCTGGTGCAATTTCAGTCACAGGGAGATATAAATGGAAAAAGAGAAGCAACATCTCGTGTTTCGTAATACAAACAATCAAGTTGATTTTTTTTCTGTATGAAAGGAATGCCAGATAAATGCACAGCATGGCACGGAGGCTGGGAAAAGGATATGCCCAGTCCTTTAAAAACAGTAGTGGAAAGACTGGGAAAAAAATCTCCCTAATTCTTATTTTGAAACAGGTTCTGTATCTGGAGATTTCCTCTGCTGGGCTTTTCCCTTCCTATGGCTTTGCTTACGTTGCCTCTCTTTTGTGGACCAGCTATGGCTCCAAAGCCTACTTACCAAATTTTTAAAGGTTTTAGTTACGGTCCTTGCAGGATCAGAGGCCCAGGAGAAAACAGGTCACAATATTCAGGGTAAGAGTTTGCAGTTAAATTTCTTCTACTCTGCAAGAGAAGTCTGATAGGTATTAATAAAATAAAGGAGATATTTAAACAGTGCAGGAGAAATACTAAATACTTATTACCAGTGAGAAAAGATCCAGCAATGATGCTGGGAGGCAGAAAGGGATCCTCTTTTTTCTCTTTTTGCTTCTTTTTTCATTTGTAGTGAACAGATGGAAGTATCCTTGATGGTGAATACTGGAATAAAGAGAGAGAGAAGTTTTCCCTGTTGTCATTTGCTGTGTAGGAAACACAAAAATGCTCCCAAACATGAGAATAACCATCAACAAGCAGATCACCCCACATCTTATTTCTGATTTAGGTATTTCAGCACATGAGGAGTTTTATCCAGCTCTAGGTTTCTGTTGCCACGGCAGCCAGACAAAGAGCTGCTCATCTTTGCTGAAGAAACACCAAAGTGCACAGACACAGAGGAGGGAACTGGAGCTACTTCTGTCCCTGTGTGCCACTCGTGGTGCTTCCATTGACACGCTAATTTTGAGCAACTTCAGGACACTTCTGAAGAGTTCATACGTAAAGGATTAAATAAGCCTCTGTAGAAAGGAAATGCAAATTCAAATCCAACATATTCTATTAGTTTAATTACAGTAGCTATGAAACATAATTCAATTAGGCTTGCAAAAAAAGTCAATTACAGAACTTTCCTGCTGGTTTTCACAAGCTATGTTGATTTTTCTTTTCCTCCCTCACCCCTCCATGTGCCCCTTGCTGATTTTTTATGATCTGTTCTAGAGCAACATAATACATCTCCCATGTTTTCTATCGAGTGAAAAAAAAGTTGTTTCTTTGAGTCAGTCTGCTTCGGTTCAAATTCATAGCAGAGGGATAAAAAAAGGTTGGTGCTATGAACAACAAAAAAGCAATCCAAAACCCCAAACAAATTTCCAGCAAAACAAGATCAAACAAACAAAAAATCCCCTGCTCTGATGCGTGTGTGCGACTTTCCCACCATGTTACAAAACAGTCCAGTAATGATTAACGTCCTCTGCTTTCCACAGACCATGCAGACACGTCTTTTCGTTCCCAGCTGCACGGATAGCAGCGTCTGTGTCGTCCCCTGCTTTCTCAGGCTGCCTGGGGAAGGGATGCAAAAGCTGAGATGCTCACGTCACCTCTTCTGTATATGGGTGCCTCTCGTTAATGAAGGCTCTCATTAGTGCCAGCACTCGTAAAGTAAGACTCAGCCACTGCTCTGAGGTGCTGCGATGCCATAGTGGAGTAATTGCACTGATTCCAGTGGAGCAATTCCACAGCTAAGCACAAAATTTAGCCCCAGAATTAATTTTGTAAAGAATATAAGATTTATCACATACTAGCAAAACCATACAATTCCGTTAGGGTTTTTTTAAATAATCTGGGCTCCAAGCTAAAAGCCCTCGGCAAAAGCTGTCTGAGAAAGACACATAATAAACCCATAGCAAGTTAAATAGTGCATCTGGTGCCCGACGAATGGCCAAAGCTTTTTCTCACTGCTCTAGCAATTGAGAAGGGCCGTCTCATACCAGAGAAGTTCAGATGTGTCTGTGCAATGGAAAATGACTTTTTGGTTTATTTTCTCACGCCAGGAGGCAATCGTGGTTTGTTTGGGTTTTTTTTTCCCAGCTTCTCACCCAAGGCGTACAGTTAACTCCAAAGTGTAACCGTGTTTGTGTGTCAAACCTACCTTGCAAAGGAACAGAAGCTTTTAAAGGAGAACAAAAAGGAAATCAAAGTAATACACTGTACAGATTGCTGTAAAATTGAGCTGTAGTGTAAGACCTTGTGCTTTAGAATTCACTGTTGAGGAACTCAAATGTGTATCATATTTATTTATTCTGCTAGGTAAAAGAAGAAAAAAAATAAAAAAAAGAGTTTATATTCATTTCCAAAAAGCTGCAGCATGATGCTATGTACCGATTGTGCCAGTCCTGCTTTCTGTAAAGTTATTGCCTGTTTTCATACTCCGCTAATAAAAAAGTAAAAAAATATCAAGGAAAATCCATTTTGCAAATCTTTCATTAACGACTACCTGAGCTGATGGGCAGGGGTGTAAATGAAAGCAGGCTGACCTGTTTAGTATCTGAGCGGTGTCTCCAGTGCGCTGTGAGGCGTCTTCCAGTGCAGAAAACCTGGACACGGAGCATGGGTCAGGTAACGCTGCCCACACCATGCTCCCCTCCTGACCCATGGCACCGCCATGGCGCGGCCAATGGTGGTGAGTGCCAATGCCTGTCAGCTGGGGGAGACTGGGATGGCATGGAAATGCCTTTTTCATGGATATGGAATAACCAGCTTCTTGCTGTTGGGGTGACTGTCTCCAGCTGGGGTGGTGGATGAAAGGCCCCCTTTGACTGCAAGACACTGAAACTATCACTGCAGCACCTTGCGCAAGGCAAGCACGAGAGGTCTACTCTCTTGTCATCCTTCAGCACAAGCCAGGAGATGAATTCATGCCTGGTGGGGTGATGATGGGAAAGACCTGACCAGAGAGCTTGTCTTTAAAGACAACGGTGCAGGACAAATTTGGCCATTCACAAATGATTGGGGCTTTCCTGTGATTTTGGAGATGGTGCCATTCTTTTGACGGAAGACTTGTTCCCTTTTCTAAGGCAAGCAAAACAGAGTGGGCTGTGCTTGAGAAGATGGCAGAGATGCTTTTACGAAGCTTGTTCCTCTATGTTGCTGCTTCCTCAGGGTCAGTTTGAACACAACCTACATGTTGAAACTTCTGTTTGGGCAAGAAGTGGATAGAGGTCAAGGGCTTTCCATCTTGACTACAGAACTAATTTGATGTATGACAAAGCTGATGGAGAAAAAATAATAATTCTGAGTTTATTGAGATTTTCCTGAAGTCATCTGATAATGAAACTATTGAAAAAGAAGCATATTACTCAATCTCAGAAAATCATCCCACATTGATATGACCTCCTAGTTTCTTTTCCCAATTTTAGAAATATTGTAGAGGGAAAAACATAGTAGGGAAAAAGTCATTGGGAAGGAAAAGGAAGTGCATTTGTAATAATGATTAACAACTTTTCTGACATTGTAGAGAAAGTGACTTTCTCTTAAACCAGGCAGAGAGCCAGGAACAGTGGGAATAGTAGCAGAGCCTGGGAACACCCCTGCCTGCAATATTTTTAGTTGTAATTTTTTTGAACAAGTTCCATCAGTGCCTTCAAGGACCATTTGATCACATGCATCCGAAATATCAGCCAGCCACCATTGCTCTAGACTGCAACCATTGCTATTTATTTCCACAATAAGAGGAATATTAACCACTAGATTTCCTTTTTCGCTGCAGTTACAGGTTTGCTTTGAATATTAAAAACCCTGTGGGTAAGGAAAGTCTGTGACCTTCAAGGCCACCAAATAGCTCGGTCAATTCCTGCCTCCACCAAGAGGGAAACTAACAGATGAGCTATGATCACGTCCTCGCACGTGGTTGTCTGCGATTAAGAATAAGATCTGATTTTTCCCCACACACAAGGTCGATGAGGTAAAGTCAGCCACCTGCTAAAACTGGAACTCAAACTTGCAGAAAGTTCAAGGTGATGTTTTGGCCTTAAAAGCCATGTCCGAAAGTTATCAGGAGGTTTGTTCCAGAAAAATACAATGTGAGGGGAAAAATAAGATTTGAAAGAGCTCCAGAGCTCAGTATTAACTGCACATGTGGCATTTTGATCCATTTCCATAAAGCATAACATAATGTTTGCTAAAGAAGGAGGAGGAGGAAGGGGAAGAAAACGACCACAGTTAATATTCTCCTTCGGATCCCCCATTTGCTGATTACTCTGCAAGCTGTGTAATTGGGTGTCTCTGGCAATATGATGAAATGTGCCACAAACATCAAAAAATGGTGCTATATTAAATCTGCTTTTCATAATCTCTTCTCATTTCCCAGACCTGAGACATTTTATTCAATTTTTCCTGACTAAGTTGATATGTAAAGCCATATAAACAGATCAATGCAAATAAATACATATATATTTTTCAAATGCTCATCGAAATGCACTCATTACAGAGATTTCCATCAAGGCTCTCTCACACCGCTGTTAGTTGAAGAAACTCATTTTTTTAAATGTTGCATTATTTTTAAGAATAGTTTATGGAGCTACGGGCTACTTCTTTGTATTTCATTAACGAGCCAGACTCTATCTATCATGTTTCAGCCTTATCTCACCTGATTAGAAAATCATTCCCCTATTTGCATTAAGGGCAAAATCCTATGCAAAGTCACCATAATTTTATTCAAGCCCTGGAATCGCAGTGAAGATCCTATTACACACTGGGGCTGGCTCTGTTTTCAGGAGCTGCAAGTCCAGAAGGGTCCATGCTGATCTTTTATTTTAACCTGCTGCAAGGCACATGTCAGAGAAACCTATCTTGCCTTTGACAAAGCCAGTATTAATAATGCCTAAGTGACTTAAATGCCTGCGACTTTTGTCTGAGTATCACTTGAGGCTTTTGCATACATCTTACTAGGTGTCTTCAGGGTTTGTAGCCCCTTTTTTTGATGAAGGCTGGCTTTTTTGCTCAGCCCTGGGAAATTCTTCAGCTCTGTTCTTGTCTCTCCCATTACTGGGGAGGGTCAGCCCAGCAACCTCAGACAAGCATGACTCCCCGGTGGGGTGAAGCTCATCCCACCATCAGACTGCAGCCGACAAGTCCTGAGCAGGGAATGCAGGGAGCTAAAGCAAGGTTAATTCACGCACACGCAGAGGCAAAAAACACATCCAGTCTACCAGCAAGGTACAGATTTCCTTCAGCTTGGCTTTCTTTCAAACACATCCTCTCCGCATTAGTAAAGCGAAATACTGGAGCATTGGATTGTGCCTTGTCCACAAGAAAACACATGGGCAAACTATATACAGCGGTGCAAGGTAATTTCAATAAACATGGTGAAAGCTCCAATAAAAGACGACCTTGGTAGGATTTTTCATCTCCTTGGAGGTCAAACTTCCTCCTTACATTTTTTTATAGGAATTGTAGCGAAAAACCACATCACATAATGACTGGTCCACTCTAGGACATGACTGAGAAATCTGGGTAGGTTTATAAAAGACAACAAAACCGCTAGGGACTGACATACATCTGTCCCACACCGTTTTCCACTCCACCATACGCTGTGACTGTCCAGCAGCCGGCACATCTCACCTGCGGTTTGCAAAGCCTCCAAACCGTGAGGCTGTTCCTCTTCCACTACAGAGAACCGAGGTGCTGAACGAACAAAGCCAGGGTCACTCCATCACCTGCAAAGAGAATAAGGAGGTCCTGCTTTACAGAGCACATGGTTAGCTGGGGGAACTCTTTTCCATGAGACATTGGGAGGCCAAAAGTTACATGGTATTGGACAAGGGGAAGGAATGTGACTGGAGCTATTCTGTGTGAAAAGGTGACCAGAGGGCCACACCACCATCAGGAAGCTTCAGTGAGGCACCTGCTATTCCCAGACTGATTTTGGGGCTATCATTTTTGAACATCAGACTTTATGCCACCACTTACTGCAAAGACACCTGCAAGCACAGTTTAATCCCACGTGCAATATTTATGTTAATTTCTTCTTATGGAGTCAATTGATAGGTCATGAGCACCACAAAGGCTCTGTGAGTTCAGCCAAATGGCCCACCTCAGTGGTTTGGTGGCCATGGCCAGGGTGGTTGTAGGGGACAGGAGACAATCTCTCCAAGGACTCTGTGGGAAGGGGCAGAGAAAAACAAAGCAATTCTGAAGTCAGCTTAAAATCTTCATGTGGGTCTCCACAGCTGCCCTGGGAAATGTGGGAAAAACTGAAATTCACTACATTACCCTGGAAAAACCTTTGCTGATGGATTTTCATGTGTACAGTCTCATTGTTCTTTAGTTAAAAATGAACTTTCCTATAACAAGATAAATCACTTGCCTGGTGGAAGCAACTCAGCTTCCTTCAGCTTGTGGTGTTGAAGGCAAAAAAACTACTCAAGTTATATGTCAGCTTCGGTTCTTCTTCACGTCACAAAACCAAAATCTTGTCTGATGTCTCTTGTAGTCCAGCCTCCTCCCTTCCCCAAGTAAAATTGGGAACCATCTAGTAAAAACTTCTTCTCGCCCTGGGGAGACCACCAAAGATGAAACTAATTCCCTGAGAGATTACCTGCTGTAGACAGACCCACGTGTGGAAGTCAGGACATATTTATTGCTGTGTCAAGAGAAGAGAGAAGCATCACAGCTTCCTGAAGACCAGCCCCGCTCCACCGCAGCCCTCTACCCCCACCTAAGCCATCCAACACGTTTGCCTAACCACCCTGTAACAGGCACCTTAAAGGGAAAAAAAAGGCCCTCTGATCCACTCTGAAACATGAGATATCTCTCAAACCGTCAGTAACGTCTTAATTTCCTCTCCTCACTCTCTGTGCTGGAGACGATTACTCAGGCAAGAATGTTTCTGAAGTAAGACAAAAAAAAAAATTACTTTAGTGGGGAACAATGGAGGGGAGACCTGATGGAGCAGAAGTAGTGAATTAGTTTTGCCTTCAGAGACACCCCAGAGAAAAGAAAAGTGTCTTGAGTTGTCTTAGAGTAATTCCTCTTTGCACGGAGCTCCTCTAACCAGCTTAAACAAAGAGAGACGAGAGATGCGCTTTTGATTTCAGCCCTGCTTCCCCAATTTTGTTTGTTTGCTTTGCTTCCACCTGTGTTTTTAAGTCCCTCCACCTCCCAGGGCGCTTGCAGGGCTCTGTTACCTGCAGGAATGTGTCACGTCTCCATCAGGTCTCAGCACTAGAGTCAGGGCTGGGAAAGGGCTTCACATCTGCCCACGTTCCTGCACCTTTCAGAGAAGATGAGGGGGAAGAGGGGAAAGAAAAGAAAAGCATCGACCCAGACGGAGCTGTTGCATTTTCAGAATTGAAATTTAAGGACGTATTAACCTGGGGTACCCAAAAGCAGCACAGGGGGTTGCAGGCGTAAGCAAGGGGAAATGAGAAAGCAGGGAAATGAGAAGAGCTTTTCACGTAGGGAATCTGGAAGGGCTGAAATCACAATCAGGTAGAATTTTATCTAAATCTTGCTTAGATCCAAATAGATTATAACATATTTTTCCCCATTTCACTCCATTTTTAACTGAAAAAAAAAAAGTTTATTTTTAGCACTCAGCAGAACCTTGCTAGTGGATCGATTTTTTTTCCTTTCATTTCCCAAAAATACCTGAAAAAATCACTGTGCTCCTGCCAAAAAACAGAAAAACAAAAAAAACCCACACCAACAAAACCCCCTCGTTTTTCTTTCACCTTTGCTTGCAAAAAATGTTGAAGCTAAGCCCTTGAAGCCGGAATCGGGACCTGAGCTCCAGTTGGCCTTTAAACCACCGCTTTTTGGCACGTCTCTGGTGGGACGAGGGGCTCCTATCTCCTGAACTTTCAGACTGTCAGGCTGAACAAAAGCGAAGGCAGCTCTCTTTTTCTTGAGGATGAAGTGGAACACACACCAGCCAGGACGTCTTGTACGTTGAAAAATTCCTGTGCTGTCACGCTTAACTAATAAATCATTGAGCTATGTAAACAGGACTGGGGATGCTATTTATTTATTTATTTGTTTAAAAGAGGGGGGAAGAAAAAAAAAAGGCAGCTCGTCCACAGGTTGCTTGCCAAATGCTTGTCAAGCTGTGGGAGGGAGGAAAAATCAACAACAAAGGAGTTTAAAGACAAAATATTAAGAACCCCAAATTGGGCGAAAATTGCTTTCTGACAGATATCACCTATTGCAAACGAGACAGAAATACAAGTAATCTTGTAAAATGAAAGCCAAGGACAGACTTGTACCTGCCTTAGATGAATAAGTATCCCATTATCTTGAAGAATGAGGGCCCTGGGCTGTGATTATGCCACTATTGTATTCTAAACAGCATGGTTTGTCAAATGGAATAAATCCTAGCAAAATCAAATAAAAAAAGGGATCCAATTTGAAGCCCAGCACACAATTTATTATTTTGTTTAATGTCGCCCTCTTGATGTTACTGATTATTGGGCAAATAGAGCCGTGTTTAAGCATGTGTTTAGAGTCGCCTGTCCCCCTTGCAGGCTCCCAGCTGTCACCCTGACTGTCACCCAGTGCTGGCGAGTTGTTTGCTGCAGCCAGTAGCCACCGCAGAGTTCACAAGCCTTAGCCTAGATGGCCATGGTACAGGCTAGCATCATGGGGAAAGAAATTCAGTATTTGGGTTTCTACTTGGACGAGTCTAGTGATGACTTTGAGTGATGCAATGAAGAGCACTTTGCACCATATTGACACTGCCAAACCAACCAGGAGCTAATGGCAGACAGCTGCATCATAAATTTATGGGGTAGAAGCAAATTTCTCACCAGTCTTCTTCTCTTTTAAAGATTTGGAGTAACAGCCCATCTCCCAGTGATTCTTGAAAAGGCTTCTCCTCTCTCAAAGGTACCATCCCTTCTTTTATGATGTCTCAACCTTCATTTAAAAAAGAAAGGTGATGAAAAGGGCCAAACATTATATAGACTATTAGGTGTTATAGAATAAACATTTGTTATCACTTTATCTGCTTGAGTCACAGCATGGGACTGGACATCAAACTGCCCTTGCACAAAGTGGAGGCATTGCTGCGACATTGGGACTATGAGTATTAAGGCGCCAGATCTAGTCCTGCTTTGCATACAGTTGGCTTCCAAAAGTTGTGTTGCTCTGCTAGAAAATTTCTCGGAGAACTGCCCCTGACATGAAGGAAGAAGCAGGCATGCTGCTCTTGGGCATGTCCTTGAGGAGCAGTTTCCTAAGGAAGGAGCATTAAAGTGGTTTCTGTACCCTGGCTCACCTCAATGGAGTTACTGCAATTTCTTGACGTGGTGCTCTGAGTTCCTCAGCTGTGAGAGGAAGCAAATAACGCTGCCTTTAACTGCCATAATCTATTCAACATGTTTTTGTTTGTATAAACCCTTGAGTTACATAAAAAACACTGACATAGAAGCAGAAGAAGAAATATGTGAGCGATACACGTGGACGTTGACCACAAAAATCTTTCGCCCAAACAGCCCTAGTGATGCTCCCTTCTGCTCCCACAACCCCGTCTCCTTGCACTCACCTTGAACGAGAAGTGATTGTTCATATTCTGGTACTTTAAACGACTGAGGATTATTGGAAGCATGAGTTTTAAGTGTGAAAATACAGCAGTTTGTCTGCTCCTTGGGGCAGGAGATCTCATGGCACGCAAGTAAACTGCCTTCATGCAACAAGGGCTGATTGAAGTGGTGAGTAACTTGATGAAGTCTTGGAATAGTATGGAATGATGGATTTAAAGAGTCACCAAAAAAAGTGGGCACATTTTATTTAGGCAAAGTTCCAACTGAAATCAATAAGAACTGCAGAATGTAGCCTCACAGTTTGACTTGAAAGCATTATTTGTTAAGGACTATGAAAAACGGAGGAATTTAAAAAATCTAATTTGCTTTACATCATTTTGTGTGGGCTGTTTAACTTTCCTGAACCTCATTGCTTTTGGACGTAGCAATGTCACTCACTCCCTGTTTCACTCAAGTTTCACAGTATTGCCAACCACGAGCATTAAGAAAGTCACTCTCAAATCCCTAAAATAATTAATGAGATTTCGTCATGTAGATAAAGGACTCCTTGACTTCAGTATTCAGCTGTCAAACTTCTGTAAACCACAAGAGAGAAACTTGTTTAAAAGCTGAGATGCTTTCATATTCAGAAGGCTCCAGGAGATGGGTTTTAATCCCTTTCACTTCCACTTCTCTCACTCCCCAGATATTGCAAACTCAGGGGAAATAGTTCCTTTTGCTGGATTTCTATTGCTTTTGCTGAGCACTTGTGAGTCAACAGGTCTCTTGACAAAGTTTTCCTGATACTTTAAAACAGGCAAGGGCTGCAGAAAAATGCAATACCTCATTATAGAACAGCTACAGGTAGTCATGATTCAGAAAGCTAATTTGTTTCTTTCCCCAGCTACTTTGATCAGCCCAGAAATGATATTACCTGCAAGATATTCTTTTCCAACATAAACCAGAAATGATGGCAAGGTTTCTGTTTGCTTTGTTCAGAATGAGTGAAAAACATTCCACGCCCACATAGTCTAAATACATTAGTCAAACAAAACCCAGATTTCCCTAAATGAATCTGAATATCTTACCAGAAACACTTATTTTCTGCTGGAACATACACATCACAACGGACTCGCATAGGTCCATCTGTTGTGTTGCAGACTGGGAAAGGTGAGGACGCTGGCCCCTTCAAAATCTTCTCTATTATGAGGTCCTAACTTGTAAAACAGATACAAGCATCTTACAGATGGAAACATCAAAAGCCTGTATGCCTTTAGCTTTCTGAAAGATTGTTTCCTAGGAGAATTTAATACTACTTGATTCCATTGCCCAGGCAAGCTCAGTGTGTTTGTATTTTTGTTTTATATGAAAGTAGCTTCCAAAATTTCTTCTCTCTCAGAAGTACTTTTGCCTCTGTTGGTTTTCAAAATACACTACTTCTTTTTCTTTTTTTTTTAATTTTCCTCCTTATTTTGAAATTCTTCTGCTTTTCTGGAACTTCCGTTTCCTATCATCTGGAACATTCGGAAGCAAACCCTAAATATTTTCAATTAAGTTCGCACCAGGATGCCAATCCCACCTAAAAAATAGAAGGATGAAAAGGAAAAAAAGCACCACAACAATTAAAATGCCCAGTGAAAGCTATGAAATCCTATGGAAAAAAAAAAAGAAATCAAGAACCAGCTTGGAGCTTTCAAAAGAGAATACTATTCTCCTAATATAAAGGTTTGCACCTTAAAATCCTCCAGCCACTTCAGCATTAGCCACCACTACCTTTTTTTTTTCTGTAATTTTTCTCAATTTTTTTCTTTAACTCTTCTGCCTGCCCACGACACCTGCAGCAATCCCCTGACCCCCTCCCTCTTCCCAACCTCTGCGCCGTGGGGCGAAGCTCGCAAGAGCCCACAGCCCCATTGAGGACGATGATTGTGCTTTCCCCGCCGTGCTGAAAGCCCTGTGCGGAGGGGAGGGAAAGAGGGGAGAAGAATCCAAAGGCATTCTGGCACCCCGGCCCGATAAGAAACTTTAGCCCTATTCAGCGGCTGACAACCGCTTGTAGAATATGATCTTAATCCTGTTTCGAACATTCTTTCGCCCTTCGGCCGCCCTATTCCAGGCTGTATTCTTCTAACCGCCGCTTTAGCAAATCCCCCAAATAGAATTACTGGGGGGAGATAAACATCAAAGGGAAATTCAAGAAATCTACAGTAGGTTCACACAGTGGGGGAAAGAGGGGCAGGTGGGGGCCAGTGGAAAGGGCCGTCTCTCCCCTCGCCCTGTGTCCTTTTCTGGTTGCATTCCTCAGGGCTGCCTCGCCGGCTCTCCGCAGAGCGGCCCCTCAGACCTGCTCAGCAGCACGATATTTTTGGTATTTATATTTTATCCTGCTTGAGGCTTTTTTTTTTTTGCTGGGCAAGATGACAGCCCAGTGGTGCAAAGCTATGGTACGTAGCCATTGTGTCTTAAAACAACCCTTTCCTCAAACAGGCGCATGACCTAAATGGAGAAGATGGAAGCGGCAAAGGAGAGGACGTTTTCCTGGTAGGAAGCAGAAAACGGGGAGGCACCAAGGGACTTGTCCAGCAGCATTCAAGAGGTCTGCTGTAGAAATGAAATGAGTGAACATAATTTGGGAGCTCCCAGTAATTCCCACCAGAAGCAGGAGCCTTCAGCACTCAGAGACATGTAACTCCCATGGCTGGCCCTGAAGAGCTTCCCAACATAGGTTACCAACTCCTGCATGGAAGGAGCCTCCATCTGAGCCCATGAGAAGCACTCATATTTGTCATATAACTGTGAGCCTCCTCTGCTGTGTCTATGAGCTACATCTCCTGGGCTAAGGAAAAGTCAGGACTCTGAGGACAATGTCAGTATCTCCATCCTGTCTCACTTCAGTCCCCTAGAAACCGGGAACCTGCTTTGTACAGTTCTGAAAGATGGAAGAGCTCCTACCATCCCCAACTTCAGATGTTGTCTAGCATGACCAAAGTGAGGTATGGACCAGATATCCTCCAGAGACCCCTTCCAACCCAAATTATTGCTCTAAATACTGTGATTCAAGAGGAATTGCCTTACAACAAGGTACAGAAAATGTGCATCATTAAAGACAATGTAGATAACAGGTTGCCCAGAGAAGCTGTGGATGCCCCATCCCTGGAAGTGTTCAAGGGCGGGTTAGATGAGGCTTTGAGCAACCTGATCTGGTGGAAGGTGTCCCTGCCCATGTCAGGGGGGTTGGAACTAGAGGATCTTTAAGGTCCTTTCCAACTGAAACGATTCTATGATTCTATGACGACTGAGAGAGCTAAGTTATCCCCAGCACTGCAAAAGCGTCCCCTTACTAACTCTCCCAGGATCACCATCTTTCATGCTGGCTCTCGTTCACAGTTGTGTTAACACTAGCTCCATCAATACTATCTTCCTAGCCCTTTCTAGGAGCTGCAGCTGATAACTGCTTCGAGAAGGACACAAAGACAACAGAGCCAAAAGTTTTTTGTATAAGACAATGATATGACAAGGGACAAAAGCCACCACTTGCAGCTTGGGAGATTCGGACTGAACATTAGGGATTCCTGATGGTGATGGTGGTAGAGCTCTGGGGTGGGACACCAGAGGTGGGGAATTGCCATCCTCGGAGGATTTCAAAACTTGGGTAAACACAGCTGTGGCCAGTCTGACTCAGTATTGGTGTTGGCAACAGCATTACTCCAGGCAGGAGGTGGGTCTGAAGAGCCCAGAGATGCCCCAGCACCACCCAAGCATGCTCCTCCGTTGTCAAAATTTAAAAAGCAGTTTTATTCTGAAAAGAAGCTGTTGCAAGAAGAGCACTGTGAGACTGTGTAGCATCTTCCAGGAGGTAAAAATCCGATCAGCTATAAAAGAATAGAGAGACCTAAAAATAGAGCTCCCACCATCCACACTGAGGGATAAACTTTCAGTTAAGAAACAGCGTAGCCTTGACCTTGAGCAAGTCAAAGATGCCTGTCTCGTTGCTGTTGTCTCCGCTGCCCCATTACATGTGGTTTGGAGAAAAGGCTTCACATTCTTTGTTCTGGTTTTCCTGTTTATCAAAGAAGGCTGAATATCCTTATACATTCACTGATGTTCTAGATTCACAGCTCATTAGATTTACCCCAAACACTGAGAGCTGGCTGGATTGCAATGGATCATCACCCATTTTCAGGGTATGAGCTATGGGAGAGTCTCTACAGCTCTCTTCTCTTGTGATTATATGTCAAAATTTGTTTTATTCAATGCAGAAAACCTTTGAATATAGCACACTGATTAACAGGTCCACCTTACAACAGTTATTTTGCTTTCTTTTAACTCATTTTGTGGTTTTGGCATCTCGACTTTGCAGAGAAAGCTGCGTGGAGGGAGGAGACACATTCCATGTTTTCATCACATTCAGCAAGAGGGAAAAATCACAGAAGAGTGTGCCATTTTCAGCCTACACAACTGCTGTCACAGATTTTTGGTGTTACTGCTCGATTTAAGCCATATGATACCCATGAGGTACTTTTACAACCATGGACAGCCTTGATGGAGCCCATAGGACATGGGGATGGCAGCTTCTCTTTACTCATCTCTGGTTAGATCTGAGATTAAAAAACATGTCTGGTTTTGAGCACCACCTCAAGAAAGATGTGTATTAGCTGAAGAGAGTCCAGAGAAAAATAATGAGAATAACTGGAAAACAACATCCACAAAGAAAAATTAAGACTATTGATGTTGTGTAACCTGGAGAGAGAAAAGCAAAGGGAGTTTCAGATATACGTCTGCTTTAATGACATAGAGGGCTGTAGTAGAGCAGGAACAAGTTGCTTTGCTATGTCCTCATAAAGCAGGTCAAACTCCAGGCTTAAAAATACATGCTTCAGATTTGGGTAATCAGGGTATATGTGGGGTTTTATGCCCTGTAAGAAGGTCCTAGGTCTCGTATCTCTTTGGGATACACTCTCTCTCTCCCATGCCATTTGATATGTTGGGAACAGTTATTTACTTCTCACGCTTTGTGTGGCCTGAGGACTCAGCTATTGCTAAACTCGTCCCCAAACTTCTGTTCCAGACTCATAATCTAGTCTGTCACCCTGCACATCACAACCTAAAGGACTTTGGTGAATTAACTCCCCCTTGAAACAGGGAATCCATCCCAGAGTCTAAAGTCTGCCAACAAGGAGGTACCCCCACTTCACCTTCAGCAAACGGTGTGGTTAATTACCCTCACAGTCCATGTTAATCTTGCTATGAGATCCTGTCTCATCCTAAGGCTCATACCTCCTTCTCAGGTTGCTTGAGATTTCACCCCTGATTGCTGATGGCATCCATGGTCCTGCTGGTTATGAAAAGCTCGGCTAGATCAGTTGCACAGGGAGGCTTAAGTGTTTCCAAGACCATAATGAAAATTCCTTTCTGTAGAAACTGTGACCCAGACATGAAACACAACCCTCAGCAGGAGACTTCTAATTTCATAGGAGACAAAAGCCAAGCACACTAAAAAAAATTTTCACTCTCTTGGAGAATGGGGATTTATCATTCAGGTGCGAAGTGCTCCATCAGTCTCCACACATTGGTTTACTTAGAGATGTTTTTCTTGGGATTTATTTTAAATCAGCAGAGTGAGTTTGGGAACACTTTGTGTCTGCCTTGTCTGGACAATGGGACAACCAAAACGTTGGGCAGTTTTCAGCATCCAAGGCTCATTTCTTGTTTCATCCTGAAAGTGTTTATTTGCACTTGAGGACTAGTTTGTCGAATATTTGGGAGATGAGGTGGTGACCACACATCGCTCGCTTACATGGTACCTCTAGGCAAAGAAAACAACCGGAAAGAGCACATCCTATCCATAGAGATGGGAAACTGAGCCACCTCAACCATTAACTACATTTGTTGTTTATCTCATGACAACTGCATTCAGCAGAGACTGCTCTGTATGTCCAAGAAGCACCTCCATGTCTAGCTTGCTGCCAGGATGTAAGAGCCCAGCACCAAAACTTCCATCAGATGGAAAAGAGTAAAGATACTTGGGTATAATTGTTATTTGACTTCACTCATGACAATGTGAGCTCTGTTTTACATTTAGGTAGAAAAATATTCCCACAAAGTCTGTGCCTAAGGAAAAAAATAGCCCATAGATATTGTTATCTCCACTCCCATGGAGCTTAACAGAAAGCAGGAGAAAGCAGAAAATGGGCGTGGTGGTACCGTCCCCATATCAATACCGCAACTTTGTGTTTTACAGTCCTAATTCACCTTTTTTTCCATTAATTTGCCTGGTGACCTCTCTGCTATATCTCTTCTGAAGCGAGGCAAACAAGAATGTGTCCTTATGCAAAGTGCTCTAGAAATGGGTTACAAATCTGGGCATCCACTGTGTCCAACACAAGAGATGCTTTTGTATGGCCAGGCTCAGGACTGATCCTGCGTGTTCATGCTCAGTATGTTCAGCCTGAGCACCATTTCCATGTCCGGATGAGTCTCAGAATCCCACCGTATTCCAGCTCCCCGTTCCCCAGGGAAAACCATTGAAGTGGCGAGTCGGAGGAGCAGGATTTGTGGGCGGCAAAGCAGCCAGGTGCCGCACAATGTCATGACGGATGCAAGGATGTCCTCGTGTCGGGAAGGCTCTCGCCTTTTCACTGTGGCAGGCCATTGCAAAATCAGCTTCTAGGAGGACTCTGCTTCTCATTTATTTCTCTCGGGCTTATCCATGCTTCCCCTCATTAACCTTGCCAAAATTTAGTTTGTTCTCAAAGCAGTTCCAATTAAATGGCTTTTCAATCAGTTTGATCACAAGTGCTCTCGCCAGAAGTGCGGCACACCCATGAAATCAGGAATTTCCTTCAGGACAGCTACTTTCTGAAAAAAAAAAATAAAATTGGATTTTCTCTTGGAAACTCATCAGCTCAGAAACAGAACTATTCGGCGTCGTAGCCAACATTTTCCTTTTTATTTCTTCCAGAATTTGGAGCAGATTCTCTCCCTCCCCCTAAAATTTTGTTCTCAACAAATATTTCATGGATAAAATGCAAACCAAAAGCACTCTGCTCTGGCTCGGAGTTCAAACACACGGGAATTTTCACACAGCCCAGACCTGGGGCTTGGAAAGGCTCTGGCTTCTTGGCAAAGCCCGTTCAGTAAAGTAGCTCAGAGTGCCCACGTTTGTCCAAGGCACACCTCCAACCAGTTTAATACTGGGGAGGCTAACCCAGTTCAAATAATTTCTAATATAGATCTGCTGAAGCTTTCCTTTCCAGTAAATATTTATTTTTTGCTAGCAGTAACTATCCGAGACATACTTTCAGGGCTGGTTCTTTCCCCCTTTCTCAGCCTCTTGAGGACCAAGTCATGATTTTATGTGCATCGTGTATTTTTCCCTCATTTGACACCCACCAGTCCAGAGGATCGCTGCGATTTATTCGAGCAACAAGGGTGCACCCGGTGTTTATTCACCGGACCACATTGCTGCGAGATAGAAGAGCCGGGCTCTGCTCCCCCCTGCTCCTAATGCCGAGAAATTAGATGGAGAAGCCAGATAGCCTGGCTCTGGAAGCAAGCAAATGAGCAACCCTAAATACCTTCCTAGACCCAGTGACCACAAGTCCTTGGTGGTGACTGGTCCTTGTGGGATAATGCCAGGAATAGGCATATTAAGCACATGAATGTCAAGTCCTAATTCATCTCTTTAATGTTGTACAGTAGCAGGACTGTACCCCCCTGCTGTGGTGTAATTTCACGCTGAGGAGTCTGATGGAGCTTCCTGCAGACTGATCCTTTATGGATCAGAAAACTCACTTTCTCTTTGTGTTAGAGGGCCCAGAGATTATCTTATTAACCACCTCTGTGCCAGGGCAGATTAAACACCAGGCTCTGCCTCCTCTGAAGATGCCTTTCAGTGCCTCTTTCCCCCTCCTATCGGTTCACGTTGCAGAGGTGAAGAACATTAAACACCCAAGCCTCTACCAGGGGGTTTCACACTTACGTGAGCAGATGGTCTATTTTGCATTTTCTTGGCTCAGATGCAACACTGGACTTGCTTGAACCCTAAATCAGTTTAAGCAGCTTTGTGCATCCACACTAGGGTTATCGTATCCCCTTTCCATGTTCTTTTCTCCTCTCCTTTCTCCAAAAGAGGCAATGTTTAAACTACTTCAGAGCAATGCCCTGCAGATACCACCAGCCCCAGAGCTTCTAGCTTGGCTGCAGGAGCAGGTCCACCTCAGGCGGTACAATCCATAGGACTTGGCCAGCTGGAGGAAGGGCTGATCCTCTTCCGCCGTCTCAGTCCACCAGACTGCCACTCCTCCATTGAGTTCACAAACATCTCCAGACCATGCCCTGGGGACAGCAAGAAGTGACAGTGACCAGTTAGGATGTTCCTGTGGCCTTAAAAGTGTCAGGCACTGCACAGTCAGGAAAGAGCTACAGGAGGGAAGGCAGGAACCCAAACATATTCTCAGACACTCCTCAGGATGGAGGTTTTCTAATCTGAGGCGACAAAAGCCTTCTGCTTTCACCACTAGACCACGGCTGTCTCCCTGAATGATGCCAGAGGGCCACCCTGTAGCCACGTCCCAGCGTGTAACAGGGGATGATAGTTTATAATCTCATTTTCTGGGCTGCCTGCCCTTCTGGTGCCCCTCATGCTCCATGTAAATCATCCAGAGTCTGATTTCTTTGGCTTGCAGAGCTGTTCTTCACTCATCTGGTTCTAACAGGCTCCCGGCTAAGCAGGGAGCTTGTCGGCAGAGACAGTCTCAGGACAGTCTCACCAAAAAACCTGCAATTCAGTCTTGTTTGGACAAAATGCTGCAGCCAGGGCCAGGCTCCCGTTCACATGCAGTTTCAGCAGATTGGGAGTGGCTCCGGCGCGCTGCCGTCTCCCGTTCAATGCGTACATGCCTCCCCACCCATCAGCACCGTTTCCTGAACCAGGGTCACCCCATCCCTTTGTTGCTTCACCTGACGCACTTAAAAATAGTAGTTCAACACAGCCCTCAGTGGATTTCAACTATTTTTAGGATATTGCTCGTATCTGCTCGTGATGTGTCGAGCTACAGACCCGGTGGCAAATTTTGCCACCGCCACCAGCCTTTTTGCAGCTAATGAAAAATAACTTGCTTTTTATCTGCAGAAAATAGCATCGCCTGGGTCTTATCATGGCAAATTATCTAATGGCTCTCCGAGCATTAAATAGTCCTTCCCTGTCCATAGGACTGCGTAAATCTCTTTCCAGCTGCTATCCTGCCACATTGCTGAGCACACCAACTTGCAAATCAGAGCCTCAAACTACAGCCGTAGCTGTCCCGTCCCTCCAAGGAGGGAGCCAGAGTGGCCCCTCGAATTGCTGGAGGAAAAGAGGGTCATGAGACCTTTCCCAGGTCCCCGACTCTTCTTTCCCAATACACTTGGTCACTTGTTCCCTGGAAGGACGCAGGACAGCAGGATTCTGTCTTAAGGAGAAAAGTCCTTTAGCCCTGCTAGAGGGCACAGCAGCATCTCAGCAGGATCCCAGCAGGAGAGGCAGATACTGAGCCCGCAGCCCACCTCTGCTGTGGAACGGTGAAGAACTAAAACCACCAACGTCCTCCCATAAATTTCCAAGCATTTGGTCCCCTCTTGGTTGCAGAGGAGGGAAAGCCACCCATGCCATTTGCATTACAGCCTCCGCTGGGAAAAGGGGTTGTGCTGGGACCCAGTACCTCGCATGAGGCCGCAGCACATGCAGGAGAGCCCAGGGCAGGAGCCCAGCCTGCCACTGCCTCTCCCTCTGTCACAGTCAGAAAAAAGCGACCTGGCAGAGGGAAATTGCTAAGTCAGGGGCTGTTTTTAAGACTTTGATTGTTAATAAGGTAGTTGAGTTTTCTTTTCTCATGCAGGGAGAATAGTGAAGGATTTGTTGTTTTAATGGCAATATTATTCTCGTTGTTATTTTATTTTTCCATAGGGGAAGAAATAAACCCCTCTGTTCTACCCCTCTGTTCTACCCCAGCTTCACTCAAAGTACAGCAATACGGCAAATGGGCAGCAGGGAGAAATCTCCTCCTCCAAATTCTCCAGGAGGAACCAAACTATTTCTTCTTTTTTCCTTTGCAAACAACCTACTTAAAACCCCCCTGGGGGAACTGTGTGACTTGAGCCCTTTATTTTTGCATTTACAATCTGACAACTCTCTCCTTTGCCTATGTGAGCTGGGTCAGGTTTGGCTTGGGCTTGGGCTTTTTAGGCTCTTTCCAGCCAAGCCTATGAAGGTTATGGGGGAAGGCTTATGAGGGTGATGGAGGAAGGCTTTTGAGGCTGTGTGGTGTCCTGAGGTCCCGTTGGATGGAAAGCAGAGCTCGTAGCCACGAAGCAGGCTCTCCAGCCACAGAAACGCAGCTGAAGCCATCAATAGCAGAGATCGTCGCAGGTTACAGGTGAAGCAAACCAGAAGGCAGCTGCCCCGAGGAGGTGTTAGAGTGACCCAGCGTACACAGAGTTGCTCACTCTCTGCGGCACTGGAGCAAAAGCTGTCGGAGAGCCTTTGCCTCTCTGCATGGCAGGAGCGGAGCTGCAGGTTCCTGTGCAGCTACTGCCCAGGCAGCAGCAGAGTTAAGGGGACAAGCGGCGCAGGCAGCATTCCTGCAGCACAATCTGGGGAGCGCCTTCATCCTGCAAAGGGGAAGCTTTTCAGCCTGAATAAATAAATGCAAAGCCCTCTATTCTGCCAGGCACAGTGGGTTTCCCTGAGGCTCAGCCCATGCCTTAAAGAAGGACCCTTTCCAATTCGCAAGCCGTTGGATCCCAGAGCAGAGGGGAGGACTGTTTGTTTAGACCTATGTGGGTTAGGCAGCTCAGACTTTATTCTTGCACTTTGATAGGTTCCTAAATGAAAATCCAATAATATTTTAAGCAGAACGAGTTCCCATGAAAGTCATTTCTAAATCGCCCAGCTCATCCTACCTGTTGGCTGGATTCTCCATCCCCACTGGTCTAAGCCCGGTGTAACGTCACCACTCCCAGCGGTGTTACTCCCAGGAGCCGAGTCTGGCCCTGCCGCCGAGAGCACCCGCTGCCGCCTGCCTTTAATGAACATGTAAATAGACGGGAGGTTTCGGAGCGAAGTAACCCTGCAGTCAGTTCTCCAAAGTTCTCCAAAGCAGCTCGGGAGAAATAATACTTTAGTCCTGGTGGTGCAAATAACTGATAGGGACCGGCTAAGAAGGGTTCATGCAAATACTCCTGAATTAAGCTCCGTCTGAAGTTAGAAAGGAAAGATGATAAACACACCCGGCTTTAAAACTGCAAAATATGCTTTGCAGGCATGAAACCGGAGGAGTAACAAAAGTATCTGACATCATATTAAACAGCAAAGCATTTCTTATTCTCAGGGCTGCAGTTACCTAAAAACCAGGGTCCCATTAAAGCATCCTAACCATTATTTACATTTCTAAATCTTAAAACCATTAACAAAAGCCACTTAATTCAATTACTTTCCCTGGGTGCCGATGTTATTACATTATTGTCATGAAGCCGAGTTTGGCTCTGAGTTTCTCTTTTTTTCCTTCCTTTAAATTCATTCCTTTTTTTTCTGTGCTGAATGCCTCCCCCCACCCCGCCTCCTCGTCTTCCTCTCCTCCGATGTCATTGTGTAGAACTAATGGGGTAAACTGAAATGGTATCTGTCCTCATTGACAGGTTTATGAGAATTTAATAAAGCGTGGCACGGATAAAATGAGATATTACAAGGCCACGCAAAGCTGATTGACTTCTCCACGTCAGCATTTTTATTTGGTTGGTTATTTATTTATTTATTTATTTATTTATTTTCAACTCAGGGGTGATCTCACCAGTCCTTCATGTGCCGGCCCGGGAGAGATGAAAGGGGGAGGGAGAATGTGGGCGGTGGGAGGGATGGATCAATCCGTCGACTTGTTTGCTGTGAGCATGGACTACGATGCTTTGCAGCTTTCCTATCGTTCTGGGAAGAAGGCACATGGGAGTGAGCGAGGGTCCCCTTCGCCACTGCCTGTGCATGTTCATGCCCCTTGCATCTCCCCAGTGCTGGGGGAAGCTTGCCCACGGGTGGGAGTCCCCACCGCTTCTCCATCGGGGCGTCTGAACCATGGGCTGGCTGCAGTTGTGCTGAACACTGAACAGACACTCGGCACGGGCGGAATGGGAGGTGCATCGGCATCACATGAGTTGTGTGTCCCTATAGAGGTGATGCTAAAATGGACCCCCGTAGCCCACCTGCTGGGCTTACCTCAGAGCCAGACCACGGAGAGGTTTACACTGACTGTTGCAGGGCAATCACAACCTGCAATAGGACCCAGGAGGTCCTCAAGAAGAAAGATGCCACCAACCAGCTCCACCAAGGCATGGGCCTGCTCTGTGCCTCAGTTTCCCCTCCTGCCCCATGCCGATCCTGCTTCTGTAAATGGAAATTATGTCACCTGGAGGCCTGCACAGATCAAACCTTCCCTCTGGGAAAATCAGTGTGTGTATTTAAGTGTGTTTGCTCCCATCCCACGGCAAACAGAGTGAGCTGGAAATCTGGGCTGTGCAGTCACTGGCTGGCTGTCTCCCTCTCCTGGTCTATTTGGAAAGCAAGGCTCAGAAAAAAAACAAATTTTTGTGTGCTTTTTTCCAGGTAAGGAAAACCACAGGACCAGTGGCCAAGGAGCTCTGGATTCAGCCCAGTCACACTCAGAGACAGATGAAGGGCTCAGGACCCTGCTACAACTCAGGACCGCACTTAAATCTTGACCCCAAACTATGAAAGAACATCACTTTGAGGGAAGACTGTGAGAATTAAACTTGGGGCTGCCTCTGTTAGCCTCAAAACTTGGCCTGTGGGGCTTTAATCACAAATAATATTGTTTCCTCCTTTCTGCAATACACAATCAGAGAAGGTAGAGATGCCCCTGCTCATTCGAAAGTGCAGACAGCCTGCCAGATTTGAGACACAATCCTGGACACTGCAACAAATCCTGGCAGCAGCAGAGCTTCAGCTCCCTGAGCACTGACAGTTTGCAGGATCAAGTTGGTCGGAGATGTCCTCCTTATAGCAAATCCAGTCTGGCCCAGCAAAATTCTCATCATTTCATAAGAGCACTTGAAACCATCTGCAATTGAATCACTGCTCCCCACAAAAGCTCGGGCTGTCCCATCACCCAAGGATCCAGAAAAGGGCTTTCTGCTTCCTTCAGCACTCCTTGCAAGTTCAGAGTACACAGTGCAGGGATTTAAGGCACAGAAGCCTCCCAGCATGAGATTCCTGCCCGGACAGCAGCTCAATCCTGCTCTCTGGTGGGTCTCACCCGAAAGGCCAAACTCATCCAGCAGCGAAGTCTCCGAGCAGTGAGAGGTGTACACCGTGCCTTGCCCGCTCTTCCCTCACGGCCTGGAAAGGGTCTGTGCTCCTCTTTATTGATTTAGCTCGGGTACACAGCTGAGAAGGCAGCTGTGCACAAGAAGATGGAGATCACAGAAGGTTTTAGGATTCCTTGCTTGAGCAGAGCATGTATCCATCACTTGAGAGGGACTGTGGGCTCCATAAAGGGGCTGCAACCCACCGCCGTTTCTTTAGAATCCCCTCCAAATGCTTTATATCATGGGAAGCATCCTGCTCACAATCCCTGCAACAGTTTTTCCTGAGCTTCCCCATCTGTAAACATTCCCCCCAATATCACATCTCCTTGCTGAAGTGCCACAAGGTGTGGATCAAGCCGGGGAGCATTTCTTCTAGATTTCCTCACCCTGTCCCCACCGAGATGCACCCAGTGCCCCAGCCCTGCCAATGCAGCAGCATGATGGGCTCACTTGAAGCCATCACCGTCGTTCCCACCACAACCATCAGTCTCCCAGGGCTGAGCAATGTGACCCCAGGAACGGTTTTATCAATTCAACACACCATGAGGTAGCATCCTATAAAGCCTGGGCTCATCCCTTGCTATTCTGAGGAGCATTTAACCATCTCCTCTATGCTGGCTTCACCCTGTAAAGTTTTAAACAGAGAGATGACCCCCTATTCTTTGCTCTGTAACACGCAATAAAGAACAGGAAGGGGCCAAACTTGTTCCCCCACCACCAGCTTTGCTGCCCTGGCTCTTCTCCCCCCTCCCTGAGCACCAGAGCTGCTCAGCGTGTAAATGTATGTAATTATTTGGCAGTATCCACAACTGCCCACATATCTCCCGCTCGCTTTTGAGCGGCTGGAGTAATTACAGTGTAGCAGTGCCCGCGCGAGGCGTTTCTGCTGATGAATGCACTCAATCTAAGCACAGTTTTATGTATCATTAATTCCTTTAGCGTTCAAAAATATAACTTTTTTGATGGTAGATAATACTGTAATCACTCACAATTGCCAATACAATTATCTTCATTCAGCTGTGTAAAACAACTACAGGAGTAATTTTAGCCCCTTAAATTTTCTTTCTCTCTCTCTTTTTTTTTCCTACTTATTTTTTAGTGTTCCCATGAAATGCAAAGCTGTTTGGATTAGGTTGCTATATCAAAGACACTACTAGAAATGAGTCCCCACACCCTTATTTGTACAGAGAGGAGGTTTTCAGAGCCTGATCCCCGTGCTTACAAGGTGCACTGTTTGCTTCAGGTGTCTTCAGCAATCTGAGGGATCTCCCAAAGGGTCCTCCTCACCCTGGCTACCCCACTGCTGTGACCTTTTCAACTTTTCCTTCCTCTCCATCAAGCTATCATGCAATAACTGCCAGGTGCTCAAGGAACAAAAAGAGCTTGTGCAAGTGCGAGTTGCACGTACAAGTCATGGTCCTCTTCCAAGTCAGCTCCTCCTGCACTCTGCTGAAGGAGAAAAGACGTGAGCACTCTCTAGTCTGCTTCAGAGCAGAGTCCACAAAGCTGGCACAAACTACATGTTCAATCTGTTCAGGGTAACTCAGATACTCCAGCTTGAAGCAAATTAGGGAGCAGCCAGCCATCCCACTGACAGAGCTCTGGAGCTCAATCAGCGAGGAGAACAAGCATCTTCTACAGGCAGAGGTAACTACAAAGGTGTCACCAAGTGAACAACTAGGCTGAAACATGCAACTTTCTTACCGGGCCAAAAGGAATCACTCCCACGTGACACAACCTCTTGCCTGAGCTGCTGGAAAACCTCCTCCAGAGTCTTTACAGATTGTTTAGCTTGGACAAACTTTCTCTTCACCAGCTCCCTCATGGCCCAGCTGAGCAGCAGGAGGGCTGCCGTGGAGCTGCACACCAGGACAGAGACAGAGGGGAGGTTAAACTCCAGCTCTGAGAGGCGCTGCCTCACCTTCTCGCAGATCATGTTGATGAATCCCACTCAAGATCCAGGAACCTGCAAGGAGAGGAGAAAATAAGCAAGAGGAACCACTTACTGCTGTAAACGAAGCTTGGATCTTCTTCCAGAGGGCCAGATCCTGGGAGGGGGGTGACAGGTTGTAAACATCTGTTAAACAGTCTAAAAGCAGTAGGGTGAAATGGAAGAACAGAAGTGTATAAATTCCCAGGCGAAGAGCAAACAATTGCTTATTGCCTCTTCTGAAACAAGGGGCAGCAAACGAAGTCAGCCAAGGGCAGCAAACATGTCGCTTCCCTGTAGCGTGTGGATAAACCGTGGATCTCCCAGCTGCAGGATGCTGTGAGTGCCCGGATCAGGTTTCTTCACACCAGAAATATCTGTATGAGTACATGGCTATTAGTCACTGAAACCTAACGTCTGGCTTGAGAAGCCACAGCTCTCTGGATGCCAGGAGACAGTGTTAAGGAAAATATTGCTGTGTGTTTGCCACGCTCTCGGCATCTGCTGTGGTGTCAGATGAACGGGGGCCAGCTGAACCTTCAGCCCAAGCTAGTCCAGCTGATCACATGTGATGTGTCACAGCTGGAAGAAGATGATGCCTTTCTGCCCCTCCTTTGGTAACCACAGGGTTACAGCATCTCTGGGGTGTGGTGGCACCCACCCAATTGCAGCTCTGTGGACACAGAGGGGTGTGGAAACCAGACGGAAGACTTCACGGATTCAGCTGATCCTTTCACCCTCCCTAAGCCACAGACTCCAGCCCTGCCAGACAGTGCAGGAGCTGCAGGAGCAGGATATGATCCATCCTTGTTTCCAGCACCCCGAGATTCAAGCCCCCTTTGCTGCAGGGTGTGGGCAGCCCTATGGACATAACAACAGAAAACCTCCACTTGCTCATCTGGCAAGGACAGGCCGGTGTCACTCACGCCACAAGCCAGCAGATGGCCCCCCACCCCGGCCCATGGGGAGCAAGGCCAAACTCATTTGACTTCTCTTACGTGGTCCCAGGCACACGCTCCTGGACAAGGCGTCCCCAGCAAACGCCTGGCTATGCTGGAGCCTCCCTGTCCTCTGGCCTTTCCCATCTCTGCTGGCAGCTGGGTCATAACAGAAACCTGCTGTATTTTAGGGTTTCTCATGTGCTGGGTTAATCTCCTGGAGCTTGCTGGCCCCACCAGAGATTCAAGCCTTGCTACTGTCCTGCCTGGTGCCTCAACCCCGTTTATTCACCCACACACACTTGCCCAGGAGGGGGGAGAAGGGGCAACTCAGGCAGCAGCTCCTGGAGGTGCAGGTGCTACAGCTGTGAAGCTCCTATTTTGTTTTCTTCCCTTTGACAAGCTGAACTGCAGAAGTTGAAAATTGTTTCTGCGTGAGAGACTTTAAGTAGGGTTGAAACTAGGGGGAAGAGAGTCGGAGAAGTAATTTTCTCTGCCATCAGAACTAGTTTTTAACTTCTGTTTCTCAGAAGTTCACCACCTTTCTTGTTCTCTTCTTAAAAGACTTCAGGTGCACCTGGTTTACTGCCTGCAGGGAAACAGCCCTATTCCAGCATTGTGCTGCCATGGGGTGAGATCAGTGCAGCTGAGGAGAGGGTGAAGCCTCCAGCATGAGAAAGAAGAAAGGAGGAGATAAGGATCACAGCATCTCCTTCTGTGAACCATGAGCTGATCCTGCCCTCCTGGCTCTCTGCAAAGGCACCCAACTGCTCCCCTCGCAGTGTCTTGTGCCCTGAGCAGTCTGCATACATGGGACTGCGGTGCCCTTGGAAGCTCACGTATCATCCTCTGAGCCCCACAGTCTGAAAGAGGGAGGAAAAAGAAAAAAGAAGAAGGAAAAAAAAAAATCAATGGGGAAAAAAGACTGCTCTTGCATGTAATTTCCTTGACCCAGATAACAAGGAGCTGCTCATCCTCAATGACAGAGCAAGAAGCTGTAGGCCACAAGTTCAGTGAGAGCTGAATATTTCCAAGGCTTCAACACTGTTCAGCAAAGAGTCCCAGGATGCTGTGTACATCCAGTGCACCATTTCCCTCCAGGGGAGCCAGGATCTGGCACAAGCTGCTTGGCTGCTGCTAAAGTAGCCCCAGTAGCCTGAAGATGGAAGTAAAGCCACCAGCCTGAGCAATAACACCAGGAAAATCAGGTCTGGGGGCACATAACTCTCCATTGCATTTTCTAGCTCAGCATGTGCCAGAGGTGGCTTAGGCACAGTTCATCCTTCTGTGGAGGATAGGGAGGAAGAAGACATCCCAAATCCTTCTCAACAAGTTTTCCCCACAATCTTAAGGGCAGCATATAAACTAGATAGCTTGAAATATTTGCTCATGCACTTTTGCAAGCTGTGAAGGCTTTTTAAGGACAGACCCCATGTGGGGCTGGTGACCAAGGAATTGTTTTGGAGTTTCCCCCAAAACTGAGGGCAAGGCCCCAGCAAGCGCTCCCCTGCTCGAGCACTGTTGGAAGCCGCAGCCCTTAGCAGAGCACAGGCACACCCATGCTTGGTCCGTGATGAAGGGGACTCCACTGGGCACGGGCCGGGGCGTTTATTGTTTCTTTTTAGCCACGCAACTGCTCCGCTTCAGGAAATGCAAAGGAGCCGGGTATCTTTGGGATTTTCCCTCCCGGCTTCTTTGATGCTCCCAGCCAAGACTATCCGCAGAGACACTGAAAAATTACAGGAGACCAAAGCCTCGCTTCGGGAACGGCAAAATAAATAAACCTTATCAGAGAGAGACCACCCAGCACAGGGAGGGGTGAGTTTTCATCCAGGAGCTTTTCCTGCTCCCTAATCTCCTCCTCCCTACCCGCGCTGCCGCTCGCAAAGCGGCAAACTGGTTAAATCCCTTTCCAGCCCAACCCTCTCCCGCCCGGGAATCCTCCCCAGGTTTTGCCTCCCTCTTCCCACCTCCCCGTCGGTGATCGGGTGCCCTTGGACCCGGCCGGCAGCAGGGAGGCGCCGGGCGCGGGCGGAGCAGGGTGTCCGGTCGCCCGCTGGGCCAGCACCGCCATGCGCGTCCCGCCGCCCGCCCTGCTCTGCGCCTCGGCCGCCGGCCTCCTCCTGCTGCTGCTGCGATGGCGGCGGCGAAGGGGGCTCTGGAGGAAGGTGAAGGAGGCTCGGCAGAGGCAGGAGCGGAGCTTGGTGCAGATGGAGACGGCTGCACGGCGCTTTCGGGAGCAGGTGGGTGAAATAAGCTGCGCTTCTGCCCTTCGCTCCCGGGGCGGGGGGAAGGCTGCGGCTGGCCGAGGCGCCTCCGCCCGCCCGCCCGGCCACGGCTCCTCACCCTGGCATAGCCCCGGGGCAGCGATCGTGCAGCCCTTCCTCCGGCCGGTGGGTGGGGGGGTGGGGGGGTGTGCGATCTCCTCGGTAGCAGGGATGGGGAGGAAACGCTTCCCGGTGCGGCGGGGATAACGGGCAGCGGCGCAGGCGCCAGCAAACGATAACCGGCGGGGAGGAGAGGAAAATCCCGGCCGCTCGACCGAAAGCTTCCCGGCCCCTTCCGCCGTGGTAAGGAGCCGTAGCCCGGCTGCTGAGGATGCGGTAAGGAAAGGCGAGAGGCCGCGCGGTGTCAGCGGCGGCCAAAGTGCAGCCACGCAGCCCCGGGGCGCTGCCCGCAGGTCCGGGATGCCGCCGGTGCGGAGCCTCGGTGCCCAACAATCCGGCTCGACCGCGCCGTGTGCCCAGCGATCCCGCCAGACTGCCCGAGCTGCGGCTGGAGCGGACTCGCTCGGGTCCAGAGTCCAGCTTGGGGGACGAGGTTTGGTGCTTTTTTCGTGGTGTTTACTAGAGGCGAGGAAGCCTCTGCTGAGCCCAAACTGACGTGTCTGCTGTCAGCCGAGGGGCTCCCTGGGTTGTGCACTTCCCTGTGGGATATCTTGGTGGTGCCAGGAGAAGAGCTGGCACCAGGTCCGATTTCGTTTCTTGCTGGAGCAATGTCTGTAACCTCGCTGCCAGTTCCCGCTGTAATTCAGCAGAGAACGTTGCACCGAGCAGTTCCCCCAAGCCTGGCCAAGACCTGTCTGAAGAAGGTTGTGCTTTCGTGCAGACTTTTTCTTAAACAGCAGGTGCTCGGTGAGACCAGGCTGGCCAGGAAGATAAGGCTTTAGAAAGCCTGGGTTACTGCTGGCCCTGCAGCTTGCACACCGTGCTCACTGGTATCGGGTAGGAGCAGGACTGTGGTCTTGAGGCAGATACTGCATTTGGGCACTAAACAGCAGATATTTTTGGCATGGTTACAGTGGGTACCAAGGGGAGAGGAGGAGCCCTCCAGCTGAGGTAGAGGTGTCGTTGTCTGTTCAACGTTTCTCATAGCATCCTTCCGTGAACATGATCTCCATCCTCTCTCTGCCTTTGCCGGAGCTCTCCAAGAAACTCCAGGATGGCTCCCTCCCTCCGGAGCACGTCTTCTATGCCTACGTGGGCAAGGTGAGGAGCAAGGGTAGTGGGGCAGCATCTCACCCATGGTGGGGCTGGCACTTTTTGGGAGAGGCCCAGCACAAGGTCCAAATGCTCGTTCAAACCTGATTCAATGCTGCTGAACTGTCTCTGCTCAGTGGTTAGTGCTGGGCCCTTTTGCACTTTTCTGTGAGTGAGGGGAGAGCTGGGCTGCCATAGCTCTCAGCATGGCTTGGGGCAAAAGGGAACAGCACGCTTGGCATCTGAGAACCCATACATTCCTATAGGAGCCCATACCTTCCCAGGGGCAGATATAGGCGTAGGGAAGTTGCAGAGTGCTGCTGTTGTCTCCCCTCCATCTCATATCTCAAAAACTTGGTGTCCACTTTCGTTCTCTGCCTTTGCTATAATGCTCTGATCACCTCCTGGATCTCCACTTTGAGGTTTTCGTTTTATGCCACCCTAGATGCTCAATCAAGAAAACAGCCTTTGGTATTCTCTCTTCATCACACACCAGCTGGTGCTATGGCCCCTTTATGTCCATACAGCGTTTTGGAGTTTGGCATGAAAATGTCTTGAAAAGGAACAGAATGGGCTGCCCTGATACCAACTGCCCAGGTGGGGAGGTGGCAAGTGAGGAAGAGGGAGGTGTCCTTTGCAAAACAGAAGGCTGTTGTGCAGTGCTGCAGGCTGTGTCTCACCCGTGGCCTTTGCTTGCTTTCCCCAAGGCTCTCCAAATCGCCACAGAAACCAACTGCATCACGGAGTATCTGCAGGAAAGTGAGACTCAGCTCCGGAAAGCGAAGCTGACGGGCAAGCCGGGTTTGCTCTACGGGGTGCCTGTCAGCATCAAAGACTCCATCAACTGTCAGGTATCACCAGCATGACACCATGTGTATCCTGAGATCCCTGTGGTTTGACGTTTGATGGCAGGGGGAGGTTTGACCTCAGCGTCTGGCTTGACTTTGTCATAGCTGATGTGGGATGAGCTGCCCTGGCAGGTCATGGGGTTTGCTGCCCGTCTCTCGTATGAGCCAACAGAGAAGGCTGGTCAGATTTACTGCTAATACACTGCGCAACATGTGCGTGATGGCTGCGATGTTGGAAGTGCATGCATGTGTTTATCTAGAGAGATAAAAATATGGGGGCGGGGGGAATTGCAATCCTCCATTTGCAAACCTTGTTGTCCTGTGTTCCCAGGGTCATGATTCCACATTAGGGTTTATAAACAACCTCGATAAACCCGCGGCAGAGGACAGTGTGCTGGTGCAGGTGCTCAGGAGACAGGGGGCAATTCCGTTTGTCAAAACCAACGTCCCCCAGTCCCTCATCAGGTAGATGGGCACTCCGTTCCCTCAGCGTGGCGTCAGTCCTCCCTCCCTCCCTCCCTCCCTCCCTCCCTCCCTCCTCTCAAGTGAGGGTTTCTGTCAAGTCTAATTCTCATTTCCCACTTTTTTTTAAATAACACCTGGTCCCCATCCTTAGTGTCTTTAAGTTTTACTTAAAAAAGTAAAGCACGTTTACCCTAAGGATGAAAATTAACTCTAGTCCCAAATGAAATAAAGAAGGAGAAGAGGAGAGAAATCACTGCCCTTCTTTGCTGCGCTGGGTAGTTTTAAATATTTTTTTGTTTTTCTTTTTAATTTTGGAGTCCACATCAGCCAATATCTACATTCCTCTCATTTGCAATCTCTCTCTCTCTAGCTATGACTGCAAGAACTTAATCTTTGGTCAGACGTTCAACCCTCTGCTCTACACCAGAAGCCCTGGAGGCTCCTCTGGTGGAGAAGGGGCACTTATAGGAGGAGGTGGGTCCATCTTGGGCTTTGGGACGGACGTAGGAGGGAGCCTGCGTTTCCCCGCTGCCTTCTGTGGGATCTGTGCGCTCAAACCCACTGGGAACAGACTCAGGTACTGTGAGTGATGCAGTGATGTCTCTGGATGAGATCCACCAGCTATCCTACTGACTGCTGTGCTGGGGTGCTCCTACTCCTGTGAGCAAGGGGAAACTTGGGAGGAAATGGGAAGGGCTCGTTTCTCCCTCCTACCCTGATGTTTTCTGGGGCCTGTATGGAGGGAAGCATCGGTTTCCCCAGAACGGAGACAGGGAAACCTCTCCGTCTGCATGCTAATAAGGTGGTTGCTCCTGACTGACAGGGCATAAATCATTCTGGCCGAGGTTGAATCTCTCTTGGGCTTCCCCTTGGCCCTTCCTTCTGCCAACTGCTGCATCTGCAAAGGGAAGGCAGCATTTTCCTTACCACTTGCTACTGCTTAGAGCCTTTCCCTTCAATGAAAACTACTCAGCTGCTGTATTTTGTGTCTCTCTCTTCTTCGCAGCAAAAAAGGAGTAATTTCTGGTGTCCTTGGGCAGAAGGCAGGTAGGAATTGATGGCTGTCCCCCTGGGAGGGCAGTAGGGCAGGGGTGAGAAAGACCCCTGGTTAAAGGGGACCTTCTCCAACCTGTTCAGAGAGAGAAACAGGTTCCCTTGCAGGGAGTCGTTCAGAGAACCACCCCCATACCATGATTCCTGAGAAACTGGAATGTGTGTGAGCCAAGAGGATCAGTTTGTGTAACACATAAACCTCAACACACCCTGTAATCCCCAGGTTGCTGCATTTGTGCCACAGCTCTGTGGGAGGTGGGATTAGCAGTCAAAGGAGTTGTCCTTGTGTCGTGATGGACAAAGCCTTTTGTTTAATTTTGTAAATCATGAAATGGAGACATTGGGGCACATATTGATGGATAACAACTCTGGGTCCACCAATGGGCCTGCTGGTGGGAAGCCCCCTGCAGGCATCCCCTGCCCAATTCTCAAAGAGGAACCGTTGCCAGCACTAGACTAAGTCAAAAGGATGCCAAGAGGTCCTGCTTTCACAGGACATGTCCTTGAAAGACCCTCAGCCACCAACGCTCTCTTCTGGTCTCTTCCAGTGGTCGCAGCAGTGGGGCCAATGGCAAAAGATGTGGAGAGCCTGGCGCTGTGCATGCGGGCGCTCCTGTGCGAGGACATGTTCAGCCTGGACAGCACAGTGCCCCCCCTTCCCTTCAATGAAGAGGTAAAGGACCACAAAGGGGGTGAAGGTCTCAGAGAAGAGATGCCATTACTGAGGCTGAAAATGCCAGTGGCTCATGGGAGCCCTCCGGGACCTGTTCTGACCTGCCACATGCTGTGGGTGGGCACATGGGCGAGAGAAGTGCTGCTTTCCAGACTTGCCCTGTGGCATGGGTGTACTGTTGGCTCTTGACGCTGCTGCCGTCCTTCCAGCTGGCACTCTCCCTTGCTCTGCAGGTGTATTCCAGCACGCAGCCCCTCCGCATAGGCTACTATGAAACCGATTTCTTCACCATGCCGAGCCCTGCCATGAGACGCGCCGTTCGGGAGACAAAGCAGCTGTTGGAGGATGCTGGCCACACGGTAGGATGTTGCATGAAGCCAATAGTCATGCTGCATCTATTCTTCCTTCCTACCCTGTTTTTGGGACCCATGGGTGAACATCATGCAAATTTGGCAAGGAGAGGGGGCCTGGAATCCACTCAGCTTCCTGCAGCTTTAATGAAAGTGGATAGCTGCTTCTGAAAAAGAGAAATTCTTTATATTGCAACTTGATTTCTCCTCTCAGCAGGATCTCAGTGCTCTTTAGGTGCTGGTGGACACAAAAGGGAGCCTACCCCAATCCATAACACGTGCTAGGGAGTAGACACACTGCCGTATGACTTAGTCTGTAGTGTGGGTGCATTTACTCACACTGTGGCTGAGATCTGCATTGTGCTAGGTGCTGTATGACCCAGGTCCTGAGGCAGTGCCCGCAGGGAGCTTACAGTCCTGCTGGTGTATCATTACTGTCAGCTCAGTGTATTTCCTGAGCCTGATGGACAACAGCTTGTCACAAACATTGAAGATCGGTGGTCCAAGTACTTGTTTAGTCTATTCTCAAGCCAATTTCACCTCTTCTGCATCATATCCTTTGGCAAGCAGTTCCACAGATCTGCTGCATTTTGCATGGAAAGCCACCACGTGTTTTTGTATCTGGAAACAAGGATCTAAGTAGAAAATAAAAGAATAGTTGCAAATAGCAGATCTTTTATATCCAAGCAGTCCCATATTGCTCCAGACCCATTCCTAGGGTCTTGAGTTTCTGGGGTGCTGAGCAGAGGTTGTCTCCTTCTTCCTCTTTGTCATTTCAGCAAGTCATCTGCTGTGTGTGAGGCATGGTTGTGGCTGCACATCTCTCCCTTACCCTTGCACAAGGATCAGGAATGAAGTGAGGAGCACAGACTCATACTATCTGTCACTCACTGCCAGTTTTGGAGGGCATTTTGTGCCTTGGGGCTGCTTGGACATCAGGGGGCCAAGCCCATCCTGTATCTTTTGACTTATCAGTTGTTGCTTAAAGGGAAAACGGCGTATTCAGAGTAGGATGAATGGGATGGGGAGGACCTGGTGGCCTCAGATGCTGGAGGCTTTCCTGAGGGCTTGTCAGGAAATCCTCAGCCCAGCTCGGCCCATTGTGAGCCCTCTATGGCTTCTCCCACGGAGCTTGCTTGTGCCACTCACTCCTTTTCCATTGCCCTTCCAGCTGGTGCCCTTCAAACTCACAAACGTTGACTACATGATCTTTAACTTCTGCGTCAAGGGAATGTTTGGAGACGGGGGTGCATCCTTTCTCAAGAAGTTGTAAGTACAGCCTGGAATGGTTTGGTGCAATTGACGCTTTTCCATGAAAATCCTCCCTTGGGTCTAGCTAGAATCTGGATACAGGTAGCGATCTACTGGGTGTAGAGAGTGGCTGGTATGCACTGGGATTTATTGGGGAGCTTACCATCAAGTGATTCAGCTGAACCTTGGGTCTCTTTGGGAGTGTAACAGCTTATACATTTATACAATATCCTATACATACTGTGACAATCAGAGGAGCCCAGAGGAATGGAGCCAACCTCTTTTTGTCTCTTAGATACACTATTCAGAGGGGTTGGCCTTGTGAGAGCTGATCTACTGTGATTGCTTCCCAACACCGCTCAGCTAAACACCCCTTTCTTTTTCAGCAAAGGGGAGCTGGAGAAAAGCGGCAAGGGACTGTTCTTGTGGTTGGGGATGTCGCCAAACTGGCTAAAAACTGTCCTCTCCTGGATTGCCAAACCCTTCGTAAGGTCCATTTCTTTCTAATATAGGTGGAGTTGGGCAATAGGTGGTGAATAACTTGTCTCCCATTGCAGTAAGGCCTTATTGTAGAGAAGTCTCTAGACATTGCCTCCTGGCTGTGCTTAGACACATCTCCAAACTGGAGTGATGCTATTTCTATCCATCCTCTCCCCAGTTTGGGGAAAATCCATGAGTCCTGCCTGAGCACTGAGTCAACAGCTTGTATTTGTGATGGAGCTGTCTCAGAGGACAGGGCTTGCATTAATGTAAATTATTTTCTTTGTTTTTTACTTTCTCCCTCTCAGGTGCCTCGATTATCAGATATCATAAGAAGTATGAGAATCAAGTGAGTAAATCTAAGCCTGAGCAGATGTGTGAAGATTTGGGGTTCTCTTTTGGAGAGCAGCAGTGTTTGCTACGTTAGGGATACTGCCCCAGCCGCAGGCGTCTGAGAACATACAAGGCAGAAAACACAAGGGTGGGAGCAAAACCATAACCCTGCAGGGTCTGGCAAACTGTTCTAGTCCTGAGGATGGGAATGAGGACAGGGGATCACAGCCTCTTGCTTAGGAACTGGATGAAGCTAGTGGGAATGAAGTCAGTGTTGGCTTCAGCTCAGGTTAACGCATCCATCGTGCCGTGAGGTGGAGATCCCATAAGACAGAAGGAGGATAAATGCCCAGGGAAGGAGGCTTGCTCTTCCTTGCTGCGATGTCAGCGTTGGGCAGTTAGTGGCGAGAAAGGACTTACACCCTCTTCGCTACAGGATTTATTTTGTGCTGTGCCTCCAAGGCAGTACGTCTGTCCCCACGTCAAAGGATCAGTCCACCTGGCACAGCCTGGCCTTTGAGAAGTGGTGTGCCTGGGCTTCCACCTCCTCGGCACAGCGGCAGTGACAGGGCTGGACGCTTGTCAGGCCAAAGCAGCACTGCACCAATCTGCCTTTAGCCTTCAGCCCTCCATCATGGGCAGAAGCAGAAATGAGACTCCCAGCCCTTCAGAGAAAAGCCAGGACTCTGCCAAAGTCTTCTCTTCTCTTGGCTGCTGCTCCAGGAGCAGAGCTAACCTGTGCTTATCTGCTTTTTGATGCTCTTCCCTGCCCCTAAAGCTGCTCTTTGCAGTACCTCTTGATGCCTTTCATTGGTTTTGTTTCCTTTTTCAGCACAGCGGGTGAAGTCTGGAGTCTTCATCATGAAATTGAGGTAAAGTATTGCAGTTTAGGGTTAGATAGTTTTTATTTCTCTTTGGGAAGAGGCAGATTCAGTTCCCAGCAAGGTTAGGAGATGATTGTATCACCGGGGATGTGAGGTAGAAACATACGTAACTCCCTAACAGACCTCACTTGGATGTGCAAGTTCTCAGCACTTTTAAAGATGAGGACGACACGTAGACACATTCATGATCCTGGATCAGACCTGTATTTTTTACTCCCACGCTTGAAAACATAGGCCATCAGCTATTATTTCCATTCTGGTTTCCTCAGGACCTGTACCTGTGTCTGAGGTTGCCGTGTGCCCCCACACTCAGTCTTTCCCCACCTCCAGTTTTAGCAGGGGAGAGTGTGCTTTGTACCTGGGAGGGCTGTTGGCCAAGCAGCAAAGGGTTGCTGGAGTTTAGCGGGTTCATGCCTGATGTAGCCTGATGGCGGCTTCTGGGGAAGGGCTGCGAGCCTGGCTGGGCACCCAAGGAGAGCCTCAGCCAGCGGCCACAGGGCACTGCAGCCACCCCACTGACCACCAGCGTGTTTCCTCCTCAGGAGTTTTGCCACCAGTTCATCGCCGAGTGGAAAACGCTGAACCTGGATGTCATGCTTTGTCCCATGCTGGGCCCGGCTCTCAGCATCGGCTACCCGGAGAAGCTCTCAGGTAGGACTGCCAGCAGGGAGGACCTTTGCCTCCCGTGCGTCCCTGCTGCGGCACTCCACCAGTATCAGTGAGAAGCATCCCTCCTCCTCCTCCTCCTTCCCCCCTCACATCCCCGAGGCACTGGCCAGCAGTGGGAAGAGCTCAGCTCTTGGGGCAGCAGCAGCCCCAGCCCATGGGGTACACCCAGGACAACCTCCCCAGGTGCGTGTGGGAGCCTAAGGGGCAGGTTTCCATCCCGTAGCCCTTGAGTTCCCAGTGCAAGTGCCTCATTTGCTGGAAGCTTCGGAGCGGGATGAAGGCTTTCCCTGGGGCAAGCTGGCGCTGCGAGCTCCCCCTCTCTTCCAGTGGCAGTCAGCTACACCATGATCTACAATGCCTTGGACTTCCCCGCTGGCGTGGTCCCTGTCACAATGGTGACGGAAGAGGATGAGGAGGAGCTGAAGGGCTATCAGGGGTACTTTCGGGACTGGTGGGATCGGACTCTGGCAAAGGTGAGTGGTGCCAGGTTGCCCAGGAGTGCGAGCATCCTCTTCCCTTCCTCTGGATGTCCCCTTGCCCTCTCCTGCTCTGTTTGTGCCACAGGCTTTTCGTGGCAGTGTGGGGCTGCCGGTGGCCGTGCAGTGCGTGGCCTTGCCGTGGCAGGAGGAGCTGTGCCTCCGATTCATGAAGGAGGTGGAGATGCTCGTCTTGAAGAAGAACAGGCTCGTCTGAGTCCTGCACGCTTGCCCGGCGTGGGATCCTGGCTAACATCTGCACAGGTCATCCTTTGGTCCGACTCGGCTGCAGGACTTGTGTTCCCCTCTGCGAGGGTGCGGGAAGCGAGGCCAGCTCCGCCGTGGTGGAGCACTTCCAATCATTGTCCTAATACAATAATTTTTGGAATGGGAAAATCTATTATTTCGGGTCTGTTTTTGTGCGGGAGGTTGGGGTGGATTTTAATAACCCTCTCAACAGCCTCCAGGGAAGAACAAGAACATGGTCTTTCTCTTACAAGTGGGGAGACTGATGCACAGGGACTGGTTTTGTCCAAGATGTTCAGACTCCTACTTGGAGTGCTGTAGGAAAAGGGATTTTCCCCTCTGTTCTCAGTTCCCTGAGGACAAAATCTGGTGTTTTCCCTGCTGCAGACCAGCAATCTGAGGTCAAAGCTGAGTCTGCCTGCAGGCCCTGGCAAGCAGGAAAGGGAGCTGGACCACATCCCACAGCACAGGGCTGCTGGCACCCGGCGCGCCATGGAGGGGAAACCTGGAGTGCTCAGTAGCTCCCGTCTCCTTCAGATGCCTACTCCTGCTTTTCCCAGAGCACAGGCATGAAGTGCTCCAGCTCACAGTACCGCATGTAGAAAGCAGCATGCCAAGGTCGGACGGACAGCCAGCCAGCCTGACCCGCATGCCCTCTCCTCCCGTTTGATGGAGGCGGCCAAGCCAGGTTTTCCAGTGGGGTTTTCCAGCTGCTGGCAGCCGCTGACACCAGGATTGGCAGCACCGGCTGCTGCTCCCGGCAGGTTTCCAAGGGTGCTCCAGAAAGGGATACCACAATGCAGAAGCGTTTTCCCAATGCAGCAATGTCACAGACGGGTTGTAACAGAGCTCTGGCAGAATTTATGTTTGGATTTTTAATGGATTATTGTTTAAACCAGAGTCATGCAAAAGCATGGGGTCTTTTCAAGGGCTGGGCAGAGAGGTTTATCCCAGCTTAGGAGAAAGCAGCCCCAGGACCCTGATTCTTTATCAGCAGGGTTTGAAAAGAGGAGGGGGGAATCTCCAGGCATCCCAGGACTGAATGCTATGTAAAGCCAAGCCCCAGAAGAGCTCGGGTGGGGTTTTTCCCTGCCCACACAGAAAATGCTGGACAGGGTTTCTCTGTTCGCATTTTAACATTCAAGCCTGGAGGAGCTTGTCCCAGAAGAGGCAATGCCACCTAAGCCCATGCCCCAGGAGAGCCAAGAGCAGCATCGCTCTGTTGGTTTAATGGCTCTCTCCCTGGCACGGAGGTGGGCAGGGTGCAGGGGTCCAAACGACGGAGACACCAGTGGACCTGAACCAGTAAACGCTCCTGACTGGGAGCCCTGGGACAGCACCAGGCAGGGCCAAAGCTGCTGTGTGGCTTTCAAGACTCAAGGTTACCAAAAAGGGCCAGCTGCAGGCTGCTCCCAGCCCAGTGTGGACAGAGGGAGGTCGGTGTGAATGGCAGCACTGAAGGTTAAGGCTGAGAAGGAGCAATGAAGACCACGTATCCACAGTCAGTGGAAAGAGGTTGGTAACATCCACTTTCAGTTTGGCTCTCTTTGGTCTCTGTACTGGCCGAACAGGGAGGATCCTCCTCGCCTTTCCAGTTGGCACCCAATTTCTCTGTGAGGTCTTGCATCTTTCCCGAGCTCCCTCCCTGCTGCCACAGGAATAATCCCATGGGACATGTCTGTAAACAGGCAAGGTAACGTGGCAGCAGCATGATCACTGGCTTTCGGTCCCCAAACAAGACGTTTCCACCAGCGAATAAGGATTACCCTGGATGCAGCTTCCTTACAAGCTCTGCAACTCTACTTCTTGGAGCAGAGCCAGCATCTCTCCAGATATGGCAACATTGCGTGTCTTGGTAATGAATTTTCAGAGACATCTCCTATTCCTTCCCTGTAGGCTTGCAACCCTTGCGGGTTGAGAAAAGTGTGGGGTTTTTTTTTGTTTGTTTTGTTTTTTTCCAGTCCCTCCTTTCTGTACTTTTGAGGATAATGAGTGGGGAGCACCCATGGCAAGGGGCAGATCCTGAGGCTGGCAAGGGTGCATAGTTCAGCTCCTTTGCCTTGTGCTGGCTGGAAGGATGGCTTAGAAACTGGAGAGCAGATGGGATACTGGGTCCATCAGAGAGGATCTTCCAAAAGTGCTCACCCCCTGATCTGGGTTACCAAAATGCTTTTCGAAGGGGCTTGGCTTGAAAATGACACAGAGAAGTCATAATTGTTAAAGGCATTTTCAGATAGCTTCTTCCGTGCTGCCTTTCCAGAGTCACTGTGTCCTGCGTGCACCTTCGTACTCTTGGTTCTCCCGAACTCCCTCTTCTCCAATAAGTGCAATTTCACTCCCTGCATGAGGTTCCCCAGGACGAGCAGAGCTATGTTGTCCCAGGCTCAAAGGGCTGCCCAAGCTGCTGCCTGAGGGAGAGAGATGATGGCTTAGCACCTCTAGTTAATGGGTTTAAGTGCTAATCAATTATTAGACATGGATACAGTAGGGATAGCTCATACCTAGGTTTTGCAAACATTCGGCTTTGCTAATCAGCTCTGTCCCCTGTGTGTAGCCAGGTACAGCCGCAGCCAGTGGCTTGGAGAGACAATCTGGGGAGACACCACTTCCCCCAAACCCAGTGTGAGCTGAGCATGCTGCTTTGCAGCCCAACCCACAGTGCTTCTCCAGCAGGCAGACCCTTTCAAAGTCCATGGTCTAAAAAGTCCATTCCTGGACTCTGTTAATGCAACTCTGCTTCAGAGCTGATCTTGCACAGCAGGCAATCGCATAGTCTTCGTTCATCAGCCCTCCTTAGGAGAAGGTGGGAGACTCAGGTGGCTGTAGCTGGACCAGAACAGGAAGGACTGGGAGAGAAATCATGACCCAAGAGCGGCTGTGGCAGGTTCTAGATCCATTGTGGATAGACCCTCGCACCCTCTCGGCTCTGCTCTGCGGTTCAGCTGCAGCCATTGTGCTACTGAAATGGCTGGGACATAGGGAGATCCAGCAGAAGATGGAGGAGGCGAGGAGGACACGGGATCTGGCCCTGGAGCGAATGGAGAACGCAGTTCGCAGGTTTAAGCAAGAGGTAATTTGGGGGAAAGTGCGAGTGGGGGGAAAGGATTGTATTTTGGGTAACCAAAGAAAGGGGAGAGTGCTGATCAATCCCTCTTTGAATGGTGGTCAGGGCATATGCACTTCTTGGATCATTACTAATTTTTTTGAGGGTTACCACCCTCTGTTGTCACAAAAATACCTTCTATAAAGACAGGGTAAAGGAAGTATTTCTTAATACAGACCTGTTGAGGGAATCCTGAGGATAAAAGATGGATCAGAGTTTAGAACCCTCTGAATCAGATCACCACCCCAGACCTCCCTATGCCCTTTTCTCTTCATCCGTCCCTACTGCCAAGCCTTTCCTCTCCCATCCTCCTCACTTCTGCCCATCCATAGGGACCTGTCTGCCCCATCATCCTCATCAAAGCACAAGGAGGGGAAGCTCCAATATCTGCACGTCTGTGACCAAAAGCCATTTCCTCCTGCCCATGACCAGGTAAAGAAACACCTGGATTTTAGGAGGACAGATCCTTGGATTTGGGATTTGTCTTAAACTCAGAATAAATACGTACTGCTAGTCTTTTCTTGGGGAGGAGGTTGCAAACAGCCCATACGCGCTTTTTTTTCCCATGTTAATGATAAATTTTGTAAAACTTCAGCTAGTTGAACTGCTGTTCACCACATTGTCTATGAGTCAGAAGAGGGGTTAAGGCTTGCAGGAGAGTAAACAGAGACAGGTCAAACCTCTCTTACAGGTTCATGCAACGCTCCAGTCAAGAAGCCTGTTTTGGTTCTGTTGTTACGAACTAAGACTCAGCAAATTCCTCGTCAGCAAATTCCCCACTGCAGCACACGCAGTGCTGTGTGGGAGGTCTGTATTTCTACAGGGAACGTCTCGTAAAATTCTCTGTTCAAGGTCGTTGCTGGGCAGATGACAAAACTGGGTATTTGCAGCCTCAACACCAACCTCTTCTGTCATTTTCTTCCCTCTGCACCTAATTTCCTACCCTTTGCAGAACCCAGGCACCCAGACTGCACATGTCCTCTCACTGACAATGGTGGAGCTGGCGGAGAAGCTGAAGGAGGGGTCCCTATCCCCAGAAAGTGTCCTCTACTCCTACATGGGCAAAGTGAGTGGTACTTCTAGCATAGGAGAGATGCTGCGGGGCTCCTCTGCAGTGAGGGCTCTCAAATTAAAAACCAGCTCCTTTGCTGAGAGACCCGGCAATGCTGGGGATTAAAGTTTGTCAATACTGTGGTGTCTGAAGGGTGGCTTATGGGCAAATAAGCAGGACAGAGACCCAGGGCGAAAAATTATCCCAGCAAGAAACATCTAAAGCTTATAGGTAAGGTCTGAATAACGAGTGCTGGATGTTTAAGATGATTGAATTTTCAGCTTGAAAACTGTTTAAATACTGTTTCCTTCTTTCGGTTCATTCATCTGACTTGCTACTCTTCTCTGTTCTGGAGAGGCTTTGGAGGTGACTCAGGAAGTGAACTGTGTGATAGACTTCATTCATGGCTGTGAGGATCAGCTCCAGAAACTGAAGAAGCAGAAGGAGAAAGGGCTGCTCTATGGCATTCCCATCAGCATCAAGGACCACATTGACTGCAAGGTACATCCCTAATTCTCCTGCCTCTTGGCCTGGGGCTCAGAACAGGCCAGGGTGTCCCATCCTCATCAGGACTGGCTGAGAGTTCCCTCAGAAAATGATGTTCTGGACCAAATACTGTGGGACCAGCAAACTTGCCTTTTTTCTCACAAAAGTTTTGTTTTCTGCTGAAATTTCTAACCTGCTCTGATCTGGTTTTCCCTGGGGTAGCCAGCTCTTGTTCTGCCTGTGAGAAAAGTTAGGTGGGAACTTTGTCACAGGAGGCATCAGGACTTATGTCTGTTATTGTCACAGCTCCAAACAGCATCTTTCTTGGTGCCTAAAGAGCTTTGCTTCCCATCCCCAAGGGCCACGTCTCCTCTGGAGGGATGGTGAAGTTTCTGGGCCAAGTGAAGGAAGAAGACAGCGTCATTGTCCAGGTTCTAAAGAGCCAGGGGGCAATCCCCTTCGTGAAAACCAACATCCCACAGACGATGATAAAGTAATCGGGTGTTTGCCTTTGTGAAAACGCTATTTCGTGTGATTCTTGCTATTTGAGAGAGGGTGGGCCTGCATGCACAAGCTCCCACCCTTGTCCAAGCTGATCATGCGGGTTGAGTTAATTGCCTCCTCATTTCAATCTGAAATTATTTTTCTTATATTTGATGCCTCTTTTGTCTTAAATTCAGCTGTCCCAACAAATCTACTTCATGCTGATTCTACCTGCTGGGATTAATTCCACAATCATCCGTGCACGGATGCTCTGTGCCTTGTATTTATGGTTCCTAGAGACAGAAGTACGTCACTCACATGCTGATCTTCTTCTCCCCAGCTACGACTGCAGCAACCTCATCTTCGGCCAGACGCTGAACCCTCTCAACCACCAGAAGAGCCCTGGAGGCTCCTCAGGAGGGGAGGGAGCTCTGATCGCAGGAGGAGGCTCCATCCTGGGCATCGGCTCAGATGTAGCTGGCAGCATCCGCCTGCCATCCAGCTTCTGCGGGTTGTGCGGGCTCAAACCCACAGGCAACAGGATCAGGTACATCCCGACATCTGTCCTCTTCTTCCACCCACTGTGGAGACTGCAAAGTGTCCCCCACAGCCTATCAAACTTTGCAATAGTGTCCATGGTTTCCTCCAGGTTTGAGTTAGCACCCTAAATGACATGTGATGACCTCCATCTGTTAACACAGGAAAGACTTACTCAATTTTTAAGAGCCTTGGCCAGGAAGCTGAAAGCAAATATACAGGGCCATCTCATTTGCAGATGTTTTCCAGCCCTTGCTTTGCATGTAAGAGTTTTCTGCTTATCAGAGGTGGTTTGCTCACAGTTGAAGAATTAGATGCACCAGGGAAAGATGATAAAAACTGTCTCTAGCCCCTAGAAGCTTACAGACCATGGTAGTCTTCCTAGCCTAGAAAGCATCAAGTCTTTGCAGGACCTTTTGCCCTCCTAAATGTTGACTAGGGGCAAATGGGAAGTCTGTCGCTCGGCATGGTGACCTGCCTTACAGTGAGAGCTGCTGCTAATCTGCTTCTCCCGTTGTGTTCCTAGTAAACTGGGAGTGGTTTCTCCTATCACAGGAATGAAATCAGGTAAGTTCATCCAGGTGATGTGTTACTACTGTCAAACCTTTGCTTCTTACATCTCTTCCTACTGCTGAAATGCCAGCAAATGTGCTTGCTCAGTTATGTGTCTCATGGCCAGTCAAAACCAATGATCTGTTAGACCAGGACCTGCCTTGTGCTATCACCTTTTTGCACCATTAATTCTGTTCTGGATGGTGGTAGGCGTTAGCTGAATCTGAGCAGAATCGAAGCAACGCGCATTCAGGCAACGCAATGCGTAGCGGTGAGAAATATGAGATGTGCATCCCAAAGGCCTGGGCTATTTTGCTGGAGATGCTTCCAGGAAATGCTGTTGGCTTCACCTGCTGCCAGCTGGCATCGCTGTTGGCAGGAAGGCTGCAGTCCTCACTCCTCTTGCGCGGGCACTGTGCCTGCAGAAGCCTGGTCATCTCTGCTCAGTAGGTCGCCTCTGCTCTGAGACTTACAGGCCATCCCTGCTGACCTCCTTGCTCTTTTCTTGCCCATTTCACTCGTTCCCCATTTCCCTTCCCTGGCTTGACTGAAACTCTTCCATGCTGGACCCCTACCAGTAACTTACCATAAGACAGCACAGCAGTGACAGAACCTCTGTGTTTGCAGTGACAGCGGTGCTGGGGCCAATGGCAAGAGATGTGGACAGCCTGGCCCTCTGCATGAAGGCACTGCTCTGCCAGGAGATGTTCCGGCTGGACCCCACTGTGCCCCCCCTCCCCTTTGACGAGGAGGTAAGGCTCGGAGGCAGTCCCTGCCTCCGTTTGCCCGGCAGCAAAGTGAGATCTTGGGAGATTCCTGTCTGGTTTCATGTCTCAAGATAGTGAAGGACTCAGGGGAGTGAGTGTCCTCCTGAACGGAGCTGATTTCTCCTGATCAGAGGAATTCACCCCTCACTCCTTTAATTAGAGAGCCCGATTTAACAGTCCCTGACCTAAGAAATCATTGCCCTTTGCAGTTAGTTCCCCGCTTCTGCCATCTGATCGTGTCTTTCTGACTCAGGTCCTAGCACCCTAGGATCTTTCAGTTGTCCCTGACACCCAGACAACACAGACCAGTCGCGTACACTAGAGGAGCAGCCCCTGAACTCCATCTGTAGCCAGCCGCTCCAGGCACGTGGTCTGCACAGGTGCTATCACACCTGCTATCTCAAAGCTGGGACATGCTCATATGGCAGGAGATGGTGTCAGAAAGGCCATATTGAGGACCACGGCTGCAGACCTATGTTCTGGACAATACTGCTTTCCACTGTTGCTATTGTTCCCGTTGTTCCTCCAACCCAGGAGACCTCAGTTGCTGCCTCTCTGAGCCCTGGGAATGGTCCAATATTGTTTATCTCGTGTGCAAGTGATGGCTCCTCTTCTCACAGGTTTACACCAGTTCAAAGCCACTTCGGATTGGGTATTATGAAGGAGACGGCTACTTCCAGCCCTCACCCAGCATGAAACGGGCCATCCAGCAGACCAGAAAGCTCCTCCAGGATGCAGGGCATACGGTGAGTTTTCATGCCTGTGGTTGCTTGGAGCCATTGTCTTGCTCCTTACAGAGTTTGGACAAGTCACTTCCCATCTCTGCTTTTGCTGCCTGTAAAACAGGGACCATCCCTCCCTACTGCAAGGATTCTGAAGAGGAAGCCACATACAGCAGTTTGTTTCCCAAACCAAAGCGATCTTGCTTATATTGCTGGCCTAGCAGACCAGAGAATCAGATATCTCCAAGTCACCCTTTTCTAAAGCAGTGTTTTTCCGTCATGCTTGGTGTTCCCATAAATATCAAACTCACAGCAGTTTCCACTATCTCTCAGCTGTTAAACAGATTTCTTGGTGGGTAAGTGGGAAGAGGGTTGGAGCAGTTGACCTCCAGGGACCTCTTCTAGTCTAAATTGTTCTTGGTTCCACCAATGGGAATTTCTATATGGCAGTTGTTCTGGTGATGCAAATTAATTAAAAATACTTGGTGTTTTGAAGCCTTGAAAAATTATTCTCTAATGCGCGGAGGAGTGGAGCCTGTGCCAGGTCACAATTTGTGTTAATGCCTTGGAGACAGGAAAGGACAGTAGGCAGATGCTGCTAACCCAGGTCCCTTCGAAAATGAGGTCTGGCTGTCCTACAGCAGCAAGGAGGGCCTGAGCTTCCCACCACTTCCTAGTCACCTCACTAGTGAGTCAGGGAGGTTCACATAGGGATCTATGAATCATTCATTTTGTTGCCTCTTGAACGGGGATGGTTTTCTTGCAGCTTGTTCCCTTTGCACCACCCAAGATTGACTACATGGTGGACGAGCTGTTCACCAGAGGGATTTTCTCGGACGGTGCTGCTCACCTTGTTGACAGCTTGTGAGTAAAACCCCCATTTCAGAGTGGTCCAAGAGACTTGACACTGTATGGTCAGTGGTTGCATCCAGAGTGTTTATATTCTTGTGGGTGCAAACTGAATAATGGGCAGAAAAGAAAAAATTTCTGGCAGGATGAATTTATCATGAGCAGCAGCTAGTGCACAAGAGCAGTTCACGCACATGGATAAAGTGGTGCGGTAATAAGATACCATGTGTCAGCAGTGCTGTGGCAACTGGTTTTGTGTGTTTTATTAGTCCATGGCCCGTGGGAAAGATCACACACTACAGAACTTCCTGCGGAGGTGCGGTGGGTTAGCCCTGGCCAGCAACCAAACGCCCACCCAGCCGCTCACTTACTTCAAGGTGAAACGTGCTCAGGGTGGTTCGTGGCCCCACTGCTGCAAAGCACTCCAGAGCCTTTACAGCACTGACAACATAGGTAAAAAAGTACTTATTTCTCTAACTTTTGCAGTGAGAATTTACACCTGAGCATCTAAACTCCACGACCATCTCTTGTTCAGGGTTTTGGATTGAAACAGGCAGATTTTGTCTTCCAGCAGCTCCCTCTAAGACAAACCCTGCTTTGGAAGCAGCACTGCTGTTGCTGTAGCTGTGGCACAGATGGCTTGTCCTGACTCCTCCTTCGCTCTCTGCCCTTCCAGCAATGGAGACATCGTGGATCCCAACCTGAAGTCCCAATTCAATACTTACAGGCTTCCTGCTCTGGTGAAGAGGATCTTGGCTATCATTTTAAAACCCATAGTAAGTGTGTGGACATGTCTGTGTTATAGCAAATCTGCAAGGTAGGGAAGTTTCCATGTGCAGGGAGGGAGCTGCTCCCCTCTGGGAGTGCTTAGCTGCTTCATCTTAAGTGCCTGATGGGCTTCATAGTGAAATACGCTTAAATACACTTAGTGTCTAAACCCAGGCTGAACTTATCAAGTGGCTCTGACAACCTTTTGTGGGAGTTTTGCATGGGGAGGTCAAAATATGATCTGTTCTCAGGAACCCATGAGCCGTACAGCTCATCCAGTAATGGGCACCAAGAGAATGGATATCACTAGCAAGGATCTAAACAGCATCCCCACATCCAGGAGGTACTCTGCAGGGCTGGCAGTGTGGTCTAGAGACTTATCGGTATGAGTTGTTGTGATTAAATGCATAAATTAATGTGGGAGTAAAACCACTTCATTGGAAACCATATCTATTCTTCAGAGCCACTTCTACTAGGACAAGAAGTGTGCCCCAAAATGCAACTGCATGGTAGCCAGCTTTTTCAGCTGCATTGTTGTTGACTAATCCCAAGCTTTTCTATTCCCTCCAAAAGTACCCACGAATCGCTCGGGATCTCAACGCTCTCTGTGGAGTCGGGTAAGACGCACTGAAGTAGCTCTAGAGAAATGGGATGCATGTGGATGTGTCCACCGGTTCATGAAGGTAGATGCCAGCTCACTGCGCAAAGCCCTGTCACAGGGCTGTGCAGCACAGGCTGTGTCAGATGAAAATGTGCTGCCTCGGCACCACCTGGGCTTAGCCCAGTGTTTTCCAGGGCTATGTAGCCAGAGGTTGTTTTAAGAGCTCAAGAATCCTCATCGTGGCAGGACTAGGATGCCTCCACAGAGATCAGCACAGAGAGATATGGGCTACTTTCGCCATCAGGTAGATTCTGGTACCCAGAGCATCACATGCCAAATTAATGCAGAGGTCTCTGCCTGCGGGTGCTGTGTAGTGTGAAGTACCTGCCCCTCCAAGAGAGACAGACACACCAAACTGGGAGCAAGTGAATTTAGAAGACTGCCATGATCCTTGTCTAGGTGCCAGAGCACCTAGACATGGTGGCATGCTTTTAATGTGAGCTCTTTTGATGTACCTGTAAGCATGTAGGTTACAAAAAAAATCAGCTTGGTGATACTATAGCTCCTTCCCAGAAGGGTCATGCGGTTTCCATAACAATGGGCTGTTTGTGCATTTTGTTAATTGTTTTCTGTTGCCACAGTCCCAAAGCTGATTAATTCTGCCACATTTCCAGGTCTGCCAAAAAACTCTGGGATCAGCATGCAGCAGTGGCGGTAATGTGATTTTTTTTTTTTTTCTTTTTCCATACTGGATGTAGTGAGAGATCCTTGAAGTTTCTAAGCAATTGCTTTGAGCTCTGTGATGGATTTGGGGTTGGAAATGGATCATGTGGAAATAAAGCAGCTAGGCTTTTCTTTGAAAGCCAAGCTTTGCAAGAAGTGATAAGAGCTCAAGGCAATAGATGTTCATGTGGAGGTCTCTACTTACTGGAGAATGGGGAGAAAGATTATCCTTTGCTTTGCATTTTTGTGCATTTAGTGCTTTGCCTAAGCACTAATAGCATAAGAACAGCCACTAAAGATGAGGTTTCATTTTTTCTTCTTTCTGTCTCGGTGCAAATCCTTCATTTCAGACATTAGGTGCTATTGTCACGAGCTAAAACCATGCTTGAACTATCAAGCAGAGACCTTAGGAGTCAAAAATTGTGGTTGTGAACTCTTTGGCTTAGGTGGGTTTGAAATGAACTCATTTGGGATCAGTAACATAGGACGAAACTGTTCTTCTAGACAGCTGAGTCCAGTGCTATCCACAAACTGATCAGGTTCCTCTTTGAAACCAGTTGAGTTATATTCTTGCATTTGTTTTTATTGGCTGGCTCCTCACTTCCCTGCTCAGATGCTTGGAAATCTTCATATTTCCTGTGCTGTTTATTCAGTTCCAGTTTTTCCTCATTTTATTCCCGTCCTTGAGCTTAAATGGCACCTCGCCTCTCCGGTATTTTCCGCTGCCTCCCTTGTCCTTGATCTATTTATAGAGAGCAATTGTATCTCCTTTCAGCTGGTGTTTTGCAAGGCTGAAGAAGCTGAGCTGCTTTGGTGTCCTCCCACAAGGCAGGATCTCTGTTCCCTAGGACACCCTCGCAACCCTCCCCAAGAACAAACATGCCCCCACCCTGCAGCATGCAGCCTCCATCAGTGCCAGTCACTCGATGGACATTAGATGCTCACTTGTGGCCGGTCTGACAGATTACAGGGCAGAGGAAAAACTCCTACAAACCTGGCTGGTAGCAGGGCTGATGGGAGTGTTTGGAAGGAAATGGGTTTGATTGGGTTTTTTAGGTGAAAACAGATTCCTCTCTCCTCCCGCAAAACCAAAACCCAACCAAAAAGAAAGCTCTTTAAAAGGTTTGTTGGCCTCAGAGATATTTTGGATTGTTTTTCTTCAGTGAAACCATATTCACATGTTTTCATCTACTGCAAACAAGAGCTGATTCAAAACTTTTGGCTAGCAACCAGCTTTTCTCTCAGAAAAAAAAAAAATCAGGTTAGCTACACTGGTTATATTTCCTGCAAACCTATCTCCTTTGTTGAACTTCCAGCAGGAAGGATCTCAAACTGCAGATGGAAATTGAGGTCAGACTGAAAAATAGCCTCATGGCTGGGGCTTTCGTGAGAGATGTGAAAAACCCTTGTACAGAACACTTGGCATGAGAGAGTTGTGCAGAACAGGGGCCAGACCATGGGACAAATGTGTCCCTGTAACCAGAATACGGCTGCAGAAGCAGCCATACTGTGGTCCATCCATGTCTATTTACTAAGACAAAGTGGAACAGCTCTTCGAGGATGGGTTCATTCATTGCCTGATCTTCAGCAAAGCTGCGGTAAACCAGACCGGATCTCTCCCGGACCTTCAGGACAAGCCTGAAGCTGTGCCTCCTGCCTTGTGGGGGGAAGTCTTCAGGCTTGCCTAGCTGTCTCTTGCTGCTTCTTTTTCTTACCTCTATCCTCATGCAGAATGAAAGAAGGTTTTGTGAAAATATTTGAATTAATGTCTTCTAGATTCTTCTATCAAATTAACCAAAGCTTTTAAGAAATTTGACTTTTTAATCAGCTGGACATAAATCTCTGAAGTATTGTTGATCTCCATTCAATAAAATTTGAAGACACAACTGTTCATAGCAAGGGTTGGGTTAAGGCTCAAAGGAATAACTCTGAAATGCGCACTTACCACTAATGTCTAGGTCTGGGTAGCACATTGTATTCTGACAGGAAACCTGACTGAAGGAACAAAATCCATTGGCTCTTTCAAAGTACAACTCATTTCATTTGATTTTTTTCAGTTGTATCCAAGAAGGTTCTTACCCTCTTTTCCCAAGCTGTAGGCATTGATCTGCCACTACAGTCCGACAGATGTTATTTATTATATCTCCTCTTTCCTTCTAGGTTTACTGCTCTGAATTCATTGCTAAATGGAGGAAGCTAAAGCTGGATGTGGTTCTTTGTCCTGCGCTGGGGCCAGCCTTTAACCATGGCTACGCTGGGAAACTATTTGGTAATCTCCATTGAGGTGTCTCGGGATGCATCTACAGTGGTATTTGTGGGCAGAGCTGGAGCAAGATATTTTGGTCTCTTGGACATTCCCCAAATCATATGCAGTGCTTGATCTTTCCTCTGGGGAAGAAAGCAAAGGACAGGTCTCCTCTGAGTGGGTCTTCTCATGCCCCCACCTCATCTGAGCTGCAGGTGTTTGGATTATTATAGGGCAGCAATTAGTGGCACGTCTGTCCCAGTCATTCCTGGGTGAGTCCACCTGCATTGTCTGTCCTGTAGAAAGTCCAAGAGCTACTTATCCAGCAAAGAGTGGCTGTGAGGATAGTTGTCAGAGGGGTGGTAGACCTCAATACAAGGCCAGGCTCTTCTGAAGGGGCCTATTTTACATTTCCCAAGACTTTGCAAGTAACAGAAAGGCTCGTTGCCTGTGACTTGCAGAAAAAGACGTTTTTTTTATAGATATCCAGCTGTCAGGGTCCTCCATCTCTCTAGCAATGGCCCTTTGGGATCCAGAATCCCCAAGATGGTGTTACAGAACTGAACATCTGGATTATCTTGAAGCTGGGATCTTTCCCTGAGACAGATGCAGACTCTGAATCAGATCAAATACTCGTATCTGTCTCTCCCAGAGCAGATCTAACCTCCACCCAACTGGCAGGTGAAGGCACAGGTCTCTCTCTGGTCTCAGCAGCCGTGTGGCCCTCCAACCTCTCCATCAAAAGTCCCTTTGAAACCAGCATATTTTCATGGTCTCTTCAGATCCAGCAACTCCAGTCTACAATTCCTGCAACTCAAATTATAATCTGAAAGTCATTGCTGGCCCAGCACACTAAATTTTGCTATTTTTGCATGCTCTGTGTGATCTTCTCCAGCTGCAACCTCGTATACCAATTTATACAACGTCTTAAACTTCCCTGCTGGGGTGGTGCCAGTCAGCACAGTCACAAGAGCCGACGAGGAAGAACTGAAGCATTACCAAGGGCACTATGGAGACCCATGGGATAAGAGGCTGAAAGAGGTCAGTGAAGAAAGACCTTTAAGACTTAGCAGAAGGTTATGACATTCACAGTGACACCTCTGGCACATTGTCCCAACCCGTCTCTACATCTTCCGATGAGAGTGGAAGCTTGTTTAGTAATGCAGCTTGCATACATCATGTTACTGCCCTACATGTGGTGCAGTGAGGCTGGTGTACATCAGGCTGACAACTGTCCCCTTGCCTATCTTTCTTGGTCTTCTCTTCCTATAATATCAAAAGACAGTGTTCTCTCTTGTGCCTCCCCAGGTGCTCTGACTCAGCACCATGCTTAATTTTTGCAGGCTGTGGAAGGAGCCGTGGGTCTGCCGGTGGCTGTCCAATGTGTGGCTCTGCCATGGCAGGAGGAGCTGTGCCTTCGCTTCATGAAGGAGGTGGAGACGCTTGCCCATGGCACGAAGAGAAATGTGTGATTTCTGGGAACTCGCCTTCACTGTGATGACTTTTCATTCCCTGCCCTTCACTCCAGCCACCTTCTACCTGATGTACAAAGCAAAGTAGATAGTGGCCTGCAGACTCTGAACCACTATTTCAATAAATTGGCAGTAAATGCTGTTTAAAAGTAGCCAGCAAAAAACTCACGTCTGTCCAAATTGTCCTTCTTTGTTAGAGTTAAACTGAGTCAAAAAACAAAAGAAAGGAATGAGAGTTAATGCTGGACCAAAGGAGTCCAATAACTATGGTATAACGATATCTGCTGCATGATATGAGACCCAAGAGCTGTTTACCCCAGTATTTTACTTCCAGCAGTGGGTAGGAGCAGATGTTTGTGGGAGTGTATAACATGGTAAGTGCAGGATTCCCTCTCTGGCTGTGCCGTTGGTTGGCTGAGAGACTTTTTGGCAAAAACTTGCAGTCAGCCCATCATTTTTAATAGCTGCCAAGAAAGCTCTCCTTCATGAACTTGTTGGGCCCTTTCCTGAACTCATTTACTCTCTTGATCTCCACACCATCTGGTGCAGTGGGCTCTGCAGTTTAATTACGCAGTAAGTAGTGGAAAGATTCATTTTCTTTGTTTAACCATAAGCTGTGAGAAATGGTAACTGGTCTGTCTTCACTCCTGTTCCTCATTGTTTCTCCCAGTTAAGCAACGGGAAAAGAAGGTTGGAGGTTTTTTATTGCCTATAAGCTCTTGAGGGAAACCTGAGTTTAAGCATTTCTGTGGCTATGTTTAGACCATTGGCACTGTTTGGTACTTCCAACCTCACTGTGACAAACGTGTGCTGTTTCTCGACCCGTCCTTTGCTCTCAAGGTGGAGGAAGAGGCTGGAAGGGAAGGTGGGGGTGACGGAGGAGACTGAAATGCTTTGAATAAGCAAGTGTGCCTTGAAACAAGGCATCAACGTCAGCAATGATCCATGCCTTCTTCAAGCCTCCATATCTCTCCAGGCACTGGGGTTGGAGGCAGTGTTTCTCCAACAGGAGGAGAGATGCACAAGACCAAGGGACGACACCTCCCTTGTTATTTGTCTTCCTCCCTGGGGCTGCACAGGGATGCTGCAGTCATCCAGCAGCCTCGCATGGTGATTAGCAGGTCTGAGTCACAGAGTCCTGGATCCTCAGCCTGACTTGGCCGTCCTGTGTTAAGCACGGAGCAGGGAGAAGGTCTATGGCCAGCCCTGCTCCCAGAAGATGCTGTGCCTCTGCAGGACTGCTGCTAGGTGACTCCAGCCACAGAGCTCCTGCCTGGTGGGAGTCTGCCAAACAACTCGGACTATCTCAGGCCAGGAGCAAAGGATTTTTAGCTGTCCTCTCATAGGGAAGATGGGAGCTCACCATTAAACAGGTAACCTGCCCTGGCTAGACCTGAGCATGTACAGACCTTGTTTTGCAAGGAAAGGGTAGTGTCCTTTGCTTGTGCACTCCACCATATCTTTGCAAGGCTGAATGAAGTGAAAGGGTCCTGTTTCTAAAAGGAATTTCCCCATGCATACTTGCACTCTGCGTTCCAGCTACTTTTTGTGGGTGGCTCTGGAAGGAATTTACTGTTCCTTCCACTTTCCCCTCTCCTGCCTCCAGCCAGTCATTAGATCTCAGGATTCCATGGCATTAGCTCCCAGGTCCTGGCACCCAAACGGAAGTTCTCACTGTGCTCCAGCAGAAGCTGAAGCAGAGTGCATGGGTGCTCTCAGCCCTGATCTGCAGCTCAGCCAAAGCTCTCCTGGCACTGAAGTGGATGAGGTGGAGACATGTCCAGAAGATGGACGAGGCCTGAGGGAAACGACATACAGGTTTGGACCAGATGTAGGGATCTGTCCAGCAATTTAAAGAGCAGGTAAGTGCCTCAGCTTGACAGAGAGCAAAGCACTTTCCAGAACAAAAAGTCCTGCTCAAGACAGGTTGTCCATGATGTCAGTTGGCATTACTGCATAAATGTGGGGAAAAGGGGAAAGGGTGATGCTGAAAGCAGTCTGGTGACCTCAAGTGCTGAAACTCAAGGAGAGAAAGGCGTTTAGTAGGGGATAACTTTAGGCTTGCAGGAGACTTCTTCCTCTAGATCTCGTCCCACACCCACCAGCACAGAGTCGCTGTGTTTCAAACCCTTCTGTGGCTCTTTCACCATAAGACCTTGGCTCAGGCTGTGCAGCCCTTGCAGACCTGCACCCTGTGTTTGCAGAGTGCTTCTCCAGCTGCCTGGCGCTGAGCGAAGTCCAGGCTTTGGTCTGTCTTGGAGAATTATGTAGAAATGCTGCTTGGACCAAAAGGACTTTGTTTCTACTAGTTTCTCTCATCTCCAGCACAATATCCTGGCTGCAGTCTTTGCTTTGGTCTTTTTTCCTCCTTCCTCCTGATTTAAATAAGAATTTACATTTGCTCTGCTCAACCCATGCTTCATTCTATGGCCACATAAGTAACTGAGCAAGGTTGAGCAATTGAATCATCAGACAATCCAGCGTTTAAATTTGTTTTTACTTGATTTTGCAGGGTTTTTTCTTTAGTTTGCAGGTTAGACTTTGTATAGCCACAACATCTGGAGCAAATAAAGCTATCTAGAAGAACTGATATCAGCAGAACACAAGTTGTTAGGGCAGGTCAATTGGCCTCTTATCCAAAGCAAACAGAGCTCTCTGGTGTAACAGAAAGTGGCAGAGGGCATTAGAGACGTGAACATCCCCAGGATCCCAGACATTCATTTCAAACAAGTTTCAAGGGAGGAGGCAGTAGACGTAGCTAAAAGAATATGTTTTAAAAAAATAGGTGAAATGAAACACCTCGACACAGCAAGGCTCATGCTTGAAACACAAAAATGCAAGAATTAGGGTTGGTACATCTTTCACCCTGAAACAGCTGTTATCTGCACAAATCCTCCTCTCTCCAAGCACGATCTCAATCTGCTTTTTTCTTGTTTTTGTTTGTTTGTTTGTTTGTTTTTCCTTTTTTATTTCTTTTTCTTTTTTTTTTCCTCCTGTTACTGCCCAACTTCCTGCTGTAAGCTTTGTGCCCAGCCATGGAGCAGCTGCGAACATCCCAGTCCTTTACCATCAGGACACTGAAGTCTCTGCCGTTGCTCAGTGGGAACAAACTTGTGCAAGACACCAGCCATGAGGGAAGAAGTAGGAATGTTCCTGGACTTCTGGTGAAGAACTAACTGCTCTCTGCAGCACTTTTGCTGATGGTGTCTCTACCTTGCTGGAGAAGTTGTAAGTAGGATCTGTATAACCCACTTGGCTGTGGTAAGGCCCAAGGGAAATAGTGCAATACCCACAAAAGTGGGAAAGATGTAGGGATGGTCAGGAAAAAAAGCAGTCCCTGCTGTCAGAGATGTGAGAGTTGGTATAGGAGGTTTCTCTCCCCATCCTAGTGCAATTTATTGAGTGAGAGCCAACAGGGTCCTGGCTGAGCAATGGGAAAAGGGATTGATAGAAACAGACTCTCAGCTCTCAACTGATGTCCTTTGTTGTTGGAAAGGTGCAGACGAAGAAGTGACAAGTTTCTTACCAGCTGTTATGTTCTGCGAGTGTTGGTGGAGTTGGACTGGAGTAGAGGAAAATCTCATGCTTCCAATAGATATTCCAGGCTGAAATGAGTCAGAAACTGGAGAGTTCCCAGAAAACATTTATTTAGCCCTCTGAGCTAACTAGAACAACTTCTCCAGAGGGGACCAGCCCATTTTACTATGATTTCAGCATTTTATGAAACATCTTTAAAATTCTTTCAGAGCAGTGTAGTTAACGTACCTCATTTTGTAAATTGTTTTGAAAAAGCACATCACAGTGTTTGGTTCCAAAAACATGAAAATGAGACACAACTATCAGGGCTTATTCTTCATAATTTTAGTCAAAATGGAGTCAAAGCTGACTTAAAAATAATTATTACCAATTTAGAGGGAAGACAGTTTAATTACAGAAAATTTCTGTTAAAACCTAGCCAGCTTGAGAGCTGAAGGTGTTGGATGGAGCGTGATGACAGCAAGTCAATGCAGTTTTGCTTTTGTAAGCAAAGACAGTGGTGAGGACAAGAGTGGACTGTCTGAGTTGGTCTAACTGCCTTTTTTCTGTAACGGTCCAAAGTGAAGGAGATGTCGTGGATGCTACAACGAAATCCCAGATGAGCTGCTACAGGCTGACTCTTCTTGTGAAAAGGGTCTTGACTCTCATCTTAACTCCGTTGGTGAGTTTGATTGATTCAGGCAAGAAAAACGTTGCAAAAACTTTGCACTTGGCGTTGGTTGGTTGGTGCACACCAGTGCAATGTGGAGGAGCGAACACTGACCTGAGTGTCGGGCAAGTCTGTCTCCTCTGCTACGGACTTGAGATTTGACTTGGGACATCCCTTTGCTTCCCTGCCTTGGTTTCCCTCTGGGGACAGCGGTCTCGTTCTCAGCAGACGTTTTTCACAAGCACTCCTTGCTCCCCTTTGCCTCGGTGTGGGTCCACACAAAGCCACCCACCGTGACCCAGCCCATCTGCCTCTGTGTAGCTCATCCCCTCTGCGGCAGGGACTCTTTCATTTCATATGGCTCTTGAAGTGTCTCAGCAGGTCTACTTGGAGTGTGCGAAACAGGCTTGGATTTTGAAACCATTCCAGTCCTGAGGGTGGGTCCAGCCTTCACCCCCTCCAGTCGCTCCCCGCTGCCTGTGTCCCTGCTGTAGGCTGCAGCAGGAGCCCAGGGGCTGCCCGTGGTCTTGCGGTGGGTGGCAGGAGGAGCCATACCTCCGGTTCATGGAGGAGGTGGAGATGCTCGCCCATTGATAGGGAAAGGGGCTTCCTCAGCAGCATCCGGCCACTTGGAAACACAGCTGTGCCTGCTGATAAATGTGCCCTTTGAAACGCCAAGTCAGCCTGGACACAGCTGGCTCTGCCTCTGTTAAACATTTGCCAAGTGTCTAAAGGGCAGGATCAGAACACAGGTCCTAGTGTGCAGGCAGATGTGGGAAGCCAATGCCCTCACGCTTCCCAGCATGGGCGAAAACCACCTCCCACATCTGCTCAGCCCATCGTAGAGGTTATGTTGCTCTCACACAGGCAAAGAGCCCACCTCTGCCTCGGGAAGCCCTTGCACAGATTCCCAGAGGCTGGCAGAGGGCTGGGGATGGCCGCGTGCTGACCCTCTTTACGTGGACCTTCTGGAGGCACCTGCTGCAGCCAGCACCGTGGGCAGGGGCAGGAGCTGGGTGGGCTGCAGGCATGTCCCCATGCCTCTGTTCTCATAAAACCAGCAGTGCCTCAGCTGAGGAGGCATCGTCTGAGCAAGGGTGCCACTGGAAGGGAATGCACTGAAAGGTCTGCTTAATTCGTTACCACGTAGCTAATTGCTGTCAGCTCCAGACTGTTTCTTTGAGGACGCCCAAGCCAATTTTTCTCAGAACCCTTCATAAGTTTACCCAGTTAAGAACAAAGAGAAGAACATTCCCTACTGACACAAATTGCTACAGAAAACAACGGTGAACTCTCATAACCGCAAAGAACGGATGTGATGCTACATGAAAAATCAAGCATTAGAGGACTACCTAGCCCTGATGGGAGAAGGCTCATCACCTTCCTTCCCATATCTATTTCCACACTCTGTTGGAAGAGGATCAGGTTCTGGGCCTCCAGCCATCAAGTGTAACCTTGCAAATTTTGTAATGCACAATCTAGCTGCCCAAAAAACTTTTTCAAGGTGGGATCCATAGGAGGATCCATCATCCAAAAGCAGCAGAGGAGATCGCAGACAGATCATGGAATTTGTTTTGGGGCTGATGTTGGCTGGGTTTTTGCCTTCAGCTCAGTGCATGGTTCTTGTGTGCTGGTAGTGAGAGTCATCTGTGTTGGAAAGACGTCACACACTAGCTGTCCCGATGTCTGCTGGAAATAGTTTGCTTCTGGCTGGCAACCCCGTGGGATTTTCCAGTCATAAGGCAATACAAGCGTGCTCCGTCATGGGTTGGAGCAGTCTCTCCTTCTGGTGCGTGCAGACATCACGACAGTGCTGAGCCCCATCTCACAGGCCTTCTGACACAGCCCCTCGCCACCCTGGGAGCAGCACAGGCTAAGCGATTTGGGGAACGAGTGGGTACCCCATGGCTCTACATCCTCTCATCATACCATTCCCCATCCCCACATAGGGAAGTCTTGTAATTTCCAGCTGTTTTTTCCCCTTCTCCCATTGTCCTCTCAGGCTACACAGGAAACAGGAGAGTGGCTATTTCCTTGCTTCTTTTGTTCAGCTGATCCCACAGCCCTTCCTCCCCAGTGGAGAACTTCCCGCAGTCCAGAAAGCCCCTATAAACCTGACACCCCAAGGTTCACTGGCCAAATGTCACCTTTTCCATTTTCCGGTCAATCATTCTCCACTGCACGCTCCACTGAAGGCAGCTTTGCAGGGGTCAGCTTTGGACTTACAAACTATTTGCTGACCCGAGGCAGTGGTGCTGGGAGGAGGGACAGGTCTGGGGAGGCAGGGAAGGTCTTCTGCTCCTGCCTTGCTTTTCTTTCTCACTCCATCCCTGCAGACCAGAAGACCACGTTATGATCCAGCAACAGCTGCAACATCTTCTGCTGGAGAGGGAGGTAGATCCTTCTGCTGCCCTCGCCCTGCTTTGTGGCCAGGTGGCAGCTGTGGTGGTCTGGAAATGGCTGGGCAAAAGGCAGATCCAGAAGAAGATGGAAGAAGCTCAGAGGACCCGGGATGAGGGTGTGAAGAAAATGGCAAAGGCTGTCCAGCGGTTCAGAGAGCAGGTAACCCGTCCTTCTGGGGAGTCTGAGTCCCACCAGGGTGTCTGCTGATGTTGTTCTTCAGCTCCTTCTTCCAGCTCATGCCTCTATATCTTTTATAATGGGGCAGATGTGCCAGTAGCCCTCAACAAGAGGAAAGGCTGCCTTGAGAGGAAGGGAGATCGCTGCTCTCTTCAAGCTGGATGAGGTGCGGTGGGAGTCTACAGCCAGGGAGATCTGAATTTCTCACTAGGAAGAGGTTTTGGACAACACAGATGATATTCACTGATCCAAAACCCAGTTCTTTCAGGATCTAGAAGTGTCTCTTGCCTCTGTAGGTAGAAGCAAGAAAGCTTTTTCCTCTTCCTAACTCTAAATTTACATATCTGTCAACACCACCATATTTTTGTCTCTAAAACCTGGCTTCTGGATGGTTCTTGAAGAGCCTTCAAAAAAGCTTTCACTAGGATTCCCAGCAAGTGAGACCTCCCAGCCCAGCAGGCTGCCAACAAGATGCTTGGCCTAACTTAACAGTAATGGAGCACAGGGCATTCAGTGTCCCCTGGGAGCAACCAGGGCACAACATGAAGACGAATGAGGCAGGCACCCAACCAGCGTGGATGTGGCCCTGAATTTCTACCATAACACTGATTTGCTAACCACCCTTCCTGCTTCATTTGCTTCTGAGTAGGTACTGGTTAAACCAGCTCGTATTTACACAGGTAACATACCTGGAGATAAAGCATACCTGCTACCAGGGATATATATATTTTTACAATTTTTTTCTTAAATATATATATATATAAATACGATGTAAAGCCTTAAAAAAAGCTGGTGGCACTGAGAACTGTCAGTCGTCTTCACCTGAGTAGACTTTACCCACCTGTGAGTCCCTGCTGACTTCTTTGCAGTTTGCTGAGCTTGAGCCCTGAGATGTTAGTCCTCAGGCTGGGCTGACCCTCACTGCCTGTACCTGTTGTGAGGGGTGAAGGGCCAGCCTGAGACTTGTGTGCAAGGACTTTGGTACCTTCTGCCCAGGCTGGTGCCTGCTGAGCTGAGATTACCCTTTGGTCAGGGGGTAAGTCCCACAGTGCCAGGAGGAAGGCTCTGATGTGAGGCATTGCCTTGTCCTCTGCTGCAATGGATGCATGAAGCTCTTCTACACCTTCAGAGACAGCCGGGCTCCTGTGTTCATAACATCCAAACTCAGGATGAAACACTCAGCAGCTCAAGGTCTGAACTCCCACGAGCAGTATCTGCCTTTCCAGCAAGCTCTTTTGATAATGTTGGCAAAACTTAAGAGACTTATCTCCTCTGAGCCAAAGGGTAACTGGAGCTGCTGTCCCAGCATCCCCCTCATCTTCCCCTTTCAGGTGTCCAGTGCCCAGACAGATGCCATCCTGTCCCTGCCCCTGCTGGAACTCACTGGGAGACTGCGGGAAGGGTCTCTGTCCCCCAGGACTGTCCTCTACACCTACGTAGAGAAGGTGAGTGCCTGTCCACAGAGTGATGGGCAGATCACACATATTCTCCATGCCATGGTGTGTGGACTGGTGGCTGAGAAGACTTGTTGGAGCTGGTGATTATGACAAGTCTTTAATATAGCAAATATCAGAAGAAAGGCATGAAAAGGTAGGGATCGCTCTGTCTCCTGGGTCACACCCATCACTGGATGGTCCTTTGAGCTGGCTTGTGCTGGGATGCTCTGGGGAGAGGGTTACCATCTGTGCCAAGCCACTAGCCCTTGTCTTGAAGACCCAGGTAGGTACTGAATGCAGCTGCATAACGATGCTGTTCTTAACTTTGACATCTGTTCCTCCACATGTCTGGCAAAGGCCCTGGAAGTGACCAAGCAGACAAACTGCTTGCGACATTTTATCCCGGAGTGTGAGGAGCAGCTCCAGGAAATACAACAGCAGAGGGAGAAAGGGCTGCTCTATGGCATCCCCATCAGCATCAAGGATCACATCGGTCACAAGGTACTTCCCTTTGTGCCCATGAAGTGTCCTATTGTGAGCTGGGCTGGGTGGTGAAGTGGTGGGACACAGAGAAGGGCCCAATCCCTCCCTGCTTATGCCACAGGAAGCCTGGCTGGATCTGAGGCTCTGGCCCCACATCTTGTTGCATCTGCAACCCTGGCAGTTAGAAGTCTCCATCAGCAAAAAAACAAAAGGTGAATCCCAAATGATTTCTTCTCTGCAGCACAGGCTGGGGTATGTGGTCGTTTGGGTCATAACTCAAGATTTCTACTCAGAGGTTTGAAGTATTGGGTATAAGAACATGGCTCAGCTTCTAGAAAGTCATTAGTTGCAGGAACCTTGACCTCAAACCCCTGTTGTGCTGTAGCCTGGCCACTGAGCCCCTCAGCAAAGAGCCTGTGCATGAGACGCACCAGGGACTCCCCGACAGACAAGCCCTGATGTCGATTGACCACACACCCCTGAGCTGAATTTGTTAGGCAGTGTCCTCTGTGTTCACTTACCAATACATTTAAGAGGGCTCTAAGCCCAAAGCGACCCCCCCATCACCAAATCTAACTCAAAGAGGATCACACTGTGTTTGCCTGGGATGTACATTCCCTCCCCAAACATCCACTGGTGGCTTTACTTGGACAGCAGGACGCTAGGTTTGATCCTGAGCTAGTGCACCTACAGAGTTGCATCTGGGTCAGGGGAAAGAAATAGGATGGAAAAGAGGAAGGACAGCTTCAGGAGAAGCCTTCACTCTGTAAGTGCTTGGCAGCCCTCTGGCAAGGATAGAAGGAGAGGGAGTCCTTGGCTCTTCACGCAAGAGCTTGCCCACTCTCCTGCCAAAGGGGACACCAGATCATCCTTCCAAAACCCCAGGGAACCTGCACTGACCGTGTTCGTTGTCACTTCTCCTCTCTGCAGGGGCATCTGTCAACCTGCGGGCTTGTGCAATGCCTGGGCACTCCAGTGCAGGAGGACAGCATCCTAGTCAAGGTTTTGAAGAGTCAGGGGGCTGTCCCGTTTGCAATGACCAACGTGCCGCAATCCCTCTTCAAGTAACGTACATCATTAGAAATCTTTCCTGTGGTTGTGCTTCTGAAGTTAAAACCCAGCCTGTAGGTCCTGGGACAGGCTCCTTCCTGTCTGCTAAAAGTTGCCTGGATGAGTCCCTCTTCCATCAGCTGCCAACAATCTCATTTCAACTGAAAAGAGTTTCCATATAAGATAAAGAGGAGAAAAAAAAGCTACCATGACATAAGAGAAATCAAGTGCCCTTGTGCATGGGAGGGAGAGATTAGGCTCATGGGAACAAGCCGTGTCTCGAGGGATTTATGGGATGGAAGGATGGGGTTGGCCATGCCACATAAGGTCACTGCAAGGGGGAGCCAACAAACTCAAGGCGTTGGGCTGTTCCTAACAGCCTGCTTGATGGTTTTCTTCTCCCCAGCTACGACTGCAGCAATCCCATCTTTGGCCAGACCTTGAACCCCTTCAACCACCAGAAGAGCCCCGGAGGCTCCTCAGGAGGGGAGGGAGCTCTGATCGCAGGGGGAGGCTCCATCCTGGGCATCGGCTCGGATGTCGGTGGCAGCATCCGACTGCCGTCCAGCTTCTGCGGGCTGTGTGGGCTCAAACCCACGGCCGAGAGGCTCAGGTAGGGGCTGGGGTCTGCCCTTCCCAGGGAGTATATGGGGCAGAAAAGAGAGGAGAGTTCCTTAAAGGCTGGCTTGCTTTGCTCAAGACCTCTCCCAAGAGGTAGCGTCATTAAGTTTTGTGGGGAAACAGCCGTGTTTTCATTGTAAATATGGCCTGGACTTAAAAGAGGGCTAAAATGGTTAAATAATGCCAAAATGGAACATTTTTTGTTAAATCAAAACTAAGATTTTATTGGGGTTTAGTTTGTTGGTTTTTTTTTTTATTTTGACCAAAATTTTCTGTTTCACATGACTCAAATCAGATATTTTTAATAATTTCCTTCTGGTTTGGGTCCTGAACCGAAGACCCCACTATGCTATTCAAATGTATTGGGAATATCTCACCATTACTGAAATGACAACATACTTTTTTTTTTCCCCCCCACAGCCTGTCTGGAGTGGGTGGCCCCATTAGTGGGATCCTGGCAGGTACATGAATTTTTCATCGCTTTTCTCTATATGCTATGAAGAGTCCTATGGCCTCCTCTAGCCCTGAGGAAACATGAGACAACCAAGATCTGTCCAGAGTCCATCTGAAACATCCCACATCATCGCCTGATTATCCCTTGCAGTCAACATGTCCATGCGGAGAGGTGGACCAGTGTCTGGTGCACCTGTTTGCTTAACGTGGACGTTTGCTCTCGTCCCACTCCAGTTCCTTGTGCGCTGGGGCCGATGGCGAGGGACGTGGACAGCCTGGCCCTGTGCATGAAGGCGCTGCTCTGCCAGGAGATGTTCCAGCTGGACCCCACTGTGCCCCCCATCCCCTTTGATGAGGAGGTGAGTCCGTACTCAGCAAGCTCTGGTCTTTTTGAGGGTGCTGCACGCTCAACATATCCATTCTGTAAGGGTCCAGTTATCTTTACAGTACTGGTTTCCAGTAACTTGTTAGAGGGCACAATTCATAATTATTAGAAAAAAAATAGGTTAATCAGTAGTTACGCTTTCTGCCTTCTCAGTTGGCATGTAGCTTATCGAATTAAGAGATCTCAGAAAAGAGTGGGGAGGAAGACGACACCAGGAGCAAAATAGCTGGAGATTTTTAGGGGAAGATGAGATAGAATCGGAAACTCCAGCACCAGCTCTCTTGACTGAAGGCATTTCCTTTCCCTCTGCAGCAGAGGAACTTCCAGAGGTTTTTCCATGTCCATCCCTTGTAGTGATGGTTGAATCTACTGGCCTTGAGTGGCTGTGCTCTGTCTGAAGGGAGGGAGGAAGGGGGAGGCTGGAGAAAAAGGCAGGGGTGGACATTTGGAACGGCTAACTTATGGAAACTATAAGCAGCAAACGAGAAAATTAGTTACTCCCCAATATCTGGAGTTTTCATCCCCTTCTGCAGTGGGCTTCAGCACGGGGCCAGTCCTACCCCCAGCAGGGTTGGAAACATTTAACCAGTGGCTCTTTACTCCAGGTGTACTCCAGCTCTGCTCCCCTGCGGGTCGGGTACTATGACACGGACGGCTACTTCCCGCTGCCCCCCTGCATGCGGCGGGCGGTGTGGGAAACCCGGGGGGCTCTGCGGGCAGCCGGCCACCAGGTGAGCACCACCACCGAGGTGTCCTCAGCTCTGCTCCTCGCTGCTGAAGTCACTCTTCCGACACCAGATGTAGCTCCCAAGCCTTGTCGTGGGATAAATGACCTACAGGGGGTGTGAGATTAAGTTACTCACAGCCACGTAACACAATGCAGACACACGCCTACGCGGGATACAGGGCATCCCATGGGGAAACAGCACTAGCAGTTAGCAAGCTTGTTATCTGCAAGGCGCCAGGGGTGTAACAAATTCCTCTCTGCTCTCCTGGGGGCTGTGGTCCACACTGCACAGCAGCATTTATAAAGTGCTGCGTTTGACCCTGGAAGGTTGCTTCAGCATTTTCTGGGTCTGTCCTGCCTCAGCAGGGCTCTGGGAGGTGTATTTCTCCTTCCTCCCCAATGCCCATGGAGATCTCTGCCCTTTCTGGACCACTGAGGGAAAAAGGCCACAGGATGGGAAATACCTTTCCCTCTGTCTAGACCTACCTGTGCAAACATGCTAGTAGTGGTGATCTTCATAGCAAAGTGAGTCCATGTCTGAGAGATGCTGGAATAGGTGGGAAGCTGGTGCAGTTTCTTATAGCAGCCTTCCAGTACCTAAAGAGAGTCTACAAGAAAGCTGGAGAGGGGCTTTTCACAAGGGCGTATAGTGATAGGACAAGGGGCAATGGCTTTAAACTGAAAGAGGGGAGATTTTGATTAGACATAAGAAATTCTTTGCTTTGAGAGTGGTGAAGCACTGGAACACGTTGCCCAGAAGAGTTGTGGATGCCCCATCCCTGGAAGTGTTCAAGGCCAGGTTGGATGAGGCTTAGAGCAACCTGATCTAGTGGAAGGTGTCCCTGCCCATGGCAGGGGCGTTGGAACTAGATGATCTTTAAGGTCCCTTCCAACCCAAACCATTCTGTGCTTCTATGATTCTGGCTCAGTGACTGCCTGGAGCAGGATGGAGGAAGAAACAGCTCTGGTGAGATCTGAGAGATGAGCCAAATGGCCGTCAGGGAGGAATAATCCCATGGGGAGGTGCCTGGGCTGGTAAAGGGTTGAACTGGGGCCTCCGTTGGCATGCGGAGCCCAGGGAGGTGCTGCTCTGCCTTTGCAGTATATCCACAGCCAGGCATTGGAAATTATTCACATCGCCAGGCTGCCTCTTAATCTTGTGTTTTGGTGCAGCTGGTGCCCTTTTCTCCACCTCGGATCCACTATGTCATGACTGAACTGTTCTTGAAGACGTTTTTTGCTGATGGAGGCTGTGCTTGGTTGGACCTGTTGTAAGTAGGAGCCCTCAGGCAGCAGTGCTGTGAAACACCTCCATCCCCACGCCCACGAGCACAACGCACAGGCAAAACGAGACCATCTCTCCCACCCCAAACACGAAATAGTCAGGTTTCTGAGAAAGTGCAAAATACCTTCTCTGGCGTGATCCCCTCTTCTTCTTGTCTCTCAGCACAGGCAATATTATAGATCCAAGCTTGAAACCACAGGTGAATTGCTGCAAGATCCCCAGGCTGGGGAAGATGCTGCTGGCTCTGATTCTTAAACATCTGGTGAGTCCCTGGCTCAAAGCAGAATGGTGTCAGCAAGGCCTGGGGATGCTTGAGCGCATGATGGCATTGAGAGACACCTTTAACCAGAAACACTGGGATTCCGGGCCAAGGCACACGCTATCACTTTGGAAGGTCTTTTCTAGACCCCAGCTGGGATTTATCCAGTGCAAAGGGGAAGGAGAGAAGGACCAGCCAAGAGCTGTAAAACATTAATGCAGAGCCCACAGCAAGTGGTTCATCAAATGCTAGACCTAGCAGTGCCCAGTGTCTTATATGCATTGAAATTACTGAGGAAACTCAAGGTTGAAGCTCTGTCCTTGTGTTGGAGGCCTCCCAAGGATCACCCCTTCATGGGGACTTCTGGTGACTGATAAGGGCCAGTCCTCACTGTAGCCCTTTCACCAGCTTAGCATCCTTTTATAGGGCATCTCTCCTCCATCCTCCATTTTCTCTGCCTCTCTGTCCAGCTGGGTTCTTCTCAGCTGACAGGAACAAAGAGGTAGCGGTGAGTGGGAGGCAATCAAAGTGCTTGCAGAAGTCTTGTTTCTGAGAGGTATCAAACTAAAAAATATCTGATTTATCAAAAATAATGAAAGGTGACTTGGTTCAAGTCTGTGCATCCCTCTGTGAGCCGGAAATACTGAGCTGTAAGAAACAAAATGGGAACCAAGAACCAAAAGTTGGAAGCAAAGTAAATTCAGAACCATGAGGAGCATTTTCAATCATCATTCACCCTCAGTGCAACATCCCCAGGCACAGAGGCAGGATGGGACTGGGGATTTCCCGAGATGGCACAAGTTACTGCACCCCCATGTCATGTCCCTAACAGCAACCTCTTGCCTTTCCAGTTTCCCCGCCTGGCTGACTATCTGAGTGCCTTGGGTGGAATCAGGTAAGATGGCATTGTCCCCAGGGATGTCCACGAAAACGAACCATACCTTCTCCTCTAAGTATCCATGGTGGGAGGGACTGTATTCATGACAGGCTCTGACCTGCTCCCAGAGGGGCTGTCCCTCCATCCTGGACATGGCTTTAGCCTTTAGGAACACATCTCCCCTGTGTTGCACTGCCCCTGGTGTTATCCTGAAAGGATTGAGGGACTTGGATGGATAAGGTTCTGTAGGAAACCTGGGGTGGAGATGAGTGCTACATCCAGGCTTACATGAGACATTTCTCTCTACCATCTCCAGACATTTCTTAATTGCTTGGCCAAAAGCCAAAGGAAACTTTAGACAAATTGTGAAAGACATATTGTTTTAAGTAATCGCTAAAATCACCAGGTCTTATCACCCTGGAGGATTATTTAAGTGATTCCCCTCTCCTCCTAAAGCTTAAAAACATTGCTACAATTCCTACTTGCAGGTCAGTGAAGGAGATGTGGAATCATCACCATCAAATAGAGGTATGTTTTGAGGACTTTTCTCCCTGGCATCATGCTATAAGTTGAGGCTTTATGGCAAGCGCTGGGTCGGAGGGTCATCAGTTAGGAAAGGGGTTGTGCAGGGGGGTGCTGGGGAGGAGACAAGACAGAGGGACAGGCACGAAAGAGAGACAGAAGTGGGGTAGATGAGCTTTTGGGTCAACCCAGCTTCACTGGTTGCCAACAGTGCTCATGCCCAAGTGCCCACATTCGATAGTCCCAGCACAACGAAGGTTATCCTGGGAGTGGGGACAGCTAAAGAGGGACCCGTCCCGCTCCTGGCCACAGCCTGGCCACGTGCTGTGGAGGCAGATACTGAAGAGGCTCCCCTGCCCCTTCCCTCGAGCACAGCTGCCTGCTGCTGCCTCCTTGGCCATGCCAGAGCCTGGTGTGTACCCTGGAGAAGCTGAGATGCTCCAGGCATGGATGTCACCTCCATCTCATCTCCTCTCTCCTCCCCAAGGCATACCGCACTGAGTTCATCGCCCGATGGAGGGAACTCCAGCTGGATGTTGTGCTGTGCCCTGTCCTGGGGCCTGCCTTCACCTCGGGATACCCTGGGAAACTCCTCAGTAAGTGAGTCTAGGACCTTCCCGGGTGGGCAGAGGACCACAGTAGTTGAGACTGGACAGAAAGATCCACTGTGAAGCTTCACCACCCACCTAAGCATTTCATGGGCATTAGGAAGGAAAAAACTACCCTGAAGCTATCGAAGACAGACACATGGATGAAGTGATACGGTGGCAGTTGTTTCTTGCCACCAGTAGAACTTGGACCTGTAGATCACCAGCCCTGTGCAATCCCTCCTCCCAGCAGCAGCTGTTGCTCAGTGGCTTCAATGAACGTGTAATGTCTAAGTTTGCAGGAAGACAGGAGGCTGTGACTACCTGCATTCTCTCTTCTTTCAGCTGCCATCTCCTCCACGATGCTGTACAACGTCTTGAACTTCCCCGCTGGGGTCGTACCCGTCAGCATGGTGACAGAAGCTGATGAGGAAGAGCTAAAGCATTACCGAGGATGCTGCAATGACCCCTGGGACCGGACACTGAAACAGGTATGCAACACGGAAACCGGTGGAGCACAGACTGCTGATGGATGCTCAAGTAATAGTTTCACTGAAATCAGGGCCTCCTAAATGTCTCCGTCAACATGGGCATAGCACAAAAAAATTCACCACTTCTTTACATACCCCTTGCAAATCCCTTTTCTCCCAAGCCCCCAAAAATGTAAGTCACTATAGGCTTTGGGGAGATTATAGGCTAAAGCCAGAAAGGAGCCATGCAGCAAGGCTTCTTTGAGTAGGTCCTTGTGACAGCCACAGTCCACAGCACTGCATGGCACTTTCCTCCTGCTCCGGGATGCCTTCACTGGGACCAGGCTGTCAGTGGAGCACGGATCAGGAACGAGGATGCTGAAGGAAAAGGGATCTAGCCGCAAGACAGCTCAAAGCAGAGCCGGCTGGGGGGTGTCTCAAACTCACTGCCCAAGCTTTGGCAACCCTTTCTATGATGAGATCTGCAAGAGCTGTCCCTCAGCCCCAGAGCACTAATGCTGCTTGAAGGGCAGGGCTTGGCCTCCAGCGTTCCCACTCTCCAGGACGAACCACGTGCCTAAACCAAGTTTCCAAAAGCTGCTGGAGGTCTGATCCTACCACTCGTGTCCCTGCTGCAGGCTGTGGCAGGAGCCGTGGGGCTGCCAGTGGCCGTTCAGTGCGTGGCATTGCCGTGGCGGGAGGAGCTGTGCCTCCGGTTCATGAAGGAGGTGGAGACGCTCAGCCAGAAGAAGAGAGCGGCATAGCCTCCACGGTCCCATGCCGGCAGGGCTGGAGGCAAAAGGGACAGTGCTGCACGGCTTTTCTTTTGCAATCAGCAGTGCAAAGGTTGCAGCGAGGAGGGAAGGAGGAAGGAAAAGCCGTTCCCTGACCCCCCTCCTTGCCACTAAGCACGGATCCCACAAGGAAGCAAGATGCCACGCAGAGGGCAGGACCAGCTGGTTCAAATGATGACAAATCTATGAACGGCACCTTCCTGGGAAGATGGACATGGAGGGGGGTTCACCCTCATTTTCATCTACGCTGCCTCTTGCAGAAGCCGGGTGATGCTGAGAAAAGGGTTACAAAAGCTCAGTAGTATTTTCTTGCTGGCACTGGAGTAACTTCATAGGGATGTAACCATGGGCTGCCCTGTAAGGAATATGGTGGCTATGTCTACTCTCTCCATCACTGTATTTTGCTCACAAAAATAAAAATGTAGCTATTGAGCAACTCTTGTCATAAACTCCAGTAATCCTTCACCGATGACTATGACTTATGAATGCACAGTTATTACTCAAAATCATACCAACACCTTCCCACTGGACATTAAATGGCATCTGGCATGAGAGCGTTCACACCTTCCCCTTCAAGCACAGCTTTCATGTCCATGAGGGATGGCAACAGCCACTGGCCCTTCCACAGCCCCAATCTCTCTCCACCACCAGATCTTGAGCATCCCGAGCACATTTCCAACCTCACAGCAGGGATGTTTTTAGGAACCTCTTATTTCAGGACCTCAGGCTGCTCTTTCTGAAGGTAGGAGATAAGCAGAGACAGATGCAACACAATTATGCAGATAGTGAGACCTGAGACAGAAAGGCTGTGATGCCCAGATGGTGTTTGTTAACCCAAACCTGCTCCTGTAGGATCAAAGCGCTCAGGCAGGAGGGAGGCAGCAGCATCTGCACAGGGCTGTTTACCCCGTCCTGAGACGGATGGATAAATCGCTCCCTCTGATAAGACCCCTCTCTCTTTCCTAGATTAAATACCTCAAACAGATGAATATTCAGGAGATTCCACAGCAGGTCTTTCTCATTTATTCTCTATGTCTGCAGTAAAAAAGCAGACTTCTTTTGAGACTTTTTAAAAGAAAAATAAATATAAAGCAGTTTTGCTTTCCCTGGAAATATGAGGTATTTCCTGACAGCTGGCAGACAGAGTCTGTCGTCCTTTCTACATCCGATGTAATTTGCAGAAATACATAGGTCCGAAGTTGGCTGTGAGGTGCGGCAGAACGAGCTCCCCCAGCCGGCAATCCGAGAAGAAGGAAAAAGTGTCCTGGAAGAGCGTCCGAAAGTGGCTCAAGTCCTCAATGTGGATACTGATGTTAAACTGAGTTTCTGCAATTTCTACCGCTCTCTCAATCACGTACTCGTTCTGCAACGGGGAGAGGGAGCACGTAGAATACACCACCTCTCCTCCCGGCTTGGTAGCGAGGATCCCAGCCCTGCGGGTGAGATGAACACACACCTCGTCACAGGACGAAGAGGACTGGGTGGGACACCAGCATTCCCACCCACCACAACTGGCAAACCAGCATGTGACTCACTCACAGCAGGTGAGAGACAAACCTCCTCAGACTCCACAGGCTCTGCGGTCTGACTGCCACTGCAACTTGAGGACTGGTTTAGACCAGGGCAATATGGGTCAAACAGATACTTAAATTGATCAAGCACTTAACATGGGAGAGACACTGCTGCAGAGCAGCTGGCAGGAGGAATCCTGCACTCACCTCCAAGGGGATGGGGTAAGAGTACGTGGAGGGGACGAGCTCTCGCAGTTCAAGCGCTGTTTCCTTACTGCCCCAGTTCGCAGTCAACCCATCCAGCCTTCTCAGCAAAATGGGGTGACGAAGCACCCCCACATCCTCCCACATGCTGGGAGATGCAGACACTCGGGAATCCCCCCGAGCTGACTGCAGGGACCTGGGAGATCACCACGCAAAGGGACAAAGCTATACCCATCCTGTTGTTTAGACCCTCCTCCCTACCTCCTATGGCTACTGCTGGGGACAGGAAGGACATCTGATCTGACAGAACATTTGCACCTTCTTACACTTACTATGATGTGATGTGTTCAACTATTGCCATTCCAGAAAACTACACATGGTTTCCACATTTCCCAGTTGGGGACACATAAAGTAAGGACAGTTGTCAGCACTGGCCATGGAGAGCTGCTATGGTAACACAAATAGCACCAAAACACAGCATCAGCTCACTCACATCAGCAGCTGCAGCTGCAGCATGGGCAACATCTGACGCTCCTTGGTTCGTCTCCTGTGGAAGATGTTGTTGTCCTCCTCCATGACAGAGTGCCTGTCCGTCGTGCAGGGCACATCCACCAGGACCTGTGGCAGCAGAGGTCCTGCATCGGTCCTGGGCCCAGGTCAAGCTCAGCAAGTCTCCTAGAGCATCCTGCCCCTTGCCCAGCTCCTCCACCCTCGCCACGCAGCGAGCAGCTCCAGGTGCCTTGCCTAGCCAATGCTGCCCGAGCGCAGGCGTGCACCCACACTGAACTGTAACTTGTCTGGCTGCTTTTCCATCTCAGGAACGTGCAAACAGACACCACAGCAGCGGATAACATCACACCCTCATGTGTGTCCTCATTTAACGTTTCTGCTCTGCATGCCCCTCCAGCAGGCGTTACTGCAGCACCTACAGCTCCTGCCACACATGGCCAGAGATCCTGCAGTGATGCCTCCCAGAGTTACAAACCCAGCTCCTGCGGCTGGACATAGCTGAGAAACAAGAATTATCTAATCTTCATGTTTAACCCCTTCCAGGTGATGGATTAGAATAGGATTTTTAAGGGGAATTACACAGGTAAATAAAGGCACAAATCTGGATGCCCATATGCATCAGATCCTGCAGGAAGAGTATAGCAGGAGGAAATATTACTCCATATGCAGTTTAGTCTTCTCTTTTTCTCTGCACTTAAGATTATGGAAATCTATATGATTATGCTGTAGGATAAGCCACTGTGTTCCTCTGAAACAGGAGGAAAGTGAACTCGATGGGTTTATCTTCACAGGTGCCTAATCACTTACCTTGTGGAAAGTGCCACCTTCCAGCTCCTCCCAGTCCCTTCCATCGCAGGACGTGACACTCACAGTTTCCCTGATTTCTTTGGGAATATAGCTATGGAGAATGTGGTACAGCCTCTTTGTCCGGGAAATAGAGATGTCGTTGGCTGCTAGATGCCCTGAGAGGACAAAACAGGCACACTGGAAACATCACTCTTACAAAAACACACCTGATTCTCAGCTCTTGGAACGAGAAACAGCACTTCCAGCCTGGTTTTACATACGGGGACACCTCCACTTACCACAAACCCCAGTCTGCAGCAGAGCCAGAGTCTTGCCACCCGGAGCCGCACACAGGTCGAGGACCAAGTCATCTGGCTGCACATTAAGTGCCAGGACGGGCAGGAGAGAAGCTGCATCCATGAGATAATAGTCAAGGAGTCCCAGAGCATCTGGCCTGGAAATCACCAGTATGTGTAAAAAAAGCAGATACGTGAGGGGAAAAGAAAACAGTAGTTGGAAATGAGGCTGGGGGTGCACAGAAGCAGCGGGTGCTCACACACGTGCAGCCTCCGAGGCTGGCAATGACACGATGTCTCACCGTGCAGGGCGAAAGCGCGTGATGTCACCCCTGGGGAAGGTGTAACACTTGATGTTGGAGCTGATGGAGGCTCGGAGCGGCGATGACATCTCCGCCTGTGTCGTCGTCTCTGCCTGCATCCCTGCCCTGCCCTCGCCAGATCCCTCCTGGGCCCTGCTTTCCCCTCTCCCCGCTTCCTCCGCAGCTGCACCCCACTGCGATCGCTGCGCCTTTTTGGGGGCTTCGGAAACAAAATCGGTGGCGTTCAGCAGCTCCAGCTCTTGGGCAACATGGTCGACGGGAGAGAAGTTGTTGAGGAGGGCACCGTACTTCTGCTCGCAGAGCAGGCCGGCGCGCACGGAGGGCCACAGGTCCTTCAGCTGCAGGCTGTAGTTCACGTCAAAGTGGTGCAGGGCCAGCCGTGTGGACGGGATGCGGGGGGCCGTAGTAGCCTCGTGGGAAAAAAATACCAGAAATGTTAGAAGTCAAAATACCTCGACATCCCAGTGCCTGCTGCAACCTCCTAGTTTTTCTGGGAAAATCCAGCGCCGGGTTCTGTGCTGTTAAGTGTCTCTGAGGCCTGTCTGCAGCCCCAGAAAGTGACAGTGCTCCTGGCACCCCAGGGGCTGGTGGTGCCCTGGGGAGGGTTCAGGACCGGGAACGGCTGAATGGGGCTGGGGGCACGGGGTGGGCGCGCGAGGAGGGGAACGGCTGTGTACAGAGAGGTGTAATGGTGTAACGGGGGTACAATGGGTGAGAGGGTGCTACAGGGTGCAATGAGAAGTGCAAGGGGGTGAAACGAGATGAGAGGGGTGTAATAGCATTGGGGTAAAATGGGGAGGTAGAGTGGGTGCAAAGGGTGCAACGAAGTGTGGAACGGAGAGAAGAGGCAATAAGGAAGGTGGGATGGAGGAGAGGGGAGATAGGGAGGGGTGCAGCAGAGGCATAACCCGAGTGTAGCGGGGAAAAAGGGGACAGAAGGGAGGAGGTAGCAGGGAAACGATCAAAAGAAGGTAAAAGGGGCTGCGGGAGGAGAAACGCGGTGCAAGGTGGTGCAGAAGGGTTAGCGGCGGGAAACGAGGAGGCGCAACGCAGCAGCGGGAGGGAACGGGGGTGCGGGAGGAACGGGCAGCGCAGCCCCCGCGGCGGGGACCCGGCCCGGCGCCGCTCACCCATTTCTCCTTGTGCCGGTGCCGGCGCAGCCCCGGGCCCAGCCCCGGCGGCGGCCCCCGCCGCAGCAGCGCGGCCGCCGCCCGCCCGCCGCCGCCCAGCGCCGCCATCGCCCGCGCTCCGCCGCGGCGCCTTCCGGGGCGGGACCGGCACCGGCGCCGCGCTGCCGCCCGCCCGTCCCCCTACGGGCCGCGTCCCGCCCCTCCCCGGGAGGATTACGCCGCGTGGGGTGCCCGGGAGCGGGGCCGAGGGCGCGGTGCAAGGCGGGGAGGAGCCGGGTTTGGGCATCAGCTGCTGGGAGGATCCAGCACCACGACGGGCTTTGCGGCGGGAGAAACGCGGAGCTGGACCGCGCCCCCAGCCCCGCACCTTCTTTCCAGACCCTGTGCTACAAAATCCCCAGAACGCCTCGTGTTAACATGCTACACTTACCCCGATAGAGCTCCATTCCGATCGACGAGGGATTCAACTTGAGATTCACCAGTAAAACGATTACGGGCTGCTACACTGATAAAGAACGGCCAAACGCAAAAGGCGTGGCCTTTTCAGTGGCTTTTCACCATGAAGAATAGCTGAGAAAGGATTTGCTGCCCTGTGAAACATCAGTTTTCCTGCTACAAAACATCCTACTCAGAAGGAAAACAGGCAGAGCATGAACTTGACCCTCCCGCAGGGCAGTCCAGGTCAGAAGGGGCTGGTGACTCACCCAAGGGCTGTGGTTCGTGGTCTGCTCAAGGTTTGAGCAGGTGGAACCACCACCATGCCCATCTGCAGCCCGACAGTCAGTTGCTCTGGGCAAGAACACAAAGCCAACCACAGCCAGGAGGCTCTTCCAAGCCACTGGCAGCAGTAGGTGACAGCGAGGGACAGTTAACAGTTTTCTCCCAAAGCAGAGAAACTTCCCTCCTAGAAAATGGGTACCTCCCTTTAGTTTAACTTAGGTAGAACTCACTGTGTGAATGATACTGTCTTGTGGGGCTTGGAAATAATCTTTGTGGCTCCAACAAATTCCTCCGAGGGTTCGAGCTCCAGCCGTTGTGCATCACAGCTGTGCAAAAAGGACATTCCCACAAGTGAGGAAAAAGTCTACCCCACCACAAACTGGGCTCTGACCCCAACTCATTTCACCTTAACCCAGTACAACTCAGAAGCACAAAAACTAGGAAATAAACAAAGGGTATTTCCATGGGAACTATGAATGTTTAATATGGAAAATTACAGAACATCAACACGGTTTTTGCATGGCTGCACATCTTCCACAAGGACAGAGGCAGTGACACACTGACGCTCAGCTGCTGCCTGGAAGCCGTTTCATTTTTACTTGGCATGGAGAATGAACGGGCAGGAAGCAGTACTGCGGATCCAGGAACCGCCAACACGCACTGTGGAAGCAGATGGACGATTACTCCTGCCTTCACTTCAGGTTCTTAAAGAGTTTGTGAGCAACCTGAAAAGATGAGACAAAGCACTCAGTAATTCAGAGTTTACGGCTGGAAATCAGCAGAATGTTACCACCCACCTCTTGGTTTTCTGGGCCATTAATGCACATGGCCCCACAGACCTTGGCTCTTCCCATTGTTTTGCAGCAAGTCATTCAGGAAAACTAACAAGCTGAGATTTCTTACAAAATTTCACCTCAGGTTAAAAAGATTTAGCCTTAAAATGGCAAACGCAACACTGAAATAGCAGAGTGCCATTTGCAGGGCAGAAACAATGCGTTTGACTTATTCCAGTGTTTAATAACCTACCAAATCCCAGCCGGAACTGTTGCAATAAGGAGGAACCAAACACTTAAAAAGCATTAAGGCTCACAGTTCTTCAGAGCTTACTGTGACTGAGCAGCTACCATGTCTCTCACTTGAACTGCCTGCACTCTCAGCTAACGGCAGCTCTGCTCCCAGCACCAGCAGGGACATTGCATCCACTTACACAGTGGTCCCTGGCATGCAGGAAGTCAAAAAGCTCCTCTGTGCACTGCTCTTCTGTCTGGGACCTGGAGGACACCCGCGCATCGCACAGCTCCAGCCGCTCCCGCGCCTTCACGCATTTCTCCGTCTGCTCGCAGTGCTCCCGGACCGTGGTTAGAGGATCCTGCAGACACGGGGCTGCTGTGAGAACAGGGAGGCCCCGAACGCCGCTTTCCCCCGAGACCCGTTGCTTTAAGGGGGAGCCGCACATCCCCACCGAACCCGGAGCCAGGCGCCTCCCCGCCGAGCGCCGGATCGCCAGCACAGCGCGGCCATGACCGCCTGTCAGCGCTTAACGGTACCGGGTCTCTTTCGCTGGGAGCAAGGAGCCACCGCAGAGCTGCGGGTCTGCCCCGCCGCCGCCTGCCGGCTCCCCGGCCCCGCTCCCGCTCTTACCACCAGCTCTTCCTCCTCCTCCTCCTCCTCCTCCTGGGGGGAAAAAAAGAAGAAAGCACAGCCGTTACCGCCCGCCCGCGTCCCGTGGGGTCCGGCGCGGGCCCCGCCCGGTCCGGCCTCGCTCACCTCGGGCTCCCCGGCGTGAACGACGGTATCGCGCAGCCCCATCGCTCCGCTCTCGCCGCCCAGAAGGACTCGCCAGGGTCAGCCGCCGGAAGTGCCGCCACCCGCCCAGGAAGCGGAAGCGGGGCCGCAGCGCGCCGGGACCGTCCGCAGAGGTGGTGCTTCGGCCCAGGGCGCTTCCCTTCCAAACATGGCAGCCGGCGGCGGCTGCGCATGTCGCCGTCTCGAGATGCCTACCGCCTCGAGATGCCTACTGCGTAGTTCCTGGTCTTCTTTTGGCCCTTTTTCCTGGGGATCGCAAGCTTGGAGCTGACTCGGCCTCGCTGCTGCCGCCGGCCTGCCCGGCCCGGTTTGGGCAGGGGGCGCCGCTTGACCTCCCCAACATGGCCGCCCGCTCCCTCCTCCTCCCAAGATGGCGGAAGCGGCGGCGCGCGGGAGGGAGGGGTACGTCCCTTCCCGAGATGGCAGCGGCGTCGTGGCGCTGAGCGGGGCGATGGCGGCGGAGGAGCCGCGCAGCCTGTTCGCGCTGAGCGCGGCGGCAGTGAGCCGCAGCATGGGGGCCCTGGAGCGGGACGTCTGGGGTAAGGCGCAGGTGGGGCGCGGCGGCGGGGTGTGGGGCCCTCCCGCATCCTGCCGCCATCTCCCTCTGGCTCTCCGCAGCGCTTCCCGGGCACCTCCTGCGGGGGCTCCTGCCGCTTCTCACCGTCTTCCGCCTCGAGCGGGCCGAGGGCGCCGCGCGGAGAGCAGGTGACACCGGCGGGGACGGCGGCAAACCCTCGGGGTACCCTCGGGCGGGAGGGACGAGCCCCCCAAACTGATGGGGTGGATGGGGTGGGCAGACCCCCTCGCACACTGCGGGGATGCCCCCGACCCGGAGAGGTGAGTCTGGCACGGGAGGGACCCCCAGCTGGAAAGGGGAACCCGCGCTGGAGGGACGAACCCCTCCAGGCTGGAAACGGGAGCCTCTTTTTAGGGGGGACACCTCCCCCCCCCCCAACCCCCGGAGAACAGTCCCTGCCGTCGGCCGTGGCCTGGCCACCTCCCTGCATCCAAAAAACCTTGAGCCCCATCTCATACTCAGGCCGGGTTCACCCAGCGGCGTGGGCCCGTCTGTATCTCTGCTCCTTTCAAGGACCAACAATATCAGCCATTTTTTAACTCGTGCCCCTTAAAAGGCAAGGGTCTTACTCGCGCCACAAAGCACCGTCCTTTTGCTGCAGACGGCTGGGTCTGCGCCCCCGAGAGCTGCCCCTCGCCTGCCCGGCACCGCTGGGAGCTCTGGGGCGGGATGCTCAGACGGGGAGCGCAGGCGAAAGCACCCAGCTGATAATTTGTCTTTCCCAGGCCTCTCGACGCAGCCCATCTGGCGCCAGCTGTGGGACGACGTGATGAAAACCAGGCCGCCCAACTCGGAGGTGAGGAACCGCTGCCGGTGGGAGAAGGGGCGTGGTGCAGGGGCCTCATTTCTGCCATCATCCGTGAGGTTTCTGTTTCTAAGCCTGCCGGTGCTGCTCCAAGTGATTGCTGGCACTTGTCTGTAAGCGTTCGTAGAGCTCCGGACCAAGGCATGACCCTGGTAATACAAACATTTTGGGAAATGGGGTTCACAAAAGGAACTGTAGTGCGTAGCCACACCCTTCATCTCACAGCAGTGAGTTTGTTGAAAGAATAAGTGCTGTCTTTAGAGATGTAATTCTCAGGGAGATAGGATAAAAACAGTATCTTACATCATGCTTACACCTACACTGGCAAAAAAAATTGTGCTGATGTCTTAGCACTAGAAAAATACTTGCAGAAGACAGTGAGTTTGGAAGAATGGTTTTCCGTAGGAAAACTGAAGCAGCTCCGTTGATTCAGCATCGCAAAAGAATTTTTAACAGACAACTTAATCACAGCCTATAAATAGACGCTCAGGAAGAAAATTCCTGATGATGTGGTTTTTTGTAAGGAAAACTATGGCTTAGCTTCAAACTACTGAATATGTTTAAATTAGGCTAGAAGCAGGATGAAGAGAGAGTGATGGGAATAACTCAGTTTTTTAACAGATACGCTGAGGAAGGATGTTGAGAACTAGAAAAGGTAATCTCAGGTGTGCCAGCAATAGGGTTTTTTGGACACCATATTTAGGTTAGCAGCAATAATTTAACTTCTAAAGAACGAGAAAGATTGTGGCTGACTTTTTGTTAATAGAGCTCTGTTGTTTAATTGCAGAATATAACCTGTTGGAGGAAGAAGTTCTTTGAAACGTTCTTCTCAAACGTTCTTCATGGTGTCTTGGATGTTTCCTCTGACTGGCGTCTCAACGACCATCACTTTTCGCCACTGCTGCACAGCTCCCCGCACGTTTCCCAGCTTACCCTCTGCAACATGCTGCAGGGCGCGGTGGAGCTCGCTGCTGAGCACAATCAGAAAGTACTTGAAAACCTGGCTGGCTCCCTGCGGATCCTGAAGTTCCAGCACCTCCTCTCCTCCGACCAGTCCATCAGGCGTTCCTTGGTTTTACTGCTTCACCGACTGATTCACCACGGCTCTGTCAGTCAAGTGTCCATGTATTCCTGGCCTGTTCCTGACACGGTTCTTCTTGTACTCATTTGAGCATGAGTGCTGGGTTTTGGCGCTCAGGAAATGCCCTCGCATATCACAGCAGCCCATGTGGCCTTTGCAGAGAGGAGGACAAAGCCCAAAGCCAGGAGTCAGCACAAGTGCCAGCAGAGAGGGGCCGTTATGATGAGAGGGACTGGAGTGATGGTGAGAACCAGAAGGGATCCTCCAGGGCCCTGGAGGAGGCTGATGTGGAGATGAATGGAAATGGGGCTGACGCTCACCTGAACTCTGTCCTCTCCGGACCAAGAAGTCCTCCTCTGCGAAACCAAGCGTGCAGTGAGGCAAGCAGCAAGGTGCCCTGTGATCACACCAGTGTTCAGGGAGGATCTTCTCCTCGTTGTGCCTCAGACCAGCTGTCCTGTCACCCCATCATTCAAAAGACACGCAGACGGCCGAAATCTGCAGTGGGGAAGAAGCGTCGCTGCCTCAGACGAAGCAGGGGACCATATGCTGACCCAGAAGACCTCTATGATTTTGTTTTTACTGTTGCTAGGGAGGATAATTCAGGGTTGCTCGACAAAAACAGCACCACAGAGGGAGAAAACACTGAGAACTGGACTAGTTCCTCCCCAGGATCTCCGTGCACTGGCCATGCTGGCTGTAAGAAAAGAGGAGGATTTCCTGGGACCTTTTCTCTGAAAGCTGCTCACCGCTTCCGAAGTGTGTCCACGCTGGAATTGTTCTCCATTCCTTTGACTGGGGAGACATGTCGTACTCTGAGTAACCTGCTGAGCTCCTGGGTGTCTTTAGAAAACTTGGTTCTGTCTTACAACGGTTAGTGGTGTGAACAGGTCGCTTCCTTCCAGCCTTGGTCTAATGGTCCAACTTACTGCTCAGGTTTACCCTGATTTTATTTTTGCTGGAATGGGCACCATAACAGTATTGGTACCTGATCTTGAGAATGGCATTGGTAGAGATGTTTAATGAGTGTGAGGACTTGAAGGAGAGAATGGGGCCCTTCTGCCCCAGAACAGCCCCAGCCTTGTGCTTAAACGCCATCCAGAGAGGGTGAAGGGAACAGCCAGATCTCCATCTCCCACCTACACAGTCTAGCTTAAGAACGTGTGGATAAAGCAGTCCGTGAGTTTAGCCTTGGACTTAGGTTGCTTGCCCAGTGGTGTAGCTGCAGCTGCCTTTCGTTGGTGTCTGTACAAGCACAGCTAACACCTTTCTGTACAAATGCTGTTCCAGGCCTGGGTGCTAACATCTTCTGCATCCTCTCTGGGCTCCGGGCCCTCTCCCGCCACTCGGACTGCAACCTCCGCGTGGTGCGCGTGAGCGACATCTTCTCCCACATGCCCTGCATGGAGCTTGTTCGCTGCATCCTGAGCGCCTTTCCCCAGCTCCGCACGCTCTCAGTCAGCTTTGACCTCAAAAACCAGCTGGAGGGGAACAGGCCAGAAGGGAGTCCAAGCTGCAGTGAGGCAGAAATCCCAGGTAGGAGACAGATTCTGAGCAATGACCAGGATGTGGCAAGCACATAGAGTATTAAAAGCTTGACCGGAGATTTGAACTCTGCACTGTTACAGTGGTGTGTAATTAAGCAATTGCAGCTTCACCTTTCTGATTGAGATGCTGCTGTGGTCCGGCATTTCCAGTCTGTGACATGCTCTGTGGAGCCTGAGTCTTGGACAAAGCATTTTGTGGCTGTAGGCCGGCCTGCTGCAACACCAGCTTTGTACAGAGTGAGTTGTAAGTTGTAACCTGCTAGCAGTGGCTGTCCACGCAGCCCACAGGGAGCGTATTCCACCAGATCTGTACGTTGGTTGGGAGCTTCTGCTCTGTCCGTCCTCCACACAGGAGAAATCGGTGGCCCTGTGGTTTGGCAGGAGCCCTGAAACAAGCCTGAAGTGATTGACATTGCTGTAGGTCTGAGTTGCCACAGAGCTCTGTGCGGCAGGGCGCATCGCAAAGGCGCTTTCTGCCAACCCAAACGGTAGTTGTGTCGGGCACACGGACTTGCTCGCTCTAGGACCAGCTACGCTGAAGACGGGCACTCCAGACCAAGCTCTTTCATTGTTGTTTTTCTTCCCTTAGAGAGCTGCCTGGAGCAGCTGGAGATCCGATTCCCCAGGGAACCTCTGCACGTCGCATTCCTGCTGCCAGTGCTTAAAGCGTCGAAGTCCCTCCAGCAGTTGTCCCTTGACAGTGCCACGCTGCCCTGTTCTGAGGAGCTTGGGCTCCTTTTGGAGGTGCTCAGAGGTACTCTGCTAACTTGCAGGTAGCATGACTGTGACACACACAGTAGCTTTCTTGCTGTGATCTTCCATTCTTTAGCATGAAGCCAGCTTGGGTGGGTCCATTTCTTCAGTGTGGACATCCTTGAAGTCTCCTGAGAAAAAGAAATGGGTGTCAGCCATCCCGCTTTCTGCGCTGAGCATGTGAACGGTCCTGCACAGCAGGATGGTTACTTTTTAATTACCCACAATCCAGCACAAATGATCAACAGTCCAACTCAGTTTCTGGGCATTAGCTGGTAGTTGGGTCACGGTCTTTTTATCCCAGGGACGGTACAGTACTTTACCTGAGAACTTGTTTTGCTTTTAGAGTGTAATCCGAATTTGAAGAAACTGAGCTTTCATGATGTGAACCTGGCTGAGCACCAGAAAGAAGTTCTGCTCTTGCTTCAGGATCCTGTCCTGCAAGGTACAGCAAACTCCTGGGTGATGTTGCTTGAAAAGGTGCTGCAAATGGCTGCTTTTGGCTGGCTGACATTTAAGAGGTGATCTTCCGATGTGTAAGGTTTAGCCAAACGTCACTGTCCCTGGAGCAGATCCGAAGCTGTTGGCAGAGTGGGAACATGTCTGGTTCTTTGTGCCAGCAGGGCAGAGAGAGGAGCAGCTGCAAAGCTGGTGTGTGCTGCCAAGAAGAGTCCATAGCCTTGGTTATAAACCAAAGATTTTTAACCTGCAGAGCGCATTAGCCTTTAACTGGGTCAGCTGGCAAAGCCACTTCCCTGGGTGTGATCTCTGCTCTCTTCCTGTGGCAGAGCAGCGGTGCTGTTGTATGCCATGCGCTGCTGGGGAAGCTTTGTTCTTGCATATGGATTATGGAGCTGTCTGCAGGATGTAATTACGGAATAATGAAATGCACAGGGAGTACTAACGTGTACTCTCAATCCATTTCTTCTGTAGAAATCACGTTTTCCTTCTGCCGGCTGTTTGAAAGCTCTACTACTGAGTTTTTGTCGGAGATAATCAATACAGTGAAAAGAAATTCATCTTTAAAGAGCCTCAAACTGCCTGGGAATCGCCTTGGTGCGTACTGTGAATGTTCCTATGGGGCCTTGACCTTAGACCAGCTCTCTCGGAGATAAATTCTGGGTTGGAGTTAGGACCATTGCTAGCTGGTGATCTCCATGCTGAACTTAGCAGATGCGTGAACAGAGTGGATTTAGCTCACAAAATTTATTTTTTTTTAAAGGCGGAATTTCAGTTGTGTTCAGCAATGTACCAAGAGCCCAGGTGCTGCACAAACATTACGGTTGCTTTTCTCTGCAGAAAAAATAAGTAGCAGCAGGACTCCAGATTTGACTGAACACTGATCTGCTTCAGACTCTTTAACAAGAACAGATCCTGCAGCAGATGCACTGCCTCTCATCCAGAGGCAAAGATTTTATCCAAGTTTGGGGATTTTGTGCCTTAAAAGCTGTTGGCAGCCACTGGAGGGATGGGTATAAGTAAAGGAAGGGTTTGTGTCAAAGAAATGGAACTGAATTTAGAGAAATGATAGGCTTTTTGGATCACAGGCCAAGTAGAAATGTTTGAGAAATTAATTTCAGGTAAATCCAGAACATTGTTTTCTGGTCTTTTAATGAAATGAAATGGGAAAGCTTGGGACCATCTGAAATACACCTAATTTCTGAGGTTTGAGTTTAACCCTGTGCTATTGGCTATTTTTAAAACAGCTGCCTCCTGACTTCTCAAATGAAACCAGGATTTTTCTAGTGAAACAAACCGTCCTCTCAGCAAATGTTTTCATTGTGTTGAACAGTTTGCTCAGCGGGGTGAATTCGCTTTAGGCCACTGAGGGGGGACAAACTGAGGGTGCAGAGATGAGCCCTTTGTGCTGCATGCATGTGCTTACAGCCTCCTTTATGCACTATTATCCCAGCCCTGTAGCCATTTAAATAAGACAGTTCCCAGTTTGCATCTAACACCTGCATTTCTCCCCTCTTAGGGAATCACAGGCTGGTTGCCCTGGCAGACATTTTCTCTGAAGATTCCTCCTCTTCTCTTTGCCAGCTGGATGTCAGGTATTCTGCTGCTCTGAACACACTAAATTTCTTGTTTGGGGAGGGCCAGAGCTGAACTGAGCTCAGACAGCAGAAGCCTGAGCATAGTTTTGTTCCTTCCTCGAGGGAATGTGCACCCAAGATAAGCTTAGAGAAATGCTGCAATGGGCACATACAACCTCGGGGATCTCCAGCATCTCTGAGGCACCACACTGTCCCTTTTATGAATGAGTCAAGCTCTGTCTTAAAAGCAGCTTTGGTTTGCTGCTCCCTTGGGAGGCTGCTGCAAGCCCATCCTGCACTGTAGGTTAGAACTAACATCCCTATGCACGTTTATTATTAGGCATCAGCGTGAATAGCTCTGTTCCCACTACCCTGGAGTAGGGAGAGAGTGCTGTCATTGCCCCTGTCAGATCCAGTGAGTGCCTCTGCATTCCTTTCATCAACTTTAGTCTTCAACCTGAACTGCTGCTCTCTTTCTGAGCCTGAGTGGTTATAAAGATAGGCAGGAACCTTCATGAAGCATGTGCAGCGTTTCTGCAGTACTAATGATGTTTTTTGCTTGATGCTTTTTTTCTTCCCCCTTCTTTACATCCTAATGGCTCAGGTTGCTGAGAGTACACAGGCTTGACAATTAAATATTTAACCATAGCCACTCCTTCAGCAGCCTTGAATCCCAATTGTTACTGTGCCTCTCACATTAAGTCCAGCATGCAACTTTGTATTTATTTACAGATCTATGCAAGGGAAATTACCTTTTAATCTCCTAGAAACACCAGGACCTGACACATGATCTCCATATGTTTTCAGAAGAGAGAGATACATTTATCACTTGCTTCTGAGGCTTGGATTGGGACCTGTAGGTTGGGCCAGGCCCCTTGGTCCAGGCAGTTGTCAGCTGCTATGAGACTGAGGTGCTCCTGGCACTGCTTAGCCAGCAGCTTGAGTCTAGCAATGTTTTAAGGCCACAGCTAGGCCTACTTAAGTCAGTGGTTACCACCTTAGTTTTAAAAAGCTTCCAGCCCTTCATAGTACTGTGCTTCCGTTTTGTTTTTCATCAAAACCAACAGACCGTTCACACTTTCTATTGCTGAAGAAAGTTGTACTTTGCACTGGAACATCCTCAAGTACCTGCATGGGCAGTTAGTAGAAGGAAGAGGGATTTAAACTGCTCAAATTATAGCCTAGATTCTTCATGACTTTTTTTTCCTTTCTTTCCCTGGAAAGCTCAAATTGCATCAAACCTGATGGGCTCCTGGAGTTCACAAAGAAGCTGGAAGGCCACATCCAGCAGGGAGGGGGACGGATTCAATTCACGCACCTCCGCCTCTTCCAGAATTGGTTGGACCAGGATGCTGAAACAGCTCAAGAAGCACTTCGTCGTCTCAGAGCTGTGTGCAGTGTGGTCAACGACTCATGGGACTCCTCCCAGGCCTTTGCTGACTACATCAGTGTCATGTGATGGACACAGGAGCAGGAGAGAAAACCGATCAGCTTGAACCTAAGCAGTTAGGTCCTTGGCCAGTAAGAGTTATTTCATAGCACAGGTGGGTTTTCTTCCCATGGTTCAAAGCAGGGTACAATTGTTCTTGTCACTTTTCTATTCATTTGAAGAATGGGTACCCATCATGAAGTGACACACAAGACATTGTGGGTCAACAGCTGTATTTCCAGGTGATCTAACTCTACCACTTCTCAGTTTTAATATTCTAAGTGGCACAGATATCACATGAGCTTCTGTGATTTCCTGCAGACCTCTGGACAAGCAGCTACTTATTTCACTGGGTGTTGTTAAAATTTCATGTTATTTCAGTCATATCTCATCAGTAACTATCTCCATCATTGAAGAGACTCAAAAGCCATCTGTTTGTGGTCCTTGGCAACCAGCTGTAGGTTAGCTGGCTTTTTGAGCAGGGGTATTGGACAATATGACCTTGAGGTCCCTTCCAACTTCAGCCATTCTGTGATCTGTGAAATAACTCCTCCCTCCACTTAAAAGGGGTAGAAAACAAGCTAAAAAAGCTCCCAGCCTTGAGCTTTTACATTTGGAAAATTTTACTTCATACAAAAAAAATTCTTTATGTACCAAGTAGTCTGCTGTTTATTTGCAATCATGTTGCCCCTCTCCAATGTCTGCAGTCATTTTACAGAGGTTTTGAATAGTTTGTTCTTTTGTAACATTTTTATAATAAAAATGTAATTAAGACCCATAATGTTATCACAGCGTGAATTTTATTACTGGCTTGTAATGTGATCTAATTAAAACACTCTGCTAGATCAGGGGATCCTGCCCGTAACAAAGCGAGTGGTTTTCGAAATGGAGTTAACAGAGCCTGATTTCCTACTGCATGCATGATCTTTCAGGCCAGATGTTCAACATACAAGCTGAATTTTTTTCCCCTTGTACAAATCCTCTTGTTCCTGCATAATCAGCAAGGTTCACATTTCACAACAGAAATGGGTCTTGCAAGTTTCTGATCAGCAGCTGTAAGCCATAGCTGTCAAGGCAAAAAGCATGACTGCACATCGAGAGCTATAAAACTGCCAGCTTAACTTAAAGCTGAAGCCAAAAACTTGGCTGAGTAGAAGGCACGGATGCCAACAGCATGAGAACCAGTGCTGAACTTGATCAAGTGCACAAACTCCAGTTATTCTCGGTTCCCAAAGGGCTGTTTTTCAGGCACACAGTGCAACAGCAGAGAAAAAGCCATGGACTCCTTGCTGTTGCAGTAGGCTGAACAATGCCAAGGGCCTTCCAGCCTCTCAGAAACCATGCTGTTCTATTCCACAGCCACACAACAATCCGGCATGTACTGCTATCTGCTGCCCCTTTCCTTGAAAGGGATTAAAGTGGGGTGGACTGCCACAGCAGTCTGCCCTTGCCCCCACAGGGGACAGTGACCTGTTAGGGAATCCCTCGCTGCTCCTCATGGGAGTGATGATGAAAAGTGAAGGTGACAGCAGCATCCCATGCAGCCTTCAGCACAGAGTCCTGCAGTCCCCGCTTATCAGCACAGTGGTTCCACTGGGAGAGGTCAGAGGTACAGTCGGACCCTTCAGGAGGGGGCCGTACCTGGTGGCCGTTCACACAGCGACGACACTTGATCCTGGAACAGAGTCAGTGCAAGATCAGTGCAAGGCTCCTCCACTTCTTCAGCGTATGGGTTGTTTAAAAACACAGCCCAGTAACATTTGGATTAACTCCCCTTCACCTGCAACATTGGCAGGTGTTTTTAGTCAGGATTAATTACTCCCATGTTTCATTTAAACACACAACCACCTTCTGGCATGTGAGACTGATAAGGAATGACACACACATTTTGGAAACCCTGGGGTTCTGTTCCTAATGGCACTCCCCCCTCCATGTGCAGCCATGTGAGAATGGTCCAGAAGGACCCAGAGGAAGTTCAGGAGGAGTTTCCCCCGACCGATGAGGGATGTTGCTTAGAGCAGATCTCCAGTGAACAGCCCCACTGCTACCACATTCTCAGCACTGCATCAGGCTTCCCAAGTTCCAGAGAGCATATCATGCTCCAAGCCACTCCATCCTGGCTCCCACCACAGCAACCAGGTTGCGCTCAGGCTGTTTGGAGATGCCCTACTGAGCTGCCACATAAGGAGACAACGAGCAGCAGCAGCCCTGCCTGCAAGGCTTGTTGCCATGCAGACAAGATGCCTACAGAGCTAAGCTGTGAGTCAGCTTTTAAAACTAATCATCTTCACTTCTTGTCTGAACTAAGAGTCTTAACTTTCACAGTGAAGCATTCCCCTGTGCTCCCTGTCCTCTTTCTGGTGGCTACAATACCACAGGTCTCGGGTGGGGGAGAAGAGCAGACAATGGAGAAGAGGATTCTTTTAGTCCCCAGACCAGCACTTGGGTTGGCCTCCTGAATTCTTAGCAGATGGAGTAGCCCTGGCAGTGGAAACAGCTCAGCATTTGGAGATCACAAACCACCAGGAAGAGAGTGGCAAGGAAGGACCAAGTTGGGCTCCACCAATCTGAACAGCTCTTTTCATTAGCTGCAGTATTTCACTGCCTCCAAACACAGGCAGCAACAAGATAGTTTGTTCACTTGTCCAGCCAGCACAGCACAACAAAAGGGAGGACAGCAAGGAAGTGCACATCTCCAGGTGGTTAACAGCTCCCGAGGCACACACACTTGAGGCCATCCCTCTCTGAGGCTCCTCCTGCTGCCTGAGGAACCCCTGAATCAGTAGTCCAAACCACAGAGGTTTTTTTTTTGTGGATCCCATCAATTAGTCATTGAGCATACTCACTTGTCATGGGTGTCACTGGGGGTGGTCTCATTCAAGGTGAAGAGCTCCTTCAGCTCCCCCAGTGAGAAGTGCCTTTCTACATCCTGCTCTTCATCCACTACACAGCTGCTGAGGGCCTTCTTGTGGGTCTGGCGTTGGAATATCTTCTCCTCAATGGTCCCCGTCTACAGGAGAGATGAAGCACAGTTGGGACACTTGTGTTAAAGGAGCACTACATTGGCAAAGCGTCACAGATCAAACAGCAATAAGGTGTCAGGACCAGTTAGTGCCTTGCCAGACCAGTACAGATGACAGAAAAGTTTTAGTAGGTGCGCTCCAACCATGTCCTATTTGGTTGCCAATCTAACCCAACTCTGCTTGTCTTTCACAGTGGCTAAAGAAGTGGATCCAACAGAGATATGGATGAAGAAGAGGTGGAGCTGCCACTCGTGGCTGGAGCTCACGCACCACACCAGGCTGTACTGACAGGAAGGAAAGGAAAAGAGCTGAGCAGCTACAGCTACTCCTTGACAAAAACAAAAACACCAACCAAAACAAATGGCAAAAGAACCAAAAAAGAACCATCAGCAGTATTTGCTGTTTCACCCACATACAGATCAATCACACTTGTCTGGTGGGAGATGATAACTACTACAGCAGATGTGCAGAAAGCCCAGTATGCTACATTTTTAAGGCAAAAATCTAAGAGCAAAACGTCTGTTTTGCAAACAATGCAATACAAAGGAGAAGGGTGATTCGTCATGATTTGCAGATGAGTTTGCTAGTTCTAAAAGCGAAGGACCTCCCTGCTTCCAGATGCAACCAGGTCAGAGAAAAGGTGGAACACCATAAGGAAGAGACGAGGAAAGAACATCTGTTTTGACAAAGTAAAATAATAATTGATCAAGGAACACAAGCTTACCAAAAAAACCCCAACAAACAAACCACCAAACAACAAAAAAAAACCCGAACAAACAAAAAAAACCCCAGAGCCTTAACTAATAAGAGGTGAAGGTGACAAGCACAGAGAGGGGACATTTCTGAGCAGTAATCACTGCTGGACAAAGTGCTACAGTAGCCTGAAAAGACTAGACTGCTAACTGGTAGCCCCATTCCAAACGCTGCTGTAATTCTGGGAATGTACTTGCTGTTTATTACATATATATACACCCAACCAAAACAGATGCATCCAGATTGAAAAACAGCAACTTTGGCATCAGACATGTCACGAAATTAAAGAAGTCAGATGCCAAAAGGACTTCAAAGCAGCATCTTATCTGGAAAGCTGCAGTTGTTGATTTCTCAGAAGCCAGTCACCATTAGAAACCAAGGCCTGCAGTAATGACCCTCCAGCTTAAGCCTTCATGGTTTTCCACAGAGACACATCTAAAGGTAGGAAGCAATTAAGTTCCAAATAATTCTGTTCACTGACACAAAAGGGTTCTTCCCCTTATAGTCCCAATCACAGCAGCTGCAGTCTGGGCTGGCACCAAGGACTCCATTTGAGGAGGTGATAGGAGTACGACTCACTGAAAGCAGTCGATAGATGTAGCATGTCTTCTTCTGGCCATCCCGCCACACACGAGCCATGGCCTGCTCATCATTAGCTGGATTCCAGTCTGGGTCGAACATAACCAGTCTGTTAGCTCCGATCAAATTCAAACCGCAGCCGCCCGCTTTGCTGCTTAACATGAAGATAAACTCCGGGCTCTGTGGAAAAAGGCAGGCTTGGATTAAACTAGAGGCAGCCATACTTGTACTCGCAGTATTTAGAACTGGCAGGAGAGCTGCTCACATCTGGCAGGTTCTGCTTACCGAGGGGCTGTTGAATCGCTCCACAATCTTTGCTCTCTTTTTAATGGACATGGTGCCGTCCAGCCGGACATACAAATACCTGGAATACACAGCAGTTGCTACGATCAGACTACTGTAACATTTAGAGCATCCAAGAGAGAAAATTCTTTCACAAAAGCCTTGTAACAAGGGTCTGGGCTTTAGGAGCTTTTGCAGAGGGCCAGAGCTTTTCTGCTCAGTGACCCCAGTAGCCAAAGTGCAAGCCACATTAGTTCCAATTCAGGAACATCTCAGGTAAAAGACAGATCACAAGTTCCTGCCGATAGAAACTTTAAAAACAGCCAGTTTATTTTACAGTGTAGGCTGCAAGTATAGTCTTGCAAGACTAAACAAATAAAGCCCAAAGACAAACCTTCTGTTCCTGCAGAGCTTTTCAAATAGGTCCAGTGTCTGAGTGTAGTTGGACACTAAAACCACCTTGTCGTTACTGGTGCTTTTTGTAACAGCAAGGATGTAGTCCAAAACCAGCATTTTTCCTGGATAAAAAGGAAAGAAAGAAGAAAGCTAGAGCAGAAGTTCCCAAATACCAGACCTTGGAGATGCACTTGATAAGATGCTAAATACAGTCTCATGGCTGCCTGTATTAGGCAGCATATTTGTACTATTGAGTTCCACAGTACCTGAAAGCTGGGGCTCCACAGACTTGGTGCTGTAGCCAGCAGGGAACAAATCCAGGGCTCCCATAAAACCTTCTTCCTCTTCCACACACTTATCATGGATAAGAGCAGGGTCTGGAGAACAAAGAGAGCTCAGAGACTGTGGAGTGCACATGGGAAACCCAAAAAAAACCCCACCAACAGTGGAAAAACCAAACCCACTGCATGAGTGGAACAACTCACGATTACAGAGCTTCTTCAAGGAAGTAATGGAAGAGAGAGATGACACACTGATTTTGCCCTCCTTCAGCTCCTCCACTGGCTTGGCTTGCTTCAAGAAGTTCTTGTACAGCTCAGCCTGCAAAGGTGTCAGTCTGAAACAGAATGAGAGCTCTGCAGTCTCAGCCTGTCCCCAAACCAATCCCATCCTTCCTCCTTCATCTACACAGTGGGTTCCTTTTAGCTCAATTTTTTTTAGCTACAGCACAGACAGCCTAGAACTGCCTCCAAGGCTGATGGCAGAGCATTGACATCTCAGCCCAGAGCTGGAAGTTCACAGACACTCTGCAAAGCCCAGGGCTCTGCTGTACACAGCTGCCCAGGGCACACCAGCTGGCTGGCAGAACCACCAGTTGCGGGATGTTCATCCTTGCTTCAGGAGGAAAAGCAACATATTGCTAACAGCTACAATCTCATTCCTAGAGGGAAGCAGTCACCGCAAGCATTGGAGGGCTTTTTGCTACTTTTTAGTCCTTCCCGTTGCTCCTCTCATTTCCCAGAGTATATGCTTTCTGGTACCTGCAGCAGACCACTTGCTCAATCTTCACTGGCAGGTATTTGGACAGAATGTCCGAAGTTCTTCGGATTAAACACCTGCAGGGAGGGAAACAAAGATCAGATGCCTGGATGATGTCAAAACCCTGGTTTATCGCTATTATTCCTCATGAGCTCAACACAAAAGTTTTTTTGATATCTTATCTCCAAAAGCCTGTGACAGGTCCAAGACACGGCAAAGGCCAGACACCCACCATCCACACTAAGAGGCTCCATCAGCCCATACTATAGAGTCCAATACAACCCTCTGTCTTTGTGAGGCTTCCAAATTTGGTTCATGAGATTTGGAAGGATCAGGCATGGTTCTACCCAAGGGAGCCCAGTCCCTTACAAAAGAAACTCAGCTCTTCCTCAGGCTACCAACGGCATTCTCAACTTGAGCTACAACAGACCGGTGGCATGGACAACAAACAAGGATAGGATTTAACCACCACACACTACAGACATAACCCAAAGTACAAGCAGGCAGCTCCCCACATCCTCAGCCAAGAGGGGTTCATTGTCTGGCCCAAGATTTCAGCAAAGGGCATATCTTTTGGGGGTTCTAGAAATGCCCCATGGAGCGGTTCTACCATACTTTAGAAAAGATGGGATGGACTAGAAAAAACACTAAACTGAGCAACCAGAATAAAAAAGAAGTGCAGAAACCCAGTTCTGCCAAGAAATGTCAAAAAAATGATGTTATGAAACCTACAGAAGAAAGACAGCAGGAATATATGACAGCCTTGAAATCTGTCAAAGGCTGTTAAAGGAATAATCTGGTCTCCAAACCCATAAGCAGTAGGATGAAAAGTAACAGGCTTAAACTGCAGTAAGGAAGATTTATGTTACACATTAAGAGTATTTTCTAACTGCAAAGACAGCGATGCCCTGGAAAAGGTGTCCTGAGGAATCTTTAAGGTTTCAGTGCTGGGCGGGGGTTAAGTAGGGGAGGGTTTAGGTCCAACACCTTCTACCTTGGGACAGTAAGATTGATTAGTTGCCTTCTCCAGGGCCCTTCTTTGCATCACTGTCTCATTTGTAATTCCTACCAAATTCAATTGATTCATCTGCTACTACTTATGTGCTTCACCTTCCCTATTTGTGTATCATGACTGCTGCACAATAAAGGAAAGGACACACTTTTACACCCCTTTTCCATCAACTATAAAAAGAAATAAGTGCACCTGAAGAAGGAATAAGCTCTTCTTCTCCCAATCTTTCCTTTCTCTCACGCTTCTGCAAGCTGACCTGAGTCAAGGTCTCTATAGAGAGACTGTACTCAGTGTGAAATTCAATTTACCATGACTATGAACTGCAGGATTGTATTTGTGATGGTTGCAAACGTTCAGATAAAAAAAAAAAAAGAAAATAAACAAAGACACCAGCAATACTGAGAATTCAAAAGAGTCTCTAGTAAAAGTTCTTACAGAGAGACGGGCAATTGCCAGCAGATGTGGATAAATTGGTTGTATTCCCAAATAGAAAAGAAATCAGGTTTAAACAAATACCAAAAATCAACTGAAGAGAAAGAAGACAGCATTTTACGTCACAGAAGTACTACCTAGGGCTTGAAAGTCACATCTCTGACACTAGTAAGTCTAATCACATTAGCTCTACAGAGCCAATACAGCTGTGAAAGCATGAGCTGGACTCTTGTGACTTGGGCAATCAAAAGCAGAACTGAATGACATTCCTTATACTCTTTCTGTCTGCCGCTCAGCATCCAGGCTGGATAGATCTCAAGCGTGACCCAGTCTGCACTGTAGTTACATTAACACAAACAAAAGGATGCTGCCTGACTATGCAGATCGCAGGAGAAAACAGAAAAGTAAGAGTCAAATAATGATTCAGTATCTGAGTATATTCGCTTAGGGGTGACTGCAGCTAACTCTGCCATTTCGATGTGCCATTTTTCAGACTAAAGCTATGTGCTATGTAGATTTCTTAGGCAATAAATACTTGCACAATCACTTGCTGAATAGACGTAACTGGCAAGAGAATTCATTACAGCTACAAGTGTAATTTGGAAAGACACCAGTGTACACCAAAGGTTTATGCAAAAGCTCTGCAGAGAGAAGAGGGATGAAGTTCACCTGTTCACAATGCTGATCAGCTCTTTAAGCCTCTCTTCTCCTTTGTGTCGCTCAGCTTCGCTTGCATCTGCATCTCTGCCTTTCAAGATGGAATTTCAAAATGTCTTTTAAATTCCTGTGCAGTCCCTGTACAAAACAGAAGTGAAAAGTGACAATTACTAACAAATAACCTGTGATCAGTACCTCACAGCCCCAGTTATCATACCACAGGCATGGGGCTCAGCAGATAAAACAAACTTTCACCCATCGGTATGATCTGTTTTCCTTTCTAGCCAGGAAAGATTGAAACAAGGTAGGCAAACCTGAACAACAGAAAATCATTTTGTACTCCAACAACAACGCACTGCCAAAGGTCGTACAATTTTAGTTAAACCTGAGTCCAGTCAGGCATGTACTGGTTTTCCTCACATTCCAGCTACACTCTTACTCGCAGGTTTTGTCCTTGCAAACAACAGCACAGGCACTGGATGTGCCTGTCCCAAAATTATCTGTAATCAGTTGCTTATTATTGGTCACAAGCTGAAAGAGGGAAAAACGACTACTGCATGCAGGCAGCTTTGCTGGCAGTAGCTGCAATATTAACCTCATCTCAGAGAGAATGAACTAGAAGTACAGGGAGATTAGTCTTGCTCAAAGTACAGGTCAAGGGGGCAGGGGAAATCACATCAGCTGCCTTTAATAACTACCCAAAATTGAAGCACATGGAAAAAACAGATGTAGAACATCTACCACCCTATCCCATCCTTTCCTTGAGAAATCCTGAGGGCAGAACAGCTGAATAGAAAAAGATATAGCCTAAATGCTGCTTGTAAGACTAAGAATCTGATGAACGGTGTTTAACTAGAGTTGTGCACGCTCTAGAATTAATGAGAAGCCTCTCGGACTGGATGCCCAACAATCTGAGACAAACATGGGTGACAAGTTATAGCAACAAGGAAATGATTTACAGATTGGTTTATTTTCTTTCCTTGGCAGAAAAAAATGACCTTTCTTGGCAAAGATGAGCTGTTCCACACTGGAAAGCAGTAGACCTGCTCTCAATCCAGTGATGCAGGAGAAGATGCAAAGACCACTTTGCTTTTAAAATTAAAACAGCTTGCAGACATAAGCAGAGCATAGGAGCCAGAGACAGAATATTTCAGTCTGCTATCAGCAATTGTAGCAGGTGTTTGATCCTGAAAACTCACACTAATCAGTATCTCTCCTCCAGATTCTTTTCTATCTCAGATGAAGTTAACCCCATATTCACAGGTCTTCCTTGCCTTCAAAAACAAGAGCAGTCCTAACCTCAATACTAGACATCACCCTCAGTTTTCTCTCACATTATCTGAAAGTGGGATGGCAGACTGCCAGAAATTTGGGCTCTGTTGCCTAACTGCCACCAGGTACACCATTCCGCCTTGCATCAGTCACTTCAACCTCCTGTGCCAGATGGATACGAGAGAGAGCAGGGAAAAGCTGTCTCCCAGGCTGCCTCTGTACACAACACAGAGAGCATGTCATGTCAAATCCCCCTCACCACAGAACCTCTCCCTACAAATACTAACTCCTGGCTTAGTTTTCTGAATTTGCTAAAGCCTGGGAGTGTTGTCAGAAATACCGTTACAAGCTGGCTCTTTCTGCCCAGCAACGCCCGCAGTTTCTCCACGGGCTTATTGTCAGGGAAACTCCTGGCTTAGGTGGACATTTTGGCTGACCAGTATAGCTGCACAAGATCAGCCATGTAGTACTCAGGGTCATATATTGATTTTACCTTAATTAATTCCCCTTTCAAAACATCTGTTAGACTGGTGTACTTTAAATCACAATCTTTTTGAAACAGAGCTCTGATGACATACAGCCTCTCGAACAGGGGACTCTGATCTAGACTTTCTGGACACAAACTGAAGGACAGTAAGTCCTCCAACCCGTACATGACTGTTCCTCTCACTAACGTCTCGGTTGCTGCTTTCCCTGGCACTGGTAGCTCAGGGAGGCCTTGCCAGACCTCCCCCTCCCTCATGTTTCTCACACATTCGTGTCTTACCTAGGATGCCCGAATTGACAAAGTGCACCAAGCTGAAATATTCAAGCAGGTCATTCTGAATGGGAGTGCCTGAGATAAGGACTCGTCGAGGTGTATTTAAGCTGTTGAGAGCCTGATACGTTTGGTTTTCAGAGTTCTTCAGTCTATGGCCCTTTGAAAAAAAAAAAAAGGAAAAAATGGAATGAAGCTGATAAATGTAGTGGCCCTGAAGGGAAGCAGCTCGGAGATTCATATCAACACTGACACACTGTATCTCTCACATGGCATCTCAGGACTTTTCCCATTCCTGTTACTGGACTAAATGCTGTGTGTGTATTCAAGTGTTGTGACGGACTTCTTTCAAAGGCAAGAATCTGGTGGGAAACCTGAAGCCATTACATGAGGAAATACGACATTACAAGCTTCCCAAAACTAGGAACATCCAAGTAAGAGGGCCTACCATGAAAATAACAACCACAACATGGTCTGACTATAAGAACTGTTTCCTGTTCAAAGATGGGACGTTTTCAGCTACCAACACTAGGCACTGGACTCTGGACCAGTAACAGTGCCTCACCAAAGGTCAAGATCACAAGCCATTCAGACCACCTATACCCAGGACTGCCAGGCCTTCATGCACTCGTAAAAAGAGGTTCTGCATCTCTTACAGGGGTAACCTGAACACAGGTGCCGTTTCCCATGTCTGGGAAAAGCAACTTTATTAGCATCTGAGTGCTACACTGTAGGACAAAGCATAAGTGATGCAATGGTTTTTCAGAAGTGCCGGACCACTGCAGAGCTGAGTATTTATTTGGAATACATGGAAGACACAAGGCCAAAGATTCGCATTCCCCAGAATCCCTAGCTGCTGACCCCATAACAGAGGCACGGGAAGGTCCTGGACTCGGTAGATAAAAGGTGGATGGGAGTTATACTTGTGAGGATGCTCGCTCTTTTTAAGTGCCTTTCAGCACAGTTGTAGCAAATACACAACCACACCACTGGATGGCACCACTAATTAATAAATCCCCTCTAACTGGCAGCAGAGGACACCTCAACAGTGGCTGAGGACCCCAGATTAATCGTTTCAAGGAGGCTGAGGGCATTTGTTTTATTTTGTCCTTCAGAGTGTCTCTGGCTCTCACTACCTATAACCACAAACAGGGAACAATAAATGAAAAAACAACTCCATTTCAGCCATGTGAAAGAAGAGCTTGACAACACAGGCTTGGCAAATCAAGATCCAGCAGTCAGCAAGCAGAGTCAAGCCAGCTCTGTCTCTTCTTGAAGAAGAAACATATGAGGTAACTCCTCACCCAGCTCTCCTACCTCTGCCCCAAGCAGGAGGCTACAGAAAGAGGAAGAAGGCCCTGCCATAAGAGCGCCCTTCAAACTCCCCAACAAGCACAGAGTTAAGATGGCCAGATAAAGTGGCTGACAGCAGCCAACACTACACTCAAGAGCATGCTGAATCACAGAATCACTTAGGTTGGGAAAGACCTCGGGAGTCTCCAGTCCAAACTCTTGCTCAAAACAGAGCCAAGTTAAAAATTACTGGGCAGAACATAAGGCAGGCCAACAGAAAGTACTTCTCACTTTAGCAAAGGCAGACACAAACAAATGAAAATCAGGTCAGTGAGCCAAGGCCCTACCATCCCAAAAGAACAAGGCCTTTTTCGGAGTCCAGGCAGGCAGTGGACCTCCTTTCTGCTGCATATTTCACACTGAGAGGGCCCAAGTAGGTACCCCTCGCTCTGTGAGGGACCTACAAAGTGGCCACAGTTAGCATCACCTGGATTTTCTTCCCATCTCAGCTCCCGAAAACACCCTCCCTTGTTCAGACTCACCCAGTATGGACGAGCCAGTTACACAGAGCCTCTCAAACACCAGAATGGGTGCTGTCCACAGCTAAACCATGTTTTTCACTGCCCTCCCCGACTTGAGGAAAGTAGAACCAGTTTTGCCAAGATCTCAAGAAAATATCAGGAACAGATTCTCCCTTAAAGATTCCCCTGTACCTCATCACATATGACCAGCCAACACTGCCCTTCTGTAACGCCTCAGCATGGAGTCGGAAGGTCTCATAGGAGATGATCAGGATGGGTGAAGGCACTCGAAGGCCACGCTGGTTCATAAGCCAACTGCAGACAGAAAGGGGGAAAAGGAAAAAAGAGGCATGAGGAAAACTAATAGAAAAGGGTTCAAGGTCTGTAGTCCAAACTTTTGCCTTAAAAATCTAGGAAAATCTGTCTGTTTCAATTACTCTGTAGCATCCCTTCCACCCACATATACTCAGGCTCCTTTCCCCACAACTGTCCCCATTTCCGTCCCCCTTCCACCTCCGCCCACTCCTTTCCTGGCTTCTGGCTGGAGCAAAGAAGAGGCACTGGGACTGCCCTAACTTAAGCACGACTGGACTTGGATTATTCCAAAAGATCAACTATTACCAAACATGCAAGGGCCTCATCTAAACCTGTTAGTGGAGAGACCTTCAGCAGTCTCCAGAGCTCTAATGACAGCTCAGACACGTTCACATGAGCTGCTGTAGGCTTCTTCCAATGCAAGATTTTGACCTAAGCCAGCCAATCACACCATTTGCCAAACATTTCTGTACCTAGTTTACGGTCAATCTCTTCTTTGGAGCCTCCATCAATGGCCAGCGGCTGGATCCTTCCCCCCAGCCATTTCTCTACTTCATTGTACCAGTTTCTCACCAGGCTGGAGGGAGACACCACCATGGCTTTCTCAATTTCAGGCTTGCAGTCTGGACTTTGTCGGAGAAGCGTCCACATGAGTGTGATGCACTGCAGGGTTTTGCCCAGCCCATTTCATCCGCCATGATACAGCCGTGACTCCCGGGGATCCGCCGGCTCGTCACACAGTCCCACAGGAATTTCACTCCCTGTCAAAAAATTGTTCTTTCAGAGCAGGATGGGGATATCAGCAGAATGACAACTTCATTACAGCTTCTTTACCGCAACACACAGGACTGATACTACAACAAACAGCCAATCCTGTAGTACATCCCTGGGGACATGCAGCGTTCTAAAGAGGACAGAGGGAAACCACCTGAGACACAGCTAAATGCAGCCACATCTGGTCTGGAACAACATTACTGGTGCCAACACACACCTCATTAACAGGCACAAAATCTTACTGGATTTTAACTGTGTAATTATAACTAGCTTCCTGACACAAATTCCCAGAAATTTCTACCCTTGGCTGCATTAGATAGGCCCAGGCCATCAGCCAACCTGCATCAATCACAGCAAACAGGTTAATTGTAATAACAATAATCAATTAGGTAGTTTTAAAAACCCCAGAATCATAAGAGCAAGCAGAGTTGTTTCTGCTGCCTGGTTAGCGCTCAGAATGCCCTCAGCAGCCCTCATTGCTTCTGCCTAGAAGTGCAATGACTCACCTGGGGACTCAAGGTCCAAAGCAGATTTAGCCTTCAGAGAAGACAGAGGGCTGAGGTTACAGCCCACGTAACATGGTGGAGAAGAGCTCAGCCCTGCATTAGGCTCTGACACATCATGAAGACAGATAAAAGGGGTGGGGGCCAGGGATGAGACAAGCTCTGAAAATATTCTTCTATCATGTGATGATACAGAGTCAGAGAAAAACGGGGTATTGTCCCTGGGAACATACAAGCTCCATGCATTGTGTCAGCAGAGCAGAGAGTAAGGGACACAATCTAAACACACCTGGACAGATTAACCCCTCTGTGTTTCCACTATTTACGAGTGGGAGATGGAGCTCCTTTGCTTGCACTTTCAAGGCTTTTTCTTTCTTTCTTTGGCCCATAACAATAGGTTAATGAAGTTTATTTAAGCTGGTTGAACTGGTTTGTATGTATTATGAATAATGTATTAACATAATATATTATGAAATACAATACTGACTAAAAGAGTGCATTTGGCTGGGGATCCATTTGGGTAACCTCCCACCAACTGGTCAAAAGACATGACAAAGACGGAACAAAGCTGTGCAACAGTCTGAGAGCATCACCTGAACAAAGTAGGAAAATAAAGCAGCACTGGAATCTTAGCAGACAAAGACTTATTAGTCAGACTAGAACGCAGACTTCTTTATCAGAGATATCTGTCAAAAAACAGCGTGCCTAAGACACCAACATAACTATCATTATTTGACAAAAGCACCAGCAGGCAGTATCTTACCCAAAACCAGAGTGCCTTCAGCTATGTAGCCAGAGATGAGCATTACACTGGGTCACAGGTTCTGTACCAACTCTAAGATAAAAGTACAAGCTAGGAGCACTCCCAGAGCCATCTGAAGATCTCCCATCCAGGGACACCTCTAGGTTGACATGCTTAGCCTGCAAGATCAGCAATCACGGCTTCTATCTGTGCTGCCTCTAGGCTTAAATGATAATATACTGCATCTGTGATGACCTTCAAACTGTCCAGATACCTACATTAGATATTTAGACATTAGTATCCACTGCTTCGATATTGGTGATGCTGCACATATTTATAATATAAAATGTTTTCAGCACTCTCCACTGGCGAATTCCAAGTCTACCTAGGTCACAGACAGCTCACATCTACATAGGGTAGCTTCCAAATAAAACACAATGAAGCAGGAATCTACTCCACACTGTGTTGGGAGCCATGGTACCAGAAAGAAGAGCTTCATGTTTCCGGACTCAAAGACTGCAGATCAAATGAATTCTGCTGACCAGCAAAACACAGCAGTGGGCAGTCCTGCTCTGCCCAAAGCAAGACTGAGCTGCAACATAATTTATTGTAAATATATCCATTACCTTCCACAGTGAGTTCCACTCAGCAGAGCTACATCTCCAGACTTCACAATAAGTAAAGCTGGAGTTTCAGCCCTGACTCTGTAGGATCCCATCTCCTTGCAGAATCTTGTCTTTTTCCCAAGGTATCACTGGTGACACAAAACTCAGCCAACGTGCTTTCCTAGACCAGTGCAACCAGTGCACCACAGTCCCAGAAACTCCTCAGTTTCCACTATCAGCTGACCTGACCTACAGCCCCACAGAGAACACACAGGAGCATAAGGCAGCATCAGGTTTAGGCTGCGAATGCTTTGGCCCTACTAGATGAGAGGCAGAGAAGAGAAGGTTCTTACCCGCAAGCAAACAGTAAAATTTCCACATTTTTAAGACAAACAGCACTGTTGTAATACTCCTAGCATGCCTTTCACTTAACATGGGACAGAGAATATTTGCAGCATTCAGGCTTCTAAGAGATGGTTAAAACAAACATTTCACTTTGCATTTGCAACGGACTAGAGTCTGTTAGGCTGTCATGCACTGTTAGTCTGTGAGGTCTACGTAGACCTGACAGTTGGTGGGGAACATTCCAGCAGAGGAACTGCAGCTTTTTGAAAAGCCCAAGTCCTCCAGCCATACCCTCAGGTCCCGATGGAAAACTTACTTCTCTCTGATGGGGCCGTAAAACCCGGCTGAGGATAGGATCCACCACAACATGGACAGGTGCTTTGTCCCTGCAGGAGGCAGTCAAGGAAGAAGACAGTGTGATTAATGAACTCAGCACAGCATATGTTTAGTTTTTCTAAAATCTCACTGGCTATACTGAGGACTCCCAAGTGGCATGAGGGAAGCAACTGCTGACAAGAAAGTGAAAAATGGATTAATTCAGTTTAGAGAATGAAGTCACAGGGGCCTGATCTGGAATCTAAAATATCAGTGAAAACATGTATTTGGGCTGTGGTTAAAACAAGGGCAGAATGTGTTCAGAGACACAGTTAAAAAGTCATTATTCTTTTCTTGTTTCAACAATACTGTAACTGCACTGCTGGAGAGAGGAACCCCCTCCTCTGTCCACGAAGATCCAGCCAACAGCCCTCTTAAGTTATAACAGCACAAAAGGAACTACTTCAGAATAAAAACTATTAGTTAGCCTAACATTTGACTGTCAGTCATCCCCCTTTGCTTGTCCCTAGATGCTGATGTTTCCTGACTAATGTCTAAGCCGTAAGATTATCTAAGCAGCTTCTCCATGTGTGCATCCTCATTCCTTGCAACAGGTTTAAATTTTTGATGAGCAGGAGATGAAACAGCCTGTGGAAGAACGCAAACAATCTGGCATTGGTACATTCCTTCTTTGATTGTTACCATACTTGAAACAATGCAGAGGCAGACTACTTGGAATCAAACTTCCCTCGATGTTCAGACCCCAGCTCAGACATGTTTGGGAAGAAAACTCCCAAACCCACACGTTACAAGGAGGTCAGAGCTGAAGCATTTGTGCCAGGTGATGACCTCACTTGTCTATTTTCAGCTGGTCGTGGGCACTCAGCAGCGGGCGGCTCATACAGAACCAGAGCTCCTTCCTCAAAAGGGTCATGGAGCGGACTCCTCAGCCCTGCCCGTTTGATGCCCAGCGCGCGCAGCCCAGTGGCCCTGAAAGCAAACAAAGGCAACAACTCAAAGAACAATTCTTCCTGGGAGAAAGCAGAGCCTTGCAGAAGAGCCTGATTATGTTAGGAACAGCGAATAAACTGAGCGCTGGAGCGGAGATGCAGGTACAGCTGGTGCAGACGGCAAACCCACGCAGGGTGGTTGTCTGACAGCACTCTGCCAGCACATAGCGGGTAGCTCTGTGGCAGGAAAGAATAACAACGAAGGAGCAGAGGCAAAGATGGAGCAATGGCACTGCCCACCAAACAGGCACGACTGCATGCAGCAGATGCCAACATGCTGGCACACACAGTGTAAGATGTCTTGCAAGGTGAGTGCAGCCTCATCCCAGGCAGCCAACAATAAACAGGCACAATGTCTCCCTCAACTATCTCTGGGCATAGGAGCTACTCCCAGTACCCAAAGGTTATTCTAGCTTTTTGACAGACAAGCAGGATTCCAGAACGCACGCCTCAGCAGCTCGATAAATATATACCCACGTACCTATTATATACTGAGTCAAATCCTCTTTTTTGCATCGCCTAACCCAGACCTAGCCAGAGTTGTACATTTCGTACAAGGTCAGGAATTGATTTTTAACAGGAATGAAGTTTTACGGTATCACAGTTTGCACCATACTGCCATTACCTACTCTAGGGTATTATCTGCTCTCTGCTGAGCAACAGTAGTTGGTTTGGCCTTGGAGCAAATTTCTGTGAAGAGCAGAAACCAAGGACACAGTTCCTTTTCCTAGTATTGCCTTTTGATGTCATAGCTTTGGAATGAACATAAAGAGAACATGCACAGAAATCCCTTTTCCCATTACAACTCAGACAATTGTACTCCCAGAATTGATTTTGCTGGGGAAGATTCAAGCAGGGTCAATTTCCCACTGCTTGCTAAAGCTCCTCGCAAAACAAGAGTGTATCACAAACTGAGGCAACAGTGCATGCACACCAGAAAAGAGCACACAAAACAGCCTCGTCTCCCAATTAAAAGAGGAAGATAATAGCCACAGAAGTAGCTTTCCAGTGACAGTTCTGGGGCTTTTCCACAAGCTAACTTTGACAACGCTTTTGGGCTGTCATTTCATAGTCAGTATCTACCTACAGACATATTTTTACAACTAAAGCTTCACCCAAGCTGGCTGGTCTGCATTTGAATTTTTCAGCTGGAGGGTGAAAGGGAAGAAGGGGACAAGAACAGTTCCATTTGTTTCTGAGATCTTGTGTTTCACTGGTTCAAACCAGCTGAGGCCTTTGAACTTCAAAACTTCCTTGCTTTGAAGATCACCTTGAGACTCAACACACCAAGCCAAATAGAAAGAAAACTGGCACATACTATTTTTTTAACCTACAGCCTTCTGTCTGTTAGTATCATTAGGGTGTTATTTAGATGGTAAATCTTCATTGCTTGGAATTCATCCCTGCTTTTGTATTTGTGACATGGTGTACAATCTTCTGGCACTACATCAAATACATAGCAGTAAGAATACAAAATCCAATTCTGAAACGTAGGATTATCCAAACTAAACACTAGTAAGAAATATGAAGACTTTGCTAATGTGCCAGTATTTTTCTTCTGGAATTAAGTCAGGATTTCTGGAACATATGCATCAGTGCAAAAAATAACAATAATCCCCACAGATATATTTGACAGGCCTGAGCATTGCCTGTTTTACCCAAGGCAGTCAACACAGAAAATCTTTAAACCTCCTCATCTTACCTTTATAATTTGGAATGGGGACTTTGAAGGGTTTGGACAAAATGCTGCGGATAAAAGCCTCCTAGGAATTCAGAAAGAAAACACGCTTAAGTAGTTTGAAATCAGAGATTGCTCAAGAAGGCCAGCCCAGGACATTTTTTGAGAACTCAAATTTGCAAAGTGCTGAGAGTCCCTTTATTCAATCTATTCAAGCTTCAACCCCAACTATTTTCAAAAATATCCAAAAGGAAGAAAGTAACGAACCAGCACAATTCCCCCCACCAACTCTGCTTTTCAAAACTATTTTTCTTTGGGTTTTCTAATGCGCGAAATTGATTCTTCGTAACTCCCATCTTCTTAAATCCACTGGCATTATAAACTTCTTTAAATGCTATTGCTTCCCCTGCCTTTGTAATTCAGTCAGGCAATTCACTTCCTGTAAACGAGTTGGGTACCCATTGTAGAAACTGGATCAGCAAGCACCCAGCCAGCCCAGCACCTAGCTCCAGCAGTGGAAGCCCAGGGAGAACTGGGCAGACAGCACTTGAGCCATCTGTGTGGAAAGCTACCCACGTCCCTTGGCACTGTCCGTCACAAAGGTCCCACAGAACTCTTACTCAGGATTTCCATTATACAAAGTACCCTCACCAAACCTTCAACATTAAACGGCTGGAGCTAGCAAAAGATCTCCCCTAAGACTCTGTGTGTGTGGCACTTCCATAACACCTCTGATTAAATGGGTCCATGGAAATTTAGCCCTCCTGGGACTCCTTGATGAACAAGCTCCACATGCAACTCATTTGCTATGGTGTGCTAGCAGTAACACGCACTTACATGTGACTGCTATCCAAGCAGTGAGGCCTATTGGTCAACTGAGCCAAGGGTTTCCGGAAAGGCGACCTGTAACATTCTCCACTCTCTGTCTCGCTGACAGGCTTCTGTCTCTTCCGAGTCTGAAAAACAGAATAAGGCAAAAACAACTCAGAGGCATCTGGTGAGACCAGAAGATAATGCAGCGCTGTCACACTCCGTAAGCACCTAACCCACACAGACAATCCACGCACCCAGCTGAATATCTCTGAACAGACCCAACCATTACTCACCTTCACTGACAAAGGACAGCAGCAACACCACCAAGGTCCCCACGACCTAATGTTTAACCACATGAGGACTAAAATACTCTCTCTAATTAAAACACGCTATCACTTTCCAACCTGTAAAGGAGCAGGCTTGTCTGTAATAAGATTCGTGCTGCCTCTCCCCCCCTCAAAAAAGCAGAAGAAAAAAAAAAAGGAAGGGTCAGTAGCATGGAACAAACTACATGAAAGTCCCCAGAGGGTGTCATGGCATCTGTTGTTAAGCAGGTGAAAGGCCTCACGCTGAAACCTAAATTGCAGAAGCTTAGCAAGGCATGAAGATAAATAAGTCATTGATCTGTTTCCTCATTTAAAACAGCCCTCTTCAAAATGAGACATGGCTTTAACACCTGCTGGCATAGAAGGAGGGATTTGACACAGAAAGCACTAGGTGAGACTCTTTGACCTGTATGACACAGGCCATAGCATCATGTTTTGTCTTAAACATCTACCTATTCCTAGTTACCAGCCCTCTCACAAAACACTTGGGGAAGCTCTCCAGGGATCGTTTCTTCCATAACCATGAAGCATCATCTATTAACAACGATGTTCTTCTATCAACTACATGCCCAGACACAAGTTTCCCACAAACAGATGCAAACTCTCTTGCAGAGAGAACTTGGGGCCCGACCCCCGATCCCCAGCAGACGGGGTGGTTACAACCTCACATCAGGCACCAGAGACCGACTTGGGCAGCGACGGGTCCGCGACCGCCCCCGCGGTGCAACTCCCTGCCCGTGGCTGGAGAGGCTCTGGGCATCCCGCCGGGTCGAGCCGGCCTCGACGCCGAGGGGCACGAGAGCTCCCCCATCCCCGCCGAGGACCCCTCGCTCACCGTCGGGGGACGCCAGGCCTCCTCCTCCTCCTCGTCGCCCGCCTTCCTCTTGGCAGCTGGCTAGGGGCCAGGCTCCTCCTCTGGAAGTAGGGCACACAAACACATCCTGAGCGGGCGGCGGAGCCGGGGGAGCCGCGCAGCCCCCCGACCCGGCCCGGCCCGGCGCCCCCAGCCCCGCACTCACCATCGCCTCACGGGGAAGGAGAGAAGCGGGAGCGGTAACGTCCCGCACGCGTACCGGCCCGCGCGCGCCGTGCTGGAGGCGGGAAAGGCGCCGAGCGGGCTCCGCCCCGCCCCTTCTCCAAGGCAACAGGCGTGGCCGAGCGAGTGCCGAGCCGCATCGATGCGCTCGGGGCACCGCTATGGCAGGGAGGAGAGGGGATGCGACCGACCGACCGACCGAAGTGCCGGGGGCCGTGGGCGGGTGGACAGGCCAGCGGTGCGCTGGCGGGCCGGTGGAGGTCCCGTCCGCCCCGGCTGCTGGAGCCCCCCCGTGCCCGGCCGTGGGCAGGGGCAGCTCCCGGTAACGGGGCAGGCGGCCGGCGGCCCTCAGGCCCTGCTCATGCCCCGTCGGTACCGGGGTCGGGCGCTGGCCGGAAGGTTGGCGCCGTTTCCGGACAAAGGTGCGAGGGCGAGAGCTTGGGCTTTAATAATGGAGCGAGTTGTGAAGGCCGAGCGCCGTGGCTTGGTGAGCGGTGCTGGCAGGAACGGAGCACCTGTGCCGTAACAAAAGCAGCGGAGACCATTCGCACCGAGCGGAGAGGGTTGTGGGCAGGGAGGTGCCTTCCCTCTACAGTCGTGTTTCAAAACAGACTGACACTTTTGCATGATGTTATGTCGTTTTACATACCTGCCCCGTGAACAGCTTGGCTGACCCCAAAGCCATAATTGTGGACCAGCATCTGTTTGTGCACTCACGGAACAAATGACAGTCCCTTTTGTACATCCTAAAGGGTATTTGGGGGGGTTCAGGGTGAAAAGCAAAACAAAAGCCGCAGCAATTCGAGCGTAGGTTTGTTTTCCTTGAAAGGGAAGGGCAGGCTAGTCCTTGGGAAAGGGTGAGGCTGTTCCTGTTCCATGGATCATAGCTGACATGATAAATGAGGACTGGGGCTTCACCAAGCAATTTAAAGGACAGACTTTTTACAAATTGCAAAACCACAGAGTTTTGGAGACATCCAGCTAAATTCTTCTGGCTGCACAGGGGAATCCCCAACAACCCTGTGAAATAAGCCAAGACCTCTGATCCATGCAGTTAACTCTCCCATCAGCAGGCAGAGGAGGCACCCTTGAGATGAGATTCCCCACAGCCTGTGTACAAGATGTGCCTCTCAGACCATGTCCTCCAAAGCCTGTAGGTTCCCGGAGGCCTCAGCGACTGACAGCTTTAATAGATCTTGGGAAACTCATCAAATCTCCAGACGCCTTCCGTGGAGCACCTGGGGACAGGCAGGGAGTGAAACGTGGCCTTCAGTGCAGTCCAGCAAAGCAAACAATCCAATATGCAATGCACTGCAGCTCTTAAAAGGAGTTTGTCTTTTCTTCCTCCTCCAAGGAGGGAAGGAGAAGGGGAAGGATAGATTTACCCTTTCCTGGTTGTTCCACTGGTAAAATTGGGGCATAAATTAAATGCAAAAACACTTCAGTTACTTCCAGTTGTACAACTGACCTTCTTAAACATCAAGAAACACAATAAGCCCCTTTGGCAGTATCCCCACCTCAAGTAATACACCATTTTTCTATTCAGTTTATTCAACATCTATGTTAATACAGTTTGCACCTTTAAAACATGGACCATAAAATAGAGTGGATATAAGACAAAGCTGAATTCTTGCATCTTTAGGATGTGAGGTGTAAGTGGACATAGATTCCTTGCAGCCTTTTATACCTCCTGAATATCTAGTACCTTAACGTTACTTTTTCCCCTGTCTTTTAAGTCCAAAATCCATTTGTCAGTATTTTATTTCTGAAGTGCTTTTAGAGCTCAGTGACGAATGTTAGATGTTGCAATTACTGGCTCACTGGGCAGAGAGTGGTTCTATAGGAAGGTAATTGGCTATTTTTTCTGGCATGAATAATACTCACATTAATAGCCTCCCTCACCATGGCTTTGAGAGCAATTCTGCTGCGTGCTTTTTTGCCTGCGATGGGAACAGCCATGTTTTCTGGCCCGAGCCTGACTGGGTCAATAATAAGAGGAAGGGGAGGCAAAATGCTACAGCAACAAGAAAAATTTTAGTTGTCTTACACTCAACATAGAACTGCTGAGGACTCCATCCTGCGACAGCTTTTCTCTTCTAACCGTTCGTGGCAAGTCCCAGGGGGAAATTAGGGGTGATGCTAATGCCGAGTGTGGCCAGCCCTCTTGTAAGCCAACCATGCTGCAGCCTGGGGCAAGGTGGGCTTGCACAAAGGATATCCCCTTTCTTCCCCAAAAAACTGGCTAAGAGATACAGCAGAAAGAAACGTTTCATTCTTTCCCCAGATGAGAAGGCCAAAGGGCTTGCCCAAGGCAGCAGGAGCAGCCAGGGACGAGGTCAGCCATGGCCCTTACCAGTGCCACTCAGTACTCTCTTTTCCACTGTTCTCTCCAACTGGCAACTTCAGACAGAGGTTAAGTCCTCCCCTCTTCCCCCTTTCTAATTACACAATTTACTCCTTTTCTAGCTGTAATCAGCTCCCATTTATACAGCCCTGAGAGATCACAGGATAATCACCATGGGGAATAATCCTATGATTTCCCTTGCTGTCTCTGCAGGATGCTGAGGTCCCTCCAGTACAAGCAGGCGAGGGGAGGATGTCAAACATCTTCCTCAGGGACTCTACAGGATTAGGCCAAAAAAAAACCCCATCAAACAGAGCCTGTCTTCCAGTCACCACCATGGTATGAACTCACAGCACTCCCTTGGTGTCAAGCACAGCCACACCACAGTGAGACCACTGTTCCACCCAGTCCCTGGTGAAAGCAGTGGCTTTTCAGCAACCTCCCTGATTTTGTGGGATCTTCCTTCTTTTACACCCCCTTTCTTCTTTTTTATTTTTTTTTTGTTGTTGAGACTCTTTCCTTTTGCTGTGGAGTGCAGGCCCTCCCCAGTTCCCCACAGAAATTTTTAAGAAATGCATTGCAGGAATTGGGGCCTCTTATCCAGCTCTTCACAGGCAGGAATAAGGACAGGTCCTGCTCAGGAAAGTTTGTGACCTTTGTGTCAGGCAGAAAACAGCATGAGGGAGAGATAAGTTGAGAAAATGTGTCCTGATGGAAGGGCACCTCAGACCTCCTCTAACAGCTTCGGCCATGCTGCAGTGAAAAGCAAAGGTGAAAATCTGTAATCACGGTAAGAAGGGCAGAGCTACAGCTTTAACAAAATTCAGCAGTGCCACCTGGATCTTCTCAGGTGAAGTTCTGAAAGGACCAGGACTGCAGGATGAAGACCCCCACACACCAGTATAGCTTGGCCATGTTCAGCTGGGAAAGTAATTAAGCATCCTTCCAGTTAATTCCTTTGCAAACCACGAGAGGGAAACTGAGTACAATCATATCAAGTTTCTGTCAGCTGGAGTTGTGATCCCGTTTCATCATGTCCGGAGGACAGCTCAACTGCCCTTCCACCAAAGTCACTTATTGAGAGAGGAAACATTATGTGCTTTAAAAAACATTAACTTCAGGGAGAAAAACCTTTTTTTCTTTTCTAGAGGTCAGGTGCTGTTCAACACGCAGCCAAGCTGCACGCTGGACCGAGGCAGAGCTTGGCAGAAAGGATCCCAGCAATGCCACTGCTCTTGGCACGTTTGCATGAGTATCACCCAAAAGAAAACTGAGCCATGAGCCCAGACTGATGCAAAGTGGGCAGCTGAGATACTTATCACCTCGGCCGTCTGATTGCTGAGCTGTCACAGTGCTCAAGCACTTAGCCCATGCCCGGCGGCGAAGCACTGTGGCTATGGGGCTGACCCACATCCCACCCGTCCCTGCAGGACCCTCCATTGCAGCCGTACAGCAACCGCTTCAGCCTGAACCCTGCTGTGTGCTGAGCACACCCAAGGCACAGCTGTCATGTCCCATGGCAGGGCGGCACAGCTGGGCAGCCGCTGCCCACTTTGCTCTCGGAGCCCTTCGCCATCACGTATTACATACTAGCTTCACAGTTTCTTTTGATTCATTTATGACTGCTGTCCCTTCGGCCCCAGTGGTACCTAATCCTTATTACCGTTAGAAGAGAAAAAATAAGTCTTGCTAATCTTGTTTATTTACCAAAAAAAAGACCCACAAAATCCTGTTTCCTTAAAGCAGCAAAGGCAAAAGGAGCAGGGAAAATCTCCACAGCTGCTACTCAGTGAGCTTTGAGCCCAGAAATATTGCACATCTGCTTCCTTCCTCAATGGGTTTGGTGTGTCCCTCTCCACATATCTCCTTGCCCCCAGTTGGAAATCAAGATGCCTCTCCTCGAGGGCAGAGACCTCCGCACTGTGCCAAGCCACATGCCGTGGCTTGCAGCCATGAGGTGGAGAAGAGACTGGTGGCCCAGAGATAGGAGGAGGACATGGCAGCAAGGAAGCAGGAAGAGGGGTAGCCTCCAGGTAGTGCAACAACCTCCACCAGAGACAAAGCCCTGGGCTTTCTCCTTCACGTTGTTGCTGCATCCAGCACTAATCACGGTCTCTGTCACTAATTTGACATTAAGCAGCTGATTCTTCTTCAGGCTCATGGCACTGGCTGAAGAGTACCTGGAAGCAGAGGCTCACCCACCAACCTGGTTTAGCATCGCTCACCTACAAATCGATGTCAGCTCCCAATCTGAGAAAATCATCAGCAACGCGAGTGCTTCAGCTGTTTCTTATTCCATGGGACTGCTTTCAAGAGCCAGCCCTTCATTCAGAGGAAGGCTGTCCCCATAGGTACTTCCCCCCTGCACCACCTTTGCTTCTAATTTTTTTTTTTTTCCAAAATGTTTTTAACATGCATGAGTCTGACGCAGCAACCCAAAATATTTCATTCGATGCAAGCAAAATGTTCTATTTTGTTTGCAAGCTAATTAGCCAGTCTTATCTCCCTTACCTTATAAACACAGCAAACCAACAACACACACCCTGCAAACATTAAAAAGCCTGTTTTAGGAAACGTCAGAGTCAAAGCTGTGTTGGCGCGTCCAAAAACACATCCCTTGTTTCTTAAGGGGAGGAGGGGAGACCAAAATTGCTTCCCAAATTCAGCTTGATTTTGCAAATAGGTTGCCCTGTGGAGGTCCATTTTTTCAAGAAAATTTACAATCAGTTGCGCTTTTCCTTGCCAAGCTCAGACTTTTACAGAGCCCTCGGAAAACTGCATAAACAAATCCAAGGGCAGATCTCAGCCTTGTGGACCAGGGACAGCCCCTGATTCTGTTGAGGTCCTCATCAACCACCCAGCACCCCACCAGAATTATCTGGGGCTGCGTTCAGGGGTGCTGCTCATGGGTAGAAATACACCTTTATGCAAGTCCAGCTGCAGGACCAGGACTGGAATAAACAGGATTGCAACCATCTTCCCATAACAGCTACCTCCATGATCTGTATGATCTATAGAGAAACACCCACCATAGTAATTCTGGGTGTGAAAAACAGAATATATATGAACATATATATACACACACTTACTTTCTAAGCAGTTAATCTCGTAAGCACCCTCTACCACATTTAAAAATATTTGCTTATCAGCTTGCATGACTGAGAAAGACTTCTCTGCAAATGGGTTTTTCTCCAGGGCAGGAGAAATTGCTTCCCTCCCTGCTGCCTGAGCTCCACAGAAACCGAGTGCTGGCTCTCTTGTGAGAACAGTTTGGCCCCTGCATATGATTTTTGTGATTTTATACAACCTCTAATGGCCAGGAACGAGGCTGGTTGGCACCAGAGGTGGTGTCTACACTGAGACTTGGGTATGAGGAAACTGGCTTGATGGGTGGTGGAGGTACATCTCTTATAAGACACCTTCTGAAGCATGCACAGTCGTAAAACACTAAAACAATATGATGGTGGGCAGACCATCATATTGCTCAGCTAATAAGGGATGTGCCACCCCTAACCATGTGTGACCACTCTCCCCAGCTGCTTTGGCTTTACTTAAAGAAGTCCTTCCTCTGGCAGGAGGCAAAATGTTATTCTCTCTGCCCCTGATTAAATCTCAATAGAAAAAAAAAATCTGGCACCTATAAGTAATGGCTCAAGACAAAGGAAACATCATTTCATTGGGGCAATTAGTGCAGTCTAATTAAACCCGAGACTTCTGATCACGCTCTGCTGATTAAGTGGGTTACAGACGCTCTGGATTATATTAATGAAATGAATCAGTTAATTACATGACAATCAATAAGAAGCAAAAAGTAGGAAAAGCAATTTGCCTTTAAATGACCATCTAAATTTGTCAACAAGATACATGTTTGTAAGTGTTAAGGGAAGGGGCAGACATGACAGATCTCTTAGGCACTAAGATAAGGATTTCTGATAGCTGCAATTTATGAAAAGCAGAGAACGTACAGCATCTCCCTAAAAAAAAAAATGTATTTTTTAATAATAGTTTACAAAACAAGCAGGACACCAGTGAACTCAGCTACTGGGGAAAAAACAAAACCGAAAACAACACCTTTAAAAACTTAGCGCTTTAATAAACTGAAAGTCTTAGTTTGGAGTTGTGACCTAAAATGGTCAGCATTGCTTTGAAGCAGAGACATTGTGGTCTTGAATGATTATCTGACTTAGAGCTCCCATCCAAATTGAAAACCTTGGTGAAGTGGGAGCTGGAAAATGACATTGTTAAAGAGGCAATTTTTGCCCTGAAAAGCTTCCAGCCTGAATGGAAGGACTTTATAAATAAAGGGGAAAAACTATTTTGTGAAAAATACAGAAATATCTGTTGTTCTCATTTTGCAGGGTTCAAAACAGGCAAACCGTGAGGGATTTTCAGCATTTGTAATGAGTGCTTTTAATAGTTGTGGGTTTTTTTAAAAAAAAAAACCAACAACAACAACAACCAAAAAACATTATTACCAAGATGGCTATTGAGAATTTCTCCTCTCTGAAAGCAGGCTTTTCAGGCAAGCTAAAAAGCAATAACATTTTCAAGAAAAAAAAGTCACTGAAAATGTCATAAAAAATGAAATGCTGACAAGCCAACAATCTTCCCAGCCTTCAAAAAGGGATTGGGTATTTTATTTTTACTTTCTGCTTTATGATTTTGGCTGGCTGGATAATGCAGAATTAGGAAGGTGACTTTTCCTTCTTCCAGAGATGCAGACCTGAGGACCAGAAAGATGATTCTTATCCCAAACTATGCCAGCAATTACAGACTCATTTAGGTGAGGAGGGACCTCTGGAGGTCGCTGGTCCAACCCCCGTGCCTCCAAGCAGGGCCAGCTTCAAAGATTAAATCAGTTTTCTCTAGGCTTTGTCTGGTTGAGCTCTTGAAGACCTCTGAGGATGGATGCTGCTGCACCTTCATCCCAGTCACAGAGATTTCCACCCAAGTTTTAAGCCTCCAGGTTCAGTGCCCTGGTGAAAAATGTCTTAATGCCCTCATTGCCCTGGGATTGTCATGGAAGAAATCCAGGAGGGTTGGCATACACAGTGGCACTTACAGTCAAAGGGGAAAGAACCTCAAAAAGAAAGAGGTGTGTGCCAGAGCTTTTCGAAACCTTCAGGCTCTGTCCACAGCCTTCAGTAGGGACATGAGTAATCGAGTGTGACTGCTGCTCTCCAAACCAGCCTCATCCAAACCAGCCATGCTGTGGACGCTCAGCCCCACCACAAGCCAGCCTCCATGCTGTGCTCCAAAAACTGTGATACCTGGTTTGTCATTCTTGTCTGTTCCCCTCTGTCCCCTTTCAGTCTGCCAGCAATTGCATTTCTGGGGCACAGGGCTATTTATGAGTCTCTGCAGCAATAAAACACAAAAGAAGAACGTCAGTGCCACTACCTGGCCTGCCAGGTGAGGAATTTGCTTGCCGTTTGTAGGCAATCATTTGCCATCTTGCACAGGAAGCAGATCAAGGTACTGGGGACTTTCAGCTCTAAAAACCACTAGAAAAAAAATGACACTGCCAGGAAGCAGAGGAGAGCGGATTTTGCAGTGAGACGGCTCGGCTGTCCCAGCAGCAGGTTTACTGAAACTAAGAGCTGTGGGCTCCTGGAATTGCTTTCTCAAAGTCTCTCCAGCCGGCTGCTGAGGCAGAGCCTGCAGAGAGTGGAGGCAAATACCTTTCATCTTTTTTAAGCTTTATTTCCAAAGGAAGCAGGATTATGCTGCCGTTCTCTTTTTTCCCCTCTAATAAACTTTTAAATACTTTGGCTGCTTGCATCAGATTTTCACAGGGGGACCAGACGTGCAGTTCTGAGAGATCTGGAGTAAACAGGCAGCTGGAGAGAGAGATAGGAACTCCGCTGGTGCAAAATGCTTCTCGCGACAGTCCCACCAGAGCATGAAACATCTCATCTACTGGGCACTGCAGAGTCCAAGCAGAGCTCGGCCTCCAGGAATAATTCCATGGGAAGTGGGCTGCACCGGTGCAGCCTGTCTGTCTCCCAAGTAAGTTGTCCTGCTTTGCAGCAGGTTTTGCAGTTTGATCTGAGCAACGCTTGTGTGCTAGCAGCAATAAAGAGTTCATTTCTAGCATGGAAGGAGGGTGTGCTCAGGGCTTCTGTAGTCCTGAGCTGCTGGAGCCACTCCATGTGCAGCTGCTGAAGAGCTCTGCTGCATCCTGGGGTGTATCATCAGGCATAAGCCTTGAGCTGCATCAAGGCATCCCTCCTCTCTACACAGTTGCAATACCCTGCCCAGTTTTGGATACCTGGTCTCAATGTTCCAGGAGATGAGAAGACCGACCAGCGTTATCAGAGCCCTTGAAAATAGGAAGCACAAAAGGAGACTGAAAAGGCTGCGATTGTTTTACTCTCGGAAAAGGGAAATACGAGAGCAATCTGCAAATTTGCAACAAATCCTTGTGAAGAAGAGAGTCTTCTCTGTCATCACAACAGGTAGGAAAGCAAGTGATAGGTTTCAGTTGCACTCCAAGAGGGTATGGGTTAGAAATTAAGGAAGAGCCTTGCCAAGAAGAAAAATAATCCTGTCTGGACAGGGATGGCATTCCACCTCTGCGGTTTTTAAGAGCAAGCAATACACCCTTCAGCTGGGTTTATACTTTGGGTGGCAGTGACCCCTAACCTCCCTCCCGAACTAATTCTATTTGGTCCATCGAGGAAGAGCCACTGTCACTGAGGAGACACCAGCAGATTAATGCACTGTCTGAAATAGATGGGCAGGTACAAACCTTAAAGAGAGGATGATGTTATTGTCAACTTTCCTGGTGTGCTTGGTGCTGCACAAAGCCCCAGAGGACATCTACCTGCCCCGTGGCTCTGGACAGGAAGGATGCTACAAATTCCAGATTTTCATTCATGCCTGAATTTCCTATCTATATTCCAGGAAAACCTTGGGGCTTTCCTCTATGCCACAACTAAACTACACTGAATTAGCGTTTTAAAAGCTCTGCTGAATCTGTATTCGGTAAGAACAATGTGACTGTTGCTAATTTAAACTTGGCCAAACCACTATATCACTGTATAGCGGAGAATTTCAGTCTGGATCTGGACTTTGCCATTTCTGTCCAGGACAGTTGACTGTGGAGTAAATCAGCACTTTCAGTCTGAATTGTAAAAATGCACTCACATAGGAAGCACATATAACACAGACCAAAAATCTCCCTGCTCGCCAGAGCAAATAGGCTACTGCGCGTGTCCATACTGTATGTGCAGTGCATATGGATGCATGTGCTGGACACTACCAGTGCCGCTCTGAACACTGGGAAGAAGGCTTTTCCCTTTTAAAGGCAGCCCAGTAACTTGTTCTTTTTGGAGAGTCTGTTGAAGGCAGGAGAACCCTAAGACAGCTGATCGTGCCACACACAGTCTAACCAGCAAACCTGGCACGTTTGTGTGCAGAAAAGGGAAAAAAAACTTGATCACAACTTGCCTTTAACTTAACCAAGACTGCCTTGATCTCATGAAACCCAGAGTGCTTGGAGTACAGAGGCACAAGTTCAAAGAGACAGCAAGAAGTTAATCTGAAAGCAAAAAGTGCTCTTCAGGATGGCGAGAAGAAGTAATTAGAAAACACAGCTATTCCAGAGCTTCAATAAATGACATCAAGGCAGCCATTACACACTCATTAAAGCATGAGGGTCCTCCACTCTTGTCAATCAAGAACAAAAACAATACTGTAGACACATGGGCCAGACTGCAAAGGCGGGAGCTGGTAGGGCTCCTTGCCACCCGGGTCGAGCAGGCAAAGGCAGCTACATCGACATCCACTGTGCTCCATGAGCTCCATGGAGCTCCGTAAGCTTCAGCTTTCTGTAGGCTATGTCCTATTTTGGTGTTACCCATCCAAAATGCACTGACTCTTTAGTTCAGCATTTTAATTATTATTTGTTTTCACCTTCAAAAACTCTAGCCTGGCCCACTCTGGTCCTGGGAAGCCTGGTGACAATTCAAAGGGCACTTACACTTTCATATCTCCCAGCCCTAGGCAAATGTAATGTTGGATTCAGGATCCTGTTGTTTCAAAACTGCAGATGCAGAAGGAGGTTCCCTTCTGCGTAATTCTTCCATCTCTAGCTTCTCGTCTGTAAAACACAGCTAATCATTGCATGGCTTTTGTTCCTTAGGCTGTAAGCTCTTTGGAGCTGTTCAAGGATACCGCACGTGAGGAGCCCCTCCATCAGACAAGCAGAAAATGACTTGCATGAGCTGAATGCAGGCAAGGTTGGCAGTGAGTGGTGACGTCTTTACCAGGAAAACTGGTTCACCCAAAACCAAGAGGAAGCCGTTTCCCTCCAGCAAGCAGCATCGGTATGCACCATATAGATCCAGAGCTAGTGTTTGTCCCATGGGCATTTCACCACCTCCCTTTCAACATTCTCTCTCTACTCCTGTCCGTAGCAGCATGACATTCAGACACTGCTCCCTGACTCGGGCTTCTTGCGTCCTACAGCCAGGCCTGAATCCCACATGGTGGTGAAAGCAAACCCGAAACTCTGCCAGATGTGTGCCCAGCTGCGCTGAGCGCACAAGCTGCGGTCCTCCGCTCGCTGCCTCTGGCCGAAGGAGCAGGCAGAGGTTGTGGTCTCTGGCTGGCTGCTGTGGGGCCGGAAGGGAATGGATGCGCTGAGCAGCGCAGCAGGTCCCTTCTGCGACCAACCAGCTCCTCCTCTTGCCTTCTCCCCCCAAGCCCAGGAGGCACCAGTGAATTATGCAGTGTGATGCGCTCCTGATCCTCGAGGGCTCTGAGAATTGCCTGGACACTGAGCTGGCTCCGCCAGAGTTCGGAAGATGCCGGCGCGACTGTGCTATACCCTGCTGCACGCTGCTGTCAGCTCTGCTTGCAGACAGATCTCTGTAAGCCTCCCGAGCTGCTGTGGGCCGGGGACTGCCGGCAACAGCAGGAGCCCTTTCCCCTTCTGAAGCAATGATCCCTCCTAAACCTGAAGCGATTGCATTAATCAGTTTGCCTCGTAAGTAGGCCATGCTGAATGTGTTTGAGCTGGGCTGATAAAATGGGGAGAGGAAGAAGTGCAAGGAGATTAGAAAGGAATCGTGCTTAATTTGGGAACGTCTCTGAAGATTTATTCCAAAAGCATGAAAGCCATAGAGAACGCTCCTGCCCAGAGATTAAAGATGCTCTGACTCACATCTCTGAGGCCTGACAATAGCTTATTCAGGAGAGCTGCCTGCAGCCACCAGACAGAGGAGACAGCTTCCCAAAGCATTTCAATTTTCAAGAGAGAAAAAAATAAAAAGACTAGACTTCATTAGTTTCACCAATAACATGAGATGTGTGTCGGTCCCCATCTCTCTTAAAAGCTGGTCTTTGCACCTTTCATATGCCTAAGAGAAAACACCAGCAGCTGTTGGTTGACAGCTTCTGAATTGCCACTTTCTGGTGTTTCCTATTGGCTTCAACCTCCAAACAAAGCAGAAGCCAGTGGAAGGCCCTTGCATCAGGGGGAATGCAGCAACCATCACCCCTTGGCCTGCTGTGGTCCTTCATGTCTTTTTCTTCCACAGAAGTGTAATCTAGGGGCTAAAGGGTGTTCAGCTGTTTTATCATGTTGCCTCTTCCAGGCCACCTGGTTCTCCCTGCTGGCACGTCCATCTTCTGTGAGCACCAATGACCGCTGAGCGCGTGTCCCCATTCTGCAGTCCCATGGATGGCCCATGAGGCACTGGGTGCGTGGACGGCGCCAGGATCTCAGCATCTTTCTCCAAAAGCTCATGATGGCCCGACTGTCCATGTCAACTCCAGGTGAGGCGTCTGAAGGAAAGAAGGTGGCACTTGGCAAGAGGATGTAGGAATTGGTCTTGCATTTTCCTGCTTTGCTCCTCTCATCAGTGGCAGAGGGGAAGGGGATGGTGAGGTTTGAGAGAGATGGGATAGCAAGTATAGGGAATAGTGGGAGTGCTGCCAGCAGACTGCCCTTTGGGAGTACTGGTGTAACTGAGCCTTGGGGATGAGCAACAGGACAGCACCAGGGCATTGGAAAGAAGGAATGAGAGTCAACGCTTGACTGATATGCGCACAACTTGACACCACATCTTACAACTATGTAAACACAGCCCTGTGTTTTTACTCCCAAGGACATTCTGGTAGATAACTTGGCGAAGAGTTTGTGGCTGATGCTATTGCCATCACACCACCAAGGTGAAGGCTGACGTGGGGTACACAAACTGGGAGGTGAAAGCTCTTGTCTAGGTGAGGCCAAGCTGCTGCTGCAGAGGGTGCTGGCAGCAGGATCCCTTTGCACAGGGACCCTGTATGGGACTGCACACCAGCAGTTCTAGGGGACAGGGGGACCAGAGGGCAGGAAAGCAGCCATGGCACTGCGTTGCCGACATGTCAGAGGTTCCCCTGCATCGCTGTGCAGCAGATTGTCTTCAATACATTACAGATGGTCCTTTCTGAGCAGCTACCACTGCTGCTTCTTGTTCTCTTCTCCCAGAGAGCTGGAGGCAGAGACAAGCTCAGCCTTGTAAGGGACTCTGCAGAGTTTGTTTTGATCTTCGTGCTGATGGGAAGGACAGCAGAGCCTGCTGAACAGAAAAGGCTGGTACCAGCTCTAGGCATCCAGGTAATTGTACTCCTCTCCCATCCATCATCCCAGGTACGGCAGGCTCAGTTGCCAGACCTAATGCCCTTTATGCCATTTGTTTCATGGAACCGGCTTGAAATTGATTTTGAAACACAAGCAAGAGGCTGTATCAATTTTCCCCATGGAGGTGTGACAGCATGTCTGCTTTCTGCCAGGTTAGATTATTTTTGTTCTCTGCTGTATGTGTGTGTGTTCCCCTGGCTCTTCACTGAGACAGGTAGAAAAGATCCCATATTTCCCAAGCTGGGCTGGTGGGAGAGAGGAGATGACTGATAACGTGACGTAGTGAAATGACAACCACCCCTGCACTTCACTCTGTGTCCATCTCCTGCACCCTCACTGGCTTTGTTTGCCAGGGGAAGGGTTCAAGGAAGAGATCTGAGGCAGATCCATTCTATGCAGCTCAGTCAGCCCTTTCCAGATCACGGAATCCATCTGCCAAGCCATGGCAGGAAACTGAGTTTAAGGCTAAGGCATGAGGTTTCCTCACCTGTGACAAGGGGACCTCATCCAAAGGCACCCTCAGATTTGTAAGCAGTGCAAGGTCATAAGACTGCTTTTCGAGGTCTTTTTTTGAGAGTGAAGCTTTAGAATTTGTCTCTCTAACTAGAACCTGTAGCACTAAGAACATACAAGAGGTGCCAGCCATGCCCCATGTCCCCCTGCTCTTCTGCAGCCGTGCAGCAAGATTACGATCGTCTGACTGGAGGTCGAGTTCCAGAGAGGATCCAAAATCAGAAAGAGAGTGATTTTATTTTATTTTATTTTTTCAGATTGCTTTCGTTTAAGTATTAACAGAGCAATCAAGATTTCCCCCATTCTTAAGCAGAAATCTTATAACACCGTCTGATCTTGAAGATTCCTGTTAACAGCACAGTGTCATTCAGCAAATGCAGCTGCCAGATCTGGTCCAGTGGCAGTTTGAGACACTGCCAGCTGGTGCAGACCTGGGGTGAAGGTAGTCCTCTCAGCCCCAGCCAGGATTCAGGCAGGGCTGGAGGAGCCTTTGCAAAGTTAGCCCAGCTTCCTAAAAGAGTCTGAAAACATACTTGTTCAAACCTGCCCTTTAAAACCTCCACAGAATCACAGGGTCACAGAGTGGCTGAGGTTGGTAGGGACCTCTGGATGTCATCTTGTTTAGGTGGCTCAAGCAGGGCACCTAGAGCTGTGTTGCCCAGGACCACATCCAGTCAGCTTTTGAATATCTTCAAGGACGGAGAGTCTACAACCTCTCTGGGCAAGCTGTTCCAGTGCTTGGTCACCACAATGTACTGGTGGTGCCTGGGGTAGTTCCTCCTCAGGTGCAGGACTTCGCACTTCTTGTTGAACTTCACAAGGTTCCTGTTGCCTGTTTCTCCAGCATGTCAAGGTCCTTCTGTATGGCAGCATGACCCTCTGGTGTATCAACCACTTCTCCTAGTTTATATCTCAGCAAACTGCTGAGGGTACACTCTGCCCCATCATCCAAAGCATTAATAAAGACTTGAACAAGATTAGGCCCAATATTGACCCCCGAGGTACACTGCTAGCTACTGACCTCCAACTAGACTTTGTGCTGCTGATCATCACCCTCTGGGCAAGGCATTCAGTCAGTTTTCAATGTACCTCACTGTCTGCTCATCTCCAGCAAGGGAGAGGTCTTGCTTTTGTCTGCAAATCTGTTGTCATGCTTCACTATCCTCCCTCTTGGGATTTTTCTTTTCTTCTTCACTGCATTTTGAAGCTGACTTTCGAATAGTCCCTCCTTGCACCTGGCTAAACCTTGGTGCCACGTACAGAGTAAAGTGGGGAGAGATGCTGCTTTTCATGATTTGCTCTGTCACTGAAGGGAATAGCCCTGGCTTGGAGCACGGGCTCGTTCAGCAGCATTTCATGTCTGTGCGTCTGAGCCTCTTGTTTTCTGATTACTCTGGGGCTGGTTTTATTAGTGGTTGATTGAGTGGTCTCAGCATGGCTGTCGTGGAATATCCACATCTTCTGTTCACCGCAGAGCAGATGGAAATGTTCTCAGTGAGACACTCATGCATATGCAGCATCTACAGAGGAAAACATCTCATCTCTTCCTGCCGCTGGCAGCAATGCTGCCTGTCAGCTTCTGGGTGAACTTGGCTGATACTTATTTGGGCAGCATCAGAAAGGAGCGTTGGTGGAAACCTCTTCAAGTCGTGTAAAAATGCCATTGATGCTTCTGGTAGAAAATCTTCAAATGCTGTAAATACCCTATTGAAATTGCTTTTTTTTTTGTCACCGAGTCTTGAAATCTTGACAAAATGCTTGAAAAAAAAGTCCTTTGGAATGTTTTTGCCACTTTTTCAAAAAGAGTGTGATTTAATAAATACAATGGGCTTCTTTCCACTTGAGCAGCCCTTTGTACCTGCTGGAGTCTTCTGGGTAAACGAGATTAAGGTATGAAAGACTTCTGGAAGCAAAACCACCAATAGATTTGGAAAGGACAGAGCATGAAAAGAATGCCAGACACTCACATTTAGGGACATTCTGGAATTTACATTAAGGCATTTTGTGCTGACCAGGGGATATGTGGCTAAAGAAGGACACATGAAGCAGTCTTGTGATTAGAGAGTCTGTATTTTGGTGGCCTTGTGTAGGAAAAATAAGGAAGTGAGGAAACCAAGTGGATCTGCTCTCTCACCAGCTGGAAATGGATGCTGTGGCTGATGCACCTGCCCAGTGTAAACACATATGGATTTATAGGCATGGCTGAGTGAATTATGACCCTGCATATTCCTGTTTGTCTGTAACAGAGAGCACAGATCAGCTCTCCTCTCCCACCTGCCATTCTTAATTATTGCTGTTTTTTTTTTTTCAAATATCAGAAAAGCCGTGTTTGCCATCAGTCTTGCTCATTCTCTAACCATCATCCTGGATCCAGACTGTCCCTCCACTGACCACAAACATCCTACGGTCAAAACTCTGGTGTTCTCAGCAGGATCCAAAAGCCATAAATGTTTTGGTTAGCAGAAATTGAGTTTTTCTTGGCTCAGTTGAGTTTTTCTTTCATGTGCAAGCACAAGTTTCTGTAAATGCTATCCTGAAGCCTGTGAATGCTATCCTGAAGCCTCGTCCTTCACTTGGGGTGCAAAATCCCCAAGCATCGCTATAGGCTCGGGGAAGAGTGGCTGGAGAGCTGCCTGGCAGAGAAGGACCTGGGGGTGTTGGTTGACTACTGGCTTGGTATGAGCCAGCAGTGTGCCCAGGTGGCCAAAAAGGCCAATGGGATACTGGCGTGTATCAAGAATAGTGTGACCAGCAGGAACAGGGAAGTGATCCTGCCCCTGTACCTCGGCACTGGTGAGGCCGCACCTGGAATATTGTGTCCAGTTTTGGGCCCCTCGCTTTAAGAGAGATATTGAGCTCCTGGAGTGGGTCCAGAGAAGGGCAACTAAACTGGTGAAGGGGCTGGAAAATAAAACTTATGAGGAGCGGCTGAGGGAATTGGGGCTGTTTAGCCTAAAGAAGAGGAGGCTGAGGGGAGACCTGATTACGGCCTACAAGTGCTTGAGAAGGGATGGTGGGGAAGTGGGGGAAGGGCTCTTTACATTAGTGATGAGTGATAGGACAAGAGGAAATGGGTATAAGCTTAGTCAGGGGAGATTCAGGTTGGATGTTAGAAAGAATTTCTTCTCTGAAAAGGTTGTCAGCCACTGGAATAGGCTGCCCAGGGAGGTGGTTGAGTCCCCATCCCTGGATGTGTTTAAGAAAAGGGTGGATGTACTGCTTAGGGACATGGTTTAACTGGGGATTAGGGATGGTTGGACTGGATGATCTCTAAGGTCTTTTCCAACCTAGAAATTCTACGAAATGCTGAATGGCCAAACAGTGAGGCACCGGACTCAGGCGGTGCTTGCATTGATTAGCTGAGCCCTGATTGATGTGTGGATGCTTTATGCTTTGTGCTCTAATGTACTTTCAGCAGCACTAATAAAATTTCCTTTGAACAAGTGGGAACAGGTGATCACACAATTATGTGTGTCTCGTCTGTCTGGATGATTCAGCCTCATGTTGTTGTCATAGCAGCATGTCCCCATCGCGGGCTCGCACGTCAAGGTATGGCTCTTTTGTATGTGCTGGTTTGTGATTTGCAAATAATAAACAAACCCTGGTGCCCTGCTTTGATAGAAGAGAATCTGCTGTGTCATTGGAATTGTAACTGCATGTATATGTGGGAGGAAAAAAGGAGCTGATTGTCAACACCCTTAGGACACCCTGTAAGGATTTCCAATGATGAAAATGCAGCCTAGATTTGACTTTGATTTTGAGAGTCAAAGAAAAGAGCGGTTAAATTTGTTTCTATATCCTCTGGAGTGAGAGTCGGCTTCCCTCTCCTTCCAAAGGAAGTATATTCTTTGGCAGTGCTGTGTCCTTACTCATGTAGCATGATCCAGGGAGCAGGACTTCGGTTATTTCACCAGTCCTGGCACGTGGTTCTCTCCAGCCCCTAAGCAAGTCCACAACTTGCTCTGGGTCTGTGCTGACCACCAGTCATCCTGGCACTGTCCACTGGGATCACTAGCTGGGTCCTAAGTGGGATGCCAAGGCTGTGGGGTGTGATGCCATGTCACGTGATGTCACATAATGCTGCCCTGATCACACTCCACCTTGTTGGCTACTTAAATTTGCTCTTTGTCGTGCTGGCCACATACAGAGCCACATAGGTCTGGGGTGGTTCTTGCACCTTTCAAGCCTGTCTTCATGTATCACCAGAGTCCAAAGGTAGCATGGTCTTCTAGAGGACATCTAAACAAGCACTGTGCCAATGACTTGTGACAAAACATGCCACAAGAACTGAGCCTGCTGAAAAAACACAACATTTCTAGCCTTAATTGTAGAAGTAATCCTGTCTTAAACCTGCAACTCTTCCAAAGCATTGTTTCTCAAGTACGTATAAGTTAATAATGAGTGGGCATTAAGTGTCTGGAGATGTGTATACGTGGAAGAAGCTTATGTCCAGTGCCACAGCTGGGACCCTTGCAGAACTGACCAACTGTATTGGGACTTCCAATAGGAAGGTCTCAGAGTGATCAAGGGGTTGTGCCAGCCCCAGCTGGGACACGGCAACCGGGCTGTGGCAGTGCATGTGAAGGACTCAAGTGAGCATTGCATGCACATCCTGAGAGCCACCAGGTCCTTGGGGAGGCAGGAGAAGCAGCTCTGCTGGGCAAGCCTCCTGTTTGCTTTCGAAGAGGCATCTCTCCTCGCATCTGATCCCTGTGGCTTCCTGCAAGTTCAAACTGACATCTGTGGAGGCAGATGCTCAGTCAGGGTGGATCACCATCTAACTAATTCAACTTATTCCATATAGAGAGAGCCTAAGCAGCTGCAAGTCCATTTGAGATTGATTTACAGCCAGTCAGGGTTTGGGACGTGTTAAAACAACAGAAAACGCCAACACATACACACACATGCAGAACAGATAAGGAAGAGGAGAGTGGAGATCCTGAAAGAACTCTACATTGAGGAGCAATCTGAGTGTCACCAATTATTTGTTTGCCCTGGCAGACAGAGCCCAACATGTCTAAGGAAATTTTCAATCATATTTAAAATGAGAGAGGAAACTAGAAAATGGGATGGGATTGCACTGCAGTGCTGTGACCTCTCTGTGCCCAGAGCTCTGCCTCAAATTGGAAGAAAAGTGTCAATTAATCTGACACTGAGGAAGTTATAGGCAGGAAAACCATTTCATGTTCACTTGTTTCCCCCCATGACATGTAGTCCTCTCCACCTTGCTAATTGGAGAAATTTTGCTAACAGCTCTCTGATGTGGGTTTAATTACATACCTTTTGAATACCTCTGAGCGGTGGGAAAGACGATGGAGTCATTCCAAGTCTGGCACACTGAGGGATAGCTTCAAACTCATGTCCCCTTGCCTCATTGCTGAAAAAATACAGATGCTGTGGGAGCAGTGGAGGATCTCTAATAATGATGGAACTAGAAACTAAAGGCTGACAACATCTAGCTGTGGAAAGAAGGATGTTCCACATCCCAGCAGTTCTTATAATACTGCAGAGAAGATGCTTGGTCATCCTGCAGCAAAGGAAGGGCTCTGAGGTAGGGTAGACATCTCTACAAGGGATATATCCAAGTCCAGAATGCTACTGGTTTGTTCCAAGAAGGAGGGCTGCAGTTCCATAAAGAGAGTGGAGTAGTGTAGGGAGGAGGAGAAAAGAGGAAGAAGACGTGCTCTTGAAGGGGACAGCCAAAGAGAGGAGCAGCAAGCACCCAGATATGCTGGAGCACAGCTCTGTCCCAAGTCCACAAGAGACACTTCAGCAGGTCACCTCTGTATTGTAGGTATATGCTGGTCTTGGTCCGGTGTCTGAAGAGAAGAGTTCCTGCCTGGGAATTGGGTCTATCATGTGCTGAGACCATTTGTGCCCTGAATAGAAGGGCAAAGAGTGATTGATTTCATGAAGGGTGAGCTTTGGCATGTGGAGATGAAGTGAGGGACAGACTATGGGTACCAGATAGACTGTGGACCAGGTAGATGCCCTTGCAGCTAGGCCAGACTCTAAGACAAAGCCTCAGCCATGAGACAACTTTTCTCATTTCTTTAAAACACCCATTTTTCCCTTTCCCCAACCCCGGAGGAGACTGGGAGTGCTGCGTACAGGCTGAGTGCTGCAGGAGAGAGCTTGCAAATAATCTGAGAGCAAGAGAAAAATTTCAACAAGACTTTGAAAGAGTCTATTTAGCTTATCAGAAAGGAGGTCAGGAGGTTATTTGATTACAGTGCATAAGTGCCATCGACAGAAGAAAACACCAGTTTCTAAAGAGCTTTTTAATCTATCAGAGAAAGCCGGAACAAGAGGCAATGGCTGAGAGATGAAGCCAGACAAACGCAAATAAGACATAGGGAGCATATCTTTAGCAGAGAGGGAGATAAATGGGAAGAGCAAACTCAAGGAGAACGGCACTCAGTATCTCTGGGTGCTTTCAACTGGGAGTTGAATAACAGACTTAAGCCAGAGAGGAGCTAGGTTGGTTCCAAGGTGGCCTTTAGGAGCCTGCGGTACTTGGTATATGTATAAAGTGGTCTGGTGCTTCTTTGTCTCTTAATAGCAAGAAATTTCAAGTTCCTTGCTCTTGTGGAGCCAGAAAAATGTCTGAGCATAGGCTTTAGTAAAACCTGACTCAGTCACCAAGAAAAGCTCAGCTCAGTGTTTATGGTTTCTGAGTCAAAACTGTATTATGGGGGCCTGGGATTCCAAAGGCTTGGGGTCTGAGCTTGTTTGATGTTCCTCCTGCCAATGGATTGGCCACATCTTGGTGAGAAATTCCAGCCTAGAGGAAGGAAAAGCTCTACCACGGGTAGGAATTAAAGCACTGCCAGTTAGGAGCGTAAACCAAAAAGAGATATGCCAGAAGTTCATCTCATCATGCACCTGTATCTGTCACTGGTAGGGGACTCTAGCAGGGGTTTAGGGGGAAAAACCCAAGTCTAGAGTGATGCTTCACTGGAATTTCTTTCTTATTTCCAGCAATTTGTGGCTGATGGACTCCTGAAGTGGAGGTTGACACACAGCTATTAACAGGCCCTGAAGTATGCTGCTCTCATTAAATTCTCAGACTGCTTTTGGATCTGTTACACTTTTGCCTGAAGCAATAACGTTCATAATGTAATAACACAATGTGTGAAAAAGTACATCCTTTTGGCTTGTTTCAAATCCTCTGATCCTCTCACTGGTGCCCCTATTTTTCTTGCTGGGAGGAGCACAATATACTTACTAATTGCCATTTCTTTGTCCTATTCAAGATCATGCAGGCTTCTCTCCCACCCTCCTTGATATTTAGAGCAGGGTATCCTGATGGAGTCAGTCCCCTCCTGTGGTCATAGTGGCATATCCACTCCTTCGGTAGATGAGTCACAGCCAGCTCACCAAGGTGACGTTCCGCACCAGAGAACCAAAAGAGACATATGCTAAAGCCATCCTCCAGAGTTGGATTGCAAAGAGTGAGGAGAGTATAGATAAACAGTATGCCAGAAAATATGGCTTATCTTGGGTTGGCCAGGAAAATTCTTATGTTTCATTTTAATTTGACCTATTTCTAACCCCGGCATCTCTGGGAGAATGGACCCTAATCTCAAGCAAAAGAACTTCCCAGCACTAATTTCTATGTTTTTCGTCTGAATGCCTCCTCTTTGATGATAAGAATTTCTAAGCCTGGCCCCTCCAGGGATGTCTGGGCAGCTATTTCTTTATTATTCCTGTGCTTTCTCCTTTTTCTCTGTACAGCTGTGTTCAGTAAAGGAAAACTTCTAACAAATAAGCAAGGCCTTTTTGGCCCAGGAGCTATTTGCTGGTGAAACCAGTATTTAAATATTTACCACCTGAATGTGGTGGAATTTCCTCAATTGTGCTGTCTGGCAAATGAGGCAGCTTATTCAGCTTGAGTTAAAGTCCTGGTGAATTCTTGGAAATGATTTCATATCAGTAATGGGTGTTTAGTAGTGAGTAGGTAAGTTTTACCGTGACTGAACCAATCTTCATTCTCCTTCACTCCACAGGCTGTCATAATGAGAGTCTACAGGTGGGAAAAGTGTCAAAAGTGGGTCACACTGCCAAATGTTTGCCAAAGCCTGCTAAAGGCAGCTATCTTGACTCAAAAAAAAAAAATCCACAACCAAAACCCACTGATTCAGTCTACATTCTTTTTTTTTTTTTCAAATGGTTCTAAAAATAAAAAAATCCAGTTTCATACCTCAGCATTTTTTTATTTAAATATTTAATCTTTTTAATTAAATTATTTTAATTCATAAAATACAAGTTCAAATAAGGGTTAACTAGCTAAAAAGAAAGTAAAACATATCAGAGTATCTAAAGGAAACATACTACTTGACCCATGCTGAAAGTTACGTAGTTTGGGAATGCAACAAAAGTCAGTGTTGAGTTTTCCAACCCAGCCCAATGCTCGGAAAGATTTTTCAACTCTTGAAAGGTATGTTGGTGGTGACAGCTGTTTCCTGTATTTGTTTAGGTGGAAGCTGGAGTGAATAATCCTGCCTATTCAAGTCATTAGGGACATATGGGATTTTTTTTTACCGTTTGTTAGAAAAGAGCATATGCAGAGTTTCCATCCGAAAATTAGACCACCAATTCCCAGCCGGACAAACTAGGAGACAGTCTTGACATGGAAGAGTTTGTGGTGTAAATATGCACACCAAAAATTGTTAGTCCTGTTTTGCTGAGTGCATAATAAAGTGCAGAGCCTTAAAAACTGGAAATTAATGATTTCGGTAAGGGTTAGGGAGTCTACACAGAACTTAGCTTCAATTTTCTGTATCTATTTGTGCCTTTGAGTAGATCATCCTTTCTCCAAGAGGGAAAATACCTGCCCAAAACATCACTCGACATCATAGACCTCTTCCTTCAGTACCTACTTAGGGATGAGGGAAACACACTGTTAAATGTGGCTCCTTCATACCTGTGTTTAACCACTCTTATTCCTTGGAAGCCACATGAGGATGTAAGCATGTGAAAGCAGCCATCTGGAGATGACTCTGGTCTGGCTGGACTGTCCCCGTTCCCACTCACACATAGAGCTGTGCCACCCATCCCAAGTGTGCAGCAGGGACAGCACGGGGTCCTGAGCACAGGTCGGAGTCGTGCCTGATGGGAGGCACTTTGGGCTGTTTGCTCAGCACCATCAGCACTGCTTTCCTGCAAAGCAGGAGTGATGAAGCCTGACTTCATATGGGTTCACGTCATCCTGTCCCCATGGCGCTCATGCCATGGTGACCATCTCTGCTGGCAGTGACAGGATGATTCAATAAATTACACATGGCATTAAAGCCCTCAGGATACAGGCTTGTCCTGCTCTGAGTAAAGGAATGACCAGTCTTGAGTTTTCTCCCTTTCTTCACCCCAGGGGGTGAATTTCATAGAATCATAAAATCATAGAATGGTTTGGGTTGGAAGGGACATTAAAGATCATCTAGTTCCAACCCTCCTGCCATGGGCAGGGACACCTTCCACTAGACCAGGTTGCTTAAAGCCCCATCCAACCTGGCCTCGAACACTTCCAGGGATGGGGCATCCACAACTTCTCTGGGCAACCTGTTCCAGTGCCTCACCACCCTCAAGGGTTCAAAAACACATGCCTGGCTTCAAAAGGTAATAATCTGCTTTGCTTCAATGTTTTTTTTTTTCCCTTCTGAGCCTTTCAGGGCCATTTGACCTCATTTCCCAGTTTGGGACTTCATCCCACATCACTGTGGAGCTGTACAAAACGAAGTAGAGCAGCAAGGTGGGATTGTCAGCTCACGCCACAACTCCTCAAGGCTTTACCCAAAGCAGCAATTTTCATGGGACTCATACTACAGCTCTCAAGGAAGCCAGTGCCAGCAGCCACAATGTGACAGCATCCAAACGTTGTTCCTCAAGCCAGTGTGGTTTGCTTTCAGCTGCTTTTAATCTTTCCCAGGCTCTCTTGGGGAACAGCTTGGATCCTGCTGTGAATTGGAGAGTTCAGTCTCCCTCAGCAGACCCTGCACTTGGGCAGGTAACAGCGACAGGCTGTTCAGCAAGAACAAAATAAAAGGCTGGTGTTTTTTTTTTTAAATGGATGCTATTAGTGTTCTGGGAAGAGCCTGGACTCATTAAGTCTGCAGTCTTCAAAGTATTTCTAGGGAGTAAAAGAGCATAACTGGCTGAAATTCTTATTGTTGTAGCAAATGATCAATGCCCTTATTCACAGAGCCGTAGTGTCTGTGATTAATTCATAGCCAGAAATAATAGTGGAGTACCTGCTGCGTTGCTATTACCTTATCTCTGCCTCACTGGTTGAGCCTCATGTACAAGCGAAACCAACCCTTAATTACTTGGTTAAAAACCTGTCGGCTGCCAGGGGAACAAATGGAATGATACAGCCACCTCTGCTGCTGCACTTTACAGCTCCCAGAGATAATTGAATGGAAGGAAATGCACTTCAAAGTTCCCCAAGAGCCAGCGCTGACAGTAAATGTCTGAATGTGCCCTGAGGAATGGTCAGGGACCAGGGAATGGTCAGCCAGAGGGATGACCTGCACCAGTAGCAAACTTCACATGCTGGTGTAGAGCTGGGTTATTTCTAGCCTGTTTTCAGGAGGACCTTTACCATCCCATTCAGATACCTCTCACCTGTTTTACAGTCATCTGTGCTGTTCTCCATGTTTTAGAGAGAAGCTGATGCCCTAAGACACTTCTGCTGTGTCTGGACTGAAGCAAGAGTACCACTGTCTTCAGGCATTTGTCCCTCTAATTGCCTGGTGCTGATGTGCCACTCACTCCTTCTCCAGTGAAGCGAGCAGGCAGTGTTGCCTACAGCCCAGGCAGCAAAGCTGAAAGAAGGCCAGTCAGCACCCATCACATCTCTGGTACCGGCTAGGGAGGCTACAAGCATCCCATGGCCTCAGCCAAGCAGGCTCAGTGACAGCTCCGTCCTCTGAAGTTTGGTACTACACAGGAGCTCCAGGGACACATGGGAAAACTCTGATGCTCTCTCTAGTGGGATGTATCCATTGGCAGGACGCTGGGGCAAATATTCCCAGATGTCCTCCAATGTGGACAGCCATGACCATTAACACCAGGACTGTGTCCCTCAGTCTTGCTGGTGTCATGCCCAAACATGACTTGTTCATTGGGTCACAGAATAATTTAGGTTAGAAGGAACCTTTCTGGAATTCTCTGATCCAGCACCCCTTAAAGCAGAGCCAACTTAGATCAGGTTGCCCAGGGCTTCATCCAGCCAAGTCTTGAGTATCTCTAAGGACTGAGGTTCCCTCACCTCTCTGGGCCAATGTCTGACCATCCTGATTGTGAATTTCTTTCCTAATGTCTAACTGGAATTTCACTGGTCACAACTTGTGTCCATTGCTCTCTTCCTTTCACCTGGCATCTCCAAGAAGAGTCTGTCTCCGTCTTCTCAGGACCCTCCCACCCCAGTCAGTAGCCTGTCTTCAAAATTCGTTTTCATCCTCCTTCCCTTGCTGCCTTGCTGGCTACACCAACATCAGAACAGTCATCTCATATGGAGACATGCCTGCACAATGGTTCTCCAGGTGGGTTAGGACATCCTCTTAAAGCCCAGGCTTTCAGGCTGTGTGATTATGGAGAAGACATTCAGATGCCCTTGACAGGGCAAGCAGCTGGGCTTGTTCATGCTGCAGTAGGACACTGCTGTAGGATGGATGTGATTGCTTCTGAGCCACTCTCTTTAAGGACGTAGGCAAATAAAAATGCAGGAGAAAATCAGCCGCATTACATGGTGATGCTTTTAATTGACTTGGCTAAATGGGAAATTAAATGCTGGAAACTTCAAGTCCTGTTTGATGTTTAGCATCCGTGCTCCAAAAGGACGGGTTCTCCGGGCACAGCTTTGGTACGCCTAGGAAGCATGAAATCACTCCCAAATTGCTCGATGTAAGGTAATTGGCCTCCATTGCCTGAAACGCTCTGGCTCCAGAGCTGGGAAGCAGACACCATCTCCCAAGTGGAATGAACTCAGAGACACCACAAGGACTGTCTACATGGCGCTGTGTGCCTGGCATTGAGGTCTCCCTGTCTGACTGGTGCAGAGACCATCTGCCACCTCTGCGGAGGAGCTCAGTGCCTGGCAAGGTTGGGGAAATAAGTCCCTGGGACAGAGTAAGAGATAGATTTCCTATCATCAGCCCTGTGCCATGCACTTTCCGTTTTCTCCTTGTTATGCTCAATCAAGACACATTTGATTTCAGATTAGGAGGGTGTCAGAGAGAGACTTATTTCCTTAGTGAAAAGAGAAAAGATCACGGGTTGAATGTGGCACATGTTAAAGTGTGTTTCTGCTGGCAGAGAAGCATGTGTTTGCAAAGGCTACCATGCTTGGAGCTCTTCTCTCTTCAAGCTGGAAGTTTTGTTCTCTGAAATAGGATCCTTGATAATATCTCACCTGCCAGTTTTGTCTGCCTGGTCGCCATTTCTACCCTCTCCAGCTGTGCAATGACAATTTTTTGCCCATCTCCCATTCTAGCACTATGGACTCGGCACATCTGTTGAGAACAGAGATCACAGGATCAGCCAAAGTGCAACCACTGTGTGCAGCAAAGGTGCTTCAAGGCCAACCAGCCCTGTCCCCCTTCTTCTTTGTACGGACACTTCGCTCACTAGTGGCCATCCTTGCTGCCTCTTCCAGTTCTGCTGTGCCTTTGGAGATGAAGGACTTTGAGGGTGCAGATGAAATACAAACTTTAAGATTCATGCTCACGGATTTACATAGTGACTCAGAGACATTCCCTGCTCTCTTGTTTTGTCCTTTCCTCACAACTTCTTGCAGCAACAGGAGAGGTCACAAGAGTGCTTTTCAAATGTGTGCCGCTCCCCAGGATCACAGAGCAGGGCTGAGATCCGGTTTCAATTTCATGGGCCAAGCTTCAGCAGAAATCCACTCTCTGCATTTCAGGACTACCTCCCCACAGCTTCTGTAATCTCCAGAAGCCCAGAAGCCCCCAGGGAAGGTGCAGCAGCTCCCATCCTTCTGCACTTCTCGAAGCTGTTTCATTAGCAATATTCCTGGGCGCGATTTGCTGCCAGACTGCAGGAAATCTTGGCAGGCTCATGGGATGTCAGGGCTTGGGAATCAGCACAATGGTCCCTTTCCACACACCTCACCCCTATGGTTCAATGCTGTTGGCCTCTCTTTAATTTTCAACCTCAAAATATTTTCTTAGATGTTAGGAGCAGAGGATCAGAAGACAGCCTGCAAGACCTGCTGCAGGTCTTTTGGCAGGAGAAAGGCGCCAGTTGCCCTGAGATGAGTTGTTCTCCTCCAACTGCAGGAAAAAGGAAAAATGATATTTGCAAGCTGGATTTTTTTATTTTTCCTTTTTTCACTCTAGGTACAACAGGCCAGACTGTGGTGTAAATGTCTGGAGCTACATTAAAATCTGTTTATAGCTGTTGAAAGAATTCAGGTCGTCGCATTATTTTTTTTAATGGTTGATCATGATTGCATTGGGCATTAGGAGAACAGAGGAAGGAGCTTTGTATGAGCACACTGAAGAAAGCAAGAGGGAAAGGCATCCTGAGAGACCTCCTAACCACCCTTCCCTGGTGTGCTCTCCTGGCATGTCCTCAGCGCATAAATCCACTTCTCTGGGGCACTAGGGTTCATTTTTCAGTGCTCACTACTCCCTTCGGCTATCTCTTTATGTCCCTGCTCCTTTGAGTTCATTCTCTAAGCAGCCTTCCTCAAGGGGGAAGCACCTCTTCACTGGGCTGAGCAGAGGAATGAGCAGAAGGAAAGCAAGCCTTCATCCACTTCCTGCTCCAGCTGTCTCTTGGCAGTCCTCTCTGGGCAGGCAGAGCTGTGCCTGCTAGCCCCAGCCTGGGGGGACCTTCCTTTTCTCATGTCCCTAGCTGGAAAGAGAATTGGAACCAGGGCAATTTGCCTTCTGGTTTACCAAGTTCTGCCAGGGCCATGTCATCAAATTATAAAAACTAGGGACTTCCAATGGACACCTAGAACATTTCCTGCTCTTTAGTAGGACTCTGCTCTACCCTGTGCATGCCTGATGGCAGCTTGTCTAATATTCCGTCTCCAAAACTTTTAGAGAAGCCATATTCACCTCTGCCTGCAGGAGACAGGAGGCATCAGTAATCACTGTGCTGGCAGGAAAACACAGGTTAACAGGCAGCGTGGACTTGGCAGATAGAACCCTGCTGCCAGGGGAAGGAGCCAGCCACCTGCAGTGAGAGAGAGGTATTGGAAGCAGGGATGCACAGTTTGTCCAGACACTGTGCACTCCATGTGCAAATTGCATTTGCTGGCCAGCAGGTAAGACAGGAGGGAGGCAGCAGGGCTTGCCCAGCCCTTCCCCTCCACAACGGATCGGATCACCCCAGCTGATTTCAGCAGTGATAAAGATCACCTCGTTATCTTCGATGATGCAATTACATAATGTCTCTGATTGGAGCGGAGATAGTCACCTACGTGAGCTCACCTCCTCCACTTGCTCACTTGTTTGTTTTGGAGGTTTTTTAATATACCAAGAGCCAATGAAACTGGTGCTAATCCACCACCCAGCAGCATCTTGGCCAGGAAAGAGGAGCTGTCACCACCACCACATCCTTCCAGACAGGCACTATAGAGATCAACAGTTTTGATACTGCAGGGAAACTCCCAACAGCTTCTCCTGGCATCAGTGTCTCCTGTCTGCTCCTCCCTGCGGCCCTGGTCCTTGTTCAGCTCCCTGTAACGAAATGGTTACCCTCCACGGAGTGAAATGAGGTGATCTGCATGTCCCATACAAATATGTTCCCAGGGCTACAGGGTCCAGCAGAGAAAGGAGCTACAAGGATTGCATTAGAAGTCAGAGAAATGTAAATGTGACCGGAATATTGTTTTTTTTTTCCCCTAGTATGGATCAACCACTGGAGTAACCTGTGCGGGAGAACAGTGGAGTCTTCAGTTTTTGGTGGCTTCAAATCAAAGGCAGATGCTTTTATTTTTCCTGTAAGGGACATTTTAGCTGGATTCAAATAACCAGACTCAGTACAAAGTGGGAAAGATGAAACCTCCTGCTCAGACGATCTCTCCAGCCTCATAGGCTTGTTACCTGCTTTCACCAGGAGACCAGCACCCGAGCAGGATGGGACCTGCTCAAAGTCAACAGGAGCTTAGTTGGCCATGGTGCCATGGGGGTCTCAGCTCCACCATGCGAAGGCCTCTTCTGCTGTAGTCATTCTCCTCACGGTCCCTGGTGTGTCACCAGTGTGTACCAGTGAGAGTATCAGAGTGAAGTCTACCTCATTACTGGATCATTCTGGGAGGTACCCAGCTGGGAGTGTCCCAGGGACTGATGGCCAGGGAGTGTCCCAGGGACTGATGACCCAGGATCCTCCACTCGGTTTCTGGTGTCGAATTTGGGCATCTCTGGCTCTTCGCTGCTACAGCTTTCTCAGAGGAATACCTCAGCATGGCTGACCTACATGAAGCCTTCCCCATCTCTCAGCCTCTCCTCACATGCCGGGACAGGGATGAGGGCTTAATCCTCTTCCTCACATCCCCAACCCCTTCCATTGCTAAAGGCCAGCCCTGGATGGGAGAGGGCTTGAAAGAGAAACCACAGAGAAAAGTGGCTTCACAACCTGCTGCTGCTGGCTAAGGCACCCATGTGGCGTTATTAAGAGATCATCGCAGTCACTGAAAGGCTCTGGCACTTGGCGTGATCCCTGCTGGGACCTCATCAGCACCTTAACAACTGCAGGGTTAAGATTATTGCTGGAAAATTCTGCTGAGCTGTTGCTTTTCTGAGCATGAAGGCAGGGAGGAGGGGAAGGCCTGGCAGGATACACTCTTGATATTTCTTTCATGTCCAAGGAGTATGTCATCGTCCTCTGTTGTGGTTCGTGTTTCTTTTTCCAGGCCTCTGGATTCATTTGGTTAGGTCATTTCATTTGCACTAGGCAGAATGAGTTGTGTCACCATCACACCAAAGATGGAGCTGGGAAGGGGAAGTCTTAATCAAGCTGTGAGTTAGCCCTTGGGAGGAATAGCTATGGAGATGACAGCAGAGCTGTCCAAGGTAGGAACGGGTGGGGAGCGATGGAAGAGACTTATTTTCAGGGTCAGCTGGGAAAACCTTTGTTCCTCCTTCCCATGGCTGGACCCACCTCCTTTCCTCTGCATGGGAGCTGAGCCCTGTCCTGTCCCCTCAGTGGAGTGCCACGCACCCCCTAAAGACTGGCAGGTCTCTGGTGACACCGGTGCTTTCCTCTTCACCCCCTCTGCTCTCTCGTCTGAGCCTGAATCCTTTCAAGAGCAGGTGGGTGGCTCTTCCCAAAACCCCCAGGGTTTGTGCGGCTGATCCAGCGCAGAGCTGGCAGGGAGCACGTACAACCCACATTTCCAAAATCCCACAGAGGTTTTTTTCTCCTTGCTTTCTTTTTCCTCTTCCTTTTACTTTTTTTGTGGTCTCAGGTGAACACAGGATATTTCAAAGAGATCTCTGTGAACACCGAAGCTTTGAAGACAGCTGGTGGAACAACCTCGGGTGACGGGGAGAAGGAGCGAAGCCCAGCTGGGTGTCTTCCCAGGAGAACTGAATCAAAGCCAGAAGAAATGACAGCACAAGCTGATCTGACTCACTCTGGCTGGAGGTTTCTCCCTCCCTTTGTTACTGAGCCCAGCCCGACGGCCCTTCCTGGTTTTAAATTAGCAAAACCTTTGCTAAGCTTCAGATTAAGTTCCTGGGTCACCAGCAGAGATGGCTGTAGCATATGTAGCATAGCCTTGGATTGTATCTTTAATTATCAGCAGGAATATTACGTTCTTGCAGAAACTGAGCTGAGAAAAGCCAGCATCTGTGATCCCTGCTGTGGAGATGAGCATCTGCTCAAGGGAAGGCTGGTAATCAGGAAGAGAGGGGTCAACAGAAGATGATCTTCTAAGTCTTCCTCTATAGACTGAATCTCTGATGTGTTTACTTAGCCAGATGCAAATCCTTTTCGCAAACTCATGGCACTGCTGAGTACAAGAATGCGCAGAAAATTAACAAAGCTGGAGCATCTGTCGCCGGTAAGAGACTCCTGGTGACTACGTGGGAGGAAGGAAAATGTTCTCTCTCCCATGTCCGGGGAGACGAAACTGAGTTTCCAGAGACATTCTACAGTTCCTAACCAAGAGGTCCTGTCTGGCACCTTGCTGCTTCGCTCTCTCTCCTGGCTGCCCTCCTTCCCTGGGTCCCCAGGATTTGATTACCTGATTCCCTGGGTCCCCAGGATTTGAGTCTTGCCCTTGTCCATACCCAGCAGCAGAGTCTGCCCATGGCCAGTGAACTTGCTAAGGCAGGGGATCCTCAGAAAACTAGTAATGGCATCAAGAGCAGAACCACCTCCAAGTGTGGTCAGGAGTCAGTTAGAAAGTGGGGATAATGTCTGTGTTTGGCTGTTCATATATGTTTGATCTATGATGGAAGAGCAGGAGGAACTGGAGGCCAAGCCCAGTCTTATTACATGGTTGTGGAGCCACCAGAAATTCCGCGTATATATCCTGTATTGGGCTGGAAGTGGTGCACTGGCTGGAAGATGAGGCATGAGCAGGAAAGGACAGGAAGGCAGAACAGCATGGGCTGAGCTGCTCACAGCGTGGCCAGCCATGGGTTGGGGCAGGTCAGTGTATTTGGAGCTTATCTTTTCACAGTTTGGTTTTCTCTCTGCTCTTGACAAAACATGTGTGGTGTGTCTTAGGTTCAAGGTCGCCTTGTATTCAGCCCAGCACAATAAAACCTTAAAGGAATGGGCTATAACAAAAGAATCGGGCGGCTTTGAGCTTCTCAAGGAGTGATGGGTCTTGAAATAGATCACAGCTACCTGCAGGTCAGAAAGCCCTATGTCCATTGCTTTCGCAGGTCGCTTCCTAAGACACCCTGCTCCGTAGCACAGAGGTCTGGGGATCCCCTCTGAGCTGACGGTGACAGCTTAGGAGGAATGAGACTGGCTTAAGCAGAGCCTGTTTAATGCCATTCCAGCCCCAGCCAGCCAGGTCAATTAAAAAATAAAGATAAAGGCTCTCGGTCTGGGTCTGCTGTCCCTATCAAATTCATTATCTCCCCCCGCCACCAGAAAGAGGGCAACTGTTCACGTAAGACGCAGCTAATAATATCTGAGTACAGGACATTGCTGCTAAATTACAGGGAGGGCTTGGGAAGGGAAATTAGTGTCATTTGCAAGCCCAATAATAGGGGCTGTGCAGCATGAATGCCGATGCAGGAGCGGGCTGGAGGACAGCGTGTGGCTTATGCAACCGTCCCCGTCCTCCTCCAGCAGGCAGAGCAGGGCTGGCAGGATGCTCGCTGTGGGGCTGAGGAGCAGGCTAGCAGAGAAGTGGGCTTGAAAGCAAAAGGCAGTTAAAAAAAAGGATAAAGAACATACCTCTGTCTGAAGGTGAAGGCATCGGAAGCTGCTCCTGGGGAAAAAGGCTCAGCCCATCCCTCCCAGCTGGGCTTTGGAGCAATCAAACCCAGTGGGGAAACTGAGGCACAGGGACACTCCACAGACTGTGTCGTGGCTTGAACCTTAAGGTACTTCTTGAGCGCTTCTTGGTGATGTGAAATGTGGTGCTGCTTCCTGGGGACAGCTGCATTCCTGCAGCAGGCAAAGCATTTCCCGGTTCAGATACAGCCACATCTTGGGCAAAAAGGTGTTACAGGGAAGCAAAAGTGCCCTCTGACCAAACACTCCCGGGCTGCAAACAAACCTAAAGTACCAACACTGTGCTCTCTGTCATCGGGGGAGTATCTCTGGCTCTGAGCTCAAAATTCACACTGATCAACAACCCACCAAACATCACAAACCTGCCAAAGAGCCCCCACTCCTCTGCAGCCCCACTGTGCTCTCTGCTGGCTCTCATAGACACTTGGTTCCTGGGCCAGGGAATGATTTTACAGCCACGTTATTGGGGTGTGTGAATGAAAACAAGAAAATGGAGGAACTCTTGCTGTGTCCAACATTTGCAAAAACCTGTGTCCCCTTCCTGTCTGCTGTGTTATTTCCCATATTTCTCAACCTTGGACCAATCTCCAGGGCCTCTCCTGTAGCTGATTAGGGAATGCCCCAATCACCTGATGAACAGATGAAGCTGTGATTATACTAATCAGCTGCTCATTAGAGTTACTTGGCTTTGGCTGGTCATGCATCAGCCCCACAGCGTATAGCCACCTCTGTCACGGGGGATGTTAAAGCTCCTCAGTTCTGTTGCTATCCCCACCTGGTTTTGTGCACAGATGGAGAAAGGCTCTTCAGGGAGCCATGGGTGTTTGGCAATCATATCTTCTGCCAGCAGATCTGAGCCCTCTTTCAGACTGTGGGTTGTTCACCATGGCACTGTGCCCCTGGTTCTCAGCTAGGGAGTTTTCAACCCTGAGAGGCTTCCAGGTCCTCTGGAAGCTCCAGCCAACTGCCACTGAGGACTGAAAGCCATGCAAGAGGTGCTACAGATCTCAGTGTACTGAGACAGAAAGGTCTATGAGAGCCAATTCATTTACCAACCAGTACAGCCTCCACAAAGGATCCTCAGCCCAACCTGTTGTTGAGTGGCCACAGAGCCAACAGCTCTAACCCTAGAAACAGCCAACAGGGAAGCCAGCTGATTATAGAAGAGCAGCATGAGGACCATCACTTTTATGGCAGCTTTAGGTCCAGATCTCTAACCACACTGCAGCTGCTTTGAACCGATATCATTGGAAAGGGAGAGTTTTGCCAGTTGGCAAAAATCCAGTAAATACTTCATAACCTGTCCAAAACTCCCTTTGGATCTCCATGTAGCCTCGTTTCCCACCCTCTTTCCTGGTTCACACCTCTAGGGTGTGCTCCTGTCTCATCCCCTCTCCCATCTCCATCCTCACATCACTCACAGCTACTTTGAAACCAACCCCACCTACCTCCATGGCAGCTTGGCTTAAACAGCCCTTGGGTGGCTGTACCACATGGCCACCACCTTGCCTCTCCCACCACCAGACTTCCCGGGTCTGCGAGGGAGTTAAACCTGCTCCAGAGTGTTTCATAGAATCATAGAATGGTTTGGGTTGGAAAGGACCTCAAAGATCATCTAGTTGCAACCCCCCTGCCATGGGCAGGGAAACCCTCCACTACACCTGGTTGCCCAAAGCCTCATCCAACCTGGCCTTGAACACTTCCAGGGATGGGGCATCTACAACTTCTCTGGGCAACCTGTTCCAGTGCCTCACCACCCTCTGAGTGAAAAATTTCTTCCTCATATCTAATCTAAATCTACCCTCTTTCAGTTTAAATCCATTGCCCCTTGTCCTATCACTACATGCCCTTGTAAAAAGTCCCTCTCCAGCTTTGGTCTAACAGTCTAGGTGCAAGGAGGAGAGCCAGGAGAGGGTACTTGTGGCAATGAAACTGTGTCCCCTCAGGAGACTGAGCCAGAGGATTGTGCTCTGCAGGTGCCACCCTTCCCCTTATTCTCACACCTTCATGTCCTGCCAGCCCCTGCTAAATCACAGAAGATAATTAACCCGTGTGCCATCAGCCACTTTCATATCTCAGAAGAAGACAGAGAGATATTTCTGCATGTACACGCACAGAGCACCTGTGTATTACCAGCCCAAAATCAAAGAGCAGGACAGAGGAGGGGAGGGCAGAGACCACAGCAGGCCTGGGGGGGACCAGGGTGCAGTGACACAGGTGATGTGCCTGGTGAACCACAACGCCTGGTTGTGATCTGGGGACTCAGATGCCCGCTCCTGCCAGCAGTGGAGCAGGCCACCTCTGTTTGCATGGGAGATCTCCAAGATGTCTGGGGATGGGCACTTGGAGACAACTGACCCTTCAGCTGGAGGGAGTTCTGTCCATCTCCCTATGGATGAGGCAGCTCCAAGAGTCAGGCACTGGGGAGGCAGAAGAGACACCACTAGTCTCATCCCTCCTCCATCACAGATGTGACATGGAACAGAAATCCCCATGGGTTGCCTGCAGTCCCTGGGGCCTCCCTGCAGAAGCCACTGCTCTTCCCTTCAGGTCCATCATCCTGACAGCTCTCCCCAAGGAGGTTTTGAAACCAAGACCCCAGCACAGCAGAGTACCAGGGACACATGCACCACCATATCCTGGCAAGTCTCAGCCTCCTTCAGCCTTCCTGGTGGAAGACTGGGGACGTGGCCATGCTCTCCCTCTTCCCATTCCTCCTTTGCTCCATCCTGTCAATCAGGCTCTGGCTCAGAAAGGTTTCCTCGCACAACAGCTATGCTGGCTTTAGAAAGATGCAATTAAGATGAAACCCACTTATTTCAAGCGGCTCCTCTCCCAGCACCGCTTTAATGTCACCTTTGATCACTGAAACCAACCCAGCTCACAGATTGCCGGGGATGCGTCCTTTCATTTTCTCCCTCTCCCCCTCGCTCCGTTCAGACAAAACTGGTTTCTTTCTTCCTGCTGGTGCTCCAAGCATTTTGCAGAGCAAAGGACCTGTCATTTTTGCATCGATCAGCCGGGAAAACAGAGCCAAACGCCCTGGCCATGGACCATGAAGGTTGGAGAGGTCATGTAGATGCTGCTGCATGTTGGGCTCAGACAGGTTTGTCCCCAGGTGCAGTGCTGCCCTGTGGGGGTACTGCAAATGAGGCAGGGACCCCTGTCCTAACACATCTGAAAGGAAATACCCTGAATTTATTGGAGGAGAGCAATCACTGATGGAGGAGGCTGGACCATTTCCCCCATGTATCAGTCAGTTCTGCTCAAACCATCACTTAGGCACGGGCTTAGCTTTAAACCCCCAGGCAGGCCCTGCTCTTGCACGCGTACAGGAGCTGCTGGATCATGACTCTCTTCTTCTCAGCAGTTCCCATCCATCCACACACGTACATTTGATTGTCAGGCATTGAAACCCCAGATCTCTGTGCCGTTAAATGCATCCATCAGGTTGCATTTTCTATTAGACTGGAGGTTTCCTGGTCGTCAGCGTTTCCACCCACGCAGGCAGCTCTCTCCTGAACTCTGTCTTGCTGCCTCCAAACCTCCCTGCGTCGCATTTTCTTTGGAAACGGAGAGCAAATAGACGTGTATCCCCCTGCTCTCCCAGGGAGACAGCAGAGCAATTTACAGGGTACCCTGGGTGGACAGGCTGCTTCATCTGAACTCTTACTTCAATCTACTTTGTTTTGATCTGCAGGAGAGACGTCTCTTCCGTAGGTGGAGAGAAGAGCGAGAAGCTGCCCGTTACAAAACATCAGTGATTTGCAATTTGTCACCAGCCCAGGGCCAGGTGCACTCTCTACTGCCATTGCACGGTGACAGTTTTCTCTAATGCTTAGAAGCAGAAGTTGTCACACCAAAAGTCTACATTCTGTGATTCTACGCACTGACAGTACAAGTTCCTTCTGATCTCTCCCAAGATCTCAGATTTAGCAGTTTCTGAGAATTTCTGAGCACAGAGCACATTGCTGCGCTACGGAAGTGACAGCCCCTGGGCCAGGGTCTAGGTCCCGGTCGGAGCTGCTGTGACCCTGCAAGGAGGGACCCCAGCCCCTGACTCAGCTAAATCATTGGATTACCCCTCGCAGGGAGGAATTGGTCAACTCTCAGCAAGAGGGACATGACGCTTGTTGAGCTGAAGCTGGCTGTCAAGATCTTGATGCTTCAGGAGAGAGGTGCAAGAATGGCTTCGGGGAAGACAGCAAAGAAACCAGCCCAGGTGCTTCTTCTGCCTGTCAGTCAGTCCAGATGGGCCATCACTAATCTGCTGAGACCTGGGTTCTCCTTGGGCCAGCTCGTACAGAGATGAGCTGATCAAGTGTGGCAGGGCTTCCTCAGCACACCCTGCTGCTAGCAGCTGGAGAGGGTTAAACACAAAGCAAACGGTTTCTCAGGAACACTGCGATCTTGATAGCACAACCTGCTCTGTCTGTGGCCACAGAGCTTAAACAGAGACTGCCTGAGAGGTTGTCCCTGCTGCCTCCAGGTCCCTCCTCCTGCCCTCTTGCCATATGGAGACTGGCTTTTGTCACTTAAAGGTGTGATCAGGAAATGGAGGGCCTTTAAAAACACTGCTATTAAGAACAATAAAAATAATACAGCAGGAACATATGTCTCTCCACAGGCCCATCACCTTCTGCTTGTTTGGATTGAAGTGTTTTGCCATCGGAGCTTGACAGCATGCTGATACATCACCAGAGCTGCAAAGCTGCTGGCTTTATTACTGTTATTAACCAGGTTTTCTAAAGAAAGGCAACAGCACACCGTGTGTAACTGCCTGTGTGTCAGCCCACCTTCATAACTTTCGAATCGGTCAGCTAATTTCAACCCACGTAGCTCAAAAGGTGGAAGTTGCCAGAAGACTCAGTTTGTGTACACACCACTGGAACAGGCTGTGAGGAGCACTCAGCCCCTTACTAGACACCAGAGAGCGCCCTGAAAGAACATGCGAAACCCCATGTCATACCTTTTTAGACCCCCGGGAAACATAGGAAAATGGAAGCTCTGCTGCTCAGGGAACATCTTGCTGGTTCTCTGGTCCAGGATGGAGCCAGCACCAAGTTACAGGACCCGGGGGAGGCTGGGGCTGAGCCCTCTGTCACCATTTGTCCTGCCATAGTGCTGGCAGCAGAGAGTTCCAAAAGCTTTGGTTTGAGGTAGGTACTGAGAGATCCCATGTCCCAGAGAGACTCCCGAGGGCTTTTTCAAGACCTCCAGACTGGGCTAGCTAAAAAGGGATAACTGATCATCCTAACCCAAACTCAGCAGTTGCACAATGCTCCTCTCCAGGGACCCAGTCCTGCTTTGAACAATCAAGCAACCGTCTTCATGGTCATTCCTCCAACCTCTCACAAGTCAGCCCTGCTGCTAACCCCACAGTTCCCAGTCAGACCTGTTTGGACACTGGCTCTGAAGGGCTTTCCATCTCATCCTTCAATATCCTTCAATTCATTGTCCCCAAGGCTGTTGTTTACCTCATGAGCTGCTTGGGGAAGCAGGCTAGCTTTTCTCTGGGGAGGTCTGGAATGCCCGTCTCCTTTAACAGCCCAGGGGAAGATTAAGCAAAATGAGCCTTCACACACAACCACAGGCGATGCTGCATGCCCAGGAGCACGAGACCAAGTTTGCATCTGGGTGACATCCAAGCCACCATCCATCACCCCTGCACTAATCCAGGCAAGCAGCCAGACTGGCAAGCACAGGGAGGGTTTCCCATGGAAAGCTGAAGTCAGTCCAAGCTACAGGCATGATTCAGCCAAGAATCCTTGCTCTTCATGCTTCAGGACCCTGAGGAGCTGGGAGATCTCTCCATGGACTACTTGGAGCTCACACGTGTTTCAGTCTGTCACTTCAGCCCACTCCCACACAGCTGTGACCCGGCTTCTCACTATGGGATCGCTCTGTTTACCAATACACTCACACAGGCTTTTAGTTAAACCGCAGGGCTGGAGCAGTTTGTTCCTGCTCATATTTTCTTCCTTCATTAATAAGGAAAATAATCTGTTTAAGTAAGCAGAGGAGCATTGCTCTTGCTATTTTATTTGCTTCTTGTTAAAAGCAAGATTGCCCTGATAAGAGCACAAACAATGACATTCAAGGATTGACTGACTTCCATATGGTGAGAAACCCCAAGTGCCCAAATCATACCTGGGGTGGAGCATGTCTCAACACTGCACTGTTTAGACTGGCATTAAGCAACTACAAAGAAAAAGAAGCGAGATCTAAAGATCAATCTACACCAAAGGCTTAAGAGTGAGCTGAACTTCTGGCCAAGGTTTAAACTACACAGCAGCATACCCTTAAAGTAAAGCAGCAAAATAAATGAAGTCACCGAAACTGTCACGCTCCCAGCATCTCCAAGGTCAGGATTTTCACACTTCCCTCTCCTGCATATTGGCTTTCAGAGTCCGTTTTTCACAGGTACAGACAGTCACAAGCCTGTGAGAAAAAAAAAAAAAAAACACCAAAAATCAGGGAGGTGACTTCAACCATTGTCATTCCCTGTCTCCCAGCAACAACTGTGTCTCCTCCTTGCTCCCCTTCCAGCCTCTCGCAGCTGGCAAAGATCTTCTTAGGAACAAACAAGGCTCCCTGCAGTGAGGGTTGCACAGGAAGGTCTGATGCTTCAGTCTAGCATGAGGATGATTTCTTCACCTGCAGAGGTGACGGTTCTTGGTGTACTTCTAACGATCAGCTCTCAGACTCCCGTCTGTGAAGGTCCCCAGCCTCATTCCAGGGCTGAGCAGCTGGTGACAGAGTCTGGACTGTTGCCCAAGTGTCAACAAGGCAGCTCTGTTTCCACTCAGACCTAACTCTGGGAGGGAAGGTGGAACATAAGTATGTGAGAAGACACTGTCACCTCACCCTGTCTAACCAGTCACGTTAACCCCAGGACAAGTTCCCTGGGTTTGTGTTATTAATGCTGCCTCAGATAGACTGAGTGAGTAATTCCCAGGAGGTGGATTTTGCTCTAAGAGACCTTTCTGTGCCTGTCTCAGGAGGGAAATTAGCAGTCTGAGCCTCCTCCAGAGCTTTTCCTTTTCCCAATTAATATATGAATAATCAGCATAATTTCATGCCAATTGTTTTGTGGTTTACACCACAGAGGTTCTTTGCTCCTCTGCTACCCAACTCCTCTGCTCCTTTCAATGAAATTAAGTGCTAAACCACAACTTTCACATCCTCAAAATCATTCATATAACTGGTGTTGCAACAGAGCTGGGCAGAGGCAGAAGCACATCCTCAGAAGGCCATTGGCACGTTAAAGTCAAGCACAATCAGTGTTTGAGGACTTCCAGGAAAGATTTGTTGAGAAGAGATTGTAGCTGGGCACCTCTTCCAAGGTGGCTCTGAAAGGACTCCATCAGCTTACCCACGTGTGGTTGATCATGCCTTCCTGGGAATAGCAGAATTTGACATCTCCATAGATGTGTTTTCCTGATGTGTTTTCCAGCTGTCCTCACTTCAGCTATCAGGAAATGCCAGAGGAAGTACAAATAATTCTTCTGGCTTGTGCTGGAAACATTACCATCAAACACTTATTTCAGCTTCCAGATGGTTTGGAGTGCCTGCGTGCTGGCGAAAATCAGTTGCTCTCTACTGCCTCACTAAAACCATTCCTGAAACATATTGTGGGTCTCTACCCATTGCTTACTGGTCTCACTGATGATGAGGAACCAGAAAGTTTTTCTTCAGAGCGTTCGTGTGAGCTTTACGGCACCCCTTTTTCTATCCTAGGCAGAAGATGGGAAAACGTACTCTCCATGCTGTGAGGTTTCCTCTAGAAAATGTCAGGAAAAAAATCCACAGATAATGGTAGAAAAATATCCCTAAGTAGTTAAGGCCCACACACTCATTGAAGAACTCAAGGACTTCAGTAAGTACCAGGTACACATGGCCAAAGGTAAGATGAATGTCTGTGTCCCTGAAGGCAGACCTGTCTGATCAGCTGTTCGTATTGCCACCAACCTTGGTACCTTTGTGTGCCATCATCAGGCGAATAAATAGTAATAACTACTGGCAAGTGCATTCAGCATAACGCTAGTGATGCAGGGTCTCAGCCAGAGGAAGGACTTCAGGATCCCTGGGAAAGAGTGGAGCCGCAGCAAAGTTGTGTTCAGAGGAATTGTGATCCTGGATTTAACCAGGAGAGCTACAAGGATTTATGGTTCATCACAAATATAGGATAATATTTGAGTTCTCTAACTCTGTTTCTATCCCACTGGCATATTGTGCTTGACTTCACAATCTTGCAGAGAAAGCAGGTTGGGCCCTGCTCGTACCACATGCGAGTTATCCCCATTAAACTCCAGGCAATCTCTCCATTGCTGTCCAGGGATGCTGGATCAAGGCTTCCTTAGTTGCAAGGCTGCCAGGAGGAGGCCAAGGGCTGTGAGCCAGGGCTGAGGTCCAGGCCATGAAGGTCCTGCAGTTGCCCAGATCCATAGCCACTTACAAGCACAATAGGTCTTCTGACCCTTTTCCCCTAAGTGCAAAACAGCAGTAGAGTTATTAAAGCATCAGCTGGGCTGGCAAAAATAAATCTCTCAAATCTGCCTGCAAAGCCAGAGTGGTACAAGATGACTCTTGAATTCCTCTCGGGTGCCCCTCTGGGCTCTGGGGCACCTGCCATCCTCCCTCCCTCAAGCTGTGTTTACAAAGGGATTTCAGGCTCTTTTAGGATAAGAGGTTGCTATAGAAACAGCAGATAGGAGATTGAGCTCACTGGGAGAAGGCCTGGACTCTATTGGCTTAAACAATAGGAAAGCCCGTCGGGGGAATACATCTGGCTAGAGATTGAGCATGGAGTAGAGTGTGTTGTAATGAACACATCCTCATTTTGGGGAAAGTAGGAGAGTGAATTTCTGTAGCCCTCTAGAAGACTAAAATGTTTCCAGTGCAAGAAGGAAGTCAGCTACACAGGGAACCAAGAGACACTTCCACCTTTAAGGTGGGATCTGGACACCTAGCAAGGTCCTGAGCTCAACCACCCTGCCAGAAAGCTTCTACTCAGCCGGAGCTTGGGTTTATAGCTCAACACTGTTGTCACCACTTACTGCTTTTGGGTGGCCTGTGAGTAGGCAGACAGAGGTGTGACTGGCCACAGAGAATGCAGAGGAACTGAGTCAGGATGCAGCTGGATAAATGAAACCTGTTACAACAGACCAGCGAGCACAGAGCCATGAAGAAATCTGCACCAGAATCATTAAAAAGGTGACCAACTCTGATTTGGACAAGTGCCATTTCGAAATGCAAGAGCAAACCAAGAAAACAGTAAGTCAGCCCCAGGGGCACATCTTTCCAAAGGAGGCATCTGACCGCAAAAGTCAAGCCAAGGCATTTGGCTGCAGGTTGATGCCTTTTCTTATTTCCTCCTGCAGCCAGCTTCTAACAAGAGGAGGGAAAAAATACAAAAAACACACACACACCAAAAAAAACCCAACAAATCACACCACCTGGAATAAAAACCTTCTAAAGAAAAACCTCTGTGCAAAGCTCAGCCAGGGCTCATCAGCAAAAGGCCATGATTAACTGCTGAAATAGCAGGGCGTTTCCAAAGGCAAAGCTATCACATAGCCCTGGGGAAACCTCTTCACAATCAGCCTGTGTTGAAACAAACCCAATCAGTTAGACACTGGGAATGAGTGTCCCTCCATGGGTTGCTGCAGGAAGCTGATCTGATTATAGGGTGAGCCAGGGAGGCACTAGAAAGCACCCAGTGGGGAGTAGCAAGAAGAAAACCAGAGAGGAGTCTCAGACCAGAGAGCCTGTGAGCAATAAACTAAATTGAGTGCAAATAAGAGACAGCAGTGGGAGAGCCTGCCTTGAAAAAAGCTGCAGCTCTTCATACAACCTGCTTACTGAAGTGGTAGGCTGGGAACAAGAGAGCATGAGTCTGATCTTCACAGTGGTCTTTGTGGCCTGGACATCTGAGAACCCAAAGAAGGAAAGCCCTGTTGAAACCTGCTGACTGCAGACCTAGGAAGAGAATCTTTCTGTACCTACAAGCCACACCTCAAAGCCTTCAGAGTCAAAAAGCACATCCCACACGCTGGATGGCTGAAGCCTTGGCATGGTGGCAGAATGGAGGTGGCATTTCCTTACCCTCATAAATAGGCAGAATACGGCCAGCAGCCGGTTCTCCAGGAACTCTCTCTCCAAGCAAGCAGCCTGGTCACCCCACCACCTGTCAGGCAACAAGGCTCAGATGTAGCAGTCAGCAGTCCACGTCTCACAAGCATCTCTAAAGTCAGCTCCAAAGAGATGCCTTTAGATCCTTATGGGGACTGAAATGACATTTGCTCCTTCTGACCCTCCTGGGGAGCGGCACTGGACTAACAGCTTGAATGAATTCAACCCCACGATGCACAGAAACCAACGTACCATCAGCTGACCCTAAGCTGAGCTCCCCAGCACCTCTTGTATGTTGTCACTTGCCCCTCTCCTCATGGCTATTTCCCAGGCAGATAGAGTTTGCTTCCCCAACAAATGGGTCAGACAAACCCTGCCAAAAGTCATAGCCTCCTCCCGAAAAAGGCAGAACTTGTGCCCTCGAGACACCCACTTCTGCTGCCAGCAAGCGTGATCTGAACTCAAACTCATCCTCCATGAGACCCCCAGGTCTTCTCAAAAGGATTTGTATCCACTGCTGACATGCTTAGAGATAAGCTCCTGTGTAGGGCTGGTGCTTTGGATGAGGTCCTCTGTTTCCCCACATTAGACACGCTCAACAGCAGAAAGGGCCTGGAGTTGGTGACTCAGAGCCCGCCGACTGTCCTGTCATTCAGCACGGTGCATGGTCCCTCCTGTCACACTGCAACTGGGAGCTATGAAGGACCTTATGAGACAGGCACCAGAGGGAAGCTGTGCAGAATAATCTGCAAACCAGCATCCAATAATATTGCCAGATCCCCAAAACGAATGAGGAAGAGAAGCAACCTGAAACTAACTGTCAAAACAATACACTCCCCAGTGTGGATAGGGAATGGGCTTCTCACTAGGTGCCAGAGTCACTGGTTTAACCTTTCTGCTCACCCCTGTCTTCTCACTTTAAAGTAAAATGCTTATTTAACAGCAAGAAGAAAGAAGAGCAGAAAACAGAGTCGCAGCGTCCCCTGGAAGTGGGGATCAAAGGACACTGGAGGACAGAAATAGATCTGAGAGAAAGGCAGGTGCTTTGGGGAGGAAAATGTGCTCTCCTAGGGGTCAGGACACCCTCCCCTTGGCCAGATCCTATCACAGGCGGCAAAGAACAAATCCTGCTGGAGACAGGCAGGAGCTTTTCCCTCTCCTGCAGGGGAGGACTCTCCTTCAGGAGTCTTAGACAAATTCCCAGCCAATAGCCCCTTAAGTGGAACAAGAGACTCCATAACTGATTGAAAGGCCTTGGCCTGTCTATGCCACACTCATGTTTATACACACACATCCAGCCCTTCGATCCTCCTATCCATCTTTCCACTCTTTTATTCCTACCTACAACTATTTGACTCTTACACATCCATCCATCCAAAACGCTGCTGCAGCTGTTTGGTACTTACAGCACAACATCATCAAAACTCAGGAAAACTTCCTTTCTGAGCCAGAATCCATACAGTCCCCAAACTCTCAAGGGAAAATGGTATTCCAATTTCTCAAGTCCTGCATTTGGAAAAAACGCATGACTTGCCCAGAGGAGAAATCAATGCCAGGGGCTTTGGAGAGGATGACGTGTATGTAGCCTTCCCCAGGACCACCCATCTGCAGGCAAGATCACCTGGGTGGAAGCATGATCCTAATGTAATTAAGAATATTTTTCAATTCTGCTGCTGCTGAAGGATAGGTAGGTGTATCCCCACCCTCCTCCATTTGTCATTTTAATAGCAAAATGAGCTAACAGTGCAGCACAGGAGGCAAGGCCTTTTGCACTCACTGCCTGAAGAGCAGAGAAACCTCCAGAAATGACATCAGCAGGACACAGATGGAAGAAGCTCTCTTATATTGATACCAGTGCACCAGGGGAACTGCTTGGTTGGGACCAGCTCGGTTTGTGTTCCACAGAGGGGACAGTTTGGGAAGTTTCAGTTATGAAAAGTGACATTTTAGATTTGGAGTATGGAAATATTAAGGGATCTCTGGGATAGTGAAAAACTGGAAACTTGTTCCAGATGTGTGCAAGCATAAAGAGGCCCTGACCACAGCTATGCTCAAAAGCACTGAGGGGTGGGTATACAGAAAGTGATTTCCCCAGGTAGAAGAGGATCATCTGTGTTTCAGTGATCTCTCTCCTAACAAATCAGGATGGCATCAAATGCTCTAAGCATTCCAAGATCTGGGACAGCAGAAGCAGCAATCAGGCTGCCAGCAGAGACTGTTTGTACAAAAGCCGTAAAGGTCAGCCCATAACCTCCTTCCCTTGCCTTAGGGGCACATAGCACTTCGGGCCAGCTCAGAGCTCCATAGCTTTGGGGAGGGCATGTGGGAATGAATAAGCCACAGCTGCAATGCTTGGTCCCAGTCTAAGGCTCAGTGGAGAAAACAGGAAGGTTGGAAACCATGACCTCTGCAGCTTTGGGATACTTCCACGTGCTGCAAGCCCAGGCACACACTCACTTCCATCAGACCAGCAACACAATGATCCATCAGGCTGGCTCTATCTCACACTTAACTCTGGAGAAACACTAAAAAAAACACTGATTCTTTCAGCTCACAAAGGAGAATAACCAGCTTTGGAGATCAAAGTCCAGCTCTCACTCCCAGGGGAGAGGCAGGACAGCACCCATTTAACTGGCAGACGGGGCTTAGCTAGAGCCGTATCAGGTAATGGGATAGAAGCAATCAAAAAAAGAGGAAGTGGAAAGACACTTAATCTCTTCAGTAAATACTCGAGCTAACATTTATATTTGTGCATTTGCCAATCGCAATTCAGTTGGGAACAAAAGCAGGCTGGGTGTCGGGGAGCAGCAAGAGCAGGGCTTTTCCCAAAGGAAAGCAAGCTGGGAGCAGAAGTGGCCCTCACAGGGCAGGACAGGATGCCCCAGCATCTGAGCAAGGGGAGCAGAGTGGGGTGCTGATGACAGGTCCATTGACAGCTTCACATGAGGCAAAGTGATAAATCAGGCCCAGAGAGACAAGTGAAAATCAATCGAAAGTGGCAAGGGGTGTTTCCAGATCTTCTTCTGTTAATAGCTTATTGCCAACAATAAAAGGGAGGGGAGAATTTATTTCTTATCATACTTTCTCAGAGGTGTTGAGTAGGGTAATGAAACAGAAAATTCATTTCCAAGATACATTCAGCCCTGAAATCTGAGCATCTTTCCCTGGCTGATTGTGAAGGGAAAAAGAAATGACCACTGTCTGCCAAGGTCATGGCAGAATTTGAGGTGTTCATTTAAAAAAAAATGGTTTTGTGTTTCTGGAAGAATTAATCGATGGGACTGGTCACGCTGACACTTGTCAGGCAAATTCATCCCACGGGAGGCTGTGGCAACGAAAGCAACTGGAGATTCTTTGTGGTATAGCCACTGTTTGAAATGAAACACTGGATTTGGGGATTCAGGGCGATACTATCTCTCAGCTGAATTAAAAGCTGATGTTCAGATGCTCCCAGCAGGCTGCATTTTGCACAGCCTGTATAGACAAAACGTCCTACCCGTCTGCTGAGTTGGAGCATGGTACAAGCAGCAAAGGAAGCATCTCTCTAGGGAATATCTAGACAACTTCGCTTTCACAGTCCTCTTGCCTTACACCTCACTGCTGAGGCTACGGATGAGAGAAGCAGGTACAGTCCCCAGGAACAGTGGCTTGCACTGCTCTGTGATGACATTTCAGAACTGGAGGCTGGGGTGCATGATCCTCGAAGCCATTCAGACCTACAGACTGGAGCAAAGCTCCCAAAGTACCACAGGAAGGTAGGAAAGGTACTACTGAGTCCACGTGTGTTGAAGCTAATCCCAGTTGTTTTGCTGGCTATGAAAAGAGGGTCTCACTAACAAGAAACCTGAATGTATATAAGCAGATTTTCATGCTCTGTGCAAATCCCCTCCTGCTAACCCCTGTGACCAGAGATGTCCCCGGACAGGGCAGGGAGGCTGTGTACCCCAGCCCACAAGCACATCCCAAGTGTCCATCCTCACCTTCCTTAGACAAACTTGGCTAAAATTTGTGATGATCCGGGCCCCATTGAGCCCAACTCCTGCCAATCCCTTCTTATCTCGAATCAAACGGCCTCTTTGAGCCTCGTTTGACTGCAGGGACACTGCTTTCACCTGTCCCCCTTGGACAGGTCTCCACGCTTTGGCACTTCTCTCCCCTTTTATGCTATAGTGCAGGTTACTCTCCTGCTGAAAAGCTCATCTCTCTGCCTGCAGGACAACCAGCTTCTGGCAGATGTGTTGCCAGTGTCCACACTTTCTCATCACTCTGTTGTCTGCCACTGCCTCTTGGATATTAAAAATCACCTGGAGCGATGATTCCTCATTCCTCTGTGCTCCCTCCTCTGGTCTGTCACCATCTAAGCCACTTGACAGGTGATTATTTGGTCACTGAAGCTGGGGAAGCCGGACTGAAGGAAATGATTGTCTCCTTAAATAAACATGAAGGCTGAATTAGAGAGGGTTTCTCGCTGGACAAGCAGGCTATTTTGGGATCGCATCACTAAGCTGCATTACGGCTTTGTGGATCAACTCTGGCTCTGGGCGGCTGGCCTGCTGGCCTTTTTCACCACAGATGGTCACCTCTTGTTCCTCCTCTGAAGCAACAAAGCGCTGCTTAGCCTGAGCTGTGCCCAGGCTCCCACTGGCCCGTGGCCATAGTTTCTCCACACCTCTTGGTACCACACATGATGGTACAGGCTCGAGGCTCTGGTGGTGTGGATGTGTCCATCCAGGACTCTCCTGGGTTTCTCTGCCAACAGGCTGCATGTGTCTGGCATCGCTTGTCCACACAGAGGTCCAGACTTCAGGGGACCACAAGACCCAGTCCCTGGATTGAGACCTCAGCTGGGACACTTCAGCAGAGCAGATCTGTCCTGCTGTCAGACTGGGCTCTCCTCCTTGCATGGTCACTAACTCAGTGTCCTTCTTCCATAAAACACCATTTTCCCGCCATTATATAAGATGGATAATCAGCAGCTAAAAAAAATGCAATTTCAGACACTGGGAGTCCAAGACAGTTCTTTGGACATGCACTGTGTTGTCGTGATTAAGGCACTGCACTTTCTGGCTTAAAGAACTAATTTGGGGAGCTTTAGTCTTTGGTGGTCTACCATGCCAGCTGGAGACATCTCTGCCCCTCCCCCCACCCCCCTCCATGCTCCTCTCTATCACAGGGCTCTTCATACACAGAAGCTGCTGTGGGTGAACCTGGGTCGTTCCCAGCAGTGAGGCATGCACGTTTGCCAGTGCCCTAGTGCCACAGGGCTGCAGCATTGTGACACGGGACGAGGAGACCTCACATCAATTCTACTGCCCATCAAACCAAGGCCTTTGGCTCATAGCACCCAGAGTGTGACAATAGCCCATTCTGACAGCCCGGCCAGTGCAGGGCTGTTACCAGACCAGTGATGGACTTTGGTTTGGCTGCTTAAAGGCACCTAATATGAGTCTATAGCACTTTGGGATTTATTGGCCTTCCCAGAGTCAGACCAAAGATCTCAGCACTGTGATGAGGTGGCCCTTAAAAGCAGACCTTCAAAAGCTTCTCAGTTATGGAAATTCATTGCCTAACCTATGTAGGATTTTCTGCTGGTCTGTTACCTGCATCTCCAGGAACCATTCAGTGTCATAGAAAATGAGTTGATCTTAGGTTGAGTTTACATCTAGATACCTCAGCAGAAGGTCCGCACAACTATATCAAAAGCAGTGTGGAAGCAGGGTGAGCACTCACCATCTTCAAAATGGCCATGAGTGCAAAAGTCATGTCGTGCTCCAGTTCTTTGCTTAATGATCTCTCCAAACTACGTTTCACTGGGAAACAAATACTCGTTAGGCTTCATCCAAACCCCTCTACGTTCCTGGCTGTCCTTGCTCTGGCAAGGCATCCTCTTCAATGCCATCCCTCAGAAAGCCCGTATAATAGAGAGAAGTCAAGAAAAATCGAGTTCTGCGTGTTTTGTCAGGCAGCTTGGCATTTCATAAGTGTGCTCTACAACTTGAAAGGTCAACTAAATCCATACTACTGCTGTGGCACCTTGTTATGTATTTAGAAAACTAATTAGGAACATGGGTACTACAGGGGAATTCTGCCCCCATGCAGCTTAATCGCTTGTCCTTTTGAGACACTGAGGAAAAAAGAAACAAAAAGAAGATGGCACCTAAAAGAATACCAGTACAAGGTTGTACTTCCGTCTGCCCATCCCAGTGATCAGCATTAATGCAGTGCTGCAGGTTTCAGGCTCTACTTGCCCACAGCTTGCTGCAGGGACAGAAGGGCTGCTCAGCCGCCTGTTCACAGCAGGTCTGACACCCCAGCGCCGCATCACTGCGGCAAGCGGGGATGGACCAGCCTCCTCTGCAGGAGCCACCTCTTCTGCCTTGGTTTCATGAGGAGGGGAACAAATGCAGGTTTTTCCCTTCCACCTCACAGGGAAGAAAAAAACCCACAAACAACACTTTTTTAAAGAAAAAAAATAGAAAATAAAGAAAAATAACTGAAATATCCTGCAGATCAAAATTCTTCCTGGTTGTGCAGAGACATGCTGGGTGAGCAGTGGGATGAAAGTGAAAAGATTATTTCTGAGACTGTGAACAGGCTCATTGGAAACAAATTATCGTCCGCTTTCACGTTGATTTTCCATCCATGCTTTTATTTGGCGGTAGGAGAACCAACCTACACCTCTCACTAGCTGAACCTCCCACTTTCTTAGCTTCCCATTCCCTGGGCTTACGTTGCCTGGCCTCCACTTACTAGTCCTCCCACTCCCTGAGATTCCCAATCTCATGACCTCCGAATATTCTGGGCCTCCCAGTCCCTGGGCCTCCCACTCCATGGGCTTTCCACTCTCTTGGTCTTGCACTACCTCGTGGCCTCCCACCACTTCTCAGCCTCCATTTCTTTTCTAACCTCTCACCACCACTCAGTTAATAAATACCTTTCAGCCTCCCACTAGCCTCCAATTTATTTCTCTGACCTCCCACTACATTCCAGCCTCACACTACATCTCAGCCACTCAATACCTCTTGGTCTACCACACTTTTTTCCAGTTTTCCACTACCTCTCAGCTTCAATTTTTTCTGGTCCCCACTACCTTTTGGTCCGTAAATATTGAATATTTTTCCTAATATCCAATCTAAACCTCCTCTGGCACAACTTGAGGCCGTTTCCTCTCATCTTATCACTTGTTACTTGAGAAAAGGGACCAACATTTACCTCACTACAACCTCCTTTCAGGTAAAAAATAAAGATATTTTTCATTGCATGAGCATCAGAACCAGGGGGTACCTGCTGCATTAGCATCACATGGCTGAATTGCACCAGCAGGACTGTTCAGTCCAACCAGAAAGGACACTGAAAGCACAAGATCCCAGTAGCATAGCAGTGGTCGGGTACAGAAGATCCATTTCTGTGGTGAGGTTGATTTTCTTGTTTATTTCCACCACCCCATAAGACTTCCTGAGCCCATCCGTCCTGAGATCAACCAGCCAGGCCAGACCTCCAAGGAACTGCCAGGAAATAGTCTCAGTCCTTCATCACAAGCACAAAGCAAAGCTCAGACATAGTCAAAGCCCTGCAAGTCCCCTTTGAGAATTGTTGACTTTAAACCCTGCCCACCATGACTCCTCTGCCAGGTGAGCACCCTCCAAGCAGTCAAGGCTTGGTCTGTCATGCCCTAGTTCATGGCATCACATGTGGGTCGACTTAATCACTAAACGTGTACAGCACACTTTCAACTGAGCACTGTATATTTTGTATTTTCCCTCAATATTTGCATCTGGAATATTTGTCTTCCTCCAGGTACAGTCTCATGAGCACTTCAAAGAGAATTTACTCTGACTACAGGAGCTGCTCTCTGGATGGAGTCAGGATGGATTTCTAGTCTGCCCTGAGCCACCACCTTTGCAAAAATATATTAAAAATTGCATAAAAGAGAGCTTCTGATTTGAAAACCCTTTCCATAATGACACTGCAGTGTGCCACCAGAGTTCAGATCAAACATGACCGATTTTCAAAGGAAAAAGATGTCTCTCGGGCTCATATTGCCAACCACGATGGGCTCCTGCTTGGTTAGGGTTGTCACTGAATTCTGCTCACTTGCATGACCCAGATAGCTGCTTGCATGTAATGAAGGCAGAGATCAGATCTGCAGCCGAGGCTTCCCAAACAACTGAGATAAAGGTTTCCACAACAGTCACAGTCAACAACCAGTTGCTTTTCACTCACCATCTGTCTGGTGTCAACAAGTCAAAATGGAAACAAGCCCGCTCTCATTTATCATCTTAAAAAACCCCATCACTTAACATCATCCCCAACACAAAGATCTTCTCATCCTCGGAGCTAATGCACTGGACTTCATGCAAACTGTGGGAGCGAGGCTATTAGCAGGCAGCAGTGGGAGGTTTTGAAGTTGAATGTGAGCTGAGCATCCAGACATGAAGCACAGCAGCTAGTCCTCTGAACTCTTTCCATGCCAGATCGCTCCCTGTTACTCCCATCCTGCTTGAACCCGACAAGTTGGTTTCACAGTTTTCTGTGCTGTTGGTTGTTCTCTCCTTTTGCTGTCTGATGAAAATATTTTGTTCCTTTCCAAATTACCCTGATTTCTGGAAATAATCATCTGTGTCAGGCAGAAGAACTAATAGCCAGGATTAAGGAACAGGGGGAGAAAAATATCCAGTGTCATTCACAGCTTGAACATCCAATCTGCTTCTGCTCAGCTGTCCGCCTGTCATCCTCCTCATGGCCTCCTTAGTCAGATAAACTTTGCCCTGCTACTGTCATACAATCAAAAAAAAGTCTTTATTTCCTCTACCAAAGAGACCTTCTTGCAAACTGGTAGAAATCAGTCAGGAAAGCAGAGAGAAGTGGAATAATCAGCACTGTTTTGCAGACCAGGGAAATCGAGGTACAGAAAAGGGAAAGTAAGTTTCCAGATTCATAGGAGCTGTCAGTGGCAGAGAGGAAAAGGGACCATGGGACTGTGCCCTTCTAACACCTTGACCGTATCTCATAGCCTCTAGGAGACAAACTTAGAGTATCACATGCTTCTCTGGCCCTGTTGCAAAGCATTTCCCTGCCAGCAGCTCACTTCACAGGGAGGGAGTCTGAGGGATGGACCCACAGCAGCACTGCAAAGCTGTGTGAGAGCAGGACTGGTGCCCTGTCTTGAGATGTAGCCAGTCCCTGAGAACAGTTTTCCCTTGTACAGCACACATCTCTTCCTCTCCCCCTTCATTCCCGCCCTGGTGTTCACCTTTTCCATTCATCTTCCCTCTCCCTCTTCATCCCCAGATAATCCCATTACTTAAATTGATGTCAAGCTTCTGCTAAGCACTGTCACCTCTGCCCCTTGGCTGGGCTACAAAGCTACCCTGAGCATGGAGATACTCAAAAGCATGATCATACCAGCATGGGCATTGCTGGAGTCTATCATTTGGCTTGGAAACTTCTCTCTGGGGACACCGAGGGCTTGAAAACATGACCTTGAGCCATGAGTTGTCCCCACACAGAGAGATCCCAAAAGTTTTGAAAGAATCTGTCTGAAGGCATCTGATGAAATACAAATCTCCACTTCTAGGAGAAAAACCTCTAGCTCAGAGCAGGGATAAGGTATCCCAGGGCCAAAGCAGTTTGGTCTCAGGTGAAGAGCCGGACTCATGAGGACCACTAGTTTCTACTGTGGTGGCGGTCCTACTCCCAGGTCTCTGACTGGGAGCTCCTTGCTCACAAGCTGCAGGATCACATGCCTGCCACATGCACTTCGGCAAGTGTCAGCTTTCTGAGCAGACCTGGAAGAAAAGAGACCCTACATAAAAGGCAAAAAGTGCTACAGGAGGAGAACATTAAAGTGGAACATTTAGAGCTGCCTCTTTCTGTTGTGTCTTCCCCCACACCATCAGCCCAGTCTTTTCTTGCTCTACGCTGCGGGTGTGACTGGCTCTGATTGATTGCCCATTATTTCCGTATTAAGCGAGGCAGTTGGGAAATTAATGCCTCCCTTTGCCATGAAGCCCAGTGTATAATTTTTATTAAAAGGTTGTTAACTTGCCTTTTTTTTTTTTATTTCCTCTTTCCAAAGTCTACATTTTTGCATGCCATTAAGAGAACCATAGGAGAGAATTTTAAGAGTTATGAAATGCCAAATGATGTTAAATAGATTCTGGATGGTCTTAGCAGAAATCTGGCATTTTGACAAACCTGCTACCCCACTAATTGTGCCTAACATTAAGTCAAAGTCCTATTTGAATCTTCTCCTTGAATGCCACATGGAATCCCACCAGATCAAGGAATGGTCCCACCTGGTCTTCCCTAGTGAATATCCCAGTGCACTGCTAAGACCAGCTGCTCAATGAACCAGAAGGCACCCTGCTACAGTTGCCCAGCTCATCTGACACTCCTGCACAGGCCATCTTCTGTATCAGGCCATGGTCTACAGGCTAGACTTTCATTAGTCAAGAGTCTGTGAAGATGCTGGGGCTGGTGGGCCTTTTCTCAAGAATTCTAGGTAGTTTCCCTTCCTGGAAAGAGCTGCTTCTCATACCACCCCATAGCAGATGGGTGTAGACAGCATAGGGCGCATGTGACTGCTTCAACAGAAAGTCCTTCCATCACATGCTGCCTGGCTAATTGGAAAGCTCAATGGGGGCTGAGGAAAACAAATAGCTGTCCCTTAACACACTCGAGTGCTTTCTTTCATCAGGGAAGGCTCAGCATTCAAATGAGCTGCGTATTTACATCTGCCGTGCTTGCCTTGAGAGCTGCACTGCACATACTTGGATGAGTACAACGAAAGGTCATCTGGTCCTGCTTCACGGGGAGCACTGCTGAAGGGCTCTGAGGCTTGGCACACTCTCATGCATGAGCGTCACGGAGAACCTAGACGTGCACATTCAGGGAGGAGAAGTAGTACAGCCTTTCATCTCTTTTCCCCACAGAGGAAACACCACTGATAACCTTAGAAATCCAGGTTAGGAACCTTCCAGGGAAGAACATTACTGCCTCCGCCTACCTGCCTTCTACGCTGGGAAATGTTACCTACCAACAAGAGCAGCTGAAAGAGAGCTGTGCCTGTGCCTCAGCCTCCCCAGCTCACAGCTGAGTCTATTTGCTTGCAAGACAACATCCAGCTGAGAGCTTCAGTTCTTATTTATCTGCAGGAGAGGGAGGTTTAGTGAGCCCAGCAACAGACAAAGGCATAAAGAGACAAGCTTTTCTTCCAAGTACTAGTGCTAAGAGTAGTGTGGGTAAAGAGTTTACTTCATAAAGCTTTTGGAGATTTCTTTTTTTCTCTCCTGTTCCAGCTGAAGATGAAAGATCAAAATCTCAAGCTTTTGTGAATTGAAAATGAAACAAAACTAAAAAAAAACACCTGGTTTGGGCCAATTAAAATGTTTTGTTTCAGTAGTTTCTGAACATGCTGTTAATAATCAGCTTAAATTGCAGAACAAGAGTGTTTCAAATGAGGAAACTAAAAATCTTGGTTGTCAAAGTGGGACTTTTCAAGAACTTGAGGGCTCTTTTTTTTAAGGGAGACATTTGTCGAAGCTGTTCTTTTTTTACCCACAAAAAGTTTCAGCTTCAATAAATCTGCTACACTTCTGACACCAACAGAGACAAGGAGAGAGAAAGGCACCGCTGCCCTCGCCTTTTCAGTCACAGCCCAAAGCTGGTGCGAAACGAAGGTCACACCCAAGGTCATTCACTAAATCACCATCACATCAAAGGTTTGAAACCATAGGACCAGTTTTGGATCCCTCACTGGATTTTGCTATTGCCTTTCATAGCACCAGGATTTCACTAATGCCTTAAAATCTCGAACCTGTCTTTCATCTCCAGGCATTACGTGCAAACCACACTACCTCCTTAGGAGATTAATGGGACTGTATTCCACAGGAACTGGTGGTTTCCACATCATTCGCACTGCTGATCCAGGTGCCTTCTTCAGCTTTATGATCACTCTACCTGGGCAGCTTGGACACAACTGGAGTGATAAGCAACCACCTCTGCTTTGTGCGGCAGAAAAGAAACCTCCTCGGCACTGCTGTTATTGCTGAGGCAGAGCAGAAAACATTGCTGCTCTTCACAACATCATCTTGGAGGCCTAAGCACCATTTCAACAAATGATGCTTTGACATCTGAGTTGTTGCAAGTGGCTCCGGGCATGGTCAGATCCCTGAGCAAGCAGCGGACTAGTGTTTGCTTAGGAAGGGAGTTGGAGAGAGGCTCAAAGGCAGCAGCGGCAGAAAGGATTCTACATCTCTGATGTGTCTAGAAAGACAGCGATGACAAGAACACAGCAAGGAAGTAGTCCCCAGGGCTGCTGTAACAAGCACACTTCCACACAAAAGTCAGTAGAGGAAAAAAAAGGAAAGATACCTACATGAAGCCACCTCAGCCACTTCCCCATGCCAGTATTGGGAAAACAGCCTCAAAAAGACTTGCATGAAGGCAGAAGGGGACTAGTAAAACACTAAAAAGGAGGTTCTAGGATTCTGGGAAAAATCCTGGCAAAATCCTGGAAAATGACATAAAATTCCTGGCAAGTAAATAATTTCCTAGAAAGCAAAGAATTCTTCCTACAAAGAATCCTACAAAATTCTGAGAAAACATTTGCAAAATTCCTGGTAAGCACGCTGGGACATTCCTAGAAAGCAACATGAGAAATGACTTGAAAGCAATATGTGACATTCCTGGAAAGAAAAGGAGATGTTTCTAGTGAGCTAGAATGTGGAAATTCCTAGGAAAAAGCTTTAAAAGTCCTGTAAAGTAATATAAGAATTCCTAGAAATTGTACTGATATATTCCTTGGAAGAATGTCAAGAAAATCCTGGGAAACACTCTGGGAAAATTCAAAAAGAGCAAAGGAGAAATTCCAGGAAATGGGAGATTCATGGAAAACATCCTGTGACATTCCTAGAAAGCAAAGGGGACATTTCTGGAAAGCAATTGCAGTGGGGAAATGCCTAGAAAACATCATGGGAGTTTCTAGAAAGCAACACATGAAATTCCTGGAAAGCACCTGGAGACAATCCTAGAAGGCTAGAGGCAAATTCCGTGAAAGCAACCTGAGAAATTCCCAGAAATCAACATGGAGTTTCCTAGAAAGAACTCTGGAAACATCTGAGAAAAGGTGTGGTGGGTTCCTGGAAAGCACTATGGGACATTGGGAGAAAGCAAAGCTGAAAATCCTAGAAAGCATACTACAAAATTCCTACAAAAAACCCACAGGGCATTGCTGGAAAATGTCCTGGGACATTCCTAGAAAGGAATGGGGAAATTCCTAGAAAGAAATGAGCTAAATTCCTAGAAAGCACCCAGTGTAATTTCTACAAAGGGATGTGGAGATTCCTGCAAAGCATTGGGGATGTTGCTAGAAAGCACTGCTGACACTGATTTTGAGGGGAAGAACGCTCGAGGGTGGCAGCAGACCTGTAGAGGGGGTCAGGGGAGGTTGAGAAAGGCATGTTACCCCCCAAATTCTGAAGGTGCTGGAGGTGAAAGGCAGAGGAGCAGCTCTTATCCTCAGGAAGGTCCAACTCAGAGAGGAATGTTGCCTCAGAGCCCCAAGTTCACACATGAAGGCACACAAGGTCACATTAAGTCTGTCCACACTGGCCCTGACCCACATGCATCTAGTCTGTTCCTAGAAACCTCCAATGATGCATAAACTCCCTTTTCCACACTAAGGCATCTCTGTACTTGCCTCTCCCTACTTCCAAAAGGGCTTTCTTTGGTGTTTGGCCTCAACCTCTCTACCTCCGCTTTCCCTCTGTCCCCTTGGGCTCTGAGAAGGATGTGTTTCTGGGTCATAGGATATTTAAAGTTGGAAGGGAGTTCAGGAGGTTCTAAGTCCAACCTCCTGCCCAAAGCAGAGTCAGTTCTGAGGTCACACCAGGTTGTTCAGGGCTTTGTTCACTCAGGTCTTAAAATCCTCCAAGGACAGAGACTGCACAGCTCTTCTGGGCACCTGTCCCACTGCTTGATTGTCCTCATAGGGAAAAACTTATGCCATATAAGGAGGATACATATAACCAGTCTGAACCTCTCTTGTTCCAGATGATGTCCATTCTGCTCATTCTCCCACTATGCTCCACTGTGAAGACCTTGACTTTGTCTTCTCCATAACTTCCTTGCAAAAGCCTCCTGAGTACATTCATAGCTGTCCACACTGCCTATGCAGCCCTCCCCTACTTTCGGGCAGGTGATGGGCCCATCTGCCCAACTCCCTCAAGACCAGCTGTTTTTTTCCATGCATACTTCAGATGCTGTTTCTCAGCCCATTTCTGCTCAGGAAGAAGAAAAGATCACAGAGAAGTTGGTGGTATCACTTTTATGATGTTCCCCTCCCCAGCTGACTCAGCTGAGCAGGGAAAACTCTCTGGGAGACAGCCTGGCAATTATCTCCAATAGGCCTTTGCACATCTGATTGACTTCCCTTTGCTTTCATGCCTGACAGTTCAAACACCGCAGACGGCAAGGCAGGGGGAGGATTTGGCTAATGGAATGAAAAAAAGACTCCAAAAAATACAGCTGCCTCGTCCACAAAGCAGAGCATGTCTCAGCCTTCCCCCTGCGCTCAGGCTCCAGGTTCTCGCCTGCACACCCAGGCTTAACGGCACAGACAGTAATCATTTGTAGATAATTAATTGTGAGAGTGGCAGAGGCAGCACTCACGTCACTCACTGAAAGCCACCATGGGATATGACCTCAGAAGGTGAAATACACTCTTGGAGGCTTCTGTTAGGTGTGGAGAGGGACCTTCCATGTCCTAGGAAAACAGAGCTTATACTTCTGCCATCGACCCTGTACAGGTCCTTTGACTGGTTTGTGCCTCAGTTTCTCTACCTGTCCCTGTTATCTCACCCATTTTTCGACTGGAAACAGTTTCCACTGTGTAGAAGGACAGGATCCAGCACAACAGCCCTGTGATCTCACCCAGCTGCCCAAATAAAACAGGCCGGGTACTGGTTGCTGGCAGGTGGTCATGGTACAGCCCACATCTGGAGGTCCAGCCAAAGCTCTACTCAGAGCCTGGTGGCTTCATCCATATTGCCGTATGGCAGCAGCTATCCTGGCCTACCTCCCCATAGCTATGCCCAGTCACTGGCCAGAGGGTGTTAACTGGCATGGACTAAAGCAGTGCTAGGGGGCATGCTAATCCATGACAGAGGATGGACTAATGTTGGACAGTGCCCTGGCTCTCTTAGGTGCTAGTGTAGACATGACCACCTTTACTCCTCTGGGGCCATCTCTACCCCATGGGGTTAAAAGCAGGCTCAGACGACCTGTTCCTTGCTGTCCACGCTAACTGCAGCTCAGGTTGCAGACGTTCAACTTGGGCGTAGGAAGAGTTGAGTTGAAGGCAACTCCCAGGGAATAGGTTTCAGCATCCCCAGGTTCAGCCTCCCCCAAACCACCTGCAGAGCTTGCTGGGCATCTCTGCGGGTTGGTGGCTGCTCTCCGAGGGAATTCCTGCTCTCGCAGGGTGTGGGTTTCTGCCTGCAAGATGACAGCTGCTGCTAGGGCAGAGCCGTGCACACCCACACGCTGGCTGAATAACGAAAACAAAAGTGCCGCACTCCCAGTGGATGCTGTTTTATTGCCTGGCTTGGTGTTGCTGCCATGTGACTCGCTTCCAGGGGAGGCCACCCAGCACTTCTGTTGCGAAAAGCAGAAGTGGTTGCAGAGCCCAGGCTGCTGTGCAGTTGGGAAAGCAGATCAATACAGGTTTGGCAGATCAATCACTGTCTTGAGCAAGGGAATTCTAGCTGGAAAAACTCTCCAGCTTCTACTGGGTCATTAATAGAGCCCCCTATTCTAAATCAGGGCCTCCATCTAACAACAGTGCTCTACTTGATTAATGCTGATTAGCCCTGCTTTGCTTGGTACGTTGATTAAAAAGCAAGGTTCATTTCCCAGGTTTCCTTCCCAATCATATTCCCTAATTTCTTTTGGCACCTCCACAGCCTCTTAATTCTTCAGTCCTCCAAGAAGCTCATCAGACAAGGACAATGCTGAGGTACTAACAAACAAAGGTCAGATGTGAATTATATCCAAAGGGAAGCTCTCTCTTGTGCTATGTTACTCTGTGTGGTAGACTGGATAGTGGTGTCCTCACCTTAAAATGTTGCTTATGGATAACTTCAAAAGCAGATAAAAACTCGTCGTCACTGAAGATTTCTCTACATACCAGCAGAGCTCTGGGCCTTCTGTATCTCATCTACTGCTTGCTTGCTCTCAGAAGCACCTAGTTATGAGGAAAAGGCAGCAATCCTTCCCTTCCAGCTCTGTACTGTTCATGATATGATAGGTGTCTGTCATTGCCCCTTTAGGCACCACTTGTTCTAGCCACGGAGTCCTACCTTCATAAAGAAACAATTTTTCAGCTTATTGGAAGTTGTTTCAATAAAACAACCAGGGCTCAAGAAAACGAAGATCCCGTTTCACAGTAAGAAAGTGGAAATTCAGAGTTATCTTTAAAACATAACCAAGTAAAAAACAATTTGGCACCGAGAGCAATGAGTTAATCTGACATCTGAATATTCACTGCTATTAAATAAGATGAAGACTTGCCTCCTTCAGCTCTTATGTAAATAGAACTCATCTGCGATGCAGATTTTATTAATTAACTGGCAAATCGAGAAAACCCCAATAGGCTGTAATTGAACTTCGCGTTGATGATAGATGAGGAGACACTTACAGGCCATCCGCTGCGTCTGCACAGTTACTCCTGGAGCTGCCGCCGTCCCCGTCCTTTCTCACTGCAGAGAGGCTGACCCATCCTGATCAAAATCAAGAAGATCTGAGGGGCAGATGTCCAGAGCTGACAGGATAGCTGGCACATTTGCCTCTTGAAACACTCTCTGTCTGGTCACGTTGCTTTGCAGGGCATCACCTGCCTGCATCTTCCAGACTTTCACAGGAGGCAGGCATTAGCTGCTGAACCTTTAACAGAAGTGAGGATGCTCATAGCTTTGAGAGGACTTTCTACCTAAGCACCTCTACCATGGAGAGGGGACACTCATTAGCACCGTGGAGAGCTGAGCAGCTCAGATGTGCCGGGGGGTCCTGGGTAACCTCAAAAATGTAAGATTTCAAGATACCTGCGGATGGTATACCCTGGTGATGACATACCCTATAGAAACACACTCAAAGCCAAGACCTAAGGCAAAGCACAAACCGGTCAGATTTATCTAGGTCCCAGCAGTGACTCCCTCCTGGACAACACAGACGGTGACAGGGCAGCCCGTGCAGGGAGAAGGCAGCCCTAAAATGCCACAGCAGCATCACACTGCCCTTCTCTACCAAGGCAGCATCCGGCAGAGCCCAGCAGGAAGGAGATTAAGGCATTATTGATGTAGGGGGAGAAGCGATGAATGAAACAACCCCCTGCATAGGTGCTTTGCAGTTCTTGCTGGGGAACTAATTTTGCTTTTATTTTGCTAGAGAAACAGTGATGTGGCAGAGAGGCACCCACCCTCAGAGCTGCTGAAGCCTGAGTTTGTCTCGACACAGAAAGGGGAAGTGGCATTTGAAACACTGAGATGTGAGAAGAGTTTCATTATTGCTCTGAATGGCCCCTTCATTAGAGGAAAACACAGTATTTAATGAAGGGGAAAGAAAACAGGAGCTCCCTGCTGTGTCCAGAAAGGCGTCTCTTTTCCGCTTTGCTTCATTCTCCTCATTTACAGGAGGGTGGGATCGTGGACCTATCCATCCCCTTAGCATCCCATCCCTGAGTCTCATGGGGGTGCTCCAGGGCCACCCTCTAACCAAGATCTCCCTGCAGAGAGCAACCCACAACCACAGTCCCCACTGGACTCCACAGCTTTGGCATACCTCCCCATTCTCATGCTTATACGGTCAGAGGCTGGCCTTGTGCACTGGTGTGAGGCACCAAGGTCTATCCCATCTCCAACCACACGCACCCCAGGTGCTACATACCCAGCGATTCAGTGTCATTCCCTTGTTATCAAGGAGAAACTGAGGCATGGGAGATGTGTAATCCACACTTGGCATCAAGTCTGAAGACTGTGTTTGATTAAAGGGCACAGGGAACCCTCTCCCCATGACTTCCTTGCAAAGTGCCCTCAGATTACCAGGGAAGGACTTGGTTTCTCATGACTGGTTTAACAAACCCAACATGGGATTCACACATCAAGCTAATCCTTCCCACCTGGCACCAATTACTTACCAAGGTAGATTTTCTCTCTCAATCACATCCCACAAAGTTTTCAGCATGGAAAGGCAGAATCTTTTTTTTTTTTTTTTCGCTTTCTCCTCTCCTAGTAATTGGGGCTTTTTTTAGCAACATGTCAACAGACTTCAGGAGTAGAACCAGCTCACATTCCCTTTGCTGGGATGACTCTAGCTCTGCTAGGAATTGAGATGAAAGGAAACTTACTTTCATCCCAGCATAAGTAGGCAAGAAGTGGAGCATGAACAGAAAGAAGACGAGCGGAGAAGCAAGCACTATGATTTTATTCTGGGTCTCTGCACCTAAAGCTGTCCTTAATCACCACTCATGACTCACAGACAGTTCTTTCATTGGGAGCTCCAGACAGGGTAATTTAGTTTCAGAGACTCACAGGCACGTTGGCTGGAAGAGATCTCTGGATGTCTCCAGTTGAACCACTCATAATTTGCTCCTAGAGTTTGCTCAGGATCCCTGAGACCTGTCCTGTTCTCAAAGTGATGGGCTTTGAAAGTGTCCTGAGGTGAGAGAGCATCTTGCAGTGGAGAACAGGTTGGAGGAGGAAGAGTAGTTTCAACAGTTGCCTACTCTCTTCATTGCTCTGAAAAACTCCCCATCCCACCTTCGCTAAGCCAGCTCTACCAGGAGATGAACTCTGGGACCTGTGTGGGCCAGGGTTTGTGGAGAACAGCAGGAGGAGGGGATCCACAGGATCTCAGGAGACTGAGTAAAACAAAGAGACAGGGGAAATTGCTTGCAGAAAGCAGTGAGGTTCAAGATAAGGTCAGGAGCAGGAGAGGGGCTGTGTGTGTGAAGGGTGGGTAACCACAGACTCAGACCATCAAACCCAGCCATCATCTAACTTTAATCATTTTTTCCTGCTCAATTCTCAACTGCAGCCAGAAGCTGGACTGAGGTTTGCCGGGAGCCAGGATCTGAATCTGCTCTGAGACCCTCTGCCTGTTCTGGCTACTTCACCCTGAGAGCCAAGTACCTTCACCCTGGGCCTTCATGCGCTATTTACAAGACTGCAGAGTCCACAGCTCCTTCTCAACCACATCGCTAGGACCTTCCAGTGACTTCCAAGTGAAGGAGCAAGTTTCCTGTAAATTACATTTCTGGCAAGCATCTCTGCTAATTAAAGATTATGAAATGAATTTACCATTGCTTCAATTAAAATCCATTCACAGCTAATACCTTCCTCTTTTCCAACGTTATTTATTTACTGAGGGTGGGGAAGGAAGGAACCTTACTCAGAGTCTCCAGAAGTTCTCTGGATTTGGAACAGGCTCAGCTCTGCCTCGTTACATGCAATAGGTCCCTGGAGAATGCAGGCTGATTGCAATCTAATTTATGGCATTCATCAACATATGAATTAATGCTAGGGTCTCAGATATGAGATCTCTATTTCCCTCTCCCTCCTCGCACAGGCTCGGCAGCTCGGCTCCACTGCCATGCTTCCTTCCCTCCCAGTGCTGCTTCTTTCCTTCATTAAAGAAATAACCTTGGTTTTGGTTAAGAAAGCTTGTTTATGGTGAACAAACTGGGCATCTCACCTGGCTTTCTGTGAATTAAAGTCAATGGAAACCAAGGAGGATCTAGTCTCTGTTTTGAATAAATTTGGGTTTTGGTCCTCAGCTGCCGTGTGCCTCAGCTTCCCCGTCTGTGACACAGCGATGATGTTCCCTGCTTCCCTCTGAAAGCCACGGGGAGAATAGAAATACACTTGTGCTTTGGAGCCCTGCAGGGAAGTTTGCAGAGGGCTTTTATGTGTTTTAGCATTGCTCCTCTGTATTGTTCTTGGCTTTGACCTTGGACTGAGCTGGACAAAAGAATAATCAAATAAAGCCACTTATATTTCAGATGCATGTTGGACGCTTGTTAAAGAAAGTCTAAAACTGCAAAGTCTTCTGGTGGCAGCCATTAACCCATGCAGTGACTGGAAGCCCCGGAGCTGTTGACAAGGTTATAAATCATCAGCAGCGGTGGATGAAGGGCTGCTTGTCGGCTCTCTGCCTAGAGGCTGGCGCAAGCGAAACACGACAGCAAAACAAATCTGAGGCCAGAAAGTCGGTGTGCGGCATGCCTCCAGGCTGGGACGGCAGGTCTGGGAATAGGATGAGATGTGCAGAAGAGCAGAGTGCATTCAGCTGTTTAAAGGGGAGAATTTTGCTTCCTTGACATGAGGAGGCAATGGTTGCATAGGGTAACAGTGAAGACAGGTATAGTCTAGGATAGGAACTATAAGCCTACGATGTCCGACTGCTAGGATCAGGCATCCTTTCCTTGGGGCACAGCTCCACAACCAGAACTGATTTTGCAATAGAAATCTCAGTATCTGTGCTCTCTCACCAGTCGGATCCCAGGGTCATGTTCTGCAGGGTCCCATTCTGGAGAAAAGGTCTGTGTGCAATTTCACAGAAGCTCAGCACCCCCATGAACAGAGGGGCTGCTGCTCCATCTCTCACCTGTTCTGCCCAAATTGTCTAGATGTGTTTGGACTTAGTGGACATGGCTTAGTTTTTCTCTTGTCCCTGATAAAAGAAATAAGATGTGTAAGATCATTTTTACATTAATCTATAGATTGCTCTATCCACCAAAAACATCAGAGTGCTCCAGGGAAGAAGGAAATCGGAAGCTCTCTGTGCTTGTTGGCACAGAGCAAGATGTGGACTCTGAGTGCAGTGATGAAGACTCGAGTTGGATTCACTAGAAAAAGCTATAACCCAACACTGATAGACAAAAATTGACTGCATAGCTCCTCAGTGAGGAGAGACCTTCTTCATCGGTGGAACAGCAGATTCAGCCAGGAGAACATGCAATGCAATCCACATTTTGAAAGCCGAGAGCTTTGGTGAGCTCTGGACTATTTGATGTAACATCAGTGGACATGTAATACCTTCATAGTAGTAAAGTGCAGGAGTCAAAGGACTATGTCTCTATGTGGTTAACAGCCTACACAAAAAAATCATGCCCTGCTTATTATGAATTTCATCTTTAATCTTAATTCAGCCTTCTCCTGAGCTTTCATAGATTTCATAGATTTCATAGATTTCTAGGTTGGAAAAGACCTTAGAGATCATCGAGTCCAACCATCCCTAATCCCCATTAAACCATATCCTCAAGTAGCTCATCCACCCTATTCTTAAACACATCCAGGGATGGGGACTCAACCACCTCCCTGGGCAGCTTATTCCAGTGGCTGACAACCCTTTCAGAGAAGAAATACTTCCTAACATCCAACCTGAATCTCCCCTGACTAAGCTTATGCCCATTTCCTCTTGTTCTATCACCCATCACTAATGTAAAGAGCCCTTCCCCTACCTCCCCACCATCTTTTCTCAAGTATTTATAGGCCGTAATCAGGTCTCCCCTCAGCCTCCTCTTCTCCAGGCTAAACAGCCCCAACTCCCTCAGCCGCTCCTCATAAGTTTTATTTTCTAGCCCCTTGACCAGTTTGGTCGCCCTTCTTTGGACTCGCTCCAGGAGCTCAATATCTCTCTTAAAGCGAGGGGCCCAAAACTGGACACAATATTCCAGGTGCGGCCTCACCAGTGCCGAGTACAGGGGCAGGATCACTTCCCTGCTCCTGCTGGTCACACTATTCTTGATACATGCCAGTATCCCATTGGCCTTTTTGGCCACCTGGGCACACTGCTGGCTCATATCAAGCCGGTAGTCAACCAACACCCCCAGGTCCTTCTCCGCCAGGCAGCTCTCCAGCCACTCCTCCCCGAGCCTATAGCGATGCTTGGGGTTTTTATACCCCAAGTGAAGGACCCTGCACTTGGCCTTATTAAAGCTCATGCCATTGGCCTCAGCCCAACGATCCAGTCTGTTCAAATCCCTCTGAAGGGCCTCCCTACCCTCGAGCAGATCGACACAGCCTCCCAGCTTGGTGTCGTCCGCAAATTTACTGAGGGTACATTCAATCCCCTCATCCAGGTCATTGATAAAGATGTTAAACAGAACTGGACCCAGCACTGAGCCCTGGGGAACCCCACTGGTGACCGGCCTCCAGCCGGATTTAGCCCCATTTACCACCACTCTTTGGGCCCGGCCATCCAGCCAGTTTTTAACCCAAAGGAGGGTGTGCCTATCCAGGCCAGCAGTTACCAGTTTCTCCACCAGAACACTATGAGAAACTGTATCAAAGGCTTTACTGAGGTCCAGGAAAACTACATCCACAGCCCTTCCCTCGTCAACCAGGCGGGTCACCCTGTCATAGAAGGTGATCAGGTTTGATTGGCAAGACCTGCCTTTCATAAACCCATGTTGACTGGGCCTGATCACCCGGTTAACCTGTACGTGCTCATTAATAGCACTCAAGATAACCTGTTCCATGACTTTGCCCGTCACCGAGGTCAGACTGACAGGCCTGTAGTTCCCCGGATCCTCCTTCCGCCCTTTTTTGTAAATGGGGGTAACATCCGCCAGCCTCCAGTCCAGCGGAACTTCCCCAGTGAGCCAAGACTGCCCAAAGATAATGGACAGGGGTTTGGCAATGACATCCGCCAGCTCTCTCAGGACTCTCGGGTGGATACCATCAGGCCCCATAGACTTGTGGGCATCCAGCCGAAGGAGCAGATCCTTGACCCGTTCCTCTTGGATCACAGGAGCTTCGATCTGCTCTCCCTCCCTGCACTCAGACACCGAAGGCCAGCTCACCTGGGAACTGCTGACCTTAGTATTAAAGACTGAGGCAAAGAAGGCATTAAGGACCTCAGCCTTGTCTTCATCCCTAGTGACTAACGTACCCCCTGAGTCCAGTAGGGGCTGGAGGTGATCTTTAGCCCTCCTTTTGTTATTAATATATTTATAGAAAGACTTTTTGTTGTCCCTTACAGAGCTGGCTAGTCTAAGTTCCAATTGGGCTTTTGCCTCCCTGATTATCTCCCTACATGCCCTAACTTCCTCCCTGTATTGATTCCTGGATGCCTGCCCATTCTTCCAAGACTTGTAGACATCCCTTTTTCTTTTGAGATGTTCCCAAATCTCCTTTGTTATCCAAGCTGGTTTTCTACCCCGGCGGCTCGACTTCCGGCACACAGGGACAGCTCGCTCCTGTGCCTCCAGAATTTCCTTTTTGAATAGTAACCATCCCTCCTGCGCCCCCTTACCCTTGAGAGCTGTCTCCCATTGGACTTTGTTAACCAGACTTCTAAACAGCCCAAAGTCAGCTCTCCCAAAGTCCAGCTTGGCCGTTTTAGTGTTCCCCCTCCTAACTTCCCCTAGAATTGAGAATTCTATTATCTCATGGTCACTAAGCCCCAGGCGTCCTCCAACCTTCACATCTCCCACAAGACCTTCTCTGTTCACAAACAGCAGGTCTAGGGGAGCTCCTTCTCTAGTCGGTTCACTAACCAGTTGTGAGAGGAAGTTGTCCTCCACACTCTGCAGGAACCGCCTAGACTGTTTCCTGACTGCCATGTTATACTTCCAACAGACATCAGGCAGGTTAAAGTCACCCATAAGGACAAGGGCTAGTGAGCGCGAGACTTCCCTCAGTTGTTTAAAGAATAGCTCATCAGTCTCACTGTCCTGATAGGGTGGCCTGTAGCAGATACCCACTACAATATCCGCCTTCATAGGCCCCTCTTTGATTTTCACCCACAGACATTCTACTAGGTCATCCCCAACATTTAACTCTAAACAGTTTAGATCTTCCCTTACATACAGGGCAACCCCACCACCCCTTCTACCTCTCCTATCCCTCCTGAAGAGCTTGTAGCCATCCATGGTAGCACTCCAGTTATACGAGTCATCCCACCATGTTTCAGTGATGGCAACTATGTCATAGTTTCCCCGGATAGCAAGAGCTTCCAGTTCCTCTTGTTTATTGCCCATACTGCGTGCGTTCGTATAGAAGCACGTAAGTTGGGCTTTCGACCCCACAGCACCCCTAGGGGGGGAAGTTTTATTACCTGAGCTGTTATTTTTGGGATTCTCTTTAACCTCTAGGCAACTTGTGTGTTGCTCTTGACTACACATATCACCCCCTAGTATCACTGAGGCAGCAGGCCGAAGGCACCTGCCTACACTCCTTTCTTCAGACAATGGAGGGCCGTCCTCGGCTGTTAATCCTCTAAGTCTGACAATACCCCCCACCCCCTTCACATCTAGTTTAAAGCCCTGTTGATGATCCCAGCTAGTTCTGTAGCGAGCAGCCTTTTTCCCCGTGGAGACAAACCCGCCCCGTCCCTAGATAGAAGATCTGGCATTAAGGTCAGCCCGTGGTTAAAGAAGCCTAGGTTGTTTTCCTCACACCACTTTTGTAGCCAGTTATTTAAATCCTCGATCTTTGTTTTCCATCCTGTGTCATGTCCTGGAGTCGGTATGATAGAAGAGAATATTACTTGGGCCCCTGATCCCTTCAACATTCTTCCCAAAACCCTGAGATCTTTCTTAATAGTCCGGATGTTTCTTTTCCTAATGTCATCCATACCAACTTGGAAAATAAGAAGAGGGTAGTAATCAGTGGGCCTGACTATAGATGGGAGTTTTTTTATTACATCCCTAATTGTTGCCCCAGGAAGGGAGCAGACCTCCCTGTGTAAAGGGTCAGGTCTACAAATCTGGCCCTCCACACCCCTCAAAAGGGAGTCTCCTAAAACAATCACCCGCCTTTCCTTCTTAACTGAGGCTGTCTTGATGATACGTGTGGTCCTAGGGAAGGATACTAGCGTGTGTGTATCATCATCCTCCCTGGGTGTTGGTTCCACTTGCAGAGCTTCAAATCTGTTGTGTAATGGAACCTGGGAGGTAGTTGCAGGAGCAGAGGGGGCAGGCTTGCCGCGCCGGGCAGGGACCTGCTGCCATTGCTCATTCCCACCTGGATTCCTCTTCCCGGCCAGGTGGGGAGAGGTTGGGGGCTCCTCAGTCTGAGAAGCTGTGGTAGCCTGTTGGGTCTGTGGGAGGGAGCACAGAGTACTGGTCCATTGGTCAATCTCCCTCTCGCACTCCCTGATGGCCCTCAGCCTGCTTACCTCCTCTCTGAGCTCTGTCACCAGGCGGAGGAGTTCCTCCACCCTGGCACAGCTCCCGCAAGTGAGTTCCCCGGTGGCAACCTGAGCCAATACACTTGGGGAACAAGACCTGCAGCTTACCTGGGTGGCAGCGTGCACCCAGCGGGGGTCCGTCTGGGAGGCTGCGTCGGTCCTGGCCGGCACCGGGCTGGAGGCAGCCTTCGCTTTATGCCTAGTGACCACCATGATAGTCAGGGACTTCCGACCGCGCTCGACGCTCTGCCTGCTTGCTCTGTCTGCTCGCCCTGCCTGCGCGAACTGCCGCGCCCCTCACTCTGCCGCGCCACGCCCCTGTTCGCCCGCTCCTGTTCGCAGCGCTCCTTCAATTCCTAGAAGGGAACATTTCCCTTGTTAAATCACTCTTTGTAGCATCAGGCAGTAGATTGGAAAATACAACATGCAGAACTTTCATCACAAAATAAAAAGATGGAAAGGGTGCAATCACACCTCTGGTTGCAGGTGGGTTAAAAGTTGTTTCCATACTTATTAAATACATATTTTTTACTTTTGCTGGTTCTGCTCCTGAGTTTATTCTATCCCAGAGTAATCAAGCATTTTGCTGCCACTGCCAATCACAACTGTCTGCTGCTGACAAGAGAAGCGTTGCTGCTAGAGTTGGAGCACCACAGGGTGCTCGAGGCAATGTCCCTGCTGAGACATAGCACAGTCCAGGCTGGAGCTTCTTTGTGCTCCTGTCACTCGGTTCAGGGTTCCTGCAGTTCACAAGGAGTTGACTGATCTTGCCTGACCTGAATGGGGAAATGGGGTGCTATCATCCAATTTCAACCTTCAGTCCAGAAGGGCTATGCCCACGTCTTCTGTTCCATCACCCAAGTACCTACAGCAGTTGGATGTTCTCATTGGTGATCCAGTTTGCATACATGGCTCAGGAGCACAGGAAAGGGGCTGTTACCCACTTTCATTCAGGACACTATGTCTGCTGGTGCCCACTAGAAGACAAACCCAGGCTAACATTACAGCCCCCCTCTACCATCAGCTCCTTTAATGTGAGCATGCCTGGTGTGGCAGAGATGGCCAGGATGTGGCCCCAGGGGTTGGTTTCCCACCTGCGGGTACGGGAGCAGCCTGCAGACACAGTTACAACCCATGCAGGCAACGACGGATGGGTCAGGCACGCAATGCACTGTGCGATGCCGAACTGAGCGAGTGCCTGGGAAATAGCAGGTAAGGGTTATGAGAGGTGGTGGGGAAAGGGCATGGCTGGAGCACAATCTGCAATGCAGAAGAGAGCACTGCATCACCTCGGATGCGGTGGCAGATTAATCAGGAGTCACAGAGTGTATTTGTAACCTGCCTGGCAACCCAGCTGTGTTTCACACGCTCAACCCTACTCAGCTCTTCCTCCACGTCTGAAACACCAGCACGACTTTACAGGTCCCATGTCAGAAGCAGGTCCTCTTCTGGGAGGAGAAAACACTGGAGCAAAGACTTTGCAGGGGAGACAGCAGAGCTATGAGCTCCTGTGTGTGTGTCTGTAGGGAGTAAGAACTAGGGTTCAGGGAGGTCTCTATTTCTGTACCTCTCGCCGTGATGGGGGAAGTATTCCAGGGAAGCAGGTAAGTTTTCCTGTTTGCCTTGCTCAATTCCTTCATCTCTGCTTTCCCTCTACTGTTGCTGACATTTAAAGTCTCCTCCTGGAGCCCAGGTGTTAGCAGGTGGACGAACCCCTCCATTCTGCCCTTTCAAACTCCCTGAAGACTCAGGCAGGGTTTGCATCCATGCAGTTTCTTCTGTATTTTGCTTGAAAGAAACAGCTGATGACTTTTTTATTTTAGCTCTACACATCCAGCTTAGATGATGCAGAAGACAGAAAATGTAGAGACTGCCAGCTTCTTCCTCCAGATCCCTTTGAGAGGCTTTGGGAGGTGTCGGATGCCAACACCCCGGCTCACCTTCTCACTGGATTTCAGGATAGCGAAGCTGTGAGCGGAGTGAGACATGGAAAAAACAGAACTTTTCTACATGTTGGGATGAAGCCTTCAGCTTTGCCCATATGTATCAGATTTACCCACAGATAACCCCGGCAAATAATTTTCAGCTATTTTGACTTGTTCTATGGCCAAGCAGTGCTTTCTAGGGATGCAAACAGAACATGTAATTCACGCTTCCTACCTCACCTCCACTGCAATTAGTCCTGTTGGCCTGGGTTTATTTACTCAGGAAATGCTCCCCATTCTTTCACAGAGCAAGCTTTTCATGCTGGATATTTTTGTGCATGCCTTCAGCCTCTCAAATCCATTGAATAAGCCAAACTGTCCATGAGATGGTGCCACATGCAGAGTTAAAACCCCACTTTGTTTACCAGAGACAGCAGACAGGGAAGTCTTCCCAGGCATTGCACCTAATGTGGCATGTTCGTGATGTCAATTATTATTATAATCTGGACTTCTTCAGCTTTGGGAACATGAATAATACGGTGTCAAGAAATATTTTTTAAAAGTGGTTTTTTATATAGATAGATAAAGATAGTGCACTGTGATTCATCTGTTAAAAACTGCTGCTGTTTCCTGTTTGTTTTTTCAAGCAGAAATCACTGGGCAAGAGGAATGCCAGGTATGGAAATCCAGGATAAACAACTTCTCGTCATGCAGGAAGGTTGCTGAAAAAGCTTTGGAACAGGTCTGGAAATTTGCTTGGAAATTAAGTTGCTGCTCCAGGGTGTAGTGCAGCAGCCATGCATAGCCAGGCAGGGAGGCAGGGAAGAGCATCTGACCCACCCAGGGATGAATGAAGGTCAGCATGCCTCATCCATGGGAAGGCTGCAGAGTCTGGGATATGAGCTGTGCAGCCCCCAGGAGCTAGCATCTGGATATGAATGTGGATGTCACCCTGCATAGCTAAAATTTGAATAGTTTGAAGAAGTCCTGTGAAGACTGTTTCACCTTGTGCCAAATGAGGGCATAAATCTTTGTGCTTCTTACTCTGCTGAAGAGACACGGTGGCATCTTTGGTGGGGATGAAGGTATGGTGTCAGCAGCCAGCGCAAAAGCAAGACACAAAAAAAACCTTACAGCTGAAAAATGACCCTCGGGCAGACGAATGTCTTGCTCAAAAGTACAGATGGACATATTGCTGCTGGAGCTGCACCTCCTGATTATATTCTTGGCCAACTTCTAGATAGCTCTCAGCCAGGGCGAGACACAAAGCCATCCTATGCCATGACACACTTCACAGAGATGAACTTCTACACTGCTCTCCACCCCTACAGCTCAGTTTGCACCTGCCAGTTCTTGCCACATCCACAGCCTGTTGCCTCCATATCCCTTATGTGTCGCAAAGGAGGCCATGCAGCCAGCAGCAAAGCTGGGAGCAGGGTCAGATCTCCGGCCATGGTGTAGTGCCTGGGCTGTAGGACTACCTCAGGCTTCACCTTCTGTAGAAACCCTGGGATCTGGTCCCAGTCACAGGCAAGAAATCAGACTGTCTCCTCAGGGCATCGCTCGTTACGTGTCAGAGCAGTTTTTCAGCTCTGCATGGACACCAGCATTGTCAAAGGCATGTCCCAGTAGTCAGTTTGATCCTGGCTGTATGGAAATAAAACACCAGTGCTGGGACTGGAGTCACATACAGAGTAAGCCATAAAATAAAAATACTCAGGAAATAGCTGAAATAAACACTCCACATCCGTCATGAGGGACAAGATATTTCTTGACCCACTAAAACATTGTTTGTTCTTGTTCCCAGGGGCCAAACCACTGCTTTTCTGCATGAGATATGTGTGTCATTGGATATGTGTATCCCTAAATTTAATTTGTCCAATTGCATTAGGACAAGCAGCTAATTCTGAAATTCATTTTGCTCCCATAATCAACCCCTCTGCCAAATGACATTTGAGTGGAATTTTTTTATTTAAAGTGATTTATCGAAATCATTAACCATGTTCCCTAAGTGGAATCCATGGAAATCCTTTTAATCTTCTCCCCATCACAGCAAATAAAAACATTTTTTTTAATAACAGAGAGTTTGAAATATAAGGTTGTTAAAAGCCACACTTTTATATTTCTCCATGCTTTCTTTCTCTGTAATGGGATGGAAACTGTAAGGGTGGAAATAGAGCCTCCCTTTCAGACAAGAGATGCAGAGGGTATATAATAAACAATTAAGCATCTATTTAGTCACTTTGAATTGAAGTGAGTGTTAATGAAAATGAAAGAGGCCAACTTTACATTTGCTGCGGGGAAATGCAAAAGGTGGAAGGGGATTTTTTATTATTTTTTTTTATGTTACCCTAAGCCCCTTTAATGAATTCAGTGCCTGCAGCAGACCTCAGAGCTCCCCCAAGTGCTTTTCCAGCCTCTTCCCAGAAGTGCTCAGTGGAGGTCTAGGAAACCGAGAGGCGCTGCCCTCGGTCCTGCTGGAGGGAGGTCTGGGCTGCTGTCCCCAGCTGTCCCCAGGCAAGCAGAGAGCCGCCAGCTGATGGCTTGCTTCATCCTCTGATGTGCTGATTCACAGCCATGCATCTCCCAGAGGGCCAGGTGGGAAGCTTGGAAGACGGGGCTGTTCCAGCTGTGACAGCTGTGCCACAAGACCCTGGCTGTGGAGAGCAGGATGAGGACCACCAATATCCATGCTACTGAGCCACCAGGCAGTCCAGGCAGGCTCTGCAAGGGAGTCTCCGTGAGTCCCAGCTTTCAAGGGTGCCCAAGGGTAGTGAACCCCTGACGGCACCACCTCGGTGGGGTGCACAGGCTTGGAAACAGCCAAGCACCATGGCTCCTTTGGCCGGCACTCGTGAAGCAGTGGGGAGGGGAAGATGTCAGCCAGGCCTCAGTACGTTCTCTTTTTGTTTTTAAATGAGAAAAAAAAACAGTTGTCTGATGGTACGGCAGGAAGGAAACAGCTGTTCTCACCCCAAGTTTAGAGATGAGGAGATCATCTCCCACCTGCAACCCTGCTCAGCCATTAATTCAGCCAGTCCTCACTGCCTATGCTGAACTCCTCTGTTTCGGCTGTTTTGATCCCCATCACACAGGGCAGACACCCTGACCCAGCTCCCCAGGGATTCTAAGCCAGGTCTGATTAAAGAACTTGAAGGTGGTGAAGACCTTAAGACCTCCAGAGCCAGAGCATCCCCCTTTGCCCTCATTTCCTCTGATCAATCCCTGCCACGCATAGACACCTTTGCAAATAACTTACCCCAAATCGCTCAGCTCCACCCCCTCCTGGGAATAAAGGGGCACAGTGTAGTGGGAACCTACCTGAGACGATTGCAACCAGAGCCAGCCACAGGGATGGCTCAGCCCAGACCAGATGCTCTCCCTTTCCCTCCAGTTGATGCACTGGTGCCATGGCAACTGCAAACACCAAACAGCTGCGGTGAAAATACAGCTTCTGAGCAGCTTCAGTCCCCAAGGACCAGTGGGCATGTCCTGGGGGTTGTGCTCTCCTCCTGGGGATGCCCCTCAAAGATGCAGGGGAAAGCCAGAGTGCACTGTGGAACCCCCACGTGGAGCCCAAAACTCGCCTTGCATGGAAGAGTTTCTTTAAAAAACATAATCTTGCCACATTTTCCCTCTTGGAAGGATAAAATTTGGTGTGGCAGAACTGAGTCTGAGAGGAGCCATTTGCCCTTAGCTCCTGCCTCCTGCCCTGGCCCCCAAAGCACCCCTATGGCTTCATGCTCCGGGGGCAGACGAGCAGCTCTGACCCCAGGCATCATGATGCTGGGGCAGGGGGACATCAGGATGTGTCTCATTGCAGGATATGACTCCACGCAGCTGCCCAGATGTGTTTCTGTAACCAGTCACAGCTCTGTCACTTGTGAGAAGAAATTTTAGGAGGCTGTAAAATGGTCCTGGGGGACAGATATCACTGTGCTGTGGTCCATGCACACTCCAAGGGGGGCAGAAAAGCTTTTTCGTCCACATTTTCTTTGCTCATGGGCTGTACAATCTGCCCATCACCTACCTGAGCCCTGGTGATTTTATTGTAAGGGAAAGATGTTGCCATTTTATTCTATACCCTTCCAACCCCCAGGTAGCTGGCAGGATTGCTGCTGGCTGGTAACACATACACACACACACACACACACACACACAAAGTTAATTTTTTGCTATTATTTCTCAGAAGCTCCATTTGGCTGCATTCAGGCCTAATGTGGTGACTTCCTTGCCCTCGTGACAGTTATTTCTTACATGGGGAAGCTGCATTTCTAAAAAAAAAAAAAAAAGTATATATGAAAAATAGACCTGTCATTTATTTTCACCTCTAAATATAGAAAGACAATTTCCCCCTCTCTAAGATTTCCTCTTTATCCTCTTTAAATAAGTGCCCCAGTGAAAGCCCATCGCCGAGGCGGACGCGGAGATGTGTTTGTAGGGAACTCGGACCAGGGACAGGCTGGCTCCCACCAGCACACCCAGACAGCTAACCAGGGAGGGGAGACGGCGAGAGAGCTCAGTCCCAAATCCCCCAGGCTTTCTGCAAACCAGGCATCCCGCCGGTGCCAAAACTTGGCTGGGCGGGAGCGGGGGGCTGTGGGGAGCATCGTTCCCTCGGGATGCGGGCGGGGGGATGGACGATGTCTGCCCTCCTCCCGCCAGCGCCCGCCATTCGGTTTGTCAGTGCCGGCAGCGCAGCTCCCAGACAAAGGCTGTGCTCGGCGCCCACGGCCGGGCTGGAGCCGGGGGCTCGTCCCCGAGGGGGCACCGGACCCGTCCGCAGCGCTGCCCGAGCCCTGGGACACGCCGGCCACCCCCGCGCACACGCGGAGCCGCCCGCCCCGCTCCGGCTGCTCCCCGCCTTTCCCTCCGCCTCTCCGGGAAGAGCCGGCGGCCGGATCGAGGCACGGCGTTCGGCATCCAAAGGATTAACTCCCCGGGGAGCAGCAGCGGAGGCCGAGCCGGGCGTTACCGGCTTCGCGGCGAGTTGCGGAGCGACCTCTCGGCAGCTGAATCCCCCTCGGGGCCGGCGGCCGGCGCGGCTGGGAAGGGCGAGCCGGGCTGGGGGGTGGGGGGACGGGAGGGAAAGAGGACGGGGAGGGGTGTGCACACACACACAGACAGACATACACACACACAGACATACATGCGCACACGTACACACGCTCACACACACGCACCGCCGGCGGGCAGCGGCACCGGACCGGTTGCTGTTGGCGGGGAGGTCCGTAGGGAGCCGAGCGCCGAATAAAACGAGCCGGAGCATCGGGGGAGCGGATCGGTTCGCTTGGAAAAGTCCTTCAGGTAAAAAATAAATAAATAAATAAATAAATAAATAAAAGCCGAGAGCGGCCGCTCCCGGGCTCGGCTGCCCTGCGGAGAGCGGGCGCTGGGCTCGCCGCTGCCGTGGCTGTCGGCTCTGACTCTGATTTTGTTTTTAAAGGGATCGATTGGGAGATACCGGGAAAAGAAGTTGGTGAAAGCCGGGCTGGCTGTGTGCCGCCCGCTCCGTCGCACCCCGGGAGCGGCTGAACTTTGTGGGGTTTGGATATACATTTCTCCTCTGCAGACACTTCGGGCAGCGTTACTGGGAGAGTCACGGCACCGCACTCCTTGCGCCTGCCAGAGCCAGTCCGGGGGATGGCGAAGGGGCAATTTCTGTCTCTCCAAGGATCGTCACCTGTGAAAAGAAGCTGGAGAAAGGCAATTTATCTTTCTTTTCCAGATGACTGAAAATACCTACAGGATCCTGCCCCTCCAGCTTTCATCAGTGAGTAGCTTCAGGGATAGGCAGCTGAGCAACAAAAATGATACCAGTCAAAATCATTCCAGCACCTACTTTTTCCCAAGGAACTTCATGCCCATAAGGGTTTGCTGCGGGTATTTCCAGGAGTGAGGACCGACATAACACAGATACATCCCTGCCGGATCATGTAAGAATTTGCAAATGAGAAACTTGCCCCAGCAAGACCTTCTCTGCCCAGTTTGCAGTACATGATTTGGTGTAAGCACAGCAATTCTCGCCTCTTTCTCTCCCTTTTAAACCTCTTGGGCTTGGAGGTATCTTTCCTCGTTGCAATTATGATTATTTGCAACATCAGTGCCATCAAAGATTGGAGCACTTTCCTCTCCCAGATCCTCCCCAGCGTTAACAAGACTCTGAACTTGGTACAGCAAGTGGAAGCCACCACCAGCTCGGTGGTAAGTGTCCTCCAGGACCCCGAACAGGACAGCTACCTGTCCAACAGCCAGTCGATGAACTCCAGCAACTTCACAGCTGGCCTGGACCACTTGTTCCAGTACTCATACTCGGACAATGACCAGCTTTACAAAGAGTACAAACCTCCTCCTCGGGACGCCATTCCTCTGCCCAAGGCTGTCCTCTACCTTCTCATGGCAGCTCTGGTGGTGGTAGCAGTGGCGTACGCCATCGTTGGGCATCTCATCAAGGACCTCCTTCATGACTTTATAGGTGAGTGCAGGCATTACACGTTTTGTGCATGTGGTCAAAAAGAGCCTGGTGCAAAGCCTGTGGATGCTGGCTGACGTCTCTCCTTTGGTCTGGGTGGGTTTTAGACCAAGCCTCGACCCTTTCACATTTACAAGAGTGTTAGTTTATTTGATGTGCTGCATTCTCCAAACCGAGCTATGTGTCCGTCAGCTTCCCAGAGAAAATCCTTGAGTTTAGCCCCTTTCCTAAAGAAATAAGGCTTGTGCATGTGTGCGTATGTGTATAAATGTGTATGTGCGTAAGTCTGTGCTGCCAAACGATTGTAAAGTCCATTGGCCAGTTTCTCCTGAGCTTGGATTACAAGTCTTCAAAATGAAAAGTTTCATGGCAACAGATACCTGAGCACAGGATAAAAACCCACTAGTGCATTGTGAAAGAAAAGCTGCCATATGAGCTTAACCCCTTATCAGACAGCAGAGAATCCACAGACTCCTAGGAAACAGAGCTCAGCAGTCTGGCTCCCTTGTACAGCACCCAGCACAATCATCACAGACTGCAACAAATCTGTACAATGATGGCCCGAAGAGTGCGCATTTTTACGAGGTTTGGCTTCCCGGCTCTTTCGTTTCATCCTGTTGCTGATGAACAAAGTCCCTCATCGTCAGGGACAAGACCTCAAATGCTCCGCTGGCTGCAGCTGCCATGGGCAGGCAGTGGTGCCAGCAGAGGTGCTTGGCTGCTCACGGCAAGCTCTTGGTGATACAAATCATGCTCTTTGCCTGATGATTTGTAAGGCTGGTGGTGCCAGGGCATGCAAATGTGCCTGATTCACTTCCGAATTGCTGGTACTTTTGGCCCCTGCACCCCAGTAACCAGCTCGCCATGTCCTTTGGGGGACAGGGCCCCACTGCAGGGAGCTGGTGGCTTTCCAGCTCGGACAGGGGGACAGGAGGGATCCATAGAGGGGTTTAAGCTCCTGGATCCTGCAGATGTGCATACCCCCTCAAAAGTTCTGGGGAGTGATGTCCTTTGCAGGGGAGCAGGGCTGAAATCCCTTTGCACACCCCTTCCTCCAAATGTGTCCCCCAGCCAGGGATGAAGTCCTGCGGGCTCCATCTCTACAGCGGGAGGGGGATCACACTCAGGAGCAAAATCCACGTGTTCATTCATGATTCCCCTTTATTTCCCTGCTCCTGGAGGAGGAGGAGATACACGCTGGCCAAACGACTGACAGGTGCCTGCGGGGCAGGCAGCATCCATCCCTTGCCGATGCGAGGGCAGTCCAAATCCATCGGGCAGAGGGTCCCAACCAGGCAGGGGCTGGCAGATCTAGGACACGGGTATTTGGGGAGGACGTATTTGGGACAAGGAGGGTCAAACCTCCTGGCAAGGAGCAGTGCTTGGGGTCTCACATGAGGCTCAGCCAGGTAAACGGCAGGGAGCTGCTGCTGAGGAGCCTTTCTTCACCCCAGCTGGAAGGGAACAGATACTGTCTTAAAGTGTTAAATATAACACTTAATCAGAAGCTTGCTGGGTCTCCCGCTCATCTGATTTAACATTGCCTTTCCAACAAAGGTAGGCAGCGGGGGCAGCACCTAAAAATATACGCGCTCCTGCCCTGAGATGCTCAAAGGACCAGGTCAGGGCAGGTTAGAAACCCGCCGCGAGGTGGGACCCGGGCCAGTTGCAGAGCCCCTGTGGAGCAGACACCTCCTGCCCTGATTGCTGGGGTCCCTGATGCAGGAGAGCGTGCATGGGGGTGTTCAAAACCACCCCTCGAGTGGGTACTGCAAAGCAGAGCCAAAATCCACATAGATGTTGTGGCCCCCAGGGCGGGGAGAGAGGCTGAAGCCACGGTCAGAGGCACCCGAGACCCTGCTGTGCTATTTCCAGCGCAGCACCAATGCTCCCTGGTGACCTTGGGCACCTTTTGCCCCAGTGTGGGACGGAGTCAGGGGGGTGCCCCTTTCCTCGCAAAGCCCTTTGCAAAGGGACTTCCACAGCCTTTCCCAGCACCTTGAGTGTCCCAAAGCTGGACAGGCACAGGGAGAGCCCTGGGATCTGCCTGCTTTTTGCCACTTCGGAAGAAGCCCTTTCCCACCTGAATGTCCTCACTAAGGGCCGAGCATCCTCCCTGCCCCAGCTGAAGGTGACAACGCTCCGAGTTAGGATCAGAAATCCAGATATGAGCTTCTGTCCCATCCAGAGAGGAGAATGCATTCCCCAAACTCTAGCAGCACCCCTCGGTGCAAAAGGCTGCCTCCAGCTTGTCCTATTTAGCACTCCGGGCCCGTCTTCACACCATTTATACGCTTAAAATGAGCCAGTCCTCAGAGGAAAGTGGATGAGACCGTGTTTGTTAACATTGCCAAGCAGCAGCCTTTAAAGAGAAGGTTTCATTTGAATGACTTTGCATAAAATGACTTCGGGGACAGGACAGAGGGACCGAGGGATAGTAAATAAGAAGCTGGTCTATTAGCTGCTTTAACACAATGCCTGGATTTATATACTCTGCAGCAGCTCCAGCCTCCACTATCAGTGTTTCTGTGCTAATCATGTTTAGAAGGATACAGAGAGAGATGGAAATAAGATGCCAAAGGGCTGGAGCCTGTTTCAGGGAGATTAAAGTGAGAATAGTTAATCGCTACTTTAAACAGTCACTCGGAGACATCAAGGATGGTTTGGACTCCTCAGTAACAGCTTGTCGGACATAGCTGGGGGAGTCAAAGCATCATCAAGCCCCATGTGCTCATGGGGGCCATGAGAAGTGGGTGCTGGGCTCAGTTCAGGATGGCAGAGGGGCTCTCAGGATGCTGCTGAACTCTTCCCCTGCAAAATCTGAACAGAGACACCGAAACCTCTCTTGCAGACACTTCTTAAAAATTCAATTAGAGCTTGTCTGGGCATCCCCGGGGGGAGATGGATGCTGCTGCAATGCCCAGTGGAGTGGGGAGGAGTAGAAAACGGGAGGCTGCATCAGAGGAGAGGGAAAGATGCATTGTTGGAGAGGAGGAAGGCAGAGTTCCCCTCAGCCAGGGTGGGGGATCCTGCCTGTCCTCATCCCCCAGAGCACCTGGATATGGATAAAAGGGCTCTGAAGGAGCCTGTGTTCAGCTCTTCCTGGAGACTCCTGGCCAAGGAAAGCCCAAAATACTTGAATATCTCTCTAGTCCCTCCCCGCTTGCTCTGAGCTGACAAAGTCTCACGTTTGTGACTTTCCTAAAACTCATCAGGCGCCTCTGCTGGGGGATGATTGAGAACCCCCCGAGGCGGGAGGACAGCTCCTGCGTGAGAGCAGCTCAGACTCCAATACCAGTTATGACAAATTGGGTCGAAGCATTTGGAAAGCGGCTTAACTCGGAACGCTGGAGAGCTGCCGGAGACGGCGCTGCGGCGAATTGCCGGCTTAGCAAATGACAAGCCTGTCACCAACGTATGAAGCGCCTAATTACTGCAATCCTTGGGAATCAGCCCGCCCTCCCTCCTCCGTCCCCAGCAGTTCACTGAACATCGCCCTTATTTAAAAGCAAAAAAAAAAAAAGAGAGAAAAAAAAGGGAAAAAAAGTTTGACTGGAAACAAAGCTGTTGCCATGGAGACCGCGGCGCGTGTGATCCCCAGGAAAGCATCTCGCCGCTTGGTGGGGAGCCACACGGAAAGGGTCTGTCGGTCTGCGTGGGAGCTGATGCTTTGTGGGAAGACCTTTGCTGGTGTCACCCAGTCCAGCCGAGTCTCCTCTGAGTTGCTGATCTCCACAGGAGACCTTGAGGAAACTTTTCCTTCGGGAATGGGCCCAAGGCAGGGGTGCTGACGCTGGCAGGACTGTGCTGGTCGATGGCTTCAGGACTGCTCAAAACCCTAAGCCAGTCTGGGGGCGAGGTCTTTCTTTTCTTTGCCCTTTTGACCCACCAGTTGTATTTTGATTTTTCAGCCTTATCTCCACATGCCACATTTCAGGCTTCTTTAGGAAAGCGTCTCCTTGAACAAAGAAACTGTGCATGAACGTAGTGTTGCTGAAAATAGCTTCTGGGTGATCCTGCAGGGACTCAGGATCCACTTTTAATTGCTCCCACGCAGAAACACAAGGCTCTTAGGGTAATTCAGCCTATGTCAGGGATCGCAGATAGCGTCTCAGTCCCATCAGAGAGGACTGACTTACATCTTCTTTTCTGGTTCTGTTCTGAGGATGATCCATTTCCCTCTCACAGTTATGGGAAAAGAAGAGACCGTGTGAGGTTCCCTTCTGTTTCCCTACCTCAGTGCTAACCCACCTCTGACACTAACCCCTCTGCCTCAGTTTCCCTTTCAGTACATGGAGGTGCATTAGAGGTTCCTTAGCCGCTGTTTTAGCGGTGCTGGTGTCTGGCAGCAGCTGCCATAGGGTGGCTTTCACTGGGTTAACTTCCACTCCCAGCTACTGTAATAACAGGCAGATACTCCATCCCTGCATCTGTGGGCTGTGGGCTGCAGCTCTCCGCCGGGCAAGCAGCCACAGTGGTCTGGCCCTCAGAAAAGCAGACAGAGGTGACCCCACTCTAGGATGGCTGCTTTCACCACCAAACCTTTGAAGCATAAAGCCTGAGCAGTGAGATGGCTCCCAGCGCACGCGATGCACCATCCCACAGTGGCGTTTCCATTCCTGCTATTGCGTGGTCCGCCGATGGGCTGCATCAGGTCCCTGGGGTGAGGACCGTGCCTTTCTACTCCTCTGCAAGTGCTGGTCTTCCTTGAGCTGAGACCGAGCAGGGCTCCTCACCCTCGGGCCATCTTCACTCTGCCCCCGTGGCCAACACCTAAGGCTGGAAGATGCAGAAAGCAACTGACCACCCCAGGAGCATCCCTGCCTCCCATGTACCACACCTGAGCCATCACCTCTTGGAGACCCGCTCTCTGGAGCTGCAACGCTGCCCTTCGGATGGGACTGTGATCAAATGCAGGCTTGGTCCAGGGTTATATTGGTGCAGAGAAACTATTTTTAAGAGAGTATTGTGATTAATTGAATGTCTTCTCTGTGTCACCCCCTTTCCCCACCAGACCCTTCATGCCGGTGACAGCTCTGCAGAGGGACAGTGTGCTTACCTGTCCCTCAGCAAAGCAGTGTGCCTTGGTGCTCAGGCTGCAGGACAGTTTTGACTCAGCCAAGAAATTTCTGCGAAACAGAGAAGGAAGAACAGACTCTGATAGCAAGTTAATTTAGAAATATGTGGATCTAGGGGAAAAGGGGGACTTCTTGGTAACAGATTACTACTGACAGAGGCAGAGATTCTCCAGCAGAACAAACCTGGCAGATATCTGCTGATTTTGCTAATGAATAAGCAGAGTCTGCCCTGCAAATGGGACAGATACGGTGTCCAGCTGCGACTGTTGCATCACGTCAAAGGCATGAGGGATACCCTTGAACTTGTGCCCGTTGGGAATGCTTTGACTGGAGCTGCTCCTGCCTTGCTGCAGGGTACGAGGCGATCGCTGGGTAGGGACCTGTTTCAAACAAAGAGGTCTTCTGCTACTGCTGCTGGGAAAAGGGCTTTTTTACCAGCTGTTTTCACACCCAGCTCCATTTAAAGCATGTAAAACTAGAGCACGAGTTTGATTGTTCATCTAACATGTTTCCCCTTCCGTTGCTTTTTTCCATCTCTGCAGGGAGTGTGAAGGTCTCACTCACCGGGTTGCATTTAAATTTCAGCCCTTTCTCCCTGCTCCCTCTGCTCTTCTGTCAGGGACATCTCTTTTCCAGTGGCTGAAGTGCCTCATGGACATCCCACCCTGTCACCGATGAATGCAGAGGACCTGGCCAACCCACTGGGGTGAGGCTGGGTGTAGAGCATCCCTGCACTCCTGTGCACACCAGCAGCAGATGCTGCTCCCTGCTGCCTGCACTGTAAAGGGTTTCCAAGCAAGGACACTCTCTCATTCCACCAGAGGGGTGAAACACGTTGGGAAATCTGGGCAGCCCAGATGGTATTTTTCTGCCCCCTTGGATCAGCACACCCTGAGGGTCCTGCTTCCAGGGATGCTGTCAAAGACTCAGGCAGAGCTAGGGAGGTGCAAGGGCACTTTGTATCACATCACATCACATCACTCTGCTGTTTAGGGAGAGATGATATTCCACAGCTCCTGATTTACCCTGTCTCTTCTACCCTATCTGCTCTCCCAGCTGCTTTGGATCAATCACTCCGTATTGATCTCACCCCATCTCAGCACTTTCCACCTCGCCTTTAGCCCTGCAAGACCTCCGCAGGCACGCTGAGCCTCGGCAGCACCGGCGAGCAGGGAGAGGTATCTCGGGGTCAGATGCAGCTCCCCCAGCCCAGCTGAGAAAGTCACTTTGTCCCTCTCTTTTATCTGAGGTGTTAATATACATGCCCATGTGCATGCTCTGATTTTGCAGCATGTGTTAAAAGTTCCTGCCAGGGACTGGTCGGGGCAGGCAATGCTTTTGCTTCTCCTTACCTCCAAAGTATGACCTTCCGCTGCCTCGGGAGCGTATCGTGGAGCCCTTGCTCACCCCAGCTCTGCCCTTGGGTGCCCCAGGTCCATTAGGTGGCCCAGTTCAGCCTGACTTCACTTCTAGCTACAACATGTGTGAACCTGAATGTGGACTTCGCTGTCAAAGAGGATTTTGTTTTCCTCTCGGTGCAAATTGTGTCCATTTTCTGTTGCTCATGCAGATCTCCTGCCAGATGTAAGGGATGGAGAGAGAAATACCTGTCATGATGCTAAGGGCTTCAGCTACCTTCAGTCGGTCACCACTGTCCCTCAACTTCCGACCTCTCACCACCCTCCATCATCCAATTAGAACCCCCTGCAGGGTTCTTATCCAAGGTTTCCAACGCACACTTGTGCTTGACGTGAGGTTGTGCATCCCATCCCATGCAAAGGTCCTTCCAAGGTTTAATCACACTAGGACCAAAGACGTGCAGGTCGTCTCTCCTCTCCCCCTCATCCCTCCCCAGCCATCCCATGGGGGACCCCAGGGGACCCCAGTTTCTCACCCACAGTCCAAGCAAGCCGGGGAGGAGCACACACGGCTGGGACAGAGGCGCCTGGCGGTGGCTGGCAGGGGAGATGAGGGCGCTGACATTTTTATGGTTGTCTCTGCAGGGTCCTGCTGGCAGGAGATCCTCCTCCAGCTCCACGGGGCCTCGATCCCTTCTTCCGCATATGGCAACATGCTGAAGTTACAGGCCATAAATGGCCACAAATAACGTGTAATTGTGTAATTACTTCACTCCTTACTTACACAGTCAAATCATAAAGGCATCGCAGTAAATACCCTCTAATGACAGCCTAATTACATCTTCCTGCAGATTACTGGGTAATTAGATCCAGCAGGCTCCAGAAATAATTCCCAGGGAAGCAGCGGTTCGGATTAGCGCCTACAATCCAGCCCGCACTTACCCGGGAATTAGACTGCACTGGCCTCACTCAAGCTGCCTTCCCCAGGCAGCCACGTCCCCTTTGGTGACGATGCTCTGCAACCCTTTTCCCACAGAAATGGCTTTTGCTGAGCCTGCCCGGTTCTCTGTTTCTGCCTTTACCACGGTGCCGTGCTCAGCTGCCTGCAAGTGTCCCCAAGGGCTCATTGCTTGGCCACCAAATGCCACCTCCCCTTGCTCGCAGCCATGCAAAGCCACGGTCTTTGCTTCCCATTGCAGCCTTCACCGGGTGGCTCCTGGGATGTTTGGGGACCTGTCACTTCTTCTACAGGTTATTCCATTTTTTCCCTGCCAGACCAGCCCCTGCTCCCACTGCAGTTTTACCACTGACGTCAAGGAAAATGAGCCGAGACCTTTAATAGTATTTGTAGGAGGCAATCTTGTTATTGCCTTCCGGATTCTCCTCGCACCAAGCGGCTGAGCAGGGGCTGGCACAGGCCTGGGAGATCTTGGAGGCAGGAGTGGGGGGTCCAGCCGGTGTGGACCCAGCCTGGCTGTGAGGCAGCGAAGCAGCAAGGCAGCGGCAGCAGCCGGTGGAGTGTTTGGCTTTGGTCTAAATCCAGTAAATCCAAGCAAAATGGAGGCTACAAAAGAAAAAGACCTAAATGAACCTCCTAGGCTCGGCTGGTTTCCTTGGGAAAGGGTTGTGATGGGGAACCCACGCTGTGGTGGGGGCTGTGGACCATGCAAGTGAAAGCTAAAGGCCTCAGTTGGGACTCAGGGCAGACTCAGGGCTCCCCAAAAGCCTTTGGATCACATCTTTGCTGAGTTGCCCAATCACTCTTACCAGCTCTGCAGTAGTCATGGGGACTGCGGTGATGCTTCTCCTGCTCTTCCCATCACGCAACTGACAGACCTCACTGATGTGGTTACGGAGGTGAACAAAAAGGGAAGATCAAGAAAAAACAGTCACTCTCTGGACATGACTCCTGCACCCAGTGTGGTGGGAGCTCTCTCCTTAGAGCCTGCACCCATGTCCAGCCAGCCCATGCCAGGCAGCGGGGCACAAGCCCCTCTCCTCCTTGCCTTGTCCCTATGGCAGAGGGACATCTCGGTCACATCACCATCCAGCAGTGACCACTGTATTTTGCAGGGGGATTGGTCACCCCAGGGTGGTGACAATGGCTGAATCAGCTCAGACCAATGTCCTGGAGCTCTGGGGACCTACCGTAAGTGCAGCCTCGAAGCTGCCCTTGGAGGTTTGAAGCTCTACCCTGGCTGTGATGTACTCCCGTGGCTGATAAGCCATGTCCTCGGCCGTGCCTCCTGCCTCATTTGGATGTCACACAGTTTTTTAATTATCCCCTCCATTTCCTACAGCAAAAACCCTCTGTAGGAAATACACTGCTATCCCGTGCTAGAGAGCCCAAATGCATGCTTTGCTTCGGAGACACTTCATTTTCAGTTTCAGGATTAGCAGGGTGATTTCATTTGCCTAAGCTGGGAGAGATTCCAGAAACCATCAGCCTGAAAACCAGCCCTGAGCTGGGAAGAGCAGAGACCCCAGTACCGGGGGAGTGGGGGGGGCTGAAGGGGCAGGGGTGAGCAAGAAACCCTCCTGGTGGGGTGAACACCTGGAGCACAGGGTAGGATGTAGTGAGGGGCAGCGATTTCCCAGCCAGCTTTGGCTCTGGGTCCAGCTGGAGGTAACCAGGGGCTCATTTTGTGCTTTTCCTTCCTCCAGACTGGATCTTTGGCCCCAGCCCAGATGACAACAGCAACAAGAGCGACATCAACTGCATCAGCAACAGCGTCAACGAGATGAGCGAGATGCCCGAAGTGCCACGACGCCGGGACCGCCAGCCCCAGGACGTGGTCATTGCCATCGGCGAGACCTGCCACCTGCCACAGCAGATGTGACTGGCACGGTGATCAGGCCAGGCGGAATGGAGCAGAGCAAGGGAGCGGAGTGATGGAGCAGTGGGACGATGCAGCAGGATGATGCAGGACTGAGTGACAAGAGGAAGGGATGGGCAGAACCAGCACCATGGAGCAAAGCCCTCCTTGCCCTGGGTTTGCCATCCTCTAAGGACCTTACCAGGGTGGGCGACATTGCCCCTTCTCCTGGGCTCGTCAGTCCTGCCCTGACATCTGCCCATGGGTTCATCATCTCTCTTTCTTCCCTGTGAATAGCAAAAAAAAAAAGCAAATGCAAAATACACCCACCAAACAAAGCTGGCAAGAGAAACAAGCCAGAGAGGAGACGGGCGGTCCTTTGGCGTGTGGCTGTCCCGCGGCACGGGGATGGGGTGGTGACAAGGGCAAAGGACACAAGGAGGCTGCACGAGAAATGGGATGTCCGTGTGTCTGGGGCAGACGCAGGACGCAGCGGGGAGCTGGGGCTGCAGCATGAGCCAGGGGCTGCAGAAAGGCACCGGAAGGCCAAATCCAGCCCGGTACATGGATGACCTGCCGGGGCCAACACTCCTTTCCTTAGTTTTGCAGCTCCAGCTCACAGCCCGTTTCGCTGGGTGTGTCCTGCGACTGTGGGGCAGAGGAGTGACAGTTCCAGCACCAGCCTGGGGCCACCTCCCCCACCTCTGTGCCCAAGGCCAGGCCAGGGCCACCACCTCCCTGCCACCACCAGCTCTGGTTGAGCCCAGCATCCCCTGACCAGGAGCACTCCTGGTCAAATCCCTGTTCTCCAAAGAAAGTGGCTGAAGGGGAGGGCAGGGACCCCAGCACTTCATGGGGGAAAATAGCCCCTACATGGCAGGGGGGTTGAAACTAAACGATCTTTGAGGTCCCTTCCAACCCAAACCATTCTATGATTCTATGACTGCATGTCTTGGACTAACCCCAGCGTGTCCATTCCCCTCGTCACCCCCAAACTATCTGCCACCACGAAGGGTGCTGGCTCAGCGCTGGAGTCAGCCACATGAGCATGCATTGATGGAGTGGGGACACTTCCCTCTTCTCCCTTGGGTGCCTTCCTGTTCCCTGCTGGGCACTGCCGCCCAAAACTGCCCCTTTCTCTTCCTGCCACTTCTCCCTGCCCAAAGGCATCTTTTCCCGTTGCTAATTCCAGATAGATCCCTGTTCTCTCCTTTTGAAGGGGCTGAGGTGAAGCCATCAGCAGCCAACGTGGGGAGAAAGCTCCCAAACCAAGTAGGAAAAGGAGCATCCTGATGGTTTCACTGGTATTTTAAGGCCAGCTCTTGCCCCACTCGGGGTTTTAAACCAGGATCCATCATTTCTCTGTATAGGAGAGCAGAGGCACCGGGACCAAGCTTATTTCTTGGTCCCGGTGCCTCTTGCTTATGAAGATCCCTTCGATCTCCACATCTTTCCTGAACTTAAAAAAAAAAAGGCTGTACTGATGGCCTAGAGGCCCAGTCTCAGGAAAAGGTAAGTGGTCAGGACTTCTGCCTCTGTGTCCAGGGAGGCAAGCCCTGCCTTTCCCAGCCTGAGTTACCCAGTGCACCCCTAATAGCAGGGGCCAGAGCATCATTTTCCCCTTCTGAAAGCAGTTAGGGAAAATGGACGTGGTTTCAACCTGCTGCTCTGGTGGCTTTTAATAAGAGCCATCACCAGTGGTCCCATGCTGGGGCTCTGTCAGCTTTGCAGCAGGCAAAGGAGGTAGTGACAGTACCACAAACCTCCCCCCAGTAATTAACCGTTCCCCATCAGACACACCCTCACTGCCACCATCGTTTTTCTCCCATTTTTTTGGCCCTGGGTTTGTAACACGGCTGCTCTGGCAGCTGCCAGCCGGTTCCTGCGCTGGGGCTGCCAAGGGGAACCAGGCAGCAATGCTACGGCAGCACAGGGGGATGCTGGGGATGATCTCGGGTCTGTCGGTCCCTGGGAATAGGGCTGCAGCAGTGGAGCTGGTTGTGGGCTGGGGAAACTGGGAAGGTCCAGATTCCTGGGGAACAAGAGATTGTATGGAGCAGAGGGACAGGTTGGTTTCCTTGCCCCTCTGCCCTTTCAATATCTGGAGGCTGAGCATTGGGGCCACCCAGGTCCCCCCAGCCACAGCTGCAGAGGGACAGCGAGGCTGTGAGTCTGGCACAGACACTGCTCCCAAAGGGACCAGTCCCTGCCATGTGGACAAGCCACTCACCCAGCACGACTGGTCCCCGTGCAGCTGCAGGCAACAACCTCAGCAGCTCGTCTGCATTGGGGACCCATCGCCCACCAGCTCCTGGAAGTGAGGTGGGGGCCTCCCTGAGGATGCAGGCAGCCACCGCCGCTCCAGCTGAGTTCTTGCTCTCTTCCCAAGACATCTCGGGTCCCACATGCTGTGGTTTGACCATGGGCAGCTGCTCCTGTGCCAGGCAGCATCTCTCACCCAGGTCCAGCGTGGCCGTCACCTACTCCAGGCCACTGTCCTCCGAGCAAGAAGAGAAGGAAGGAGCCAAGCTCCCTCCTGTGGCCGCGTGCGCCGGGTCCCACCGGGCTGCTCAAGGTTGGGAAGGGACTGGCAAGGAGCTGCCCTCAACCTGCTCCCCTCCCCGGCCTCCTGGAGCCAGGATCCTCCTTTGAAGCCCCTCTTTTGCAAGGAGGGATCCTGGTGCTCTGTTCGACCCTTGGACCGACCTAGCCCTCGGGTAACGTTACGGTGGTGTGCATGGTGGGGAGCCACCAACCATCTCCGTGACCAGCCACCTCTCTGAGCCGCAGGGTCACGCATGGTTGACAGCAGGACCCAGACTGGCACTGGAGCTGTGCAGGACCCCATGGCTGTACCTGCTTTCTCTGCTGGCCCCACTGGAACCTGTCACACACCAGGGCAAACCCACAGAGGAGAGCAGTTTCCCACACCACCTTCCTTCGCATCCTCCCGTCCCCACGTCATCGCTGGTATCTGGCATCTGCCGCCTTCCTCTTCCCCCTCATTTGGGGAGGGGAGCGCTGTTTGGGGGCTAGTACAAATGGGGCAGCAACCTCATCTGCTCTCACCCACCGGGACCCCCGCTCCGAGCTGGGCTGTCCCCCCCAGCCCTTTCCTTGTCCCCCACATCCTCTGAGCAGGGGATGAGGGTATGGCCATCCAACATCAGGAGCCCAGGGAGAAAGTCCATGGGAAGAGATGCCTGGGGCTACTTTACCCAAGGGAGGTTTTGGGGGACACTGGGAGGGAAGGGGGCTGATGAGAGTGCTGACCTGCTCCGACTGCTCCAAGTTCCTGTGCTTCTTCAGTACAGGAGATTGCTCTTTAAGTCCATCTTTCCTCCCCTAAGAGCCTTAGGGAGCAGGGGGGAGAGATGCTGGTGCTTTTCATAGCAGCTATAATCCCCGCTGTTCACACTGCCTGCGCCCTCCCACCCCAAAGCCCAGGGCTGAGCCTCTGAAACAGGGGTACATGCCCAAAAACTGTCTCAAACCCCTTCAGTTCCCAGCATCGCCTGTCCCAGGGCACAGATCCCAGCTGGGGCTTGTTCTGGGCTCAAAATCCCTTCGCAGAAGGCATTGGAGGGCCTCAAGCGTTGCATCCCCCCTCCCAGTTGCAGCACTCTGCCAGGGACAGACAGACAGACAGAGATGCATGGATGAGCACCAGAGCAGCTGCCCAGTCCCTCTGCTCTGCTGTGAGACTCATGGAGCTGGAACCAGCTCCGAGAAAGCTTCTGAGAGCAGGAGGAGCTGGGGTAGTCTAGGGGTTTCTTTCCTTTCTAATCCCTCCTGCCTTTAACAAGAGGGAAACTGAGGCACGGAGGGAGCAGGGAAGGGGCAGAGTGCTCCTGGCCCCGCAGCGCAGGAGCAGAGCCCTTTGCAGGGAAACCAGTGAGCTTTAAAGGCAGATGAAGCTTGGATGTAACCACAGAGACCTGAGCTTCAGTGTTTTATCGGGGTCATTTTGGTGCTGAGGTGGCTCGTTTCCCCTACTCGGGCTGTGCCTGCAAAGCCAGAGATGGTGTTTGGGCCATCTAGGCTTCATCCCTGGGGAGAGAGGGGACTGGGGAGAAGGGATGTGAAATGGAGCAGTGGGAGGTGCGATGGGGCGGGAGCAGGTGTCCAGAAGAGGCATATTCCACCTCCTGTCCCTGTCCTGGTGGCCAGCACTGTGTCCCCACCCCCAGCCCTAGTCCCAGTCCGCCCCAGGACTCATCCGTGGAGGACAGCAAATGCTGCAGCTGCTTCGCTCCCATTTGGACACATTCCTTTCCGGTCCTGCTCTCCATCCTTCCCCAATGGGGATATATTCTGACATCCTCCTGAGAGGTGGCCATGTAGCACAGGGCCATCAGCCCTGGCCAGGCAGTGTCCCTGTCCCCCCCACCAGCCCATGCTGCCCTCCTGCTGCCCAGTGATTTCTCCCTTAAGCAGCTCAGCTTTTACGTCTCTCCAGCCAAAAGTCCCCCCTGACTTTGCGCCCTGCCAGGGAAAACTCGACAAGTCTTTTAACCTTTTACTGTTTCTGTCTTACTGCCCACAGCAGATGCGATTTTCTCCAGCCCCTGGGACCAGGGGGTCTCTCAGGAGAGGGCAGGAGGGGAAATCCTACCTAAAATCTTTCAGACCCTGCCTGTACCACTTTCCCCCAGCTGCAGGGCTGGCCCCCATCTCCCACAGCCTCTTTGCAACACATTCGCTGTAATTTTCCCTTTAAACACTCCACTGGAGAAAAAAAAAACCAGAAGGTTCTTCTAGGTCAGGCTGCACTCAGACGGTGAAAGGAGATTAATTTCTCAGAAAAGCAATTCAGATTTTTCTTCTCCTCCCCGCCAGGGACCCAAGCAACGCTGGTGGGCAGGAGGCAGTGGCAGGAGCACACACCTCTTCTGGGCACACGCAGCTTTTGGTGTCACCCCTGGGGTGGCATGGAGCAGGGACGTCCCCAGGTCTCAGCCCCGCGTGGGAGGTGGGGGGGGGAGGACACGCACCCTCTTGCCAAGTGATGAGTCACACAGTGGGAAGGAGACAGGGACCCTCAGGGGTGAGGGTGGGTGCCCACCACCCAGGGAGAAGGAAGGGGAGAGCTGTGCCACTGCTCCTTTTGGCACTCAGCGTCCCTGAGCCTAAGCCCATCCTTGTCACCCACCCATGCTCATGTGCCCACGAGGCCCCGAGCAGTCACGCTTGTTTTTCATTCCAAAGGAGTGCTGGGAAGCTCTAAAGCTGGAGGATTAGTCTGCAAAGCAAAGGCCTGGACCGCTGCCAGCCTGGGCAGGGAACAGCCGGGAACGCGTTCCCCAACGGCTCAGCTCGCTCCCGGCTCACACTCCAGCTTTGTCCCCATGTTCACCAGCCTCATGGTCACTCAGCCATTGACACTGAGAGCAGGCTCAAGAGGGGAGCTCTGGGGTTCCCACAGGTGGGGAGAGGGCAAGAGGTGACCATGAGACTTCCGCTTGGCGCCTGAGCCGCCCTGGGCAGTCAGAGCATCCCTTGCCTGGTGTGGCTTCTCCAGTGTGTAATAGAAGTTGAGCACACACTGCAAGCGCTTTCCTTAGAAGATGGGCACTGGGTGGCATCTCTCCCTTCTCCTGGGCTGCCTCTTGGCACAAAACCTGTAGGAGGTTCCTGCCTTGGAGACCTGTAACCTTAAGACAGTGGGAAGGAAAAGCTGGAAAACGGCTAGAAATCCAGGACACAAGAACCCTCTGCTGGGCTGGTTTAACCCCGTACTAGGGGCTCATGGGCAGGGTGTAGGGAGTGGGCTGGGAGAGAGGTGCTGGCGGGAGGAGAGCTGGCTGATGAAGCCAGGCTGGGTGTCAGGTCCCCCAGGACCTGGACTGAATGCAGTCCTGAAACGGAGGCGGTTTTGGCATCACGAGGCTCTCCCTGGGGATCACTGCTTTGCTCCAACCAGCACCAACGCTGGTTCTTTCCCAGGAGAACACTCTGGCTGCCAAAATACATCAGGCTGAGAGCAAAGCTTGGGGCCATGACCAGCTCCTGCCCCATTTGTTGGCCTCTCCTGTCTCACGCTGCCTGCAATGGGTCACAGCAAGGTTCCCCAGGGGCTGGGGTGGCCTTGGGGGACAACCTCCACTGCCACTGGTGTCACTGGGTCACTTCATCGCACTGCTCTGGCTGGAGACTCTCTCAAGGGATTGGATTTCCACGCAGTTCACTCCACAAAACAGCCCGTGCTCAGCCTGGGGGAACTGGCAGGAAGAACGCCGACAGCCCTGGGTTAGACTTTCTTCATCTGGACCTTTTCTTGTCTTTTCACCTCCGAGTAGCTGGTGCCAGAGGCAGGGTCATGGCAGGGAGGTCTGAGACGAGCCTTGAGAAAAGCCAGTGCTTGTGCACGGCCCCAAGGATGCGTTTTAGAGCAGCCCTAATGCACAGTTTTCCTCCCAGCATCTGATCCTTGGGTGATGCACAGGGAACTGTAAAAGGGACAAAAGACCATCCGACCCACGGCACCAAGGAGGGTGAGGGTGTCAGGATCTGGCCCCATGGGCTGCACTTGCACCCACACATCCCCTATACCTGCTCCCCAGGACATTCCACGGTGATGCACCCCATGCCAGTGAGCCCCAGGGTTGTGTGGGGCCACAGGGCTGCCAGATCAAAGGCCACAGTGACTGGATGCTACTTCTCCTCCGACCATGGGGACCAGGCTGTTCCTCCCCTGGGGAAAGGTTATTTTCCTGCTGCCTTCCCACAGGAACAAACATGAATTGTTTAAATGGCTTCAGCGTTCATGGGACAGGTCCTTTCGGAGCCAAGCTGCACGCAGGGAGGGGAAAGCCCAGGGGACTTTTTAATAACTAGCAAAGGGAGCTATTAAAGTGTTTTACTGCCTTGTTAAGACACTCTAATCTCTGTGTATATCTTGGAAAAAAAAAAAAAAAACAAAACTGGCTTGCTGGTGTTTTTATTGTAACAGAGGTGGGTGTTTTCTGGCACTGGCCAGGATCCCGTCGGCTTTATCAGCTGGTTTTCTTACCCGATACTGGCGCTGAACAGCCCAAGAACAGCCCAAGGGCAGCAGCAGGCAGGGCCAGGCAGGAGAGAGGCCGCAGATCTGCGCTGCAGGCTGATTTTCACCCACGGGTGCTCTGCACCCCATCACCACACCCACCTTTCAGCCAGACGGAGGTCCCTGGGGCGTTTTCCCACGGTAGGTTTGGGATACGTTGGGTCTGCATGTGCCTGGGAAAGCCCAGAGGTGGGTGACCCCTCATCCCACAGCCCAGAGACGGGGCAGGAGATGGCAGGAAAACTGTGAGGTCTCATCCATCCCTCCAGCTCCAAGGGCTGGGATTTGGGGGATACCCAGATTTTGGTGCTACGGGCAACTGAAGCTCCTGTAAGCTAGGCTGAAGAGTCCATGCCCTGGGAAACCCCAGCAAAGGCTGATTCACGGTGATACAAAGACAACCGACCACCAGGGTCTAGGTTTGGAGGAGGAACGGGCTGGGCATTTTGTTTCTAAGCTTTTCTTCATTTTACTGTATTTTATTTTATTGTTTACCCCAGCCCAGCAGAAAATGGGGGAAATCTTGCCGAGTCCTGCTGGCTCCAGCATCCACCCCTCCATCTGCAAAAGCTCATGGTTTCAAAGCCAGGAGCCGGAAAGGATGCTGAGGCTGTGACGGTGGGGCTGGATAAGCAGCTTTGCGTTTGCTTTGGAAAGGCTGATGTTTGCATGAGCGTCAGCTCCAGTGGTTTTAAAGGGACCCACCCAGGAGCAAATCCCAACAGCCTGAAATCAGAGCTTTGGCTGATTCCACCCTGGGCTGGGCTGGAGAAACCTCTGTCCTACACCCAGACCCCCCTTGCACATCCTGGGTGGAGGAAGCAGAACAAGAGAAGCAAATGGAGATCCCAGTACAGCTAACAGGGCTGGAAAATACATCCTAGCAAGAACTGCCCTGGACATTTGGGGTAGGAAGGGTGAAGCTGCCATCTGTAGCTGGAGACATAGTTCAGCTGAGCTCAATATGCCCCACCTCCTGGATATCCAGCCTTACCAGCATCCTCACTGCTGGCAGATGTGCTCTGGTACCCAGCTGCTGGAGGAAGCGTGATTTTAGATGTCACCACCCTGGTGTGAGGAGGGACAGATCCCTGGACATGTGGTGTGTGCCTGCTTCAGGACTTGGGGCTAAACCTGCCCTGCCTGCAGTGCTGGCAGCTCCAGCGCGTTTCAGCCCGAGGCATCCCCCTTTCCTCCAGAAACGCCCGTAAGCTCAGCAAAGCACCAACAGCGTGGCCTGGGAGAAATGCTACCATTTATTAAGCCAGCTATTTTTTGTCGAGAACGATTTTAACAGCACTGGAGGACTTATCCCGTCTGCCCCCGGGACCCTCAGCTGATTCATCGCATGCAGGGCTAGAAGGAAAGCGGGGGACAGCCAGCCTCGGGGGATGCAGTAGCTCAGCAGCGGCGGTGGAACTACGGCAGGGAGCCACGAGCCGCTGGCAGGCGATGGCAAGCCAAGCACGGCTGTGCCGTGGGCAGGTGGGATGCTTGTGTAGGGCAATCTGGTCCTGGTTCACTGGGATTCCCCTAAGTTCTTGGCAGGTACCATCTCTGGGAATTTTGGATGTTATCTTGCTCCCCGTGTCCATCCAGGGAAGGCCTGAGGATCTGCAGGGGAAGGGAGGGTGCTCGAGGGTCTCAGCATGGAGGGTAGTTTCCACTGAAGGTGCTGCTTCAGAGATACAAAGCTGAACCTGTCGTGCATTCGACAGCCTTCCTAACCACAGCCAGCTCACATCTCGCGTCTAGAAAGAGTCACAGCCAGGTGTTCCCTCTCTCTTGGCTTCCCACTGACATCAGGAGATGTTGTTCCCACTCCCACCACCCCAGCAAGGAAAGAGCCAGGCTGTGACCCATGCAGGCAGCAGAACAACAGCACCACAGCGAGAGCAAAGCTATTACAGCACTCGGCCGGGGACAGACCCACTGACAGGCTGTGAAGCCAGGACCCTCCAGCCTTGTCCACACGCATGGAAGAGTCCCTCTCCTTGAGGCAGGGGGCTGCGGGATGCTCAGGTCCTTCCCTGCATCTTCTGGTGAAGGCAGCAGGTCCTGGCCAGGCTCTCACACAGCTCCATCTGCAAGCCATGCTCTACAAGTCAGCGAGCGGTGTGCTGAGAGGCATGGTGGGTGGACAGCAAAAGGCACAGGCAGAAGCCAAGGCTAAAAGGACAGAGAAGATGTCTCCAGGACAGGGTCACTGCACATCCACCCCAGCAGAGGAGTCACGTGTTTCTGGTTGCTGGTAGGGGCAGAGACCTGGCACATTCATCACACAGATGGAGAATCCCAGCCATCCCCCCCATCACGCTGCGTCAGAGGAAAGCACAAGCCTTTCAGAGTCTGAGCCCTGCAGGCTCTGCCAGGCTGCCCGGACGCTGCCACATCCCGGGTTTTCCACAGGACCTGGTCCCGAGGTGGAGAACTGCATTTCCATCTCCCAGCCAGTGCTTTGCCCTTCTCATGCGATCCCACGAGGAAGGGCAGTCTGCACCGTGATCCTTCCTCCGCAGGGCACGGATGAAGGCTCCCTAGTCCAACAGGAGCAGCTACAGTGACAGCCCTGATCACGCTTCAGATTGGCTTCACAAAGGTGATTAAACCAGGCAGGGCTTCACCTGCCGGGAAGGGGGTTTTAGCATCCACCATGTGCTGTGGCCAAACCCCAGGTGCCCCAGGTCAACTCTACCCTGGGTGGACACTGGCCTTGAAGACGATGATGGATGTGAGCATATCCCACAGGAATGCCCTGCTGATGGTCCTGCCCTGCAGCTCGCACCAAGCATGCTGGTGCCACCAAGCTGCGAATGCATAGGAGCAGCTCCTGTCCTCTCTGGGTAGTCAGTTTGGGGGAAGGGTCCCCAGTTTTTGCAGACAAGAGGCTGAAGATTAGAAAGAAGATGTCCCAGGAGTCCCGCTGTCACAGGTTTCCCCACCAACCCTTCCCTGCTACCAACACCAAGGACGAGAGAGGAGTGACCAGCCACCTGCACTCACCACCCCAGAGCAAAGAATTAAATTTTCAGGGACCCACCTCATCCCACCTCTCCCAGAAATTCGCTGCGGGGTGGGCACCCCATGCCTTAGGGCCACATCACCAAACACTGACAGGGAGGTCAGGGGAACAGTGCAACACCACCAAGCCAGCCCACTTCCCTCCTCAGCCCCTCCAGCTCTCCCAAGCAGAGCCAGGCGAAGCAGAGCAGGCAGCTGGGAGAGCTGGACTGGGAAGGCAAAGCCACAGGCTACAAGAACGTCACATCGTCCTGAGACTGGAGCCAGCGCCAGTGGGCATCGTACTCCAGGTGCAGTTTGCTGTTGAGTTTACAGTTCTCAAAGTCAGCCTCAGCTTTCCAAGCCTTCCCACCCGGGTTCCCCTTCCCCAGCCTCTCCCCAGCCCCCAATGGCAATTTGGTGTCTCTGCCTGGTTCCAGAGAAGGCGGCTGCTGTCCCAGATACCCGTTGGCCACCTGGGGCTCCTTAGCAAACCGGTGATCCTGGGGCAGCCCAGGTGGGGAGAGGTCCACGTGGGGCCACTCGTGCTCTGCTTTGCCCTTCTCTTGCTTTGCAAGACTCCTCTCAGGGTCGATCCTGACCCAATCCTGCTCCGCCCTGACCAGGGCTCTGCCTGGCACAGATGCGGCGGCAGTTTCAGCGGCGTTTTGGGAATACTCATCCATGTCATCAGCCAACGTGTCCAGGTAGCTACCGACGGAGATGCTGTCCAGCCTGTCGTTGGGGTCCTGCAGGCTGTCCCAGCTGCCCCGCCGCGAGGCCACCTGGCTCTCCACCAGGCTGTACTGGCTACTGGCCAGGCTGCTGCAGCGGCTGGTCAACGTGCTCCTCTCCTCCAGCAGCCACTTCACCGCCTCAATGCCCTCATTCACCACCACCAGCTGCTGCAGGATCTTCACATCGACCGCTCGCAGATAAGCCTGCCAGGGAGACAGAGAGAACAGTGTTTTTGGTGGGGACCAAGGTGACCCTGGTAGCCGAGGGCCCTGAGGCCCAGCACATTCCAGCAGAGGTGTCACCACGGTGGCTGCAGGACTCCCAAGCTGCTTGATGAACAGCATGGCACGGGAGAACACACTGCAGGGAACCATCCCAAGGGACCCTGTCCAAGACCTGGGGACATGACCATTGGCAACCAACAACTTATGGCACCCACCGGCTACCAACCCCCTCAGGGAAATAAATCCAGGGTGCTTGTGTCACTGTCTCCTGTGGGGACAGGGGTAAGCAAGGAACTGGAAGCACTGGGTGCAGATCTGAGCCCAGAGCATCCCTCAAGTCCCAGGAGGCAGCTGGCAGGGCAGGAGAGACCAGGCAGGAATGTGCCGGGACATTGCTCAGATCTGGCTGGACCATCAGCACCTCCCTGGGCTGTTGTGGCCGGGTCCCTTCATGCATTTACTTACCCCCTTCTAGGGTATGATCCAAGCCTGGTGACAGTGTGACACAGCAGGATTTGGAGCCTAAGCTACCCGAATCACTCCCAAAATACAGGAGGACAGTGTAAGGGACAGGCATTGCTGATGACAGCGCTTGCCTCACCAACTCCTGCCCCTCCAAGCCTGGGGAAAACTCTTTGCAAAACTCCAGTTGCTGCAGAAACATCTGTTTTCCTAATGGAAAGCCCCGCGTGCCAAGACATTCCTGTCTGTGTGATACTGGCCGCCGAAAGCCACTGGATTTCCCCTGCGCGGGACGCAAATATTTTGCCAGGAAAGGGAATAAGGCAGCGGCAGGGGAAGAGGGAGAGAAAGCCATTGCAGGACAGATACAGGCAGCCTGGGAGCTGCGGGTGCCCATGGACTCATCCACAACCACACCCCATTCCCATCCCCATCCCCAGCAAGCTGCAATGGAAATCCACACGGCCCCCTGGGATCATTTCTAAGCACAGCACCTGGTCCCCAGCATCCGGTGTCCTCAGAGTCACCCGCCCGCCCACAGATGACCCACTGGTCCCTTGGGACCCCCGTCTCTGGTCCCATAGCAAGCACAGCAACAAAAGCGTCTGAGGAAGGAGCCTGGGAAAACTGCAGCCAGGGCACCAGCACGTGACACCTCTCAGTCCAAGGAACCCAAAAAAAAGGGCGCAAAGATTTGTAGAGACCCGACATCAACCCCCATCCTCTCCCCCTGCTCCTCAAGAAGGATTTAAACAAAAAATAGCAGTGATGTGCCCGGATTGGGGCAGGAGCCAGCTTCAAAGTGCAGAAACTTCCTTTCTAGGCAAGTTATTTCAAAAACTGCCTACAATGGACTTTTCTGCACACGCTGCTGAAGCCTTGGCACGGAGAAGACGTCGGAGGAGGACGGCTGGGAACCTCTGCTGGGGGAGTTCCCCTTTTTTCCCTGCCACATGCAACTGTGGCTGTCAGAGATGCTGGGGGAGTTGCCCCGAGAGCAGAGGGTGGGAAAACGCTCCCCGCTTTCCATATCATTTGCTGGAAAGAGTCAGCTGTTGATTTGCTGCTATTTCAGGCCAGCCTGATCCCGTCTGTTACACCCCAAGAAACCCCCTCTCCAGCAAGGGAAGGTTAGTGTGGGAGGAGGCTGAGATCCAGCTGCTCTCTATATTCCTCCAGCTGTGGTGATGGGTACACCACATTGGCCTCGTACCCATTCCAAAGCTTGCGCAGTGCTCCCCACCAGGTACCCACCAGGATCCAGACCCGGGGTGGCAGCAGCATCTGAAGGGGAGGAAGGAGACCATGGTCCTGAGTGCGTGGCAGGGGGTGGAGACCCGCATGGATCCCTGCTCCGGGATATGACACCTTGCACTGCTCCCTGCCTCAGTTTCCCCATGTGCATTCCTCAACACGATCCTCCCTTACATCCAGAAATGTCCCCCCTTCTTTCAAAGGAGATTGTTACACTCCTCCCCATGCTCTCTAGGGGCAAGCAGAGATCCCACCAGTGGGATACAGTCTCAGTGCCCTCCCCAACATGGAAGAAACCTGCAGGCACCCTCTCCCTCCGAGACATCTAGCTCCAGGGATAAAACATCCTCCTCCAACCAGGAGGAGAGAGTGGGAATTTGCTGTTTTCTCCTCCCACCACCTCCTCCCAGGCCAGCTTCTCCTCTGAGCACTGGGTTTGCTGGTGTATGCTGCAGGGTGGAATTTCGGTTCCCGTCCATGGGGATGGGGAGATGGAGGGAGCCTCACGCTGGGCTTTTGGGCTGCTGACCTGGGTGTGAGGTGTCCCCACTTCTTCACCGGCCGTCAGGGCACGTTAAGGAAAAGCCTTTCTGAGCCAACATTAATAATGCACGGCCAAAGCCAAGCCTTGCAGACATGGGCAAGGCAAACACCACCGCTGCTTCCTTCTCCTCCTCCTCCTCCTCCTCTAAGCAATCCAGGGCCTGCAGACCTTTCTCCTCCGGTCAGAGGGCAGCCTGGAAGCTGGCGCGGAGGGAAGAGGGAAGCTTTTACACCGATGGGGAACATAGAACTGGCCAAAGCACCGGTGCAGAGGGCTCGGGATGGGGGGTTCCCCAGCGCCCCAAGGGGTAGGCAGGGGTGCAGGCGTATTTAGCCCATTTCCCTATGGAAACGGTGCCGGTTCCCGCCCGCTCGGAGTGTGTGTGCGTGGGAGAGTCCCTTCCCCCAGCAGCACTTGAACCCATTGCCCAATCTCGCCACGTTTCCCGAAGGCGCAGGCATCGCCGGTATTTCCTCTCTCCATGAAGAGAAGGAGGCGAGAAAGCTGCCACCGGCACTCCCACGGTCCCCGGTCCCCGGTGACAGTCCGACCCTTTACTAGCCACCGGAGAAGCCCCAGCAGGAAGCGAACCGCGGGAAAGCTCCCAGCGATGCTTGTGCCTTGTCACTCAGGGGGTGACACCCGTGGGAGGGGGAATCGCCACCATGTCCTTGGCGAAGGTCCCTGCCCTAAATCCCGATCCCGGGACACGCCGGGCCCCGCCGGAGCCAACACCGGGGGGGTGCGGGGGGTGAGGGGGACAGGATCGAGGTGGGCAGAGAGGTCCGTGGGATCCCGGGGGGAGGATGCTGCGAGGCCCCGAGGGCAGAGAAACACCGGGAAGGGGTATATGGGTGGGGAGGAGGGGTGTTAACCCGCACAGGAAAGAGCGAAAGGAGAGGGATCCCCAAGACGCAAGCAGAGCGCGGTGTGCTATTAGTGGGCTGTTACCGGGGGGGGCGGCAGGCAGTTACCGGGGGGTGGCAGGCAGTGCCCCCGGTGCCGCGGGACTCACCAGCTCGAGGCGGAGCGCCCGGAGGCGGTCGGCGAGCGGCGGGCGAGCACCGCGGACCGGAACCGGTGGTGCCGACGGTGCCGGCGGTGCGGGTGCGGGTGCGGGGGCGGTCTCGGCCCGCAGCCCCCGCAGCAGCCCAGCGGGCGGCCGCCGTCCCACCTTGCTGGCCAGCTCCCGCAGGTCGGCGGGCAGCGCCTCCCCGCCGCCCTCCATGCGGGTGGGGCGGCGGCGCCGCGCGGGGCGGCGGCCGCGCTGTCACCCCGCACCGAGCCCCGGCCCCGCCCCTCGCCCCGCCCCCCGCCTCCACCTGCCCGCGCCCCGCACCAGCGAGGTCCGCCGGGCAGCGCAGAGCGGCGTCGGGGGGCGGAGCCTGGAATGGGGCCGCGCTGGCTCCGCCCCCGCGGCGTCTCCGCGGCGCCGGAAGCGGCGCGGCCCAGCTGGTGCTGAGCGCTCGCGGGGCGGCGGCGGCAGCGCCAAGCTGGGTCCGGCCCTGCCCGGCCCCGGCCCGCCCCGCCCCAGCCTCCGCCTCCCCGCACGGACCGTGAGTAGCGTGGCCGGGGCGCACCCTCGGGGCTGCACCGCCCGGCTCCCGGCCCACCCCTCGAAGCGCCTGCCTCTGCCCCCGCCTCCCCCGCCGCTGCTCCGGGAGGGCCGCCGCTCCTCGCTGCCTCCGTCCTTGGACGTTTGGCTCTTCCTCCTCACCGGGAGCGCCTGGGTCCTTCTCGCGACCCCTCTCCTGAGTCCTGGGTCCCTCCGAGATACCCGCCCTCCTCCCTCCGGCGTCGCCGCCGTCCTTCCCCTAAGGGCTCTCTGTCCCCCGGTCCCCCTCTCCCCACCCAGGCGGCTGCTGGGCGGTCTCCGTCCCGTAACTGGTGCTCCCCGCCCGTCCTGGCGCCGCTGGGGAGGCGTGTGGTCCGGCTGGGCCCCTGGTTCTAATGGGCATCCCACCCCCGGCCCGGCAGGCTGTGCGGGAAGCCCGCCCTCACCAAGCACAACTCCCCTGCCCCAAGGGTGCCAGTGTCTCCAGCAGGACTATGGCCCAGCTCTGGTCCCCATGCCTGGCTGTGCCCCTGCTAATGGGGATGATGCTGCTTCACGTATGGCCGCCACTTGTGCCAGGCCCTGTCTTTGCTGGGGAGAGCGTTTGAAGGCACCAACCTCACCCTGCGCCTGTCCCATCCCGGCAGAGAGCCCTGATGGACATGAGAGCAGAGCAGGGCGCATCCTGACCCCTGCCCCACGCGGCTGCCTCTGTGCCGGCCCCTGTGGCTATGGACGAGTGGAAACCCAACCCCGCCATCAAGCCCCACAAGAAGCGGAGCTGGTACCTTGCCTGGAAGTACAAGCTGATGAACCAGCGCGCGCTGCGGAAGCTGTGCCAGGTGAGTCACCTGCAGGCCTGTGGTGGATTAGGGAGGATAATCTATAGGGTTTACAATCTTATGGAGCAGCTGCATGGGCGGAGGTGGATCTGCTGACAGGCCTGGGTAGTCTAACATGCTGGAGAAGCATAACTTGTTCCCCAAAAAGCTACCTCCACTGGCTTTGCGCTCATGTGAGGAAGGGTCTGCCGTGTCTAGCAGCTCCTTCCAGCTGCAGGTGGACCTGTTGGGTGGCTATGGCAGCACATACAATCGTTCAGGCATCCTCAGGAGGCTTTCAGCTGGAAACCTGACTGATTTCTCCCCATCCTGGTTCCAGACCTGGGCCGAGTGCAGCAGGGCTCTGCCTGCAGTGAGAAACCATCCCTGCCCCGTTTGGTTTGCAAACCAAGCCTGATATAAGGGTCAACAGGTGGACAGATAAAATAGGGCTGGATAACAGGATCTCATGCCCTAGAGGCAGCTGGCGTCTGGGAAGGCTGTAGGCGTGGTTGCTTGTGTTGTAAAATGGCTAATCCTCAGCAGAGCTGGCGTCTTGGGGGGTGTCTGGTGGCATAAGGACAGGAGGGTTTGGCCCCATGGCAGAGAGCTGCAGAAAAGTAGCCATTCCTGAGATGAGCAGAGCTCAGTGAAATCTGGCAGTTGGTTTCTGTGGGAGGGAGCAGGGGAGGGTTTCGCTTGTGCCTGGGAGGACAGAGGCTCACGAGGGCTCCCTGGGGAAGGAGACTGCTCAGTCCTGTGTCCGCTGGGGTGCTCAGGGCTTAGGAATGGGCCTGGTTGTTCAGGCAGACATTACTCATCACATGGGGGCAACGGGCTAGAGCCTGACTGCTGTCATCTCACTCTTTCGTGGCACTGGTGTGGCTTAAAACATAGGTGAAAATTAGTTTAAAATATGTAAACTATAGCTGCAGCTATGGAGTAGCCAAGTCTACAGCAGCTGGGCCTCTATCAGCAGCTCTGACTGAGCCAGCCTTGCCAGACCTGGCTGCTGGTCCCGCTTGGTGCTGTCTTGTTCGCTCTGGTCACCTGCGCTGCTTCACTGCCTCTCCAGTACTGACCAGGGTGGAAGGTCTGGGCAAGTTGGTAAGGTAACCTTGCTGCCAGCCACCAGGCACAGCCTGCTCCTCACCACGAGCTCAAGGCTCTATTCTTGCCTAATTAAAAGCTTTCTGTGCACAGATCGCAAAAGGTGCTCATACTCCTGAGTAAACAGCAAATCAACAAGCCAAAATGCCATGGTGATGTTTACGTTATCATGTTGTCTACCTGTCCATCTCTTGTCTTATTGCTGTTTTTTCTTCTCAGTAATCTTCCTCAGTTACTTCTTGAACCCGTTTGGCTGCTTGGCAGAGATAGCAGCAACAGGTAGCTTTGAGGAAGTACCTGGCCAAGTAGGACAGGGATCTTTTTAGTGCCTCTCACCAAGGGCAGGCCTGTGTGTGATCTCAACCCCATACCAGACCTCAGACAATAAAGGGTCTTAGAGCTGAATAAGGCAGATTATTAGGAAGCAAGCTGTTGGGTTGAGGGGCAAGAGAAGTGTCTCAAAACCACCCAAGACCTGTCTCAACATCCCCTTGCAGGGAGACCAGGCTATGAGCAACCTCCACTGACCTTTCCCTTCCTCTCCCTTGATTGCTGTGACATCCCCATGCTGAGTCTCGAGACGCTTCAGGGAGGTTAGTAGGACCCTGAGCTTGTGTTGCTGAAACCGGAAATCATCCAATACATTCAAAGTGTGGCTGGGCCAAGGATCCAGAGCTTTTGGGCCGTGGGATGAATCTGTCAGCCGCACACAGCAGTCAGATTTGGGCCTCTGTGGTGGTTCTGCTGTGAGCTGGACAGACCGTCCTGGCATGGAGGCTGGTGGTGGAGCCCTGCAGTGGTGTTAGCTTCAGGGGTAACGGCTGCTCAGGGCTTTGTGTCTTAAATCCAACGGTGAAGCCTTCCCTCCCTGTGTGACTGTCCAGGGCAGCTTTTGGGCTCCCTGCTAGAGCTGTTCCTCAGCTCCTAAGCAGGGCTGTGGCTGCTGGGCAGGGACTTTGTCCCTGAGCAGAGGTCCGCAGCCGTCACATGCTGCTGTCATCTTTCCACCATGAAGGGGCACCTGGCCCCAGGTTATTAAGCTCCCTTGGACAAGTAAAGAGAGTTTGCTTCAGCTGAGACCTTATCTTTTAACTCTGCATCCCAGGCCAGCACTGCAGCTCTAAGCCCATCCTCTTGGCCATGGCCAGACATGCTCTTGCAGCTTACAGCTGCAGGCAGATCATTTCCCAATGGGATGTTGGTGGTCTGAGTCTTCCTGTGTGGTTCTGTCTCAGAAAAGGTCCTTTCAGCATGGAGTAGTTTTTACTTTAATCTGGGTCCAAATACCAGGAAAAAGATTGAAATTGGAAAAGCGAGGAACGAGATGCATTTAAATAAATACAGGTGCATGTAGGAATGTTGCAATCTTTTCTTCCTCTTCTTGGTCTGGGAGCAACAGGGCCATGGGCAATGGAGATGTTCATGTCTGGGGTTTCTATGGACTGTTCCATAGCCCCTGGACCTTCCCATAGCCCTGTGTGTCAGCATCCACGCAAGTTGTCTAGGTTTGCTGCAGACAGTAAGGCTGCAGGCTGTTCTCTGTAGCCTGTGGCACCATGATTTCATGAAGTCAGACCTCAGCTTCTTCCCTTTGCTTCACTTTAGTCACACAGCATCTCCTTTCCCTCTGAATACCCTGAATACATCCTCTAGTTGCAGAGGGAGAGATGAGGGTAGTGATGCTGCAGGAGAGGCAGAGGTTAAAGGTACTGTGGGAGCTGTAACTCTGAATTACCAAAGTCTTTGCCTGCAGAGACCTTCAACCAATATTTCAGCAGGAATCTGCTCACAGACCTGGAAGCAGGGATATGTTGGAAGTGGGTTAGTTTCTCATATATCAGGAAGTCCATGTTCTCAACCTGATGAAAGCATTTCACCCTAAAACTCAGTCACCTGTATTTCTTTCTCTTTGCCTTTCCCCAGAAGAAAACGGGGGAAATGACAGATGCTTGTGATCTCTTGCAAGATCTCCTTGGGGTGCCTTGCAGCCTCTGCCAAGGAGGTGGGCTATCTTGGGGTTGTTACTTATGAGTTGCTAATGCAAAGCATCCTGCATTGCAGACAGGTGCTGTCCTCTTCCTGCTTGTGACTGTAATTGTGAACATCAAGCTGATCTTGGACACCAGGAGAGCTGCTTACGAGGAGGAAGAGGAGTCTGCACAGGACTACGGTGAGGGGCAGCATCTTACTTTTCTTTGAAATCAAGAAAACCGGAGGGAGGGAAGTAATTTATTTAAGTCAAGGCGAACTCATGACCAGCTACAGCAGGAAAGACAGGTCTGTGCATGTGGGTTTAACAAAAATAAATAGAAGAGTCTGTTCTTATTCCTGGTCTGTCTATTCAATGTGCTTCAGCACGTTTGGCTGCAGAGGTCTGTATTGGGATAGCTGGGACCAGACCTGTTGCCATTTTGGATTTCCCTTGCCTGCCATCCTCATAGATTCTGACCCATAACTTGCTGGGCTGGGATACCTGGTGGGCATGACCTCCTGGAGGCTTGACTGGGCTAGCACTGAGCAGGGACAAGCCAGAGGTGCCTTGGCTGGTTGTGACTGGGCATTTCTCCCCTATAGATGACGAGATGCTGAATGTGGAGGTCCCTAGGCACCCTGTCAACAACAAGAAAGTCTTGGATGTCGAGGTGTACTCCAGCCGGTCGAAGGTCTATGTGGCTGTGGATGGGACAACAGTAAGTGACAGGTGCTGACTGTTCCAGTCAGTAGAGGGTGGATGGAGTTGAATGGGTGAAGCCTCAAGCAGCAGGTGGTGAGAGCACTTCACTGGCTGCAAAAAGGTCAGGAGTGGATCTCCCTCCTGCCTCCAGGACTGCGGAGGTGTTGTCCTGCATAGTCTTCTACTCTGGCATCCACCACTGCCATGAGCAAAGCCAAAATGTCACAGAAGAGAGACTTGCCCTGTGTTTGGGGGCTCTGCTGTACTGAATCAGCAGGGAGTAAGAGGTCTTGGCATATAGTTCTCATTGCTTCTCCACTTGCAGGTCCTGGAAGATGAGGCTCGGGAGCAGGGAAGAGGGATCCACGTCATTGTCTTAAATCAGGCTACGGTAAAGCATCCCCACATGTCTGCATTTATCTTTCTTACTGGGCAGTGTTTGACCTTGCTCTTTAACTCTTGGGTGCATGAGGCAAAGGGCATGAGAGATGTCCCCGAATGCTTATTTGCCTGTGGTTTCCAGAGCACAACATGGTCACCCAGAGGATCCCTGCAGTGTTTCTCTTGTGCTTGCATAGCTGTCCTTGCAGGCAGGAGAGGAGTTGTGAGGTTGGGTAATGCTGTCCTGTGGACCTCAATGCACTTCCTGTCATGCGTGAAGGCCCAAGGGCTGAATTTGCCTGAGGACTAACTCCCTGACATACCAGAAAAGTAACTCATCACATTGTTCAGGGACTGAGTCTTCCAAGACAGATTTCCATAATTCTGTATGTCCTGACTGTATGGCATTTAAGATGCATCTGATGTTTGAATACCAACAGGGTCATGTGATGGCCAAGAGGGTCTTTGACACCTATTCTCCCCATGAAGATGAAGCCATGGTACTTTTCCTCAACATGGTTGCCCGGGGCCGGATCCTGATCTTCACCGTTAAGGTATGTGACCTTAGTGCCAAAAGAAAAAGTCACCTTGAGACAGGATGCCCTAAAGCTCTTCTGGGCCTCCTCAATGTCATCGGGTGTTCCCAGGGCTAAGTGTCACATCCCCACTGGGCTCTGCCTCCCTGACAGGACCACCTCCCTTGTCCTCTCGCTCCCCCTTGTTACTACAGATACTGCTGTGTGCCCAGCAAGGCAGGAGAGCAAAAAGCAGATGTATCAGAGCCCGCAGCAATAAAAAAGAGGTTAGATGGAGAATGGACATGAGGAAAAATGAAAATGGGGTGGGAACCTTCTAAGTCCCAAGTTCCAGGCCGTTGGGTGAGGGGAGCCTGCGGTGGCTCTGAGTTGCTGTGTGAGAAGCAGTGTGATGCTTCAAGGTTTCACCTGTGTGAAGTGTTGCTGAACACATGGCCCTGCTTGAGAACTATTTGATCTTGGGGAAACAAAAGTCTGCCTCTTCTGACCTCACTGTGGGTCATCTTGAAGCCACGAGCAGGTTTAGTGGCGCAGAGACTGTAGGAACCTGCTCTGGAAGGTGTCTGGCTCAGATGGTTTGAGGGTAGATACAGGCCCTGTATCTTTGGTATTGACAGGAGACTTCCCTTGTCTGCATTGGGAGCCAGACCTCAGCTTCAGGGTTGTGTTTCATTCCAGGACGAAGGCTCCTTTCACCTCAAGGACACAGCCAAGAATGTCCTGAAAAGCTTGGGAAGCCAAGTTGCACCATTCCTGAGCTGGAGAGACATGTGGACATTTGTGGGAAAGAAGGGAGGTGAGTCTTGCATGGGATGGGAGAGGGTTCATGGCCTCTTTCTGGGGGAGAAGCTGAGTGAAGACAAACCCAGCTCATCCCCAACATGCTGTATAAGCAGAGAACAAGTTACAGAGAGCAGACAGCTCCGTTGCTGGGGGTGAGGGAGGGGATGGAGGCAGAACATGTCCCTGCAGCAGCTCACCAGAGGCTAATGGGAAAAGATGCCAAGGTGCCACTGTGAGCTACAGCCTCTAGTCATGCCTTGACACAGCAGGGATGGGCCATTCCAGACAGTACTGACCCTGTGTCCCTGCTCCAGGGGAAGTGTATGGGGAGAAGCATGCCAAATCGCCTGCCCTCTCGACATGGGGTGACCCTGTACTGCTGAAGACAGAAGTTCATCTGACATCTGTGGAAGGTAGGAAGTAAGATTTGCTCTGTGGTGCCAGGTATCTCTGGCACATGTCTGCCTGCTGCTTTTGGTGGTTTTGAGTCAAAGCCGTGAGTCTGTTAGCAACATCCCGGGATGGACTTAAGACTGTTTGAGGTGGGGATGGTAACTTTTAAAATGGGGCCAGCTTCCTTTCTTTCTGCTTCCATGGCAATTCTGGGCATGATTGTTGAGAGAGGTGAGGATGGGGAAGTTGGGGACACAGTTGGGCCATTTGTCACCTCTCCAAACCAGGCCTGGTCCAGTCTTTTCTGACTGTTGCCTTTGAACATGGACCATTGCTGCTCAGAGAGGCCATGCGGTGGGGATGGCTTCTGAATGGCTCCTGTGGTTATATCTGGCATCTAGAAGTGTTGCTTGTTCATAGTAATAAGGTCTGGCTTGGTGATGGCTGAGCCCAGGGAGAACCATCCATGTGGCAGTGCAGCCTGGAGCACACAAGGTGAGGCCATGGGGATGTTTGATCTGTTTTCTCCTTGGTGCCTCCAGATGCTGAGTGCCATTGGCCCGACACAGAGCTGAACCGCCGCCGGAAGAGGTTCTGCAGCAAAGTAGAAGGTTATGGCAGTGTCTGCAGCTGCAAAGACCCCACACCCATTGAGTTCAACCCTGATCCTGTGAGTGCAGGTGCAGAGTGTTCAGGGAAGGCTCTAGGAGGGAGGGCTGGGCTGGCCCACGTATGTGGTGCAGCTCAGATGCAGACCCCTGTCCTTAAGCGCCCACTGAGTGGTGAAAACTACCCTTGGGCAAGATCTTAATCCCAGGAAAGGTAAGGTGAATACCATGTGGTCAGCTCATGCTGGGGAAGAGGAGTTCCCTTGCCCTGTGTCTGCCCTGAGCTGCCAGGTTGCCATGGCTCTAGGGACACCAGTGTAGGCAGCAGAGCCTGTATTTTTGGAGACAGAGCAGCTATCATGGCCTTTGGGCTGTCCTTGGTGCAGTGCTGAAGGGTTTGGACAAAGTTCTCCGGGTGGGATATGGGAGCTGGGTCTGAGGTGGTGTGAAGGGAGGAAGCTGGCAGGGACCCAGCAGTGCTGAGTGGAGTCCTGGCTGGTCGATGTGGTCCTGAGCAGAGGGGTAGGACTATGCAGCTCCACTCTTTAACAGGAGGGCTGATCCCTACCCCTTGGATCCTGCTCTTGGTGGCATGGCCTCCCCTAACCCCACTCACACGTATTTCTCTTCCAGCTCAAAGACAATAAAGTCTTCGATGTGCCTGTAGCTGTTATTGCAGGGAACCGCCCAAACTACCTGTACAGGTAAGCACTTCCAGGGGACGTGGCTTCTCTGCTATGTGCCATGAGACCAGGCATGGCCCGAGCCCTCCCCTTCGTCCTGCCAGCAGGATCCAGCCTCCTACTGGGGCTGCACAAGCAATGTAAGTGGACCTGCTTGGACAGATCTCAAGGTCCTTGGCCATGGGAAAGGGAAGATCCCAGGGATAGTAGGTCTTGTTCCCTTACCATGCACCCTTTCCCCCACCCCAAGGGATCCATACCCCTCTGCTGAATGGCCTGGGTCCACTGGGACTGTGCTGTGCTTAGGCCTCTCAATCTCTCCCCAGGATGCTGCGCTCCTTGCTGTCAGCTCAGGGTGTCAATCCGCAGATGATCACAGTCTTCATTGATGGGTACTACGAGGTGAGAGCACTCCTGGAGGTCTCTGTAACCAGGTCCTTGGTCCCCCAGCTGAGAGGACATGGTGCTGGCCCAGTCTTTGGTGGGTGGTAGGCTATGAGCCTCTTCACCCTTCCTCCTGCTGTGGGTCGTGCTACTCTTCCCCACCCCTACACCAAGTCAGTCAGCTGAGCCAAGCCATGGGTGTGGATAAAGCTGCCTTGGCCTTTCCCAAAGCCCATATTTTACATCCCCGCATCAGAAAGAAGCTGCTGTGCAGAAGTGAGACAATCATGCTGGGCTCTCCTCGTCTCCTTTTCTTGCTTGATGAGTATTGACAGCCCTTTGAGTAGGGTCTGGGTGTAACACTGCCTGTCCAGCTCTCTCACCAGTCCAACTGTTCCTGTCCAACTCTACCACCTGTAAGAGGTGAAGAGACTAAAACTAGTCTGTTTTCACAAGGATCATGAAAGCTGGGGCCAGGTAGAGGAGACATGGCCCTTTAGAGGCAAAGATCTTCCCATCAGCTCTACCTTAAAAAGCTCTGGAGGATTCCACTGCAAGCCCTGGCTCTCTGGCAGCGGGATGTGATCTGGGACAGGCATATGGGATCTTAGTAGGTCTCAGGAACTTGCTAGCCCTCATCTCTTCAGCAACCCATGAGGTATTGTCTGGTTGCCTTGTGACAGGGACAGGGAGGGGAACAGGCATTTTTCTTGCAGGCCTATCTCACCACTGCCAGGTTGTGGGGCTGGGGGAGCTGGTTTGTCTATGCAGGCTCTTGCTGCAGCACATCAGAGTGGTTAAAGATAGCAGCATCCATTGCCATGGCAACTGGAACAGCATCCCTCAGCTACGAGGGGGCAGCCTGGATGCTCATGCTGCCATGGTGGATACCAGGGAAAGGGGGAATGGTTGGTGCAATGGGAGCTCCTTCTCTCTTTTGTGACTAGGAGGTGGGATGGGCAGTATGGGGATGGAGAAGACTTTGCTGGGACCTTCTTGGGGCAGAGAGATGTCGGCGCAAATAGGGATTACTTCTGATCCCAGGGTCAGAGAGGTCCCGTTCTTATCAACTGTGAGAGAAAATGAAGTTGATTGTGGTCTCAACATTAAGCAGCTAGTAGGTGTTCTGGCTATGCCTGTTTTCTTTCTGCACTTTCCATGGGGTACTGGGAATTTTGGGCCTCTCAGACATTCTTGGATGCAACTTTGGGTCTGCATGCTAGAACAGAAACTTCTGGCAATACTATAAGTGCTGAAGGGCCAAGAGGGTTTGGTGAGTTCCTTACTGCGGTGTCTACAGCACAGCATCGTTTTGAGCCTCACTTCTTCCCAGCCACATGCCACAGCCACATTCAGTGGTTTCCACAGGTGTATTCTTGTTGTCCCAGGGAGCTGACAGTGGCAGAGGTGGGAAGAATGTATCCAAGCCCATGCATTTGATGACCTTTGTACCTTTCCATCGCAGGAGCCAATGGATGTCGTGGAGCTGTTTGGCCTCTCAGGAATCCAGCACACTCCCATCAGCATTAAAAATGCTAGAGTTTCCCAGGTGAGCAACCTTTCCCAGATCCTGAGAGAGTTATTTCCTGTGACCTGGGATATCATTTGAGGCAGGCTTAGCCCCTCATCTGTGCCAGGCTACTCCTCCCTGTGGTCTCGGGGTTGATGCTAACACAAACAATGATCTGTCTTTTCTTGTAGCACTACAAAGCCAGTCTGACTGCAACCTTCAACCTGTTCCCGGTGAGTGAGACCTCTGCTTGTGCCCTGTCAAGCTGCTTGCCTGTGGGAGCAAGATAGCACAGGATTTGCTTGGGAGAGTGGCATCTGTGACCCCATCTCACAGGAGCTGGAATTGATCCTGCAAGGCAGGGAACCGCACAGACGGGAGACACTGCTTGGTGTCCATGCTCTATCCTGGTCCTATCCTTCTGACATCTCTTCTTGCCCTATAGGATGCTAAATTCGCTGTGGTTCTGGAGGAAGACCTTGACATTTCTGTGGACTTCTTCAGGTAAAGCTGTGGGTCCCTGAGCTCCTATTTGGGTGAGGCATTTCCTAGAAGCTCTCTGGCTGCTCAGGAGAGGCCAGATCCTTGCTGTGCTGTAGCTCTCCTATCTGAGGTTGAACAGTCTCCAGGCAACAGCCATAACAGAGCTCTGCCTGCAGTAAGTCTTGAGTCCACTGTCTTGGCACTTAGTGCAGGGTGGCTTTGAGGTCTGGGATCTCTTCCTGGTTTTCTTTCTGGGTATGCTGATCCGTTCTGTACACACACGGTTAGGACTGCCCCATTGCAAGAGGACAGGGACAGCATCTGTTGGGGCTCCAGTTCTTCCCTAAGGAGGTGGGACTCTGATGGAGCAGGAGACAATATTGTGCCCTCTCCATGGTGAGATGCAGCTTAGCGTGTTTGGGTACTTCTCCCCTGATCTCACACCAACATCAGGCCAGGAGATGGGTTAGACTGTCCCAGCAGTTGGGGTGGCTTGTCCCTTTGTGGATAATTTGCCTTGGTTTGCCTGGGGGAAGGATGTTTGACCAGGGACCAGCAACTTCTTTCCTCAGCTTTCTGAGCCAGTCAATACACCTTTTGGAGGAGGACGAGAGCCTGTACTGCATCTCGGCTTGGAATGACCAGGTGGGTCAGGGAGGACAGTGGAGCAGGGACACTTCTGCCCTGTGTTGTTCCTGTACCAGGCTGGGGTTCAAGTTCTGTCTGTAAAGCGGGGTGTCCATCATCCTAGGTGGGTCTGTCTCCCCAGCCCTAAACTGTTCAGAAGTACCCCTGCAAATCGCCACCCTGTTCCTGCTGTGTGCTTCCCAGTGGCTGTTCTCTGCTCCCCATGCTGGGAGTCTCCGTGGAACAAAAAGCCTCCTATTTTGGCAAGGTAGGGGTGCATTCAGGGAGCTGATTGCTCCCCTTAACATCACAGGGCTATGAGCACACAGCCGAGGACCCCTCGCTCCTGTACCGTGTGGAGACCATGCCAGGCCTGGGCTGGGTGCTCCGGAAGAACCTGTACAAGGATGAGCTGGAGCCAAAGTGGCCAACCCCTGAGAAGGTGAGTACCCTAGAGGGACCCTGTCTTCTGCACCCCCATGTCTGCCCATCAACAGTCCCTGATCATCACCCAGTCCCTGTGGGTTGGTGATGGAGCTCTTGGAGGAGCCCTGGCTCTCCCTGAGCGTTCACTGGGAAGGATCCCCAAGCAGAATGGATTTGGGACAGACAGTAATTGAGGACCCCATAACCAGCCACACACCTGGCTGGAACAGCTCAGACAGGCTGGGATCAAAGAGGCTAGAGCTGGTGCAGGCAACCGGAAAGGTCCCTGGGTGGCCACACTACTGAATCATGTCCTCCAGACTTGAGTGTGAGTGGAAGTTTCCTCTCCTCAGCTCTGGGACTGGGACATGTGGATGCGGATGCCCGAGCAGCGGAAGGGCCGGGAGTGCATCATCCCTGACATCTCACGCTCCTACCACTTCGGCATCGTGGGGCTCAACATGAACGGCTACTTTCACGTAAGTGACCTCCTTGAGCCCCATCCTGGTGCTGAGCACTGCCTCAGCTACCTTTTCATTTAGTGGGGATACTTGAGGTGACCTCCAAATATTGCTGACTCCTAACTGAACCTCGTTTTCCTTCCCTTCTCTCTCTTTCTTCCTCCCAGGAAGCCTATTTCAAGAAGCACAAATTCAACACAGTTCCAAATGTCCAGCTTAAAAATGTGGAGAGGTGAGTGCTGGTCAGAATGAGATCTGGATGAAACAGTTGCTTGACCTGACCCTTGTCTCCTTGTGCTGGAGACGTCTTCCTGCCTTCTGAAACAACAGCCATAACCTCCAGCCCCAGCACACTGCAATTCCTTGCAGTGTTTTTTGTGCAATTGGGTTCAGCTACTCTGTGCTCCTGGTGGACACGTGGAAGGGTCACGTTTTTGCTGCCACATTCTCCAGGATGCATAGCAGTCCCTGCTCTCTATTCATTGGCTCCAACCTGCCTTTAGTGTTACAGTGGGGCAGTCTTAAATTTGGATCGTCTTGGGATGTTTCGTGTTTATCAAACTGTCTGACTCTGCTCTAATCTCTCTGCTCTCTCCTCCTCCAACAGCTTGAGGAAGGATGCCTATGAGACTGAAATTCTTAGGCTCCTGGGGTAAGTGCATGCTGGAAGTTTGGGAGAACAGGGCACACCAGGGTGAACCAACCAGGACAGAAGAAAGGGTGGAGGTGGCCACTGCTTGCCTGTCAGAAGTACTCTGCAGTGGGAACAGAGAGGAGGTAAGGTCCTCTCTCACTCCCTGTTCTGTTTCCACAGTGAGGCTGAGGTTTTGGACCACAGCAAGAACCCCTGTGAGGACTCCTTTGTGCCCGACACTGAGGGCAGGGTCTATGTCATGTTCATCAGGATGGAGCAGGAAGCAGATTTCACCACCTGGACTCAGCTTGCCAAGGTGATGCCCCTGACATGGCCCGTCCTTACTCCTGCACTGAGCTTGGCATTGCTGGGAAACACCTACCTGTTGTTCTTGGGTTTGTCCATGGCCTTGGACGCAGCTCAGCAAATGGATTCTTGCTGCCCTTGGGTAGTATTTAAGTTTTTTGTGTTTACGGAAGGCCGTGGGTCATCCAGGGCAGATGCTTGGCTCAGTGGAGATAAGTCTTACGATCTCCCTGTGTGGGACCTCAGAGTCTGAGCTTGTCTGGGTGGTACCATTACTTGCATGGAGGTGATGGTCAAACCCCCTGTCCTGAGACAGAGGTGGGAATGGGTTCCCCCTCTTCTCTCGCTGATGGTGGCCAGAGGGGTGCTGCCCTGCGCTACCTCGATCAAGGTGCTATCCCCCCTCTCTGCTGTGTCTCGTGACGGGTGGGGGTAGTGGCTTTTCCTTTGGCAGGGGACACCTGGTCCTGGTGTCTGTCCCCAGGCTCTGATGCCTCTTCCTCCCTCCCCACAATCCCAGTGCCTCCACATCTGGGACCTGGATGTCCGTGGGAACCACAAGGGGCTGTGGCGGCTCTTCCGCAAGAAGAACCACTTCCTCGTGGTGGGGGTCCCTGCCTCCCCCTACTCGTGAGTATCAGGGGCACAACACCCTCGGTAATCCCCACCTCCATCCTCATGGCACTGTCCCCTGCACAGGGCACTGCATCATCCACTTTTGTCCCAGCCCAATCCTGGGGCGTACCACTCCCCTTCTTAATCATTGTGGTGGGAGGCAGGGAGACAAGATACATGCCCAGGGCTGGAGGATGTCCCACGGGAAGGAGATGATGCCAGCGAGGCAAGCAGTGCTGTTAGGAGTTGGGGTCCTGAGGGAGACCACCACTTCTGCCTGCTCCTATCGAACCTCCTCACCTGCAGGTCCAAGAAGCCCTTGTCGGTGACACCAATCTACATGGAGCCCCCTGCCAAGGAGGAGGGGGCAGTGGCACTGCCAGCCGTTGCTGCAGCAGAGCAGACGTGAGACTGGCATCTGGGAAGCAGGGGGGACCAGGAGAAGATGGACACCTCCACAGTGCAGAGACAGAGTTGGCAGCAGCTTTCGGAGGCTGGTGACCAGACATGGACCCCATTTCAGGCTGCAAAATGAGACCTCGGGCTCCCTCCAGCCCCCTGTTGTAGTCTCCCTATCCCTCGCATGGGACAGGGTCCTTCCCATCCCAGGAACTTTTTTTTTTTTAACACAGACTCTTTACTAACGCTGCTCCCGTTGCCCCCAGGCTGGACAAGGCTGGAGGAAGGAGATGCTTAGCTGGGGGCTAGATGGGGCCTCAAGAAACACCTCTGCTTCCCTTTTTGGTCCCAAAGTCCTGAGAAGGCAGCATGCTCATGTGCAAGTGCTGCAGCCTTCCAGCTGGGTGTTATTTATTAACTCTTGCCTGGCTGGCTCTGTGCCCAGTGGTGAACACAGTGTTGAAGAGGAGATCTTCCAGCATCTCTTCTATCTCCTGCACGATCGATGCACCTTGAAGACTATGCTGGGTTGGACACTTCTTCCTGCACACTGGCTTCGCTGCTTGAGCTGCAGCGACTGGTGCAGCCCAGCTCACAGGCAAAAGGGAATGCAGACAGGGAGCTGAACTTGCTGTGGACGTGTAGGGGACACCCCATACCCAGCACAAGGGTGGTCAGGTACCCATTTCCTTCCTCTGCAGTTCTGGGAGCTGGAGATGACTATAGATGGAAATGGACCAGGCTGTGTGCTGCAGCTCTGACCGTCCTCACCCACCTTCTCTGTGGGGAGCAGTCCTGCCCCTTGAGTTGTGGGAGAGGAGGAGAAAGTGCCTTGCAGAGCAAGATGGGAGCAGCCAGTGGGTGTCCCCACTGGCTGCAGGGGCAGGATGGACCAGGGCCCTCTGGAGTGAGAGATGCTGCGCTCTGGCGTGGTCCTCGCCTGTGGTACTGTGCCCTGTCCCTCCCTCCTTTCTGGCCAGGTACCCCCAGCTTTTGAAGGCAGAGGGGATTTCTTCTCCTGAATTTCCACCCTGATGTGGTACATTGCTAGTAGGGAAGCTGTGAGTTGAGCCAGGAGGGGCAGCCCGGCTCTCCTGCTGTGGTACACCCCTCATGCAGAGAGGGAGAGGGTCCCTGTCCTCTCTCCTGTGCCTTAGGAAGGACCCCAGGGCCCCCTCCCACATCCAGCCACACGGTACTAATGTCCCCCCACCACTGGGGGGCAGTCTTGGTCTCCTTGCTCAGTACACCTCCCTGTGTCATCCGTGCAGCAAGAGATCTGTTCTCTGCGCAGGTTCCTCCGCCTTGTGCAGGGATGCTACACTCTGGCTTGCCCTTGGGAGGAGAATTTGCTCCTCAGCTCTTTCCCTCTTCCCCTTTATCTTCTCACTGTGAACTGAGCATTGGGGTCTATACACTACACTAACTTATTTATTTATTGCTTGTGGGAAGGGGAAGGTAGCTGGAAAGCAGCATGGAGAGCTGGCAGCCCCCAGCCTGCCCAGGGCAGTCGTGGGAGGTTTGTCTTCTGTCCCCCTGGTGTCACCAACTGTCCCCCTCCTTCCTCCCTTGCCCAGCTTAGGAATAGTTGTGAACCTGGGAAATCTGCTCCTCTGTAGCCAAAATGAGCCTGTGCAGACACAGCACAGCTCTAGTGTGGCCATGGAGACTCTGACCCTTGCATGCCAGTCCCAGCAGCAGGAATGAGATGGATGTAGGAGGGGAAGAAGAGGGTGCAGGGTGGCACCCTTGAGGCTGCAGTACCAGGCTTGCATTCAACCCAGCCCTCCTCTGCCACCCCCAGCACTGCCCTTTGCTGGGGCTCTGCTCTGGCAGCCCGTGGGCAGGTGACCTCTGTGCTGGCCCTCAGGGGTGAAGCAGGTCCTTTCAGTGCGATGGGAAAGGGACTCAGTTTCTCCCTGGGGAAAGCCGCTTGATCCTCATACCCTGCTTTGGAAGGATTCCACAACTCTCCACCATGATGCCCTTTGCTTGGCATCTCTGTTCCTAAGGCCTTGTTTCCCTGCTCCCTGAAACTAAATGCACTCCCTTTCCCTTCTTCTCTGACAGGGCTCAGGCTTGGCTTCCTCCTGGGGCTGGGAAGGTGATCCCATGGCTGGGGAAGGGCCAAAGAGCAGTTCCCCTCTCCTCCCTACTGTGCGGTGAGCAGAGGGCCATGGCTCCCTGCTCTCAGCCACAGCAGGGCTTGGCCCGTGGGCTTCAAGCTCTCGCCTCTCTGCACCCTGTGATGGGCCAGCTGGGTGCTGCTCTCCGTTCCTCCAGCAAGGCTCCGGTGCAGTGGCCGTGGTAGGGCCAGGTGCGTGGGCATCTCCAGGGCTTGCTGCTTTCTGAATCGAATTATTTTTTCAAGAGTAAACAACTGCAACGCTGTTGAGCCTCATGTGTTTCATGGCTGGCCTCCTGTGTGGGCCAGGGCTGTGGGGTCCCTGGCTGTGGCCACCTGCTTCAAAAAGTCAGAGCCTTGTCCTCTGTGGCACCGCAGGGCTGGCTGTGGGCTAACAGTGGCCGCAGGGCCCTGCCCTTTGGCTCCCACACCAGCAGAGGTCCTCCGTGCCATGTGGTGCCGGAGCGGCTGCCACAGGTTTGTGTTTCCTTTTTTAGCTTTTTATCACTTTTATCTTCAGTTCATCAACTGACGGAAACTCTGACGAGTTGCCTGGGGACTCACTCGCCGTAACCAGCCCCTGTGCCGCCCCTGGCACCTCCAGCCACCATCCTTGGTGAAACACGGCCCTGGGCTCTGCTCATTCCCTGGCTCCTGGTTTGGCATTCCCTTGAAGGTGCTGCAGGGTGAAGCAGCTGCTCATCCTGGGGTGGGGGCAGTGAGCAGCCCCCCATGGGGCTAGGCTGCATTTCTGGCTTCTTGGCGGGGATTTGAGTTTCTTTCCTTTGAGGGAAATGGGGTCCTGGAATCAAGACCCCCTGCCCAAGGTGACCGCGGAAGGAAGGGACATCATAGCAGGAGAGGACTGGGCCCCTGCCATCAACCAGCCACAGCTGGAGCTGAGACCTGGCAATTCATGTCGTGCCACACCAGGGCCAGCCCCATCCTACGCTGCTCCTGAGCTTTCAGCCCCTGCCTGGCTGTGACAGGGGATCGTAAAGGAAAAGCAGGGGCTGCAGGAGGGACCTCCAGCAAAACCACCTCTGCAGTGCAGCAGCCTCCCCTCCCCGCGGGGCTGGCTGCGGGCAGCGGTGAAGTGAAGCCGAGTGAGGAGCAAGGTTGGTCCTGCCAAGAGAAAAAACAGCTGCAGAGCCTCTGGGTCATCTCTGTGTGGGTGACTTTTGCAGGAAACCCAAAAGACCTCTCCAAATTTCTGCTGCCATGGGGCAGGGAGCCCTGGGAGGGCTGGGAGTGCACCCCTTTCTGGGGCAGAGACCACAGAACCCAAATGAAACTGCAATGGGAGAGTGTTGGCCACCAGCACAGACCAGCCACAACCTGCATCTTGTACCAGCTGCCTCCTGCTCCCTGCAGCCAGGGTGGGCTTCTTCCTACATGGCTGCCACCCCCTCTCTGGGAACCAGGCACAACTTTTGAGGGGGCACCCCCTTGCCAGAGGCTTTTCCCCCAGCCCCAGGGGCTTTGCTCGACAGTGCTGGAGCAGGCTCCAACCTCCTGGCAGCCTCACCGTCCCCATCCACCTCCTGCTGAGGCCAAACCCTGCAGCGCTGAGCCCCTTCCAGGGCACCGTGGGCCAGGGGAGGATCTGGCCGCTGGGACCAATGCCTATGGGCAGAGCCCTGCAGGCTGATTTGGGCTCAGGTTTGAGACCCACCACATCTCGCCCGCCTCAAGGAGCTGGTATTTGCAAACCAGTCAGTGTATAGGAGTGTCCTCTCCTGAAAGGGAGGGATGATGCCAAAAGCAGGTTAACCCCCTTGAAGGGAAGCACCTGTGCCAGCTGCTGGAGAGCTTTGGCTCATCTTCCCTGGCTGATGGTGATGCCAAGGTTCACTGCTTGAAGGAGTTTGTTAGAGGAGTGGTGTTGCTCCCCGTCATGCCCTTTTTGGGGGTCCCACTCACCTATCGGAGCATCCCTGAGTGTCTGGGTGCCGACCGGGCAACTGACTCATTGCCTGCCCTCTGTGGGCAGCCCGACCCACCAGCTTCCATGGCTCAGCCCCACACGGCACCAGCTTTATTTAGCATGCAGTGCCCAAGTTGCCAGTTCCCAGGTCTCACCCAGCCCCGCACCCCCCCTCAGCCCAACCGCCGGGCTTTGTGCAGCTGTACAAAGGAGAACCTGTCTGGGCTGCTCTGCGGTGCAGGAGCTGGCTGATAATTAAACAAAAGCAAAATAGCCTTGGCATGAAACTTGACCTTTCTGAAGCTGGGAGCGGGGGCAAAAGAGAATTTTGCATCATTTCTGGTGGTGATTATTTTCATGAATTATGTTTGTTTGGTGGGGATCTCTGTGCTGGGGGAGGAGGAGTCCCTGTGCTGCGATGATGTGCTGGGATGTGGGACACAATGTCCAGGCTGACCATTCCCATGGCACATTGGTCCCTCTGTGCCCCACAGATGGAGAGGAGCACCCTCCAGCCGGCATCCTCCAGGATAACAGACAGTCCTCTCAGATGGAGGGATTTCAGTGCTGGGGCGATGCCAGTGCCTAGAGTGTGCTGGCCCTGTCCGTATGTGGGAAGGAGGCAGTGACGCTGTGCCTGAGCCACCTTCATCCCAGCTCAGGGAGCTGATCCCCAATTCTTGACACCCTCTGCTTTATAAAGAGCCCTGCAATGCCCAGGTGCCCAAATTGCTCCCAGGAAGGGGCTCTGCTTGGCTTCTCCCCTTAGCCCCAGCTGCGAGGGGTCCCCCTCCCCTGTGCCCATCCCCATCCCTTGCTGCGCTTCCCGACACGGGGCTACCACCTCCTGTGCCCACACCCAACAAAGCCCGGTGGCAAATTAATCTTAACTGAGTACCCAGGATTGTTGCTGTGATCGTTGTTACGCCGTGTCCTGCCTGATGCAGTGTTAATGATTAACAGCCCAATTTCAATGTCAGCTCCTGCCTGCTGCCTTTCCAATCGCCTTTCCATCACCTCCTCTGATATCCTGACGAATAACCCAGGCATGGAAAGCATCCTTGGGGCTGGGTGGGCACCCAGGATGATCTATCTCTGGGGCAGGGAAAAGGAGGAGGAGAAGGGGATCCAGGGAAGAAAGCTGTGCCTCATTTCTTCCGCCTGCCTGTGTTCTTCGAGGGTGTCCTCTCCTCCCCAATCTGGGGACGTCTCAGCCAGGCTGTTATGGCAGGCAGGGGGAAATCCCTCGCAGCAGGCACTCCTTGGGCAGCTGATGCCAAATTAGTTTACTTTTGCTTCCTGTTCACTCCCTTTATCAGCACAAAGCAGTAGTGCTGTGATTCCTCCTCCCACTCATGATGACCCTGTCCCCCACCAAAAGCTAACTCCCAGGAGGAAGAGGGCAGCTCGTTTGCTAAAGCCCTGAGTGCTGCCAGCACACACAACAGGGTGTTGCCTGTTGTGCCTCCGAGCAGGTGATGCTGGTGGCAAACGCGCCCTGCAAACCTCTTGGGACTTTGGCCCGTGCGCGGCACCCATCATGGAGGGGCAAGACATGAGCCAGCTCCCTGTGGGGCAGGCTCCTCAGGTATCTACCTTCCCCAGTTGGTTGGGGGTCCAGCCCCTCATTTCTCCCACCCTGTGCCCTGCGGGATGCTGCCAGGGGGGTCGGATCTGGCCCACGCAGCCCAGCCTCCCACCCACACACCGGCCCCTTCTGTGTTGGCTCCGAAGGAGCAGCTCAGCCTTGAGCCGTCCTGGGGAAATTCCCCTCGTGGGCTCTGGAAGCAGCTGTTTTCCACGGGGAGGTCCAAGGCCGCTGCGAGAGGGGGAAACGCAGTGACATTGGGCTGGTCCCCATCGCAGTGGGGCTTGTGGGGTCGCAGCAGACGGGATGAGACCGGAGATGCCACACAGTTCCCAGGGGCTCCAGGCAGGTGGGGATCTGCATGTACTCCTTTTTCCCTGTACAGAGCAGACCTTGGAGCATGGGGACCAAACATCACCAATTTGCTGAGCCTGGCCCTGACGGTGACCCCAGCTCTGCTGCCCAGTGTCCCCAGCACAACCGGGTGTCTCCCCCGACCATCCTCATCACCTCCCCAGCCAGGAGAGGGGCAAACACAACCCAGGCCAAAAGCAAAGTCTTCCCCAGGCCCAGCCACCCTGCCCATTTCTCCCGCCGGCTCTGCTCATCCCGGAGGGTTTTGGCACCCACACAGGGGTTGTTGCCCACGGTGAGTGGCACAAGCCATGGCCAGGGAGCACCACAGGGTGTGTGGCTGGAGACAGCGGTGTTTGGGGGTCAGGTGGTGCTGCCGGCAGTCCCAGCCGGGGAGACTTTACCCTCTCACTTTCCCCCACCCTGTGTGACGGATGGAAAAGAGGAACCCCCACCCTGGCACACACCCCAACAGCTGCTCGAGAACCTTCGGCCCAAGGACGCCTTCCTGGAGGCAATAAGGAAGTTTCTATTTGCTACCACGTGCCCCTGGGGACTTCTTGGCCTCACCCTCCGATGGCACAACTATCAGCTTTTGGGGTGCTGCCAGGCACCCCGGGGTGCAAGTCCGCGGGAACCAGGCAAGTCTAAGGGTTACAAGGTTCAGAGGTGTCTGGCGGCACCCATGTAGGTTGGTGGGGATGGGGTGGTGGGCTGGGGCATGTCCTGGGGCTGGTGGGGGGACCAGCTGGGATGGGGTCTCCTCTGGGGATCCCAGAAGCTCCGGCAATGCCTGAGCAGTGGGAAGCAAAGAGCAGGGCCACAACTGGGGAGGCTGCACCGGCCTGGCTGACCCCCCGCTGCCCTTCGGCTGCCAGGGGAGCCGAGAGCCAGGAAGGGTGACGGAGAGGAACCAAATCCGGGAGGAAAAACTGGTCCTTCGGGTTTCCCAGCGAGCGGAGGGGAGGAACTAAGCTGGTGGTTGCAGAGTTCTTGCCAAAACTCAGCGCCACAGAAACTGTTCATCCTGTCCCGGTGAAACCCTGCGGCAGGGAAGAGGTGTGAAGCTGGGAGCCCCCGGCCAGCTGGGCATCGCCCCCGAGCCCGCAGGGCTCATGGCAAAAGAGCCAGCTTCACAAATCAGCCCCCAAAAGGGGGAGCAGAGGGGGACACAGCCGGGCCAGGCGTGCCCAGCGGCGCCCGGCTTGGTGCCAGCTGGCAGTGCTCGGAGCCATTTGGCACCAGCGTGGCTCCCGGGCACCATAACACCTCTGGGAAGGGCGCTGGGCAGTGCCAGGGTTCAAGCGGCTCTTGTGCTCAGAGAGGTAAGAGAGGAATAAAAGCCCTGACGTCACCCATGAGATCACTGGTTTATGGTGGAACTGAGACCTTCGCCCATTAAGCGAGGAGCAGAAGGTCGTTTTCTGGCAGCTTCCACCCATGCCTCACCGTGGGGCAGGGCCAGAACCTACGTCCCCGGGCCTGAGTCACCCTGGGGTGGGGATCGGGTCCCTACGTCTGTCTCGCTGCCACCCGGCTGTTCCCGCAGGCGTGCTGGGTGCCGGATGGTGCCATGGAGCTGCTGGACTCAGAGGGGCCGCCGTGGTGCCCAGCACAGCCCCGTACCTGGTGCAGGAGCTGATAAGGGGCAGCTGTGGCAGGCACGGAGGCGGCATGGCGGGCGGCTGTTTGCACGCTGGCCTCCTGCCCCGCTGCTGGTCGCCCTGTCCTTCACCGCCACCACCCTCGCACTCTGCCGCACAATAGGGGAAGTGGGGGGCCACGTGTCAAAAATAGGGTGAAGCATCCCTCGAGAGCATCCGCCTCCCCAAACCAGCTGCCTTGGCCTTGCTTTTGAAATGGGGAAACTGAGGCACAGCGAGTGGATGCTCAAGGTGGGATAACTGGCTGGTGCTGAAGCCAGGGTGGGAGCGATGCTGGGAAAAGAGGGTGTCTTGAAACTCCCCCAGCCCACCCATGATCCCCCACGCATAGAGGGACCGTGAGTACAGCACATGGGTGGTGTAGGACCATGCTGGGGGATGGAGACGCTTGGAGATGGGGCTGGCAGAACCCACCCAAGCACCCCATTTGGGGTTCCCAGAGTTGATGGGGACACCGGTACACCTCCCCCCAGAGCCAGCCCTGCCTTTCACTCCAAGCTGTTGCTTGGTCCGTGAACTGGAGCTGCTGAGCGAGCGGTGGCTGGCGAACCGGAGCTGCTGAGTGAGCTGTGGCTGGCGAAGAGGGCAGGGCAGCTTTGCAAGGCTAATGGTAGCCCATGCCGCTCCCCGGCTGTTGTGCAAACACCAGAGTCTGTGTTTCCAAGCAGCTGATCAGGTGGGGAGCCGCAGGACAGGCAGGCTGCAGGCAGGGCTCTGCTGCCTGCACAGGGCTGGGGAGGAGGGGAGAAGAAATAAAGGCAACCCCTGGCCCTGCTGTGGTTGCCCAGGCAAAGGCTATTTATTGAAAGCAGCACCAAGATCGACACCAGAAAATAATTCATACCCAAGATGAAAAATTTATTTGTTTTTCTTTACAGTATGGAGAAGGGCTTGGCAATGAAATGACAGGGGGTACGGGGCAGCCCCGGCCCCTGCAGGGCTGGGGAGCAGGGATGGACAGGGCTTTCTTCATGCCAGGGCTGGGGCAGAGACCAGGCAGCACCTGTTTTAGAGGACAACACACTGACAGGGCCAGGGCTGGCAGAAAAATGAGCATAGGGGTAGATACATACTCGTTGAAGGGTGTAGGTACCACATACGACACCTTGGCTGGGCACCAGCCCCAGTTCAGTGGAGGGATGCTTGGGGGGGTGGTTGGCCACAGGCCAGCCTCAGTGCCAGCCCCTGCATCGGGACAGTGGGAGAGGTGCAAGACCATGTCTGCAAGGGTTTAATCAAGACATCGCCGCAGGGTCAGTAGCCCTGATCCGTCCCTGTGCTGCTTTAGCTCCTGCTGGCATCAACAAAGCAGTCAAAGCAGCTTTCCCCAACCCTGCTCCCCTTCAAAAAAAAGCCCCCGAATCTCTCTGTACAGACTCAATGTGCCACATCAGTACAAAAATATACACATAAACTCTACAGATCCCAGCTCAGTAGATCAAAACACAGCTACAAATCACAGTGCACAGGACAGCATCAGGCTCAGGGAGCGATGAGGTCCCCCCGACCCGATGGCATGGCCCGCCATGGGCGCACCCCGGCGTGGTGGGGGGGCAGGTCATCCTCCTGCCTCGCGGGGTCATTTCTGATCCAGGTGGCAGTACAGGTACATGGAAACTGCCATGGCCGCAATCTGGGGGCAGCAAGAGGCAAGTCAGGTCCCCTACATGTCCTCCCCAGCACAGGTTTGGGTCACAGCCCATAGCATCCATCCCCAGCGCATGCAAGGAGGAAGAGCTGGGTGCACCCAGGGAAGAAGGCTCAGTAGCCACTCTAGGGCAAATGGTGGTCCTTGGGGCTGCACCAGCCCTCTGCAGCCCCTCGGCCACCCACGCTGGTCCCAGCCCCACCACTCAGCTCCAGGTAGAAGGAGGAGGCAGTACAGCAATGCTCAGGCACTCACCTCCAAGGCAGCAATGCCAGCTGCCACGCCACCCACCGCACCTGCATGAGTCCTGATTTCTTTCAAGATCTGCTTGAAACAACCCTGCCGGAAGAAACCACACAGGTGAGGACCAGCACAGGGTAGTGATCCCCTAAACCTCTGGGGAACAGCATCCCCAGAGAGGGAGGTACGGTTCTCCAGCCCAGAGCTGCACACCCATGGAGAAGGCCTGGAGGCCTCAGGGGGCAACTCTTCTCAGCCGCTTCTCAGGCAGAAGCACAGTATCAGGCAGGAGGAGGAGGGAGAGACAAGGAAATCACCCAAAAAGGCAGAGTGGTGCCTGTCTTCATGTTAAGCTCCAGACATGCCACCCTGCTAGGACCAGAGCAATGGCAGCAGCTTTGCTTGTCCCCACCAAGGACAAGGCAAGGCCATCACAGCATCCCCCAGGACTTAAAGCCCGTGGGATCACCACATCCAGAGCTGGGGCTGGAGCTACAGGACAGGTCTCCTTCCCCGTGCCAGAGCACACGCCAAACCAGGCTCTGCCAGAAGGCGAGAGCTTCTGGCGCATCCGTACCGAGACATTGCTTTGTGCGGCGAGCGTTTCGTTGCAGGGCTGCACGTTATCACAGCAGGGCACTGGGTAGGTTTCATACTTGTTGTACCAGGGGGAGCCAGTGAAGTCTGTGTAGTTATTCAGGCCACAGCAATGGACCTAAAGAGGGAGAGAGAGGAAGGGATGGGGAGGGCATCCCGCAGGTCTCCCTCCTGAGTCAGACACGCTCTGGACCCCGCTGCCCCATGGAGGGGCTCACTCAGCTCAACCTAGCTCTGGGGGGGTGCTCAAGGGCCTTCTTGTGACCAGGATTTTTCCCCGTATTCCAGCACGTACAGCTCTCACCCCAGCAACGGGACCACTAGATCCAAAGCAGGTAGGTCCCAGGCACCTGAGAAGCTGATGGGGTGACGATAGCTCTACACAACCAGGACTGTGATGATGTCCCCGTCTCCATCCCCATCCTGCTGGCCCACCCAGGTGTGTACCACCAGGTCTGGTCTGGGAGCATCCTGACCCACGAGTGGGGGCCCCAGGGCTCAGCGCACCTCCGTCATGGTGATATTCCAGATGTATGTGAAACTAGTATCCGACCCATATTTCTCCTTCAGCAGAGGGCCCACCGTGGTCACCAGCAGCGTCTCTGCCTGGAAGAGGAAGACGAGAAACACCATCAGAGAAGGTCCTGGGGAGCACCATGGAGCCAAGAGCCCCTACACTGGTCTCAGCCCATGGGGAGGAGGCTAAACAGACCCAGCACGGCCAGGAGCACATTACACCGCATCCCTTTGGCCCAAGGGCAGCTTGGCTCCTTCCCCACTAACCAATGCTTTATGGCACCAAGGCCTCTTATGACCAGTGAGTCATCTGATAAGCAGCGTAACCAAGGGAGCCAGGAATGACGCTTGCCCTGTGGTTGACTTCTCCTGTGCCTAATGAGGCAAAGTCCACTAGGGTGGGAGAAGTCACCTTTCTCCCCAGGTGGTTTCTCAGGTGCCTAATGAGGGGTTGAGTTTGCTCAGCATGAAGCATTAGGGACTTCCTCTCCTGTGTGGCTCCTACCATCAGAGGTAGACAGGTATTAAGCCTCAGCGGTTACAGGACTAAGTGGTTTGAAAGAAAGAAGTGGGTGAAACTTGTACAAAACCCTCATTTCTTTAGGGCAATGGAAACCCTTGTTCCCTCCACCCCCCAGCCAGGCCACCCCAGCCTGCCCACGTAGCTGGTGCCAGTGGGGACCAGCATCCCTTCCTCCCGCAGCAGTGCCCATCTCTCAGCTTCCCCATCCATAGGCAGCACTGCCAGCCCTCTAAAGGCTCCTGTTTTCCCAGGGGGTAGGACAGGTCTCAGATTATCCCAACCCAAAACTCAGATATACCACTCACAAGACCTGTGTAGACCAGAGCCACCACGGCAGCAGCAACTTCGGCAATGAAGATAATCAGCACCACTGAGAAGAACTAGGATACAGCAAGGGGAGGGAGGTCAGAGCAACAGCCAGAGTCCACAGGGCCCCCAGGAACCTATCTGCTTCCCAAGGGCCTCAGGACCCTCCCTCAGGGCTCAAGCCCTGTCTCATTGCTTTCAGCTCTGCTCCAAGGCAGAAGCAGCACAACCTTGGGGTCCTCTAACCCTCCATCGGCATGGGGCTGTCCTCTCTGGACATGCTCCAAGAGAGACCTCTGCTCAACACCAGCTTCTGCTTCCTTTCAGCCTTGCCTGGAGTAGACTTTGTGTCCAGCACTGCCTTTCAAAGGTCCACCCAGCCTTCCACCACAAGGGAACATCCAAGGAGCACAGCTCCACAGAGAAATCTGTCCCTCGCATCTTCCCCACCAGAGACCCAGCTCAAATGAGGCTTGATGAGGAGGTAAGTCAGGTCCATACCATTATCAGGAGACACTTGCTGTCCTTCTGGGCACCGCAGCACCCAAGGAAGCCAATCACCATCAGGATGGCACCAATGGCGATGAGGAAGTAGCTCACATTGACAACCTGAAGGACGCTAGAGGAGAGCGCCCCAAATATATCCACGAATGACTCTCCATCCACTGTGACCCAGATGCCAACTCCTAGGAGGGCCCCGCCACCAAGCTGGGAAGAGAAAGACAATGTCAGCTCCCAGGCACGCAGAGATCTGGGATTTGGGGAAGGTCCTGGCACAGGCATTTCTACCCTTTGCAAGTTTTCGTCGTACCAAAGCAAGACTCCGTGGCCAGTGAGGACAGCTCATGACCTTGCCACCGTACACTTGGGGTGGCTGGATGGGTCATTACCCCAAAACACACCCCACCACCAGCATATCCCTGGCTGTGGTGTCGCAGATGACCCCTTCCCCAGCCCGAGGGATTGCAGTGCCAGCAGCGGGGCAGATCCCCCCATGCAGGGCAGCCAAACCAGCAGTGGCAGTGCCACCAGCCACACCCTGACCCCAGAAGAGCCCACATGGCCAGCCCAGACACTGGCCACCATCACACTGTCACAAGTTCCTCCCCACGGGGAAGCTGCCCACTCACCCGGGGGAGCAGCTGAGCAGCCCCTGGCTCCAGACGCTCACACACTCCTGGCAAGGTCAGCTCAGCGCTGCCTCCAGCCTCCCCAGCCCTACCCCACACCCACTCGACCTTCACCAGCCCCAAGGCTCTGCATCCTCCCTTCTCAAGGCTAGATCCCACTGCACCACCATCCAGGTGGCTCCATTGGTCCTGCAGAACCAGGGTAGCTCTCAGAAGCTCCATTACCTGTTGCCCTGGGTGGGAGCTGAGGCTGTGGGTGCTCGGGAGACCCCAAATATCAAGAATCCCAACACTACAGGTTGCTGTCACACACATTGGCTGCTCCCCTACAGAGACAGGTCCCCCAGGTAGGGACCCAGCAAACCCCCTAGAGCTTCAGCACAGGGGGTGGACATGGGTGGCTGATGCAACAGCCATTGGCCCCAGAGCCTAGTGTGGTCCCCTGGGCTTCAGCCAAAGCTGGGCACACCACTGGAGCGAGAGACCCCCGCAAGCCCAGGGCTTTAGTCCTCAGCTTGAGGCCAGAGACCAGATCTCACACCCTACCAGAGTCCCAGGAGCACAAATCTCACCCACACCCAACTGTCTGCATCCCCCGTTCCGTCCCCCATGGAAAGGGACATGGCACAGGCAGGAGACCCCACATGAACAGGCTTCACCCACCTCATGCCCGGCTCAGGGGGCTCCCAAGGAGCTGCTCCCGCAGATCCCAACCCCTCATCCCAATTTCCCCAGGCAGACAAGGGGGCTGCCAGGCTTGGCCCCCCGGACAGAGACAACTCCTGGGGTGCACTTACGAATATGGCCAGGTTGAAGATGATCATGATGACCTTGATAAAGGTGAAGCACCCCATCTTTGCGCCTGGGGAGAGCAGAGAGAAGTTATCGGGTGAGCCCCCAGCCTGGCCCCGGCACTGCCACTGCCCTGCTGCGAGCGGGGCTTAGCCCCACTCCGGGGGAGTCTGGGGGCTCCCCACGGGCAAAGAGGGGGAACCCGCGGGGTGCGCTCCCCGAAGCACCCAGCCCAGCCTACCTGAGTGCAGAGCAGCTCCCAGAACCCCGACCCAACCCGTACTGCCGCCCCCGCCTCGCCGCAACGCCCTTTAAACGGGCGCTGCCCCGGGGCCGCCTCCGCCACTGGACCCCCCCCCCCGCCCCGCCCGGCCCGGCCCCCGCCGGGGCCACCCCCTTGGGGGTGGCGAAGCCACGCGTGTCCCTGAGTGCCTGGTGACTTGCTGCCCTCTGTCGCCGGGGAGTCTGGCCGGTTGCCGCCGTCACCCATCGCCGGGGCCTCTTGGCATGGGGTGGGGGAGATGGTGTCCCCGGCCCACTGCTGCTGGGAGCTGACAGCCCTCGGGGGCCCGGACATGTCCCCCTGCTTCTGTTCCCCAGAGTCCCCCCCCGACAGAGTCCTGTGGAGCCGGATGCTGGGACCCCTGGGATGGGGGCTTTCGGGGGCAATGGTGTCAGTCCCAGGGGAACTTCACCCCACAGTGGATGCTGCAGCCATGGTGGGGGTACCTCCCCGCCACCCACCCCCACAGGCACTCGGCAGTGGTGCTGGGCACCGTGCCCGGGATTTTCCAGCCACAGACAGCCCCATGGGTCACACTCTGCCACCCACTCCCATCATGACCATGATTGAGCCACCCCGTCTTCCTGGGCTGATGCTGCAGGTGCACTGCCAGCCCCACTGCTCAGGACCACTCGGGCAGGGGTCTCTCCAAACCCCAAATCTCCAACCTCCCGGGCCAAAACAGAAGGGGAGAGGAGGGCAGTGGGGAACGGCTGTGCAAGCTGGTTTGCAAAGCCACAGCTGTAGGGGCCATCTCTGAGCGTTGCGCAGGGAGGCAGATTTTCACTGGTGGGCACACAGGAGGGTGATGGCAGGAGAGGACAGTCAAAGCCCTGACAGATGCCAGCACTGGAGCAGGTCAGCAGGGACCTGCCATGGCCTAAGGGCTGCCGAAAGACATTTTCTTTGGAAAGATGCTTTGAAGCAGGGCTGGTTTCCCACGGAGCGGGGCTGTGACAGAAAGCCAGGCAGCACATGGGGGAATGCTGCATCCCCACACCTGACCATGCGGGTGGTCCTTGGCCCGTCCAGCACGCGTTGCCCGTCCACACACACACATGCTCTGCCCCATGCCCGGATTCCCTGTCCGCCATCCCAAAACCCTACAGCAAATTCCCTGCCTGCCCATAATGATACATTTCAGCAGGGTGAAGTCAGCCCCATTGGGCTCCAGCCAAAGCCCAGTGGCATTTGGGGGAAGCCTTCAGCCCTCTCAGGCACCCAGGGTATTAATGCAACCTGCACCAGAGCCGGGGGCTTTAACCCTTTCCGCCTCGCTGCCGGCAGCCTCAGCCCCTCCCTGCAGCCGCCTGCCCAGCGCTGTGACCCCAACTGCCACAAAGCCGCTTGGAGTGAGGGGCCAAGCCTTCAGTCCTCTCCTGAACGGGAATCACTGCCCACTAAATGTGAATGAAGACTCCCATCGCATCATCCCTCACCCGACAGTTGCCCCATCCCAGCTTGATCCTATCTGCTGCACAGAATCCCCACATCCTGAAAATAATTTTTTGCATTAATAATAATGCCAAAATTAATAATAATAATTGGCATGAATACTCGCTCTCATTCCCAGTCATTCTCAGCTATGGGAAAAACTGAAGGATGAGCTACAGGCTGCTCCACTCACCTCCCAGTGCCTGGTGCCACAGCCTGGGGTTTGGCCGCTCCCCAGCGTCACCCATCCAAGCCCCATTAGGGACCCAGGGCTGGATTTTCTGGCTCTCCAGGAAGGCCTGGCCTGACCACGGCAGGACGAGCCCAGTGACATTCCCATGTCCCTCCTGCCCTGCAGGACCTCACCACCTTTCCACTGTCCCCATTCCAGCACATGGCCAGGCTGGACTTCGAGCATCCCCTTACCTGGATGACTGTCACTTGGCGTGGGTACCACAGCTCCTCCCCAGCCACCAGGCCCTGGGAGGCTGAGAGCAGGAAAGTGGCCATAAGTGGTCACCCCGAGGTCCTCTGTCCCCAGCCCAGCTGCTGGCCCATGCCCAGGGGAGCACGGGAGCCAGGTACAGGTCTGGTGTCAGGATCCGGCCATGGTGTCTGCCCCAAGCACTCCTCCTGCGGCTTTTTTTCACGGAAAAGCTGTAAGCTGTGCTCTCAGCCTCATACCTCTCCCACTTCGTGTCCACATTTGGAGCATTCAAGTGCTGAATACCCACCCTGCCGATGGTCCTGGGCCATAGAATCATAGAATCATTGAATGGTTAGGGCTGGAAGGGACCTTCAAAGGGTATCTAGTCCAACCCCCCTGCAACAAACAGGGATAGATGCGGGCACGGCCTCCCCCATCCTTCCCTGCCCTCTTTCCCAGCCAGGGCTCCAGCAAGGCAGCACAGGCAGCTACCAGGTGCTCGGAGGAGGCATTTCGGAGCATCCATCCATTCCTCTCTACAAGCAAATTACCCTGTGATGCTAACGAAGCATCTGCTTGGGAATATGTGGGAGGGAACCTAACTGTTCTGGGTCCAGAGAAGGGCCACAAAGATGACCCAAGGGCTGGAGCACCTCTCCTATGAAGACAGGCTGAGAGATTGTTCAACCTGGAGAGGAGAAGGCTCTGGGAAAATCTTCTAGCAGCCTTCCAGTATTTAAAGTGAGCCTACAAGAAAGCTGGAGAGGGACTTTTGACAAGGGCATGTAGTGCTAGGATAAGGGGCAATGGATTTAAACTGAAAGAGGGGAGATTTAGATTAGATCTAAGCAAGAAATTTTTTGTAATGAGGGTGGTGAAACATTGGAACAGGTTGCCCAGAGAAGCTGTGTCTGCCCCATCCCCAAAGGTGTTCAAGGCCAGACTGGATGAGGCTTTGAGCAACCTGATCTAGTGGCAGGTGCCCAGGCCCATGGCAGGGGGGTTGGAACTAGATGATCTTTAAGGTCCCTTCCAACCCGAACCGTTCCATGATTCTAGAAACTGGGGTCTCGCACACAGCAGGGCACAGGACACCCCGGCAGCCCTCCCACCAGAGGGGCTTTCTGGAGCCTGTTCAGCCCCCTCCATGAATTAGCAAATGTTAACGAGCCTGAGAAATCTGCCAGTGAGTGGGGCCAGGTGGGTACTGAGCTGGGCTCCTGTGGCTTAACACCATCCACAAGGACTCAGCTGGCACAGGGGACGTCCCCTCCATGCCTGTTTCCCTCCTGGTAAAGCACCAGGTAACAAGCCCCAAAAGGGCCAGCCTCAGAGACTAGAGACCAGCCCAGCCCAGGCTTGATGGGATTTTGGGGTAGCCCCATCCAGGTGAGCACCTTGCAAAGGGCTTTGTTGTGTGTGTTTTGGGCTGGCAGCATCTGTTGAGCCGTCTGTCCAGTGTCCAGTCACCTGGAGAACGGTGTATGGATGGACATGCTACACTGTGCCAGAGCTGAACCTGGGCATCGGATTTGCAGGTGGAAGTTACTGAATGTTGCAAATTTGTGCTGAATTCATCATGTTGTTCCTCCTGCTGGGGAGAGATAAAAATGGACAGGAGTCAGAAGTTCTTGAAAATGAAATATTTCAGTTCTCACATTTGAAAGGGCTCAAAGCATTTTGGCTGGAGAATTGGGGAAATCACTGATTCCCACACACTGGGAGGGACCGGGGAGTGGGACCACACCGACTTCCTCACAGCTGCAGCTCCTGCCTCGGCGGAATCCTCCCCATTTCCATGGCTATGTGCAGAAACCACAACCTGAGTCCAAAAACCAGCAGCTGCCCCATCTGCTTCCATGATGTGTGCCATGCGGGGACCGGGGTGTAAATACAGGGGCAATAAGCATGTCCCAGTGGCGCGTCCCCCGGCGTGAGTCCCGCAGAGTAAGGATCCGGCCCTGTGCCTGACGTAGCTGATTTTAATCATGATGCTGTTTCTAGCTGGGTGTTAATAATGCAATTAAAGAGGGGCTTGATGGCATCTCCGTGCCTCTGTATCGGGCTGAGCTTCTTCCCATGCACTTACCCCCCTCAGCAAATCCCTCCGTGCTGCCCTGCCACTGGCCACCTGCCCGTGCCCCTCCAGATAAGGTTTCTTGTTTCTCGCATGTGTCCAGGCTGGCAAATCCCTCCGGAATTAATTAACAAGGGCCGTGCCGAGGCGCCAGCTGCTGTAAAGCCAAGCCGGGTGGGTTCAGGGATGTGGAGAGCTGCGCTGCGAGGTCACGTCAGGACAACCCCGTGTCCGAGTGCTGATGCTGTGGAGGCTGCTGCAGGTCAGAGCCGTGCTGCAAAGCCTTTGCCGTCGTCTCACCAGCGAGGATGGCCAGGGCTGCCCAGCTGATGGAGCTTTCTCCCACCACCAGTCGGGGTGCAGGACCTGGGGTGCCCAGCTCGCGGCTCAGTGCCAGGGTGTGCTGGTGCCTGCTGCCCAGGGAGGTGGCATTGAGGGGCTGTCAGTCTCCACTGCTGCGTGGGCCGGGATGCCCTGCTCTGCCCTGCGGTCTCTCCTCTGGCACTGGCTCTAGCAGCTCCTGGCACCTTCCATGCTGTGAAGCTTCAATCCTCCAGAGAGGTGCAGGGAGGAGCCCCAGCGCCAGACCCGGGCCATGCCCCGAGCCTTTCCATATTTTCCCTAGGTTTTTCCAGCATTTCCCTCCCTAGGTCACGGGTACCCGGGTACCCCAGCCCAGCTGGGCAGCTCAGCAGTGGTGGCAAGAGCGTGGCTGTAGGAGCGAGCAGCAAGCGGCTGCCCGCAGTCGCTGCACTGGGAGGTTCTTTGAAGAAGCACTTGGCTCTTCCTAAATCAAAACCCACAGAGGCCAGAGCTCACTCCTGGGCACCCTGGGGGAAAAAGCAAGAGAGAGGGAGTTTTTCTGCTTCTAAAGAAAAGAGAAAGCAAAGCGTGGCCCCCTCCTAAGGGGGAAACAGACATGAAACCAAAAAAGCCGACTCCGAAATGTCAGCGGAAATCAAATATCGTTTCTCTCTGATTTTCTCCAGCTGGGAAGGGCTCGGCCCAGTATTGCAGCCTTACTTACTCCAGCCGGACGTGTTAACAACTCTATTTATGCTCTATTTATTCACAGACGTGTGGGTAACTTCCCCGGCCGCTGCCAGGAAGCACGAGGTGAGCACAGCCAGCACATCTCGGGGCGGGATGAGATGGCACTGGGCAGCCCCTGAAGCAAAATGAGGAGCAGTGGAGCTGTCCCTATCACTTTGGGAAGGACGATGCCAGTAGCCAAGGCCAGTGCCTGCCGACCATCCCCTGGAGATGCTCCCAGCAAGGGCTGTCTCTCCAGCCAGGAGGGGAGAGGGGCTTGCAGCAGGCACAGGGACCTCAGCAAGGAGACGTGTCCCTCTTCCGCTCCATATCCCATCCTGGCAGCACAGACAGCGAGCAAAGTGGGGTTTGAAGGGGAATGTGGGGTGCAAGGTGCAAGGATGCCTCCTCCTGCACACCTGGCAGAAGAGCAACAGCCAGTTGACTTGACAAGTCAAAGGCAAAGCTCTCATCGCAATAAGCACTGCTCGTTAAGCAAACAAGGAAGGATCTGTAGCTCATCAGGGCCTGGAAGGCAGCTCCTCTGCTCGCTCAATAAACAACATTGAAGGCCTGAAGCACCTTTCACTTCTTCATGGGGGCTATGTACCCACCCTGGGGGATGCATCTACCTCTGGGCTGGAGCAAGGTGAGGGGTTAGTGGTGCAGGGTGATGTGGGGGCATTTTGGGAATGGCCCTGTTATGGTGCAGTTGGGGTGTGGGTAAGGGGTGCTCTGGGGGATGTTTCGAGGCAAACAATGAGAAGGGGGCCCTGGGGCAGGAGCTGTCTAAGCTGGGGTGATGCTCAGCCCCGTCTGGTGGGGAGGAGGGGCAATGGGACTGAGCTCCAGGAGGAAACGGTGCTTTTGGGTTTGGGGATCCTGAGGCACATCAGGAGGGGAAGATGTCTACTGCTGGAAGGGAGAGGTCCCACTCAGCAGTCTGGGAAGGGGAGATGGTGGGTGTCATGCCAGGGTGTTCTCCTGCTCCTGTTCTCCCGGAGCCCTGGGACTGTGTTGATTCCTGGCTTGTATATGGGGTTGATCCTAGGCTAGGAAGGGTGGTAATAGCAGATGGTGATGCACCCATCAGCCTTGCCACCTCTAATCCTCTCCCGGGAGGAAAACACATCCTTGCCTTTCCCAGGCAGCCCATAGAGTGCTGGCACCATGCTCAGCCTTGTTCAATTTGTCAGTCCCTGTGGGACAGGCTGGGGACACCAAGCAGGACTTTAGGCACTCGGCACAACCCCTTTGTTCCCAGCAGAACATCGGGGACGTGCATGGGGCAACCCCTTCCAGGGGCGCACCACTCGAGGAGAGGGCAGCATCCGACTGTCTGCAGCCAACTCTGATTCCATCTCAGCAGCTGTGGTGGCAGCGCAGTGCCAGCAGAAGTGGGTGTGGGAGAGAAAAAGCCCCTTTAGTCCCTGAAGGGCAGAAGCTGGGCAGGATCCGGGCTGGGGAGCAGGACGGTGAGGACTGTGTGCTGCCCAGGGAAATGCAGCTGGGTGAAACCCCCTGGGATGCTGCTGCCCTGCGCAGTCAGGCCACATGCTGTAGGGGAAGGAGAGGGGAGTTTGTTGAAGTTACAGCCGAGAAGGACTGTACATCTCCTGTATCGCTCTACTGGCCTCTGTGCCTCAGTTTCCCCAGCCCTTCCGCAGCTCCTGGAGTTGCCCCATTGGACCTCGTGCTATCCCTGCACTGCTCAGCACTGGCCTGGTTTCAGCCAGAGTGCATTTCCCAGAGCTCGTGTTTTAGGTACCATCTATTTTTAGGATGCCCAACCTGCAGCAAAGACAAGGAGCAACTGCCAGTTTGAAGTCAGTATGAGAAGGATTAAAAAAAAATAACCCCAAGCCTCCGCACCTCTGGGAGCATCACATCAACCTCACTGAGCCTCATGAATGATCAAACATTGGGACAGCTCCTCTGTGCCCCTATGTAACTGGCTCTGAGGCTCACTGAGACACAAACCATCCCAGGGCAAAGTCACCCCCAGCATGGGTGTCCCCTGGCTGGAAGTGAGCTGAGAACTGATGCTGTTGTTGCATGTGACCATGCTGCTGCTGCCATGATGTCGTGTGTGTCCCTGCTGTGGCAGAGCTTGGCCCTTGCCGTGTAAGCACTGCCAGCCCCCTCCAAGTTCTGCCCTGTTGTATTTTAACTGGTCCTTCGTTAATTTTTAAGGAGCCTTGTCACATGCAGGAGCTCTCACATCATTGCCCTGTGCTGTTTCATGAGGTGCTCAGCCCTTACCCGCCTGGGGGATGTTTTTGGGCAAACACTCAGGTGGAGAGTGAGGAACCGGAGCATCCCTGAGCTGGGATTCTCCATGGCACCTCTTGTGTGTGTGTTTTCTAGGAACGGGGTCCTCAGTGGGTGGTGGGCTGGGTGCTGGGGTGGAGGGGTGTTCATGGGGTTCTGGTCCTCCCCTGTCCTTTAGCATCCTAAGGATGGATGGAGGCAATTTTGGAGCGGAGATGCTGCATCTGGGGATGAAATCATCCACCTACTCCTACAATTCCCCCTCTCCCCGGTAGCCGGGCAGCCCCCACCCGCCGCGTTGCGGCGGGGTGGGGGGGGTGCCCGGCTACCGGGGGTGGGGGGAGGAGGAGGAGGAGGGACGCTGACATCACCGCCGGAGCGCGGCTCGGGGGGACCGAGCCGGCTCCGCTCCCGTTCTCCGCTGCTGCCGGGGGAGCCACCGTGTCCGGTAAGGCTGGAGGGGTAGCGGGAGGGCTCTGGGAGGCGGGTGGGTGGATGGATGGACAGAGGGACGGACGGCCCCGCAGCTGCCGCTCATCATCCATCCATTTATCCATCCCTTCATCCATCCAATCCTCTTCCCCGGGTCCTGCGGGAAGCTGGGGGGCAGTGGGTTGGCAGCAGCATGGTCTTTTGCCTCCCGGAGAAGATGTCTTTCTCAGAGGAATATTTAAAAGAAGAAAGGAAAAACAACAAAAAAACCCAGCACTAAACCCACCCAAAATTCCTACGTCTTCATCTGCTGGCTCCGTGCAGCAATGCCAGGCTGGAGCTGCCGGAGGGGAGCTGCGTGTGGCAGGAGGTTTCTCAAGCACATATGTCTATTTAAAAGCCCGTGGTGTGATCTCTTGCCCTACTTTCCAGACTCTTGCTGGTACTTTCCTTGCATGCAGCGGGTGAGAACTGCTGTTGGGAGCAACCCAGGAAACGGGAGCTGAGCTGGCTGCTGGGTGCTTCCCGCTGGTGGAGATTGGGATTGGGGGATGAGGCAGTGGGGGTTGGGGTCGGTGTCGAGACAGCGATTCGGTCGCTAATGCATTGCCTTCCTCTCCATCAGAGAGGAGGAGATCCCAGCACCATGCGGATGAGATCAGGCTGAGGAGAGGACAGCACGTTTGTACCCAGCACCACAATTAGCTTCGTTTGCTCCAGTGATGAAAAGGCTCAGTACCAACACCTAAGCCAACCCTGCTGAACCCTGGGCACCGGTGTGGCTCTGAGGCGATTTTGGGGCTAGAGAGGTCAGGAACCACTCTCCAACATGGAGATTCTCCAATACTGAGATTTTTTTCTGGGAGTGCTCCCATCCTCACCGTAGTTGCCCCAGCCCGGCCATACCTGCCCCGTGCAGCCGCTCTGGGCCCCTGATGCCTGGCCAGATTCCAGCAGCGTGACCTGTGCTACACCATCGTCACCATGGCCTCCTCGGACGGGCTGCAGTACCGGGCTCTCTACGAGTACCAGAAGGTCCGGGAGGAGGACCTGGCACTGTGCCCTGGGGATGTGGTGACAGTCAGCAGGGCTGGGCTGCTCAGCAGCCCCGACTACAAGGACGGGGACGAGCGCAGCCCCCAGGGTTGGCTCCACGGCCTCAACGAGCGCACTAAGGAGCGCGGTGACTTCCCCGGCACCTACGTGGAGTATCTGGGTCCCACACGCGTTGTTGCTGCTGCCACCAAGGCCAGGGCCACGGCCCTTGCCTGCGCCGCCCGCTGGGACTCCCGCGCCCCGGGGTAAGTGCTGGGGAGCAGGAGGTGGGAGCCCACGGGTAGGTGTCTCCTGCAAGATGGTGAATATGGTGTGGAGCCTGGATGGATGTTTGCTTTTGGGATGGCTCAGTGGGGGTCCAGCCCCAGAAGGATGAGCTGCCCTGGGAATTATTCACCCCAGTGCATGGAGGCAGCCACAGGAGGGGCAGGGGGTGCCCCAGGGTATCGCTCCCCCCCAGGCAAACATGCTGCAGGGATTGATCCTTGCCAGCATCCCTGGCTGGCTGCTGTGCCAGCATGGGATAGCCAAGGGAGTCTGCATCTGTGAGAGCACAGGAGACGATGCAGGAGCCCTTTAGCCTCCCATGGAGGAGCAGAAAGCCCCATGGCAGTCACTGGGCACCTCTTCTTCCAACTGCTTTTCTCCCCACTTCCGCTGCGGCACCCAATTCTGGCTGCTCTCAGTTCCCCTGGCAAACGCTGGCCCCCAGCCAGCTCTTGGCCTCGCGGTCACTTTGTGCCAAGCTGAGATGGGGGATGGCCTGGGCCCATGGTGGGGTCAGTCCCTGGGTGCTGCAGCACAGCACTGGAGGGAAATATTCGGTAGGGCCCTTCCCGACATGGGGCCCTGGCCATTTCTCTGCTGGGATCTGCTGAGCTGGTGGAAGCAGCTCTGTCCGCACCACCGCTTACTGTGACCAAGTGCATTGGGGCGGGGAGGGATTTCGCAGCAGTTGCATAATGTACCCACACTAAAAAAAAAAAAATGTAGAAGAAAGAAACCCCCCTTGCAGCCAGGCCAACCACCATGACCTGGTGGCCCCAGCCAAAGTCACGATGCTCTCCTTCCCTGGGATGTGATAGAGATGTCGCTGGGGGGACAGTGGCACCACCTTTAGCAGCAGCTGCCCAAAACCTGCCCGGCTGCTGACCTGGTGCCATGGGCACCCTGCTCACTCAGTTTGGGACCAAGGCACAGATGTGGTAACTGAAGAGGCTGTCCCTCCTAGGCTGGCTGGGCATGGGGAGCACCTTGTCCCCAGCTTTAGAGGGGCACCCACAGATAAGGAGTTCGTCCCTCTCCAAGAAAAGGTTCAAGGCGCCCCTGTCACTGTGATTTAAGAGGGTGAGGACCACCTGCCCCTGGACTGAGTGTGACAGGACTCAGCTGGTGTGGGGCAACTCCTTACCCAACACCATCCACCACCACATACAGGATTTGCTGTGTGACTCCTGCAGCTCAGCCTCCCCCAGGATGGGAAGGCAGGGATGCTGGGACCCACCCCTGCCTCCCCTCACCAAAACAGAGATGCTTGCCCCTGACGGATGCCCAAGTGTGCTGAGGCAGCTGCAGTCTCAGGTTGGCAAACAGCAATGTGCTGCCATCGTGGAGGGGAGGAGACTGCTTCTTGGAGATAATTCTCTCTTCCCAGCCAAACTCACTGGCATGCAAGGAGCCTTCTGCCCCTGGCTGTTTGGCAGGCAGAGCCCTAGCAAACTCAGTGCTGTGGTGTGAACAACTTGGGTCAGACCAAAGCAGACCCAAGGGCTCTCCAGCCCCATTCACCAGGATTGGAAGGAAGAAATTCTTCACTGTGAAAGTGGTTGAGGCACTGGAACAGGTTGCCCAGAGAAGTTGTGGATGCCTCATCCCTGGAGGTGTTCAAGGCCAGGTTGGATGGGTCTTTGAGCAACCGGATCTAGTGGAAGATGTCTCTATGGCAGGGGGGTTGGAACTAGATGATCTTTAAGGTTCCTTCCAACCCAAACCATTCTATGATTTTTAGAAATGGGAGAGCATGGAGCCACCCTTTTGCCTCTTCCCCTGTTGCCCATCACCGTTGCCTTGCACCTGCCTCACACAGGGGCTGGTACGGGCTCATTTCCAAGGGGCTGGGATGTGCCCAGGGGACCCTGGCCCACAGGCACCTGCGATGTGGCAATGCCCCATGGATCCAAGTGCGTCCCCCCAGCAAGTGCAGCCTGGCTGAAGAGCCTGGCCCCTATGGAAGGTCTTGGCGGAGGGCCTCCAGCCCTGCGTGTGCTCGGGCAAGAGGCTAACAACTTAAAATTAAAAAAAAAAAAAGTAAAACTGAGATTATTAATTTTTTATAGAGGAAAAACCCACTAAAGCCGGGTTTGAGGGTGGATTGGGGAAGGTGCTGCCATCTGCAGGACATACTTTGGCCGTGGCCTCTCCAGCCCCAATGTCGGGGGGGGATGTTGGGTGCTACCTCCCAGGTGCTGTGCCGTGGGGTGCCCCTCCGTGGAGTGCCTTTCATGGGGCGATGTCGGGGGTGCATGGATGCCTCGGCAGAGGACACTCGTGGCTCATGACCACTTCTTTCTGCAGCAGCGGAGCAGCGTGTGCTGTTCTATGTCAGTTCAAACCCAAACCTCCCAGCTGGTGGAATTTCCCTTAGAGTAAAACCCTCTAACATGCTCTTGAAAGAGAAGGGACTCTTTTTGGTTTTCCCTTTTTTTTTCTTTCTTTTTTTAGAAAATTCTTCCCTACTGTTTCCATTCCCAGATGGAGGTTTTGAGGGACATTTGTTTGGCCGGCCCGAATGCTTATTTTTCTGTGACAGTGGCGTACTGCCCTGTGGGCCCTCGGTGCCCACTGAGCCCTTGTGCCGGCCAGGGACCCGGAGCAGGGTGAAGCCACGGGGGATCCCTGAGTGGGAGAGAGACACTGCATTTCCCAGCCGTGTCCTGGAGCCAGGGCTGGCTCTGTGAGGAGGAACAGTCTTTTTTTTAATTAAATAACATCCTAAAAATGGCTCTGCGGCAGATCAGAGTCCCCAGGGGACTTCCCAGGAGCTCAGTGGCTGTTTGGCCCTTGCCTGGCTGTCCAGAGTGGCATCGCTCTGCTTCACTCGAGGTCTGAGGCGAGCGGTGTGTGAGGATTAAGGTTATTTTTTGCAATCACCACCCTTTCCCTAAACCATTGGCTTGGGGGCCAAAACCCAGTTTTCCCTAATTAAAAAATCACCCATGCAGTGGGGATGTTTTCCATGGGGTCTCAACCACCCGCTTTGCTTTAAACCCTGAAATCTTCCCTGTTCCCACCCGAGGTACTCACACAACCCCGTTGAGTGGTGGAGAGGACCCTCTTGCTGGGCTTGGGAGGTCACAGCCATGTCCAAGGACCAGATGAGCCACCCATGAGCAGGAGGTTTGCATCCCCCCTGTTCTCCAGGGAGTACCAGGGCACACCACAGTGAAGATCAGAGCCTGGATACAGCCATCATGGCCAGGTTGTGTTTTTGCAGAAGGTCAAAGGCAGTGTGGCCCTTTTTCTTTCTTATCATTCCTTAAAATTGTTATGGGTTTGTTGGCTTCATGAGGGAACTCTCTGCCTTCTGCCAGGCAGGAAAAACAAAAATAGAGTGGACCTAATGCAGGAGTTGGCCATGCTGGACCACCTCTCTCTGTGGGGCAAAAGTCACACTCAGGTTTTATTTAATTTCCTATAATTTTGTAATATATTTCTAGCAGAACAGATCCACTTGCCACATAAAACAGTCAAAGAGCTCTTGATGCATCTGCCTTTCCAGGTGCTGGCCACACCCCAGTGATCGCACAGGGCTCTGATGTGCTGTGGCCAGTGGCAGCTCCAGGATGTCCCCTGCTCCCACCAGCCCCTACCCGCCACCCTCCAGGGGGTTTGAGGCCACTAAAGAGAGGAGAGGGGGAGGAATCCCATCACTGCACTGTCAGGGTCTCTGTCGGATATAACCCACACAGGAAGTGTTTACCAGCTGGGGCAATAAGGAGATAAGGAGGGAGGGAGGGAGGGATGGATGGATGGATGGATGGATGGATGGATGGATGGATGGATGGATGGATGGATGGAGTGTGCCCTGGGGTAAGGAGAGCTGCTTTCACCTGTGCCAGAGGATTTACTCCTCTCTGGCAGGTTCTGGGATGAGACGTCCTTGGTGTAAAACCCAGGAGCCAACAGCACATGGAGATTTGTATCATGGGAAGCCTGGCCCATGTTTGGCTGAAGGGCTCCTCGAGGGCCAACATGTGCAGCTGAGTCCTCCCTGGACTTGTGCTCAATCCTGTTGTAGGCAGCAGAGAATCCACATGAGTGGGAGCTGTGTCCATGCCGGATATGGGTCTGGCCCCCCAGCTCCTGCCTGGTGCCACTAAGGGCTGTGGGGTGATGAGAGGGGACAGTTCTCAGTGCCATGGGAGGGGAAGGGTTTCAGTCTGAAGGAGCTCCACACTCAGGGTTAGATGCTGCCTGCTGGCAGGACACGTGCCCGAGCAGGTCTTTGCATCTCAGCAAACGACTGAGCCCCCAACGGTGACTCTTACTGCAAAAAGAGGATGAAATAAGGGAGAGTTTTCCAAAATTGGACACACGTGAGCCGAAGTGTTGGTTGTGGCTGTGCCAAAGCAGCAGCTTGATCCTGTCCTGGGTCAGCTGAGGAAAGAGGCTGGAATTTCTTCATGCAGGAATTTCCAAGCCCTTCTCTCTCTCTTTCTATCACAGGGCTTCTCGGGCAGGCAGAGCTCCCTGAGCATCCCACCCTTCCCGAGCAGGCACTGCCGACCGTGGCTAGGCTCATCGAGGCTCTGGAAAAACAAGGTACAGGCAGCCGCGGCATCGGTCCACAGGGCGTATGTGGGTGCATGAGTGTGACCATCTGCTCTGCCAGTGTTTGGAGATGCCCCAAGAGCATCGCTAGAGCCAAACCTCTCCCCACGCACCCCGGTACCCATGCAGCATGGGCAGGGTGAGGGAGCTTGGTGGTCTCAGTCCCTGCCTGCTTCCATCGTGCTGGAGGGAGGATTTGGGCTCAGGACTGACCACTCTCTCCTGGCTGCTCCCCAGGTCTTGACAGCGAGGTGCTCTACAGATCGACCCCTGGCGTGCTGGGGGATGCTGAGCTGAAGCAGGCTCTTCTGGCAGGTAAGTCCCAGAGCCGCATCCCTCCCCATGTCCCGGTTGGGACAGGGGCTGCAGAGGTGATGCTGCCAGGCGAGCGATGCTGTCCAGGTGCAGCAGGGATGGGTGACTGGCTCTGACCTCATTATGGCCCTAATTACAGCTCTGGGAGGCCCTGCCTGCATTCGAGCCCCCTCTCTGCTCCCCTTAATATCCTGATGTGATGCTGCAGAGAGGGATGCAGGTCCAGGGCTGGGGCACTTCACGAGAAGCTCTATTTCTTTTAGGCAGAAAAATATTTTGTTTTGCAAACCTTTAGGGTTTCTATTCAAGAAGCGGGACAGGGAGAAAGCCTTTTGTGGGTGAAACTGGGGAAAAAGAAAGCTGGAATAAAAAGCTCATTTTTAGGAGGACTGCGAAGCATTTTGCAGGACTGGAGAGGCACGAGCAGGAGTAGAGAGGAGGGAAAAAACCATCTCGCCACCCCTGCTCCTAAATTCACGGTTGGGATGGCACGGGGGCGTTGAGGACGTGATGGATCCAGTGTGTCGCTCAAATCGGGAAGGGGGGGGCGGGGGGGGGGGGGCTGCGTCGAGCACCTCCGTCCTCCCGGCCGCGGTGCCCAGCGGGCGGCACTGTGGGCACCGGCCACGCTCCAGCCCCGCACGGTCCGTCCGGTTTTGGCATCGTTTATCTTGTCCATGTCCCCTTTCTCCGCCCCCGCCTGCCCTTGTCCCCGCATCCCGGGAGCTGCCGGCCGGGACCTGCGGGGGGTGAGGGTGCGGCTCTGCCAGCGCCGGGAGCCGACGGCAACCGGGCTGTGTTGCTGGGGAGAAGGGCTGTGATGAAATCGCTATATTAAGCAACATGACCTCATCGCTTCCCCCGCGCACCGGGAGGCGAGTCCCGCCGGTGGCGGGCGGGGGGGACGACGGGCTGCGGAGAAGGGAGAGATGCGGGAGAGGAGATGCTGGGGGTCCCGGGGCTGCTCCGTCCCCGCTGCCCGAGGAGGGCTCTGCTCCCCAGGGGATGATGGGGGGCACGGTGCCCCCCCACCACCCCACTCTCCTCCCCTTGGAGAAGCCTGGGGAAGGCAGCGGCAGTGGGGTCCCTTCGCACAGCCTTGTCCCCCCACCCAGGTTTCCAGCTGATCCCTGAAGGAGGCAAAGGCATCCCGAGAGCAGCCCCTTGGCCTCCGCTGCCCCAGGCATTGGTGCCCAGGTTGGGCAGGGGCAGCGATAGCAGCATGAGAAGGATGCTTTGCTTTCCGAGCACGAATGAGTTACAAGGCCTCCGTCCTCCCCGTGCAGCCGGTGCAGTATCCCTGGCAGCACCGCAGTGTTCACCACCGAAATCCTGCCCAGCCCTTGGCGTCTCCTCCAGCCCAGGGGCAAACCCCACTGGCTTTGCTGGAACCTGAGCCAGAGCTGTGAAGTAGCTGCTGGGGTCCATTCAGGTTTTCATCTCCCACTGCAGGACCCAGCACCGGGCAGGAAAATGCCATCAGTATTTTTTTGTCAAACCGTTTGAAAGCCCTGAAGAATTCCCGACAGGCCCAGAGTGACATGATGCTGCCAAGCCCCCCATCTCCTCTAGGACCTAAACAAGGTCTTTTATTTGGCAACTCAGGGGGCTGCCCTGTGCGTTCGGCAACACCAGGGCTGGGCAAAGCAGGAGCTCCCCAGAGCTGACTGGAATGGGTAGGACATGTCACGTGTTTGCAAGCTCTCAGCTGGAGGAGCTGATGCTCAGCCCTGCCAGGGTGATGCTGTGCAACCCGGATGGGCATGATGTTCCTGCCAGGGCCAAGCATCCCAGCAGAGCCCAGGTTTGGCAACCTGCTTCCCCCACAGCCTCCTGCGGATCAGAGATGGAGCGGTGCTTCCCCAGGGTCCTGCTGAAGACCAAACTGGGCTGGGGAAGGCAGGAGAGCGTCTCTGCCTTTAGCCCCCATACAGGCCTTTCATTGCATTTGATAGGGTAAAATATCCCTGCCAAAAAATGGGAATTGCATGCCCCATGCGCAAGACAGCAAGGTGAGGGTCATGTTTCTCTTCCTCCCATGCTCCTCTCCCTCCAGCACTCCACCTCTGCTAGCAGCCAACCTGCAAAAGTCAAGCTCCATCTTGGCGGAAAGGTGAGAATCAGAGCCAGGGCTGGCAGCAGCTGGAACTGAACCCCATCTTGGCTGGAGGGAAAACTGGGTTCTCACCGAGGGTTTCAGCTTCCCTGCAAATACTCAGATCCCACTGGGGTTTGGCAGTGCTGGCAGGAAAACTGCAAGGGAGCACAAGGGAAAAGGAGCAGGGGCTAGAAAAGATGGGTGTTGGTTTTCTAACCCCCAAATCTCAACACCTTGGAGAAAACAGGGTGTTTTCTACATTGAAAAGGGCATCTGAACTTTGGTGGGGAGGAGGAGGTTGCTTCTCTGGGTACAAGGAGCTGTGCAGGTCAGAGTGGTTCCTGGCTGTCCCAGGCAGCCCATGGGCATCGTGTCCCCAGGCCAGGGCAGTGCAGGCACCCATCTGAGTTGTGCTCATCGAACCTTTTCCTTGTCCTTGGCCCTTTCAGAGCGCCCACCTGTGGGAAATCTCTGACCAGGCAGCCCCCAAGCCAGACATCGCCCAGGCTTTGGGATGAAGCTTTCCCAGGTTTCCCATCCTCACGGGTGCTGCGGCAGCATCAGGCATGGCAGGCTTGGATGCAGCGTGTCTCCACGTGGCTGTACAGCTGGGCTGGAGTTGTCCCTGTCCCCTGCCCCAGCGCTGGTGACGTGGCATCTGACCACTGGCTAGAGCCTGTGGGCCAAATTCATATTTCCATGTTGGAAGATGCAAGAGAACATACTTATGAGGGGGGAAAAGGAAAAGAGAAAGCAAAGACAGAGCTCATTGATAAAGGGGGAAGTGAATCGATCACCCACCGTCACCCAGCTGAGATGCCACTGGGGCCGGCAGATGGAGCATGGACCAAAGGTTGGTGTGGGCTCGCAACCAGCTCATGCTGGCTCCAGAGGAGAATTAATTGTTAAGACACTCAGAGGGTAGATTTTGATTAGATCTAAGGAAGAAATTTTTTATAATGAGGGTGGTGAAAACACTGGAACAGATTGCCCTGAGCAGTTGTGGATGCCCCATCCCTGGAAGTGTTCAAGGCCAGGTTGGATGTGGCTTTGAGCACCCTGATCTAGTCGAAGATGTCCCATGGCAGGGAGGTTGGAACTAGACGATCTTAAGGTCCCTTCCAACCCAAACCATTCCATGATTCTGTGATTCTATGACACTGTGTGCAATTCAGACCCTTATGGCCCCGATGAGGCCAGCAGGACCGTGCGACGCCACCGAACACAGGAGTTGGAGTCACGTGGCAGCGCTGAAAACGGACCTTAAGGAAAAGCCACGGCCCCGTGTGGGACTGGGAGCACTCGCTGAAGGGTTTGCAGGTGATGAGACAGGCAGGAGCCCTGCTGCAGCCGCAGGGAAAGAGTTACGGGCAGAAAAAGAAGAAAGTAGAGCTTAAACAACAGCGGGCAGGGTGCAGCACTTGCCCCGCTGCCCCCAGTGCTCCCGGCCATGTTCTCGCTGTGGGGCGCTCTGTGCGCATTGTGCCAGGGGCTGCACCCCGATTCTGAGGGCTTCCAGCCCCCTCACTCCTGCTGTCCCCGCGTGGGGCTCAGGGGCTGTTTGGAGCACAGGAGATGGGGCAAATCACCTGCAAAGACCCCAGTTCCTGTGGACATGAGGCATACAAACCCCTCCAGTGCCCGGGGGTGATATCCCCTCACATCGTGCTTGCTCGGGGTCTTGCCTGCACCCTTCTCCCCCTCGAGATGTGCCAGGCAGCCTTCTCCTTCTCTGGCTGGTGGCAGCAGAGCTGCAAGTGGGCTGGTGGGTGCTCGAGCCCTTTGGAGCTGAGGACCCAAGCTGGGTGGGGATGGCTGCAAGTCCTGCGTGTAGTGGCCAGGCAGCGCTTTGTCACAACTGGGTAGAGATGGGCTGGATCCTCATCCCCCCTCCCTGCTGGGGGACAGGGTGCAGAGGACCCTGCAGGGCCATGCCCCAGCTCCCCTGGGTGCCCCATATGGCTCAGATGGGGCTGAACTCATCAGGATGATGGCAAAGCACTGAAACCTCCCACATTTTGAATATCCTGTGCCCCGACCTGGGCTCTGAGGTCCAGCTGCAGCCACGAATCCCGAGCCCCTTCCCTGGCTGCATGAGCAGCACTTGGAAAAGCTCCAGTGTTGGTAGGGCCAGGCAGGAGCTGCCTGTCACCCCAGGGTGCCGGAGCGAATCCGATGGCAGCGCGAGGCGGATTGGAGCCGGTGTCTCCAGGCGTGCGGTGCCTGCGCTGCCATCCTGCCCGCTTTCATATGGGGCCTCGGCACAGAACAGTCTGCCTGGAGACGGGCTCACGTGCCTGGGAATTAGGTCAGGCCTTGGTGGGGATTAGCGGCGGTGGTGGGACCTGGGGCTTCACTGGGGCTGCCGGGAGCTGCTGCTGGGCAGACAGGGCTAGTCTGGAGTGGGGAGCAGTCTGGGGTGCCCTGCACCGCTCCCCCTGTCACAGATGCCCAGGGAGGGAGCGCATCCTCCTCCTCATCCCTGGGGTGCCAGAGGGGGTTTGGAGGCCCCCAAGGGCTCTGGTTTCCCCCAGCCGAGCCGCTAACTCCACTGTGCTGATTTTACTCCCGAGCACAAGGCGGTCGGCGCCTGCCGCACTGCTTTTTATTTATACCTGCAGTGGAAATAAACCCCGCGTCGTCAGAGCCTGGCAAGAGGCATGAGCTCATCTCTTATATTTGGTGGTGATGAAGGAAGGGTAAATAAACAGCAGTGGCGCAGACGGCCCTGCTAAAGCCATTGGGGAGACGTGGGGTTGAGCCTTTGCTGTTCCCTCCCGTAGCTGCAGGGGAAACTGAGGAAGGGAACAGCCCTCAGGAAGCTGAGGCAGGGGAAGGCAGCCTCAGCAGGCGCCCTTGAAAGGGGTCCCAGCACCCCTGCCCTGGCAAACCACGGTTACACCAGGGGTGAAACCCAGCTGGGAGGGTGTTTGAGGCTGCCAGGATCTTCTGTGCATGGGCAAGGGGTGTCCTGGAGGCTGTCAAGTCCCTGGCACAGGGCACCACTGAGCTGCAGAGGGATGTTACAAAGATGCTGAGTCCAAGCCAGGGAAATATTCCCTGATTCAGTGCACAGTTGCCCAGTAAAACCCCACCACGGGATGCCCAGGAGCCTCAATGTCTGGTTGGGTCTGAGGGTTGTGCAGGTCCTTGTGCAGGCAGCATCCACGTGGATGGGAAAGTATATCCCCCAGGCCTGGGCAACAGGGACACCTCTGCAGAATCAGCTGATGCTTAAACTTTAGGAAGCATTTCTTTACTGAGAGGGTGGTCAAACACTGGAACAGGCTTCCTAGAGAGATGGTCAGTGCCTCAAGCCTGTGGTGTTGAGAGGCAATACCCTTAATAACATGCTTTAACTTTTGGTCACCCCTGAATTGGTCAGGCAGTTGGACTAGATGATCATTGTAGCTCCCTTCCAAATGAAATAGTTCTGATCTTTCTATTCTATTCTATTCTATTCTATTCTATTCTATTCTATTCTATTCTATTCTATTCTATTCTATTCTATTCTATTCTATTCTTAAACCTAAAAAGGTCGGGAAGGAGTAGGAAAGCTCCTGAGCCTGTATTTAACTCAGCCCCAGGTATGGGTGGTTGGGTGCCCCTCTATGACGAGGACCATGCACCCAAGGGCATCACGCTGCGGCAGTACTTGGTGGCCAAGGTCCAGCTTAGCCTGTCATGCTCCCTGCTGTACCCTGCTGCGGGAGGGGCCATGGGTGCTGGGCAGGGTCTGTGCCCTATCACCGGCTGGGTAACAGCTGGTTACCAGCACCCATTGAAGCTTCTCCTTCAAAACAACCCCCCTCTACCTCCTCCCTGCCACCTCTTGGTTAAACATCCTTCACATTTACCGAAACTCCAGGCTTACTCACGCCTCCCCGGCTGGCTGCAGCTGCCTGGAGAGGTTCTCCATGTTTCCTGCCCAGCCTGACTCAGCCCAAAGCCCCAGCACCCCTCTGCCTCTGTGGGGAGGAGGCTGAGAGCACTCATTGCTTTCCCTCTGGGCCAGTGGTCATCTGGCACACCCCTTCCCCAGCCCAAAATATATTCCTGCTTTTCATTCCCCATGGGCAAGGGATGCTCTTCGCTGGTCCCTGGCCACTTGCTTTATCTGCTGGCAGGTCAGCAAGCTGGTTGTGTGCCGGAGGGTGGTTGGTATGGGGTTGAGGTTGGGGTTTTGGGGTGTTTCAGTTCTATTTGTGGCAGGCGGATGGAATCTCTCCGTCATTCCCCTGGGGAAAGGACTGGAACATCTGGAGAGGCAGCGGGAGAGCCGTGACTCATCCTGCAGCATCATTAACTTCTTATAGCTGGTTATCATCTCCCTCTGATAAGGAGAGAGCAGCATCCGTGGGGTCAGGCCGGCGGTAATTGGTGGGAAGGCTCCAGGGTTAAACCCTTCCCCAGCTGTCAGCCGAACCTCCTCGAGCTGTCGGGGCACAGCCGGTGCTGGGGAGCAGCTCGGAACACCCCCCAACTGTGCTCTCAGCCTAACAGCGAGCCAGCTCACCACAGTGGCTCCAGGGGAAGGAGGGGACCTGGGGCAGGAGGATGCCACTGCATCTCCAGGAGGATGCGGGCAACAGGCTCATGGCTATTTCTAGCCAACGTGCTGAAGAAAATGGTGCCATCAGCAACTGGTCCCAGTTAGCAGGGTATGAATCCCAATGGTATCCCATCACACCTCTCTCTGAGTGTAAAGATGTTTTTGAACCTTGCTTTGAAACCGGCCGAGCCTTGCCTTTGAACCCCCCTCCCCAAGCCCATGCCTAATGATGCAAACGAGCTAATTAGGCCTCGGTGGAGCCCCGGGCTGATCGCCTGGGGCCAGTGCCCGGCAGCAGCCCCTTCCCTGCGCAGAAACAGCTTGTGGCTGCTCTCCTCAATCTGCGCCAGCATCCTTAAGACAAGTGACAGGTCCGTGCAGAGCCTCTGTGGCAGGCAGGGGGGAGCAGCCAGGCTCCCCCCGGATGAGAAGGGGTTTGAGGTTTGCTTGATGCGTCCCACTGATGGGAGCAGCTCTCTACAATGCAGCTCAAGCAACGAGACCCTGCGACCCCCCATCAGCATCCCTGGGTTTTTAGCCATGCACCTGGGGGTTTCATCCCAAAACAGGGTTTGGAGCATCTCACAGGATCCCTGACCCCGCTCTCCTCCCCCTGCCTGGCTGAGCCAACCTGCCAGCTCACTTCTCCAGGGTGAGTGCTAGCAAAAACGGGGAACTGGCTGTCATGCCCCCACAAACCCCACTAGAACTAACCCTTTTGGCTAGGTGAGAAGGTCCACACATGTGGCTGGCAGACGGGAGCATCAGCATGGACCAGAGCGGGGCTGGGGTGCAGGAGGCGAGAGCTGGCACAGCCCTGCCCGCCTTGAGGGTGCTGAGAATGGGGTGGCCCATGCGGTGATGCTGTGACATCGAGGGGTGCCAGAAAGGCAGCACCTGTCTTTGCCCTGGGTTGCATTCGGCCACGCTGGACGGCTGCCTGCCCCAGCGCAGCGGCATCTCTGCCGGTCATCCCTGAGCTGCCCTGGGACACCATTCCTGGCCGGCTGAGTGCTTGCTCCTGAAAATGAGGTAGCGTCTCGTCTCCAACAGCTGGGTTAAAGGCTTCGCTTCGGGCATTGGTCAATCTGTTTTCCCTCCAGTCTCCGAGCCAAACGGCAGGCCATAAGGGATCCGTCATGGCTTCTTGTACCCGCACAGGAGGAGGAGGTGGGAAGGCTCCAGGCTGCCTGGCCCACAGCAGGGATGCCTCAAGGAGAAAGAACAAGGTCAAGGTGCCCAAAGCCAGCCTTTGCCAGGAGTCGGGGAGCTGCTCCCCATCCCAGCCCCACTGGCCAGGCACCTCCAAAGCCTTGCGCTAGGAAACAGCGTTTATCTGCTCTTTTGGGTTTATCATCCAAGAAAGGAGTGCGGCCACACGCAGGCAGCTGAAATGTTTGGAGACTCAAGGCATTTTCTGCTGGAAAACGCCAGGCTGGGAGATGAAGCATCTCCCAAAATGGCACCGATTTCAGTAAAGCTGTGTTTGGGGTAAAGACCCAGAGAGGTGGGAGGGGAAGGGAGCTCAGAGCAGAGCAAGGCCACCAGCGTCTTCTCAATCACAACACACTGGGCCATTTGGGGCCTGACACGTCATCTTTAAGAAAGTGCAAAATTTGCTTTTTCAACATTCTCATTTAGAAGAAGCAAGAAATTCAGCTTCTACAAATGAACCATTTCAAATGATCGCAATATCTTGGGATTTTTATTATTCCCCCCCTCAAGATTTCTCCTACAAGGAGAATTTCAAATATTGTGTTTGGCTCCGTTCGAATCAAAGCTAGATTTTGAAACCTCCAGATCTTTGCAAAGGCACCGTCACCCTCCGGGCAGGCACCTCTCAGGCCGGCCGGGCTGAAAGACCTCCAAGACAAATGCATGAGGCAACACCAAAGGATGCTGAAAGGGCTCTTCCCCTTGGACCCTGGTGAAGCAACGTCCCTGTGCCAGCCCAGCCGCGAGGCTCAGCCGGATCATGGGACATTTCTGTTCAGAGCGCTGTCCCTGTCCCGAGCCCAGGCTGGGCTCAGCCTCCCTCGGATGCTTTGCCCCAGTCCCTGGAGCATCCTTCACCACCTCCTCGGGGGAAGCTGCCTTTTAGGACTGGGAGAAGTGATGCTGGTTGGGGCACATTCACAGTGTTTCGGGCTCACTGGGGGATGACGTGTACCTTCAGCAAGGTGCAGTGCCTGAGGACTGTAACCCCATTCCACAGATGCATTTTTCCAAGCAGTTCCTCCAGGGCTGGGGTTGGCATATGTTGCCTGGCCCTGACAGCTGGAAGGTGCCTGGGGCAGCCACTCAGCCCATCCCATGGGTGCTATCCCAGTGGAACAGTGAGATCCCCCACCCTGGATGTATGGTGCACACGAGGTGGAGATGCTGCCTCATGCTCTCCATGGACACATGGAACTCAGGATCAGTGGAAACAGGGACAAGAATATTTGCTGGGGGGGTGGCAGTGAAATCATAGGCTGCCGCACCTGGGGAATGGCACAGAGGAAGATCCGCAGGGACAGGAGAGCTCCGAGCTCCACGCCAGAGGGACAGCACCATGGGCTAAGGGCTCCAGCTGGGTAACTCCCTGTGTCTCTCCCTGCAGATGCCTCAGCTGTGGACATGGACTGTACGATGCCCAGACGCTGTCAGAGGCCCTGAAGTGGTACCTCCAGGAGCTGCCGTCACCCCTGATCCCTCCAGCTCTCTACAGCGACTTGGTCCACATGGCTCAAGGTAAGCATGGCCAGGCTCCCTCCATGCCTGGGACCTTTGTGGGGTTGGAGGAGCTTTGGGAAGCCCCTAGAAAGGCTTTCCAGCATCTCCAGGGCAGCTCGCGACCCCATCCCCTGCCTGATGCTGCACTAAGGGCAGGTTCCAAGAAGGACCACTGGGAACATCCCCTGCACCGGAGCAGCTTCTGGGAGATGCTCTGCGAAAGCAAGGGGAGACCTGGTGGGCAGCTTCGCCCTGGCTGCAGCATAGTTCTGTCCTGCTGCAGTGCCCGGAGGCAAAGGAGGTGCTGCCTGCCAAGGCCGGGTGATGTTGGCCCCAGAAGAAAGCGTTATTATAATATTTGGCTCTGCTGCCTGGGAATTTTTTACTGTAATCTCGTTAACTCTTGGCTTTATATGGGCATAGAGAATTCTCTGCTTTTTCAGCTTAGTGCCGTTAGGAAGTGCCTTTAGGTCTCTGCAAGCCTTCCAGCCTCTGTGCAAATGTAGGAGACTGTCAACGTTTCAGTTTTATTTGAATTTTTTTTTCAAATAAACAGGGCAGGGCTCATACCCAGCTCAATAGAGTCCCTGCTCCATCCCAACGGGCAGCCTAGACCAAAACCCATTTCAAATGAGTCCTCACGGAGCCGCTCAGTCCCTCCCAGCCTGAGGCCCCATGGGCATCACCAGATACATATGAAGCCCTTGCCCACCATGTTAGCTAGGACCCGAATCCCTCATCGCCAGGATTTCCAGGATTTCCCCTTTCGCAGCAGTTCTTGACTCGCTGCTGGCCCGCTGAAGTATCCTCCATCCCTGTGCATCGCCTCCCTGTCCTAAACCAGATTAGCGCTTGGGCAGATCATGCTCTTGGCTGCCTTTAGAGGCACTAGAAGATCGCCTGTGGCCAGACCAGCTTGGCCTTTTCCTACCATGTCCTGGTGGGAAAAGGCAACGGGCTCTTTGTGGCCACTGGCAAGGCAGGAGAAACACACGGAGAAGATGAAGGGTAACCCACACCTCGTCCTCCCTGCCCTGAACAGAGACACCGAGCCAGGAGAAATACCCATGGGGCCGGCAGTACGGAGATGCTGCCTTCCCCTCACCCTTCCGAGAGAGGAGAAATCAAAGGCTGCCTCCCTTCCAAGGATAAAAATGCAATTAGGAAGCAATTAGCTGGGTTGCCTCGTTAAGCGACTTCAAAGGGAAGCGCCTTTCCCCACAGCCTGCGCTGGAGCGGGCTCTGCTCCTGGCACAACGGGTTCAGGAGGAGGAGGAGGAGGAAGAGGAGGAGGGAAAGGGGGCAGGAATGGAGGCAAAACCAATGAGGATTTCTCTGAGGCTTTGAAAAATAAAACAAAACACAGGTCTTTCAGGAGACGGTACTGGTTTTTGGCAGTCTGTCCTGCAAGCAGGCTCCTTCTGCTCTGCTGGAAAGTGGCAAGCTGACCACCTGCAAAAGGAGGTCAAAAACATCCCAAATTCCCCCTTTAGCTGCAGACCTTTCCCCTGCGGCATCCCCTGGGTGCCAAAAAGGTGCAAAAAGCAGCCGACTGGGGTGGGGGAGGCCTGGAGCGAAGCCAAACATCCTGTGTGAGCAGCTTGTTGGATACAGGGACACACAAACACCCCGTCGCCACCCCAGCCAGATTGCAGACTTGTTTCAGAGGGGATCCCGGACCCCTCACCCCTCTGGCTCTGGTGCACCACGGCCCCAAGGATGGATGCCGGGAGCGAGCTGGGCATTGGCCAAGCCTGAGCCCTGGTGCAAAGAGCCGCAGGGAGCTGAGTCAGCCCTGGCCGAGCCGCGCTTTGAAGCCGGCTGAGAGCAGCACAGCCCTGGGGACCTCCCCGTCCCCCGCAGATGAACGGGCCAGGCCAAGGCGAGGCTGGAGGATGGCTGGAGAGCAGCTGTTTCCCGTGCCCGGGGCAGGACCGCGGCCCCGGGGTACTGAGCTCACAGGTCACAAGACCAGGGAGCCCCGGCCAAGGCTGCCAGAGGGCACTGGGGACATGGGTGGGAATGTTGTGGGGCTGCTCAGGGTGCCCACAATGGGGGTCCAGCAGCACATCTGTGATGTGCAGCACCATTAGGTGCCTGCTTGTATTCAGGTGGGCAATTCAAGTATCACTGGAAGTAGTCACCCCCTGATCAGTCCTCCCTGCTGCTACATTTCAGGGGCAAAAGAGGCCTCACTGCAGCCATGCCTGTAGCTCTCAACCCAGCTGCAGCCTTTTTTTTCTCCTTAAAAAGCCTTTCCCCTCCCAGCTTGCTTCTTCTGCAGGGAGGGGGGCTGAGCCTTTAAATTTGGCAGGTCTTCCAGCTGGTGCCTGTTTTCCCACTCTGCTTTGCTCTGCCTTTTCTGTGGCTTTGCTGAGCACCTGGGCAGGGCTCTAGTCATTCTTCTCTGTTGGAGCAGTGGTGAGGGGTGCTTAGGTGCAGACCTGGCCAGGTGAGCAGCTTTGTCCCCCATGCTCCCTCCCTGTCTGTGCTAAGAGGGGAAATAATAGAATCATGGAAGGGTTTGGATTGGAAGGGACCTTAAAGATTATCTAGTTCCAACCCCCCTGCCATGGGCAGAGATACCTTCCCCTAGATCAAGTTGCTCAAAGCCTTATCCAACCTGGCCTTGAATGCTTCCAGGAGTGGGGCAGCCACAACTTCTCTGGGCAACCTGTTCCAGTGTTTCACCACCCTCAGAGTGAAAAATTTCTTCCTTAGATCTGATCTAAATTTCCCCTCTTTCAGTTTAAATCCATTGCCCCTTATCACTATATGCCCTTGTCAAAAGTCCCTCTCCAGCTTTCTTGTAGGCCCCCTTTAAGTACTGGAAGGCTGCAATAAGATCTCCCCAGAGCCTTCCCTTCTCCAGGCTGTCCAGCCCCAACTCTCTCAGCCTGTCTTCATAGGAGAGGTGCTCCACCCCTTGGGTCATCTTCGTGGCCCTCCTCTGGACCCGCTCCAGCAGCTCCATATCCTTCCTATGTTGGGGCCCACAGAGCTGAACGCAGTATTCCAGGTGGGGTCTCACGAGAGCAGAGCAGCGGGGCAGAATCACCTCCAGTGTGCTCATGTCACCCTACAATCTGATCTGGGTGGTGTGAGTAGGTAAATGGGACTGGCAGCCTGCAGCGAGAAGTGGCTGAGATCCCCAGGGCATCACTTCTGGGTGCCCTGCGCTCCCCGGGGTACTCCTGTGTCCACTGCCTGTTTGTGGAAAAGGATGGGCTGCAAAGAAATAGTCATGGTTTTGGGGGTGAGAGGCTGAAGTCAGGTTTTTGGGGGGCTCTGTGGGGAGCCCAGCTCATGCCACATGTGCCAGGCTACAGTGAGAGACACGGGGATGCCCCAGCCTCCCAAATTGATGTTTCTTCCCCACTGTTTCCCCTCCACTGCAGAGACTCCGGGCCTGGAGGAGTGTGGCCAGCGAGCCAGAGCCCTGCTGGCCCCCCCAGCGCTGCCACAGCCTCAGGCACTGCTCCTGCGCCAGCTCACCCTCCACTTCTGCCATCTCTGCCAGGGCACCCGTAGGAGCCGCCTCTCGCCCCGGCTCCTCAGCGAGCTCTTCGGGGAGCTGCTTCTCTGCCCTGGGACAGCCAGGTGAGGTGCCCCTGCCATGCACGGGACGGGGTGGGTGAGAGAAGGGTGCCTGTAGCTAGGCATGGGCACACTGGCCCCCAACCAAGCTGGTTTTGCTGGATGACAGCCTGCCAGTGGCTCAGCCCCGGAGTTTTCCAAAGGGGGAGGCCATGGCTGGGAGCCTCCATCCCAACTGTGATCTTCTGACGTCACACCTGTTCCCACAGTGACCAGAGAGACTGTGACACAGGGGACTGGGATAAGCAGCGTCACCCTAGTTCCAGTAGACATCCATCGGGGCTGCTGGCTCCTGTCCCAGGGGCATGCGGGTGTTCGGGATGGGGTTGGGCTGCTGGCACCCTCATGGACCATCCCCTTCTCCCCACAGCACTGAGGCGAGCCCCGAGCTCCGTGCAAAGATCCTCGAGTCCCTCATCGTGGCTGGCGAGGTGGCAGAGGCACCGGCAGCCCCCGGTAAGAGATGCCCAGCTGGTGGTGGAGGGGGGGCAGCAGAAGTGAAATTTGGAGAGACGACAGCAGCAGGTTGTAGGACAGTTTCGGTGGCTGGTGCGGTGACGGGAAGGCGTCCGTGTCCCTGCAGCAGTGCCCAGGGTGCGCTGGCTCTCTGGCCAGGCATCGTGTTCCCATTTCCCTCCCTTCTTTCTTCCCAGAGAGACTGGTTTTGGGGAATTTCTTTGCAGCTGTTTTCTTGCTTAATGTCTGTGTCACTGCTCTTTGGTCTTGGTGTGGTGCAAGCAGATCTCGCTCCCCCGTTTTGGGGGCTCGGTGTGTGTGGGTGCTCTCGGTCAGGGGCTGCCGCGCAGGGTGTTTCGGTGAGCAGGGATATGGCTGCAGTCTGGGAGGAAAAAAAACTGCCAACACAACCATAAAACAGCAGGATGGTGCTGGCTACAGGATGAAATGCGGCTTTGTGATTTTTGACTTGCATTTAGTTTCCATGTGTGCAGAGTCGCACTGCGTCCATCGGTTCATGTCCCATTGATGTCCAAAACCGGAACGCGTGCCCCTTGTACGCTCTGCAGCGCTCCAAGGATGGGAGGCAGCGGTCAATCCAGGCAGGGATGTACCTGGGAGGAAGGGAGGATGCTCAGAGCAGCACAAACTGCAGACCTTGAGGACCACAGAGGTCTATCCCTGTGGGATCCCGTCTCCCAGCAGCTGCTGAGATCAGCTGTGTCCCCATACCAAGCTGCCCAGAGCCCCGGGAGACACAACCGCTTCCAGCCCTCCTTCTTGGAGATATGTCGGCGTTGGCCCTGGTGAATCCTGTCTCCTTGTGATATATCGGGGTCCTTGTCATCACCCTGCCTCCCTGGGGGGTGGCCGGGCCAGGCAGGATTACAACTCTTAATGTTCCTCATAAATCAGCCCTTTCAGACCTGTCACCTTATTATTGCTCTCCCCCAAGCTCTCGCCCACGAGTTTGTCGAGATCCATACAGCTCTTCCACTTGCTGATCCAGATGTTGGGCAGCTGCAGCCCAGCAGTCCCCAGGGTCCCCATTGCTGTCCCTGGACCCTGCACTGTCACCAGTCACTCCCATCCCAAACTGAGTGGAGGAATTGGGCAGGACTCCAGGGTCCTCATCTCCTTCTGGGTCAAATCTCCTGTATGGGCACATCCTGACGTGGGCACCGCACAAGCATGGGGCAGGGCATGGGGCACCTGGGCTCCCCGCCCGACAGGCTGCCTGTGGGACAAGTCCTGCCGCCTCCCTTCTCTTCCTACCTAAAATCGAGGATATTATTACTTGGCTGTCATCACATTAGAATGTTGGGAAGCTTAATTAAATGCCTGCAAAGTGTTGTGGAGAGCTGCAGATGGAAGGGGCTATATATAAAGTGCAAAGAATTATTATTAGCAGTGGGGTCCGTGCCCCAGCCCTGCTCCCACCACCCCGACCCCGCTCCCCCGCTGCTCCCACGTCCTGGCACTGCGATTATTTTTGTGCGCGTGTGGAGTTGTGGTTTTATAATTATACGTGTAAAATTGCTATAAATACCTTGCAATAACATGGCGGGTGTGCGCTCATAGCACGGGAATAGGAGTCGGTAGCTGACACGGAGGAAACCATGGTATGACCTCATTCTGACTCAGGCATAAATATACCTCGTGCGAGCGGGCAGCTGGGGGGTTTTGAGGCAGCCGGAGGGGTTTTGGGGGCTGCAGGGACAGCAGCTGCCTTGGCAGTGAGGGTCGTATTTTGGGTGAGATCTGAAGCTGCCTGCTAACCCCAGGGAGGCTCCTGCAGAGTCGGGGTCCCTCCTCTCCCATGTGTCCTGGGGCTGATGGAGGAGGCTTGGATGTGAAAATTGTCAAGAATAGAAAGGTAAATTGTGAAATCTGGTGCCTGGAGGGGCTTCCTGGGGCGGATTTGCCATTGTTGTTTGCCGCATCCCTTCCCGCACGCACCCGTTCCTCTTGGGGGAGTCTCTGCAGCTGCCCGTGGACGAGCTGCGAAGGAGAATGGCATGGGATGGGTCCATGCTGGCTCCTGAAAGCTCTTCCCAGCGACCAGGAGTTGCAATGGTGGGGTCACACTGGAGGCACCAGTTTTGCATGGGGCCATGCACTGACTTGCACAGGGCAAGGCCACGGATTGGTGCCAAAGCCAGGATGAAGCCTGGGGCTGTGTGGCCACATCCAGGCCACCTCAGTGGGCTCTCCAGCGAGCCCCAGCTCAGCCCAGGGCCATGGGGGGATATTCCTCAGCCCCATGGGGACGTGGGGGGCACACAGAGCCCACAGCAGGATGTCAGAGCCCGGGGGAGACCATTTCCCAAGTGGGATGAGGGGGCAGGGGAAGGCGAAGGGAAGAAGTGATGCAAATATCAGCTCAGCTGAAGGAAGATGACTTCATCTCCTTTTCCTCTCCCGGTGCTATTTATAGCCACTTTAATTTACTCCCCTTTGCTTTATTATCTCTCCAGCAAGCCGTTAGCCCTCAGCCAGCAGGATGCCTTTACTCACCACACAGCACAGACTTGTGCAAAAAAACCCCAAGCAAACCACCATCAAAAAAAAAAACCCCAAAGGCAGGGAAAGGCAGCAGAGAGCTGGGGGCAGGAGCATCGCTGTCCTGTGGCACAGGTTTCTGGAGAAAATGAGAGGATTTTGGCTCCTTTTGGGGAAAAGCGTGAGAATTGGGCAAGGGAGATGTCTCCTTTCCTCCTTCATAGTAGTGGCTGGAGGGGACAGGACGAGCGGTGCCAGGGTCCCCCCCTCATCCCAGGATGGGGACTGCTGGAACCCACTGAGGCAGGCACCCCCAGCAGCGCCAGGACCCCCAGCAGGGTGGAGATCAGGCTCCAGCACCCAGCCCAAGCACCTTGAAAACACCTTCCCGAAGAGCAGGTTTGGCAGCCCCATGTCATGGGGAAACTGAGGCACAGCCTCCCCATGGAGTCACTCTCCCAGCAGCTCCCAAATCCAGCTCCTGGGGGGGGTCAGTTCCCAGATCCCCAGCCCTGAGCCCAGCACCACGGCACCCCGCACCCCAGTGCTCAGCAGGGATGGAGGCCGTAGGGCTGCAGTGGTGCTGGCGGCGGGTGACGTCCCGTGGCATCTCGTGACGTGACACACTGGGCACTTCCCAGCCCCAGCCTCACACGGGTGCCTCTGTGACAGCACTGCCGCCGAGCAGGACTGCCGTGTGACACTAAATTAGAAGTATCTGGCTTTGAAGCTTTTAATTAACATTTTTGCTGTTTGTTATCTTCTGAATCCAAGGGAAAAGCCCGTCCTCTCATTCTTCCCAGCTCCGCATGTCGGCGTGTCACGGCAGACGTTGCTGACTCGGATGTGCAGGGGGTTGGGAGGGAGCAGAGGGCTTGCCAGGAGGTGCCAGCCCGGGCGGTGCAGACCCCTGCCTGCCCAGGATTCTGGGGATAACGTGTCCAGGTGCTGCCCTGCTGGCGTGGGAGCATCCCCCCGCAGCCGCGAGCATCCCATGCTGTGGCCTGGTGCGTCGGCCGCGTGGTGCCTCTGGTTTGCATCGCCCCTTGGTGTTTCATCCCGTCCGGGCTGGTGATGGGGAGGCAATGGGCTTGTTACCCACTTTTCGGGTATCAGGATGGGGAGGAGGTTAAATGCAGCCAGGAAAAAAAACCAACCCAAAAGCCCTGAGTGGAGGGTGGTGTGGGGAGGCCATGGCCAAGTAGGACCCTATGCTGAGACACCTGGTTCTGCCTCCCCTGATGATCTGCAAATAATACAGAGAAAATAAATTAATGCTCTGGAAGCGATGGCGGAGGGGGGTAGAAAAAGGAGCAAAAGCCTACCTAGTGATGTAGAGCAGCTAAAAATAACAGACCCCCAAAGGCACGGGGAGAAACACAGCAAGGATCCACTCTCCTGCCAGCCCAGAAGGCAGCCTTGCACCTCTCCAGCTGCTCTGGCCATAATGCAGCCAAGTCCAGTGAATCTGGAGATGGGGAAAAGCCTTCAAGATTGGCGGTGGCTGAAGATGGGGGGGGTCCCCCAAGCACCCAGGGTGGGTGCCCAGCTGGGAGGCAGCCGCTGCCTGACCTGCTTGCAGGCAGGGATGCTGCGGGGAGAACTAGGGGTGCTGCCTCCGCAGCTAATTTTAGCCCATATTCAATTAACCATGGAGCGGGAGGGGATTGTGGCATCATGGCAAGACCAGCCTTTGCCTCTCCCTGACCTGCCCCACACTCGCTGCCAGGAGGGCTTGGAGGAGCAGGAGCAGGGGCCAGGGCAGACCCTCACACCGTGATTCTGGGCTGAGGAACTAGGAGTGACCCTGTGCCGCAGTCCCCTTCCTTCAGCAGGATGTGAGGGGCTGGGACAGCCCGGGAAGGATGCCTCGCAGCAGCCTGGGGACATGGGAGTGTAAGGCCTTCGTCAGCATCTTCCCATGCCTCAGTTTCCCCTCTTGGCTGGCAGAGGTGGCCTTTGCCAGTGGGGTTTCGCAGGGTGCCTGTAATGCTCCGGGCAGGCCTTTTCCCAGCACACCAGGGCTCTGGAATGCCTTGGGGCAGGGAGCAGTGACACCCAGCCGGGGATGCTCCAGCCAACCCAGACCTGCCACGCAACCCAAGGCAGCCCTTTTCCTAGGGGTCACCAGCTCTGACCCCTTCCCATCCCCAAGCTCTGCAGGTGGCCGTGGCTGGGCCACCGCTGGGCAAAGCCGGGGCATGAACAACCACATCACTCCGGGACCAGCAGCTTCCCGGAATGCTGTGGGGACGCGGGGTGACAGCCCTGTGGTCCCTCTCTCCCCACGGCAGCCACAGCCCAGCTCCACCAGTCCCAGTGTCAAAAGCACGGCACGGTCCAGCCCTCTCTGTGACAAGGGGATCAGCTCCCAACGGAAACATGGCTCGGCTGGGATTGAAACCCTTTTCCTCCCTGCACTGTGTGGCTGGAGCTGATAACAGGCTGGATAACCCCAAGCATTGTGTGTGCCGCCGGCCCATGACCCACTGGAGGTTTCGCTGCCAAAGAGGAAACGCGGCCGCTTGGCTGGCCGGGATTTGGAGGGAGCGTCCATGTGTGCCAGCGGTGGGGCACTGGGGCTGCCCTGCCATCTGGGCAGCTTTCCTTTCTTTTTGCGGGCATATGAAGTTTTGGGATGGCTCCATCAACCCTAGCTGGTACAAGCCCAGGCCACTGTGTCAGGACACAGCAGCTAGCTCTCGGCTGCATGGCTGTGGGAGCTGCTGGCCTGGAAAACCCAGGGGTTCAGGGAGGTTGTCTGGCACGGCCAGGCTCAGCCCTCGGGCTTTGCAGGACTCTCTGGACCAGGCTTCTCACCTGGGACACCGATGCTGGAGGTGCCAGAAAAGAGCAATGCTGCCCACAGGGGATTTCATGCTGGAGCTGGAGGGCTAAAGGGTGGCTGATCCCTCCATGATCCCACCTGGACCCTGCCTCCTCCAAAAGCATGCCGGCTCTGCTCCGAAGGGGAGGCAGGCTGTCCGGCACACACGCCCGAGCGGCTCTGGGGAAAGACAGGATTTGTGCTTCCAGGAGGGACAATGAGTCACGGGGGAACGGCAGCACCGTGCCAGCGGCTGAGCGCGGGACCAGGCTAAGCGGCGACTGTCGGCTGCTATCCAGGAGGTCAGGCAGAAACGCTCTCACAGGCCTTGCCCGGCTTTAAAATCTATTAACGTCATTCTGCCATTCGAGCCGAGAGCCGCACAGGCAGCAGAAATGTTTGGGCACGGCTCAGATCAGAGCAGGATTTCAATTACAGTAATCAAAGGTGACACAGATAAGAAACCCCTGGTCTATGAAGCCGCGACAGCTGTCCTCTGGCTCAAACCGGCACCCATCCAGAGCAGCTCCATCAAAACCACTGAAGTGGCACCAGGGTAAAATTGGATTGCGAATCCATTTTCATCTGCCGTGGTGGAAAATGCTTTCCCTGCACTCCTTGGGGGAGAAAGCCACCTTCTCCAAGCAGCAGCAAGGGGAGAAGGTGCCAGGCATGGAAGAGGGGACATTGCCCCCAGTAAAGGCACGTTTGTGGATGATGGAGGCAGTGGGAGGAACCGCTGAGATGCTGGAGCATTGCAGCTCTGCCTCCTGCTTTCCCCTCTGCCTTCAGCCCAGCCCTGTGGGGATGCTCATGGCAGATGCAGGGATGCGCTCAGCTCGATGCTAGGCTCCTGGAAAGGATGGGCAGCCCTCTGAGCCCTGCAGCCAGAGCACCCCAGACTGTGCTGCAGGACAGACCCCCCAGCAGTGCTGAGGAAAGCCTGGGGAGAGGGTCAGGAAATCAGAGGGGGAGAAGAGCCCCGGGGTGAGCAGGAGCTGGCATCCTTCCCTCTCATCCTTGCAAGTGCCTGACTTGGTCCCATTGAGCAGTGCCATGGGCATGCTTCCAGCAGATGACCTGCTGTTTGCACTGGCGGAGGCCGTGTGGGAGCACAGGGTGAACATGTCGGGAGCGTGCCCACCCTTCCCACTGGCCGGGGAGGATGCTCACAGGGTGATGCCCAGGGGAAGCCACCTCTTGCTCCTGCCTCTGCGTGTCCCAGGTCAAACCCCCCCAGTGCTTTTGTTTCCTATAGTTGGGATTTGCAAATCTGTCAGGTGGCAGCAGGGCGGCAGCACCGTACAGCCCCATGCACCCCAGTGCACCGGCCGGGCTCCCCTGCCTGCTGCCTCCGACCCCCTCACCCCTTTGGGCTCCCACTCCGGCTCCTCACCACCACCCCACAGACCCACTGGTGACCACCACCACCTGGATGTGGCCAAGCCATGGGGGCACCCCTGGGATCCTGGGCACACAAGGGGCCCTTTCTGCCCCTGCCCTGGCATGGCAGGAACTGGCCAAAACACAGCGGCTCTTTCTGCATCCGCTGGCCCCACTCCAGCCTGGCTGAGTGTCAAACTCCCGGCCATGGCGTGTCCCCCCCGGTGCCCCCAGGAAGCGCAAGCCCTTTCTCGAACACTGGGGGTTTGTGCAGGGCGGCGGGGCTGAATGGCGGGTCTGTGCCGGGCAGGGGGGAAGGCGAGCCGCTTGCCTCATCTGTTTACCTGGAAGTGGAGATCGCGGCCAGGCCCGGCTGCTGCTGCAGCGGGCACTCTTCTGCTGGAGCTAATGAGACGGGGAGTGCTGCGCTGCATCCATCTCCGGGCATCCCACGGCGGGGATGTGGGCAGGGACCTGGTGGTGGTACTTCTCTCCCTCAATGTGCCCAGGTGGTGCCGAACCTTCCTGCCTGCTGTGGGCAGAGAGCTGGAGCCCAGGGAAGGATGCGGGGGATGAGGGCCAGGCCACCAGAGAGGTGGGCGATATTGCTGGCCATCCTCTGCCCTGCAGCACCACTGTGCCCACGGCTCTACAAGGTCCCCCCGCATGTGTCCCGAGGCTGTCTGAGGTGTCCTCACACTGTCCATGGGTCTCCTTCCCCTTGCATTGTGCCACTGGACTGGCAGAATCCCCATCCCGGCTACGTCTCCTTCTGCCACCTGAGTCCCCACCAGACTGCCAGTCCCCATAGTGTCATTGGTCTCCATCCTGACCACGTGTCCCTGCACCATCCTCTGCTCTGTGTACTGGCTGTGGGACCCCACGTCGGCTGTGGATGCCTGCACCAGCTCTGTCCCCATGCAGGCGGTGTGTCCCTGCACCATCTGGGTCCCTGTACCAGCAGTGTCCCCAAGGGGACACAGGAGCCACTTAGCAGCTCCAGGAGAGAAGGTCCACCATGCAAGTGGGTGGGTTTTGTCCTTGTGTGAGCCGGGACTGATGGCCATACACAAGCTGCCGGGGAGGGAAAGGGGACGATGGCGTCTTCGTCAGCACGTGGATGCGCGGGGATTAATGAAGCCAGCTCGCTGTCCCCATAGTTCAGGTTGCCTTATCTGTGTGTATCTGTTCCTACCCGGCCACTGCTAGAGCTGCTCCCGATACCGCACAGCTAATCCCAGAGGCTGCCAGGTAGGGCAGGGACCGCTGCCTCCACCCACACGCTGCCTGCACCCACAGGGACAGCTGATGCTGGAGATAACCAAAGTCCGAGGGCAGAGGTGCAATGAGTTTGGCATTCTCAGTGTCTGGCAGCAGCGCGCTCAGGGTGGGAGGCAGGCGCTGGCACTGCCTCTTATCCTGGCATCAAGGCTCAGTGACCTTCCAGTTCTCCCAGCAAAGCTGCGTCTGCCCAGTTCATCTCCACCCATCAGCTGAAAGAGTTACTGCCCCTTGGCCAGGGCTCAGGGACTGCACCAAGTCTCTGGGAGCTTGTGGCCATGCTTTGGGGTGGCCAAACAGATTTCTCCATCTTTTGGATACTTTTCGCATTTGGTGAGGGGTGCGGGTGGCGAAGGAGCTGGGGTAACCACAGAGGCTGGCATCTCGCCGAGCAGTGTGGCACCACGTCATCCTCAGGAGACATGAGCTGCGGTTAGACTGTTCGACCTCACACCACGCAGACGTGGCTGCAGTATCCTCGCTGAGCATCCTCGGTTCTTCCCAAGTACCTGGAGGGCCCACGAGTCCTGGCTGCCCGTCCCTGGTCCTGTCGGTAGGGTGCCCTCCCACTGGCCTCTGGCACCCCTCATTCCTCCATCCTGCCTTGGCCTTCATGCCCTGGGGCGGGAGGAGCATCCGGGGCTGTGCTTTGGCATCACCCCAAATTTCCGACCTGGGTGTGCACAGTGCCATGGCAGAGCCTTTATTTTTTCAGCTGCTTCCCTGTTTTCTTTGCAATCGGGCTCTTTCGCTGGCCGATGGCTATCGCGGGGGTCATTTGGGGAGGCCTCAGTGTGCCGCTGAGCAAGCAGCTTGCAGCATGGTGCCCAGACCGAGGACCTCGTGGTGGCCTGTCCTGTCATGTACTCCACATCTCGGATGGCTCTGACCCTCCTTGGCCATGGCACAGAGGGAAAAAAAACATCTGACCTGGGCTTAGGGGGAGAGAACCGAGCGAAATGCCTTCTGTGAGCCGTGCAGGGCAACTTGAGACAAAGCCTGAGGGAGTTTGAGTCTCAGCGAACCCCAGCAACCATCGTGTGTCGGGGCAGTCGAGAATATCCCAACTTTGTTGCGGCTTTTCAGTTCAGTAGCCAAATTTTGATGTTCCCCACCCGCTCCCCTCCATGAACAGCCAGCCGCTCGTTGCTGGCTCTGCTGGCCGATTTCTTCCATTTGAAGAAGTGCTGGGAAGAAATTCATTTGGATCAAACCGGAGGGGGTTTTGGTAATGGAAAACGCCCCGGCCGAGCTGGCCCTGCCCAAACAGCCTTGCTGCGCCTTCAGCAACGGCTGTAACCCGGGAGTCGCTGCACGTTTCTGAGCCGAGCTCTGCTCCGCAGCCTCTGACAGCTGTTTCTGCAAGAGCCTTAAACTGAAACATCTGGAGCGTTTCAGAAAGAGAAACCTGAGTGTTTTGAGGTCCAGAACAATTCAAAAGATCTAAGACAAATTCATGAGCCATCAGGCTTGACCTGAATCTGGTCTTTTCAGTGAGGAAGCCAAAAGCCCTCGTCCAAGTTGTTTCCTCCCAGCTTTCAGTGGGATTAGAAGCATGGTGTCCTGCACTGGCAGGCATTCCCCATGCCGAGCACATCCAGCCCCCGAAATCCCTTAATGCTGGCCCCAGAGTCCATCTCAGCATCCCGACACGTGCTGCTGCCATCGCTTCCAATTTAGACCTTCTCGTGGCAGAGATGGGTACAGAAGCACTTTGCAGTATGGCACTTCCCCTCCCCAGGAACTGGCACCGGCGCTTGGCTCTTCTCGCTTACCAGCTCCAAGGAAGAGCAAGGAGCTTGAATTACTTTTTTTCTGAGAAGAGTGGATGTGGTTTTTAAAAAGATAAGGAGCAGTTGTTCTGCTCTGCTGAGCCTTTTGCCATCTGGGAACAGCTTCTGGTTTCCTTTGGATGCTTCTTCCATGGGCAGTGTCGGCAGGGCTGGGAGAGGGATGAGGGCATCGCTCAGACTCCCGAGGATGGGAAGGGTGAGGAGATGGAGTTGGGGGGACACACAGGTCTGTCCCCATGTGTCCTCTTTGCAGGGATGGGGGAAAGTCAGCCTGGGCAAGTGGAGAGCTGGTTTAGGGAAGGGCTTGGAGCAAACCCTGCTGTGCCGGTCATGGATGTCCCCTGGTCAGCCCCTCCATGTCATGTGCCCACTCTACCTGAGCTGGTGCCTGCCCGCAGTGATGGCCACAAGCTCCCACGGCTGCTGCTTCTCACAACGCGTCCTCCAGCCCAGGGGTGGGGAAAGCCACGGCTTCTCCATCTTCCCTCATCTTCCCCTCCCCAGGAGAAAGGTAAAAACAAAGAAGTCAACGCCAGGGCTGGATCACCTGAGGTCTAAAGTGGGGGAGAGCTCTAACCCCAGCCCCCTTTGTGAGGTCTCCGGTGTCTCGTAGGGGGTTGTGCTCCTTTAGCTACGTTGTCCCCAGGGAGGCCACAAAAAGTGTACCCCAGCGCTCCACTGTCTCTTCCCACAGAAGATGGGGGAGAACTGGGTCTCTTGGGCACAGCATTCTCCCACTTGGAAAACACCCTGCAGGGCTCAGCTGGGGGTATGGGCATCATCTCCCATGGCCCCGCATGGCTCTGAGCTGGTCGTGTGTGTGCCGTGTGTTGGGGTCCCCCTGGTCCCTGCCAGCTGCTCAGTGGCTCCATGCCAAATGATTCCTACATGGTGGCTTTGATTGGTGTCCCCATGGCTGACGCCTGGTTTGAGGTCACACTGCTGCCCGGGCAGCCCGTACCATCCTGAGCATCCAGCACTCGAAACCACAACCTCTGGGTGAGCATCCTGCCTGGAAAGGCTGCTCTCTGCAATTAATCCGGGCACGGTTTATGCTAACGACTCTCCCCACTTTAAATTATAAATGGCCCTTGGCATGTGTGCACACAAACACACGTGCGCGGTGCAGAGATCCTTTAAGGCCATCATTAGCCGTAATTAGCGGGATCTGTCACTCATCTTTGGCAGTTAACGATGAGCCCTGAGTCAGAGGAATCCGGCGGCAGATAAAATAAACACGATTTCAAACAGTTTGGAAATAACAAGCCCTCATTAATCAGACAAGCCCCAAAGGGAAGCGCTTGGAAAAGCAGCGGCTTCTTTGCTGTTGCCGAGAGCGGGGCTGGGTGGGCTCTGTGCTAGCTCCCCTGTCCCATGCCCTCCCCAAACCCCCTCTCCAGCAGGAGCGGGAAGTAGGATGCTTTGTCGCTCACTGACTTCATGGCAGGGCTGAGGTGTCAGAGCCATCCGCTTGAGCAAGAGGCCTGAAAACTGGTAAAACCCACCCAAAAGGGCTCCTGCACAGCCCCTCTCTGGGTCAAAGCAGTCCAGGCAGGATTTGTCCCCGAGGTGCAGTGGGGGTGGTTGCCAGTGTCCCACGGCAGAGCAAGGGCTCAGCTCCGGGTGCAGACGAAGCATCTCTGGGGCAGCACATCCCACGGCCTCCACTCACCCCAAGACATGAAAGGGTGCATGGGAGGCAGCGGGAGCATCCCCAGGATCTGGCCGCACAGGGCAGGGCAGGGCAGGATTTGGGGAAGGGGCTGGTAGGAGGGAGGTTTCCTCGGAAGCAGGGGGAGCTGGGGGAGGCTTCTGGCTGTCACAGCCACAGCTGAATCACAGCAAATAGGAGGGGAATGGGACATACGAGGCTGGATTATATTACAAAGGAGCAGTCCATCATGGGGTATTTAAAATAATCTGCTTAGATGCACAGTAGCAGATTGGAGCGCTAAGGGAATTGAAGGCGCTGTGGCTTTGCAAGGCTGGATCAGATACTAGTTAAGACGCCGGTTAGGACAGCACATCCCATCCTGCTTCCCTGCCCCAGGGGACAGGCACATGGCACCCGCGCCCCTGTGAGGCCACCCCCGCCCTGCCGGAGAGGCACTCAAGGTGACACTGGCCACATTGGGATGGATGACAACATCCTGTGGCATCTCCCTGGGACAGGTGGCAAGTTTGGGTGATACCAGCACAGAGCCACGGGCTGGATCACACACAGGATGATGGGTTCCCACAAGGGGCCAAGCCTGGAGAGGGGTGAAGGAAGTGTAACGGGTGCTCGGGGGCCCAGGAGATGCTGGTGTACCTCAGCAGCTTCATGCCGCAGCCGGCTGCCTGGTGTAAACAGCTTGGACTGGGGGATGCCAGGAGGGAGCTGCACCCACGCTGCCGACGGATGGCAACTTCCTCTAAGGGCATCCCCGAGACATTTGCGGTGTGGGGTCCCCAGCAGGCTGGGATGGGGTGTCACAGGGGATTGCGTGGGGCTCTGGGTACTTGTTTTGACGGGGGAGCTAGGCTAGGGCTGCTCTGAGGACGGGTGGCCCCATCTGCAGGGATGGCAGCAGGGCTGCTCAGCCCCTGCATGGGCTTGCAAGCCTCACAGCATGGCCAGTGGCTGCAAAGGAGGCGGCTCACTAATGTCACGAGCTAGGGGATCCTCTGCCGTGGCGTCTACGTGGGTAGGAGCGTGGGCTGTCTGAGCATCCCAGAGCATCCTTGCACCACTCCTCTGAGCCAGGCTGACAGCTCAGCCCCAGGAAAAGCCAGATCAGCCCAAGAGAGGGATTTCATTCCAGAGGGATGATTCCTATCCTGGGCAGGCATTCCCCCAGAAGAGCATCCTTTGAGGAGCAGATGGTTTCCATCTTGGGCTGGCAGTCTTGGCACCTCCAGGCTGCTGTTGATGTGAGGGGGTTCAGTCTGTGGTGGACTTGCAGAGCCAGACCCAGCAGCAGACTCTCAGAGCCAGGGCAGAGATGCTGGACATGACCCCAGTGTGGAGCTGCCTGTTGTGCTGCCCATCCCTTTGCTCCCAGGGAGGGTAAGATCCAGCCCACATGCCCACAAAATCTGAGACCGCATGTCAGATTAGGCCAGGGGATGACCTGCCCTCTTCTTGCCCTTAACCTGTGCCCTCTGTCCCCCCCTGACCCGCTGCAGTGCCACGCTCAACGCAAGAGCTCACTCCTGCAGGTTTAACCGCTGTCCCCAGCTCCCCTGAGCATTAATCCAAGGGAGGATTAAGGTAACGAGCTCCTGGAGCTACCCAGCCCTCATGCCTCCCGGGATGGACCACTCTGTCCTGGCCCCAGAGAGGGCACGGTGCCCTGCTGTCCCCCTGGGACTTGCTGCTGTGCCCCCCGAGCCCCCCAACCTCTCCTCCGCCAGCATGCATCTCATCGGGTTGCACAGCACGTTCCTCTTTCCCCAAATTAGGGCCCATGGGCCACTCCTGGGGCCTTGGGGGCTGCCAAGCCTCTGTGACCATCTTCCCCCTGCTCCCTGCAAGCAAGCCTTGGGGCGGGGACCAGGGTGGGTATTAGCTTCTCCCCCCTTCCTCCCCTGTCCCTCAGCTGCTCTGCTCTGGGTCACTTGTTCCTAGATAACTCTGGGTTCGTGGGTTCGTGACAACTAGTTTAAATGCGTGGAAAATACCTTAATCCCTGGTAAGCCCCTGATCCCTGCCTACCTCATGCTCCCCGTGAGAGCCCACCACTCTGGCCATAATCCCCAGGGAGAGGTCATCTGCATACCCTCCAGCCCTGGGACAAGGGACCCTTTCCAGGGCACCCACGAGCTCCCAGGGCTGGCACGTGTGTACTGGTTAGCCTTGCCCAGGGAGAACTCTGCTCACCTGCAGGGGACAGGGACCCTAGAGATGCTCCTGCCATAGGGTGGGATGGCCAGGACAGGGAGGGTCACAAGTGGAGCTGCCACCTCCTGCACCCATCTCAATGCCACCAGCTCAGGAATATGGCTCTCAGAGAGAACGAGGTATCTGTTACCTATTGTTATATAATTATGATTTTTTTTTTCATTTCCATTTGCATTCCTGTATACTTCACAGTGAGCGGAGCCCCTCCACATCACAGCCATCCCCACAAACCCCTGCCCATACCCTGCAGGGAGGCTCCCTGGGACATGGAAATGGAGAGGCCCCCGGCTTGCGGGGTGAACGGGGGCCCAGACTCTGCCCCCAGGCCCATTTCCCTCACCACTGGGAGCTTCTGCTGCCTTCACCTGCCCTGACCCGCGGCCTTGCGAGCTGTAATCCCCCTCCTGCTGCACCCGCAGCATCGGAGGCTGCCAGCGCCAAACCCATCCCAGAGATATGGGGGCACAGGGTGGGGTGGTAATAAACCCTTATGACACCCTGGGGAGAGGAGGAGGAGGAGAAACAAAAAAAAATCTCAGTTTGCAGAAGTGTCCCCTGTATTTATAAGAAGCAAAGACGATGCTGGGATAGAGGCTGAGCTGAGCTTTTAACCAGCCAGATTACACTTAGCAGGAACATTTACCTCTGCCTCTAATCCGCCTGCCACAAAGACTTGCTAACTCCTTCCCGGATTTAACTGGAAGGCTTGAACTCTTCCTGCAGAGGAGAGAGTTAAGCCCAAGCTGGTGCTGGAGGGCTGCGGGGGCCAGGGTCAGCACCCCTCTCCCCAGGCACATCAGGTTTGGGCTGGAGGATTCAGCCCCAGACTCAAATATTTTCCGGCAAGCCGGTCAGTCGGAGAGGGACAGGGACCAGGAGCCCCTCTGGCAACAGGAGCTCAGGGCTGGTGAGCTGGGCTGATGCCTTCAACGTGGGCCTGTGCAGAGTGAAAATGTGGATGTGTCCAAGCAAAAATCGCCGCTGCTTAAATGCAGAGTGGTGTGAGAGGAGAGCTCTGAAGGAGCAGCCGAGCAGGTGCAGCTCCTCTTGTTTTCGGCTGGATTTTACAAGGGTATGTAGCAATAGGACAAGGGGCAATGGCTTTAAACTGAAAGAGTGGAGATTTAGATTAGATATAAGGAAGAAAGTTTTACAATGAGGGTGGTGAGGCAGTGGAACAGGTTGCCCAGAGAAGCTGTGGATGTCCCCATCCCTGGAAGTGTTCAAGGCCAGGCTGGATGAGGCTTTGAGCAACCTGGTCTGGCAGAAGGTGTCCCTGCCCGTGGCAGGGGGGTTGGAACTAGATGATCTTTGAGATCCCTTCTAACCTAACCCATTCCATGATTCTACAATTTCTTACAAGAACAGAAAACAGGGGCAGTGGTGCCCGCTGGTGGGCACCAGCACTGTGGCTGCGTGCAAGCAGGATCCATCCCTTTCTCAGTATTCCCTCGAAGGATGCTTCGCCTCTATGCCAGGGAGGGGAGAGACAAAAATCTCAGCCCTTGGCCCCACAGAGTGCCCCTGCAGCACCCCACAGCACAGCGACCCCCACCACTGCCGTGGGCTGCGGTGTCCTGTTTGGGGATTTCAGTGGGAGGTTTTGGGGCAGGGGGAGAGAGACGCAGCGTGGCATGGGCCAACATCACCGAGCCGGCCAGTGTCAGGCAGCATGCGGCCCCAGCAGCGCTGCCAGCACAAGCCCATGCAATCCGCCAGCAAAGATGGCCTGGCCAGGAGAGGGGCCAGCAGAAGGGCTGGAGCAGCCACCAGTGCTGGCGTGAGCCTGGCTCTGCTCCACAGGACCCGGCCCGACGGGCTGCCTGCCCTCGGTCCGGTGGCCAGGTTTCAGGCTGAGCTGGGAAGGAAGCGTGAGGCAAGAGAGCAGAGCCAGGGCTGAAACCTGCCCTGACTTCTGGGAACCCGGCACTATCGGAAATTTCCCTCCCAGCATGGCTGTGCGGGAAGGGACGGCGAGTCCCCTTATCCAGACCTGGCAGGGTGTCCCTCCATCCGGCAGAACCTCCCGGGGTGTGGGGTGGCGCGAGCCTCCGGTGCAGCCTGTGCCAGGGTGACACGAGTGGCCATGGTGCCGCCACCACTGCCCCGTCCCTGACTCCTCGCACAAAGGCCGGAAGCCAGGCGCAGCCGGGGGGTTTTCCAGCTCGGTCACAGCCCCAGGCACCAGCGGTTTCTGCCACAGTCGGGGCTTTCCCTGCCTTTCGTCTGCCGGCACAGCCACCGGCCCCATGCTGGAACCAGCCTGAGGGGCTGGGGGGTCCCCGGGACATGGCAGCAGCTGTAGCAGCTCCATCAGGGATTAATGTTCACAGCATCACTGTCAAGCGTTATGCTGGGCAGCAGAAAGCACCTGGAAAGAGAAAATCCACCTCGTGCTTCCAAACTCGGAGCCGGGACGGGTGCCGGGCTGGTCCTGGCCCCGCCAAGAGGTTTTCTGCCCTTTGGGATGTGTCTTGGGGCAACTGGCTGCTCCCGCTGCAGGGTCCCAGCAGGGACCGTGTGCATTGGGCTGGGATGGCAGTGGGGGTCTCCTCCAGTAGCATGATCCGGTCTCCTGCGTGCCAGCTTCCAGAAATCACCTGAAATCCTAAGTCAAAGGTGACCCTAGCACCTTGAAGGCATCTATGCAGGTTTCAAGCCCACCTCCTATGTTCGCCCCTGTGGTGGGGGAACTCTACAAATGCCACCAGGTGCACAGGACACCCTGCCACCAGCTCCATGCTGGGATAGAGGTTGTTGCTGGAGAACAAGAAAGCGTGATTTGGTCACCACAGCTTTTGGGTGATGACGATACGTCCCCATGGGACTGTCACCTTCCTAATCAAAGCACCCAGCTCCTGCCTTTGCCGCACTTCGTTAGCTGCTGCCCAGTGGCAAGCGGATCTGCACCATCAGGCTGCAAAGAGCAGGACCTGGCTCTGTAGAGAAGCAGGTTTGCAAGCAGGATGGAGTATGTCCCCCCACCATGCACACCCTGGTCCCCTGCCAGGGCTGGTGCCTGGGGGTGCAGATCCAGGGTTAGATGGGGACCCCAGAAATGGTGAAAACTGGCTCCGGCTGGGGGTTTTCAGCCAGTGCAGAGGCAGTTTAGCAGGGTCCGGGGTGTGCGTGCACTTGTGTGTGTATGGAGCCCACCCCCCTTCGCCACTTATATTCCTCACCCGCTGTGTCTCTAACAAGCAACCCACCAAATTTCAATGCCTTCACCCAAACAAACAGCAGCAACCTCTGGGAAACACTTTTCCCAGGGGCTCGGGGCCAGGGCAGGCAGGGCTGCGGACACCCCCCACTTCCCTCCTCCAGGCTGCTGGGCAGGGGCCAGCTGGGCTCCCGCAGCCCTTTCTGCAGGCAGGGCTAGTATGTTCCTTCCCTACAAGCTGTAGACAGCCCAGCTGCCGCTTACTGTAAATCTGAGTAAGTTCTTTCAGGCAGAGCGTCTGAAGTTCCACAGGCAGCGAACCGACTTTATCCTTCTGGCACAACCATCCGCCACAGGCATCTCCCATTTCCAGCGTGCCTCTTGGCTTTCCCTGCACCACCCATCACGTGTCAGCCTCCGTCATCGGTGCGAAGCCGCTTTCCCAGGGCTTCCCCACCTTCCTGCAGGCAGACGATGTCTCAGGGAGAAGAGCTGTGTCCGCAGTCACCTCCCTTTGCTTTGGCTCTGGGTGTGCAGGAAAGCTGGCAAGGAAGGATGCTGGGGCACTTGGAGCTTGCCAGCACGGTCTCACAACCCTCTGCCCAGTCATTCTCTTGCTGCTTCTTTCTTCCATCGCTGCCCTCCGGCCAACGGCTGCAATCTCCAGCGGAGGGACAGAGTGATTTTTCTGCTTTCTTGGATGAACATGAAATCTTTGGCCCTGTGGTGGCCAGTGGATGAACCTGAAGGACCACTCAAGCATTTCTTCAAGGGCTTCAGTGGAATTTACGTCATGAAGATGCCTACTCCAGCCCTCTTCATGGATGGGCAACTCCAAGCACTGGGAAAAGGCGAGATGTGGCTTAACCAGAAGAGTTTCTCTAAGCCCTCGGATCACATTTTGCATTTCTCTCCCTTACCCACAAGGATTTTCTCCCTGCCCTTGTTAAGTGAAAACCACTGAGGGTCTCGTGTCACCAGTGACTGCGAGACTTGAGGCTGCAAGGACCGTCCCACACCTCGTATCACGTTTGCGCCCTGAGTCCAGAGGAAGGTGAGGCACACACTGGAGATTCAGCCCCGTCAGTAGAACCACCAAGAAGCAGAAAGCAAGGAACCAAATTGCCCAAGGACAGATCACCTGCCACCCCTGACCCAGCAGCCTGGGAGCATTGCCCCAGAGCAGCCCTGCCAGCCCCACAGTGTCTCTGCATTTGGTTCACCCCTTCCAGCGTGGGAGAGGATGCACTGCAGACACAGGCAAGGGATTTTCCAGGGTGAGACCTTGCTCCTCATCTGTTTTTTTTCAGAAGCAGGCGGCAAGCCTGTGAATCAGAGGTATTTTTCAAGTTGGTTCCTGCAGTGGAAGTGATCAAAAAGTGTTTATACACCCGTCTGGCCCAACGGCTCATACTTATGGAGCAGAAACTTGCTGTCAAGGCTGGTAGGATGTGGTTCCCCTGTGATACGATGACAAGTTTTTAAGAGGAAGATGTTGAGGCTGCAGGTGCCTTTCCAGGGCAGAGCCATGCTATGGTTCAGGCACATTGCTGGCAAGTCACTGGGCCGAATTCATGCTGCCTTTCTCTCCATGGAGGCACAGGAGGGCTGTGTCCAGCAGCAAGCTTTTCCCTCTTCCACTTGCCCAAGAGGGTGCTCCCAGCATCTCCTCCACCCCTTGTCCTCTCCTTCCCCTTCCCACCAGTTTGCAACTCCAACAGCCAATCTGTCAGAAGAAGAGCAACGAAGCTGGTGAAGGGTCTGGTGCACAAGTCTTATGAGAAGCAGCTGAGGGAACTGGGGTTGTTTAGCCTGGAGAAAAGGAGGCTCAGGGGAAACCTCACCTCTCTCTACAACTACCTGAATGGAGGTTGGAGGGAGGTGGGGTGTCTGTCTCTTCTCCCAAGTAACAAGTGACAAGGACGGGAGGAAACAGCCTCAAGATATGTCCAGGGAGGTTTAGATTGGATATTAGGAAAAATTTCTTCACCGAAAGGGTTGTCAAGCATTGGAACAGGCTGCCCAGGGAAGTGGCTGAGTCGCCATCCCTGGAGGTATTTAGAAGTCGTGTAGACGTGATGCTTAGGGACATGGATTAGTGGTGGACTTGGCAGTGTTAGGTTAATGGTTGACTTTATGACCTGAAAGGTCCCTTCCAACCTAAACGATTCTATTCTATCCTATCTCTGGCTCTCCCCACCTCCCCATGGTCCCCATGCTCGAGCAGGCATCCAGAACAGCCCTGCTGCTCCAAGTGAGGTTGGAGGACATACATCCCCACAGGAAAGTCAGGCTCTCCCAGTGGCACCCTCCTCCAGCCCCCAAAAGTGACGGTGACATGAACATTTCTATTCAGACCAACCATTTCTTCAGGCATTTGTAACACCCTCTAATGTGTTTTTCTCTCTCCTTTGGGGTGGAATTATTCTGGCTTTGTGCAAAACCAACTCTGAAGCGCTCAGGGAGTGGAAACCTCCCATTATACTTTTGAAAAAATAATATAATCTTCCCTCTCCTTTTATGAAGAGCTCTCTCCCTGATGGCTCGGGACTGGAGGTAGGCATTTGATGTGGAAATAGCCCTTGCTGAAAGAGCCCTTTTGATGTTTGATTTTCACAGGGCCAACTCCAAACCAACCGTAGGGGACATTGGCCCCAAAGGGTGCCCAGGAAGGACACGGGGCAAAGGAGAGTGTGCTGCCAGACCCTATCCTGCCTGCTGTTTCTCTGAGCAACAGGCAGGTCTTTCCAGGCTTTCAAAGACAATAAAACCAGAGGGATTTCCATTCATGAAAACTGCCCATGGCCTGATTCAGCTCCAGGACCTAAGATGGATGCCCAGCCTGCAGTGAGCTGGTGTGACGGATGCAGCTCTTGGCTGGCCAATCCCATCACCCGCTGGGCTCCCCAAAACTCCTGTGCTGAAATGCACCCGCTGTGGGGAGCCAGGCCATGGGGCTGTAAAGATGATATGCCTGAGCTGGGTGTGTGTGGAGGTGCAGGGAGGTTAGCCAGAGCGCCGCAGACCCAGCCGGCATCCGCAGGCGACAGCATCTCCATCCTTGCGGCAGGGGCACAGGGGCCGGTGAAGTGGATACTCACTTTGGGACCAAGCTTCTGTCTTGGGGTGCTTCTGCTGACAGGGAGCCTGGTCACCCGTTTGCCTCTTCCAGTCTGACATCGGCCCTATCTCATCATTTAACGTTTTTAGTATCCACCAACTTTGCCTCCTGTAGTGCAGGAGCAAGTTTTTCTTTCCTTCCCCTGTCTCTCTACTGTTTTCTCTCATTTATTTCCTCAAAGCACTTTTAAGAGGCTGTTCGTCCGGGAGGTACTGCCTAAAACAAAGTCGTATTGTGTACGTTTGGTCAAAGCAAGATAAGAGTTTCCAAGCACCGGGGCAGTAGAGGTGGCTTCTTCAGGTGGCGGCAGCTCTGACAGAGCACACAGTGTTCGGGATGTGTTAACCCACCGACCGGGATTTGCATAGGTACAATACCCCTCTTCACTTTCTGGCAGGTTCTTGGCCTGGAAACGGTTGTATTAAACCTTAGACCAGTATGTTGGCCCGGTAAACAGTACTGTACTATTTACTTTGTCTCTCCCCTTTTTCTTTTGGGAGACAATAAAGATTTTTTGCTTTGTCAGCAGAAGGCAGGGCAAGTGCTCACCCTTCGGGGCATCCCATCCCCCAGGGAAGCCGCAAGCACACAGCACTCTGGCAGCTGCCGGCTTTGCCTTCTCTCGGCAAAGAGCTCACATCCAGCACGTGTTCGTGGCGACGAGAAACAAAGTTTTTGCACTTTGATCTCTACCAACCTACGTGTTATGAGAGAGACCCAGCCACCTTTTACCCAAAAGCTTCATCCTTGGTAAAATCACAAGATGCTGCTAGTTTTGTCTGAGGTACAGAACTGCCGGACATCTGGAAATCCTGGACATGAGCACTGTGCCCCTGGCACAGCTCAGCCCTAAGGCACATGCTTACCGAGACCGACGACGTTCCTGGGAGGCAGGGATCAGCCGCACACACATGATGCACCATCGCTCCGTGCATGCGCAGTAAAGCTGCTGCTTCCAAACACTCTGGATGCACGTTTAGAGGACATCTGTGCTGCGCAGGCACTGATGGCCTCAGACTCCCAGCAAATGACTGAGGGACGTACCTGGTGTGCTGGGAAGCCAAACTTCACGCTGCAGTGGCTGATCTGCCAGCACATGCCCGCCGATGGCTGTGCCACTGCAGCGGGGACGTAGTGAATCTGTGAAATTTGGGGGGTTGACGGTCAGAAAGTCTCCTCTGGTGGTGCAGAGCGGCGTGGTGGTTTGCAGGGACGAGGGGGGTGTTTTCCTGCATGTTTCTAGAGGATGTCTAAGGACTCCACAGGGCAAGTGTGGCAGCAGAGACATGGAATGAGTTCTCAGTGCCCTAAAGTCCCACCTGTCCTGCAGAAAATTAATATTCCTCTCTTGGGAGCTCAGAGTTATTCAACCAAATTTCCCCTTTGGGTTTGGAAATTTTCAGCAGAGAAAGAACCTTAATACAAAGGACAGACAAAAACAGGTCTTCAAGAAGCTGATCTGCAAGTTGCCTTTGCTCAAGCCCTCCCTGCCCATTGCCTTGGCTGGACAAGGAAGGCATCACATCCATGGGCTGGTTTTAAATGATTATCCTACACAGCCCTGTTTGTTTATTTCCCCACTTAGCGTTCAGAGGCCATTCTTCTTGCACTTATTTACTGTTAAGCAAAGAAAGACAGAGAAAATGATCTCCAAAGCAATAGAGCCATGTTTCCATTTGGGAAAACTTAGAGGGAAAGCGCGTGTAGCTAAGCAACAATGCATGATGGTAAATGGGTTCATCTTCCAAGGCATGAATTGCATGTGGATAACTGCAAGGAAAACAACTCCAGCCAACACGGTGCCGACGTTTGAATTCTTGGCCTAAGCGATTAATAAGAAATGAGATGACTTTTCAATACCCTGAGGGCTCCCTGGGTTGTTACGGGATTTTTTCTCCCGCTTTCAATCTCCACCCAAGGTTTTGGGTGAGAGTCTCCGTTACCGCGGCTGGGCAGAGCTCTAAGTACAGATGCGTTGCACCAAGGTTCTCTAGAACCCAAAAAGCCAGGGAAGGGGACGGGGACAGAGGAGTCCCATGGTAGGACTGAGGATCCAGCCATGAGAAACTTCCTCCTGTGTAGGGCCAGAGCGAAGCTGGCATTCGCTTGTGCGTTAGCACCAAAGCTTGATCTCAACCCCCCCAGCAGCACATAGAGACGGCTCCGCTCACTCATCCTCCCTGTGAAACTAGATCATCTCCACTGTGAGAAGAGTGGAGTGTTTTGTACCGTGGGGTAACATTTTATGGATATATGAGGGTACTAGTACTAGAGTAACATTAGCTATGGAGTCATAAAATTGTTTGGAAAACCAGGACAAGAGAGTTGCTGGAAGATAAAAAAGTGAGGTCAGATTTGGCCAGGGGCGTAACATCCACATCACGTAGCTGCTGGGTCATGGGTGACAGTGCTGGCTCAGCCACGGGTGAAGGGCTAGAGAACCCTTCAGCTTTGCATCCCAGGGCAAGCAAAAATACTGTGTTGAGGGTTTTTTTTTCATAATAAAAGCAGACCTACAGAGTTCAAGCTTTGCATTTGCAGTAGTGACTGATCATCTGGACTTTTCCAGAATTCCTCCTACCAGGAATGGTGCCACCTTCAAACCAGTGCCTGAAGGTCACCAAGCAGGACGCAGAGAGCAGGAACGAGACCTCGCTTTTCCTGGACCCGCTGTTGATTTCCTCTTCCTGCCGCTTGCATCACTGGCTGCGATCAAAACATACACTGCCATGTTTGTTGAAGAGTTAGTGCAGGGAGGTATTGGGATTATTTCTTTCCTCCATGAATAAGTTCTACAGTTCCTCTTAAAATCAGACTTGAGGAATTTACAGAGTGGTTATTGTACATTCCTTGGGAAAAAAAAAAATCTGAGCAAGTAGTTCCAGTGCATTAAAGCAATGAATGGAGGAAGTGAAAAAATATTTTAAATTCCTATACAGTGTAACATTTCAAAAATGTCCTGGGTTAGGACATTAGAATTGGGAGTGCCTTTTTGCTCTCTCTTTCCCCCCCCCCCCAATTTCTCTGAACTTGTTACAAGTCTCCTTCCATTTTGCTCACCATTTCCAAGCGACTAAAGAGAGAGAGGCCTGGAATGATGACAGAGATGTGAAGTGCACAAAGGGACCGGAGTGTGGTCCGATAATTCTGTAATTGGAGCTGCTCGAGGCAAAATCTTTTTCAAGCCAGTGTAAATGGGGATCGCTGAAACCCTTAACAATCGCTCTGTCAGGCTGCTGCTTTAATGGATTGCTCTGTTTAACTCTCTCTGTTTGTCACTGGCAAGATGACAAGAGAAATTAGTGTTCTGGAAAATATAAGGTAATTGGCAGCTCCCCAGCCCGGTTCCACAGCCCCGCAGACCCCGGGGTGCCGCAGTGCCGGAGCCCGGCTCACCGGCTGCTCTGTCGCCTCTGTGGAGGAGGAGGAGGGGAGCTTGCAACCTCCTGCCCTTCCCAGGGATAGGAAGACCTGCAAAAATACCCTGCAGATCTGGGATGGACCTAGTGAAGAGTGTGTTGGGAGAAAGGGGGGGGTCCCTCCATGGCTGTGGGGTCCCTGAAGCACCGTGCACAGCTGGGATCGGGGTGGAGAGAGCACCTGAGTGTCCTCCCAAAGGCAAAGTCGCAAACCCTTCATCAGCTGCAAACCAGCTTTGTCCTCTGCTTTTATACCATGGCTACTTTTATTTTTTTAAGCGGAGGGGGTTAATGTCAGTCTTCTGCGGGGGCTGGGGGCAGGGTGGGAGCACTGGCTGTTAGAAAAGATGTGTCCAGCCTGCGTGTGAGCGCGAGTGTGCGTAAGCGCGTGTGAGTGCGTGCAAGTGTGCACTGCTTTGGAGATGCTCTGACACCTCCATTGTTCGCAGCCAGCCTCTGAAATTTGGCAGCGATGATGGCCTGAGGCTAGAGATGTACCTTTCGTTTTTCCCATGAAATTCCATTCTGGTTTGGCTGAGTTATAAAAAAAAAAAGTTTGAAAATCGCCATTTCCCTTCTGCTGCCTGCATTCCTCAGGAAAACTTTGGCAGCCTGTCAAAACAATAACTGAACGTGAACTTTCTAAAGAGCTGGCCCGGTGCTGTCTGCCAGAGCAGCAATTCAGCACAGCTCAGCGCGGCGTGTCCTTTCCCTCACCCTCCCATGCCCACCCCCTCGCACACCCATCCCTGGGCACCCTTCGGCTCAGATGCATCCATCCCGGGCACCAGCAGGCAGAGCATGGGGTTGGCATACACTGGCTGGCGGCAAAAGCCACACACACCTCCTCTCCCCTTGCAGGACAGCAGCTTTCCACTTCCAGCCCTGACCATTACTCCTGCAATTTTGGGGGTCAGAAACCTCTGAAGCAGTGAGGAAAGGCCAGTCCAAACCTCGGTGAGGAATACTTTCAGTCCAGCTGCAATAACCTAGGTTGTAGACATTCATTTATAAGATTTTTTTTGTAAATGTTATTTCCTATGCTAAAAGAATGTTGTTTACAATGCAAAGCCAAGTGCTTTTAAGTTAGGAAATGCCTAATGTATGATTCCTCGCAAGCTCAACCCTGTGTGCTGGCGTTGTGCTACGAACTTTACGTACGTGAACCCCTATTTCGACCTCTTTCTTTGTCATGTGGGCATGGGAGGGAAGAGGACATGGGCTGCTCCGACAGCTGTAAATAAGACGCTTCCTAACATATAAGTGTTTCATTTGAATGTTTTTGCAGACCACATATTATTCTTTAATACAGGTTTTTAACGCAATGTATAATTTTCAAACCAAAGCACCCGACTTTGGCGCACTTGCCAGAGTTTTTCCTCACCACAGAAATGCAGCTGCATCTGGGGTGGAGCAAGGCAACTGTTTTGCAGCCTGTTAGGACACAAAATGACTCTAAAGCACAGAGGAGGAAGCACAGCCCTTGTTAAAAACACCCATTACATTTCACATGAAGGTGGAGGAGGATGCGGGGAGGGAAACTGCTGCTACTTCTTCACCCCCGCAGGGGTTAATACTCTTAATCTGGTGGCAAATGCTTTGCGGTCTCTGGGGTATTTCCGGGGCTCAGATTGTACAATCCAAGGGAAAGATGGTGCTTGCGCTGTCCCCGTGCTGCCAGCACCGCGCTGGTTCAGGAAGACAGGATGAACCTCTGCCTTTCCCACCACCTCTCCTGCCAGGAAGCCCCAGGTTCAGCTTGCAGCACACTGAGCTGCGCCGAGACCCCAGAAGCAGCGTCTGAGCTAAAGCAGACCAACACTCCTGCCTTCCCTCATCTCCTCGTCACCAGGAGGTGAGAAACAGGCAGGAATAATCCTTTAACTAAACCAAACTGCCACGGCTGGTTGTTCTTGTGCTGTTACTTGCAAGATGTGGCTGCCCCCGTGGGAAGCTGGCCACCAATTATGGCAGATACTCCACAAATCCCAGCGTCCGTGCAGCACAAGGCTAGTAATTTCATGTAGCGTTCTACTGCTGGCCAGGGAGTCATCCTCTCCGAAGCGAACACAGCTCTACCTTCTACAAACTCCCCTCCAGCAGGCCCTGAGCTTGTGCCAACAGTGAAGCTAATATTTGGATCTCGGGAGTGGCCAGGAGACTCCAGCCTGCCCCAAAAATCTCTCATCATTTTAGTGTGTTTGGCTGGGAGTGCTGTGGACTCAGCCCTCCTTCCTTTTCCACCCCTCTGACTATAAAAGCCTGTTGTGGCCTACATTCAGCTGTCGGATATCACATTATCATGGCTCGGCAAAGAGGAAACCAAGCAGTTTGGCACAAATGGCTTTTCTGTGTTCAGCCTGTTCCAGCGCGGGTCCGTTCGGCTCCTCCTGAAGCACATGGAAGCGCTCAAAACTTCTATTTAATCTTGCCTTGAAATGCAAATTGTCAGATGCAAGGAAGTGAAAGTGAGTGAATGCATGGCCGTTGACGTGGGGACATCAGGGAGGCAGCAGATGCTGTGCTCCCTTCTTGCCCTTTGGCCTTGGCATGGGGCACCAGGACCCTTTCTCGAGCACCATGCCCCTGCTCATGCATTGTCATTATCGCCGTTGTTTTATTTCAGTGCTCAAATTTATCTTTTCCCCACTCAGGGTGATCTAGTGCTCAACCAGACCTTGAGCATCTCTGAGCACTCGGTGTGCTCCTAGTTTTCTTTCTGGAGAGATGCACAGGCAGAGGGGATTTTGCAGTAAGGCAGCACATGTGCCTCCCTCACCCCCCCCGGCACACGCTTGCACACAACCGCTCACCCCTACTGCAAGGCAGGCGATGTGGTAGGAAAGGGAGCACCCCGTGCGTGTGTGTTGGGAGCCAAGTAATCCTGGATACATTACAAGCACAGTTTTGAGAAATAAAAACACATTAATATTCTGTTCTCTCAAGGCATTATCCTACTGTTTACCATTACACACAATCCTTTGCCTTAAATTGCATCTTTGATTAAAGCAGCAATGAGAGAAACCAGTGCTAATAACAAAATGTATTCTGCTTTAAATCACTAAAGTGCAAACATCAATAAGCTGTAACCATCAGTGCCGCCATGAAAATCAAGGAAACCACCATGGGAAACAGCAAGGATGAAATCCACTTTGCCAGCATAAAAGCCAAGTAATTAGGTCTTATGAGGGTGGAACTTATAATGAGGTGCAGGAAGGGGGAAAATGAATTTCAACCCGAGCCTCCCTCCCTCCTTCCTCCCCTGCCAGAGCTGCTAATCCAAGTTTGGGGGCTGCGGTAGGGATGGCTGCCCCATTTCTCAGCACCGTGGGGTCTGCAAAGCTGCATCCGCATCTCCACGTGCACCTGCTGCCCGGCCCTTGCAGGGCTGCTCTGCAGTCCTGCCCCGCGCACATCGGTGGGCAGCAGATGGTTTGTACCCACAGCACCAACTTAAATTTCACTGCGAGGGGTGTGTGATTTGGGAGGGGGGGGCATTTCACTTTGAGGAAGCTCAAGCTGATATATTGTATCAGCCCAAGAAATTTGATTTTAAAATTAGAAAAAGGAATTGTATCTGGTTATCGTGGATTAATCAGAGTTTGTGGATGGGGCTATCAAATTGATTTATCTACAGTTATTCAAATCAAAGCCTTGTGCTCCTCTGCAGGTGTCCATCCCTCAAGGAGCTCTATTACGGGAGCAGTGCTGCTCTCAATTGCTTGCCGTGGAAGTTGTGATACATCAGCAAACTTCAGATCCTCTGCACCCAGCTCTTCCTACATACTCTGACATTGGGTATAGCCTCTCAGTTGTTCAGTGTTGCAGTCACCCTCTGCTTCACCTAAGCCAGGAGTATGTTTTGAGGAGCTTTCCACCTGGTGCTAGAGCAGGAGAAATTATTCATAACTTTTTCTTCCACGCTTTAAAGTGCAAATAAAGCGGACAACTTCAGTGCTGGGTTTTCTAACGTTCCCTGACACCTCGGCAGCAGATGAAGGTGCTCGTCCTTCCCTGTGCCTGCAAAACTGGTTGGAATTCTCCAGAAAGGGTTTTTCCTTAATTTCTCAACAGCTGTCATTTTGCCTTTCTTTAAGGATGCTTCGCCGTGCTAAGACCGAGGCTGGCTGCCGAGCTGGCTGCAGTTCTGCCTCCCGCCGGTGCCTGCGGGCTGCGGGCGCAGGGTCTGGCCGTCGGGATGTGGCTGGCAGGCAGGCTGCGGTTCGGTTTCGGATGTGTTTGCAGCTCAGATTTATCCCAAAGGTTGCAAGAGGCAGCCGGCCGGTTCGGTGCCTTTTCCTCTGTTTTTTCCCCCCCGGGTTGTGTCACTAGAAAGAGCATTGGGTTTCCCTGAGGGTCACGTTCTAGTTGGCGGACGGTTACGATGCTCTCTGAAACACGCGGGTGATTACTTGGCGTACACAGGGGGCAGCCGCCGGGGACCTGCAGAAGAGCCCACGCTGCCAGCAGCAGGGCAGGCAGCTGGCAGGTGGTGCGGCGGGGTCAGCCAGCCCAGGCCCCAGCCGGGGACCGGGACAGCGGCTCTACCCGCCAAAGACCCCAGCCCCAGCGGGGGCCCGGCCCTGGCAGGAGGGCAGCAGGCAGGCGCGGCGCTGCGAGGCACCGGCCCGGCGGGACGCGGCCACCCGCGGGTGTTGGCAGGGGCAGCGCTGGGGCCGGCTGTGGCGGGGGGTGCCCGGCCGCGGTGCGAGACCCCCGGGAGCCCGCGCGCCCCCTCCACCGCGTCCCCCTTCCCTGCCTCAGCGCTCGCCTTCCTTTGTCCCGCTTAGTAACCGGGGCTTCCAGCCAATCGCCGTCGAGCCGGCCGGCTTCGCAGCCAGCTGATTGGGTGGGCCGCCCGGAGCCCTCTGCCAATCCCGGTGCTCGCTGCTCTCTCAGACAAAGACAGCAGCTCTGGCAACTGGGCTCCGCTCCCCCCGCCCCCCGCGCGTGCTCCGCGGCAGCAGCCCCTTGGCGACGGGCCAGCCGAGGGACCTACCACCTCCCCTGCTCGCCTCAGAAGAGGGGGGCACGGAGTCGCCAGAAAAGGCCGCGGTAGAGACGGCCGAAGTGGCGAAAGGGAACCAGGGAAAAGTTGGGAAAGCGGGGAAATATATTTTTGGTTTGTGACAATCTTTCTTTCTGGGAACGTCTCACCGGCGTGAAGAGGGACGTTTCCCCTTTCTGCTTTTTTATTCCCACCCCCTCCTCTTCCTCGTGGAAGCGCCCGCTCGCACGCCGCCCCCCCCCCCCTCCACCGTCATCTTTGAAAGGGTTAAAAAGCCGGTGCGAGGCCCCGCCCCCAGGGCCCCTCTCGCGCGGTGCCGGGGGGGCGTGGCCTCGTCCTCGGCAAGAGGCGGTTGGCGACGGTTGGGCCCCTCAGAGCCTCTTAAAATGAAAGCGAGCGGGGCCGGCAGCGCCGCAGAGAGCCCGGGGCCGCGACCTGACGGAGCTGCCCGGGGCTGCCGCCTGCGCCGCGCGGGGCTGCCAGCTGGGCACGGCGGGCCGCGCCGCCGCGGGCTGCACGCCCAGCGCTGAGCCGAGCCGGCGGGGACCGCGGGCCGAGCGACCCCCAGCGCTGCCCGCCCCGCTCGCGCTCCGCGCCCGCCGTTATTGTTGCCCGCCGCCCCCTCCTTTCTCCTCCTCCTCCTCCGCCGGCGGAAAGAATTCATCCAGAGACTGAAATCTCCCCTTTTTATCCGCTTCTTCCCACCCTCCTTCCCCTTTCGTGCTGGGGTTTTGTTTTCCTTTCCGCCCGGTGTTTTAAAAATACTCCGAAAACGGCGATTTTTAGAAAGAATTCAGGAAAGTGGCTTTTCTGTGGAAAGGTGTCTTTTTAAACAAAAAGAAGCATTCTGTATGTATTTTATATATATAACTATCTATCTTAGTTCCTGCAGGGCAGCTGCTGAGGTGGCTTGTGTGGTGGGTTTTTTTTAATTAAGTTTAATTTTGAGATTTTTTTTTAGTATTTTTTCTTTTTTACTAAAAGTGTTATTTTAAAGTGGGGTGGATCCTTCTCGGCTGCTTTTTTTTTTTTCCCCCCCTCTTTTTTTTTTTTTTTTTTTTTTCCCCCACCCCTCTCCATTAAAAGCCGAGAAAGCCCATCTCTTATTTATAAACCTGCCGGGACTTGATTGTCGCGATGTACAACACGGTGTGGGATATGGACCGCGATGACACGGACTGGAGGGAAGTGATGATGCCCTATTCCACTGAGCTGATATTTTACATTGAAATGGACCCTCCAGGTAGGGAGCCGAAGCCTGTGCACCCCTGCAGCGGGTCGGGGCTGCCTTTCGTTCCTGCCTTCTCTTCCCTGCCTGTTCTCCTTCTTCTTTGCAGACTTTTCCCCTTTGGAAAAGGAGGGGGAATCTGCAGAGGAGGAGGGAAAGAAAAAAAAATACCTGTAGTTAAACTTTGATGCCTGCGTAAACTTTTCAGGGACTTGAACCCACTGTCTCCTGGGCAAAAGTATTTTAATACTGTTTTTTTTTTGGGGGGGGGGGGGGGGGGGGAGGATGACTGTGATCCGTGGTGCCTTTTGGGAGATGGAAGGAGGCAGGAGGAGGAGAGCGGCTCACAGCCGCGTCTCCTTTTTTTTTTTAAGTCTTTATTGAAAACCGTATATTTCAGCTGTACTCACTTCTAGAGGAGCGTTTTTATTAGCCTCTTCACCTGTGTGCCTTTATGTGCCTGTTACACTTTGATGGCAGTGATTTACCTACCTCCATTCAGTTCCAGTTTAATTGCTTTTACAGTCTCCGAGACCCTTTTCTTGCCAGCTTTCTCCCAGCATTGACAGATGAGGTGTGTGTTGTCTCTGGATTTTGGTACTGAGGGGATAATACTTGGGAACAGGCTGGAATCCATCTTTGGTGGCACTGTTACTTTGATAATGGTTAATAACCTGGTTCAAAAGGGTTTGGTGCAACTTTTTTTCCCCTTCTGATGGGTTGCCAGTGCTGAAAATTAAGAAATGCTTTGTCCCCTTGCTTGCCTGAAGTTTTTAGATGGGACAAAAAGTTTCTTTTGTGTCTGTAGAGTGAGGAAAGGCTTATAAGAAGAGATTGAGTCTGTCTTTGGTATTGAATTAAAATAGGCATAAATGGGTGCTGGTGAAACTGTATCTATACCTGTAAGAGTCTAACAGGCTGAGGACAGTAAGATAATTGAAGGGCCTTTATGTTCTCAGGTCTCTGATCTGTACAGCCAGAAGGTATGGTAAAATATACATCAAAAATCTTAGCCTGCAGAGAAATTGATAGCAAATAAGTGCTTCTAAGTGGTATCTTCTCTGTGGCATATACTATCAGACTTTCAAAATATGCTTTTCAATCCGGGCTTGAATCGTGGCTTATATCTCCCAAGTGTGGTTTAGTCTCTTTGTTTCAGCGCAGTGAGCTCTTTTTTCTCTCCTTAGGTATGTGGTACTTTTAATTAAAAGAGGAGGAGGTAATCAGCCTGAGATTTTTGGATCTCAAGGACCTGTACTCACTTCCTCTAGTAACTCTAATGCTTTAAAAATTGGACAGATCTCAGACACACAATACTGGCCACTGCTCATTAAATTCTTGTATAGCTGACGCTACCTATTTTTAGATGTTACTCCTGAAAGCATAAAGTTCAGTCAAATCTGTTTGCCTGCTTCTGTGAATTTCAGAGGGGATCTTTCTCCTAAATGCTTTTGATTTTAACTATTCATGAGGTTAGTATTTGTATTTGCTTGTTTTGAGCAAACAAAAACCCAAATTCCATTATAAGTGACTTAAAACAATTGGTGTGGGGTTTTTATTAAAAAAAAAAAATGAAGCCCCTTAACTGGATTAGTTCGAGGTGGCTGCTAAAAAGGTCTGGCCTAACTGAACTGATCAGAAAACAACTTTTCAGTATTTCTGCAGGAATTTAGCCATGCAGCCTTTGGAAATTTACATCAAGAAGTGGCACTTCTGTCATTAATAATGCCAATATTTCTATTGCTGAAGCCCTCTTGTCAGGGTTCAAGGCTCTGCGCGGTCCAAACACCAGTTAGTAAAAGAAATTAATGTTACATGCTGATCCCTGAAGTGTTCACTAACTTTGTCTTTCATATTTTTAAACTGGAAAAGCCAGAGCTGGAAATGATGCATGGGATGGTTCCCATGCGTATGTCTTGATTTCGTAGAACTGTAACTTTTAAATTGGAGAGGGAGGGAGAGAGAGTGTGGCGGAGGTGGTCTGCTTTTTCCTTGTCCAGAGGTGGGGCGGGAAAGCGTTTTCTGGTCTGGGATGATAGGTCATCCCTAAGGGGAGCGTGGAGGAATTTATTTGGAACGCTTAAACACTCGGCATGCCTTGGGATAAAGTCACTGCGTTTGCACCCGGTAACAACCACAACTCCATTTGGCCCACTTCCAACAAAAATTTGTGAAGGTTTTCAGAGCAGCGTTCCCCCCGCGCAGCGGCTGGAGCGCCTGAGCAGCTGAATGGTGCCAATATGTTGTCTCAGCAGTGCACAGACCAACAATCCGTGGTGAGCGTCCCCGCTGCGGAAGGAGGCAGCGCTGCCTTTTGTCCGTGGGACTTGCATGAGGAGATCCCGGTTTGGTCTGTGCGCTGTGGTGCTGGGCATCACCCGACACCCGGAGCCGCGTGTCCCCAACAGTGCGTGACGGCTCGCGATTGCGTTTTAGCAAGTCTGAACTTCAGGCAGAAGACAAAAGCAAGGGGAACGTAATGCGCGCTGTCACTCGTAACCTCTCAGTCAAGGGTGGGGATACTGTTTCTTGTTAAGGGCCAGCAGACCTTTAATTTATCTTGGCAGGTTGTCTTAGTGCCACCTTAGCGTTGCCCAGTAATAATGCAGAAATAAAATCCTGTGATGGCAGGCGGCCCACAGTGCAGCCGTAGCTTCTGCCAGGCCTCAGTGCACCTGCACTGGCTTATCAGCGTGCTCCAGTTTTCTGTCCAGGGTTGTAGGTGTAAATGGATGCTCAGAGCAGGTCCTGAAGCCTCTCTGCTAGAAGGCTTGCTCGTAAGTTCAAAAATAATATTAAAGTTGATGCCTCTCTCGCATGTGAGTTTTCCCCAACTCCAGCAAAGGCAGGGTCAGGCAACAAGGGATTGCTGGCCTTCTGCTAGCTTTTAATCCACCCTAAACATAGGAGTGGGACAGTTTTCCTAAATAGAGTGGTGGAGCTAGGGATTCAGTTCTGCCAGCCCTGTGAAGCACGCCTTAGAGCAGTTCAACTAGCACAGGAGCAACAGTGGTGACAACCAGCAGGGCAACTCCTGTTGCCTAATGCTTTTTTCTTCTGCTTGCCTGTCTTTTGGCATAATAAAACCCATCACTGACATAAGGTAGGATCTATGTATGGCAAATAATACGGGGTGCGACTAAACTTTCAGTGTCTAAAGGCAAAACTGGAACCATCAGTTGCATATAGCTAACCTAGTAGCTTCCAAACTTTCTAATCCCGATTAATTTAGAGTATCATGGCCATAGCAACATCATATGCTGGTTCTGGCATTAGGAAACTGGCTGTCAGGGGTTCATTCATGTGTGTGTTCTTGCTGTGGGTCTTGCTGTCTGACAAGACAAAAAAATAGGTTACTGGATTGAATTTAATTTTATTTAATGACATCTGTTCAGGTCTGCAAAAAGTTGTTACTGCCGTAAGTTAAGTTTTTGAACAGAGGATGTTGAATCGATTGCAAAAGTTAGCAGAGTACCTAAAGCATAACTACCTGTGTTTTACCTCACTTCTAATAAGTAGGACCAAGTAATGTCTTTTCCCTCTCTAGATCTGGGATGTATTTTCAGTTGTGTTGATGATAAAATGTGTAATCACTGAATACATTTTGTCACACTTGGATGAAGATCAGTAAGAGTGTTCCACTGGGATTTCAGACACAGATGTCAGCAAAGATATTTGGCTCAACTACAAATTAGAGGTTAGTTTCATTTGTGCGGGTTACAAAGAAAACTGCAAGTTCAAAGTAGGCTTACTGAGGCAGAATGGGCTGTGTCTGTTTGTGAGCAGGTAACAGTGTGTTTGTCCTACAGCTCCATGAAAGCCACCTTTTTTTAAGCCTGTCAGGCCCAAATATGACTGATTGCTTTATAACTTGATCCAACCATCTTTTTTAAGAATATTACTCTTCCTTGTCTCACGTGCTGAGACTGCCTGTAACAATGCTGTTGTTACAAAATCTTTTAATGGGGGAGAGGGGCAGCAATAATCCATAGGCTGCTTAGGTTAGTCTACTTTGTAAAAGCAGCATTGCCAGTGTATGAGTGAGACAAGTATTCAAGGGGAGAAGTGTATTTATTCATTATAGCTTCTATTTTCTTCTCATATATAATTTGACAACCCTTGTTTTAGGGGAGCGATACTATAATTGTAATTTGGAAAACATAGGGTTCTGATCTGAAGGGCAGTGTTTACTCGGATACTAGTCATGCTGTATCATTATCAATGTTACAGTGGAAACTGAATGTGGCTTCTCAGATGGGTTTTGTGGTATGCAGTAGCCAGATGTAGATGAATGCTACATGTCTATGCCTGACTAGTTTTCCAGTGGGAGAACAGATGCAAATTTTAATGGCATTGTCAGTATTGTCCTTCAACTTATCTGAGCTGACTTCAGAAGCTTATCAAAGTTCTGCTCTTACACATCTTAAAAAAAAAAAAAAAAAGTAGTTCTACTAGTGCATGTAATCAAGACAGTAGCAGTGTGGCAGCAACTGTCTTCATTGCAAATTTAAGTCTTGCTGAAAGTCAGGTTTCCAAAAAAGCAGCTGTTGGGGGTTGAGAGTTTCCTTATTACAGAAGAGAAGTTTGTGCAGACTGTTCTGGGGTAGAGCAGGGAATAAATAAGGCTCATTCACTTGTGTTCTGCGTATCCTGGAAAACAGTTTGAATTGGAATCTCAGCTCTTATGAGCAGTGTGATGTGAAATGCTCATATTCTGTTCTTGTTACACCTAGATTTCTCTACTGGCCTTTTCATTTAATGATTGCTGTAACCATTTTTTTATTTCTGATTGCACTTTCAGGTTGCTTTTGCATTCCTTGCATTTGGTTTTCATTTTAATGGCTCTAACTGTTAAAGAATATCACTCATCAGCTTTCAATTAAATATATGAACATGAAAAATAGCATCATTAATATAAAGCAAAATGATGCTTTGCTTGAGATGGGAGAGCCTGTTTTAAAAGGCTGACATTTTTGTTTATCAGTAGGCTTTCAGATAATGTAGAAATAGTTGGGGTGGAAAGCTTGCTGAAGGGAGTTGTTCATCTCTGTTCTGTAAGGCTGTAGGTTTATGCAAACTAGAACGTAGGAGAACGTTCTGAGAAGAAACTAAACTCTTCCTGTGTTTGAAGGCAAAACCTGCAGCAAGTGTTGTTTCTGCAATTGTTGTTTGGAACAACTTGTGTACTGCATGAGGCCTATAACTCACAGGAATTAATCGCTGTGTGGCTTCCTTCTGCCTCACCTGTTTAAAAGGAGAAGACTCTTCTTGGAGTTTCCTTTGGGGAATATTGTTTTCCCAAGCTGCAGAGTTGAATTCTGTCTTTGCCATTGCCTGCATGATATCTTAGTCCAGAATGAAGCTATTGAGGCTTATCTTTGCTCTACAGCTTGGGAAAACAGAGGCATAGCTGGCCATACACATCTGTGCCCAGTACTAAAGCAGTTGGATGCCTTACATCATCTCGTGTTGGTTGTTTAGTGAGTCACTTCTTGGGCAGAGAACTAGAGAGCACTGGAAACAGCAGCATAAAGAATACTTTTATCAGCATTCCCTGTATGTTTTAAAGCTTAGGCTTTATTATTGTCAAAAATACTGTTAACTATGTTGAAACAGATTGCTGTAAAACTTTGGCCCCGTTAAAGCAGTAGGAGTGTTCTAACTGGATTTTTGGAAACTCATTTTTGTAAAGTAGGTTGCTGAGTAATGCTTAAAGAACAGACTCTGCTCATGTACTAAGTGCCCCTATGGAAATGAGTCAGATTTTTCTTTTTTTTTCTGCTTTTTATCTCATTTCTTCTGACAGGTTAAAATCTGCACAATAGCAAGAATTCACTTCTCTGCATAATCTAAACTACAGCATATGAGCTGGTGCTGAGTCCCCAAGCAATGTTGAGTGGATGTTACCTCTTTAGAAGAGATTTTCATTGTCCTTTATCTTTGCCGTGTCCTTCACTCAATAGACAGAGATTTTGCAATGTTTCAGTGAATATATTCCAGTACCTTAAATTCTTCTAGTTCTTCTGAAGGAAAGTGGCTACCTACAGGGAGTTTTTTAAGAATTCATACAGTTCAAAAGAAGTAAAGTGCAAGTGGTGCCTGTTGTAGCCCTTCCCAAAACAGACTCCAGCTACCCTGCTGGACACTGACCAGCTGCCTAGTGAATCCTGATGCTGAAGCACAATATGCTTTGAAGCTTTCCTGTGGCTGAACAGGATCCAGGTTCCTCTCTGGCTTTGAGTCCAGCAGCACACTCAAGATGGTCACCTTCCATCCAGTGCTCTTTGAAAAAGGAGATTAAATACTTCAACCACTTCAACCTGTGACTGCTTTCAACACTCACCCAGACTCAACCAGTTTTTGTGAACTGGAAAAATGTTATTTTAATGATAGTTAATAGGAATGTTACTTCTAAAGTCAGATATCTCTGAAGCTGAAGCGTGGTTATTTAGAAAAGGCTTGAAAAACATCATGTTAGTTTGGACAAATCAAAAAAACTTCAATCCATATCCACCTTCTTGTTTGTTCTCTTGCTACAGAATAACTTGAGTTTTGGGTTGGTGTCACATTGGGACTCTTGTACTTCAGGTCAGTTTTCTCCTCCCGGATACAAACTTTCCATTTCCTTCTGTTAGCTACTACTTACTCTCTGTTGCTTTCCTCTTTTCCCCATGAAAGAGAAATATCCACAGGAGCCATTTTTTTTCAGGGTTCTTACCTCCTGTAGCCTTACCCTAAATTTCAGCCTCTGTAGTCCCTAAATCTGTTGCTGCACATGGTCATCTTTGCTTTCAGAGGAATTCTTTCCTTCTTTGCATCTGTCCCCTCAAAAAGCCTGAAACCGGAGCTGCTGCAGTGGAGTTAGAAAAAAAACCTGCTGTAATGAGGGAACACAACTCGCTGTTGGGTGTATTTTTCTTTGAGTGTGGGCTGTAGGGCTTACACTCCAACACCTGCCCCAGGAAAATGTTTTAGAGGTGAGACTGACAATATTGTGTATGTAAGTTCTGTTGTCTGTTACAACCTGAATTTGTACATTGCAATTAAGTTTCCCAGGCTGTCAGTATTTATGCTACACTGCTCTGTATCATTATTTTGGGGGCATTATAGGAATCTAGATTGTTGGCCCTCTGAGGAACTGTTCCAAAATATCAAATCAGAAGTCTTTGGGGTTTGTGGCATCTTTACTCTGATTCATCTCCTGTCTCCAAAAGGAGTCTCTCGAAGGATACAAGGAAGTTTGAATCAAAGATGAATGTTTAAGATCCTTTCTCTTTGAAGGGTACAGCATAGTCTCACTGATAGTTTTGGGAGAATGAAAGAAGTCCAAACTGCTACTGTGAAATGGATTTCCTTAAAATATTTTGAAGATCACAGCATACTGGAGTGAGGAGATTGGATGCATTTCTTCTGTTACACCTTGAGATCTCAGCATGAGCAATGGCTGTGCAGTCTGAGCCTGGCTTGACAACTTCATGCCTGCTCTGAATCTCAGCTTCTGCTGAGAGCACTGCATGGGACTGCATTAGTTGGGACTTCTGCCTCAGTGGAACTTCCTTCAAGATCAAGGTTCTTAGGAAAGGTGATGCATGACAAAACATAGAACAGTTTTCCTCTGAATACTTTTCTACCTTCAAATTTCTTCTGGAGTGTTGATTTGTAATCACCTTTTTGCACTTTTTGATCTTGATTTAGATGGCTCTCTATTAGCGATTTAGGTGGCGGTGAAATATTTCTACTTTGGTAACTAGAATATAGTTTGACGTAGCACAAGGACAGGTACTGTATGAGGAATGATTTCACATACTGCTCTGAAAGGTCTGAGCTAGTGGTAAGCTGAAATAAAATGCTGCTTAGAACAGCAAGAGTCACATGTATTTACAGCTGTATTATTTTTTTACGTAGGCTCTTGTGCAGCAAACTTCTCAGTAGTGCTGATTATTTCTGTGAATTTTTTCTCCTGTGAGGTTTGTACCTGACGTCTGAATGGATGGTTAGTCTTTGAAATACCTAGGGAAAACAGCCTTGGGCTGTTTTTGTTTAAAATGACCTTTTCTTTTGGCTTTGGTAGGTCTCTTAGCCATAGTGTGTCACTGCTCAGGCCTGACTTCATTCTTCATCTTCTACAATGAAAAGCTAGTTCTTTGTGCTTGATCACTGTAGCTCTGTGCTTGTCCTAAATCTTGTGTTTTCCTTACTCTTATCCTAAATCTATCTTTATGTATTGACCAAAGAGTATTTAATAATAGCTTTTTGAAGACTCCCTGTTGAGGGGTAGAAAACATGCTATGGTATTTCTTCTGTGAAGGCAGATGAGGAATGGCTTTAGTTAGTAAGTGAAAAGGAGGATCTACTTGCTCCTTGCATTTTATATCTACTTTTATCGTATAGTCTTCTAGACTGTGCATTACGTTGGATACTAGAAAGTACAATTGTTCTTATCAAACATTTCAGGTTTTCATGGACAATAAAATGTCTGCTGCTAACTTTCATCCAAAGAGTTGGTAAAATCCTAGGTCAACTGGTTAGGAGATAAAGCTATTACTTCCTGAAGTGAGCTGAGCATGTGATGCTGGGTACTAACAGTCTTTCTGAGTGATAAAACAGGACAAAACTTCTGAAGCATTGTTATTGGTTTGGTATCCAGCTTATTAGTAGTGTGCTACTTAGGCCTGGTAAGTAAAAGAGGACTTGTCCTTTTCCTCTTCCTCATGTTAACTTTGGGACAGTCATCAGCGCTGTTGGTCATGGAACCTCTGACACTGCTGCAGCTTTGCAGCCATTAGGCGATGGTTGAAAGGAAAAATGTTTTTCATCGAGCAGTGAAAGTAATTGGGAAGTTGGGTTTTTTGGCTTCACAGCTTCATGCAACGTCTGGAATGAAGAGGAAATACGGTGTTACTTTACAATACAGAAGTCAAAGATCTGTGTTGTTTAAACATCTGGCAGCGAGCATCATCTGTTTCTTCTGTCTTAGCCCATGTAGTAACAAACCTTGCAAAGTAGCAAGGGGTGCTTGTGAAATGCCCAAAAGAATTCTGATTTTGAGCCAGCCTCTTCACACACTGTTGTTGTGTCCACAGTTCCGCAGGTGTTCCATAGCAGATAATCTTTCAACCTGTGCGGTAGCTGTGGATGCTTGTGAAGAGCAGAGTGCAGCAGAAGTCTGGCAGGCTGTAGGAGGTGAAACAGTGATTGGGAGGTGTGGGAGAGGGCTGGATAGCTGGGGAGTTTTCAGACAAAACAGATCTTTATCAAAAAGCCAATTAATCAAAACTGAAATATTTCTTAAAGGTGTTGGTTTTTATGAAAGTTCATAGAAACACAAGCAAAGCTATAATGGGAGTGTTTTCATTGGAAGCCTGCCTGGCTTTCTGCCAACTTGTCTGCTGTTTTCTGTAACGAGATACTGAAAGACTTCAATTCTTTGAATATGTCTTACTCTTTGGCGTCTCGCCTGCTTTGGGGGAGGAGAGCGAAAACGTGAGCATGCCTGAGGTTCTGTGGCCAGCAATAATGCGATCGAGTAGCTTCCTTCTCCGTCCCTTGAGGAGTTCTCAGTGCGCGTTAGCTGCCCTTTGAGGAAGGGCAGCTCCGAAGGGCATCAGTGCTCGGTGCTTTGCGAAAGGGGTCTTGGCAAGAGAACTGAGGAGCTGAGATGTGGAGCTGCCAAGATAAGGTACCTGCCAGCGGTGGGGAATGACCTGTTGTCAGCAGGTGTGCGCGACCCTCCGCTTTGTCAGCTGAAAAATCTCTGCAGAAGCGTGGTGCCTTAGTGCTCTGGCTTGCACACGTAGTACGCAGTTTCTCTGAAATTATGTGCAAAAAGCACCTTTATTCACCGTATGCTTTTTTTCTCAAGGGCATCTTGAGTAGCAGTGACAAGGACAGGGGTTTTGAGGGAGGGAAAGATTTTGAGACTTTGCCTTGAAAGTGTTAAGAAATTGAGAAAAGTGTTTGAGAAATTGAGTAAGACTACAGAGAGTAGTTAAAGATTGGGGGATTTTTTATTTAAAAAAAAACTAGCCTGCATTTTCATTTCAAGCCTTCATCTATGCCTCCAAAGGGAAAACCCTTCTGTTCTTAAGAACTATGTCATTAAAACATTAGCTGGTCTGTCTGTGGATTACTTGCATGTTTCCATAGTAATGACACTTTTTGGAGCTTTATATTATAATTTGTAGGGTATCTACTGAATGCCAGCCTTTTTGAAGCTCAGGAACTGTCTCCAAAATCCTCTGATCGGTTTTCTGCTTGTCACAATGTGGAAGGAGAGTAGATTGAGAGCATCAGAAAGAAGGCTAGTAAACAAGCTCATGGAAGTGCTGAGTGACTTGAAATTGACTTTATCAATAGACACTACTTGGTAGCTGTGATTATTCGTTAAGAGTAAGATAGAGTTTATACTGCATTTAAACCTGCTATGCTTTTAAGTATCTGGTGTACAGCTCTTGGAAAACACTAGAAGAAATAAGTTATGGAACCATTCTTAGACTAAGTGGCATCTGCCTTAAAACTGCAAATTAGAGTTTAATTAACTGGCAGGTTTATCTTGTGTGCAAATACTGCAGCCAGAGAAGAAACAGGCTGCTTGACTGGATGCCATGTGGGATGTAGCACTTGGAGACCCAAGACATTCATCTTTTTCACTCTGCCTGAATTAGTGCCATTGAAACCCTCACAGATAGGGCTCGGTGGCTCTTAGGTCATCTAAACTTGTGAAGTTTTTGATTCAAAACCTGACTGGGAAAAGTGCATATCTCATGGGAGTCACGATGTACTTTGAAGTTAAATTCAGGATTAATATAGCCCACTATTTTCTACAAAAGACCTTAGTTTAAAAAAAAAAAAAAACAACAAAAAAACCACAACACTGCTAAACTTCAGACACTTGCCAGCTTTTTCGGTTGTCTTGGTGTTGGAGGGTACTTTGAATTTCAGGGAATCATGTCAGTTAAATCTTGAGTGGCCTTTTAGAAAAAGCAATTCAATGCAGTCAAGAAAGCATCAGAAAAATTACCTTGGCAAAGCCTAATCAATAGATTTTTTTCTCTCTAAGGACCTGCTCCGCAGATCTGCAGAGTGGCTCAGCCAAAGGTACCTGCTGGAGCCGGCACAGCAGCCTTCATCGCCCTGACGTCAGTAACATCCGATCCCGGCCCCGGCCCGCATTGGCTGCTGCTGCCTCTGCTCCATCACCAGCTCTTTTTATTTCTCCCCTTCTAAGTGACACTGATCTGGATGGGGATTGAGCTCAAGCTATCCCGCTTGGGGAAGCTAGAAAGAGGGGACTGGAGCTGCTAGAGAAAGGAAAAAACCAGAGATGCCTGCTAGCGCGTGAGCGAGAGCCAGTCTGCTCTCACCACTGCGTGCCAGGCGGTCACTGGAGGCTGACCTGATCTGGGGAAATGCACTTCTGCGGGAGCAGAAAGGGTCCAGCTGAGCTGTTGCCTTTTGGGTTTGGAAAGATCTGTGCCGTAAAAGCTGTCCTAGAGAATCTGTAAGGGAAGGATGCTCGTGTATCGTGCTAACAGCAAGTTCTTTATTAGAATGGATAGATCCGTTGTGCTGTTAATCACTTGAGATCAATGTTCTTTCTCTCCCAGGAAAAAGGAGGCAAGAAACCATCAGGATCGTTCACTCTAATCAGAACTTGTTTAGAGATAAAGTAAGATTGTGCCTGTGGCTAGATCAGAATTGGACCCAGTGACATGGAAAGAAACACGGCTGCTCTTGAAGCATTTCTGTTGACTTCAAGCCAGCCTTATTTTGTTTACTCTAGGATTTTTAGCTCTGTAATGTTCATCAAGGTATCTAAAACCGGATTTTTTTGAATTTAAATCAGAATCTGTAGACTCTTTAAGGCTCTCTGTAGCATCTCGTAGAACATCACAGGATTTCTCCTAGCAAGGTGATGAATACTGTCTAGGTACTAGTAAAAACTATTTTAGGATGCTTCTTCCAGCAACCCATTGGGCCAGTGTTATGAGAGCAGCAGTAGGGTGGATGCTGCACTGTTACAGTAGACTTGCCATGCTAGTACAAAATGCTCCCCTGTGTCATCACAGCTTCTGGGCTGTGGGGTTTAAACTGCCTTCGTGCTCAGTTCTCATTTGTACAGACTATGGTCATATCAGACTGAGAGGGTAGCCAAGAACTCTGAAATGGGTGGGCATGTCAGTCTACTGGATAAAGCCATAGCAAGGGCCTGGTTCTGTATCCAAGTCAGGAAAATCTATATGGCTCAAAGTATTGAAAGTAAAGAATTAGATCCGTAGTTCTCTGGAAACAGGATCCACCCTTGCAAATACTCTTGTGTTTTTTAAATGTGCAAGCTATTAAAAAGCATTTTTCAAAAGTCTGTTGCGAAAAGGACTGGCTTCCATGAGTCAGGTTTTACAGGAACTGGTCCAAGCCTTATTCTTGTCCCTAGAATTTCCTTCAATTTCTTGTGCAGAATGAAGTTCCGGAGACAACCCCTGACAGTGACAACTGTTACCTACCTGTTAAGGGAAAGAAGGAAAAAAACTCACCCATAGGAAGGACACTTGGTGTAATGTCTAGTACTCTGTCCATACACTAAACTCCTGTTCTTCACCTTTCTGGTCGTTGTTACTTGGCTTTTCTGTGCCCAGTGCTTTGGAGTGAGCCCTAACAAAGCTGCTAAATAATTCCACAGTATATAAAGGAACAAGGCTTAATCTTGCAAGGAGGGCTAGAGAAGTATTCAAGTACTCTAGAGAACACTTGAAAGCCTCTTCTGGAAAGCCCCTATTACCAGTGTAAAACAGGCTTTTAGACTGTAAAATACCTTCAAGTTTTTGATATGTCCAAGCCTTAACTTACAAAACCCAGTGAAATAATTGCTGGTGCTGGTATAGTTTTCTGAGAATGCTCCATGCTATTGTGTTATTTTTACATGAGTCTTCACGCACTTGTTGATGACACAGAATCTATGAAAGATTCTGGAGTAGATGGGAACATCTACAAGTTTTCTGAGGTCGGTTTTACTGCCCTATGCAGACACTGATGAGACTCAAAACTGCTGTGTCTATCTTGTCACTTAAAGTACATTGGGTAGCACAGCCCAGACATGAGGTGGGAGGAGGGAGGACCTGAAGACACTTTCTAATTCAGGATCTTTGAACTGGGAAGATGGAACAGCACAGGGCATGGTAAATACAATTGATTCTTCAGGCTTAGCCTGGATAGGTGCTCCTCTGAACTTGCAAAAGTAGGATGGGGCTGGGAGCTTCAAGCAGAGTGGGGTTAGAACTGTGTCTTACTCTCAATGGTGCTTTGTACAAATATTCAGGTGCTATACAAACAACTCTAGTAAGTGAGCTAGGAGTAACTGAAGCCTCCTAACCAGGAAGCTACTTCAGTGAATCCAAAGGTTTTTACCTTCCTTTTATCTAGTGAGGCAATAACAGGTCTCGTTATATGTGCACACCTGAAAGTTCCCAGCTCACTCCATAAAAAGAACCTGTATGCTACAGTTTAATGCTCAGTCCCGGAGAATGAATGCTGGTATCTGAATCAGGTGTTTGGTCAGCAACCCCAGGGTGCAAATGTCTGGGTCAAGGTTCAGATTTAGTTTATGTTGGCTCAATTAAAGTATCTCCTGGTTTGTCTGAGAACAGTGAAGTTACTGTGTCGGATATCCAACATGAAATGGTATTTGAAACTGCAGTTGGAACACTGTTTTCCTCTTCTTTAATGTGGGAGGTGTGGCTCAGAGGTGTGCAGATGGATGGTGCCAAGTAGCACACCCCTCAGTGTTATGCCATTCTGCACTGGGGCTAGAGATCAAAATCTTCTTTCTGCTCCCTTTAGTTGTAGTTCTGCTTGTACGCTGCAATTGTGTGTGTCTGAAAGATGACTGTTGTCAGTGTGTCAGGCCTGCTCACTGATGCTTGTGTAATCTGATGGCTTGGGAGCACGAACGTTCAGGGTCTGACTTAAAAATGTGCTAGTAGCAAAACAATGTGTGTAGCAGCTTCCTTACTCTGAATTCAAATGTTACTTGTCCCTGTAAAACACTGTCTTATGAAGTGCATGAGAAGTGCTCAGTTTCAGTGGCAGTGTTCTTGATGAAGCGTTCAGCCTCTGCAAAGCAGGGGTGAACACTGAAGACGTCTTTCTCGAAGAAAATAGCGTAATGCTTTTCTGCTGACAGACAAGTCTCTACCAATACATGAGCATGCCTGTGGCTGCTGAATGCTCCTGATAGAGGGCTTACGTTCAAGACCATGGAAAAGCTGTTTGAGCAAAAACTGACCAAATCAAGAGCTTCAGTGGGTTGTATGCAACTTATATTGTGTAACCTGTTTTGAGAACAGAAGTAAAAAGCCTGTTTGCCTTGAATTCAGAACAGGGAAATTCTGGGCAGGTATGCACTAGACCTACAGATGTGCAGTTCTGCCTGTCTCTGGGAGACTTTTTAGCATTCCCTTTCCTATGGTAAACATTTCAGCTATGTAAAGTGGTGCAGACGCTCTAATAATGACCTAATGTCCCCTTTCCCCTTCCTTTATCCACTTCCTTTATCACCTCATGTCCTGTAGTAATCAAAGAGTCATAGCTTGTGTTCCTGACAGGAGCCTAAATGGGAAATCTAGGATGAGACATGAACCTTGAGTCTGTGGTGGATATACTGCTGCCCAGGCACCGCTTCTCTCACTAGCAGTGTTCTTCCCTCTGCAGAAAAGCCCACCCATTTGCTCTTAAGGATTGCCATAAGGGCTGGTGATGCTGGAGTTTTTCCATAGTGGTGCACAGTGCTCTCCAGGCTGTGGTTTTCAAACACAATACACCTTTAACTTGTTTGGAGGTTTAGGTGGTGATTGCCCTTACAGACATGCCTGAGCCAGTCTTCCTTTTAACAAAAACTCATGTTTCCTCATACTCCTTCCTTTTCCCCTCCCTCAAGCGCAGGTTTGGTTTGAGTACTAGGAAATCCAGGATCACAGTGCAGCTGCTGACTTAAAAATTCTTTAAAAAATTACAAATTCCATTTACTTTGAGAGCGCTTGAAATCCAAGTTCAAGATTTGCATTTTCTCTCCCTTTTCATTGTCGTATTTCATTAACAGTTTAGTGATTATTTCCCCTGTTTACCTTTCTTTGATCTATTCTTCATTTCAGCTCTTCCTCCAAAGCCCCCCAAAACAATGACTTCAGTCAATACGAATGGAATGAAGGACAATTCCAGTTTCTCTCTGCAGGAAGCAGAGTGGTACTGGGGGGACATCTCAAGGTAAGCAATATTACTAAAATATATTAATTAAAATATATTAATATATGTTATTAAAAAAAGAATAAGCCTGTTAGACTTTAAGAGAAAACGAACATGCTTATTTCAGGAAGCATTTACAGGAGGGAAATGCTTCAAGACTATACTTGGCAGAGCACCTAAATGCAGGTATTTGACTGGATTCAGGACTTATGTTTAAGTTGTGTAGCTGTTCTGGAGCAGATATTGCCTGTCTCGGTGACAGTTATTTGGGTTTCTGAATTTCTCAAGATACACAAAGTCTTTAAAAAAAGAGAAAATTATTTCGTTCAAAAGAAAAGTGCTGCTGAATGTGCTAGCTAATAAGGTTTTGTAAGCGTGCAGTGCTGGCATTCATGCAGTTCAGCAAACTTTCAGTAGGAGGCTTGCTCAGAATAAAAGGAGTTGCATTCTTATTTTTTGTTTCTTTAACATTTGGTTAAAACTGTGTCTGTATTAATTTCTATTACATGGTGGTATAAAAATAGCTCTTACAAATGGCACCATCACCAGCTATGCTAAGCAGATGATACAGACTCATACCAAATAAAGTAAGTTTTACTTCTTAAGGAAACCCTTTTCTATGCACTTGAGAAAATAGATGGCTTGGGTTAAGTTCAGAAAATGAAGTGCCAGTGTCTAATATACTTAATTGCATAAAGAACTGGTGTCCAGTCATCTCTTCCTTCTTAAGGCACTTCGAAGAGTCTAGGATTTGGAACTTTAAGGGGAAATATGAGCTTGCTGGGGGTGTGATCAGGAATTGTTCAAGCTTGTGCACATAATACTTTGAAACACTTCGTCAGATAAAGGCAAGAAGACCGTGTTTGCCACAGTAGTTCATTGAAGTGCTGAGAAGGGAAATAAAGTTTTCATATCTTTATTGTACCACCCTTATCTTTTTAAGCAAACCTGCGTAGATCTTGCTTTTGAAGGGCTTGGCAGTGTTATTTTTCTGTTAATTCTAAATCGGAGCAGAGTGGCAAAACCCAATCCCAAACTCACTAGGCAGGGTTTGTTTAAAACTGCTCGGTATTGGTTTATTGACTGTGGATTTGTTCCTCAATTAACAGTGCATGTGATGGCAGGAGCTAATGCAGTACAAATCATATTGGAGTGGCATTATTAGATTAAATGTGATACACACACGTTTAAAGATGGAATTGTTTATGACCCTGATCTGACAGCCAGCAGGTACGAACTGCATTGCGCTGTCAGGGCAGGAGCCGTGTTCTTCAGTCGAGAACTTGGGGCTGAAAACTTTGTCGCAAGCTCCAGGGTGCAACTTGCAGGCATAAGCCCAAGCCCTTAGATCGTATCTGTCCATTCAAAAAGGAGGCGGCTGTTTGAGTTAACTAGGTCCAATCTGTAAAATGTTCTGAGTAAGTGGATATGCACATGATATTTAATAGGAGTCAGTTTTACTAACAGAATGGTTTTCAGGTAGCTAAATCAAAACTAAGGCTATTTTGTAAGAATACTTTTGTTCCTTAGTATTTGAACAAAAAGCTGCTGTTGATTTTTCTTTGTAAGATTCAAGTAGGCTTCCTACTTCACTTAGATAATGTTGAGGCTACCTGATAAGCTTCGGTTTCCAAGTAATTGTATTAAAAAGTGCCTAGTGCTTCTAAAAAACCTGTGAGGAGCCCTTATAAAGGGAGATATGTAATCTGGGTGAAATGGTCAAACCTGCAAGACACTAACTCTTCAGCTGAAATCATTTTCTTAATGCTTACAGGTACTCACTTTCACTTAAAGATTGCTTGATTTAGCTTAAAGCTCTGGACTGAGTATCCTTTTGCTTCAGTTGTAAATAAAGAAAAGTTGCACTGAAGCTAGCAAGGTTGTAGTGGTTTAGAACTGCTGTAAATAAGATGGGAGTTAAGCCAATAATGAGTCTCCTGAGACTAGAACTGTGCTAAAGTCTAGACACCTTTGAGCTGTGATGCTAGAGCCTGTTTCTTGAGAGGTCAGGACAGGCTTCTCAAAGGGCACCTGTTTCCAGTGTGGACTTTAAAACCTGAGCACATTACAAGGAAAGTTTGTGAACTCTGAGACACAGCCACTACTGTTGCTTAAACAGAGACTTCTTCCTAAGTGGCGGTTGACTGCAGCTGCTATTTTTTTAGTGTAACGCACAAGTTCAGATGGCCTAAAAGACTGGAGAGCCCGAGTGTGAAAGAAGATTACCTGACGTTTTGAAGATCAAACTCCTTACGTATGCTGGTGTTACTGGCTCCGCTATTGATACCTGTGGCAAAGATTGTGTCCTTAATGCTTCTAATTTTGCCTTCCTTTCCATTCTCCAGGGAAGAAGTAAATGACAAATTACGAGACATGCCAGATGGAACATTCCTGGTGCGCGATGCATCAACCAAGATGCAGGGAGACTACACCTGACATTACGGTAAGTGTTCAGCAGTTGTAGTTCACATAGTAAAACCCTAAGTAGGTAGTTGCTATACCAGTGACAGCAGTGGCTGTGTAAAGCTGACGTGGCTCAAGTTGATAGATGTTCCCAAAGGTACTGCAGATCACAGAATGAGCAAATAAATAGCCAGATTCCATAGCTGGTTCTGTTCTGTGCATTGAATCCTATCCCTCACTCAGCACTACTGTAAGGATCTCTGTGTAGATTAGATGAGACTCAGGGAGAAGAGCCACTCAGTAATGCTTCATAGTTTTAGAAACTGCTAAGGTAAAAGGTATTTAAACTAGGGCTTTGATTAATGGGAGTGTGTTGGATATCTCATCAGCGTGCAGCTCCGGAGTATTGAACACAGTGTCTTTGTAAAAAGAGTATCTTGTGCTTTCTGATCTAAAGTTTAGGAAATATTGAATTGGAGCCATGTTCCTGTTCTTCATTAAAATTGTCTGCAAGTGGCAGACTTCCCAGAGCTGCCCCCAGTCCTGTCTACTGCAGTTAAGACAGCAGACCTATGTGACTAGCTGCTGGTGCCTTGCCCAGCCTGTCCAGCCGCTTGCCTCTGCCAGGCTCCGGAGGCTGATTATTAGAGGCAAACAAACGGACAAGGTGTGTAAGCCACTGTCTCTGTAGCACACCTTTGAGAGTTACTATGATGTGGCAGATATTTGATCTTGCTGTGAAATTCTGTTGTCTTAATGGCAGGTTTGACCCCAAGAGTGTAGCTTAAATTCTGCTTTGACTCCTGCCTTGAAGTTCACAGCTTGTGCAGTAAGGTTTGGCATGACTTGTTTATTTTGCTGAATGCAGAAGTCTTTAGGAACCAAAATTGAGAGTGCAGGAAGGACAGGATATTGTCTAAACAGTCTGTTGGTGGAAAAAAAAAAGGAAGAATAAGCACTGTATTTGTGGAAACCACTAGAATGTATAAATCTGGCTAATGTAGAGTCCTAAACTTAAAACCATCTTGTAAGGATTTTGTTTAGGTTTGGGTATCCTGTATTAGCATCCATAACTCGATAGTTTTGTTAATCACTGTATAAATGTGTACTCGTTTGTATACTATTAGTAACCTCAAATTGCAGGAAATTGTGGGTTGGGTTTTCATACGGCTCCTTTATTCAGCCTTCAGGATCCTCCTTTCCCTTGCAAAACTTCTGGCAAAGCTAGGTCCTAAACCCATAGCTGGCTTCAGAATGAACGCATAAGAAGAGTTTAGTTGGGATTTGTTCTGTTCAAATATATCTGCTGATAATTCTGTGTATTGACTCTTAAACAACAAATACCTGTAGAGATCACTGTGAGGTGCACAGCGTCAAAGCCACTTGCCCAGGAATGTCACTAGTGTCTTTGTTAGCAGCCTTAGTGTTGAAGAGGGATGGGAGGTACAGAGTAAAACCTCTGAATGACTGTACTGGCTTTACAGGAAGGGTGGCAACAATAAACTGATAAAATCTATCATCGGGATGGAAAATACGGCTTCTCTGATCCACTGACGTTTAATTCAGTTGTGGAACTGATTAACCACTACCGCAATGAGTCTCTTGCTCAGTATAACCCGAAGCTTGATGTGAAGTTGATGTATCCAGTGTCCCGGTACCAGCAGGTAAGATCTTCATTGGACACCAATAATTATTAGTGCAGACAAGAAAAGAAATTGCAACTGTGTATATGATTTTATTTTCTCTGTGAAGCATAATTTTTTTTTAACTGAAAAAAGTGAATTTTCACATTTGTCTTCACTTTGCTTGTAATACTGGATCTTCCACATTGTCTAGCCAATTAAGCTTCTCCATTTTATGAAGTTTCTGGTCTCCACTAATCAGTCCAATAGAGAAGCAAAACCCTGACATGCAGCAGACTTGAGCTTCTCTGAGAAGCCTTTTTTTCCCCCCTTGGACCCTCGTGAACCCACAGGGTGCTGTTCTAGACAGTGTTGCCCTTGAAGCACATATGAGCCATGCAGCTGCTCACTCTGCACAGCCATCTACATTTTTTCAAGAATATTTTTAAAGTTTTATTCAGCAGCCCGAGACGTTGTCCGGCACTGAGGAAAAAGGACTGTAGAGCTTTTGGGAAAAAAAAAAACTCTGATCTTTAGCTTCAGATTTCAAGCAATTCACTTCTTCCTTTCTTCAATAGAGGATATTGGTCTAGACCTAGGCTGTAGTGTGTTTTTTTGGAAGCTTAGTAATTTGGCATAGTTCTTGGTGTCCCATAGTTCCAGTTCTTCCTGTCTGTAAACTGTGGAACTTGTTGCATGGAGGAAGGGGGATTTAGATACAGTGGTTTATGTTCTGTAGAAACCTGATTACAAAATGATGCTAATAGCTGTAAAATGCAAATGTGCATAAGTGGACAAATGAATACTCTTAAGGAAAAGCTGCTTTGCTTGAAGACTTAATAGCTTTTTGTATGTACAGGATCAGTTGGTGAAGAAGATAATATAGATGCAGTAGGTAAAAAGCTTCAAGAATACCATGCTCAGTATCAGGAAAAGAGTAAAGAGTACGACAAATTATATGAAGAATATACCAGAACATCACAGGTTAGTTCTAGTTGAGCTATCTGTAGAGTCTGTTTCTTGTTTTTAAAAAGTAAAGAAAACTATTTTAACCTGTTATGGCTAATAAAGGCAGTCCAAGGTCAGAAAATACAAGGAAAAAACTTAGTAAATTGTGGAATAGAGCAAGATCATTTCAAAGTTGATGGAAACAGTGAATATGACTTGTTGCTCATAGTCCTGGAGGTATGGTGTGGGACAAGGAAGAAAGGGGAGCTGAGCTTCCTAGTATAAGGTAGGAATAAGTATAATCACCTACAAGCTTTGCACTGCAGTCTTCTTCCTTGACTGCTGAGTATTTCCAGCTGCTGTGTGCTGCAGTGAGAGTTGCAGAGGGTTTTGTCCAGGTTTTATGAAGTCGTGTTCAAATCAGATACCAGATATTATGCATTAAGGAAGTGCGAATACAGTATTTGGACTGCTTCTTGTAAAATAAGATAGTTCATATATGGGAAGGCAGTTTGCTGGCAGTCTTCCTGCAAACTAAGATGGAAAATATGACTAAAATATTTGAGGGGTTTGCAGCCTAATAGAGAGCATCATGTGGGGGGAGGAGGGTAGACTTACAGGGAGTAAGTCTTCTCTATACTTCCCTGACTCTACTTGGCGTTTGACTAAATTTCAGACCGATTAATCACTTTTTGACTTGTGGGGGAAGAGAAAAGTTCATGTTCTCAGTCAATTAGGGAACATAATCGAGTCTTGCATTGTCATCTGTACCATGAACAAATGATGAAGGACTCTTTCCTCACATAGGAAATTCAGATGAAGAGGACCGCAATTGAAGCATTTAATGAAACTATTAAGATATTTGAGGAACAGTGCCACTCGCAAGAGCGATACAGCAAAGAATACATAGAGCGATTTCGCAGGGAGGGGAATGACAAAGAAATTGAACGGTAGGCGCTCAAGTCATGTTTGCTTACAAGGAAGAACTAATATCCACATGGACACTTCATGAAATTCTTTTATGTAACATTGCATTATATAAAACACTTTGTAAACTCAGTATTGTCTCTGAGACCTTCCCTCACGGCATGTGAACCTTCAGTAAAGCCCTCTTCTGTTGAGGAATCGGATTGTAGACAGAAGAGGTGGAAGATCTCTGGATTATTCTCTCGACTTCAGTAAACCATATACTGTGATGAGGATCAGGAAATAATGGTTGCATTTGCTTATCCCACTTCTATTTGGATTTGTTCAGAATATAATTTAGAAAAATCTTTACTTGTAAACTGCAAATGGACATAGATCTGGTAAATCTCATAGTCCATAGTCAATTTTAGTCACTTTCAAAGAAGATCAGTATTTAATTGCCACTACTTGGTAGTGGATAGTGGTCATCTAAAAGAAATTCAGTAATGGTCTCAATTAAAATTGCCCTTCTGTGAAGATACTAGGAGAAAAAGCTGTATCTGGGCCTTTGAAGAAATACCTGGTATAATGCCTAACTTGACTCAGTGCTTTATGAATCATGGTAGAGTAACCTTAAGCAGATTTTAGACTGAAACAGTTACCTGTCACAATCTTACTATGCAATTGTGGTCCTTCATTTGACTAAAGATCAATTAACAGGAAAAATAGGTTATTCTCCTGAATTTTACCAAAACTGCAAACTAACCTTGAATGAAGAGATAGGCAGTGTTACTTCCTGGTAGCTCTTGATCAGTAATTGAAGTCTGCATTTGAAATCTTGCTAGTACTGATACCTATGCTGGGATTGTGTAATTGATATACCAAAAAATGAATCTGACAGTGAAGGAGGAATCTGTTCTGGCTTATCCTCCTAGAGATATTTGTTCCTGCGTCTCTGCCAAAAGGAAATATATTAAGGTAAACTGAAGGTTCAAACTATGCAAAAGGGTGGTAGGCCCTCTGGCAAGAGGTCTTTTCTGGCACTCTTAACAGCAGTTTTCTTGTTAAAATGAGGCAGTCAAAGGGAGGAGCTGCTGTTGTGGTAGTTCTTGTGATACTGTTATATAAGTGCTACTGGTAAGGTTCAGTCCTCTAGACTGGTTTGACCTCACTACTTATGTTTGCAGGATAATGATGAACTATGAAAAATTAAAATCACGCCTGGGTGAGATCCATGATAGTAAAATGCGCCTGGAACAAGATTTGAAGAAACAAGCTCTGGATAACAGGGAGACTGATAAGAAAATGAATAGTATCAAGCCTGACCTAATTCAGCTCCGCAAAATCAGAGATCAGTATCTTGTGTAAGTAAACCTGACCTGTACCTCAGAATAGTATTTCTGGTGAACCTGATTAATGACTGCTTCTAACAGGATAATGGGAGTTTAATTTTCTGTTCGTAACCAAAGTTCTGAGAGTACTAAGGTACTACATTCTGGCATGAGATGTCTGAGTAAATTGGCTGTCTCTTTGCGACTTCATTCCTTTATTTTGCTGTTGTCAGACTTAAGAGCCTGCCACAACTAGATGCGCATTCTGCAACTCCTGTAAATAAAACATTTAAGATAAACAAGTTATAAACAAAACCTGTTCTTGCTGATACAACAGAGGTTAGTACTACTTGTGCTGGGTGCAGCAGATGTTGCTTGTACCCACCCTTGATTTCACTGATAGCCCTGTTATCCAGCTCCTAATTTCCTTGGGCTGGACTCAGTGCGTTAGGATTCTGGAAGAAGACAGAGAAACACTCTGTCTCAGAAGGTGATGTTAGGAGGCTAGAAGAAGCCAGTGACAATACTTGTTTTGTTTTCCCAAGAGAAATAGCTGTCACAATTTGTATTCTTTTCTGGACTGCACTGTGCAGAGGCAGAACCTCTTCTTCAGCTTAACCCTCCTTTCTCCATTTAAGAGGCTGCTTCATGGCTCCTTTTTGCTGTGTCCAGTAAAGGAGGCATCTCAGAAGATGATACAAGAAAGTGCTCATATGGAATCTATGGTCTTTCTATGGCTTTTGCTGCTGGAGAACAAACTAAGCTCCATACTGTTTCTTTGTGGGACCTTGTGTCTGAGCTTCAGCTTGCTCAGTAAGAAAACCTGTATATGTACGCTGAAGTAACGTATTAATGCTCTCTTCTTCTGGCAGATGGCTCAATCACAAAGGAGTGAGACAGAAGCGAATAAATGACTGGCTGGGGATCAAAAATGAAAATATTGATGAGTAAGTGTCACTATACATATGATTTTACTGAGAAGTGTTCTGTAAAGTGTGTGCTCTTGTGGAGGTCGGTAATACAAAACACTGGTTTCTCAGTAAAGGACTGCAGAAAAAGGGACAAATTCTCTAGGGGAACTTTGTCATTTGAGGCAGCAACTCTGCTGAAACATTTAGGATTAAACAAAGTTGAAACAATTAAGTTCTAAGTTGAATCCTTTGATATATGTCCATTAGGAGCCTGACCTCCCAATTTGGGTGGGTTCTGGTATTTCTTTGGATGAATTCTTTAAAAATAAATCACTCTGCTTGCTAACTCCTTTACTGACCATTGTTGAAGTTAAAATGTATATCCTCTCTTTCAGCACGTACTTTGTGAATGAAGAAGATGAAAACCTGCCACATCATGATGAGAAAACTTGGTTTGTTGGGGACCTCAACCGTATCCAAGCAGAAGACTTGCTCTGTGGAAAACCTGATGGAGCATTTTTAATTCGGGAGAGTAGCAAGAAAGGATGTTATGCTTGTTCTGTGGTGTAAGTCTGTTTTCCTTTTTATTCTAACTAGATTAATAAATCTCTACCACAGCTCTTTATTTTGGAGAACACAAGCCAGACCTAGCCTAGGCCTGCCCATTGGAACATGTTGCATGTTTGCAGGAAGTCTAGCATGGTAAAAGCTGTGTTGCAAAAACATGCTTTCAATGTGCAATAGCTGTAGTCCTAGCAGTCTCTTCATTCGCCACAAGTAGCTAGTACAAAATTCTGAAGTATCCCAGTTTGAAGCTCTACAGTAATAAGTAAATTAAGGTGAAATTCTCCCATGTTCTTCTCTGCCAAGGAACACATGGGAAGAAGAAAAACAGGGCTGTAAAGCTGTAACATCTTCTGTTCTCATTTTTAGACATGGCCAACTCTAGATTCTTTCTCTTGTATGTTAAGATAACGGTAGTGCTTCAGGGAAGACATTATTTGTGCGCAGTAGTTTTTGACATTCACACAGCCTTGCATTGATTTCTTGTGTTTCACTTCATTTTATGCTGATGTAATGAAGGTCAGAAATACTTTGATTCCATTATCTAAAATCCTTCAAGACGTTCTGGAGTGCAAAATGGTTTTCACTGATTTATTTCACATGAGGTTAATTGCTTCTGAAAGCAAGTCCAAGAAATGAATACGTGAAGGTGTATCACTGCAAGGTAACTGAAGATTGTAGTGTCTGCTGTGTTCAAGACACTGTTTGTTGCAGTCACTGAAGTGGGGGTTCATCAGATGCTATCGCTTGGTTGGTATCATACTGCAAGCTAGCAAAGGGATGGCATCACGTAACCTGTTCCCACATGTGACTTGGATTGTAATAGGCTCCAGTACAGGGATTACATAATACTCAATCTTTCTGGCAGATCAGTTTTTCTAGCAGCTTTGGAAATACTGTGTTGCAGTAACTGCTTTGCCAAGTTAGGGACTCGGTCGCTATGACTTCAGATAATGAACCAACTTGAACCCATGCCACGCTTAACATTAAAAAATGCACCCTGAAGTTCGGTGCTGTATTTCATGAAATACTCTGTAGGTCCTGAGAATTTGTGGGTTTTGGCTTCTTTGATTAGTGGAAAGGTTTCCAGATAAGTTGAGCACAAAGTAGTTGCTGACTTCAGGTGCGTATCTTCTTGCTTAAGCTCTTGACTTTTTTTCAAGTAACATTTGGAGAACAGCGCAGTAGGGAATTGCACTGCTGGGATAGAAGAGGCTTCTTATGTGGATCACTATGTAAGAGTGTTTAATCACATGCCCTGAAGCAGTGTTTCTTCACAGACTATATTAATCTCCTCTGCTTGCATCTGCTGCCTCCTCTGTTATGTAATTTAGTGACTGGCAGGGTTGCTGCATTAGTTAATTGTTAATAGACTGTCACTTTGGGTTTGTCCTGTGATGTTAAAACTCTCCCATTTCCTTTCCTTGCAGAGCTGATGGAGAAGTAAAACACTGTGTGATCTACAGCACTCCAAGAGGTTATGGCTTTGCAGAACCATATAACCTGTACAACACACTTAAGGATTTGGTTCTTCATTACCAGCAGACATCCCTTGTCCAACACAACGATTCCCTAAATGTCAGGCTTGCCTATCCTGTCTACGCACAGATGCCCTCCTCACTCTGCAGATAAATTTTGGGAGGAGGAAAGTGTTGGCTATCTTGGATTCTTTTCTACAATTTTTATTAGAACTTGGAGGGCATTCTTTCTCCTTAGACTGCTTGTTTTGCACAAGAAGTGATTCTGTGAATGTGAATCAAAAAGAGGCCTAGCAGCAACAAGACGACAACTTGGGTGTAGGTGTCCTGGTGCTACCTTAAAAGCTCAGCTGTGCTTTTACACTGATACTTTGTTTCCTTATGAGGGGAATAAACTCAACACAACACATACAAAAATACTGGAAGCAAAACATCGTTTTATGGAGATAATTTTTTGCCAGGCACCTTCAGTGGAACTTCTAATTGGATTTTGTTTTCTCTTGTTCTTGTAGAGACAACTTGAAGCCTCTGTTTGAGGTATCGGTAATGTCTTTCAGTCTTAAACTCCCAAGAAACTAGGGGGAAACTCTACCACAGCAATTCTTCTCTGTTAATTTTAGCAGCTTCACTGCGATTCAGCCGAACTTCCAAAAGAGGGCATGTCTTGAGTTAGCATGGAATTTGGTGAGAGAAGACCAAAGGAATTATGGGAAAGCTTCAGGTTTTTATTTAAATGGAAAAATGCTTGTAAAGAAAAGTTGCTTTATTTTTTTGCCAACAGTAACAAAGTTTTGGTTCCAATGGCACTATAGGTCTTCACTTAAAGGAAACACTTATAACCAAATTGAATACACCAAAACTTTGTTCGTTGCTAGACTGAGCACTTACGGGGAAGGTTGCATTAGCATCCGCACATACTTTCTACACCAAAACTTGAAACAAATAAAAGGAAAAGCTAAACATTGTGTGGCTTCAAAATGCTAAATTTGTCTGATCTGATGTAATTGCTCACTCTCCTCTTTCTTTACCCCCTTTCCTCCCATTCCTCAGCTTGGGATTCTGTTTTCAGTCTTTAATGACACTGTGCTTCAGAATGTAAACTAGAATGAAGCTTGCACTCACCTGTTGCAGTTCTCTTACTGAACAATGACAGACTCTTGTAATGCTCGAGTTTGGTTTAGAAGAGAGAGGTGCAATTGAATGCTTCTGGATGATTTATTGTACTAAATACTAAATTCTTGAAGTGCAGTCACTTCCAGTTGTATAGAAGTGAGCGTGCTAATTATAAATATCTTGTTTTGTTCTTTGCAAACTAAGTTCTGAACTCTCACACCACTGCAGCCAAGCAAGATTTTACACTGGTATAATCTAAGTTCCCTCATGGTTATTTTGGACATGGTGCAAAACACAGGAAGGGAAAAGAGCCGTACTCCTCAGTTATTGGATGTCTGATACTATCCTTTGGCAAGGGTTGCTGTCAAATGCTGGAGTGGGTAGTCCTGGGCTTCATCAAGTGTAGCAATCATCCAATAAATCCCCTCCCTGGAAGGTATACAGAGCAGCTTCTTTCTATTCCTTAAGCTTCTAAAATGAAAAAGAGCTAAGTTTGGCAAACTGAACTACTTGGCATCAAAGCACAAGTGGCAAAGTAATTGTTCAGCATGCAACCTTGAAAGTTACTTTTGTTCCTATTACTGGAAGCAGTTCCCTTGCAATGCACCTATTGTGCAGGACAGGAAAGCTGGTCAGTCATGCAGGTCTGAGAATGCTCTGGACCTGTTTCTGACCCTGGGGCTGATATCCTGTTCAAGTTGGGGGGGGGGGGGGGGGGGGGGGGGGGGGGGGGGGGGGGTGTGGTCTCTAGTGCCAGGGTTGTTGATTAATGTTTACACTATAAGTATTATTTTGCTGAATGTCATGGATTTGTAAGCGGGGAAGTGACAAGGCTGGAGCACTGGCAGCCATTGCAGGAAGGGTAGTCTGATTGCCTGGCATGCCTGTGAGATGTTTTATTTTGCACTAATGACCTCGATGCATCCCAGGCACTTTATAATCAGCCAGAGCACAATCTTCAGGTAAAGAATTCTGTAGAAGCCACTTTTCTAATTAAATGAAACTCTACAAAACTTAAGCAAAACTGAGTGAGAGGAGAAGAGAATTCACGCAAGTGGCTATGTCAAAGTGACCCACATCTGCTCGTGTGTCCCTCTCTCCCACTTCCCCAAGAAAAAGAATACTGAGACATTATCTTTGCTCTTAGTGAAAATCTTGACCGGATTCCTCAGTGGTATATGGAAATTTTTCTTTTTAAAGAAACTTGTCCTACCTCTTGACTAATTTGCAGTTCTAATCTGGTAGCTGTAAAGCTGTCATTCTCACGCCTCTTGTGCATCTAGCGTTCCCTTGGTGTTGGGCTGAGTTCAAATGCCCAATGAGGGCAATCGGTTCAAAGGCACAAATGATAGCCAAGTGCCTCATGCTTGTGGAAAAACCTGTGTGAGAGGAGTGCCTGATTATTTTCTTTGCCCTTGTGATCTCTCTGGGCTCTCCTGTTGAGGCTGGGGGGGGCACATACTTCTGATCCCTGCTTCTTTGACACAGACAACCTGGCTGAAGTGTTTCACATCTGCCTCATTTTTAGGCAGGACTCAGTTTTGTTTTAAAAAAGCACAGGTCTACTTTCAGGCTTATAAATTCTGGCACACCCTTGCAGCACTGACAGCAGTGGGACAGCAAAGTGGGGCTGTCTGAACTTTCCCCATAGTGGAATCTAACTGATCTTGTGAGGTCTTGGTCCAGGCTTCGGGCTCAGGTCTGCCAAGGTAAATACAGTGTAATTCCATTGGCGTCCATGAAGGTAGCTTGGCTTTATAGTGGTGTGAGTGAGTTGGGATTCTGGCCCCTTGCTCCCTGAGATCTCTTTGCTAATCGCAGGTGATGTATTTGCTGTGAATGATGCACTTGGAGCCAATAAGCCATCCTGAAGCATTCTTTGAAATTCTGTTTTGCCCAGACCTTCAGACCAGGGCTATGGGCAGACCAAGCACAGGTTCCTTGTATTTGGCTGTGTTGTCCTCAGCACTCTCTGAGGCTGTGTTTTGCCGCTGTATCTCTTTGTGTTTGGTTTAGGCACCTGAAGTCCCAGCTGCTACACTTGCTCCCCTTTGACTCTCACGTGCCATTGCACAGATTCTTTTTGCATCCGTTTTGCACTCGTAGGGCGAATGAAAACGGGTCTAAAACTGACTGACACATGTAGTTGGTGCCATCCACAGGGCACAGGCTTTGTCCTGCTGCACTCATTGTGCTTAGCAGTGCCAGACCTGTGAGAAAACCCGTGGCTTCCAAGAGCTATTCCACACTTGCATGACTGAGAAGTCAGCAATGGGCCTGTGAGGTGCAGGACCATACCCTAGTACAAAAAGCATCTGTTAAGCCTAAAACAAAGACAGGAAATGGGAACATAAAGGCAAAACAAAGCAACTCGAGTTCTTTTAAAACAGTAAGATGCGAGAAGGTTTTGGTTTCAAGAGTCAAAATGTCAGGAGGAAAAGGGGGAAATAGCCTCACTGTTTCAGCAGCCCTCTGTTACCGGACTGCACTGCAGTTAGAGGAATACTGATCTCGTTTTCCCATGTTGTATGAAATATAGCTGTAGGATTAGTGGAATAACTTTTGCACAGTGTTAAATGGGGGGGGGGGGGGGAGGGGAACGTTGAAACGAATATGCACAGTTTCTTCTAATCTGTTTTGAAGTATATTTGCAGGGATCAGGGGTGATTCAGTATTTTGTATTCGTATGGATGGAAATCAGGTCTACTTCCACAGTTGCCATTGGCCCCATTGCGTCAGCCACGAGTGCCATGTTTTTGGAGTTAGTAACTTACAAATCTTTTCCCACTAGTTTCTTTATTGATTGCAAGTAATCTTAGCATGGGGAGATCCAACCTAGAAACAGAGGGATGTCCTGACAGACACTTCACTACTGTGTGAAGTAGTAATATGTGTGTGATCAGCCACCCTCTGATACTGGAGTGCTCTAGATTTGGCGGTTTATTTTGTTGTGTATTTTTTTTTTAATTCTCAGCAGCAGTGGATTGGGTTGCTGCTTTGCACCATTGGTAGTTGCAATCTAGAGTTACATCCAGTACAGCCCTCTGTCTTATGCCAAAAATGAAACGCTCTTTCCATGCTCATCTCTCTTGATGTGGCAGATGGTCAAGAAGTTTCCATTTAATTTGGTGGACCTGATTCTTTTCTCGCTGACACTAGTGTAAGCAGGACTTCCACAACCAAAAACCATTCCCAGGAAAAGAGCGTGTATTTAATCATACCTGAATTCAAGTCATAGTAGGGCCAAAATCAAAGTTTGTCCTTCACAAAGCCAGGCAACTGTAATGAGGACTGTGGAAATGAATGTTGACACTTAGTGCTGTTTTGGGGAGGACGGGGGAAGCAGGACAGTCTTGGTTGCCCCAAATCCTGGGCTCTCTGCAGGCTTGGGTGGCACCGAGTCTGTTACTGAATGCTGTGGCTGTTTAAAACAGCGGAATTGCTATAGGAGTGTCACACCTTAAGTTTGGAAAAGCCCCTTATTTGGTACTTGAACAATCTTGCTTCAGTTTTTGAATGTCTGTTTATTTTTTAATTTTTGTTACACTAACAGGGAATAAAAATCTGAGACGTTAGTGAGTCTTGTATGCTTGCTGCATTGTGCAGACATGAAACAGGTACTGCTTGTGGATCAGGAGAGGTAAGAAACAGGTTCAAACACGGTTTTACAAAGCACTATGATGGGTTGGGGGTTGTTTTGTTTAGATCATGTTTAAAATCAGATTTTCTTGTGTGTAGTTTTCTTGTGTTGGTTTGCAACCTCTGCTTTTTGGAAATGCAAAATCAAAATAATGTTCCTGAAGAACAAAGGTGCTGTGAGGGGAGGGGAGGGGTTGGGCTTTCTCAAATTCAGTGTTCAAAGCAAACAGGTTTAATGAAGACGAAGGGTCGGCATCCTAAAGCATCACTCTGGTTGTAGTTTGATGAAGCAGTAGACAGACCGTGAAGTAGGACCTCTGCCTTGAACCACGAAAGAAAGAGGAGATGCCAGAGCAGACCCTTCCCTTTGGAATAATCGGTTGTACACTCCTTAAATGTGCGTGCAAGGAAGGAGATAATCAAGAAATTAATAGAAATCCTTAAGGAGTTGCTCCTTTTTCTGTATTGGAAGGGAACTTGCATCGCTGATCCCCTTATTTCCCTTGGTTGCACAGGTTGTGCCAGGAGAAGGGAACAGAGTTACTAGCCCAGATAAACGCGGGCCTGTTTGTGAAGCAGCTCGGCTAGTTAAGTACAGCGTGAGGAGTAGCTTTGGATGGGGTTAGCTGAAGTTTGTCCAGCATTTTTGTGAATCTTGCATTCTGTGGGCAGAAATACTTTCCACCGAATGGGAAAGGGAAAAAAAAAGTCTCTCTTGAAATCTTTTCAACTTCTTCCTGTTTGTTCACAGGGGCAGATAGGGAGCTTTAGCTTGTTAACCGTTTAGATGATGATAGTGCTTGAAGTGCTGGTCTTTGGGGCTGGCTTCATACAATTAATGCAGAATTTGCATTTTTTTAATTGTTATTGGCATAGACTCGACATTTTATGACTAGACTCACCACTTGCTCTAAAATTTGCCTTTAAAAAATGCAATATGAGTTCAGAGGCAAAAATATAGTGAGAACAGGTCCTTATTGATAGAACCGCCTCGTTGATCAACCCATAATAGACAAAGCAGCTTTAATTTTATTCCCCCCCTCCACCAGCTTCCCTTGGGATTGCTTCTGCAAGATTGGTGTTGGCAAACGAGGAGGGGGAATATTTCCCCTTGAATTCTGCAGCGCCATACCCGTGTGCTCCCCAAGTTTTGGAGCGCTCTTAGCAAGGGACTCGGGATCATTTGGAAAAATGATTGCATCCAAAGACAAAAAAAAGGTGTCCAAGAGCAAATATCACCCCTGGCATCAGTCTTGTCGCTTCAGGGGAGTTGTAGGATGCTGGGGTGCTGCCCCCAGCTCTCTGTTGGGTGCGGTGGGTGTTCATGTTCAGTTGGCTGGTTGGGGTTTTGGTCTGTTTTGTTTTCGTGAGTGACTTACACATCCGGAAAAGATATGTTTGATGAAACCTGTTAATTTTGTATATCTGGCTGTTTATTGCACCACGGGATTGTAATGGTCTGCATCATCTGTGTGTGTGTGTGCGTGCGTGTGTGTATATGTACTGTATGTATATAGATATATGTAAAATATATTCACGTACACGTTTATATACCTTAGCTGTAAATGGCACTGCCCCTTAAAAATAAAACAAAAGTCACTGTTAGCACCTTCTGCCATGCGCTCAGGCAGAACTGGGTTTGTTTTTGTCAAATGAAAAGGAGTTTCTTGCGTTCATCTCGCATACATGCTTCTGAAATGCCGAACTCTGGATTTCCTTGGGGGCTTACTGCTCTGTTTGTAAACTGAATTGAATTTGGGTGTTACTAACTGTGGGACGAAGCACTCAAATTTGTTCCGAGCAAAGGTTTAGCAAAAGAAACTCTCGTGCTCTCCTGCGAGACGCAGGGAGCGTTTGCACGTTTGAGTAGACCCCCAGACCCCCTGTCCAGAGCCGATGTGCAATGGGTGGTGTTGGTACGTGTCCCTTTGTGAGTGGACTCTTTGTATAAGGTGTGGTTCAGTGTAAAGCATGAGTGGGTGTTTGATCTTGTATCGAGGGCTGAAATAACAGCACACTCCTTTGTACAACCGTTTGCATTAATGTTTCTGCTTTTCTTTGACTTCTATTTTCTTTAAGGGAAACTGCATCTGTTAAGAACCTGCTTCTCCAGAAGCTATCGGGTTATTTTGTTTTCCAGATGAATTCCAGCATGTAACTTTGGTACTCTTGTTTGTTATTTGTGTAAAACCTGTTCTTCTGTCGTTTATGGTGTAGTCGAGGGAGGGGGGGGAAAAGGAATTCATGTAGTTTAACTTTAAAAAAAAAAAAAGAAACAAACTGCTTCATAAGGAAACCAATTGTATGTTAGTGTTTTCAGGCAAGTCATCCTGTAGTTTCTAGCTCAGTAATGCAACACTGTACTTGTCACCAGGTGTGTTACGATTTTGCTGTACTTTCTTTTACTAGATGGTTGGGCTTTTAAATCCCAGACACTAAGCATCCTGGGCCTACTTGCTCTAGATCAAAAAAATGCAATAAAAAAATTGCAATAAAGCACATTGACATGTAATGTTTTAGAAGGATGTACTGACAGCTGTTTCTAATAAATTCAGAACTGCAGCGTGGTCGGGCTGTCGTGGTGTTAGCTGTGTTTGTGTCTTCCGGCCGGAGCCATGAGCATCATCTTTAACAGACTTTTTTAAAAAAAAAGACTTGCAGAAATCTGGTCCACTCTTTTGGCTGGAGCTGAAGCCCCAAAACCGTGTGGGGGCTGATAGAGGGGAGGAATACACGTAGCACATGCGCGTTCCTTAACAGAGCCTTTCCTCCCTTCCTTTTACAGTGTCTTTAGAGAGAGCGGGAGCCATCAGCAGTGTTCTTGCATGCCTCGGTGCTTCCTCTGCCATCAGGGAAAACCACCTTTGGTGATGCCGCTCCTGGTGCCCGGGGGAGAGGGGTCTGAGGCAGCCTTCTGAAAGACCTGGTTTGCTTAGATCCTTAATTTTGCAGGAGTTTGGGAAACGACCGTTTGGTTTCCCAATTCCTTCATGAGCACCAGGCACTGGGACCACTGAAAAAAATCAGCAAGTTGCAGATGGCATTGCTCATCCTCTTCCCTTTCCCCCGCAGGCGGTAGCAGGAGGATCCCAGCACACTGGTGGTGCCACACTGCCGAGCTTTGGGTACTGCGATGGCACAGCCCCTCACCCACAGCCCCAGGATTTATGGTGCCAGGTTCCACTGCAGCCACATGAGCTGAGGGGGTGGTTACTGCAGCAGCCCCCTCTCCCTATCCATGTTTTGCATTTTTCCAGTCGAAGTTTTGGGAGCTGCTGGGGAGAAGCCCGAGTTGTGTGGGGCAGCCTGAGGGTGGCCCCCCAAAGGGCTTGGGAAAGCTTGACGGCTGTCAAGGGCAAATGCGGTGGGGCTTCACCCCTCAAATTTGGGATCCAGATAGGATACTGCAGCAGCATCCTTGGAAAATTAGGGCGGGGGCAGAACTGGTCTGCGCATGGCTCGGCTGGCCGGGGTTGCAAATGGCTCCGTGTTTTTGCAACCCAATGAGTCGACGTTTTTTGCTGACTGCTGAGCAACATTTATCCAACCTGCTGAGTTGACCATTTCCCCAAAAAATGCTGTGCCAGCATTTTCTCACATTGCCAAGTAAGCCTTCTCAGCCACTGAGCCAGCACACTCCCTCCATCATCCCAGCCCCAGGCCCCTCTGCCAGCAGGCGGGAAGCACCAAAAAGGGCAGAAAAGCCCCTGGTCATGGTGCAGGGTCCATGTGGACCCTGGGGACTTGCTGTCTTTGCACCCAGCAAGGAGGGTGCCCCACATTAAAGCAACCCGAGCTCAGGTCCCCTCTGCCCGCCGCGTGCTCCCCGCAGTGCTGCCGGCAGGGACGGGGCGCAGCAGCCAGCCCAGCATCATCACCCGGAGGCGGCAGGAGCCACGCGGCTCCCGACGGATGAGCCATGGGTGTTGCAGGCTGGTGCTCACCACATTGGCACCCCCGGGCACCACAGTGGGAGGAGAGCGAAGGGGAAATGTCAGCGAGAAACTGGGAAGATTCTGCCAGGCGCTCCTGGGGACTGGCTCTTTTTTATGATTATTATTTTTAATGTATTTCTCTTTAAAAAAGGCTAATGAGGTAGAATTACAGGAAAGATGTAAGTCACTAATTGGCGAATCATTTTTCAGGGCTTTGCCAGACGGGTCGTTTTGTTATGAAAACATTACAGCCAGGAGCCGGGGTAGGAAATTTCCAAGCGGCTGTGCTGACTGGATGGAAAGAAAAACACCTCCCAGCTTGGATGTCTTCTCAGAGAAAGGGCAGATCCCTGGGATTTTTCCATCCTCGGCAATGCCGCGGAGCTTCCTGCGAGTCCCCTGGGTTCCTCCCTGTCACACACAGGACCATTCCTGGGGGCAGGCGATGGCCTGGCACCCCCCAGGCAGGGCAGGGGTATGGGATGGATGGACAAACACCCCTGGGATGCTTTCACAGGATTCCTGTTTCCCTAGGCCACAAGACAGTTCAAGTGGGAGCTTTAGGGAGTGAATCTTCCCCATGGGAAAAATTCAGGGAGGGCAGGATAAAGCCAGTCCTCTTCCAGCCAAAACGCCTAAACATAAGGCATCAGGATTTGGTTCGAAAGCGAAGGACTTGTTGCAGCAACTAAGCTGTGCCGCTTCTCCTTGGTTTCAGCTCTCAAAATAGACTTATTTTAGTCTAATAATTTAGTTTAATAGATACCATGCTGGCAGGTGACCATCAGCCATAGCTCAAGGTACTACAGACACATTCATAAATAAATGGCAAGGTGGTTAAGGTGAGCTGCACGGCTCATCGAGGCACCCAAAAGGATGGAGAGTCCCCTATGGAAACCATGAGGGACATGATCATCTCGCCTCTCCATCCTGCTCCAACATGCATGGCTGGTGCATGGGAACCATCAGCCTTTGCCATGAACAAAGCAGCTGAACATGGAAATGCAGCTGAGGCAGCTGCTTCTCCCACCAGTCCCCACAATGACCAGGGCCTGGGTGGATGGAAAGGCGCCCAAGAAGAAGGGAGCAGCCGGCATCCCCTGGGAGCAGGACCCTCCCAGGGATGCACAACGTGGCCAAGCCCCAGAGAGACACAAAGAGCATGGAGGAGCTTTCTCCCGGCCATGAGCCACAATTCCTCCCAGCGAGACGTGAGATACAGCATTTCCCTCCCCGGAGCATCAAGTCCAAGCTTGGAGCAGGGGCCGGCAACGGCAGCTTTCAAGTAAATCGGCGGATTAGGGTTGGCCACGGACCCAGAATCCCCATTTCACAGGAAATCTCGTCATCTCATTCACCAGGTTTCATCCAAATTGGAACAAAATGTTAAAATACAAAATTTGACTCTGGACAATACTTGCAAGGGGAGGAAAAAACCCCAACACAACAATTTTGTTCTGCTGGCACAGTCCCACACCAGCATTAGCCTTTCTCCACCAATACAATCTGAACGCAGAGGAAGGTCTGAAGGATGGAGGCTTCACCCTGACTGAGACAAAAGCTTCACTGGTTGTTATGTTCTCCCTGAATTTTCATCAAATCTGCGCTTTCTGATGGCAAAATTTCTCCCTGGGGAAATGGAACTGTTTTTTGTGGAGAAGTGATGGGTAGAGGACAGACTGCCGGGGCACCTTTTGCTTGGCGGCTTTGTGCTCTCTGGAGCAGAGCACACAGCAGAGAAGGGAAGGGAAGGAAAGGTGCTGCTGCCCACCCCTGTCTACAAACCTAACCTTGGTGGTGGTGGTGGTTTTGGGAAACATCTCAGCCATGACCGCCCAGCCGCTCGCCCCTAGACTGAACACCAGCTTGCACACCACAGAACCAAGCCTGACTCCAGCGTCCTCGTGGGCTCCCGCTCTTTTCTGAACAGCCATGTGCCCCGGACTTCTTTCCCTTCCCCATCCCTGCCAGACCTGAGCTGCAGGGCAGAGTCTTGAACTCTCCCTCGGAGCAAGAGGAGGAGGGCAGACAGCCTCCGGCTCCTCACATCCAGCTGGCTCAGCCTCCCAGCCCTGATGCAAACCAGAGCAATCCAGGGGCCGGTTCCTAGAAGAGGGATAAGGAGCAGGAAGAGGAGCATTAACTGTCACAGGGCCCCGGGGATGAGCGAAGGCATGTCCTGAGATGGAGCAGCTTGGGCAGACTGGGAGGGCAGGGGCCAGGATATGCCCTCTCCATCCCATGGGTTCTGCCAGGGTGGCAGATAAAACTCTCTCCAGGCTCCTGCATGGGGTCCTGGGAGAGATCCCAGCTTTTCAGGCTGCTGTCGTGGGTCTCTGCCCAGGCGAGACGCTCGCTAGCCGCAAGCCTGCTTTGAGCAGAACCGGCGCTGGAGCGTTTCCCAAACCTTTTCCCTTTCCTCCCACTTTCAAGGGAAGGGGCTGGATGGGTGCAGAGCCAGCCCGCCTGCCCCGGGCAGGTGCTGTCCACGTTCCTGCAGCCGCTCTGCCAAAAGAAACACAAACATCCGACCCAAAGAAAGCACTTTTCATCAGCAACACAGGTTCCCATTTTTGCGCAGGGCTGGTCTGTCCTGGGCAGCTTTCCCCAGTGCACCGCCGGGCTGGGCAAGAGCCCGGCTGAGCTTTCCGGGCTGGGCTTGGGCCAGGGCCGCCCTTCCCGCCCTGCAGTGGATTCACCGAAACAAGTCAACGTGAACAAGTTCGAGACCTGGCAAGGATTTAATCCGGCCTTGTGCGGAACACTTCGGAGTTGAAGGGACTTGAGTCAGCCTCAGAGTTCCTCCATGTCCTCAGGGCAGGAGCTGGGGATGTGGATCCAGGGGGATATGAGACCCAGGGATGCAGGATCTTGGGGATGTGGGTCCAGGGAATCCAGGACCTGGGGAATGCGGATCCAGGGGGATGTGAGACCTGGGGATTTAGGACCCAGGAGATTTGGGACCTGGAGGATACAGGACCTGGAGGATGTGGGACCCCAATTCTTGCTTCTGGCAAGGAGAGCTTTGGCCAACCTGGTTGTCCTCAGCCCTGCAGAGGTGATGAGCTCCTGTAACTAGAAGCAGCTGCTGGAGGGAAATTCCAGTTTCATGGAGTGGTGCAGCTTATGAAATAGGCCAGGACAACAAAAATAGCTAAAAAGATTAAAAAAGGAGTGTAACTTTGGCCTAAAGTCTGGGAAGACGTGAGGAGAAGACAGGAATCAGGGCGGAAGAGGGGGCGAGCAGGAATGTGAGGGCACTTGGACCAACATCACTCGTGGAATAAATAGCTCCGGGTGTTGTGTACCTGCCCTCAGTGGCGGGCAGGCGGTGGGGAGAGGAGCGGCGGCGGCTCCTCGTCTCACTCCTCTGCGCCCATCAAAGCTCCGCGGGTGACTCAGAGCTGGGCTGGTCCCCCCGGCCCCGGCACCTGCCCGGCAGCGCGGGACGGCGGCGGCGGAGCGCAGCCTCCCCGGCTGCCGGCTGGACCGAAGTCCACAGGGGAAAACGTGAGGCCGAGGCCCTGGGAACAAAGCGGCCTTTCACGGCAGCGGCTTGGCCAAAGAAACCGGGGAATATTCCTGTCCAAAGGCTTCCAAACGGCACCAAGCTTTGATCCCGGGCACGGGGAGGGTTGTTCGGTTGGTTTGTTGTTTTTTTTACTTTCCTTCTCCATGTCACTCTCTTTTTTTGCCTCTTGCTTCAAGGCATAATTTTTGGGAGTGTTTTAATTTTTAGAAGGAATTTCTTGCTGCTCTGGGAGCTGAAACCAGCCCGCTCCAGGGAGATGGGTGCCCAGCCGGAGGTGTGGGGCGGCTGTGTGTTCCAGGGGAGATGGAAACATCTTGCAGGGAGCAAGAGGCAGGTGATGCACGGCCCTGCACCCTGTCATGGCTTTTCTCTGAGGAGCAAGGCTTGAGTCACCCTTTCTGCAGAGGATTTCAGGAGCAGCATGGCAGCATGTGGCTCCCACAGCCCCTCTGAGGACAGGGCACCCCAAGGGAGAGACATCCCTCCCCGCAGGGCTTGCTGCAGGCACAGGTGTCCAGCATCTTCGTTTTCAGCTCAGAGGGTGGTTTCTGAACCCATCTGATAAAGTCCAGCCATGCTCTGGGTGGGAAACCCAAAGACCTCTGCTGCCACGCACCTTTGTCCCAAATCATGCCCCTGCTCGAGGACCCGGGAGCTGGCACACACAGGTGGCCTTTCAGACCCTCTCCAGACAATGAGGATGAGCATCTTCCTCCTGACCAGCCCCCAGATCTGCCGGATTTCCAATCAATTTTTCTGTCACCTGCCTCAAATCCTCCACTCCACCCCAAAAGCAGAGGGAGGGGACACTCCCCCCCCCAGCCCAGCCGTAGCCATGCCAGCCACGCGCTGTCCCCTCCTGCAGCACATGAGAGGGTCCTCATGAGCCCGTACCCCGCCATGACGTGGGGTGCACACAACACCCCCATGGGGGCGGGCTAAGCTTCCCCTGCCCACACCCCAAATGTTTTTAGGCAGCAGGAAACGTGCCTATGCTGCCACCAGCCTCCTGCACAGGGATGGGATGGAGAAATGAAGTCAGCCCTGTGAGACCACCACTGCCCTGTGAGCTGGCAGCCAAAGGAATAAAACCAATCCCCTCCCCTCGTCCTCCTCCTCCTCCCTCTGGCCCCACCAGCCACCTTCTGATGGGTGTTGCCTTTGGACGGGACCCTCTCTCAGCCCAGCTGCTGAAAAAAACGCTGTGGTGAGGCCCGTGCACCCACAGGCCATCTGGAATCCATTGCCGGCTGCGCGCCGGGACGTCAGCCAAACCCCGGCCCTGCCCACTGCAGGCAGCGCTTTGCTTTCCAGGGGAGCACCTGCGGGTGCATAAAGTGTCCCCCCACTCCCCAGTGCCGGCATCCAGCCGGACACCCCGCTGTGCTGCCAGCAGCGGCCGCCCCCCACCACCATCAGGAACAGGGAACCCCAAACTGCAGCAGCCCACGGGGGTCAGCCCCGTGCTGGTGGAATGGTGCTTCATCCCCCCACCAAGGGATGGGTTGACACCACCAAACATGGGATATGGACGATGCTCCTTGCCAGCTCACCGGGAAGAGTGCCAGGTATTCCCCGCGTGGGACTACGCCACTTCCCCTCAGGCTGGGAGATACTTTGGGTCCCAGCTGAGCTGTGGACCAGCTGCAGCTCCAGGATGGTCCGTGCAATGGGGCTGCAGGTGCCACAGGGCATTTCCTGGCTCTGCCACTGCATCCCCAGGCATCTTCGGGCACATCCCTGCAGCCCTCCCCATGAGCATCGACAGTATTCAGGGCTCATCCCTCTCTCCCTGAGCAGCAAATGCTCCACCAAGCAAACAGAGCCCAAAAGAAGCATCACTCCCCTGTACTCACTGGTGCAGCACCTGCCCAAAAACCCCCTGGTGTTTGCTCCCTGGGCTGTCCAAAGGGCAAGCCAACCCTGGAGCTTCACCAGCACCTGCCCGGAGCATCCCCGGAGGGCTGGGGCAGCTCTAGTGGAGCCCCAGCACCGCTCCCCAGGGAGCAGGAATTGGGGCAGGATGGGCCAGATTGCCCTGAATATGGGGTGTGCCTGCACACGCGTGTGCGTGTCCTCCCCCATCACAGAACGGTCCTGGCAGGCAGTCGGAAAAAGGAGCGCCAGCCCAGCTCTGACTGCAATCTTGCACCAGCTCCAGCTGCCAAACCCCAAAGCCCCTGAAAAAGACTCCTGTCCGATCCAGCACCCGTCCCTCCAGCACAAGGACAGAAAAGCGGGGCTGAAACATGTGCGTCCCACCAACGGGAGGGGTTTTCCCGGGCGCTAGATAGGGATTTTCATGAAAACAGGGAGCCTTGTGCCACTCGCTGCACGGGCAGTGCTGGCCTGACTCCGGCAGCTGGAGATTTTTCTGGGAAAGAGGAAAAGCGAAGCCTCCATCCAGCTGCAAAACAGCTGGTTGGGCTGCCCGTGCCCCCCAGCCTGATCCAACAGCATGGTGCAGGCAGGGCAAGGGCTCGGCTGCTCCACTACGCTGCTCCACCACCATTCCCTTGCATTTGAAGACTGACATCCTAAAGTGAAGTTTTCCTTCCCATGACAGCGGCTGCGGCCCAGCCACTTTCCACTGGCCAGGGTTGCAGCTGGCTGAAGTCTTGGGAAAGAGGCAAGTGGGGGCAGAATTCCTCCTGGCCCAAAGTGCTTCCGGGCTAAAGCGACCGGGAAATTCAGGGGCTGGGGGGACATGGGGCGGGGGAACAAGGGATTCCTGCTCCCCTCCTCATCCTCTCAATATCCTCATCATGCTCTAGGCTGCCATGTGTCCCACCAAGAGTCCAGGAAAACATCTGCTCCAGATGTGGGGCTCTGTTCTCCAGCCAGTCCAGCAGCCCTGACCCCAGCACGCAGCACCCTGTCCCTGTCTCACACGTCTCAGGATCAGGAGTGATGCTCCCACCTTGCCGCTGACCCCTCCACGCTGATTTCACCCACCCGTGACGCAGCCCCTCCATGCCGAGGCCCCAGTTTGGGCCAGTGGCGAGGCTGCTCCCACGGCCAGAGAGGAGAGGCGGAGAGGACGCTGGTTGGGGCAGCCCTCTGACACCAGCACAGCTTACCCAGATCAGTGGGACGTGACAGTGAGGCAGTTGCCTGCTAATTAAAGACAGGATATATTTAGGCACCTGGTTATCCCCTGCATTTCGCTTATTTTTAGCTCCTGGGCTGTCAAGCCATGGTGGCACATGGGGAAGGGCACAGGATAGAACGGATCCATCCCTGGCCGGTGCTGGAGGGGCAGGAGGGGACCCCGGCCTCAGGTCCTGGCCAGTGCTGAGCCCCCGTGGGAAGGAAACCTCCAGCACCACCAGATGTAAAGGAGGAAGAAGCCTTTTTTTCCCCCAGAAAGGCAGGAAAATGGAGCAACAGGAGCATCTCTGCCCAGTCCCTGCCACGGGTCCATCCATGAGCCTCTGTCACCCCCCTGACTCTCATCCAGGGTTGAAAACGGCCCTTTTTGGCATCACCCAGCACAAAGCACTGCCATGTCCAGGGCAGAGGCAGCTCCTCCGTCCTCGGGGCCCCATCCCTGTGCAGTGGCAGTGGCCTGGCAGCAATGCCACCGGTTCCCATCCTGTCCCTTGTTCCCCCACTGTCCCTCAGCACAGCAGGAGCCCATCCCTGGCACATGGCTGAGCCCCCTGTCCCCATGGGGTGTCACCAGGTGTGGAGCTGGACTTCCTTGGGCTTTAAATATACTGAAAAGAGCAGAGAAACAGCAGCCAGGACAGAGTTCAACACCCCCAACTCCTTGGACCCTCCTGAGCCCGGATGTCCCGATAGTCCCATTTGTTCTCCCCTTTGCTACATTCCCACAAGGGCTCTGGGATTTGATATTTTGGTTTTTGTTTGGTTTTTTTTTCCCCCCTTGTCAGTGTGAATTATTGATCTGGTCGCTGCTGAGCTGTCTGCAGCACCCCGAAATGCAGCTGCAGCTCCTGCCATGAGCCAAGCACAAGGACTAATGTGCCCCCACATTCCCAGGGCTTGGCACAAGCTCCAAGCCCAGATGCTGCTGTGGGATTCCCGGCCACCACAGAGCTGAGCAGCATCCAAGGGTGGCCAAATTCCTCCTTAGGTGGCCCATCAGGTAAAGCCTCTCGCAGAGCACGGAGGGCAGGCAGATGGGTCAGACTATCACTCAATAAATTTCAGCTGGACAAAAACTCCTCACAATTTCTTTATTCATGAAGTCCCTTGACCCCTGCACCATCCAGCCTGTGGAGAGCGGCCAGGGCCATGGGCTCCCATCGCCTCGGCCACAGCTCACCCCCCTTCCCAGCTGCCCATCAGAATTAGCTGCCCTGTTTGAGCAGGTTTACGATAATCATCAAATAACTGGTTCATTGACAGGACGTCAGACTGAGAAGACTGACTGAGTCCTCTTTTGCTGATTGCTAATTAGCTTAACATTCCTAATCCCTCATTAGCAACTATGAAGTAAGCTCTGAAATATGAGGTCAGCCCTAATCAGCGTTTAAAATATAAAGCCCACTGGCACGTGATGGAGGTGGGAGAGAGGGGGATGGCTGTGGGCCAGCCCCGAGGGCTTCCATGGTCAGAGGGAACGGCAGGGCAGAACCAGCTGTGAAGGGTTAAACCCCACGGGGCCACAACCATCTGCACATCACCCCAAATCTCAAGCTCCCCCACCTCGGTGCACGTCCTGGCTCCATGCTGGGCACAGGTGGTGGCATTCAGGGTGGCAGCACATGAGATGCCTCAAGTCCCTCTCAAGTCTCGTTCCTTGCTGTGCCCACTGGACACTGCCCCAGGGCTCACAGCACCCCTCTGCTACACCGAAACCTCTCACTTTGCCCCCTGCAACCAGGTTTTCCCGGCTAGAAAGCCAGAGAGGGGCCATCCCGCAGACAGGGACCCTCATGTCTATGAGGACCAGCAGCAGCAGGGATGGAGGAGCAGCCATGGTAAATACCCTTAGCAATTAGCACTACTCCGGGGCTTTCCAGAGGGGAGCAAGAGGATGGGTTTTAATGGGCAGCTGCAAACATCATCGTGCCAGGAAAGGCCAGAGAAGAAAAGTCCCCAGGAAGGGGCAGAGGAGCAATACCGCAAGAGAGCCCAGTTCTGCCAGTAAAGCCCCAATTTGAAGCAAAATACATTAAAATTATTTTTTAATGCACACAAAGGCAAAATAAACTCATCCTCTCGCACCGCAGACGGGTATTATTGGGCATCACCTGCCCAGTAACAGCTTTCCAGGTCCACCTTCTCACCAAACCAAGTGGGAATCAGCACTTTGCAACCTGGTTCCCCTCCTGGCTGCACCCGGCGCCCGGACTGGGGTCCGAAGTCACACGTGTCACTCGTCCGGCAGCCCAGCTGCGGGCAAACGGCCTGAGCCGGAGCGTGAGCTCACCTAAACCCACGCAAAGTCAGAGCTGAAAGCTCACATGAGCATCACACACTTCACTGGGACAGCGCAGACCCTCCCAGCCCTGGGACGTGCCCCTCGCTCAGCCCAACCCAACCTGCCTGCCCCGTCTCACAGGGCTAAAGGATGCTGCAAAACCTCCCGTGGGGTCACCCTGTCCTCCCGGCAAGGGCAGCCTCCCACTCACAAAGCCATCCAGCCCTCCCACAGCACAGACCATTATTATTATCATTACTATTATTATTCCTGAAAAAAGGGAGAAAAGGCTTGCAGAGGTGACAAGCCCTGACCCCCCCCCACTTGCAGGGCACAGCAAGCGCTGTTGCTGTTGATGTCAGATTTTGATGGGGCCAAGAGTCGCCATTTGGTGCATCCAACAGCAATTCCAGCTGCGATTTCCATTCAGGGCAAACTGTCCACAGCAGGGGGGGGCGGGGGCGGGTGCCCATGTAGATTGTTTCAGCTTTGCCCCTAATGCCCATCTTCAAAATTCCGGGTAGGCTGGAGTCTTGCTCGTGCCCTCTGATCTTAGGGGAAGGAGTCGAATCTTGGCGTCAGCATTGGTGAGTGGGCACCGGAAGCCCACCAAGCTGCCCACGTGTGCGACATCACCTGGGAGGACAACGGCCCCTATTTGTTGTGCCCTAGTCCTCTGGAAGAGTAAATTGCTGTGGACTAAAAGCAACTTCTGACTGGGGATCCTTTACAGGAGGGCTGCAGGCTTGAAACTTAACCCTGATTAAACTCCAGCTAGCGAGTCTTAAAATAAGGAGGAAAAATGGAAGTTGTCATGAAGATGCAATTTGAACAGCTCTTGTTGCCTCGCCTCTGCTCATCGCCAAGGGGCAGGACCAGAGGGATGCTCCCAGCCCCCCGTGTCGATGGACTGCAACGCTCCGGACTCGGCCCTTGCCCTGCGCCAGGTTCCTGCATGGATCCAGCAGCGGCTGCAGGAGCTGCGAGCTTTGCCATGGCAGAGAAAGGCCGTTGTGTTCAACACTGCAGGAGATGTAATGGTGTCCTTTCACGGCACACTCTGCACCCCCACCCCTTTGAGCCATGCTGTCCCTCTCCGCGTGGGCAGGAACATCACTCTTTTATGAACCGACGTCAGCAGTGACGACCAGCGGCGCGGCGAGAGGCTGCCGGCAGAGGCACTGCAAATCTCCTGTGGACGGAGCTGTGCCGTGTCCCTGATTTCTGCTCGGCAGCTTCTCTGGAGCACGGAGACACGGGATATTTTGAGCACCTTTGGCAGCAGCGAACGAGGCTGAGCCCAATCCCCCAGACACAAGCGTCTCCCCAGCTCTTTATTTCCAAGGACAGGGATAAGCCTTTGAAGGCTCTTCGCACGGCAGGTGCGCATCTGCAAATGTTAGAAGCGAAGGGCTGTTTCTGGAAAGGTTTTGATATATTATCAAGAGAAGCCTAAAGAACCTGGTGCACAAGTGGGCTACGTGGCTCCTGCTGCCTCGTGCCGTTTGGCTCATCCAAGCCAACGCAGTACCCGTGCCGCTGCCAGCCGCTGTCCTTTGGATTTTATTGTGCGCGTAATTCACGCACCCAGCGTACGCCGTTCCATGGCCGTCAGTCCCATTCTCTCCTTGTCTTGCCATTTTCTTCTGTCGCTCAATTAAGTTTTCTCTCTTACACGTTTAGACATTTTCACCCCTTTAGTAAGGACTGACCATTAGGACTCTGCACAAGCAGGGACACAGGACACAATCTACTTAAGGGACTCTTGGCAGAGGATGGTAAATTCTGGGCTTGCATTCCAGAGAATGGAATTCTTTGGCTTATCCATACATCTGACCCATGGAGAAGAAAATCCCAAATAGCCTGGCAGATTTACTCCGATGCCCAGACACTCCACAGGCTACCTCAGCTGCTTGAGCCTGCGGGGCTGATGGCACAGCCACCCCCGGCACGGCAGGACAGCAAGGGGAGACTGAATAAGAAACACACAAGAGTCTGAATTTATGTAAAAAAAAAAAAAAAATTATTTATTTCAGAGGAGGATTCGAACATCGACATGCAGGTACAACATGAATAAAAATTATTGCACCGCTATTATGTGGCAATTGTTCAAGTTTCTAAAAACACAGAAATTCCACACTTTCTCTTATCTAGCTAAGTGCTGAGTGACACAGCTCGGCGGAGCCCAGCTCAGGAGGTGCTCTCACAGCCACCTGGATATGGTAATCAAACACAAAGTAAACACACACTTCTGTCAAATCTTCTACTAGAAGTACAGAATTATCCTTCACATCCAGTAAGAGAAAACCAGAGAAAGACTTTATCCTCCCCTCTTCGGAAGAAAAAAAAAAAAAAATAAAAAATTCAAATACTCCAAATCACACCTTAATGCAAGTGTGGCAACCAAAACCACTGGTCACTCCTACCCCTTCTCCAGCAAGCGCTCTTTAGTACATTAGCAGCCCAAGGCCTCTGACATCCGGACCCAGGAGTGGCCATTACAATGCTAAAGTCTAATATTTACAATAAATATCATCCATTTCTCTTAGTTTGCAACAGTAAGAGACAAAGGGAAAAAATAACACTGAAATGAAGCATGGGGCAGGAACACGCCAGCTGGACGCAGAAGCAGAGAGGAGCTGCAAAGGTTGGAACCAGCCATTATCCCAAAATGGACGAAGAGCAGAAGACATATCCAAGCCGACAGAAGGAAACAGGGGAAACAAAGCAGGAAAGCAACGTATTTGGATGGTTATATGCACGGCTCGTTCAGCAAACGCACACCACATGCACACAACTTCTACCTCCTGCCTGTCTGACTCAGGGTTCTCTACGGAGGCTAAGTTCTTGGCTCGCTGAACGCTTTGCTCGGGTACCACGGGTCTGATCCTGCACTGGGAAATGCACTCTCGCTCTTCACACTCAGCTTTTCCAACATCTCATTCCTCTCTGACATGTTTTGCAAGCTTCTCTGAGAAGGTATTTAAACAAGTCTTAGCAGAGGAAGGAATAAATCTTGGTGTATCTACCTGGTTTATTATCACAGTTTCATGGAAAAAGTCTTTTTGCCTAAACTTTTTGCTAAGGTGCACCATCTAAATTTGACAGAAGGTGGAACTAGGACAACAGGGCACCTAGCACACCGAAGGAAACTGCAGGACTGACCAGGAGCAGGGGACATGGAGCTTCACTAGGATGCTTTCCTGGTAATGCTGTTTGGCTTTGGCTTCCAAAAAAACAGAGTTTTTTTAATTGCACCAATCACTTTCCGTACCGTAGCTAGGAAAGAGGTGAACAAACACACACCTCACCTCTTCTTTGGCCAATTCAGGCAAAAGGAACAAAAGCTGTGACATAGCAAGGTTTTTCACTCCTCTCTTTATGCGTGAGGAAGGATAACTCTGTAATTCAGTGCTGGAACCACCGGCTGCAAAGGGAGGGAGCCGGCGGCTAATACAGCTGGTACCTTCAGGAGTCTCATCCCAACCTGCATGGGATGAGCCAGGTTACAAAGCCCTCTCTCCTAAGAGAGAGGTTGATTTTCCCCGTAAGTTTTTTAAACGCAGAGTCCTTTGTGGATGCCCAGGAGCACGGCCACAGAAGCAGCTGTGTCCCTGCAAGGAGAAGGAAACAGGGACCTGCCACCCAGGGAATAGCCAGGTCGGACCACATCCTCACGCAGCTCTGGGCTCTCTCATGGCATGGAGACTTCCATCTCACCAAGGTTAGGTGCTCTCAGGAGTTAAGCTCAAGGCTTGTCTTTGTAAGTACCACAGACTCAGGATGCTGAACCAATTTTTCACTATTCCTGCCCATTTTATCATACACTGTACTGACAATCGGACCTTGTTTCTCAGCAATTTTTTAGTAGATCAACCCATCAGGGAGAAAGCCAGCCAGATAAGTACCAGATCCTGCCTTGTTCCTTACTTGCTATTGCTCCAAATCGGCACAGAACGACTAACGGCTAATCAACAAAAGTGCTTTGAGAGGCAGGAGACACTCAGGACCCTGACAAGGCAGTGGAAATATTGCAGTTTATAATCACAAACCAAGTGTATACGAGTAGCCTATGAATTCCAGGAAAAAGAGCAAAGAGACAGCACAGCAGGCTCTGCTCTCAATACCATCACAGCAAAATTTATTAACGTGTTATCTGGGACCATCGAGGCTTTGGTTAGTGTAGTAACAACACCATACATGTTCACGCAGACACACGGAGTAAACACTCATTCAAACATGTTTTTTAAAAAAAAAAAGCTCAAACCAAAACTTGGTCCAGAAATTAAATCCAAGCAGCCAAAATCAAGTATATAATGGGGGGAAAACAATGGTCATACAGAAAGAAGCAGGGCAAGATTCGAGAGATTTTTGTGATTTGTGGATTGAGCTAAAATCAAGTTGAGAGAGATGGAGAAATTATATTCCTATATAAAAACATATTTGCATTTAGGGGAAGCTAATCAAAACTTCAAGTCCAGAAAAGGCCAAGACGATGAAAAATGGTGGCGGTGTAATGAAATCACACCAACACGGGCAGGTTTTAGCTTGAAATACTGTTGCACGGTCATTCTGCTTCTAACAGTAAGCCAGTGAGTAGGATACTAGACCTTGCGGGTGATCCGCAGCGAGATACACTCAGACAAGACTAGAGTAAAAGCTGAGCACAATCTGGGACAAATGACGGGAGTGTTCATTGAGAGGAACCTTTAATTGGATGAAGAAACGGCTTACAGTGCTATAGGTGTCACCACTCGACACGTTTATTGGTGCATTATTATTGATCTAATCCTCAGCAAAGAGCACTGTTATCCAGTGGGTCACACTTAAAGCAAAGCAATGGCTAAACCTAAGAGCGAACAGTAAATTTTAACAGAACCAGGTGACCTCAGCAGTGGAAATGATCAAAGTTGAAATCTTAAAATATCATGTGTTTTGAAGTCTGCTTGCAGTTTGTCCACAGAACTTGAGGAGTCAGAACTCTTCATAAGTTTTTTTGTTTTTAAAACAGGCAGATTCAGAAAACTCAGCAAGTTTCCCAAGCCCCAATTCAGAAACGTTAAGGAACACCTTAAAACCCTACCTATTGAGACTCACCAAGAGAAGGAAAAGTCTCCAAATTTATCATCGAGACAACTTTGTCCGAGACATACTGGAGAACTTGCAACTACAAATTTCTCTACTTTAAAATCAACCTACAAGGCACCCCTTTCCTGGGGTCACTTACTCTGAGGCAGGGCAAGTTATGAATTGAAGCCAGAGAAAGGAAGATAAAACATCATTAAAATTTTAAAAACAGAGGGAAAAGTTGCCATGTGTCCCGTAAAGGATAAGTAAAAACAATCCCCCCAAAAAAACAGCTTACAGATTGGAGATTTCTCTTTCTGATAATTCCATTGAAAAATACTTTTACTTGGTTTAAAGAGAAGACAGGGATCTCTCTCTGTCCGCCCCTCCAGCCAAGTCCCTTGCCTCTGTACCCTCTAAGGACGCGTGCAGGATGGTGAACACACACGGTGATGAAGAGGCCTTACTTGCACCAAAGAGAGTTTGTAGTTCCAGAAAAACTTGCAGACAAGAGAGTATTTTCTTCTCCTTGCCAAAGGATGCCAGATTGTAATTTCAAAGAAAATACTCGAAATTTGTGAATTTCAGTGGCATTTCAAAGAGGAGGCTGAAAAGCAGAAATTTAAAAGTAAGCTGCTTTTTTTTTGTACTCAGAATTTTTAGGATGGCAAATAAATGCAGGATTACAGGGAAAAGCACAACAGGCTCTAAACTCAGGCAAAATAAAAGGTCTGGAAGGGAAAAAAAAAAAAAATGAACAAACTGTTTCTTAAGCCCTGCTTTAAAGATACCCTGTTCTAAAGAGACCTCAAACGGCAAGCATTACTGTGTACAAAAATAGAATAGCAAGGATGAAAAAACACAAAAAACAGTATGAAAAAAACCCTCCCAAAAATAGATGTACACAAGTTCTATTTTATATTAGTGTATATTACAAAATTCAAACATGCAGTCTCTATTTTGAATGTAGAATGCTCCAGTCCACGTGTACCAGGGATGCTGCTATGTTTTCTTTACAGCACCGTCATGTGACAGGGGAAAGTCTTGTATTTTTAACTGACTTCCAAGCTCTTTGCTTTTCCCTTGCGCCAGAGTCCCTTCTTTACCGGGCCTCGTGCTGCCATCTGGCAGAGGAGAGGCTCTCAGAGCTGCTTGTCCAAGGGTGTGAGGCAGCTCTTTCGACGGAGTGATTTTGCAGCTACCTCCCAACACTTCAGATGCTTTAGCACTGCAAAAAGCTGCCTCCTTTTTTGCCACCACGGGACACGTTGCCTCCCAGGGCTTCGCTGAGTTCAGTGACTCTGTGCAGGACCTGCTCCTTGTCGTCAGACCACCTGCGCTAGACAGTTTGGCTTTCTCTTGACACGCTCCTGCTTGTGAAGTTTCCTGTTTTTTTGGTTTCAAATCTCTCTCTTCTTTACAGGAGGCAGCCAAATGGGGGAAATCCTTCCTCTTTTCCACCTCTCCAGAACCAGACATACTGAGCTTCAAAGGGCCTAACACGCTCTGAGCTAGCGGCACTAACTGAGACATGGAGGGAGTTCTTTCCATAGCACTGGGGACGAGGAGCGTGGAGGACACAGGACCTGCTGGGCTCGTTTTGCTGGCGGCTAAAGCATTCTCTGCCTGGGACGAGCTGGGTTGCTTTTCAGTACCAGGAATTTTTTGGGATATTTGACTCATGCTTCCAGGAGACAGATATGAGGTGCTGTGCTGTTCTGCAGGCTTAAGTGTCTCCTTGAGATCCTTCTCACTGCGATCTGCGGGACTTACCGAGAGGGAAGTGCTCACACTTGCCGTGCACCATGAAGAAAGTGCCAGCAGAGGTTTGGAATCCTGTTTTTTCTGACTGCTTTCTGTTAGCAGAGGGTCTTTCAGGTCAAGCTTAGCACATGAGGCCCCTGAAGAGTCACCTTGTTGAAGTTCCAGGAGTTTGATAGATGGGCACTGTATATGTTCTGTGCGATCTACAGTTTTTTGAGCACTTGCAGTTCTCCCTTGGTCTTTGATTGCTTCGGAAGACTTGTCTTTTGGACCAAAACACTCAAAAGTTTTTATTTCTGGCAATTTATGTTCCTTTGCAGTTGTTTCTGATCTTAGGAATGGCTTTTCTGAACTAGCTAGTTTTTCTGAAGAAGTTCTCAGGAGGACCTCTGATGGGGAAGGGTGCACACTGATTTGCAGTGGCTCTGAAACAGGCTTGGCTTGTTGATTATTTCCCTTCTGCAAAGCCTCTGTACCTTTTGGATCCTCAGGTAGAAAGGCATCATCTTCAATACTGTCCTTGCTTTCCAATTTAGATGAAAACTTATTATCCTCATTAAAAGAATCTGAGCCCTGGTCTCCACTGTCAGGGGGCTTGTCCAGTCTTCTCCCATCTTGACTATCTTCTGAACCATCATCCGTTTCATCTTCGGAAGAATCTACTTCTCGGATAGCCTCTTGCTTTTGAAGAGACTCCCTCCTCTCCACCCTGTCCTGTCGAATAGCACCCAACTTCCGTGAGCCTGGCTTCTGCAACATCCCTTTTTCCGCCAGCCCAAGTTTGCCACCTGTTGTTTCGTTCGCAGATTCTTGTAAGCTCTGGAGACTGGGATCCCTCTGTAGCATCTCCTTCTTAAACTCCGAGTGAGAGATATCCAAGCTATGCTTACGGGAGGAAGCCAGCTTCTTCTCAGAAGAGGACAGTGAGGCAGCCAGTTTCTCAGCCGACTGCACTCTCTTTAGCAAAGGAGACCGAGGGGGCTCAGCACTTTTGGGGCGAGAAATTTGTCTCACCAGTGGTGGAGAGGAGTGTAGTTTTACTGGAAAAGACTGAATAATACTGGAGCTGCCAATTGAGTGTCCTGGTAAAGGAGATGGGGAGCGCTGTGGCGATGTGGACTGTGGGGTTGGTGAGGGAGTGTGAGCTAGTGGTGACAGAGGGATGTTTCCTGCAGATTTACGCCTTGGAGATCTGTACTGCCTTTGAAGCTTTGGTGCTAGTCCATGCAGAGAGCTGGGTCGGATGTGTCCAGAGCTGGCTGGAGAATTGGGAACACTGGAACTGGGAGAGCTACTCTGGGAAGAATTGCCACCAACTTGAAAGAGGAAAAAAACAAACAAACAAACAAAACTAAGAAGATTAATACATATTTGACATTTAAAACAAGGTATTGAAAATGAGACATGCAAAATCAAGACCAAGTGCCATGTTACCACAAAGCACTGCAGTAATATTACACGGTAATATTGCGTGGCTTCTGACGGAAAATTCACATTATAATCCCACAACACCAGAACACAGTAAGAAACATTCTGCTATCAGAACATTTTTTCTGCAAAAAAGCCTCCAAGCTGATAAGCCACGTTTCATTGCTGTTCTCAGGATGCAAATCTCTTTATTCCATCAGCTGATTCAATTTTCAAATATGACTTTGCCACACTGTTTTGATTCCTTTTCTCTGAACTAATATAGAAAATGTGTCAAACTGCTACAAAAACATTGCAACTTACAATACACATTTACATCAAAGTGAAAGGATCCTGGAGTACAGCAAGTGCATTCTTAAAAGGATGTATGGATTTTCACTTTTAAATGAATCAATGAATGAGAATACATCCATCCTTAAGGTAATCAACATCACAGTCGTCATTTTACTTCACAAACAGATCTACTACCTGCCGCTGTGTATTTTACTTCAAACATTAATCAATAAGCAAAAATCTTCTCCAATTTTTTTTCTGTTTGTGAGGATTTTGGGGAGTTTTTGTTTGTTTCTTTCTCTTTTTACCTGAGTGTACAGACTCGGGAGTGGATCTGTAACTCTGCGTTGGTGACCGAGGAGACAAGTTGTGAGTTGGAGAGCCAGGCACACTCTCTCCAGAAGACAGAGAGCGGTTTAGTGAAGATAAACTCCGGCTGGTGTGAAGTAGCGATGCTTGTTTAGTGATCTTCCTCAACAAAGAACTCTTCTTCTTACTGTGGAAGAGCATTCAAAAGTTGTTTACAAGCCCAGATAATTTATTTACCTTTATTGGCATACTTCAGTCAATTTTATGACACAGTTAAAGAAAGAAAGAAAAGAAAAACAAAAGAAGAACTAAACGATGTACCTGCTGATGTACATTATTTGCACATTGCTTTCACAAGATTTCTCTTACATTATCTTGGTTACCATTTAATTTTCACAGAGAAGCATCAAAACGAACCTTTCCTGACCATCCTTAGTTTTGCTCTTCTTGTTCCTACGAGCCATCTTGGATTTGTAGCTGGCCTTTCGAGCTGGACCAACTTTGATGGACGTGTTCTCAAATGGCGTGGTGGAGATGGACACTTTATTTCCACTCTGTCAGAAACAAAACACAGGGACATTGCTTAGAACATGACTATTTGAAGCAGATCTGTAGGCTAAGCAGGTAGGCTGCTAGTTTATTGCTGCCTGCCATTTTGTAATCCTTTGTCAAATTCCATTTTCCCTTTGCATTTCCACCTATCGTTTATTAAGGAAATGCTGAGAGAGAGCCCTCTTTAGTCAGGCTTTCACAAATGATTAGCTCAGACCTCAGCTGGTAGGTAAAGCTTCCCAGAGCACAGGGAGAACACAGCATCTGACCTCTCCCATTGAGATCCCAACCGCCTCAATTTAATACTTGTGATACTTTGAAACTCGAACACAGTGATATTCTGTCACCAATCCTATTCCCAGTGCTCTGACTGATGGCAGATGTGAGCATATCAGGCATCTATCATGATAAATCTGCAACATAGAGCATGGCTTGTCTCATTCATCTTAAGAAAAACCCCACAATAATCCTGATTGCTCCTCTGTTTGCAATCCCAAAGACTCTGTGTCTCTTGGAACGGTCTAAAACTTTGGGTTTTATTTCCATAAATGGATTCAGCTAGAGGAGGTATCAAAATGCAAGTAATTTAACTGGATAATTTTAAGACCGACCATTACAAAGCTGCTTTTAAATACCACTAGGAATAATCCTTGAGAAAGCAGCATTAAGAGCTAATAACATCAGCACAGCCTAAAGGCAAAAAACAAAAGTGAATCAGAAAAATTTTCAAGTATTTGTTTCTTAAAGTGATGTTTAAGGAAAGGTATACTTAAATCTTATTAACCTTTGTCTCTACCGCTGATAAAAACGTATCTGATGGGTCCTTATTTCTTATACAAAACATCTGAGTTCAGCTTAAATTATAAGCAGACAATTTTTGAGATTTAGGGATCAAGCCAAAGCAATGAGTTTTCACAAAACAAAGGCCAGGTGCTGTGTACATACTTGTATTTCAGACAATGCCAATTAGATACCTACGGCGTTTTAAACAAGCTGTCTCATATTTTGCATGTTACCTGTTTTTCAAAGTCTACGAGTGCCGAGTCCCTACCTTCAGAATCAGCTCCACCACTTCTGTGTGCACCAGTCCATGGACCGGCTCCCCATTGACATGGGTTATCAGATCCCCTTCACGCAGACCTGCTTCGTTCGCTGGACCACCTTCCTCCACGTGCTGGCAACGAGAAGGAGATGACTGATTTGAGAAGAGGAACATACGAGATCGCTGGCCAGATCAGACTCAAAGCCCATCCATCTCCTCTCTTGCTGCAGCCAGCATCAGCTGCTTCAAAGAAGGGCGAAAGAAACTACCGACTGGCACAGCCAAGCACAAAAATCTGCGTTCTTCCACTCCTCCCCCAGCATCCTGCCAGTCTTCTCCCGATCCAAGGCAGCCAGCCAGGATGGTTAAGCCGATCAGGAGACCAGCTCCTCCCAAACCAAAAGGCTTAATGCACTTCCAAAAATTTTCAGCACTCGGGAACGTTAACTAGATACTCTTGATTTCCAGACAAGCATTCAGTCTTTTTCAATTTCTGTGCCATTTCAAATCCAGCATCCTTCCATGTACATGCTGGAATCTATGAAGGCCAACAGACTTAAATAAGACTCTGTGCCATGTGTTTAGGGTGCCTATATTGCATCTCATCCCAAACAGAGCTTCTTTTTCCACTTTCTGTCCTTTATCAATCTATCTGACATCAGATCTTTTCCCCCATGACCACACTGCCTTTCCCCATCACTGTTCAGAAAGGCAAGCCTCTTTTACAGTGAGGAGACAGATATACTTGAGAATACTGCAACTCTCCCTCTAGCCAGAAAAGACTATAAATCAGTTTTCTTGGTAAACTCAGCATTTTTCAAGGAAAGCAGAGGAGCAAGGGAAAAATGCAGCTTCAGATTATTCTTCTAGGTAAGAATGAGTGTTAAATGATGACTAAAGCATATGAAGTCCAAATTGTCTAATGAACACAGAGATACAAGGAAAAGAATGAATAATCTTCACCCTGACTCTGCTCTCCCTAACTACACAATTCAAACAACACTGCTTCGGGGAATGGATCATTCCTAGAAGTCATATACGTTAACAAAAAAGGAACATAAAGATCAAGCACCAGAAATAACAGGAAGGAAGAGATACAGACATGGAAACCAGACTTTTCAGCACAACTAAGCCAAGAGCTAAATCCCTACGCAATCAGCATAGCAGCAGTGATGCTTTAAGGCTGGTAATCAATTCCAAGTGACTGCTTGGAAAACCCCAGCAGACTGAACTGATCCAAAGCAGGCTATAATCGCTAACACAGGTCTGAATAAATTAGCTAAGACTGGCCCTCATGCAACAACCCCAATAAAGAGAAAGAGGGTATGTACACAGAAACATGCTTTAAAGTATGTGCTAAAGGTGAGAGAAGGTGGATTCATGTAACCAGGGAAGAAAGAAGGAAAGAAAGGTTGCTGTGGTTCTGTGATGGGCTTGAAAACTGCTACAGGTAAAACCCAAAGTGCTGTTACTAATATATTTCTCTTTAAAGGGAATCCCTCACCCCGAAAAGATAACTTTGGGTCCAAATAAGGAAAGAGAAAACAGGGTGGCAAAACACAATTTATGAAGCTAAATCCCACAACCCTGGCTAAATCCATTTCTGGCCCCAAGGGTACTCTTTTTAGAAAAGCAGAGACATACCCAGACCATGTGATGCACAGTGTAGATATCACTGTCACCCATATAGACGCGAATGGCACGGAGAGTGAAACCATATTTCTTTCCAGCCCGATGGATGATGATTGGTGGTTTCAGGTTTGCGATAGCAGGAGAAAAGTCACGGCTGGGTGAGGAGTCCCTCGAAGATGGGTTGGAGGATAGAGAATGAGGTGACATTGGACTGGCCAATGGAGAACACGTGTGGTGATCTACAGTGATGACACAAAGGTGGGCAAAAATTAGGAAATCAGATCTCCAAAAGAGAGAAAATTCTTGTTAGAGAACAGCTAGGAAACCATCTCTCCCAATGCTCTTAAAGCTGGTGGTCTTCACCAGAGCTGGGTTTGCCTGCAGCTTCAACTAATTCATGCTTTGAAATACAAAAATCAGCAGAGTTTCCCAAAAGCCCATTTGGAGGAGTGTATTTAATACAGCAGCACTGCTCGCCAAGGATTATAGCTGGGTCACAGTGTTTACTTCTCCTCTTTCAGAGATTTACAACCCATCATAAGCATTTGCTCTAGGCACAATCCTGAAACACCCCATTTCAAGGTTATGATATACTGCCTCCCTCCAAAAGATCAGATAGTTTCTAGATCTTGGTGCAAGTTACATGTTGGTGCTGAGATAAATCAAAATCAGGTAGCATTAAAACAAACAAACAAAAAGTCAGTAGGCAATCAGACAACAACTACATGTAGGTAGTTTCGGTAGTGTTTTAAATTCACAGGGGCGAAAATATTTAACTCTAAAAAATCAGCTACTGCAGGGACTTTGCTACCAAAAAACATCACAAGTGTATTTTAGAGTGCATTTCTCAAACGAACAGCCGCGGCCTGGGCTATCGGCTAAATATCTGACTCTGCTTGCTAGTGGAACAACATCCACTTTTAAAAACACAAAGCAAATACAGAACTCTCATTTTAAATTGAAGCTGGTCAACATCAGCAAAATAAACCCACAGAGCAGGAATATTAAACGCAGCTGTAAAAGGTAATCTCTAATCCATTAAGAAACACCTGCTGAATCGCCCAGCACATATTTACCTGGCAAATGAGAGCAGCTCTGGAGGAACCTTTGCTGGGTGATTAAATACACATTGTAGAGGTTTTCATGAGGGAGTCTGTAGTTCGAAAAGCAACCAACACCCAAACTATGTACCGTGCATCACCACGACAGTGCCAAGAAGCAGGTGCATCCCTGCCTCCAGCTGCCTGGCTGTGAGGGGCAGGCACCGCTCTGCCAGTAGGTTCTGCTGGGCTGGCACTCGTGGCACAGCTGCAATTTCCTGCTCCCATCTACGCAGGAACGGGGACAGCCCTGGAAATGCATCAAGGACTTACTCACTGGAAAGAAGGACAAAGTCCTTGTGGGGAGAGCCTCCCGCTGAACCAGTCTGCCGTAGCTCGGCATGGTTGGGCTGCTCACTATAAGTTACCACCTGGAATAAGGAACCATCAAGGTCTGGCTCTGCTTGGAGACAGAGCCGGGCCAACAAGGTGAGAAATTCAGTGTTAATTTGCTTTGTGAGTCACTTACACTATTGAATTCTTGAACACTTAATCTCCACCAAGTTATCTGGAGTTACTGGAATTTCCTGGTGCATGAACGCATCAGACACGTTCAGTTCCCGAACAACACTGTAGTTAGCATGTGACCCCAAAAAATAGTACCTTGAGGGTTAAAATCATCCCTGTTCCCACACCTCCTTGCTGCACCATTGTCTAGAGACCAGCTAGGAGCCAATTTAAACAAAACTAGGGAAAGAATAAGGCCCGGCTGCCACTTGCAGAAGCTGCAGTCAGACCACACGCACAACGCTGCTGGCTGTGGCAAAGCGGTATTCGTTATCCTGCCGAGCAGAAAATATTAAACCGATTGTAAAAGTTAGATCTCTCCCCTCCTGCCAGCTAGGGCGTTATTCCAGGAGAGGGAAGGGGGAGGATCTGTCTGCAGACCTTTTGTTTAGTGCTTGCAGATTCTGACCATGCCTCACCCGAGGCACTTCTTACCTGAGGGAATCAGGAGAGACAAGGCAGTGGCGGATGCTGATTTAATCACTTTATTGACAGGTCTTGAGGTACGTTTCTCCCCTGATTCCCCAGAGAGCAACCTGTGTCGTGCCCGCCGCACTGCCAAATCGCTGATGGCTTTTGGAGCGGTAAAGTCTGGGCCTTCATTGCTATTACTGCGAGCTCGTGGATCAGAGAAATCTGCAGTGCTCCCAGCTACAGTTTAAATTAAAACAGATTAGAACCACAGGGAATTCCTAACAGTCTATTCCCCTACAGGCAAAATACATTAAATCAAAGTCATGTTTACATGAAGTCCAAGAGTAAATTTTCCTAAGAAGAAACCCCAGAGCTTGAATTTTTATTTACAGAAATGGTGTTATTCTGAATACAGAAAATTAGCGGCTTCTGTTCTGTTGGAAAAGCTCACTAATGAAATCATATTGCTCAGCAGCAGTTACACGAATCCTAAAGCTGCGGTGCAGTTCTGCAGGCAAGCCATTTCAATGGGATCATTCATAGACAGAAACAAGTTTATGGAATGTGCTCCATTTTTACAACCAGCAAGAACTGTCAATCTTCAAGTTAAAACCGCCTGTAACAGAAGAACCAGGTTCTACTGGAGTTGCACATAAAAAAACTACTTTAAGAGAATACTAAGGTACTAAAGTCAGGGAAAGTAAAGATATGGATTGCAAAGACAACCCAAATTTGCCCCCTTCTGTGCACCATTGCAATTTAGTCCTGAATTACTTAACCTGCTATAATTATACATAAAATGCAAAGTAGTCTTGAAAATCAGACTGGGCATGCAACAATAGCAGATGCTAGGGGCTGGGGTGCTGTACTCAAGCTCGGTGCCTCAGTTCCCCATCTGATACCTTAAAGGGGCACTGTGAAAATACATTAATTAGAATTTACAAGGTGCTGAGAAATGAAAGTGGTGAGCATCACGGCAAGTCCACAAGGGAAATTAATCATTCTGTCTTCAAAAGCAAATTTTAAGCAGCGTGCAATAAATAAAGCCTAAGGGCCACATTTTGAACAATGAGGACGGAACAAAACATTGATCATCGTTATTTAAGTGGGCACCACTGCTCTGCATACTAAATAAAGCAGGAAGCACCATGAAAATAAAAATTCAAAGCACCATTCCCATTGACCTCAGTACCAGATGCCAGTTCAACATGTAACAGCCACAGGGTTTCAAATAAGGCTCCCAGACAATGAGGAACTCGCAATCGGAGGCTGCGTGTGAAAAGGCTGCGATATACACTAGAGGAGCACTCCGAGAAAGGAGTGACAGGAATGAAATTCTTGTCTTGCAATCCCCTGCCTCTGACTTAACTTTGCAGCCTGCAGACACTGAAGCAATGGTATCCATGAATCCCGTGTGCTGGATTAAAGACTGCTCTAATGCATTAGGCTCAGGGGAGCAGTCTGCCCAGAGAAGCTTCATTTTTGCCTATTTCGACTTGTAGATATTCAAATTTGCAATGAAAGTGTTCTTGCAATTTTTAATAGCACGTTTCTAGGCTTTTAGTATGAAATTGAGAAACTAAGGCTCCACTATAGCACCAGCGTTTTCCAAGTACGCGGCAGCTTACTTCCTTCATTCCTACACCTTTTCTCATGGTTTAATGGAGTACGTGATGGCAGCATCGGGCCTTTTCTGGGAGGATGAGCCATAGAGGGGAATGGGACAATTTGGAGGAAATTTCACGGACAGCAGAATAGGGATAATAAGGTGTGGTGATTTTTGGCTTTATTCTAGTCTGGAGGTAAATTTCCTTTAAGGCACATCCACCTTCTGCTATCAATCCACCATCACATCTGCCCAGTGCCCTTCATCTTGTCTTTGTCCAGTCTTGTGGCCACTCTGACTCCTTGCCCAGTACCCCTTTCCTCTCCTTTCCATCCTCAGGGCATCCATAATAGCTTTGCTTGCTCCCAGTTTCCCCAGCAACTTGTTTCTTATTTTCTCACCCAGTTAGTCCTTGTTCTTCAACACTACAATCTAGCTCTTCTGCAAAATATGCTTTCCTCTCAAATATCATCTTGCTAACCTTCAGCTCAACTTCTCTGCTCTCTTCCATTGGTCCAAATTTCCTTTTTTCTCCTCCTTACTACTTCCCGCCAGTTCCCAGCTCTGGCCTCCTCTGTTCTCAGAAACAGGCAGCTTCGCCCTCTGCCTTCCCGGTGTCCTGAAAGGGGCGGGAGATGGAGACACTCTAGCACCCAGAGCCCAGCCCTGCACTGCAGCAGTCCAGGACACCATCACAGGGAAGGTCCAGCTCAGCCCAGTGCTGGAGAATGGGGCCCCAAGACAGGCAAAGCTTCTGAGAAGTCAAACATTGACTTCTAAGATTCGGTCTACTAAATCTATTATGCACTTTTTTAAGCCTGCAACTTGGCTAAATTTCAGGATATTTGGCTGAGACAGTAAGTAGCATGTCCCTTAAACAAACCCCACTCTCCTAGCAAATTTCAAGTCTCTACTCCAAATTAGAGCTTTTCAGATAAATAAAACTATAGAAACCCTGGATCTTTTAGTATGGCTGACACCCATATTCTCCAGCCCCAGCTCACCAGTGATCTGCTCTGACTAATGCTTAAAATAATGCTGCTTCAGGTAGGCACCCAGTGGTTGTAAGCAGGAATAGATCATATGGGTCTCAAGTATGAGAAGACCTTAATCAAGTTGAAGTGACAGGACTGAAGTATCAGATGTAATTTTAAGAGATTAAACCACTGATGTTATTTTAAAGACAAGCACAGCCACAAAACTATACTGACATAACCGCTTGTCATGGGACATTTGCATCACCCTACATCCAAATCCACAGTATTACAGAGTTAATGTCTGCAAGCTAACACATCATCACACACCAAGGCAACATACCTGTCAGCGTTGAGGTGCTGCTGATGGCCGTGGAGGGGGTGGTGGGTCCAACATCACCTTCCAGCTGCAGCTCTTGCTCCACAGGTTGTTCTGGAATGGGCACCGGCAGCCCTTCCCGTGACTGCACAGCAGATAAGAGCATCCCCTCGGACTGTGGCCTTTTGAGAACGGCTCCCTCGTCCTCGGTGGAGATGGCAAATCGGGGCATATCGAGAAGCCCTGAGCAGCGTCGTCGAACTGTCAAGGGTGGGCTGGAGTCACTCTCCGTGTGTGAGGATTCAGACATAGACAAGCGCTTACGCAATCTAAGAGAAAAAACGAGACAGAGCCCCTCAATTAAGTTAGAGGGATAATGAACTTTAAAGGGTGAAAATAGTGCACAGACCCAACTCATGTATCTGAAGCCAATATATGGTCAAGTTAGAAGATAGAGCTACATCATTAGGACTTAAAACAGCAAAGGCTTGGGGCATCACCTGAATCTAAATTTCCAGTATTGTTAAGCTTCTAAGAAATGAAGGAATAAAACCAAATTCTGGGCATTCATAAATTTTACTAACATTTTTATAAGAACATAAGATTTTTTTTGATATTCTGAACTTTGGAAACTTTGGACTTTCCTAAGGGTTTCACTAATTTGTGACAAATGGTAAAACTCTGGCAACACCAGACTTCGGATTTGCTAATGTTTAAGAAAAAAATGCTGTTGATACATCTCCAACATAACTAGCCTTTCCACAAATAAAAGCTTTACTTAAGGTTAGAATCCCTTTAAATTCATGTAAAATCTTTGTTACAAATTTAGGAGATGTTTGTACTTAATTAAGTACATTTAAGGACTATGTCACTTCTACACCTTCATTTTCAGCTCTTTATTCCACTCTTCAGGCTTCACCTGTGGAAATAAATCACATGAAGTTTTGGCACAGGTCTGTCTTTCTCAGATGCTACGAGAAACCAAAAGACTTCATTCTACAGAACTTACATTTCAGGAGATCCAATCACCCAGCTGCGGTCTCGACTCTTCAAGCTGCCAAGGCTGTCCAGTCGGTCGTCTTTTTCTTCACTCAGACTCCGTTTAGTAGGTGGTGGAGTCTTCCTCTCTTCATGGATGGAAAGACGTTCCATGCTGCTGTACACCTGCATATAGCAAAAGATCATTCTGTACAGAGGGGACAAACCTACATGGCCTTTTCTGATCAAGGGGAATACTCTCTTCTCAAACTGGAAGATGCTCCCCGAAAGCATGAACTTGGCAATATTCTTTGACTGAATAACACAGTGTAGATATGACATGCTCATGTGAAGGGGGTGGGGGGTATTATCAGACTTAGAGGATTAACAGCTGAGGACGGCCCTCCATTGTCTGATGAAGGGAGTGTAGGCAGGTGCCTTCGGCCTGCTGCCTCAGTGATACTAGGGGGTGATATGTGTAGTCAAGAGCAACACACAAGTTGCCTAGAGGTTAAAGAGAATCCCAAAAATAACAGCTCAGGTAATAAAACTTCCCCCGCTAGGGGTGCCGTGGGGTCGAAAGCCCAACTTACGTGCTTCTATACAAACGCACGTAGTATGGGCAATAAACAAGAGGAACTGGAAGCTCTTGCTATCCGGGGAAACTACGACATAGTTGCCATCACTGAAACATGGTGGGATGACTCGTATAACTGGAGTGCTACCATGGATGGCTACAAACTCTTCAGGAGGGATAGGAGAGGTAGAAGGGGTGGTGGGGTTGCCCTGTATGTAAGGGAAGATCTAAACTGTTTAGAGTTAAATGTTGGGGATGACCTAGTAGAATGTCTGTGGGTGAAAATCAAAGAGGGGCCTATGAAGGCGGATATTGTAGTGGGTATCTGCTATAGGCCACCCTATCAGGACAGTGAGACTGATGAGCTATTCTTTAAACAACTGGGGGAAGTCTCGCGCTCACTAGCCCTTGTCCTTATGGGTGACTTTAACCTGCCTGATGTCTGTTGGAAGTATAACATGGCAGTCAGGAAACAGTCTAGGCGGTTCCTGCAGAGTGTGGAGGACAACTTCCTCTCACAACTGGTTAGTGAACCGACTAGAGAAGGAGCTCCCCTAGACCTGCTGTTTGTGAACAGAGAGGGTCTTGTGGGAGATGTGAAGGTTGGAGGACGCCTGGGGCTTAGTGACCACGAGATAATAGAATTCTCAATTCTAGGGGAAGTTAGGAGAGGGAACACTAAAACGGCCAAGCTGGACTTTGGGCGAGCTGACTTTGGGCTGTTTAGAAGTCTGGTTAACAAAGTCCAATGGGAGACAGCTCTCAAGGGTAAGGGGGCGCAGGAGGGATGGTTACTATTCAAAAAGGAAATTCTGGAGGCACAGGAGCGAGCTATCCCTGTGTGCCGGAAGTCGAGCCGCCGGGGTAGAAAACCAGCTTGGATGACAAAGGAGATTTGGGAACATCTCAAAAGAAAAAGGGATGTCTACAAGTCTTGGAAGAATGGGCAGGCATCCAGGAATCAATACAGGGAGGAAGTTAGGGCATGTAGGGAGATAATCAGGGAGGCAAAAGCCCAATTGGAACTTAGACTAGCCTGCTCCGTAAGGGACAACAAAAAGTCTTTCTATAAATATATTAATAACAAAAGGAGGGCTAAAGATCACCTCCAGCCCCTACTGGACTCAGGGGGTACGTTAGTCACTAGGGATGAAGACAAGGCTGAGGTCCTTAATGCCTTCTTTGCCTCAGTCTTTAATAATAAGGTCAGCAGTTCCCAGGTGAGCTGGCCTTCGGTGTCTGAGTGCAGGGAGGGAGAGCAGATCGAAGCTCCTGTGATCCAAGAGGAACGGGTCAAGGATCTGCTCCTTCGGCTGGATGCCCACAAGTCTATGGGGCCTGATGGTATCCACCCGAGAGTCCTGAGAGAGCTGGCGGATGTCATTGCCAAACCCCTGTCCATTATCTTTGGGCAGTCTTGGCTCACTGGGGAAGTTCCGCTGGACTGGAGGCTGGCGGATGTTACCCCCATTTACAAAAAAGGGCGGAAGGAGGATCCGGGGAACTACAGGCCTGTCAGTCTGACCTCGGTGACAGGCAAAGTCATGGAACAGGTTATCTTGAGTGCTATTAATGAGCACATACAGGTTAACCGGGTGATCAGGCCCAGTCAACATGGGTTTATGAAAGGCAGGTCTTGCCAATCAAACCTGATCACCTTCTATGACAGGGTGACCCGCCTGGTTGACGAGGGAAGGGCTGTGGATGTAGTTTTCCTGGACCTCAGTAAAGCCTTTGATACAGTTTCTCATAGTGTTCTGGTGGAGAAACTGGTAACTGCTGGCCTGGATAGGCACACCCTCCTTTGGGTTAAAAACTGGCTGGATGGCCGGGCCCAAAGAGTGGTGGTAAATGGGGCTAAATCCGGCTGGAGGCCGGTCACCAGTGGGGTTCCCCAGGGCTCAGTGCTGGGTCCAGTTCTGTTTAACATCTTTATCAATGACCTGGATGAGGGGATTGAATGTACCCTCAGTAAATTTGCGGATGACACCAAGCTGGGAGGCTGTGTCGATCTGCTTGAGGGTAGGGAGGCCCTTCAGAGGGATTTGAACAGACTGGATCGTTGGGCTGAGGCCAATGGCATGAGCTTTAATAAGGCCAAGTGCAGAGTCCTTCACTTGGGGTATAAAAACCCCAAGCATCGCTATAGGCTCGGGGAGGAGTGGCTGGAGAGCTGCCTGGCGGAGAAGGACCTGGGGGTGTTGGTTGACTACCGGCTTGATATGAGCCAGCAGTGTGCCCAGGTGGCCAAAAAGGCCAATGGGATACTGGCATGTATCAAGAATAGTGTAACCAGCAGGAGCAGGGAGGTGATCCTGCCCCTGTACTCGGCACTGGTGAGGCCGCACCTGGAATATTGTGTCCAGTTTTGGGCCCCTCGCTTTAAGAGAGATATTGAGCTCCTGGAGCGAGTCCAAAGAAGGGCGACTAAACTGGTCAAGGGGCTGGAAAATAAAACTTATGAGGAGCGGCTGAGGGAGTTGGGGCTGTTTAGCCTGGAGAAGAGGAGGCTGAGGGGAGACCTGATTACGGCCTATAAGTACTTGAGAAAAGATGGTGGGGAGTTAGGGGAAGGGCTCTTTACATTAGTGATGGGAGATAGAACAAGAGGAAATGGGCATAAGCTTAGTCAGGGGAGATTCAGGTTGGATGTTAGGAAGTATTTCTTCTCTGAAAGGGTTGTCAGCCACTGGAATAGGCTGCCCAGGGAAGTGGTTGAGTCCCCATCCCTGGATGTGTTTAAGAATAGGGTGGATGAGCTACTTGAGGATATGGTTTAATGGGGATTAGGGATGGTTGGACTCGATGATCTCTAAGGTCTTTTCCAACCTAGAAATCTATGAAATCTATGAAAGTGTGCCAGGGAGGAAAGGAAAAACGCAAGTTTGAGAAACACTAAACATGCTTTTCTACAACAGCACCCTACACCTGTCCTCTGAAAACAGTCCAGCACACCGCAGAAATACTAAGACTTTTTGAAACGACTTGATTTTTGTTTTTAATGATTCTCAAATCTACGAGGAGATATTGCTAAAGCAGGCTCCACAAGCCTTGAAGACTGGCATCCGGATCTTGAAATTTTACTACACAAATTCAATTGAGTGATAGGCATCACGCTCATGACCCCATTTCATTATCATCAGTCTATCAGCATTGCCCCAAGCTTATTTCAGAACAAAAAAGTCCTGCCCTCCTCAAGGAATCTACTATAATGCTGACAGCTTAATGAAAGTGCCTTTCTTGGTTTTACAGCCGTCTCTAAATAATTAAATGATTAAGCAAAAAAATCCATCCTTTTAAAACTACACTTGACTGTGGACCTAATTTACATAAGAAGAGATTAATGAAAATAATGTTATTAAAAATTCAGAGCATCAACAAGATAACTATTAATAAATCATATGGCTGAATTGTCAGACAAGAATTTCAAAATACAATGAGCCTTTTATGCCTCCCACATTACAAATGCTGTATAATTTTCCAGGTCTTAAAATAAATTCATTAAAAGTGAACTTTCTCTCTTTGTGGCAAAAACACTGAACCCTAAAGAAAAGCTTCAGTCTTACAGATGTATAATACTCACGGTGAGAAAAGGCAGAAAAAAGAAACCCTTACGTACTCCTGAGAACTTTTTCAAAACCTCAACTAATCCTCAGGTCCAATTTTAAACATACTTTTGGTGATGCAAATGAGGAGCAACTCCGTAAAATTAACGGTAACTGTTATTTAAACCACTGTAGCCTGGTTGTGAACAAAGAAGAATGAACTAGTGCTTTAAAACTGACTTTGGTAGTGAAAATCTGGAGAAACTGTCATGAAAAACACCTTTCAGAGGCCCTAAGTAAAATTTCTACTCTCGTCTCATCAAAAAGAGGGAAATACAATTCATAGAGCGGGCTGACTTCAAAACAGCATTTCTTCTTCCTTCTGCCCCTCCCCAACCATACTTTGTTTTATCCAAGCTAACAGTGGAGTTGTACTTCTTCAAAATGTCCAAAATTCCACTTTTTTATTTCAGATCACCTGAGTAAGAATGAGACACCTGCACAGACCTGAATCCAGAAAGCATGGCTAGAACGGACCTCCTCAAGGCTTCCTGTCCATTTCCTCACCTCAAAGCACAACCAGCTCTCTTGTAATCACTTGACAGATGTTTCTCCAACTTGTTCTTAAAAGCCGCCAGTGATAGAAATTCCACAAATTCCCCAGGCAACCCATGCCAGGGCTTACTTAACATTCAACATTGGAAACTTTTTCTTACCATCTACCCTATACCTCCTTTGTGTCCATCATTTCATATGAATTCTGGGTAGAACAGGAAGGCCAATGTACTCCTTTCCTTTTAGCAGTTACATATTTTGAAACACATTCGATTTTATGTTTTGTAGATCTCGGATCATTCTTGTTGCTTTCCTCTGGACCCTCTTTTATTGGTCCATGTTTATTTTCAAGAACATTGCCCAGAACTGGACAAAGTACCCCAGCTATGGCTTTCCTACTGCTAAGCAGATGGAAAGGATTTCTTCATTTGCCTTGCAGAAAATATTTTGCTCGCCCAGTATGGTAACTGCCTTTCCGCTTCAGTAATTTGGCACATCTAACTCACAATGCACTATCTGCCCAGATCGTTCTCTTTGAAATCGTCACCCTGCCTTTTGTTCCTCAGGCTGTATGTGAGACAATGAACAGCAGAGGTGTAAACTCCATCTTTGCTCTTACTGCATGGCATCCCTTTCATTTCACACCATTATTCCAAAGTGTCAGAATCAATTTTAATCCTAATACCATCTTGGCACCTACTGGAAGACCCTTTCAGAATGACACTGTTCAAAGCAAATAAGCTTTAGACATTCCCTATGCCAGCATCCAAGTCATTAGTAAAAACATTAAACCATATCAGACTCAGGAGAGACCTCCACAGTACCCTCAATATTAGTGAAACATTAATAAAATGCAAAATCTCATTCTCAGCTTATTCTTGTACTCACCTCCTAATAGGCCACAAACTATCACAGAATAAACCCATTTTTAGTTTCCTCAGTGAATACTAAACACCATGCAACTCCCACATATCATCTTCACGACTAAAACCTACCCTATACGAAGCAATGAAACTGTGTTCCTCTCTAGATATTTTCTTTCCACAAGTAGCATGCTCCTACCTTGCTGAACCTCGGCGAGCAGGAGGAAAATTGCCGAATTTCCACATGATCATCATCATTAGTGTCCTCCTCTTCTTCTGAATCCAGGTGTTGGTATCGTTCTGAACGGGCTGTGAACAAAACGTGGCACAAGTCATCAGTGCAGGGAGCGGTGATAACTCTCACACTTCAAGCTTTCCTACTTGTCTTCTTAAAAAGAGCTTTGAGTGTTCATACACCACGCAGGGTATTTTCCTTTATACTGAAACATACTCAGCCAGTTTTGCTCATCCTGTATAATTAGCAGTAAAGAATACCTCCTTCCTACTGAATTTATCTTATATCATAAGCTATATTATATTCTAAAAGCAGCTGATACTCAGCAGGTGTCTAATCCTGTAGACCCTTCATGGTGGGGATATTTCTTCCCTACAGCAAACAATCATATGGCAGGAAACATGGAAACAATTCACTGTCCCAATTTCCAGTAAACAGCTTTATGGTTTTACGAAGTCTGTCCTGCATACAAACATACAAGCCTTCTTTAAAAAAATAAATATATCTACCCCCCAAAAATATTTCCTCTTCTCTCTCCTACAACTGGAAAAAGGATTAGATTTTGTGAAAGAAAATGGGCAAGCAGCCAATATGCAAAGCTATTTTTTAATGCAAAAATCTAAACTGCCTCCAAAGAGATTTTGTGCTTTGAGATTTTCTAAGCCAGCCACATTGGATTTTGCGGAGCAGGCATTAATAAGTTTGGCTACAGAAAGCTGATAGTTATACTGAGCCAAATTTGCTGCACTGTATCAGCCAGAAAGCTACTTTTGTAAATTCTGAAATTTTCTGCATTAGGGTTTGTAACAGCAACACCAACTCTTATCACTGCTTATGTGAGATATCTCCTGGTGTGAGAATTCCAGCCTTTACAAGGCCTTACCTCAAAGTCGCCCCGATAACCTGCTGAGCATGCCTGGGCACTTGGGGGGTTTGCCGTCATTCCTACTTCAGAGACCTGGTGATTTGCACCACGGAACCTAACGCGGTGCTGTTCCCCACCAGAATCTGTCACAGCTGTTGTGCTGAGCCTTTCCCTATCACTGACCCAATTCAGTGACCAGAGCTCAGGTTTCAATGTCCAGTAAGTCCAGTTAGCAGTAGAAACACATCACAGCCTCGGTTCCTACACACTGTACCAAATACAACCTCAGTACAGGTAAAACACACCTCTGTCTCCTCTGCACAGCTTGACTCAAATTGTCCTCTGCAGCAAGCACATGGAGATTTCTGCATATCTCTCTCTCCCCATCCTACCTCTCCGCCCAACCCCTAACTTAAAAGCCTCTTCCCCAAACTGGGAGTGCGTTATCTAAATAGGATCGTTGCTTTTGCAGCGCGGCAGCCGAGGGTCTAGAGGCCGACTGCTCTCTCCCTCCCTTCACCCTGAGCAACACATGGGAGCAGAGCAGAAATGTGCTTCATATGGAATCAGTGAGTCCCATGGTCCTGGAAGACGGACAGAAGAGATCCCATTGACGTAGAGCAGAAATTTCCAGAGCTCAGAAAACTCAAATAGCCCAGCATCATCCTGTGTTGCAGCTGGAGTTGGGGGAAAGACCCCCCTGACCAGTGACAAGCCCAAGACCCTTCCACCTGCTCAGCTTCCCAAGTCAAATGAGAAAAGCGAGGGAGCAGAGGCTCTGGCGACAGAGACCTCTCCATCGATCACATGACACTCCTCCCTTCTCTTCCAAGGGCACTGACTCTGCCTGGTGCTTATCTGGAAATACCAGGAATCTTACACAGCACTGATACCATGGCAGTTTCCAGACATTTATACACACCAGACAGGCACTTGATTTCATATCTCATTAGAGTTAACAACACTGAAATAAGGTGATACACTTGCAGTGAAAATAATTTATTTAAATCTCTAAAGAATTTTCCCTGCATACCTGTCTTCAAACTTTGGGTTTGTTTGATTTAAAAAAAAAAACAAACAAAAAAAAAAAACCCAAACATTTATTGGCTAAAAACGGTCACTAGGGAAAGATAATACTGCTCAAAAACTCATGGAAGTTGGATATACCAAACACTTTGGGAGCACCCAGCATAACAACTGCAGCCCCTCTCACTGCAGGGCCATGGCTGGCAGGACCACAGGCAGCAGTGAAAGGTCAACTGACTTCAGCAGCAAAATTTTTTCACTTAAAATTAATTTGCTTTCAAAGAAACCTGACTTGGCATTCAATAGAAACTTTTAAAGCAATTTCCATCAAGTGTTTTATTCAATTTCTAAAAATGACTTATCTCTAACAATTTCAAGCATTAAAAATATGATGCCATTTAGGTTGAATGTTTAGTCTTACTGTCAAAATAGCTTGTGTCATCCTCAGATTCCAACTGTGGGATGAATTCAGCTTTCTGCCGTAGTAATCCATTCCAGTCCAAATCTTTAAAGAACCGATGCTGTTTCACTTCAAAGGCACTACCTGAAATAAGCATCTTTTATTGCAGAGTATTTCTTTCAGCATTTGCATAACAAGAAAAACAAACCCTAAAAATATCAAGAGCCTAAAAGAATGTACCTGAGTACACTTAGGTCACACATTTTCCAGGAATTTTGAGAAAAAAATTATCCTTTTACCAAAGTGGTGATACAGGATAAAATCTGAACCAGATTTCCTCCTTCCCACCTCCTCTTCCTATTTAATGACAACACATGACTAAACTGGCTGGAAGACAGCATCTGCTGTTACATTCCACAGCAAGTTGCAAGCTTAAGAACTAATTAACATCTTAATTTAAAATTTCCAAACTCTAAATACCATGTTGTTTGTAGCTAAATAAAGAGAGGAAACTCAGCAAGGTACTTAGCATGTGAGTGGCTCCACTGTTATTAATAAACTTGTCCATGCACTTAAAACAAGGCAGGGGCTTACATATCTCCCTGAATTAGTATCTTTTGTTATTAAACTCAAAAGCCTGGGTACCCAGGAGAAACTAAGGATTATGTGTCTACCAATATGTGCCTTTTTTTCCAAATGAAATTAATATTCATAAAATATGTTACTGTCTTTTTAAAAAAGAGAGTAGCAGAGGAAAAGAGATAAAAGGTTTGCTGAGTGCCAGTGGCACTAAGAGATGCCAAGTGGAACAGCAGTCTCAGCATTACAGGTATATAAGAAACAAACAAAAAAATCAGTCCATCAACTCATTTTATAAGGCAAGATACTCTACATCTTTTCCATAACAGCAACATCTTTCAAGTACATGGATTGGAACTAAAGAATAACATGCGAAAACCATCTGATATTATTATTAATTCATGATCTATTCATCACCCTTGTGTGCACACGCGTTAAGTCTGCTGAATACATGTGCCTTTTGGAATTGTTACATATTTAGGTTTTATTTTATCCTTAAAGTGTAGTTTCCAATTGAAAATCCAAAATTAAATCAAATAAATCAAATCAATGAAACAGATAACCTGTGATGTGAAGCTGCAATGTTGCATAAATGATTTTAAAACAAGAGCGTAGCTAGAGATTATTTATGGTTATTTACTGATGGGAAATGAGAAGTGTTGACTTGTAAAGCTTTAAATCTGACATTATATACAGAAAGATTGACATAGGCATTTGACTTTGCCAAAGAGACTTCGTTATATGTTTGGAAAATTCTACAGTACAGGCCTCTAGGAATGGGGAAGTTTTCATTTATTTTATTACATCCAGGAGTTCACATCCATGTAGGGGATTAAGCCCCTAACCAAAGGGAACTTCAAAGAGATGTGATTATACACTGTTCAAATGGAGACACAATCCTCAAGCCTTTAATGGAACAGCACAAATTTGAGAAGTTGTGTTGCCAAGCTGACGGCGCTCTTTTCTTGTTTCCCAGACAAGACAGTCATATCTGTCTGACTCATGTACAACCCACACTAATTCTCAGAGCTTCATCACACAGGATTCATTGAATCCAGTATAAACTGACTCCTAGCTCTAGATGAGGGTGGGTGTGCATCACTGGCAAGGTAGTGTTTTTACCTGCTTCTGGCTAGTGCTTTCCTATGCACAAGGTTCCTCCTACCTGTTCCCATTCTTTCCAGAGGATTTTGGCGGAGAAGCTTAGAAATGAGGTCCTGGGCATCTGGTGGCAGTGCATCATCACCTTCTGGCCAGGCAATTTCATCTGGGGACAAAGAGATTTGACGCTTTCTACCAGCTTCACGATCGATTTGAATAACCATTCACATTCCTGTACTGTAAAACACAGTGTTCACTACTGCCCCAGAACTGTAAATACCTTGAATTCAGCAGCTCGCATATTTAATATAATTCAAGCATTGACATTTTCCAAAATGCATAAAATTCAGCGTCAGCTAAAGCTGCTGTCAATCCAAGCAGTGCTTGTGGAGAAAAAAAGCATTAAGAACTCTATTAATAAAGTATGAAATGGGACTTCCATGACAATCCAGAAAACAATGACACTGACAATACTGCGGCTGTATCTCGTGCCTGCACTTTCCGCACTCATTCTACTTGGAACAGAGAACAATTCGCAGGTAACAATTTCATGCATCATATTTAGTTCTTTGCTGAAATTTGCATTTGACAAAGGACGTTTACCAAGTGTGTTAAAAATTTACTGTTTCAGAAAGCATTCCCAATAGGAAATGTTTTCACTGGCATGTTCACTGAAAGAACACAAAGCAATCATCTGTTCAACGCCAAGCAGGAGATAGCTTTAAAAAGTCACAAGACATGAAGGTACTGAGTACAATAACTTCAATGTGTTTTGCTTAAAATTTCCTTTTTATTTCATTTATACAATTACTAATTGACTGACGTTTGCAACTACAGAAGCAATAACCAAGATCAAACTGAATTAGACCAGTTGGAGGCTGCTCCTTTCATATCCTCCATCATTTAAGTTAAAAGGCAGAACAAAAAAATCCCCAAATACGTTCCCCAATCCCACAAGGATTTGCATGACTCCCACACCACACACAATGACAGAACTATCTAGCAAGATGTCAAACAACTCAACAACTTTCAATAGCTGGAATCAGATGGATGCTACTTTGACAGAGAAATATAGATATTTTAAAATTAAAAACCATTATTTTATATCTCATCTTTCCTGACTAAATTCTGGATTCTCAATATTTTCAAGGTTTTACTTCATGGCACACTTTGAAATCCTTCAGAATCAGAACAGAAACATACCACTGATCACTTGTCCAAACAGCTCTTCAGGCGTGTCCCCAAAGAAGGGAACGCAGCCGACTAGAAACTCGTACAGGATAATTCCCATGGCCCACCAGTCCACAGGCTTCCCATAGCCCTGGCGCAGGATCACTTCTGGTGCAATGTATTCTGGAGTCCCACAGACCTCAAGAGAAACACACAAGAAAGCACTAAATCTACAAATTGCCAAATTCACATCAAAGCTGTCTTTTTTATTTTTTTCCCCTCAGAGCTTTACAAGGAAGTTTCTGTTTTGCCACTAATCACTTTATGCTCTGAACTACTTCCATAGAGCAAGAGTCTATATCTGAGGAACATGTCACCTGCACAGAAATGATATCACATACTGTGAAATGTTCCTAGTGTGGACATGCCAGCTAAGTAGTTTTGTGGTGCACGTATACTAAAGCATATGGGAAAAATGCAAATTCTGTGTGTGTAGGTCTGTCTGCTTGATGGATGTCTACTGGCACAGCTACAGCTATTGGGAACTGAGTTTTGACAAACCTCGCGCATCTCTGTGCTAGCAGAATTTAGTTTCACAGATGCAGAATTAGCAGCACAGCACGATTACACACTTCAGCATTTGAACTTGGGAGGTATAGCTGGCACAGACAACGGCTAAGGAAATCATGTTGGAAGATCTAGGTTGCCTCAGGCTTAGAAGCAACAACAATTACAAAATAATTGTAAAAAATATAACACTGCAAGGTGCAAGACTATGATCTAGTGACCAAAGAGAGTTCCTGCTAGAAAAAAAAACATTACTCAAAAGCAAAGGAAGACAATACCCAGGAAGATTACGAATTAACACTTGGCAAGCTAAAAAAGAAAACTCAGCTGTGATCCTAGGTATTTTCAGAAGAGAGAAGTATTTTTTAATCCCATTATACAAGGCACTGGTGAGCCTGCATCCAGAACAGTATAGCTCCTGTCAACTATGCCCAGGAAATATCAACTCAGGCTGAAACAGGTGCATGGAAGACCTACTCATTCATCAAAGGAAAATCTATCTTGAACTTTGCTGGTTAAGGCTTGCAAAATGAAGGCTAAGGAGAAAAATTACCCTTAGTAAATATCATGGGGATAAAAATCAATGTTTAAGCCATCAGACAAAATTATAAGTAGAAACATATAGGAACTTGCCATGAACTTTCTATGCACCAGAAGGGGGAGACCGTGGAACAACCTTCTGGCAAAATCCATGTTACATCCCTAAGCCAACTTCTGTTCGCACCTGCACTGCTGCCTGGGCCACACCTTCAATATCTTAAACCAAGAGCTGAAGTTCATCACTCCAAAACAAGCATTTGAAATAACAAACACCACCAATTTATGCACAAACATGAGGATGGACTTGTATCTTTTCCTCCCATTCTACAACGCACAGCCCAGCATCGAGGTAGAGAGGGAGTGCTACAAACTCTTGATTCTATCCCGAGACAGAATCCTGCATCTGATCCCCCATCTATGGACAAAATTTTTCAGCCTACCTGCTTGTCCAAGAATTCCCTGGTATCCTTCTCAATGTGTCCCTCGTAAAGATTAGTTGTAAGACTCATTAACCCAATTTTAGACAGTCCGAAGTCTGTTAGTTTAATGTGACCCATGGAAGTTATCAGGAGACTAGAAGAGAGAAAAACAGCGAAATAATTCAATGTTCAATTAATCGTTTCCCAAAAGCAATTTAAAATAAGAAGAACAAGATAAGGCTAAGCAAGTTCTCAGTGTTATGTCCCCATCAAACACCTGGAAGGAACCTCCTATGCAACTGAATATCACAGAGCTGCCAAGGCGACTAGAAATCAGACTACCTTCTGCCATAATTTCATCAGTGTAGCAACAGCTTTGAGACAATACCTGAAGACATTCTTCCCACCCTTTCTCAGTGTCTATCTGCTTCTACATCAGTAGCAAGAGCCTCCATAAAATCTCCTACATGTCAGATGCCATTGAAGATCTCCACTGTCTCTAGACTCCATGACCTCTTGCCTACGGAGAAAGCCTCTGAAGAACTGTCTCTCTCCCTCCAGCTTCTGAAGACCTAAAGACTTACTTATCGGGTTTTAGGTCACGGTGAACAATCCCATAATTATGTAGGTACTCCAGCGCCAGAACGGTCTCAGCAAAATACATCCTTGCCATATCAACAGGTAGGGCACCAATGTTCTTCAGAAGTGTAGCGCAATCACCTCCTAGAAAAAAAAATGCAAATGTGGCACAGTGAAATGGCAAATATCAGTAAAGAACAGCTGAGGGTCTACAATACTAGATTAGGGCGAGTTAGACAGCAAAAGGCTGTCTCTCTCAACCCTGTTAGCCTGAATTCTAAAGCTCTCTCTACACTCCATCTTGAGCTTCAAATAAATATTAAAAACTTAGGAAAACTGAGATTCATGTACGCTGGGCAGGCTTGTCCAAGAACCATAGAGATGTCGTTTCCAAACTGTTAAGCAAGCCTTGAAGAAAGAGCAGTTCATGACTGTTTGGCTTCTCTATAAATTTCTTTGCTTTCCACCACTGAGATACACACTATTTCTGATCTACAAGCTTCTTAAAATAGTAAGCAAACACCTCTACAACTACTAACCGGCTCTCCTTACACATGGAGAGGCAGTTGTGCCTTTGGACACGGTGGTACTCATGAAAATAAGTTTGTGGGTCCCTGATTCAAGCTTCTTAAGAAACACTGGCCACACATTTCATTCGACCTTCATATCTACGTGCAAATAGGAATTAATATTAAAATTTGTTATGTCAATACATCTGTTTTCATTCCACTAATCTATCTGAAAGAGCACTGATATAGTGACTATAAGCTTATTTCTCATAACCATTCAGCCAAGCAAGCCAGGCATAAGAAATTAATCCTATCCAGCAGTGGAAACATATTGCTTGCAATAAGATATAGTAATAAAATGAAATCAAACAATATCCCAAAAAATAAGTGAAACAAACAAACAAAAAACCAGCATAAAATAGCAACGTATTTTTAAACAGGCTGGTAAATAACCAAGACTGTGTTGCTCGGTGATGTTTCTCAACTGTCTTTTTCTAACTGTAAGGCCAAGCAAATGTGCTACGGATCTAGCCACGCCATCCCACAGGAGAGCAGGAGGATCTCTTTCCAATGAGGATTGGAAAGTTCGTGCTGACTTCTGATCCCAGCAGTTTTCTACATGTGGCTTTGTGTTCTCTCCGCTCCACTGCAATCATGTTGCATTAGTCACAGGGATTTACAAACGGAGTATCTTCTTACGCTAAACTGTACCAGCAGTAGAATGACTCATTTCTCCGTTTCAGCCCAAGCAGTCCATACGTACACTCCTCCTTAAAAGTGCATCACGACGTCCCCTGCGACTGCAGGGCTGACTGAGCTCACATTCCATGAAGAAAGGATGAGCACATACATGAGATGGTCTTCCCGTATATCATGTTCAGAATAGTGCACTGATCAGTATTATGCTCAAAATCATACATCTTATAAAATCACTCAGAAACATCATCCTTTACAAGGAGACACACTGCATACACACTACACGTCCATCCTATCTAAGGTCCCTTTACAGGTGTAGATAATGACAACCATACCTTCCACATACTCCATAACCATGCACAGGTGGCGCTTGGTCTCAAAGGAGCAGAACATGCTGACCACAAAGGGGTTCTCAGCAAAAGTCAAGATATCTCTCTCGACAAAAGCCTGTTGGATCTGGTTTCTCAAAATTAGGTTCTGTTTGTTGATCTTCTTCATGGCAAAACGCTGACGAGTGGTCTTGTGTCGCACCAAATACACTGCTCTAGAAAACCACATACCAAGAGGAAAAGTTCCATTTTCAGTTCAAACTGTTTTGTTTTGTTTTAAACAGTGATGGCAAATGCTTCAGATGGATCCTGACAACTTATCTGTGATCCCATAAAAACCCATCTCAGTGCCAAGCTCCCCTAAGAAAGAAGGAACTCCATGATGCTTCCTTCCAAAAGCTACTCTGCCTTCTTGAATTATGGAGCATTTTTGCTGATGTGACTAACAAGGAAATATTTCAGACAAAAATGTCACAAACTTCCTTAAGCATCATTGCAGAGAGGCATGTATTTTTCAACATTACAGTCACCATTTCACTTAAAAAATTGTCCAAAACGTATGGACCCAGCACAATTTCTTTCCAAGCTCCATAAAATCAACTTGACACAACACTGTCACCAGGGATTTCCTTCAGTAAAGTATTTCTTTCATTTCTATCATTTGAAGATCATTAGATTCCTGTACATAAATAATATAGTTTGCAAATAAAATTTTCACCCAGTTTGCCTGCCTTATTGAATCAGTACTTGTTTCCTTTTCTCTGGAGTGTATTACATTTAACATAGTATTGTGTCTCACCAGCAGCTGACTCTAAAATACACCCAGGATAAAGACAGATATGACTAACAGCAAAACTACCACCTCTCTCTCCACTTTTTACAAAATTACATTTAAATCACGGGGCCAGTGCAGAAATATGACTGAAAAGATATAAAATCTTCTTGTCTAACAATATGGCTCTTCGACATGCTTCATTATGTCTTCACTAACTAAAAAATGCCCTTATGCTTTTTCCACATGTAATTTTAAAAAAATGAGTTGCTATTAACTAAGCACCCACTTTAACAAAACACTCAAGTATATGCTCAAGTTTTGTGGCTATGACCTACTGAATATCTCTGCTTTTCACTTCCAGCCTAATGACTTCACTGCTAAGGATTTACGAACTGCAAAGTATCAGGAACTGTCTTTAAAATTCTGGATAGGTTTGCATGAGTGGTTAAAATTTTAACTGACCAACTTCATTCTGGATTCTTCAACGGATAATAAAATCTAATAGCGTTTCTATTGTATTACTTCTCACAGTAGATTTGCCCCAATGTAATTTTAGCATTTCTTTTAGTATTTCAAGTGCTTACAAACAGCCACATGTTACATCTATAACCTGAATAGATGGAAGAATGGAAAAGCATAAACTACTTCTCCCTCAATATTCTTGCTGTTTCAATGAATCACCAATAACATTTGCAACTACAGAATTTTATCCTCATTCATTTAGCCTTTAAACAAACACAAATCACAGGACTTAACCAGACAGCGTGAAAGGAAATACAGAATGCCTTGACAAGCAATAAGGAAATGGGTGCAAAATAATTTCCTCAGACTCATGGAACCACATTTTTTTACTATTACTTAGGAAATCTCACAATCAACCAACAATATTTTCCCTAGAGACAATGTTTAGGGAAGGTGCTTTTGTCATCTCAAGCTAAGGTTCTGACGCACCTATATTTTATCTACCTACCATAAAGAAACAGTGCAGAAATAGTGGAAAAACACGCTTGAGATCACAGCTAGGAAGAGCTTCAGAAAACTTGTGCCACAGAGGGATTAGGAACACCATATTCTGAAAGCTTTAACGCAGGGCAACTAATTTTCCTGAGCTGGAAGCTGTGTGTCAGTTCAGCGCAAAGTAAGGACTTCACAGCCAGGAACTATGTCCAAGCACAGGGGCTACTGACTAAGAAACCCTGAGAACATGCAAGAATATGCATCTCCCAGAAGAATGTAAAAGACTTCACAAGTGTGCAACCTCTGTAAGACCCAAGAAAAATTAATTTATGCTACAGACCCAACAAAAACCAATTCGCCAAACTTTGCTATATCCCTACCCTGAGTAGGACAATAACAGCATTTTCTTCTAAAGCAAAGTCTAAAAGCCTTACCCATAAGCACCATTACTGATCAGTTTAATAGTTTCAAACTCTTCTTCAGATGGAGTTTTCTTTGACTGGACAGAGGCCCCACGGCTCTGGGGAAAGAAGACAAGAAAATGGAAATCAGGAGCAGGAATGACTTCGTTCTGCATGTCACTTTTTTGTCCTTTTTCTTCTTTAACCAGTATTCACTCAAACTCAATATATTTCTAAACCCCTGGAGTCCTCAGCCTTAGGATAATCATCTGTATCTCTAGGACCGTTGCAGATTCCCTCCACAATTATTAGCACAATCAGTAGATTATAAGATTCAGGCCTTTCTCCAACATTATATTTTTTAAATGTGAATAAACTAAACAACTAAGGATTTTTGAAACCTAGTGAGTTATACAATTAAATTTTTCCAACAATCCATTACTAAAGCAAACTATCCTCAATACCCATCGCGTTTTACAAATGCAGATATAAATAAGTTCTCCAGATGATTTTTGTTTGCAACTCTAAAAAAACATCAACAGAACTTGATGATAATGCCTGTTTGCAACTTTTTAGCATTTCACCCCAACAACATAGATTTCCACATTTTTATGAGTGTATACTCTAGTTTTAGCATGCGCTTTTAAATGTCAGCACTTTTTAAAAAAAAATAAAATTACTCTGCATTATAATTAATTCCTTACTGTAGACTACTTTTTTCCAGAGGAAAAAAAGCGCTAGACAGAATGAGTGTATTACTGCTTTACCTCGACTGAATCATCTGTCTCAGGAGTGTCTGGGCTGTCATAGCTATTCAGCTGGGCCATTTCTGAAAAGAAGAGGAAAGATTACTTCTAATGATCTCAATCAAACACTATTCTCTTTGTTTATACAAGACAAACAGGATTTTAAGAGGTGCTTGTAGAGGAGGAAGGACATTTTTCCCCTCTGCAAAAAGTCACTCCAATTATACAGCGATAACCTTTAACATCTTTTAAGCTGTAGGCAGTATTTTACAGAAAGACAAATATAATTACTTGTTCTAATTTCAGCCTGACTTATTCTAGGTGGTTTCTATAATAAGTAAAAGCAATAAATGCAAGTTTGGGGAAATCACTAGCTAGTTACAATTAAAACCTATTCCATGCATATATATATATCTGCATATAGGCTGGTGGCACCTCCGTACTCCAGAAAAGAAAAGTATTACATTTCAAACAACCTCCCTCCATGGAATGTGTCTCATTCTGCAAAATGCTAAGCAGCAGCAAACTGGAAGAAAGTCAGTTAGTTGAGGCTACTCAGCTGTCTTAGGAGATGCTATAAACTTTGCAAAACCAAATCCTACATTAACTACTAGTGTCTGCACAGACATCGTTGACATTTCTGGGTGCCCTCCTTACAGAAAGAAAATAAGGCACCTTGACATCTCCACACATTTCTAAAGAAAATTTGACTTTAGTAAGGGGAATTAGTGATGGAAAGGTTCTCTCCCATGACAGGGATCAAAAGAAATTTCACTTTAATGTCAGATTTCAACAAATGCTATTAAATTGCATTTAGCAATCTTTGGTAGAAATTTTCCCGAAGAGCTCTTCACTTGAAGTCAACCTGTCACTGTCATTCCAGTAAACACCGCAGAAGTTAAACTAGTCCTATCCAGACTACTAATTTATGCTAAAATTATGCTCTCCTGAGAAACAAAAATACGGTTCGATTGCTGAAATATTCCACGGTAACCTCCAGTCTCTATCACACTTTCTATTGTTGCTGAGCAAGCTGTACATGATCATAAAACTTGTCATAAGAGAGGAGATTCAGCTAGCAAAGTGCCAGGCAGAAATATTAACTCACAAATTCCAAAGTTAGGATCTTCTGGGCCTCTGTACATTTACAGCATATTCAGTTTACCATATGCAATTCTGGCACCCAGCAGAAAAGCTGTTACTGTCTTCTAAGGCATTACTCTCTCTCTTTTCGCTGCTATGCAAGATGTAAAAATACAATCTCATCTCCACCTAAAAATTCATCCTAGTCCTGGTTTCACATGGAAAATCACAACAAATACATTTTTCCCACAGAGGACATCAAAACAGGATGACAGGATACTTTCCAACCAGGCCACCAGCAGGCAGGCAGATCAGAAAAACAAAGGGTGAATTTACTTTTACTGTCCAATGGCACAGAGAAAACAGTTAAATCATAAAGCCATTTTCTAACATTGTTTCAGCTATAATACAGAGAGACATTATTAACATTATAAGTAAAGAATTGTCACTGTTGATGTGCAATCCCTACCCCAGCAACATTCCTTTGAGACATGGGGCTGGAAAGGACAGTCTAGAATTTGACAGCAAACTGGAAAACAAGGGAAAATGGAATAGAAATTAAACCAATAAAATAAAAGTCTCCTTCAGCTATGTAGTGACCAGGAGATCTGGTTATCCTTTCAGCAGTTTGGAGAGCATAAAACAAGAGTCCTCACCCTCCAGGGGATCCCTGGTGAGTCCCAGCTGGCTGATAATATAACGAGGAATGTCGCATTTAATTCCTTGCCCTTCCTTGGCATGGCCTTCTGCAGCTTCTAACAAATGGTAGAACTCTTCAGGATCAAACTCCTACAGCAAGGTAGTGAGAGAGAAGGAAAGTGGTAAATGATTCAGCTTTACAATTACGAAAGGTTTCTTCCCCATATAGGAGATCCCTCAGAAACATCCAAAGTTAATTCTAGGCTCAGCAGTGACGAAAAACATTCACAGTTACAAGCAGTAAGTCAATGCATTCCACTCTGCTCCGCAAAAATGACAAGACGTTTACAGCCTGCTGGATTTCACCTTCTATGTAAGAAATACTGCTGCAGTATTTCTTACACTATATACAGCACGGATCATCTTATCAACCTAGTCTTGGTGTATGTGATCTCTAAGGCAAGAAAAGGTTATAAGAAGGTGTCATCTCTTTTACTAGACCAACAGATACAGCTGGAAATAAAAGACAAGCTTTTGGGTGCAGAAGCATCCTGCTCAGCAGCAAGTTCACTAGTTAATTTTAACTCTCCCCGATAAACCTCATGATTCACCAGCAATGAGCAGCTTTGCCAAGACTCTTCAAAAATTTTCTAGTGAAATGGAAGGATAAAAGGGGAAGAGTTACAGCATACAGCTGTGAGGGCATCAGAAAAGAACTGACGTGAGTGTGGTCAGCAGCACAAGAGAAAACAGAGCACAGAACTGCAAACAGGAAAAAGAAATTAGAGATTGTGACAATGTAAAGCTATTAGAATGGTTAAAGAAACAGAGAAAAGATGCACTTTTTCTTGATTGCTCTAAGCAATGCTGCTTCGATACACGCTGTCACCAAAGACAGCAACAATGCAAGAAAAGTTCATTCCTAACTCCTCTGGAAAAGGATTAATATTTGTAGAAGCTGTTTCATTCAATGGTTGGACTTGATGATCTTAAGGGTCTTTTCCAACTTAAATGATTCCGTGAACTGTCTCAGAATTGGCACAGAGCAGAAGCCAGACCAGAGAGGCCCACGGGAGAGATGGTCAACAGACTGCAGCACAATAGAACAAGGTGAAAGGGAAAATGGAGTCAAGGAAGGACTCTTCAAGATACAACTGGAAGTCATTTACTGGTGAAAGAAGGACAGAAGGAAAAAAAGCCTGGTGACAAAAAATTCAAACACACAAAAATGATGAAATGAAATAAATTCCAGTTTTGTGTTATTTTTTGTGGATTTATTTAATTGTTTGAATACAGAATAAAGACCTGTACAAAGGGAGGCAGGTGCTATGTAAAAATAATCTGAAAAAAGAATAAATTACATACTTTTTCCCAAAGACGGTTTCAGTGATGGACAAAACACATTATGAAGTCCCAGAGTCTCAGTCCATAAATAAACATTTCACAGTCCAACACGTAATACAAAGATTGAAGCCAAATAACTGAAGTTTAAAATACTTCAATGCCTTCACCCCCATTAAAACAATCACAACTATCACAACCACTGCCTATATAGCCAGTTATTTCATTTACGATGAAGAAATAAGAATGAGTTGTGTTACTAAAATGAATCTTAATACTCAATCTTAAAAAAACTCTTTATAAATTCACAAACCATTCAAGCTAAAGGTTAAAGTATAAAAAAAATGTTAAAAAATGAAAATTAAATGTAGCTCTTAGGCTATTTAAATGGTTGACTATCCATTACTGTATTTCTCATTCTTTTATAGGATAAAAGGAACACTAGTATTTAATTCTTCATGTTAGCAGAACAAAATATATATTTGGAAAAAAAAATGCTAGAAAGGCAATGCAGGTTAAAAAAACAGGTAAGACTAACAAATAGATCCAAATATTATTTTTATACTTTATACTATAGACTTCAGTCTAGCCACTTCACTGTCAAGGTTGTCACTACATGCTTTGGAGTTCATTATACAAATCTCAATGACTTTACTGCTTCCACCTGCTCCCACTCATTTTGCAGAACATCAGGTGCAGAAGACAGTGAAGGAACCTGGAGACCTTGATTTGCAGCTAAAAGCTGGCTTGAGTTTGGAGCTTCTTGCAGGTATAGAGATGGGTTCACAAAACTTACTGAGGTTTCATGTTTTCCTAGACGATGTGTTACTAGTAGAGCGTGCACAAGCACAAATGACAATGGTGAATGCAGCAAATACAAATACAATAAGCTTAAGTTTATCTCCTTCCTCCATTGTCTTCACTTCCAAAAAAACATTTTGAGTAAGTGCTGGAAGATAACTCGAGTCACAAAAACTCATCTAAATCACAAAAATGTTTTTGAAAGCCAAAGAATTCCCAGTGCGAATGGAGTTGTGCCCAGGATTTTCAATGTAATCTAGTGAAGACTTCTTGAATAAGTAAATGTAGGCATCTATCTTGCTGGTTGTGCAGCCTACGTCTTCACTACTGACAGTGATCTTCCTTGCACTATAGGGTTCCCAGCAAAACCATCCATCTGACAGTCATGGAGGAGGAATACAGGAATCCTCAAAAATCTACTAGTTCTCAGTACTTCTGCAAGTGTTTTCAAAGGCCGGTATCACTGAAAAGATTGGACCACTCTTGTCTACTTTGTCAAAGGAAGCTCTGCGAAACTCATTTATCTTTGCTAAAAGTCGCCCATGGACATGCTGCCCTCAACATGCTTCAAGTATTAACTGTACATCTATATTCAGCCACAGATTCCTAGTTCAGCCAACTTCCCTGATATCTCAAACAGATGTAGCTTCCCTGTTATTTTTATATCCAGAAAGAACCATCAGATTGTGTGTTTCAACACGCCAAGGAATTTCATCCTGTCATTTCATATGTTTCCACTGTAGGTTTGTGACACCTTCTCCAGCATTCCAACAATTTTTTGTGACTCTTCCCTACACTCACACCAATTTTTCAACATTCTTTTGAAATACAGTCACAGAACGGACTCCTATAACCAATAACCACCAAAACACTGTTCGCCACCACTCCTCCCCTGTAGCCACCACTCCTCCCCTGTAGCTACAAGGTATTTTTGGAGCTGCAGAACTTTAGGACGCAGTGGCCTATTTCGTTGCGGTGGCCTAAACACTTTTCACCATTTTCTAGAATGAAATAAAAAAAATATATTCTTATTTGCCAGAGTGAGTTGTTAAAAAAGCAAAAAGACTTGCTTTGCCATGTATTCTAATAGCACCAAATAGGATTTCAGACCCAGGCTTCCAAACCTGCTTGGATCTCTCACTGTTCACAGCTGGAAAACCTGACACCAAGTTTCTCTGTAATTGCTGGGTCTCTGGTAAGAGTTTGAGTCCAAAAGCCCAAACATCATTTACATCATGGAGGGGAATTTCTTCTTCAGTGACAGTTCTTTCTTAGCATGGCTCTCCAGGCAACGTACACACACCACACATTTACAGGCTCTTTATTGTAGCTATTAACAACATGAGGAAATCAGGTGGCACCAAGAAGCATGAAATGATGTCAACAGCTACATCTGGACCCTCAGCCATAAACTTTATACGAAAATATAGTTTAGCTGCTCTTGCAGTTGACAGTCCATTGGAAAGATACTTCTATATTAACATAAAAGACATTTGGTGTTTCTTTTTTTAAAATACTGATTTTTTTTCACTATTTTAATGAGAATTTAAAGCTTTCTCTTGAAGGCTTTGTGTTCCTTATCTCCTCAAACCCACACTAGACTATTTAGATCATACATGCAGTATCCCAAGGACCAAACCTACCAGGCACTCAAGCAGCCGAGCTGGTCGTGCAATGATAATCATCAGCTTCTTCACAAGTTGGGTAACAAAGGCAACCTCGGAGCTCTCGGATCGCTCGTGGGCCTGTGGAGAGCAGAACATCCCATTATGGTCCTAGCAGTGAACTTCTCATTTTTATATGTCAGATGCTGAAGGCAGAGCAACCAACAGCTCAGTAACTGTAATTGGGCAGCAAAGGCATGACTGAGTCAGGCCAAGTTACATACAGCTTTTCCATTACAACTGACTCCTTTTATCATGCAAGGGATATTTCAAAGGCTTCCTATGCATTATATCATCTATCAATTATATTAGATTCAATGTGGGTTTATTTTATTTTTAAAAATGAAAATAGGAATACTGACTTTTTTTCAATTTTACCTTCCACACAATACTGACATCTAGATAATTACTAACAGCCACACATATTTCTGGGCTTTACTTTCAGCTAGAATTTAAATTACTTCTGTTCATCATCAAGAAAAACTAAACTTTAGTTTCTCTTTATTTAATTTTAGAAATCCTGCTGAACAACTACAGCATTGAATTGTAGGCTATGTCGGACCAGACAGGCGAAGCAAAGAGCATATAGAAACTTATTTAATTCAGAGAATTTATTCTTGTCCACTCCCTTTACTTTACCAGATTTCAGTATAAATTCAAGGCTGGGTTTCAAGGTGTATGTGTGTGTGAGCGGGTGTCTTTTTATAACAATAAACATACTAAAGCTATAATTTTAAAAAAATAAAACAAAATTAAAAAAAACCACAAAGACAAATTTGAACAAACCCCCCCAAATTACTCTGCTTTTGCTCAAGCACACAATGGTTACATTACGATTCCTGAGGCACAAACAAAATAGTATTTCATTGCAGGGTGATAAAAAGATGGTTCCAATGATATGTAAAAACTCCGACACAAAGTATAGCTATCTTTTCCCCAAGGAAAAAAATTAGGCTTTAGCACAGCCACAAATGTGAAGTCCAGAACTTAACCAATAAGCTTATGCTGGCAATGAGCCAGTTGCTTATAGGAATGATATTTTATCAACAAGGATGCAAGTAGCAATAAACGAAAAGATTCATTTAGCATTGTTCATTAACACCATCTAAGAAAAAGACATATATGGGTGAGAAGTCAAATCACGCTGGTGATCACCTAAAAGAATAAAAACACAGGAAGCAGAAATTCAGAGATAGAAATATATAGGGAGCATTTTAAATAATATACCCCTGATAATTTGTTACCAAACAAAAAAATTGTAAAAGTTCACTATTTCTCATTTTGACACAGGTCAGAATAAGAAATGTTGATTGTCTACATCAGCACTGTTAAGTGATAAGCTAGGGCTAGAATTTTAATCTTGAAGAAAACAATGTACCTGCTAGTACATCATCTAAAAACAGTATCAGAGACGCTTCCCAGCTATAGAGCCTTAAAAAGAAGATTATTTTGAAAGCATTGAAATAAGTTGCAATTAAAAGGCATTTTCTAATTACAAATCAGAAAATAATCAAAATTAGGATGATTAGTATTCACTCTGTGTCCCCTAATGCATTACGCAAACTTGTAAGTTAAAATATGACTACTAGAAAGAAATTAATGCTTTCATATTTGAAAAGCCATTCCAGATCACCAGGGGTTAGCTGTGTTGAAATGAATAAATAAAACATCAACAACCATGTATTATTCGAAATATGAGCCATGCAATTGGAAAGTCCTTTCTCCCCTACATCTTATATTATGCGAGAAATATAATATAATATATATAATTCATCATTTTGTCTCCGTTTATACTGTTAAAGCAAACTTATTCTTTTAAATCAAGTCCTTTTGTTTTCTCCTTTTCTCATCTATGACAATTTCGGCAAAATAATTTAAAAACGTAACTAATTTAATCAGGTGTCTGTTTTGAAAATGAAAAGCTAGACCATGACTGCCAAACGATTCAGAAAAGCAAAAGGGAAAAAAAAAGAAAAAAAGATTACAAAAATCAAACACAACTTGTAACAGCCACTCAGCCATCATCTCTGCACAGCGCTGCTCTTCCAAAATCCTCAGTAAAACTGCCTCTTCTTGTTTCCTTCTTGCGCAGGACAGCCCGGACATCCCTACAGAGGTCTCATGTACAATCTGTCCCGGGGACAGTATCTGGGAACCGGCGGGTTATATAGGCGAGCGCTGCCTGCCGCTTCCATGTGCCTCGGTACGAGCCGTGCCATCTAATTAGCAGTTCCCAATGACGACACGCTTGTCTGAAGGTTGCTGCTGGTGGCATTTCAGGGTTTTCCCCCCCATGGTCTCCCACGGGGAGGAGGGAGAAGCTATAGGGGTTGTGGGTAGAGGCTGATGCCATTCCTACACACATTGCCAGTGACACGCGTACAGGAGGTAGCAACGGGTAATTTACAAACCGATTGCCTTATCTGAAAGACCCATCCGTCACTAACTGTAGCTACTGGGGCATGAAATTAAAATCACTGTCCTCCCCTGGGGTTCAGCAGCACCAATAACTGGGATATGCAAGTCACAATGCTGTAATTGAGCTAATATACTGATGGAAACCAAAACAATAGACCTGCAATGCCAAGAACCAATAAATTTACGCTCGGGCTCGTATTAAGAAAGCGATCCCAATCAGAATATCCATCGGCCAACGTGCAGCATCAGTCAGCGCCGTATAACACTAATACCCTCCTCTGCTGCTTTTGTTCCATGCACAGAAACACCTGTAATCCTTCACCTTCCTCACCAATTGGCTACACCTACGCGAAAGCCATTAAATTTCTTTTGGCTAGTTTTACCTCGTCAATTCAGCCCAGTAATAACTGACTATAACCTTTTTTCCCCAGTAACCTGAGGTCCTATCCCATCCTCTAAGCTCATCCCACAGTAAGAGATTAGGAGTTGAATCTCATATATTCCTTTTTATAAGTGCTTCATCTTATTTTTCAATATTTTTACTTTAAGTATGAAGTGTGACATTCGAGTTCATGTTTTCCAAAATAAAGAAAATTCATTTTTAATTCAGGGTAATTTCCATGATGCAATAAGCGATAGGTTTTTCTGGCTAAAAGACAGTATTTCATGCTGCAAACAAGGGAGAAGATCTCATTTGCCATAACTAATGAGATTTGTTGGCATTTTATTACAAAAGCCAGGATCTAAAAACTTTTAAAAGCTTTCTGGTTTGGTATATTTAAACAGCTCATTATTTACATATCAAATTACTCTGTTTTACAGATATATTTTTACAATATAAAGTAGACTCAAACTGCAACATATTAAATCAAGTTTCCTTTCTATGGTTTGAAATACTGCATGAGTTTAGTTTGTTACCACGTGTTAGAACTGACACCTCAAAAAGGAATTTCAAGACAATCCATTCTTTCACAGTAAAACTGTATGAAAATTTGTGGGTATTCCTACCACTTGCTGACCTCCTTATTCACCAATAAATCATCTTGCCTATCTTTCTATATGTTATAAAAATATATCATAAAACTATACATCCTACTGCACAGACCATACAACTGCCAAGTGGAAGAGCCTTTCTGATGACCTTGCAGTTGGTGTTATTTATATAGTGTGTAACTTTGTGTGATACCTAACAAGCTAAGCAAAGGTAATGACCCTGCCCTAAAATTTGGAATAATCTAAACTTGACTCCAAACTTTTGTATTTCGGGCAAGTCTTCCAAAAGAAATACTATCACCAATTTCTGTATATTTAGACTGAAACGTCCCAATTATTTCCTTCTAGAATGCAGGCTGAAGGGCAAAGCAGACTGGCAAGCAGGGGAAAAGAAGTAGCTTTTAAATATTAAAATATAAAAGAGAAGCCAAGGAACTATGATAGGACAGAAAAAACAAATGAGAAAGATGTGGAATTAAGTCTTTGGCATTCCTCTGCTGTCCTTAATTTCTTTGTCCTCTTCCTTCCAGGTCTGTTCTGCCTCCCTTGTCTCTCTAAGCCTTCCCCTTAACAGTCTATAGCCCACCTCACTTCCTAAAGTAAATCAATTAAACTTAAGAGCTGACTCTTCTCTCACCCCCACTCTGCAGAAGATGTCAAGGAGGAAGAGGTCAAAGTAAGCGTTGAATGTCAATTCCTGAATAAGCCCAGAGATGACCATCGTTCTTCTCCAATAACAGTTCAATGTCATCTTTCCCTGTGCTTAGGAGCAGCAGTGTAATGCATGCAGGATCAAGGGGAAAAGGACATTTAAGATGTATATTTTGAAGATTTGTTCTGAAGGAGGGGAGAGGAAAGGAAAAAGTAGATTTATCTGACCCACACCTTCTCCGAGATCCTGATTAACCTCTTCAGGCCAGAAAGTACAGACTGGAAGTGGCCAGACCCAATTTATTACTCTCTCAATTCCTCACGGTATGAGAAATCATTGTCCACACACAGAGGAGGAAAGCCTGGGAGTGAGAGAATTTCAAGCTCCAAGTACCTGCTATCGCAAGCAGTAAAACACACTGTAGTCCCCTTGTGCCACTTGAAATGCCAGCCATTTTACCGAGCACATGCATCCACTTTTAGTAAAATCTTTTCAACTTCCAAACCGTCATCCAAAGAGGCCTGATCCCTTATTTCATAGCTGACGTGTGCAAATACCCTGCTTCCAGACTCCGGAGGTAGAAGGCGGACCCGCTGAAACGTGCTCACCTGGCTGCAGGAAATCTCTCCATCCACCCTTCGCACCAGCAGCCCCACGGTGCCTGCCCCATGCCCCAGGACTGCCCACCCACCTGCCCACCCGCGGCCAGCCGTCGCCAGGTCTGGCAGTAAGGGCTGGGTGACGCTTATCCTGCCCAGGAAGGCTACGCTGCCGCTTTCAAACTCCAGAAATGTTTTCCTTTTTTTTAAAGACTACAAATACTGAACAATTTCTTTGATGAGATGCAGTTTCTCCAGCCCTGGATGGTAGCATCAATGGTCAAACCCTTGCATGGCATCCAAAGAACACCACTTTTACCAGGAAACACATTTTTACTATTAAATGCATCCACAGTGGTTACTGATATTCCATAGGCAGACAACCATATAGGCTCTGGAAATATATTCCCTTTCTCTCTGTCAAAATTATATTCCCCATCCAGGCAGAACACCACAAAACCAAACATGAGTCATTTTTCTCCCATGCATAACAAAATATCAGGGAAATTACAGCCACGTTCATATAACACAGGTAGCCAAAGTTTTTAGCTGATACAAGAGAAGATCTTGCAGTTTTCACAAAGTTTTTTGATACAATAATTGTATCTTAATATAGTATTTTTATTCATCTGCCATTTTCTAATGTCTGGAAGGCGTGGCAAAGGAGCACAAACTAGTGCAATTCACGTCAGTGGGCTGGCAAACTGATCAATGATGTATAAACACATCTTCACCAAGTAGATTAAAAAGCAACACAGAAAAATTATTTCAGGTGTTCTGTTTCTAGGTGTCTCTATAATATTTGTTATCTGAGACTGTGATCTTTATAAATTCTGTGTTTTCAGCCTGCTATCCCTTATATCAAAGCAGAGGATTAGGAAGACATTCCCAAAAAGAGGTCTGGACCCAGCAACTAGTAGGAGCACTGACTCTTCACAACAGCTACAGCATAAATTCTAAGAGACGTTTTTAATTTAATATTATTTTCATTTTAAAGGAAAAGAGCAATTTTTAATGAGCAGCTGAAGCATACTGAGCATGCATTAAAATTGTGCCCCCTTGTGTATTTTCATATGCTTTGAACACCACAAAACACATCGAAGTACTAAAAAACCCACAAGTGGATTAAGTTCAGCTAGAGAAAGTCTTTTATGAAAAATTTATAGCAACACTACAAACTATGGTGTTTTCACTCCTTGAAGGCACTATTGTAATTAATAAGTCATTCAGAGTCTTGAAGTACATGAAAAAAAAGTTCAGTAATTCCCTTCATCTGGATGAACTCAATTTTCATAAATGATAAAGACTGCCTTTGACTTACTCATATGCATATTTAACTTTTGTACAAATGAAGTACACAGGTGAAGTGATTTGCTCAAATTCACCCACGGTAGATCAACATCAGATTGGAACAGCTCAGATCTCCTGACACCCCCACCCACTGCCCTTCTCCTGCAATCCACATCGTCTCTCCTAAAATCAAAGCTCTGGCTTATTGTTTAAAGTTTCAATCAAAATAACATATTCTATTTTCCAGAGAGCACTTACATCCTGGAGAAGTTTCTCCAAGTTTTCCTGCAGCTCATAAAAGTACCGAGAAGTAATAAGACCTTCACGTGATTTATCTAGGCAATCTCTGGCCAGTTCAATAACTTGATGATGAATGAAACTTAGGACCCCATCTGCTAATTGCAGCACGTTCTCTGGAGCATTAGAGGCAATAAACTCAGCCAGCCGTTCTTCCATCTGTGCCGTGGCCTAAGAGTAAAGAATAAACAGAAATTACTCTTAAATTTTACTATCCCAGAACTTACACATAAACAAGTAGGGTGCTAAAGTAATATATTCTTAATTCTAAAATGCATGAGGCTTAAAAAATATTCCAAAATACCAATTTCAGCATTTTGCTGAGAATAAAAATAGTATACCATAGGCAAAAGTTATGTTCACATGAGCAAACAACAAAAATTAGTCGGAACACACTTTCTGAAAATGCAAATGACTACAAAAATATCCTGGTCTCGAGGCTATATTCCTCCCTGGGTCTCCAGAGCAAGGATGTAAGGTATGTGGCAGTTTTCAGAACTTTTAGGCAAGACCATGGAACCTGAAAATCACTGCGCCAAGCAACAGACACACAGCATTTCTATCACTATAAGCACTGATATCCTGTCTCCAGAGAAACATCTAGTTTTGCTATTGGTAAACCAGGAAGGAATGGCCATATCGACAGGTCTGGGACACACGATCTTCTCACACTCAGTTCAAAGGCTTGATTCCACAGATTTCCATGTTCAGCTTTTTTTAAAAAAAACACACTTATTTTCACTGCAAATCACTTCAGCACATTTCAGCGTGATTGAATTCAGATTGACTTTTCTAAAAATCCAAATCTATCTTCATTGCTTCTCTGGTACCAAAAGCCCCAGTGGCAAACTTGTTTTTTGCCAAAACCCCCAGTATAATTTGGAACTACTTTAAAAGAAAACTTTGCATTTCCAATATGTAAATGGAAAGCCTACCAAAACCAAAGAAGTTTGGATCAGTATAAAGTAAATTTAATGCAGTTATACAAGGGAATAATGAGAGAATATTATTCAACATAATTTTAAATTACTTTAAAATAGCTTTTTTAAGTATATATAAAACTAAGCAAAACATCCCTCTTCCAGTGTTTATCTGATTCAGAATTTAAAGAAAAAGACAAGGATTAGTTAAAAATAGATGGAGACACTGGCCTCATAAACAAAATAAATGGACTGAGCAGTCAGATCATGGCTCTTCTCATTCCTGCGAGCATTTGTCATGCTAATAAAAGACATGAGAAATTTAGTAAATATGATGTACATACATAAATACACAAAGCTTTTCTATTTCTTCTACTCAGAATTAACATGTGAAGCAGGGAAGGCAGCTTCAAACTCTCAGCAAACTGCACTGCTTGGAAACCAGAGGTAAGAGCTGGGCTCCTTCTCCAATGAGTACAAATTAATTCTGAGTTTGGACACAAGTTCATTGAATGCACTATTCAAAAAAGTGATTCCTTACCTTTGGAAATCTTTCTTTGTACACATGATTCATCATTATTATTTCACTGTCAAAGGAAATTGGGGAGCGACCCGGGCTAGAGGAAAAAAGAAAGTATATTATCATTTACAGATATCACATCAAAATCCTCCAAAATCCAATGCTGGTCATAATGCTGCCACACTGACTGTAGCCCTTCCAAAGCTTTGACTTCATTTCAGTAACAGGAAGATGCTTAACTTCAGAGAAAATCCTAGCAAGCAATGGCAATTTGCGGCTCTCACAGTTAACCCATCTGAAAACTGCCAACACTACTGTCTTCACATGAGTGCAGGAAGAAACCCACCTATTTTCAGCAAATGCAAGCCCTGACATACAAGCACGTAAAAAAGCAGTGCATTTGTTGCAGGTACATCTGTTATTTCCCTCACTCTCTTACTGCCCTCCACGGCAGTGGCAGCAGCCCTGCCCAGGAAGAAATCACCATTATCTCTGGAGTTTCTAGTGCTGGAAAAGAGTAGAGCAAAAAGAAACAAGGAACTTGAGATGACTTGTTTTCCTTTGTCTGAAGAATACCACGCTACAGGAATGCTGCATGAGCAGTGTTAAATCTTACATATAAATACCACAAGCAATAGGAACAGAATACTTTTACGAAAACTGCGCTCCCTTGAGGCGTGTTACACCACGGATGCATATGCATGTATGCATAGGTTAGCAAGCAACTTCAAGGCACACCAAAAAACAGGACACTAAATCTTGACAAACTGCATTTATATTACTGTTTGGGTATATTTTTTTTTGAAGAAGAGTTGCATCTCATTTCATCACATCTGATGGTATGCCATGCTCTGACTCATTCTGCCACCGAGGACAGCTGGAGTGAGGTAATGCAGATAATCTCTAGCTCCAGGATCGCCTACAGCATCTCATTTCTCTGGTTACCTTGTTTTAATGTTCGAGACAAGCAAGGGTTTCAATTGTTTGGCATCTTACATGATCATTGGCTTTATGATTTTAAGAGTACTACATGTTGCTAAAAATATTTTCTCTATGTCAAAACCCACAATTTTATCTTGAATGAGTTCAAACATTTTAAAATTTCATATGAAGGATGAAATTATTATCTCTAAATGGAATAAATGCATTTTAAACTTGGAATGTGTTACAGTTACTACCTTGCTGATAATCTATTTAAAGCAAAAAACATTCTTTTGGGAATATATATTTACAATTCAAAGAAAATTTAACTCACTGGCTCACAGAATATAGCAATACCAATTTATTTTCCTGCCTGGCACTGGAATTCCATGAATTACATTGTGTCTTGTTTTTATTAAGGTTCACCCCTCAGTTTAAGAAAATGCACTTCAGATTAAATCTCTCACTGAATCCTTATGTTAAAGGAGAAAAACTGATCTGGATGTTTTGGATACCAAGTAAAAACACATTTTCATCAACTCTTTTTGAAGAAAACATATCCCTTAGCTTGGTAGATAGCTATTTTTAATCAAGGAAAATTTTCTTAAAAGAGAAACTTACATTTATATTCATAATAAAAAGAAGGATAAGAACAGTTCAAGTGCAGACTTAGAAGCAAATTCTCTCCCACATGTAGCCTGCTATCTTTATCCTTTCTTATCTAAAACTAAACACACTGACACAAACACATGACAGTTGTTTACTGGCAGTTCATATGGAGCTGAAGAACTTGGTGAACATAGTTATTGAAGAATTTATTTTTCTGTAATGTATTAATTCTCTGTGTGATTTAAGTGAGGTGTAAGTTACAAAAATATATTAAGCCCTTTGATACTGACTAGAGAAATATGGAGGCACATACATATTTCATTTTAACACTACAGCAGTCCTACTAAAATTTGTGCATGCTTAAGTATTCGCTGTCTTAAGGCTACAATAACACGCGAGGGGTTTTGCCTTTGACTTTCAAGGCACTTTATTCATATGGATACAGGAAATGGAGAGCGATGCAGAAATCATGCTACTGGAGCTGTCCTGCCAGCAGACGTGGTGTTTCCTTAAGGAGAGCCACAATGATATGTGAGTTTATAGGGTTTTCTTTTTTTCTTTTTTTTTTTTTTTTTTACACAATTCTGAAACAAAGTAATCTCTTTGCACAAGAGTCTAGGGTTGGCAAAAGGGTAATCCCTTCATCCCTTAGCTTCCTTAGCTTCCTTGGGCACTGGCAGTTTTGTCTCTCATCTTCGGAAGGTGATTACTGCCACTTTTTACCACCTAAACCAACAGAGCATCTAAACAACTCTGGATAAAATGTGGGATCATGGTTCAAATTCTCATTCGAAATAAAATTTGCTCAATATAACAGGTCGAATTAAACGTCTAGCTGACTATAGCAAGACTGCGACATAATATACTGCACCATAATTTTTTACATTGATGCTTAGCCTGGGAAACTACAGAAATAATTAGATGCATAACTGACTAACTAACCAAAGGCTAGCTGCCAGGCACTGCTGGTTACTTTACGGCACCTCTGAGACACAATCAGGTGAAAAAGAAACCAAACTGAATTCCACCAAAGGAGAATGTAAGAAAATTTAGAAAAAAGAAAAAAAAAGGTTTAATATATTTTATTGGCATGACAGCTTTTCAAATGCTAAAGCTTCACACGTCTACCTGGTATCAAAAATTTCACATACAGAACTAAACCAGTCTAACACTTCGAGGCTCACAAAGGAACGCATTATTTTCTGTAAAACAGAGGACATGTACTGTGCACATGCATAATGTTTTAAGACAAAAAGCAGGCTGCTTCTCTTTTTTTGGTGTAGATAGGTAGGTCAAAGAAATTATTGTTGTCAGTGAGTTTTTCATCTCAGCAGAGCAGACATTAGAAGAATATCTGTCCCCTTAAGCTTAACAGCAGAATGAAAAACTCCTCTCTCTTCTCCCCTTCTTCACCCTCCCTCCACTTCATGAAACGACGTGGTGCCAGACTTTCAGTGACACCTATCTCCCGCAAAGGTTTCTAGCCTTCAACTTGTCAAAACTCATGTGTCTCTATCTGATGTTAGACAGTGAAAATAGCTTATAGACAGCTATTTCAAGGAGTAGCATTTATAGTAATAAATTAAATCTTACAAAATCTAGTTTAACTGTGACTAAATAAAACTGAGATGTTTATGAATATCTAATTTTTCCTTCACTGTGACAGCTGTATTTATTAGGCAAATGCAGAGAAGCTAAAAGCACTCTGTACTCTTCTCTGTTTTACCCCACACATGAAGGTTTAATTAGGACATACTTACAGCACGTTATCAAAGTCAGCGTCCACAGGATAATTAAAACCAGAGGCTTTAATTTTCTGTCATTTCCAGACACACAAAATAAAGAATTTTAAAACTAGAGAGTCAAAGTTGTATGAAGTAGAAACTAAGTTAAACCTTCTGCTGAAGGTGAGCAGTGCATCAGCCTTCCTCTTCCCTCAAGAAATAAATGTATAAATCTTTGACCTCATACAAATTACATTAATACTAGCAGTAAGTCAGAAAAGTCCCCTTGAAAAAAGATACAATAAAGCAGAAGCAAATAAGGAAAATCTCCATCTGTCTGTCAAACTTGAGAGCAAATATGACTCAGTGCTTCACACAGGCCACAACAACTAAACCTTGGGACCTGATCTTGTTTCTGGACAGGACAATGATCAAAGCAGAACTGGCCTCAGTAGAGCAGAATCCATCTGCTAAACTCTGAATTTATGCAACATGCACGATAATAGTGAAATAGTTTCCCACAGAATTACAACAATCTGCATCATGGAGGAAATGTAGAAAATTAAGCGTTTAACTTTAGATTATTTTTCAGTATTTATTCAAGAATCCTTCTTCCAGCAGAATCATAACCTAACAGCACGGTAAGTTCACACCAAGCAGTTAATTCTAGTGCTGCTAGAAAAAAGGGAACCTGAGGCAAAGCAGCAGAATGAAATAAAGTAATTCTTCTTATGGAACAGGCAAGCAGTAAAACAGAACAGTAAGATTCTTTCTTATTGAGAGCTTTGAAAAGTAATTTCTGAGCTGCTTACATACTTTTTGATTTTTTTTTATTCATTTTTACAAACACTGAGCTTCCGCTACGTTTAGTCTGCAGACAAATACTACTTGTGATTGGGTTTTTATCACTTAACTCTTTTCCACAAGCCCTTATTTATACTAGGAGTGACATTATTATAAATGTAAGGGGTTTAAAAATATTTATAATTATTAATAAAATAATAATTATTATATATGTATATATATGAGAAAACATTAAGGGAAAGGGAATATATTCCAACTGCAATCTCCTTGAAAGTAAGCACTAATGAGTTTTTTCTACAGACTTACACAGAGGCTGCAACTATCTCCTTCCAATACTTCAGGTTTTTTAATGGATGCCAACAAAGACCGGTACTGCTTCAGACAGAAAACACTAGAAAGTTACAGTAGTGAGCAGCACAGAGGGCAAATAAGAACACCCAGTTTTACACACAATAGAAAATCATAAAGATGACAAATGAAACCAAAAGTTAATAAATTTAAAACAATCACTTTGAAGAACTTTTTAAAATCAAGTTCACAAAACTCACTGTCTTGAGAGAGAAAACTGAGTCCAACATTATCTGTAATGTAGTTAGAATGTATTTTCATAAGAATTAGATGCCTTATGCTTCAGAATATAAAATTATTATCCATATCTAGTGAATCCATGCCTGTGTGAACCTCCGCTCTGCAGGGAGCACCGCCTGCTCCTCTGCAGCTTGTGGCAGACGGCACTCTCTGAAAGCAGAGGCATGAAGTGATGAAACCACCAAAATTACTCAAGTGGTTAAAGCTGACGCTTAAGTGCAGCGAGAAGAGAGAGTTCCATAACCTGCAGGATCAATTTTTAAGATAAAAATGGACTCTGTGGGCCACCGGTGTGGTTTCACAACACCTATTCCTTCTTCCCATCTTGAGCATTTTATGGTCAAAAGCTTCTTTTTTGGCAACTGGCATTTTCTAGGAGCTGTCTTTGTATATTCTTAATGGCAGGATCTAGCATGTCAAAAGTCAGGTTGGAGGACTGCATTTAAAAACCACTACTCAGCAAAGAGATGAAGGCACATATTTGATTAAGGATGATTTCATCTACTTCAACTACATAAAAATTCACTGCTACAAACTTCAACCCTTTTTCCCTAGACAACATTATCCTGAAATACGAAAAGAGATCAAGAAAAATGGGCAGATTGGTGGGCTGAGTGACTGCACAAAGGCAGCTCTTGAAGAAGTCGTTATTAGTTAACTCTACTTTTATCTCTGACATTCTCCACACATTCCCACGTGTTAGCAACTGCTAAAGGATGACAAGTAAAGAGAACTGGGAAAAGATGGAGGGTAACATCTCTGTAACTTTAAAAGAGTAACGATGTCAAGTTTAGTACAAGAATTCACACTCTCCATGCTTTTCACTCCTGGGAGAAAAGATCTTGAGGTAAAGCCCAGGATTGCTCCAAATAAAGTGAAGGTAGCCTGGGCATCTCTCTGTTAGCCAAGAACTTGAAGGATTTGAAGGCTGCATTACAAAGAAAAAAGAACAGTTCAGAGATGATATATAGAAACTATTTCTGCAGGTAATAAAGAAATATTCTTTTCTACTGAAGACACACTGTAAGTACCAAAACAGGTGGGTCACATGGAAACATGTTCTTTCGTTTAGCATGTGAGTATCGGATCTATTGGAGACGGATGAGAGAACAGCCTCCTGGCTTTACCAACCAGCTTTATAGGCAAGTCACACTTTTGCATTGCAGTGTTGGTCTAAGGCTACCTCCTTTCCCCTGAACAGGAAAGCAGCTGGGAAAGAATCAGTGCATAGAAATTCAGAAGATTTCAAATAAGACTTGATTAGCTAAGTGATGAGTATCCTCAAGCCTCACTGGCAGAACACGTCAAACAACAGAGGTGCTACTAATGGTACATCAGCCAACGCTACCCTCCGTGACTGTACACATTGTTACTTTTTTCATCCATTTTGATCATTAAGACTGCTCTGTATGAATAGAACATTTGCAGCTAGATACAAGAAAACAGTAAATTTCTAGTCGAAGCAGTAGATTTTTGCAAAAGTTACATCTAGCCATTCCTGTATCTAGGAGCATAAAAGGACCATCTGACACTTCTAAAAAATCTTGAGTTACAGAGACTCTCAGAAACAACAGTCCCAGTATTTGACAGTGACATCTCAAAATACCAGTTCCTCTCTCATAAAACGAGATGTAAGGCTGCAGTCATAAAGGATGAAAAATTAATACATGTTAACAATCAGTCATAAATATCAGACCATCTTTTGAACTACAAAGCTGTGACTGACATTTAAGGAAAATGTCTGATGTATTTTGTTCATCTGCTTTTCATTAAAGCTGATCAAACAAGATCATTAAATGACTGTGAAAATATTACATTTTTAGGAAATTCCTGCTTGATTTTCAGTATATTAACAGCTCAGATTTTATTTTTTGATTTTTTAAGTAAGTAAAAACATCATCTCATCAAGTGAGCTAACTCTATCATGTGGGCAAACAAATAGGCAAGCTGTGCAGAGACTCACATGTTTCAGTACTTGTTTGTTTACAAGGACACGCTACCCTCTGTCAAAGAGTGTATTTACTCCTGCAAACATTGCTCCAATTGGTTGGATTGACATATCAATTTTCCTTTGAGGTGCAAGGGCCAGCATGAATGCTTGGCAGTGGCAAGGGTGCTTTAGAGTCACATAGCACCACAGCACTAGCAATAAGCAAAATGAAAAACAAATCAGGCACAGTAAGTCTAAAAAATTAAATTACTTCATTCCAGGCTTTAGAATACCAATAAGGCTGGCTATTATCACACTGAAAACTGGAGAGAGCAAGAAAAAGCATTCAAGAGAGGAAGAAGATTAATCACATAGTTCTATGAAACACTGAATTAATCTAGTCCTGTCACAAATTATAAACCTACTATATGATAACTCTGCTTTTAAATTGGCTCACAGAGGTAAAATTCTCAGCAAGTTGAAAATCCGTATTAACAAGGAAAAAAATAAAATTGGGCTCTTCATTTTATTGTTTACATCATTCTTGCATTAGCAGGAGTCTTTTATACTTCATTATGCCAACAGTAATTCGTCTGTGTTAGAAAGGACAATAATTACTTTAGTGATGTGTTGTCTACCTACAGTAGCTGTCTTATCTACAAATAATTAGTACTACTACAGTTACACTACTCAGCAATAGTCTGTTAAGAGTGACAGCAAAAGGACTGAAGTAGGACTATTGTTCAAAGAGACTTAGTACAAATCATGTAACTAGTCTTTTACTACATGACAATTTGCGGAAATCATGGGCGAAGTGTGCTACTACCCACAGAACTTACCTGCTCCTGTAGATTACTGTGTAACTACACTTAGTAGATCCATATGCAATTACCATGCAGCCTGCACTGAAGTTTAGAACATACAAATAATTACAAATAATAATGAAAGGTCAGTCCTGCCATGACATGATACTTACCATGGATTTTTTTTTTTGTTCTCACGGCCTTTTCACTTCCTTCTATTACAAACCCTGGCCTAGGTTCTGAGCTAGGCACACTGATTCAGTATTTCCACTTGGCAAAGTTTCTGAATCTTGTCCTTTAATTTAAATGTGATAATGACCTCTGACACACTCAGTTGAGAAACAGAAGAGAGACTTCACCCCCTCGTCCCCTGCTTGTATAAATCCTTTTTCTTTCACAAGATGCTGTGTCTAGAGGTATGCATTGCTAGACTTTCACTCACTTGGTCCAGCACTAAATGCATAGCAAAACCTAAGGCTTCTGCCACGATACACAAAACATTTGTGGATTTATTCCACATAATTGTTAAAGACTTGCAAGAAAGATTGCACAGAGAGTTTGTGGAATCTCCATGCTTGAAGATATTCAAAAGTCATCTGCACATGGTCCTGGGCAATCTGCTCGAGCAGGGGTTTGGACAAGATGATCTCCAGAGGTCCTTTCCAACCTCAGTCATTCTGTAATTTTGTGAAAGATGAAGCTCTAGTTGCTTCTGGTTTTAAGTATGGAAAAATCAACTGCACAAGGAAATAGCCCCTGGATAGCTATCTTTGAGCACCAGTTCTCTGAAGCAACAGTAAAAATTATTCAACTGTTAATGCAGGAGAAATGTTTTCAGCACTATTACAAAATTGCTCTAGGGTGTAATTCCATTCAAGGTTTTGACTTCATCTGCTCTGGTTTTCAAACCCCTTCAGAAGCAATGTTGGATAACTTCTTAACAGTGACTGTAATCACTTCCTTATATTAATGCAGCAAAATTCTGAGAAGAAACTGCACTAATGGAAATCTACATCCTATAGATTTAGCCCAAGAGGCTTGTAGATTATGTTTTCATAGAGTTATTGTGAAAATACAAAAGCAGACTATGCCAACCATTCTGCAACCCAAAATCTCAGTGTCAAATGTAAAAAAAAAAAAAAAAATCCTTTCTGATTAGGTGAGGTGGGTTAAATGTTTATTAAAATAATTACAAAAACATGTAACAAAACAACTACAAATGACTATTCTCAAATCTGAAAGCACACATAGAAATGCAATACATGTGCCTAACATCTTAAAAAGTCAATAAACAACCTGAAGCTCACCTGAGACTGCGAGATCGAGGCCTCAAGGCTGGAGAATGGCGCCCTTCTTCATCAGTGATGCTCTCAGTACTGAAATGCTTTGTCAGGAAATGAAGTTCATCTGCCGTGGGCTGAAAGGGCAGCTGGTGCAGCTTCTCCTGAGATGAGCATGATGACTGAGTACAGAAAAAAATACAGAAAAGAAATGCACTAAACGCATGCATAGGGGTCAGCTAATGAATGGAAGAGGAACGGATTCTGCCAGACACTGCACACTCCAGCGGAAAAGGAAGCTACTTATCAGACCAGGTGCCTCTTTTTACTGTTCTCATTAGCTACACCAACCCTTACGTACAATGACAGAGCTGGTGAGATCAGGAAAACTTTGGGAGAAGGCTAGGGAACCATTGCATCCAATTCTGGAACCATTACATCTGATCACGCAGATAATTTACTATCAAGAGACAGAAAGGAAGGTACACAACTATCAGTGCTACTCTGGAAAGGAAAAGGAGGTTCCTGGAGTGGTGAGCAACTTTCTTTCCTTTTCCCTCATGCTCTCTTAGCTCAGGAGTTCACTGGCATGCAGAATGCTATGGAGCTGTGTAAACGTGAGAGTTTTTGCTGATTATTGGCTCTTATTGGAAATTGCTATTGTAAATGGTCAGGATTTTATTTCTCCCTTCCTTTACCCATCAAGCTTCTCTAACCAAGTAGGCAATAATAAAACGAAAGTAGCTGACTTTGCAGAGTTGTAAGATTAACAGTTTCTTGTTATTAACAGCTTATTCATCTTTAAATAAGTTGACGCACATCCTGTGAAAATGACAGACATGAAACTTTTTAAATTCTTGAACCTCAAGAAACCTGAGATTAAAACAAATGTTTGTGGGAAGTGTTAATAACATCAAATGTTGGATGTTCCAGGGGAAAAAGCTGTAGGTCAACTAATGAATGCATATTTTCTTGTGATTTTTTCAAAGCCCATTTCCATGTTACAGAAGTAAGAAAATCTATTATGTAAGGACAAATTAAAAAAAAAAAGTGAGGAGGGAAGTGTTGAGTAACCAGAGCAGCACTGAATAACACAAGTGGGCCTTATTAAAAATGCCATCCTAATCTAATTTCCAATGCTCATTATTGATCTGATTAAATTAATTATGTGCACTTTTCCAGTGGAAAAAGTTATCTTTTTGTGAAAGAAAGCTAAGAAGTACGGCCAAGCAACAAAAGCCAAATGCTGACAAGGCTTCTCATCGAGTCCTGCATGTTTGTAAAGTTGACACCAAAGAGAAAATACTCTGAAAGCACCTAAAACAGGTACATCCAAATTTGTCAAGAAGGTAACAGCTACAGTTGAAACAAATTAAAACTAAGCAGATTGTTGCAGATCTTAACCACAGTCTTCTGTAGAGAATTCTAGCCAAGACGGAGGTGGAAATCTGAATACGAGAACTTATAAACCTAAATATCATATTCTTTGATAGAAATATAATTGGCTCCTGACCCCAGCACTACTCCAGTACTACTCCCTCTGCACTGCACAGAAGTATTTACAGAAAAGAACAAAGAACCACCTTGAAAGCCTTGGGACATGGACGAAGTCCCCAAGCGTGGCTGGAACTGGAAGCCACCACTTCCAATCTTTTCTCTCATGCAGGTCTAGGTGCAGAAATCATGCTGGGAAGTCATCTCCAGCTTAGTGTCCACACAGTGATGATTATCGAGATGGTGTGTCAGCTTACACTGGCCTAATCCACAATGAAGCCAAGACTGGCTGGGTATTTGATAGCCCCTTTGCCCACAGCTATTCTGCCGTGCACACTGCTTACGCCAATACAGGAAAGATTTTCTCCCTGTAGTACAGAATTATGTAAGCTCTGTTTGACTTTCAGAGCTTTCTTTGATGTCTGTCTTTGTGTCTTACAAAATACAATGAGGAGGAAGAAGTACCTGCCTATGAAAAAACAGCAACACTTTTCAAAGAAAAGGTACGTGTCAGGTGACATCCCATTCCTGATGAACAACATGCATTCTGCAACAGAGCAGGAAATACTAAAGACACGGTCTTACAAACCTGCATTAGCAGGTACTCTAGTTCTGGCATTACAAATACATGTCTTATTAAAAAAAAAAAAAAACCAAACCTAAAACTACCACATTAAGGAAGGTTAGCACATAGTTACTAAACTTAGGGGAAAAAAAAATCAAAACTGATATTCTAGAAAAAGCATTAAAAACTACTTCCCAACAGTAAAATCACTGGAGAAGCCGTGCTAGTCAAGTCATGGATGACTCAACAAAATCCTCTGTCCACTTTCTCTCCTTAAAAGCAATCAGATCACAAAGTTTGCAATTCCAGAGAATAATTAAAGAGAGCCCTAAAGATAAAGACCATGATGAGAAATGGACTTTCCTCTGCCAACAGCTTCTCTAGTAGTCTTAAGGCATACAACCTTTCAATGAAAAAGCGTGAAAGCAAAGTGAAGCGCTTTCAAAGTATTGATTTTTAAGTAATCACATCACTGTATTCAATATTTGCAGCAGACTAATACAAACATCCCCCTGCTGTCTTAATTACAGATGCAGGATTAGCCAACTCTTTTCCAGAAAAAAAAAAATCAAGCTAATACTATAGTAGCTTATATATTAACTTTGCATCTAGAGAACAAATAGCATATTAGATATTTTAAAATAATTGTATGTTGATCCATTCAACCGACTGTTCTATATTCACCTAACTTGAAAGTAGGTCTTCTCCAGCTTTTTCAGTGTTGGTCTGATGATATATATCTGGTCTTCATGATTTGTATGAAAAGGGCAAATATGTACTTTTAAAGTGTCATCCCTCATTTGGAAGCAAAAAATAAAGCAGAATCCACAGGTTTCCACCGACCTCAGACTAGGTAAATGTCCTGGTTTGTTCAGCTGGTTGGCTGACAGAGCAGCTGATCTATGACCAGAGAGATGCAGGTCATAACGGTCATACAGAAACTCGGGCCAGCAGAACACAGAACCAACGCTGCTTTTGGTATTTCCTACTGATATGTACACCAGAAAGAAGGTCTACTGGCTTCCTTCTGTTTTGCTTGAAAAAGAACTGTAATCTAAAGGACTGATCACACCAAACGGAAGCCCAAAATTCTGTTCACCTCTATGGCATTAATTCATTCTGTGCTTTTGACAAACCCCTTGACTACTTCTTACTTCAGTTTTGAAGTCTACACAAGAATAATGCTGCTTATCAACTTCAGACGTGTTATTCAGATCAATTCAAATTAATTCTCATCAATGAAATGCTATAATAATCGCATTTTCATAGACAAGTAGTAAGTAGGATTGGCTTAGAAATATAATACTAAGTTTAATAGCTCCAAAAATTGCATCACTACTTACTAAACAGTCCATTTCAATGTTTTTCTGAGATTCTAACACTGAACCAGCAGAAGGACAAGAGATGAGAAACTCAGCCATTTAAAAAAAAAATTTCTTGGTATTACAGGTTTTAATTTAACTATTTCCTACAGGAAGGTGAATTCAGATGTACATACGACTATCAGTTCATGTTTCTTATTACACCACCCTGTTTTCTATCGCTTAGAACCTTATAATACTTCCACCATTTGAACTGATGCTTTCTGTGTGACATGTCTATCTCAGATTTGCTGTTTGTGGGGTTTTTTGTCTGGTAGAATCTCAATCAAAATGATCTAGCTATTTCTGGGAATATAACAAGAGATAAATAAGCTTTCTCTCCCATGTCCAAAAGCTAAGAACTTTCTAAAAGTAGCTTTCATGTCCCTATTTGAAAGCAAGGACTGATACTTCCAACAGATTTTTTTTTGTTGTTAGTTTTGCTCTCTCTGCGGACATCTATGCAAAGGCTGATCAAACTATAAACTGCTGAAAAACTACTGATGACACCTGCGGGCTAAGAAGGACTTACACATTGCAGGTAGTTCGGTCTCCAAAGGTGTCATCTTCACAGGCATCTTGGAAGTTCTCATAGTGACAACTAACGATCGAACTATTTGGGTGTCATCTGTACAGAAAGCAATTGTACTTGCTCCATGCTCTCATAGCTTGCATCCAGAAGAGGACTTAGCCACGGCTTATGCCCATAAAGATTTAACCTAAGACTATAAAGGCAAAAGCAGAGCTCCTTTTTAACAGCTTCTCTCAAGGTCCCTGAATATATGATATTGCTTGGCAATGAAACCAGGGGTGTCTTTTTTGCATTGATAATGAAATCTTTCCCCATGTTTTTCTGTGCTCCTGCCCATATATCTGTACACACACACACAAAGACTTCTCCCACAAGAGACTGAAATCAAGTCACCTGCCTTCTAAGGAGACAAAAAACCCTCCAAACCACCCAATAAAAAACCGAAAACAACTGTCTTGAAGGACAAAAAATATTAAACTGTGGAAACTGTGCAAACTAGAATCTGCAGGAATGTGCCTGAACATATGAAGCTATAAAGATGACACTAACATTGCAAAATCAAATTTTAATCATATTAATTTATACTAAAAGGAAACTTTTGGCCCTAATTTCTTCTCTTGCTATATAGACTGAATTTAACACTCAACTCCTAAGGAACTGTGATGACAAATTTGTGTTTGACAGGCACTAGAAAGTTCATGGATTAACTTAATAGAACAGCTCATGAGGGAAACAGTGATACTGCATTCAGTGTAAGATTTGCATAACGTGGAATACTGAGTCCTAATTAATGCAGGTATTACAGTTATTAGAAACATACTCTAAATAGTACATACAAAACGAAAAGATCACAGAAGTGTTATGGAAAGAGGCAGTGATATGTGACCACACAGTTGACAGTTGAAGACACTCACCATAACACACATACAAAAGCGTGTTACATTAAGCCTGTAGAGGTAGCCTTAACATTTCTAATTTTTTCATACTGGGCTTTGCAAGTTTGTTATGTGGATAACCACAACATCTAGTTTGCATAAACTAAATAATAAGATTCATTGTTTCAAGTATCTGAGAGTTAGCAGGGTTAACACGGTGCTCCTTCCTTACTGGTATTAATGACATACTAGCCTTTTGAAAGTACAGAACTCAAGCTGCAGCCAGCCTTTCCAATGACATGTGTGAGAGCTGAAAAGTTTCATTAGGAGGTTCAAATTATTGAAGTTAAGTAACAGATATGGATTATCAGTTTTTCTTTCTGCTAGCCAGTTAGCAGAGGTTTTCATACTAAGAACTTGAAAGCAGACAATAATTTCATTTCCCAGTTACAAAAAAGCTGAGAGCTTGCTAGTAATTATGCACTATCTTAAGAGTCCTGCCACTTCTGACATATGGTGCCTCTCAACTGATCAGTCGAGCCAAGTGCTGCACTGGGATTTCACCAATGCTAAAGGCAAAGTGCAAGATGATAGGAGCTGGGAAATGGAAGAAAAGCAGCAGAACAAATAATTAAAAATAATTTTTTAAATAATTAGTATATTAAATAATGTTAGCAAAACAATGAAGAAAAATCAGATATTTTAGTAGACTCAGAAGCTGATTTGTTAGGCTGTGTTTGTACAAACTGAATTGTTTGAAAAAGTCTGTGTCACTTACTGAAACTGTTGAACTGGGAGTGTTTGTTCCATATCCAGAGGAAGGAAGGGAGGCCAAGGACCAGCGGCGTCCATCCGTTCTGGGGAAAAGAAGTAAGGGAGATTATTATCAGGGATATATCGTGGCTAATACTTGGGGGAAATAAGCATTTTCCTCCCTCAAATCTCTCAACCACACGTTTTTATTAAAGTCTCAAGTTACTCAGATAAATCAGGTATCCTATTTACAATGACCTTTGCGAAAAAGCAGCTAGGGTAAGTTTTAAGAGCAAAATTAAGTGACCTTGGAAAAGATAAAGCAAATGGACATCAGATTCCTTCACTAAGTAGATGCTTTGCAAATATTACCAGTCATGCAAAAACTGAAGTTTCAAGAATGGACAAACGAAATCAGCTCATTTCAAACTTCTTTGAAAAAGACAGTCATGCCTAAGATTATTACTCATGCAGTTCCATGTCAAATAAAGTTTAAAATTGAGGGGAAAAATCCTATCAGATCAAGAATCAACTGAGAGCGGTCTCATTTCTCGTCAGAGGGCATTCTGCCTACTGCATCCCCTGACACAGCTGGTGAATTAAATCCACAACAGCCGATCTGAGCAGAGCTGATGAGTCCACTCGAAATACAGAGGAGACAGAAATCACAGAAATTCCACGTAGAGTCTCTTTCTCCTCCAGTCAATATAATATTTGTAGTTATTTCGCTATCATAGCCAAAGAAACATGACCCTCAGGGAAAATAGCCAAAACATCCTGGAGATATTACAGAAAAGGTCTTGTTTTACCAACGTCAAAACCGAGGAACTATACAACTGCTTTGAGAAGAATGTGCATTGCCCTCCCTGAAACTCTCTTCTCTCCCCAAAACCCACCTCAGAGAGGATCAAAAAAGAGCTACTCAGATCAGTCTCCCATCACTTTTTCTGCCTCTGATTTCATTCCAGTCTCGCATGCATTTAGTGTGCTATAGCGGACAAACGTTGCCTGTTGCACAATGGGATGGATGTTAAGTCTTTTCCTCACATCAGTTTCCCTCTGCTTGTTTCTTTTATTACAGCAGATCATCAGTAACTGGTCACAAAGTGAAGCTGAATTAGAGCAGTTCATTGTTCTAACTTACTTTGAAAAGATTTGGGGGTTTTTGGTACACGTAGATACAGTACATTTATGCAAGTGCATTATAAAATAGGATGTTTGGTACAGGTGTGAAATAGTGCTTAGTGCTTATAAAAAAACTCAACTATTATCATCTTCACAGTAATATCTCTCATCCCACTATCCACATCCATGAAGACTCATCTTCAAAAAAAAGTTCAGTGCACACTCAGACATAAACGTCTGTTTATATTTTTTCCAGATCTAGTTCCTTTTATTTTCAGGCACTGATACACATGACTCTTCTTTGTCATCTATCTTAGGATGAGAGGAAAATAAACTCACTGTTCTACATCACTGAAAGAATATTACGTCAAGAGAGTTTTTAAAAAGATTCATGCTTCATGCACTAGGGAAAAAATAACATCAAGTTGTAATGCAGATTTCTATTGCATGCCGATGTTATAGCTAAATCCCATTTAGCCACAGGTGATATTTTCTTTGGCAAGACAATTACATGTAAAAGAACAATCTCAAAAAATTCCAAAAGAAATTAAATTCCTTTCTTATCCTCAAAAAACAACAAATGACAGAATGACAAAGTCGCTGCATGATGCGGTCAGTGACTGAACATCAAACTTCAATGATCTTCAGTTTCTTGTAACATAAAGGAGTACTGGGGAAATGTTTAGGTCAACGATTCAATCTCAGTTTGGATTCTCAGTCCCAAAGCTTAACAGTATGTTCCTGTCCTCTCAAACAGTAGACAGGAACACACAAGTCAGTCATTTTTTGCAAAAGAAAAGCCTAATCCCTTTTTTACTGAGTTGCCTAAATTATGTATTGAAATCACTTCAGAATTTTCATTTTGACAAAGTTAACCAAAAAAGTCTTTCTTAATTAGAAAATTACGGAATATCTCTTCATGCTTGGGCTATTTTCTGCTGATGCAACCTAGGCAAGCAATGTGCTAAGCAGTCAGGACAATGCATATCAGCTCTATTCTAGCAGAAAGAAGTGGGACAAGTGTAGAAATCTTCGAAATCAAAGGGAATGGGAAAAAACTTTAAAAGAAAATTCCTTCTTCATTTATGCAAAACATTACAAAGGTACTTCAGTATTTTGTTAATAAACGTATTTTTACAGAGACCTCATGCATTATTGCTTCAGGAAAAGATACTTGGAAAGAAATTTTTAGGTCTTTTATTTATAATATAACATTTGCTAGCACAATAAAAACATGCGAACAACAAATTTTGCCTTTAAAATGACATTTTAATGAGTTAATTAAGGAGATAGTTAAATGCTATTCAATGAACAATAGATCAATTTCAAAACAGGAAGGTGCTAGAAGAACAACACATCTTCTCCAGAGCACTACCTGTTTATCATTTTAAGCCAAAATGCAAAAATTTCCTGTTTTGATTACCAAAGAATAGAAGCTGAATGCCTATATGGGGTTATTACAGCATGAACTTGTTAGGGACACAGGCTCAGCTCCACAGAAGTATAGTTCATACACATACACAAACAACAGCAATAGGATACACATTACCTGTCTGCTCTGTGCCCGTGGCTGTATGGAAGAAATTGTACAATGATAATGAGAGAGGGAGAAGAAAAAGGTGCACATGTGATTTCTGAAAAACACCGTCATCTTCTGGTATTCCACTAAGATCAGTTTTAGTGAATAGGGACAGAATTAACCATACATTTCCCTGCTCTACCAGGAGGATTCCTGAACGTGCTAACTTCGTGGCTATGACACAATCATTGAAAGGGTGTCTAGCAAGGGATTTACAATTAATCACTTGTCAAACTAAGGACAGTCTTGCAGTATATTGTACTGAAATTGGCTTTACAATAAAATGAGTTTTCCAAATGTGCTTCCTATTCTGTCTCAAGGATCAACTCATCACAGGGCTATAACGAAAGAATGGAAATCACAATGTCCAAACAAGATCATAAATGAAGGAATTACACCAAATATAAAAGGCAGAAAATCAGCAACAAATAATTTCTGTGATGGCGAAGGGAAGAAATCAGGTACAAACCATCTCTTAAGACCCACACAGCACCAATAAAAAGGGTACAGTGAAATATCCATTTGTCTGGGGTAACAGAGCACCACATCTGCAGTTACTTAATCATATAGGAGTTATTTTGATACTGCTATGTCATAATCTCATAAATACGTATTGGTACTGCTGGCATAGCTACTGAGGGTGTAATGCAAGCAGAAAATAGAAACAAGTTTCTAAAACAAGCCGCGCTAAGTGTTCTTTTAAATGACAGAAAAAGTATAGAAAGCAACACACATGCTGTAAAATGAAGCACAGTATTTGATAGGACAGGCTTAACCTTTATTCGTCTATTTCTTTAAAAATTAGATTTAAAACGTGGAAAAGTATGAAAGGGCACTCTTCAGAGTTTTATTATTAAAACATTTGTTTTCTGCTTGGAATTTTAGAAAGCACTGATACTGAAACATCAAGTTGAAACATGATGTTGAAAAATTATTTTAAGTTTTGACAATGGTTTCAGCTGCAACTTTCCTCCTGTATTCCAGGGTTCAGAACTCCAGATACTGTGAAACCTTGTAAAAATTCAGTTGACTTCAACAGAAATTGCAGAATACACCCAGATCAAGCTCAAATACCTCTTTAAAAATAAAGGTGGATGCTGTGAGTCCATTTGAATTGTTTCAGCAGGAGCCAATTTTTCCCTCTGAGGCAACAGGAAAATACATATCCAGTCTACCACATTTCACAGGCTATGATAAAGCTTTTTCTTACATAAGACCTGAATACCAAAGTCTACTTCAAACGGTATTCAAGGACACCAGGTCTTCTAGCAAATCACCTCAATGGAGAAACGCTCCAGGATTTACCTGCCATTCAGACAAAGGGTGTACCTTATCTGGTCAAATCCTAACCCTTTATTCTTCTTTGAAGTTTTGAGGCCTATCATTTTTCTAACTAGTCCTCAAGCTAAACCTGTCATTCTCAGAAAACTTATTTCTTCTCAAGATGATCACACGTTTCCCATTCTCAGATCATTTTAACACAGATTAGGTTTTTTTCAGCTGCGGCAGAGTTTGTCAAATCAAAAATATCTTCCTCACACTTGAATCTAATAATCTGCTACTATGCCCAAACCCTGCTTGGGATCTCTTTTTTCCTGTTTGTTATTTCTCTACAAAATTTAACTTTCTGTACCATTATCCATTTCTGCCTACCTGCTGGGGTACAACATTAATACACCATTTGTCTGCTTCTCCCAGCTGTCTTTGTTCTTTCCATCCTACTCCTTACACTAAATTCGTCACTATAGTATCACATTTCTTTCCACCAGTCTGATACACGGCATGACCAGCACTTCTCTAGCGTTCACTGCAGGACTGATGATAGCTTCACCATCACGTCTCTCAATGCTGCTGTTCTCGAAGTTGTTCGAGACTTGCAATTTCAATTATCAGCCACTTTCCTCATTAGAGCATTAACGTACTCTTGACACCAATGCCCACGACAGAATGTGGTGAATGAATGCACACACAGTTGTGCACACCTAATTTTAGGTATGTTTACATCTTTGTGGAGACATAGCAAAGAAGATCAGTACACTTAGAATACACCTCAGTTATTCAGTGAGAAGAGCAGCTAAGACCACAACTAAGATATGATCATCCTAATCATAACTGATTTTAATGCCATTATGACTAAATTATTTGTTTTATCACATGCCCTGTATGTCATCCATCTGGGAGAATGTTGTCTCCCTTCCCTAGGCAGTATTAACTACTAAATTTACTTTATCTTCTTCTAGGTCCGAAAACTAACTAATGTGTTCTGGGTGCTGTCAAGATCTAAACAAAAAAGAACAAAACAAAACAAAAAAAGAACAAAGCAAAACAACAAAGGAGCAAAACAAAACATATCACAGAAAGTAGAATACCATAAAAAAAAATTCTTACCCATAGGCCATTTCCAAATAAAAGTATATAGACTACTTGTTTGCCAGTGCAAAGTAAATAGATCTTGTCTTACCTTCGGGCAGGAACAAAGGAAAAATGAGCAGGTGCATTGGGAGAGAAGTTCCTGGGACTGTCCAAAGGGCTGCTACCTGTTTGAGAAAGTAAAAAAACAAACCAAACCAAAACAAAAAACACCCAAAACCATTTAATTCACATTTGCAACAAACGGACTGAGCAGAAAGACTTTCCACTGCAAGTCGTAGTCGCAAATAATTGAAAATATGGAGCTTTGAGTCTTTGATCATTTAAGCATTAGTTTGCTAAAGAAATGTTCTCATACGGATGTATCCGTATTTTCCCTCCTTTTAAATTTAATGTTTATATTTTCCTTCTTGCTTTCAGGTAAGTAATGTATCACACATACACAATCTAGTCTCTTAATATTTTACAATAATTTCTATATACAAGCTTTTCCAAACACTTCTCAATGAAAAATCCGAGTTAGAAATTACATCAATGATAGTTTCAGGAATAATAAATAGTATGAAACTATTTCTTCACAATGTAAATAAAGGCTGAATGCAAAATTCACTGAGGAAAAAAAAGACATACCAAAGGAACTGCACATGATAATAAAAGGACTACATACACGTAAGATGATCAGGCTATAACATAGCAGCCTTCTCCCAAACTACCATCTGATATAATACTACTTGCTTGAAAATGAAAGTTTCAGTGAATTTATACAGCGAGGAAAAAATAACAGTTTGCACTTTTTCACTTGGCACAAGAATACTTTTCCTGGGCTTTGTCATATGATGTGTAAGCATATGGTTGGTAAGTGGTATATTGCAATGTATTTTATTTCACAGTAAAAAGCAACTATTTCATAGAAAGCCCTTCTGAAAGCCAGAATAATTTACAGACTAACTGCAGAAACCTTTGAAGTTGTGGATGAATTAGAAGCTTCGTATCAGCGAATATGCTTTCTATCAGGCATACTCTTAAGTGGTTTGCTCTTTCAGATCCTTAATACAAGCACAAAAGAAAAACTACACATCATAAACACATGCCAACAGCACTTTCTTTGTGTACAGACAATAAAATAACATTAAAATAAGAGCAGGAAAACTAAATAGTGGACAAGCAATGCACTGCCAGGTACCTAACTGCAGTCACCAGAAATGTTTTCAAATTCAGATCTCACATAAAAGGATTTATTTTCAAAGTCATGTTGAAAAGTGAAATGTCTATGATGAGTCATCTGCACAGGGAAAATTCGGGAGAAGTACTAGGTGCCCAGCTCACCCCCAAGTCAGCACTGTTTGCGAGGTTACGGTCCCATCCAGCACTGTACTGAAGCTTATAATTAATTTGCATTAATTTCAACCCAAGTTATTGGTACAATTTAACTGTTACACTGAGCAGAAACAGAATATAAGCACTGTGCTCAGTTGAAGGTAACATTCACTCACACTTCAGCTACACAAACAGTTCACAAAAATCTGCACTAGCATCTCCCATAACTTCTTGTGAGCAAGGTGTGTGCACACCTGGCAAGCATGCCTGGGCAGGTAGGGAGGAGGAGAGGGAGAACAAGCTGATGCCTTCGGGGGTATGAGGATGGCCACAGCACAGGCCAGCAAACTCCATCTGGTCTACGAGTCTACAAGGAGAAGAATAGCAGCTGGTTGAGATTAAAGCAGCCTCAGGCTGATCTAACATGTGTCAAGGGGTGATGAGAGAACTGGAGAGGTAAGTGAATTCCAGACAACTTCACAATCTGCTGCACCAGGAGCAAACTGAACTAAAAACAAAAGGCTTGAGCAACAGGTTCGTTTCCCTTTGGCTCACTTTTCTTTTGTATTATAATGCTTTGTTATTAAATATTAGTTAAGAACTGACAATGAGTTCACAGTGTAACATAACACAATGCGAGTCTTCACTCCAAACTGGATACCATTTAACTCATTCCCAGTATATCCCAAGTGGGAAGGAGACAAAGTGATCAGAAATCAATAACTAGATGACTTGTGGTGCTTCATTTATTAAGCTTGTACTCATTTTAATTCTTACGGTCACAGTGGAAAAATAGACATTATGCTGCTTTTGAACTAAGGGAAGACTGAGTGGTTCGACAGTCTAGATGGCACTGCAAGCTTACAAGAAAGACAGAAGGAGGCTACGATAGCCGCAAAGTGAACAACTCAATGGTGCAAAACACACCTGTCCTGGTAGCAGCACACAGCTAGAGTTAGGGTCACCATTTATTTGCTAGCAGATAGCTGAAGGATCATTTTAGGTCAGGAGGAAACGCAGCACGAACAAGGCTTACCCGTGGTTATGCAGATCTTTTAACAAAGCAAGGAGAGCTGTCAGTTTTGGTGGGAAGCTTGGTCTTTGCTTTCCCATTTTTCAAGCTTAACAGCCGACAAACACTACTGTGTCAAGATGATCTTTTTGAACAAAAAGCCCGTTGCCTGATGCTGTTATAAACAAGCAATGAACTGTCATTGCCTTTTTATATTTTCATCAATCTTCTGTAAACTTTCCAGATTATGATCAAAATAGGATTTCAGAATAACTAAGCAAATTGGGTAACGACAGTTTTTAAATTTTGAAATTAAGTATGTGGGTGTTTGATCTCTTCTGAGCCTGCGCAATGTGGTACACAGGTATTACTAATTTTTAAGCAACTACTTTTTCAGATTTATATGGCATATTTCCTTCCAGATACTGGAATTTTAATTGGATCCCCTGTGAGTTGCTTCTAGTTTTAAAATGAAAAGCAATTAGTTTTTCTACTCAATTCAAGTCTGGGTGAAGCTTTTAAAACAACAACAGGGAGAAGGGGAATTACCACTTTTCCCTAAAATTTCCCAGTACTGCTGCATCTGCTATAGTTGAAGGAATTTTAATAAGAGAATGGTCTCACTCACCAAGGCTGATCGAAACCCTATTTATTGTGTTAGCAAGGGTAAATTCCCCTGTTGCTCAAGGGTTATAGTTGGCTACTACTGAACCTGAAAGGACTCTGTCTCAAGGGAGACTGTTACACAAAATTATTATCCATTAGGTAAATCAACACCGTTACATGAACGTTAATAATTCAGGCATGAACCTTTACATTTTCCGGACACAGGAAGAAGGATGCAGCCAAAGTATTTGTACATCCGCTGCCCTCAAAAGTACAAAACTGGATCTTACAGGCAATAGCTAGGTGAAAGTCTCAGCTATCACCTACAGACATGACATTCTTCAGATAAGTAATGAGTCCAAAAACTTACACTAGAACCATGTTGTAAAACCTGTTTCTGAGACTTGCAAAAATAAATAAGTAAAAAATAAACAAAAGATGAAGTTGTTAAGGTCTTCTACCTAGGACACACTAACATTATTTGCTGAATATTAACACAAGCAGCTAAAGATCTTGCTGCATAGTACAGAACTAGCTGCCTTCCAGTGCACGCAAAGCTTAAAATGTCCAAAAAAGTTTAAGCACCTTGTGTACCACCTGTCTCACGTACAGTTCTCACACCATGCGAGGATCACACACATGAAATGCTGATGAACTGCAGCTTTGGTAACAAAGGGCAGGATCTAGAGTGGTATGTTACGTACTCTGCCCACTCTAAAAATAATAAATAAATAGAAGCCTTAGTAATAGCCATTTTTCTGCCAGAAGGTGAAACTGAACTTGCAGTGAAAGAGCAGAATAATTTAATTCAGTACCACAGCACTGCCTGTGAGCAGCTCCCTCCACCTGCCCTTACAGATGGGAGCAGGACAGAGGTCCCAGCAGTGACAAGTGTCTTCACTGGAAGCCAGCGACCGAGTTGGCTACCTTACAGTTGTGGACAGTAAATTTTAAAATAGCCTGAACTTCAGTCATCCAGCTGTAAGAACCTATTTCTTTCTTACTGAATTATAAAGATGATGTTTTTTCTTTGACTGATTTTAAGCTTTTCGCTTTAAAATATAATCTAATGGTGACTTAGTAACACCCTCATGATGGGTATGTTATAACAGGTGCACTGCGCACACCTTCTCTCTAATTTTCAGATTTTCAAAAATGGATTCAAACAAATACAAAAAAAAACCACAAAACGTAAGGAACGTACCTGTAGACCTTTTTTTTCCTCTGATTTTGAAAGAAAAAGAATTTAGAATAAAGGGAGGATTTTCAAACCTGTACTCCTACAACTGGTCACTTCAATCCAAGTTTGGGTGATTAGACAAGCAGAGTGACTTTCTCATGAAGTTAACAAGCAGTAGGTTTCTATACCAAGGTCCCAGCTTACTTTGGAAAATGCTATTTCATACAGTTTGAAAACCGAATTAGCACACTTCAAATCCATTAAGTGTCCTTGAATCAGAAGTTTGGATTTACTTTCATCTCAAATGTTGAGATCTCTTAAGTATTACTTTTCCTCTAAATTTTCTAAGATATGAAATTGCCTGGCACTTTATCTGGATGCTGTTTCAGATAATAAGTGTATCTGCCTGGATCAGCGTTCATTAGGAGGCAGGTTTCCCTGATGGCCAGTCAACTGTGCTGTATCACACCCACTGACTTTTATGTTAGGCACAGAAGAGTAACTCCTGAGGCTACTGCCATACAGGACTCAATTTTAGAGTGGTTTCTGAACAGAATAATTTCAGAAAGCCTCCTTGATTTCTCTGCATGCTTGCTGTTCCTTTGATTCATAAGAGACGTTCAGAATAGGCATTAAGAACGTGTTAAAGACAAAAGAGGCCACAGAGAGGCTCCAGCATTTCTTAGTAACTTATCAGCGTATGAACCTGAACAAACAGATTGATAGATTCTGTTCAAATACTAAACAAATATCACAGCCTGTTCTCAAATTCTCATCTCATATATGATATTTCTTAAGAAAATATTTGTGACTCTACTCTAAATTTCATCTACTTTTGTCTCCTGAATAAATTATTTTTCTCAGGGAAGACTCTAAATATAGTACTGGTAGAGAACTCAAATTACAAGTAATTTATCTTCCTATGCTTTACTGGCTATTCTTGGAGGTCACAAAGGATATCCTTTTAATTAATAGTTTTAAATCCCTTATGCAACAAATAAATGGGTATGTTTTTCAATTACTGCTGAAGAAAGATGGCATACCACTGATTAGTTACTTCAGTTTCTAGAAGACAGCCGCATACTTCTAATAAAAGATAAGTTTGTAAAGCCTGAGACAGCATCAAAACCACTAAGGGTAGTTTTTCGTTTTTTAAATAGACAGAGGAGAAAAGCAAATCAAGAGAAAATATAAATGTTTGTTTTGTGAACATTTCTGCAGTTGTTTTCTGAGCAATGATCATGTCAACATCTTGTTGCAATCTCTCAAGCAAGGACGCTTCTTCCATATTCTGAGGAGCATTTTTCTCTAACAATTTTAGTTACAGGCTTGTGCAGCTAATTTAGAATCAATGCTGAGAACAAAGAAAAGAGCACAACGTAACTAAGTGGAGAATCTCTACCAAGAAAAATGCCTTGTTGAAACCAACTTTTACAAAGCTATCGCTATCATAATCACACTCAACGGAATCAAGTGAGCTTGAAGTGAAAGGGAATTGCCCTATGCACATTTTCAGCCTTGTGTTTTATCTGAGATGCTGAAGGAAAAAGAAAATGTTTTTAATATACTACTTTTATGATTTTGTTAGTATTTTAATTTGAAAATCATGGGCCATTTTAATAAAACAATGCCATTAAAGTAACTTCTCAGCCTTCCATTGCTGCGCTTTATAGAATCTCAAGCAAATATGACAAAGTTTTATGAAAGCTTAGAGCGGTTAAGGATTTCATGGGCATCTCTGACCAATAACTTTGGTCTTTTTCCTTTCAACAGGCTGGATGTCACCTCTCAAGATGCAATGTTCTGCAAATAGAAACAGATGGTTCCTTCTAGCTGAGCTACTATCAATTTGCTGTTCTTTCTCAGCATTATCCTTAGTTTCAATTTCCAGAAAGTATTTTCAGAACATACTGCCATGTAGGAGGAGGAAAGTCTGATTATAATGAAAACAACAGTTACTTGTCTTACTTGCAACAGTGATGTGCTTCCAGACACGCTCCACTGTGGATCATGTGCCACAAATGTTCAAGCTGTTTCTTGCTACTGACTGGTGCCCATTAGGACCTTACCTGAAGCCCAAACATCTTCTCTGGCATTTTGAAATATTGAAAACAATGTAGTCACACATCATCTACCTCCCTCATCAATAAAAACACCAAGGAGACATGCTGTTCAGGCAAGCTGTTGAATCTGCATGTGTGACCCTTTCTGAAAATCCGTAACCAGTGCAGGCTGAAAAATCGTTCTTTCTTTTTCTATAGAAAGTACATCTCCACACACTTCACCTCGATGACTAACAAGCAGTTGCCCATGTGCTCTTGAAATGAGTGTTTCCCAGTTGCTGCCATGGTTAAACTGGCAGTAATGTAAAAAAAAGAAAAGAATCCTAAACATCTCAAGGTTGTGCTAAGTAGCAGATAGAGAGACCATAAGATGGCATGCTGCACGGCTGACTGGCTGCCAGAGGGATACAGAAACAAGCAGGGTGTTCCTTCTCATGAGAACTGCAGTTAAATCACTGGCACAAATTGACCATGCTAAGAGATTCAAAATAAGATATTCACTTCAATGTATTTATTGAATTTTATTTTACTTTGTTCTCCATCTCAGATTCTTTTGCAGGACATAAGAGGACTGAATTCCTCAGAAAGAGTGGAGGACAGATATAGCAGCAAACTAGAAAGTGTAGAACAGATGAGGACACAGAAATATTTATTTTGAAACTATAAGGACTCTCTTACAAGTTAGAAAAGGTAAAAAACTGTAGTCATAATAAGTTTCAAAGGGTGTATTTTGATGTAGAGTATCAATATGTTCAAACTCACTACAATGAACACTGATATTTTTCCTAATGATTCCCAGGTAAAGCAGTCCTAGAGAGTTACCTGCATGTCCATGAAGAGGAGAATGTGGTCGCGGGAGAGTTGGAGATGTGCTGGATGTTACAATCAAACTCTTTCTGTTGCTTGTCCGACAGCTGAAAGAAAGAAAAATAAATTATAAGGCATGGTCAGATGAACAAAAGCACCTGAAGGCAGGTCCTGCAGATGTTTTTCAGCTAAGGAGGAATCTTTCAGTGTTTAGGTCGGTATTTCCTCACACTCTCTCGGTAGTGATCCTGCAAAGAAGTAAACAGCCAGGGCTGAAACATACTTTGTCAGCAACAAGTTTTTTAGTATGCTGGAAGCAATATAAAAACTGTATCTTGTGCTGCACAGGCCACTAGAGATAGCTGACAACACATTCCAGATTCACAAAATATATGCAACTCATGCTTTACAAACCACACAAAAAGCAGAAAACTGTAAAATACCCCAGAGTGCTTCAGATATTCTTAGTAGTATCCAACCTAGCAAATAAATCTGCTACATTTATTGGCTATTACTATAAGAAACCAGAGCATATTCCTTAGGGTAGAGTTAAAATTATGAAGCAAAGTGTTAGCACACTTCAGCAGATGAGCAGGATTACTAATAAAACTTAAAACTTGAGATTCAAGAATCTTCGCAAACACATGTGGCAATACTGATAGAGAACTCTGCAAAGCAAGTTTCAGACAAGCCCTCTGCCCTCTGAATCAGCTCCACTTACTGCCATGACTTTTTTCCAACAAAGAAAGTGACACTTCCGTATGAGGCAGCTCAGATTTACTTTTCTCCCCACTGGAGTTTCAGAACTTAGCCAAATTAAGAGCAGGAAGTGTTCCTCCATTTGCTTCCCAGCCTGCGATTGCTAGTAGCAAACATTTAGCTCTAAAGAGGATGAAAGTAATTGTAATGGTCAAGGGAAACATTTTTAAATCATGGGAGCTGTGAACAAGAGCACTATTGCACCTCTGATTTGCCTTCTAGATGGCAGAAACATTTCTGCTTACTTCAGCAGTTCTCAAAACAGGTAACTAAAATCATATAGGTCTTGATAGGGAGTGGGAGAATAGATGGGAGCGGGGAAGGCTGAGCAAAGGCTGTACAAGGAGCTTGCGGGTCCAAGGAGCTCCGGAGGTGTCCTGAGAAGCTCCACGTTGGGTTACCGCAGGCGCATGCAAAGCCTGGCTGCTTGCAGAGCTCCGCACGCTGACGTCTGCCTCGGTCCCTCCTGCACCGGCTGATCTTCTGGAGCTGCCCAACAATAAACACGCTCAGACTGCCAAAAACTACAATTTAATGCAAAAATATTTTGCTGCCACAGGATACAGTGCATCTGACTATTATTATTTGTAAGCTTTTTTTATTGCTGTTCTATAGGAAACTAGAGAACTCGATGCAGAAAAAAATACAACTGAACTGCCAACTATAATAAACAGTAATAAAGTTGAAGCAGCATTAACTGCTATTCAGGCTCTTCAGTGTACTTAAAGCATTCCCCAAAATTATCCAACTGATTCCATACAATCTCCATTTACATTCATGTATTATTCAACAACAGTCCATCCAAAAACTGATTGTCATTGTGTACATCGTAAGGAAAAAATAACAGCCTGATTTTAAGAAGCTTCAAATCTCAGTTCATGGATTTTTTTTTAATATGTTTTCATTTACTCTATTCCAGTAACTGTTGAAAAAAATGGAATACTCAATTCCAATATTAATACCAGATAATCATTATGTTTATATTACCAGAAAATCTTTCTCACAATACTAAAGCCTAAGTATTCTGATATAATATATATTACTATGTAAGAAATAAAAAAAAACCTTGCATATTTTAATACAAATTACAATGTAAGAATTTAAGATCTCGCTCAATATAAAACACTAGTACAATAAGAAAACAGAGCTCCATCCCCTATGGTCCTATCCCTTTGCTAAAAAGAGTTTCTAAAATACACTTTACCACAACAACGTCTGGAGCTCACTATGGAAACTTGGTATATTTAAATCACGGCATAACGGGGAACATGAACTGTCCCAAACTCAGAGCTTTTTAACTGCTTGCCTGCATTTGCCAAATTGCACCAAGTTTTACAAACCCATTTTCTCTGCTGCACTTGCAAAGATGAGGAACCAAAAGAGAAAGGGTTAAGTGGCTGGAGAGCAAGCACAGCTGAGACCCGTTAAAATAGGTCAGGTTTAACAAAGGTACCCAGTGGAGGGGATGGCTCTGAGTGAAAGCCTATCCCCAAGTTAGAAATAAAACATTATTCTCTTTACACTCCCAGACTTGGATAACTTCCAGTTTCCCTGGATCTCTAACCTAGGAAGGAGCAACATCACTTAGGCCTCTTTAGCCATTTCTCTGAACCATGTGTGTTGGCAATAAGGCAAAGCTTAAACACAGGGGCTGAAACAGAATTTCTAATTTCTTGAATCTATGTTATATTATGAGGAAAATAAGCAGACAAATACAATCGTACTCTCTACTGGTTGAAGAGAGCTCTCTGGGTATATACACAGTTCTTTTAATAGATCTTGGAATCCCAGAGAAACTACAGAACAACAGTGATGAAGTTCTGGTAGTTTTGAAAACATTAAAAAGGGGGAAGGGAGGAGGCAACATGAAGAATTCAGTTGGGTGACCTCTCCTAAGAAGTCACTACGACAGCGTTTGAGCACCTCCTAAAGAAGAACAGCTAAATATGAAAGAAGTAAAGCTGTCTTTAACGAGGGCTTTGTGCCAAAGAAATTCAAACTAGCCAATTTAAGAGCTGGCAGGAACAGTTCAAATGAAGAAAAAATTATTTCCTGGAAGATGCACTTTAGCCAGACAGACGGTACTGGGCTCCATACTGAGCTACAAGGACAATGATAATGAGGGGATCATATTATCATTTCTTTAAATCGTATTAATTATTGTTTATTACTGTTCACAAATTCTCCAAACAATACTATATGTTTCCTGATCCTAAAAATAATTCAATCTACATAAAAAACAGGAGTAGAAGGAGAAAGTAGAAAGGGAAAATGTTACCTATATATCTCTGAGTATTATAACTAGAAAAAAAAGAAAGTTCTTAAGCAGTCCAGAGAGACTCCAAGCATTATTATTTGTTTATAAGCCAAAGTTTTGCTATTTTCATCAGACGCAAGGCAATCCTGACTCTGACCCTCCTTCCTTTCCTCTCACAATTTGGTATGGGTCTCATTAACCTTTTTTTTCCTCAGATCCCACTTCATAATTTCAGAGAACAAATCCCCTCCAGGTCTTGCAGTTTAGGCAAAAACACGATTTTAACAGCGCAGAGTTTCTGTACTAGCCCGGAGCTGCAGGGTCGAGCTGCGGCCAGCGGAGTGCTTCGGAGGGCTGTCAACACGAAAGTGCCCCTGCTGCCACTGAGGTCGCACACCCACGCTGCCCAACTCAAGTTCAGAAATCTACGAAGGTACAAGAGCAACTTGATTTAATTCCGAACACACACAGCAAAATGGGTAGTTTATATCGAAACATTTGAAACAATGCCTCTTGCCATCGCTACGGAAATTGTGCTTTTTCTATTTCTAGAGCTAACTTCTCTGCCTGCAGTAAAAATAACATTTGTTACGTGTACTGAAGCGTTCCCAGCACATTCTTGAAACTGAACACTGCGGGATATCAGACATGGGTCCAGTAACTGGACACTGGTTTTGGACCCACTGCAATGTGCTCTGGAGCCAGCAACCTTGGCCAGCGTTATTTATGAGAACATTTGGTAGTGTACCTGCGAGCCGCACGCAGCCCGGCTGCTCTTCAACTACACCCTGCACCAACAGACAACTCCATGTCAAGCCTCTAAAATGAGCACCATTAGTACACCTGGTTCCATATGCATTTTCAGTCTGAAAAAGAAATCGATGTTTCAGTTTCAGCATAAATCAATATTTGATTCTTTATTTTAGCAGTTTACTCAGGGGATATCTCTTAACTCACTGAGCAAAACTAATTAACATCCATGAGGTATTCATGTAATGAAACCAAGGGCCACCAAAAAAACAAAAAAAAAAAAAAAACCAAACACCACCACTATCAAGCAATTTCATAGCTTCGCTGATAATCACAAGTGAATAATAAGGAAGTTTCTCAACTAAATTTATAGGCCTTGAAAAATTTCTCATAGTTGAAGCTGCTGAATGTGGAAGTAAACGAGATTAGCATCGATTGCCCGGGTCTTCCCGTAGACTTTGGTACAAATTGACTTGAGGCAAAAAGATGTACAAAAAAATTACAGTTTAAATCACACTTTGGTTAGTAATCATCAACACATATGACTTGTATTAGTGATTTTTAATTACAGAGTTCTAGTTTTGTAAACCACCTCAGGTTGCCAGAGTGCCAGATTAACTCTTGCATTAACTAATAACTCCTTTCAAAGTAAAATTTCAGAATTCCAGCATCAGACTTGTTCCAGACTTGACATTTAATTCAGGGAGTCCTTACAAAATGGGATCCAAAATTTAGAGCAATCACACCTACAAAAGCTATCTGTGGTTACATATTTTCCTAAAATGTACCATCACCTAAACAAATTTAACTAGATTCTCCTCTGATGTTACAGGAGTTTGGTTTCAGTTGATTTGCTTCATAAAGACTTCTTTATGAGAAACAGACATTTTGGAAATGAAAATAAGTATTTAAAATTTTTATTCACAATGGCAGAAAATTTACAAAATCCAAAATCTGCATGTCAATGAATGCACCAGCTGCGCAGCAATGTTAACTAGATGTGGAAGTTATTGTCTTAATTATAGTAATTCAAAGATGGAAGCAATTTTGTAAGCTTTAGCACTACCAACAACAGGGATAATTAGTTCTCTAAAATAGATAAGAATAAGTAAGCATCTGGTTCAAATGATTTTTTTTTTTCACGTTCAAGAATAGTTTAAAAGTTATTCATCCTAGAATAACTGGGGGAAAAAATGTTATTATTCATGGTGTAGGTCTGGTGGTTTGCACATTCCTACATTAAACGCTTCTTATTTTCTCTTAAGGAAGTACAGTTACACTCTCCAAAGACTTGAAGAATGAAAGCACAAGTCCAACAAGCACTTTTTAAGGATTGAAGACAGATCCTCCATCACAATAGACATAGAACTATCCTCTTCGCAGTGCCACCCAGGAAAACGTCATGTATTTCCTGTCATTAAGTTCCATAAGCAGGGAAAGATCCTTAATTTGAATCTTTTCCTGGTTGCCTTGTCCAGACTAAACAACTAAGGATCCTTCCTCCAGCACATCTCTAGACAGTTTTTCCCTGCTATCCATTTCTTTGTAAGGTCAAACCCCAACTCCCAGGACCTTGAGACTGGGTTGCAGCATTCCTGTTTCCGCCATCTTGTCAAAGAATTTCAAATTTCAACTGCATGACTGCAGGATCCTCTCCCACAAAAAGTTGCATGGACTAGTTACTACAACCACGATGACTACAACCACAGAAACAGGTGCAAGTTGTTCAACAAGCCAAGCCCCTTGAATTTGTGTTGCTCATTGTTTTGAAGCTGGACATTTTGCTCCAAGTTTTCTGGCTTGCTGTAGGTGACAGTTGTACCAGGCTGCTGGTACACTCTGTGTTCAAGGGCATTTGTTCCACACGAGATGAAAAGCTTCACCTCTCTCCCTTCTTTTTTTTAAAGCCTATTTCATATTAATCCAGATATGTGCAATGTACGAGCTGCTTCAGAGGAAAAAATTTTGCAGAGTCATCTATGAGATATGAAAAGTCTTGGAAAGTGAAGACGACTTCACTTTGTCATGAAACCAGAGAAAAGTCCTGCCTGTATGGTTGAAGACTACCCCTTCTGTATTAAAGCAAGATGTTCAGGGGTGCTCCCATGCCTCATGATGGTACCAGTAAATTAGAGTCACTGTGTGGATGACTGTGGAAAGATGTGAATTCTGTGAGACAAGGAGCACAGAGATAAAAGACACAGTCAATTTGTGAAATGTGGGCTCCACTTCTGTACAGATATTCAAAGAGTGCATGGAGGGTAAAATCCATGATCGATGTCTTTTTTCAGATCACATTTCAGCACGCTAATGAACACGTTAACTGAAGTGAATAAGGAGTTGAGCAACGCAAGACTTCCAAAGCATGTGGTAAGTTGGGTGTAGACTATTTCCTTTGTTTTAAGGAAAATCAATATCTTAGTACTCTGCGTTAGATAAAACCTTCTATTTCTTCACTTGGAGCTCAAATTCAAGAAGCAGCATCACCTCAAGCTAAGAAATTATGAAAGAAAAGGCTAAAATTGCCAGTTAACACCAAATTTATGTCTAATTTGCCTAATGTTTGAGGGTGGTGCACACCTGCTTACACCACGCTGGATAGTCTAGACCTTTTGCATTATTAACAACATAGGAACAACTCTGCAAAGCCAAACAAAATGAAATGTCACAACAAATTACAATGACTGGTACAGCCATTCTCAACTAAAGCAAGCCACTTCATTCTGAAATATTCCTCCCTCACAAATACACTCCAAACCTACCTTCCTTCTTATATGAAAAGAAAAAAAAGATAAGAAAAAAAAATCTCTGATTATGGAAGAGACATCCCAGAATAAATGTAGACAGTATTAATGGGAGAAAACATACACCGACCTTCTCAAGCATTACTGTCTCCTACTTCAGTTGTGTTATGCATTACGATGCCATGAAGTGACATCACAAAGTGTGAAAAGATGATTTAATGAAAATTAAGCATAACTGCATACTTTCATTTCCCATTTCCTCCAACTCTATTATTAAATGCTCCATGTAGCATAACTGCTTTTTAAATAAGTCTCTACTCGGCAATTCACACAAAGATAGTTTATCGCATTTTTTTTCCTCCAAAAAATCCAAGCAAGCAAATTCAAGAATGAAATGACAGTGATTTTATATTGTTTCAAATCTTTTAACCATGTAGCTTACAATGATATACAGATGTGTCACATAACAAAACTTCCTCCAAAGATGCATCCAGAAAACTAAGCGTATGAGCTGCAAATGAAAAGAAACAGTTTTCCAAGATTCAAAAGGGAGGAGGTTTAATATAAATCTTGCACAAAAAAATACGAAAGTCACTCAGTTGCTATGTAGCACACAACGTGAACAGTTCTCTCCATTTTGTTTCAGAGCACTTTCTTCCTTTAAGTATCAAAAAATGTTAGAAATTAGCTCTTTATCAGCTAATTCCAGTTCCAAATCTCAGTGCAAGGATAAATTACATATCTAATGTAAAAGTTATTCTAACAATACATTATTTTGGAGATAATCTCCAAATCAGACTGTGTCATTGGAGTTGCCCTCTCTGCACAGAGCACAGATTTTTCACACGGTCATACAATAGAGTAATAACCAGGTGGAAGCATTATGAATGTAAATGGGACTAAGATGTTTGCAATTAAATTATTTGCCAAATTTAAAAAATACATATTCTGAAGGTTAGACCAATAAAATCGATACACATGGGTGATAAAATCTACACTTTTTCTATGTCAAATACTCAAATCGAAAGTTAAGCTTTTACCTAAAAAAAACAGCATTCGGGGTTTATTCTCTAGTGATGATTCACGGTCAAAAACTCAATAGATTTTATGCAGAAGCTCATAGAAGATGATGTGCCAACGATACCTTTGTAACTACATAGATTTTCACAACTCCACGGAGTTGAAAAGCTGTTCCTCTAGTTCATACAAATTGTCAAGTCTGACCGGTCTTAAATTATTGCCAGATAGGGCAAATGCCAGAGTAGACACAACTCAAAGGACACTCTACTTCAGACAGAGCATGGAGAATAAAAAAGTAATTCTCTCTCTCTCTCTGTCTCTGAATGCCACCCTCCCTCCAAAAAAGAGAATGCAGAAATACTTGTGGTTTAGCAGACCCCAAGCTGAAAAGAGGCTTAGTCTGTAGGTGGAAAGCAAATCTACCCGTCCATAAGTCAGCACGACATAGACTCATAGAATGGTTTGGGTTGGAAGGGACATTAAAGATCACCTAGCTGCAAACCCCCTGCCATAGGCAGGGGTATCTTCCACTATATCAGGCTGCTCAAAGCCTCATCCAATCCGGTCTTGAACACTTCCAGGGATGGGGCATTCACAACTTCTCTGGGCAACCTGTGCCAGTGCCTCACCACCCTCACAATGAAAAATTCCTTCCTTAGATCTAATCAAAATCTACTCTTTTTCTCTTTAAAGCCATTATTCCTTGTCCTATCACTACACGCCCTTGTAAAAACTCCCTCTCCAGCTTTCCTGTAGGCCCCCTTTAGGTACTGGAAGGCTGCAAAAAGGTCTTCCTAGAGCCTTCTGTTCTCCAGGCTGAACAGCCCCAATTCTCTCAGCCTGTCTTTATAACAGAGGTGCTCCAGCCCTCTGATCATCCTCTGGACCCGGTCCAACAGGTCCATTTCCTTCTCATGGTGGGGACTCCAGAGCTGAACACAGTATTCCAGGTGGGGTCTCATGAGAGCAGAGGGGCAGAATTACCTCCCTCAACCTGCTGGTCACACTTCTTTTGATGCAGCCCAGGATACGGTTGGCTTTCTGGGCGGCCAGCGCACATTGTCGGCTCATGTTGAGCTTGTCATCAACCAACACCCCAAGTCCTTCTCCTCAGGGCTGCTCTCAATCCATTCTCCACCCAGCCTGTACTTGTGCTTGGGATTGCTCCAACCCATATGCCGGACCTTGCACTTGGCCTTGTTGAACTTCATGAGGTTCTCACAGGCCCACCTCTCCAGACTGTCGAGATCCCTCTGGATGGCAACCCTTCCCTTCAGCGTGTCCAAAACACCACACAGCTTGGTGTCATCAGCAAACTTTCCGAGGGTGCACTCGATCCCACTGTCCATGTCGCCAACAAAGATGTTAAATAGCATTGGCCCTAGTACTGACCCCTGAGGAACACCACTCGTCACTGGCCTCCACTTGGACACTGAACCGTTGACCACAACTCTTTGAGTGCGACCATCCAGCCAATTCCTTATCCACCGACTGGTCCATCCATCAAATCCATGTCTCTCAAATTTAGAGACAAGGATGTCACGTGGGACAGTGTCAAATACTGGACAACAGTGCCAAAGATGGACAACATCAACTTTCCTAAGAACCATCTGGCTTATTTAACTTACAATCCATTAGAGTACAGAAAAGCCTGAACAGAACACAGCACCAGATCTGGACAAGCATGTCAGAAGAGCAGACACCAGGCAGAGTGTGTTGTCAGACACACCTCCCCAGTCCTCATCTACAGCGAATTCCTCAGCATTTCAGGTAGCTTTGGGTAAAATCACCATCCCTCGATTTTTCATTTCCTCATGCTTTAGATACAAGCACTTCCTCTCAGAAGTCAGTGACCAAAATATCTGACCTTTGAAAAAAATCCAAGGTAAGCTGCAACATATATTACCATGCTTTGCACCACTGGTACATCGACTCCTTCATCCCTCCTACATTTCAGAGCAATGCATTGCTCCAAATATTGCCTGTTACGAGAACTGTGTTCTTTTATCATACTGGGACTGCAGCTCTCCCTTTTATAACATTGCAGAGCTTCGATATAAAAAAAAAAAAAAAAAATTACTGAATGTGTAAACCATTTACAAGTTCATCTCCTACAGTAAAACATAGTAGATAATGAAGCAGATCCAGTCCACACGGATTCAAGAGGGGCTGAGCAGAGCTGTTCCCCACCAAAGCAAGATAAAGATGAGACGTGCCTGCTGGCATGCTGCTTTAATCCAAAATCAACATTGAGAGAGAATACATACTGCTTAGTTTGTTTCCTTCAGCTTTGCGAAAAGAAATGCTGCTTGGGACCCTTCTAATCAATACACTCATTGAATGACAGAGAGGGAAAAAGGATACCTAGATAAGAGTTGGTTCTAAATGTCAAAGAACTTGACAGACAGGAGCTGGAGTTCTGTGGACACAGAAAATGCTCAGTGTAGCAAGTAAAACCGGAATAAATTTATGCACAGAGATACGCTACACTTGCAAATCAAGTATCCAGTTATTTGGTCCTTACTTGTTCAGGAAGGCAGGCCTGTCAATAAACCATTGTCTCAGATAAAAACAACAAACTTAAAAGACATGAAAAAAGACTTAAAAAACACATTAGCTAACTATATTGCAGTGTATATCGTATCAAATAACCAGCCTACTTTAAAATAATAAGAAAATACGCCTGTAGAAGGCATTTCAAGTTAATGGAGCAATGAAACCACAAAAAGGCAGAACAAGAGGAGGAGGCACAGGGTGCGGATCCCTCCCCTGGCACAAAAGCAGCTTCCAGATCTCCAGCAAGGGTGTTTCTGGAACAATCAAGCCTGATTACATGTTAAACCTCATTCTTTTGTGTAAAGCTTACTTGCTATCTGAGCCAAATGTTCATTACCCAATTGCTATCAATTTTTCATACAAGGATGGTCATTCCAGTTTAATAACTACACAAATGCATACTACAGATAGACACACACACAAGAGAGTTTTGAAATTTTAGGAGCTAGACACTGAAACAATCATTCACAAAACTAAGCAGAAGAAAAAACACAAACATCAAAAGCCACAAGCTGAAAGCTAAAGCTTGCTGCAGTTCTGCCATTGCCTAAGAAAATATCCTTGTTTTAAAAGCTGTTCTACTTAAGAAGGCTGAAGATTAAAATCAAAATCAATTTCACTTACAGTAAGATGGTGAAGAGCAGTAAGTAGAAATACAAGAATGTATCAAAAAATAAATGGATGGTAGCAGCAATGCCAAAAAGGTATCATAAAAGAAAATAGGAAAAAACTAAATCCTAGTAAAATTACAGACACATAATTCATACAGCAATTAAAAACAAGCAGGTATCTAATAAATGTAGCTCTTCTAATACCAGATCACAACGCAAACAAAGAAACACTAAAAGCTTTTTTAATGCTTTATGTACTTATTCATGATTAAAGGAACTCGAAACAGGTAAGTATTATATTTACACATGATGTGTAACAAATTTTACCACAAACTCACAAGCGTAGACAAACATGGCCCAAATGTTCTCTGAGACAAAGTAGGGAAAGATAGGACTGTTAAATAAAATTAGCCTAGTTCTGTATAAATAACAGATTATTGTAAAATAAATTTCCGAGAGCCAGGTATTGTCATATCCCAGCTTTCTCCATCATGAAGTCTGATGGAGTTCTGCTCCATCATGAAGTCTGAAACCAACATGGCCAGCATGAAACAAAACGAAACCCAAGAAAATTACAGAAAGTACAAAAATGAAGACACACAGGAAGACAAATGCAAACACTTACAGAAAGTCAGGTCTTCAAATTCCATAGCAATCATGCTTAATTTAAATTAAGTCTGCTAATTCTAACATATTAATTTACTACGCAATCAGGACTGAAACAAAATTAAAGGACAAGAAAACATACAATATACTGCAAATAGGTAATCTCAAATGCCACCACAGGATTCAAGCTAGTTCCCCTAGAGATCAAATATTCAGGGAAGGAGTGTTCTCGTATGTGCTTGCAGAACATTTTAAGCTACAGAGGCTCACGTTTCTGTGGGTCCTGGTGGCTCTCCTACAGGACATGCTCACTGGCAGTGTTTTATGATACCAAAAGTAACTCCTTCAGCATCAAATAAAAGATGTGAAGTGACATTTACATCTTCTATTTATTCTGAAGTAGTTTAAGTGATATGCTTAGTTCTACGTAAACACAGCAGGCAGCAACAGATACAGGGAGACTAATGCGAGCATCATATCGCTATATAAGCATAACATTTGCTCAGATTTTCAATACATGACTAAACATTGTCTTCATACAAAATACCACAGTCAAATACCAACTCCTCAAACTTGAGGCATTTTGTGGGAAAGACTACAATTTATTAAGCTTACAATCTCAAAACACAGTCAATTTACAGCACAGCATTGCCTAAAATTTTAGCCAAGGAGACTGGTATCAGGCAGATTGGATTTCACATTTGGCATAAGGATTTGTAAGCGTTCCCCTTCTGAATTCAAATTCTCTGGACCCTTCTACCTTCGGCTGATGTAGTACCAAAAGCAAACACACCAGAACAGTCTTTAAAACTAATCTTTTAAGAAGCTTGGAATAAACCATTAGTTTTCACTACTGCAGTGTTTATTATTTTATCCATGAATCTACTCTAAAGAGCACATAGATATTACTCTGCAGTTCTCAAAATAATAGAAAAAAAAATAGGGCTATGGACTGGGAAAAACTATTCACAGGATACCTGATAATTCTACAAGTGTAGAATCAAATCACTTCAAAGGTGTTTTCCTTAATGCTTTGAAAAAATGTATACTTTGTCAATATGGTAACTGAGTTGGTGGTCAGTACTAAGTGTTCAGCACCTGCTTGAAAACTAAGTCATTTGCCTCCAGGTAGGTGTATGGTGACAGAAGGTGACATGTCATACACTGTTTCTCTCAGTTCCTTAAATAAGGTCTGCTTTTTATAAAAAACATTTTGCCCTAAGGTGTACAGTTCCTTATTAACATCAGCACTCAGCTGCCATTAAAATAAGGGGAATCCCAAGTGCACCAGAGAACATCTCTCAGTTTGCTCCTCACCACAACCCAGCATCTCTTCAAAGAAGACCAAGGACCTGCAAAGAGTAACGTCATGGCATGAGTAAAGTTCCTCAGAACCAGATATATCTACAAGTCCACCCCAGAGCTTTAAGCTGATGGGCACTCTGGATTTAAAATTCACTTGTCAGAGAAAAACAACAGTTGAAATAAGCAGATGCACAGACTTTGTAAGGATTCCAAAACCCAAATGTGTCGACTTCAATTAAACACAAGAACTGCACATTTCCAGGCCAAACACATGCCAGTATGTACTTTTTCTGTCTCATTTTCCACTGATCTCAGTGTCCTTTGTGAAGTTCAGAATCTCCCTTTTCCTTCTACCTCTTCTGAAACCAATTTCTTTCCTCAATATATTTCTTTGCTTGCTTAAAGTATCAGGGTAAAATTATTTTATATTCAGCAGCCTCTTTCATGAGAAGGATCCAAATAATTCATGAAATTGTCCACGATTAATGTGTTGCTTGGTTTCCTCTCCACAAAAGTTCTGACTTGAAAAACTGGTTTGGCCTGGGCTATAGCCAAGTGTTCATACAAGAGAGTTTCCATCTGAACAAAGAGCTTTCAAGGCTTAAAACTTCAGTGTTAACCCTGTAGGATACTTTGGGTTTTAGTCTAGCAGGGAAACAGCTAACAGTATTGAAAACAAATTTAAAATCTGATTTACACAGACAAGAATCCCAAATAAACTAGAAATTACAAACAATCCAGGTGTATTCTCTGAATCATCACAATTATTTTGGATATTAGGCTCCTTCCTTCCACTCATGGCACACCGATCTCTTTCATTGCATTGAAATAGCACAAATATTCCGTAATGGAGAGTGTACTAGAAGCTCCCCAAAACTCATCCTTCAGTGAGCAAAATGCCCGTTACAGTTTCATGCAATCCAAAAGACTATTCTCATAAAGAGCTTTTCAGGAGATAAGGTAGAATTCTTTTCTCCCCCTAAACAGTGTTTTTGTCCTAAGGCCATATTGAAATACTAGCAAAAGCAATTTGAAAGAAATTTCCCCTCAAATTAGGAGTGTCAGGAGGCCATTTAATATGCTGAGCTAGGTAAAAAACTGGAGCTAAATATTATCGAAAGCATCAGATTTCCAGGTCTTTCACATCCTTCCCAACATAAGGGAAACATTTCTTTCTTTATTCATTTGAGCAAGGAAATGTGTGGCATGACAGCTGTCACTTTAAAGTTAGCTATAGCATAGACTCACATTTTTAAGATTAGTTTTATGTTACCACAAAAAAGTAAGTATTCCGCTAGCATCGAACTAATTGTTTTCCTTCAAAGTGACAACATATATACGGAGGAGGTGGCATCCTTCTGACATACACAGCTTTTAATGTCAATCTAGATGAATCAGCATAAAAGAGACACTGAATACATTCGAGGGGCTATGTATGGACTCACTGTCTAACACGGTCCTGTTAGGATAGCTTAAAAGTTAGCACAAATACACCAATGCATCAGAAAGCACGACTGACTTGCCCTTGGCCACCTAATTATTTCGCACTCACTCATTCACGTCCCAGTGAAAGGTGGTTTCTCTCATTGTTTATAAATATTTCAATAATGAAGAGCATTTTTCTTAGTTACCAAGGAATTGTTTACAACGAAATACAGTGATTTCTACAGAATCACTGATTTTAGAGGTGTCTTGCAACTTAAAAATTGTTTTACACTTTAAGGATAGTTAATTCCTGTGATTTGTAACAAATTACAAAATTACTGCATCTCTGATGGCCTTTCACTGAAAGGAAAAGTGAGGGAAGAGAATTAAAGCATCAATGACAACTGTGGACACAAAACCAGCATGTCCTTCCTAACAGCAATCCACCTTTGTCATCCACCAGAGCTATCTTTCAAGTCACTTCAATACACAAATCTCCCCTCTCTTAACTTTGCAAAAAGAGTCACTAAACAAAAGTGAAATTATTAAAATCCATAGTCACAGCCTGTTCCACCCAGACAGGATGAAACCGCTGAAAAAATGAGGAAACATTAGAAATAGTCATTCTAAGACAGTTTTCCAAGACCAACAAACACCCACTTGCACAATTCTATGCTGCTGTTAATAATATCACATTGCAAGAATATATTCAAGATATGCCCAAAGCTCAAAGAAACAAAAGGATTTAAAAACAGACATTTAATTTCAATATGTCAGAATGATGCTTTATCTTTCCATAATCCAATTTCAATAGGTAATGCCTCAGTACAGCTGATACCAGAATACCAACCCCACATGCTCTTTGAACCAAGGAATTCTCATATTTCTTCTGTAGTTTAAAATCATAAATATTTACACAGAACCAGTCTGACAGGTAAATCTGATTTATGTTTATGTCACCCCTTCCATGACAAACTTACATATTTACAGTTTGCTCTTGACTTTCTCTGTCCTTCCGGGAATATGCTCAAGAAGAAACAATCCAGCCACTTTGACCGGAGGAGCAGATGGTTCACTTTTACAGTACCATTAGCTGCAGCAATAATCCCACCAGCTGCACGAGAGAGCTCATTTCAACATAATGTACCAAGGAGAAAGAGGAGTCCTTCCCATTTGCCTCCTAATGTAGGAAAAGCCATATGGGAGTGTAGCCCTTTAGGATTTTTAGTATGTATCAGAAGCCATCATTACCGAGAAATGTGTCATATAGTCAGAACACCACTAGTAACCCACGCTTGTGATGCAAAAAACAAATTAAAAACTAAGAGAAATCAAAGGTGGAGAAGCCCAGAATTAAGAGCACACAAGCTATTATAAATGCAGCAGGACCGTACATAAGTTTTACAAACAGATAAAGGAAAATAGTATCAAATATTTGACACAGAAAAAAAAATCTCTGCTGCTAAAAATGCCCAAGATTGCAATGCTACAGAAGAAATTTAAATTGCTATCATAATTTTTAAAAGTAAGAAGTTTACTAAAAGTGAACATTAAGCTTTGAAAGGGGATCAATTAAACTGAAAAATATTTATTCATTTAACAACATGGTACTTCATTCCAAGTGCCCAGATGCCACAATCCTGAGAACATTAACACATCGTCCAGTTCCCGGCACTGCAGCACACGAGATGTAGTGACGGCTCTCATAGCCCAGATGCTCTTGGGATCAAAGTTCTGACATAGGTGTGCACGTGTTCTCAGGAGCAATGCCCTCGCAAGAGTCGCAGTGTAACAGTGTGCTGTGTGAACTACCCAATTTATCACAACACACTTAAGACCAGACCAACCTGCCTACCCATCTCCCCCAAGACGGCAGGCAAAGCGCTGGCAGGCCGCCAGTGGAGCACGGCAGAAGGTGATATTCCCAGCAAACTGCCACACATGTTCAAATATTTCATTTCTAAGGCTGACTGCAAGCTGTGGTTTCCATGCTGTGCGAAATAGGATTTCCACCACACGACTTCGTGCAGCTCCCCTCTGCTATGAATCCTCATAGAGCTGTTTGATCATTTTGAAATAGCTAATACTCATTTATGTGATTAAATCAATAAAAAGTCATCTCTTTTCCATTAAGATGTGCAGTAGATTTACAGATCAATTTCAGTTTTTTTGTACTTCAACTACTAACGAATACATGGAACTGTAAATTTTGAGTAGGAGTTTTCTGACAAAATATTGCACCTGAAACCTTGTTAGTATCTCTCAAATTCTTTCTGTCCTTGATGTCTAATTTTAAATTCAAGATGGTACACTAACAAGGTACTGAAAAATAAAGATACTTTATTCCTGTTATGAGAAAGATGTAGGTGTCCACTCTGTATGGAAGTCCATGATTGTTGAATTCTCACAAAATATTACCTGTACGCATGCAGAACACCACCTAGAATTTAGTGAGCTTTAGAAAAATTAAGTTCTGCAAGCAGGAGGAATAAACAAGTTGCTCCATAAGCTTCAAGTCTAACAGAGGTTATTTTCTTTCAGAACAGTGTCCTCCTTCACCAAAGCCCCCTCTGCCTCACCTACACAAACTCGCACAGTGAGCCAAGTCTCATTGTACCACGATGCTTCCATGCTCATTGGTTGGCAGCCAAGAAGCACCTGAAAGCCAACTTCTACCTACCTGATCCTTTGGAAATGGAGGCACAGAACAATAATTTGCCTCCCTTTCCTCTCCCCAGTCAAGTTTAAGAAACCAGTAAGGACATACTGAGCTTTACCTCTACCACTTCTGTTCCTCCTCAAACCACTGCTGCAACAGCTCAATAAGTTTGAAAGTTACTGCTGGGAGTAGAGATCAACATACAACTTGAATCTCAAGGAGCTCTTTTCCTTTAAAAACTAGGTTAAAGACAACAAAACTTGTATTTGAAAAGGGTAACATCTCTAACGCAATTCTTTACAACTAAGATCTAAATTTATTTACAAAATCTTTCACCATCACCAGTAAAATTTCTAAAAATCACTAACCGATAAAATTTAAATCACAAAAGTGGAACTACAGTAGGAAATAAATATAACAATATATTTCTGTTTAGAAGCTACAATCCTCTAAAAGCGATGAATTTCATTTCTGATGGATGATGAACAAAATTCACCCTAAAAATCAAGTCAAAGCTTATATTCTGTCTTATATAGATTTTTTAATTTTGTATTAACAAATCAGCTGATGAGAAATTCTGATACTAGCTGCAATCATCTACTCATAAACCTGAATGTATTGCTTTACTCGAGACTAACCACCTACCGTACCCACCAAGTCTATTCCTTCCGTAAGTTTTCAGGCTACACACGTTAAGCTCCACAGAGCACCTGATGAGTAATAATTACGTTGATATTTCCCAGTCTTGAAGGGACACTACTGTACTGCATCAGATCTGATATTGTTCATCAGTTCATACACTCGAATGTGATTTTATCACAATCCACAGAGTAGTGTGACTACAAACACCGGTCCTATTAACTACTACGTTAACATATTTACATCTCCCAGGAAAAACGCTAAAGGTATTAGGAATGACTTAAAATTTAAGGTTATGCATATCTCTAAGGAAACTATGTGCTATAAGTCAAAATATTTACAAGCCCTGCCTACTGCTGCCTATATCATCATAATACTGTTTTGCTACTTTGAATACTAAGGCAGCTTGTTCTCAGTAAAGCATCTATCCATCATTTCGTAGAAACAAACTCCTTATCACATTCACATACTATGAGAAGTAAGGAACAATGCATTTAAATAAATATCTTAAAAAAGAATGATCAGTGGATCTCCGCAGTGTGATTTTTACAATGAATACAATTACAAATCATTAAGAAATTAAGAAATCATATCTAACGTACAAGGAACATGAATTAATCTGTTAAAATAAGAAGAAAGCAAACCTAAACAGTAATAAAACAAGTAGCTGAGAAAAACATCGTAAGAATTACTTGCAAAATCCTTCGATTACCTTTTGGATCGTCTCAACATGCTGGTAGCAGGCAGAGAGAAATTGGACAGCACTGTCCAAAAGGAGTCAGACATGATCTTTAAAAGCTTTCATTGCTGGGAAAATACAGCACAATCAAGCCACTAGCAATAAATAAGGAACTAAATAATACCAGTGACAGAGCCAATGCAAATTCCCTGTAGACCTTGCAAGCTGTTCCATTAATGTGAGACAGGCAGGCAAGCGTACATATTGCTGCTGTTTCCACTGCCTCCGTTTTCTCCCGACTCCATCCCTGCCTCCCTCCCTCCACCTTAGGAGGCAGTGCAAAATGAGATATTTATTCCCTTCCTCATATGTACACTTTAAAACTGGAGTTTGTTGTATACACAGCATACATGCTTTATATCCATCTCTCTGTGTTCATCCAAAACAATCAAAAGATTTTCAAGCAAAACCATAAACAGGCTCTGTTTCCAATCCTAAACAACACACGTTTTTTAAGCTGTGTCTGCACCACAGACTGCCTAGTTTGTGTTTTTATTTTGAAATGGTGGCCCTTCTGCTTCCTAACTGCAATAAGGCACATCGGGGGTATTTTCCTTATTTTTTTACATAATCTTCCATCTTTAAACAAATCCCACCTTTTATCTGAAGTAACCCGAGCGGATTTTAAATTTTTAAAAAATAAGCTTACAATGCCACCTGAGATCAGTTCAAAAACAGAAATCCATTCTCCCCCTGAAGTCAGCCACAGCACATACACGTCAGTCACAGTAAACACGAACTCCTACATAGCACCTGGTGCCCACAAAACAACTCAACCGGCTGAATTCTGACAACAAAACCCAAGCGGGACTCGTGTGATGCACATCAGAGGTTTCCCACACACCCCTGCACATCAGCTACAAGTTCGCTTTTCCCCCCTTTGTGCCAGTAGAAGCTCCTTGCCATGTTTTTGCTTTTTCCAGGGTCTAAACAAAACCTCATTGTAGCTGCCTCCTTTTTTCTTTTTTTTTTTTTTTTAATTTCAATATGCAATCTATTTTCTTTCTATTGTGGCTTTTTTAAGCACTTCTGCCAGTAGGAAAGCTAATGACGTTCTCATATTTCAGCCTTCTTGAGTGGCTTTTTATCACAGACATGAGAAAGATGACAATCAACAGCTGGCACTGCCTTCCATGCACAGTACAGCCCTTAAAAATTACACATAAATGTCTGGGAGAAAGAAATCCCAGTAGGCTCCCTTTAGCTTTCCACAGAATCACATGAAAGAACTAGACAGTCTTTATAACTTTCTATTAAATAATGGCACATTTTTAATATAGAGATTTATCAGGAATCACAGTATCTGATTCAGCAAAACATGCCCTTCCATCTGAGCTTCAGAACAGGAAAATGCAATTTTGCAAGCTGCAGGAACTGAATCTCTGTTCAACAAAACCACCTCTTCTAGTGCTTTTAAACATCTGTGTCAAATTAATCTAAATCACTTTCTGGTTTGATTTCACAAAGTTAATTTAGGGTATCACCAGACAAAACTCTGCCACTATCTACTACTGATGAGAAAGAATAAACATACTCATTTTTGCACCCACATAGTAACATATACCAATCAAGTGCAGAGACTAAAGAATAGCATTTTAGCACTATATTCAGGATATTATGTGACCTTCCAATTCCAATAAACCCTTGTTTTGAAAAAATACTCAGATTTACTCTGTCAGCTAAAATGTGAATTGAAATTCCCAAGCAATAATGGGGGGGGGAAGTGCTCAGTTAACTAACAACATAAACCCATCACAACAAACATAAATTCCGGACTGCTTATAGTTAGCAAATAAAATCACAACCAGCTAAACCCCCTAATTTTATATTCATTTTGCTTTTCTCAAAAGTGGTTGAAAACTCAGCAGTTGCAGACATATCACTCATAATATCACTGTACTCAGCACCAGCACTTTCACATCTCTTACAGGATGTCACAGGAAGGAGAAAAAAGGAGAAGCCATTTTAGGAAAACACTCTCCATGGGCATCAGTGACTGATGCTGCTCTATGGCAGTATTAACCCACTGAAACCCTGTCCATGCTCTGCTGCTCTGGCATTCCAAGCAGGACAGGGGAAACGGGATGTTTGCCATCATCTGAAACCCATCCATCCACCCATCTTGCTATTTAACATGGTTCTGCACAGCAGCACTTACTCAAGAACCGCAAAAAGCACTTTGTGAATTATGTAACACTGGTTCACAAACAGCAGAAATTTCTTTAACACTTCATATTCCTGCTTCTCAAAACACGTGTTCCACATGCCAATAGCAAAATCTGATCTTGCAAACCAGCATCTGCAAAGAGCTTATTTTGGGACTGTCCCCAGACGTTAGCTACAGAGAAGTTCAGAGTAGCAAAAAAATGTGAAGACACCATACTTGGAGATGCAGTGTTTTTGCTAGAAAAACAGAAGAACACAATGAAACTGTCAAAAGTCTTTTTAAAATATGTCACGTCTTAAAATATAACAATGTCAACATTTGCAGAATTCACTTTAGTTGTAACGAATGTATGAAGCATAAGGATTTTCTCACATTTACAATGACAAATGAAATCCTTCTAAGGAATCATATTTACTGTCTCTGAAAGATAAGCAAAACATTTTGCAAAATTAGGACTAGAAATTTCTCACTAGTTCAAACACATAGCCTTCTACATATCAGAAAGCATGTCAAGAAAAATAGCGTACTCACACAAAGAGGTTGCAAGATGAGTTTTCTATTTCATTTAACTCAAAAACATTAATATGTCTTTGTGAATTCCCAATCCTGAGCTATTCCAAGACTGAAAAACCTCTTTCTTTATAAAATTCTTCCACCCGCCTTTCAGGATATTCAGTCTCCATCAATCTCTCTAATGCACATTCTCCTCTTCATGCCCAACTTGTCCTCAGAAAAGACCACCTGCAGAACTTTTCGCCAGTTCATGTGATGATGGAGTATTTCTCTGCCCACCAAATGTGTATTTTCCAGGGCCCTCTAATGACACTGCATCCACTGGACAGTTATAAATAGCCAATGTCAAGGACTTCCCCGATTTCTCATCTTTACCATTAACAAAGTGGAACATTAATTAAGCCTGACATTAAATGAGAATGCAATTAGGCAAACAGTCCACATGAAAACCATTACTTTCTGGACTTCTTTCATAGAAGCTACATTTATCATTAAATAAATTTACTTGACATAAGACCATCTTCTTTTAAATAAAACTTGTCATTTTAAAAGTAAGCTGAACTCTTTGTAAAGTTTGAAGTGGTACCAAGGAGATCATTGAGGTCATTTTGAAAAAGAATATCCCAAAGGCCAAAACTCCTGTGACTGACTACATTTTAAGTTGACTATATATCAAGAAAAGTTCCTACAAAATATTCTTGACTATATTTTTTTTAATACTTTAACCAGGATGAAACATGTACTAATGCAGTAGTTTTCAAACAAACATAACTTTCCCAAGTCACATTATGGTAAAGGAAAACTTAAAATGGAAACCAGTTGAAATACTAACTGGAAAAAATCTACCTCTTCCTAATTATTCAATCACTTGAATAGTCACATAAATACCTAATACTTTCAGACTTAAGTTTTTTGAATAGCCATATAACTTCTTTGAGTAGCCTTAAACCCACAAATTTTTCACTGGAAATATCCAGAAATTAAAACTGTTTTACTAGCAAAGTTAAATTGTTTGGAGGAGTCACAAAAGAGAAGATATAGTCTTTCTCTACAAAGAGAATATCAATTTAATTTTAAACTTTAAATGGTATACGCAACAACCACAGAAAATTATTCTACTATAAGTGTAAGTTAATGCATATGAACTGACAAAACTTCTGCTCTATACCACTAACAATGTAGTTAAAACTGTGAAACGTGAAAATTGCAGTAGAAAACTTTGGTCTTTCAATACAAAGAAAGGAAAAATGTTCTTCCTATATGCTTCTAAAAAAGGAGGGTTCCTTTAAAATAAAATTTACATGGAAGATGTGTGTTGAGCTATTTGAGGCATCATTATTATTTGAACAGTGACCTATGCAAACGAAGAACAGACTGTCTTTGAGCGGAGTACAATCTCAAGACCTGTAAGTAACAGTCTGACAGAAAACATGAAGTTGAATGTATCTGTAAGGTTCATTTTTCGGTCATTATTTGCTAGGTTATATAATCTTAGATTTCTTAACCATTCCAACCCTAACGATTCTATGATTCTATGATTCTTCCTTTTTTGGCAGAAATCACCAAGCCAGTACAGAACTGAAGAGCCATACTCTTCTATTACAGTGGTTCACGCAGATTTCATTCGTTATCTCTGTGTAAAAGGGCTCCCAAAGACACATTTATCTGAGATTAAACAAAGAACTGATGGTCAAGTTTTCTGGGGGTGAAGAACAATCAAACTTCCTTCTGGTGTGCATTTCCCATACAGGAAACATCCTAGTGACCACACCAGTTAATGCTTCAAAAGGATCAGAAACATTTACCAAACTGAGGCAAAATTAGCTACCAGGTGTTGTACATTCACATACCTGAATAAAAGCTGACAACTTCTCATGTAACTTTAATCTGGCACAGTTACTGAATTAACAGGGGTTGCCATCATAGTGGATACCCTGAAATGCTATCTAATTCACTACAACATCACTGCACTTCTTAAACACAAGCAACTGCTCTGATTTCCTAGTCCTAAAACAACTCCTACAAAATTGTACTCACGTGGATACAGAGGATGTTAACTAATGCTGTATCATCATGATTAGTATTTTCTAAATGAAAACACTACCAAATAGTGATAAGAAGCAAGCACTTCTAAACCACAAAGTTAATTGTGCCCAAAATCCTAGGAATATTTAATAAGAAAGATTCTTTCTTTGTATTTCTATTTACAAAAATATCACTTATTAGTATGCTAATATCCCATACAACAGTGGTCTTCTCAAATAACACTAGTAGAATGCTTGGCAACTTCAATATAACATAAGCTTCACATTACTTCAAGCTCAAAAAATTGATGATTGGGTTCAGATGCCATGGAAAGGTCAATTATCCTCTTTAAATAATTTACTAGAACTCACATTCTTTCCCTAGCCCTGTCTTCTTCATGTGTGATTCAAATGTCAGTTGTCTGATTTAATCAAATGTAACCACAATATGCGATTCCAAACACCATAAAAAGAGAGAAATGTTATTTGAAAAATAACAATACTGAACATCAGTTCTAAGAATCTCACTTCACATTTATACAGAAACCTTCTAACACTTTATCCAAAGTGTTCTTGAAGACACCCAGTAACACTTGCAAGAAACGCAGCATCACAGAGCGCTGCTATAACCTTGACGTCCTCATCCAAAGATTTTCCCTCTTCACCAGCCAAATTTACCCAAAGGAAAACACAGATTGAGCCTCCTGTTGCCACCATAGCATTTCTTCATCTTTATCATGTATCATTTATCATGATACACTTAAAACTTTCTAACCTGTAATACAGTGTTAATGAATCCACTGTGCAACACCATTTGCAAACAGGAAAGTATCTTAATCTCTTCTCCTGCAACTCCAACCTGCATCAGCCTCTCCATGAAGTAGTACAGCACTTGCATCGGCTTCAGTTCTTTGCAGAATTCTTCCACCTCTGGATGCCTGTGCTGAGTAACAAGACAGGGCTATTGCTATATTCTCCCATAACAGGGTTTTTGTATACATCCCTAAGAACTGTAACACACAGTCCCTTACAGACATTGTGCACAACCCACTCCAGCAAGACTGCTGCATCAAAGCAATTTGAAAAAGCAGGTGTTATTACCCTCTGGTTTACAGTGAAACTACAGCACAGAGCTTAAGTGACAAATCAAGAGAAAAAGCAGCATCAAAGGTGGCTGGCACACTTTGTGTCTTCGCAGAGATTGAGGACTGAAGAACCACCAGTGGATGGTTAAAACTAAACCAAGACAACACACAAGCCAGTAAGGTAAAGTGAACAAAGCCAACAGCAAAGAGAGGGAACAGAGCTGTATTTAAGTGGGTGAATCAGAGGGCTTTTTGTTACTCTGATCACAACTAATAGGTCACAACAGCAAAAAGGGCTCCCCTCATCTATACAAGACCACAAACTTCCGCCACCCATCTCACGGCAGCAGCCCTGACCCCCCTGTCACAGGACAGACACCGTGCCAGGATCAACACGGTGCCCCCAGGCTCGGGGCCACACTTGATAACCAGCCAGCGGGGCGTGCTTTCGCCTACCTGGCAGCCTGTGACCCAGAAGATCAAATCAAGCCTGAACTCTAAAACAAGCTCTGCCATCTGATTTGTTTCTAGGTATAATTCAGGCTGTTTGCTCCAATCTGAATCTCCAGTGCAGAACCTTCCACTCCGCAGCTTGTTTCCCCATTTCTTAGTTCAGCTGAAATGTTAAGGATACTGTAAAGCCCTTGCTTTTACCATGGCTTTTCCGAGAGAAAAAGCTTATTTTGTAGGATATTGACTAAGAAGAGTTATTCTGAGAGCAAGGGTAATGCTAATGTAATGAACAGACTACGAGGATGAATTTTACATTTTCAAGTATAAATTCTTAATGAAGTTAGAACATGAGATAAGAATAGACTTTACAAAATAAGTCATGGTACAGAAGAGACATGAGAAATCAAAACCATGCCTGGGAAACACCATGAGTGCTGGTATGCCAAAAAAAAAAAAAAAGGATAAAAGTTCATCCAGTTTTAAAGGCAGAATTACACCCTAATTTGGCCATGAATTTTTAACAGAAATCAGTCCCTATTTTAGCTATTCCTTTGGAATAATACGAATTTTCACAGCAAAACCTTAGCTTTTAATCTTAAAGTCTGGGAAATCCATGGTAACATATCACCCAACAGGCAAACAAACTACTCAAGGTTGTGAGCCTCAGAAAAATATATAATGTACGAGACAATATGAACATAAGAACAAGTCCAGAAGACTGATTTTTATATAACCTCAGACTACTACAACTCTATGAACTGTTTTATAGTAATTCTGAGAAACCTACAAAGGTGATGCATTACAAAAATGTTTCCTAAAATTTACATAAAATTTAGAAGCTCTTCTAACAAAGATATTTATTTTATATATGACTTCTAACATGTATGTCTTTACTTATATATAGGTGGACATACATGTTACAGGTCTGGGACACAGAAGCAGATTTAACAAACTAAGATAAATTGGCTAAAACTGAATTCTCTGCCTTGAAATAAAGCACAAAATGGACAGATATGGAACTCTTAATGATTTCTGCAGTCTCCAGAGAAAAATTCATTTTAAAACACTAAAAACAAAATTTAAAAGTTTGCAATGCTAAATGTTACTACACTTTACCGTAATGCATTAACAATGGCACAAATAAATCTAAATAATATAGCTAGAAACAAACAAAATATAAGAGAATGGCTCATTTTTTAAATAAATATGACTTACATAGCCCACCTCACCAATGACCTTTTAAACTATCTTTGATATAAAGAAAAAACAAAATGTTGATAAATGGGAATATTCATCTTCTACTCACTTTACTTTCTTTTCTTCCAAATTTTGATCAGCAGATTTAGCCTTATACAGATTTTATAGATACAGGGAAGAACAAAAAAATCAAAATACAAGAAAAATGCATGCAATTTTTAAATATTTTCTAACAAAACCTAATTCAGTTCTGTGCGATACCTATAAAAATGCAACTAATAATAAAAGCAAATAATATTTCCAGCTCGTCAAATTATTTGGTACGACACACAAACTACTACACAAACAGATAAGCCGAGACAGCATAGATCATGCATGCAAATGAACACCACCTGCTTGTCCGAAGAATGTACTTTCTGCAGAGAAAACATGACTTGCAAAATTAATAAATAAAGTACTTTTCAGAACACCAACCACTTACAACAGCGGTATGTAAAAAACAGACTGTGGCGTTCTACAGTGCAGTCTGCAGCTGCCCATATTTTCAATAAGAAGGGGAAAGTTGCAGAAGCGACAGGTCACAGTTTTATGATCCATCTTGATACCGGAGGAGGCTGCGCACACTAAGCCATGGGGCGCAGGCTGGAACATGTCCCCATGGGCTGTTCCTCTATGCCAAAGATGAATGCAGCTGTAATCAACTCCATTTTGTGCAAATTAATCACAAGTTCTCTGCGAGGGCAATGCAGACACTTGTGACTTAAAGGAACACTTCTGGTCAATATTTGTGGTTGATTCACTTGGAAAATTGGACGTTTAATGATTTTGGAATCTTCCAATTTCTTGGAAGCAGACTGGACAAACAGTTGTCTTAAAATGAAGCGTGGAGGAAAGCTGATAGGGGTTTTTACCAGATTTCTTTTGGTTGAACTTCTTTGCCCTAAAAATTTGCTGAGAATTGTAACTTGACCTGTTTTGTTGTTATTTTAAATTTCTCTTCTAGTGACAAATAAAACTGAGAATCACAGGAACAAAAATAGGGACAATATGACAGAGAGCACAAAAAATATTATTCACCTTCTCAAGCAAGCTATAACCCAAACATACATTATCACTTCTACCTGTGCAGCAAGTCTTCTAATTGAATCAAAATTATTACTTCCACAACTTTTTTTTTTTCAGTCTTTACATAAATAAATGCCTATCTCAGCCCAGAGATGTGACAACGTGACTCTCATTGCACAGCAAGTCTTTCCCAGACAGCTGGATCAATAACATGCCTGCTCTAAAGACCTGAAGGTCTAAAGAAAGGAAAAGACAGGGAGGACAGGAAGCAAAACAAAAGCACACAGAGCTCTTTCACCACAGCAAAGATTACTGTTTGAAGATTTTATTTTAGAACATTAATAATTCATAATGACAGTGTAATGTAAACTAGGTTAGATGATTATGCTCTCAAGTACCACACAAGGGATTGAATGACAGAATAACAACCACTAGCCAAAGCAGCAAAATTTTAGGAGATAAATGAGGGGAAGAGAGAACCTGAGGGACTAGACGAAGCATATTTTAGATGAACAAACAAAAACAGGAATAGAGAGATACTGAAGAAAAGGGGAGTATGGACATAGCCTGTCGAAAAGAGAGCACAAAAGGATCTGTTATAGAGGGTGAAGCTCCGCTGCGGGCCTTCTGCCATGGTACAATTTTGAATATTCAAACAAAAGCTTAAATTTGAGGCAAAAGTTCAGCTTAGCTCAGGATAGCAAGACAAAACTGAAATGGGATACAATTCTTAAAAGTGGTGCAATGTTTCCCTGAAACCTTCTTTCCTTCTTTATGTCCTAACCTTTCCCTACGCTTTCAGTTTAGTATTGATCCACTAAATGGTTTATCTATCTAAATGAGAAATTGCATCTCATGGCTTCAAACAGTAATTTTTTAAGAAAACAGAACTGAAAGGAATCTCCTGCTCATGGGCAGGAAGAGTCCTGTGCTAATGCAAACAGCTGCGTCTTATAATCTCTGCTTCTCCTCAGCTCAAGCCCATTAAGCTGACAGTAGGTACTTGCTGTTAGTATGTCTCTACTATGAGTACTTCAGTAAAGGAATGTTAACAGCACTGTTTGCACACTCACCGATTTTCCAAGTCAAAACTAAAAATAGCACCTGGTTGTCTCATAGTACAAATCAAAAGAAGTTTTGGAAGATGCATGGGACTGTCTATCAACAATAATAAACACATGACTGACCGGTTAAGTATATATATTTCTTTCTCGGAATGATTCCCTCGCCAGGAATCTTTCTGCGCATGGGTTGTTTCTGTATCTGTATTCAAGATCAAAAGGTTTTTGAGAGAGAGACTACATGGAAGGAAGAAATTTGTACAGAACTGAGCACACTAGTATAGTTTGTGGAAATCACTCTTATTTGAGGATGAGGACGGAAAAATAAAAGCTTTGATATTTACTACAGTCTCTTAAGAACCTTCTGAGCTTTTCATTGCTCACTGGAAGTTGCTAGCTTGTCCCAGCCATCTCAAATTCTTTGAATAGCGCAGGGGCAGTAAATGAGTCAGCTCATAAGCAGGTGTACCTCAGCAGATCACAGCCTTCAAACACAATTGTATCGAAAAACCAGTTATGAACCATTTGGTTTATAGGTGAAATGGCTGGCAAACATTAAAGCCCTCCAACTTCTGAAGTCACAAGTGCATCCTCCCCTCTGGGAGCCTCCGATTTCCCAGGTCAAACCACCAAGTTATGCTTTACAAGTGGTCACAGGGAGGGCAGCCAAACGGTGAGCCTGGAACAAGACAAGAATTCACACCTCGGGCTCCAAATCCCAGTGTTTAACTCTTCTGCTACTGCAGCTCCAGGCAGGACGCAGGGATTTAGCATTTACGTAACGTCGTCACATGAAAAATGACACCATTCATGCCACCATACCTCAATATTTCCAACCATGTGGCAAGCGAACGGACAGTTTCCAATCAGGGTAAGAAAGACAAAAAGTTATCTGAGCCTGTCAAGTTTTAGGTATCACCAACATGTCCCTCCCCTGTAGTCTCCATCACATAGATGGGAAAAACTATTCCCAAGAATAATAACTAGAACAAAAGAAAAGGAATAAAGAGAAAAATTTCCATTAAAAAAGAAATGAATTCTGGGAAACTCATTCATTCATTCAATGTGAGATGTAGATCACAATTCAGTTGCCGAAAGATTACCTACTCAAAATTCACCATTTCACATTATGCATAATGATACAGTCACAAAGTTGTTCTGTTACTCATTATTCCTGAATTGCTTATCTACATTGTTTCCAAAAGTGACATTATACTGTCTTCCAGTCAAGTCTGACCAATTATTTAGCACATTTAAGAAAGCAGAACCTGTACCAAATCAAGCACCAGGAGTCTATCACTTGCTGCAAAACCAGAACAATTTCCATATGTCATTCAAGCTGAATATAGTCCTCTTCATTAATCCTCTGACATTTATCAAATAAGAAATTCTCACTATAACAAACTCTAAAAACCTGGATCAAGTGACTTTAAACTAAAAGGAAATTTAAGTAGAGATAGGAAACTATCACCAACTCTTGACAAGCCTTGAGGCATATAAAGAACTTCAACAAGCTTGAATTCTGAAATGTTTTTTATCTTCCTTAAAAATATGGAACTCCTGTTTACAGGTGTTGCCCTGCTGTTTTAAAATATACGTACGCTTCAAAATCCAAAACACAGGTGATATGGGGCGGTGCGTGCCGAGAATACATCCTTATGCTATAGAAGGGATTTCTGCACCTGCCTTGAAGTAGAAAGACCGGAGTTACAAGACTCTCATCACGACACACCAGCAATCCCAACACATAAGAAAAAGAACCACAGTCTAACAGGAGACCCATTCGAACAAGGCAGATAACGCCATCCCCACCTTCGGTGAAGGTGAGCTGGCCAGCACCCTGCAACGCCCGGGAAGCTCATCTGCTTACTATAGCTGAGGGCGCTGCACACCAAATTGCACTCACACACCCAAACAAGCCATAGATTTAAACACAGGTGTCTCCTCATCCTCTGCAACAGCTTATACAAAAAAGTCTTTAAATAGAGGCAGGCAACCCTCCCAGTACATTTGTTGAATGTCTATGTATAACATATTCTTGTTACTTACCACAGTTATTGATTAAATGCTTGTTTCCTAGAATAGGGGTTTTATGTAAATAAATTAATGTAGTCCTAAATTATATCACAGATGTCCATAAAATCCTAATTATATAAAACTCGTAACATTATAATTACACACTGATCAAGTAATTATGCACTGTGCTCAAACACTGAGTGTTTTGGAGCAACATTAGGTTTCCCATTTTGTTTTACTTAAATCAGATAGCAAGGATCTGACCACCACTGATTCAGAAATGGTGACCAGATTTTGTACAAACTAGAAAAAAAATCCATGAAACTATTCTGCAAAGCTATAAAAAAATAAGTTATTGTCAATAGAGTTTATTAAGGCTAGAACCTCCAAGAGAAAACAGTCCTATAAAAATAACCTCTACCATATATCCCTATAAGAACATGTTCCACAACCATAAACAAATGAATCCATTTCTCGAAGTATTGAAAGTAGTCTGTATCTTGCTGAAAGCGATACAGAAAGTGCCACATTTTTTGAAACAGGGAAATGCATGTTCCTTTAATCTCAAGGCCCATCACTTCTAAGTTACAACAATTAATTCATGACATCTTTTAAGCAATTTGATCTAAAGAAATGCTGTAAATCTATATTTCGATTAAAGGACAAATATGGGTGTACAAAGACTTGCCAACTCATAAAGAGGACCAGCTGTGAAACATGGCCTCATTTTCTTCTTCAGTAACATGACTTCCCTGCTACCCCTAGAAGAGTGCAAGCCAGATCCCAAATATGAGAGCCAATGCTTCAGTCTAATTTTGGACATCATTCTCTTCTTCCTAAAGATACATGACCTTAATTCCAACCCACAGTTGCATCAACTATAGCAGTCTTATTTCACCTGCTATCGATTTATTTTTATTGTAATCATGCTACTTCACATTTCCTTTTACTTTTGTGAAAGGTTTACATTATTTTTAATTGCTCAAAGGCTATATATAACATATTTTCACTCTTAATTAGATTAGCTCTTTCAGAAGCCATGAACTTCCATGCTAGCTGTAGAACACCCTTGTTGTCAGATGCACCAACAAGTTGTCCATCCATCCATGTAAAAATATCAACATCTTGAAAAACAGGGAAGGGGAAACCTATGTAGATACTCGTAAACATAAAGATGATAGAAAATGAGAAAGATTTAACATTAAGGCACACGCTTTTCTAGTTACATTTACCACCAGCTCCTAGTATCACTTTTATAGTCATGGAAATGAGCCACAGCCTGGCTAACCTGAGGGTGTTAAGCTGAGTAGATCAATGATGGTCGTAACTCGCCAAGATAAACCTTTGCTCTAAGCAAGCAGGAATGGCTATCACTGGTGCTGTTACCAAGTAAACAAAACTACAACAAAGAAAGACAGGATAAAACAGGATCAAAAGCTGCACAGGTGAAAGTAACAGGACGAAAATAAAAAGTTATTATAGTAGACCTATGTTCTTACACAGAGCTATGTATCTGTGAATCATCAACCATTCAGTATTTAGAGAGCAGATGGCTGGAAGGTCTCCATATGTGAAAAAGATTATTATCAAGATGAGTCCATAGTAACAGCGGAATATAACTCGACACTAAGACTTTTATACGACCTATTCTTAAAGAGAAAATTATTCACTGGCCCATGTCAAAAGTCTGAAGATTGGAGAAGTCTCAGCAGAAAAAAAGCGAAGTTCCAAAAAGGCTTTTGAAAATAATCGATAATCATTAGACCTCCTCTCCAAAAAGAACCGTTCTCGATTGACTTTAACAGTAATCTAATTTTGATAATTAATTACTACTTATGAGTCTGTTAAATTAGCCCTAATGCTAAACAGCATTTAATCACATTTAATCACCCTTGTAAAGGAACATTACCCAATACCAGCTTTTAAATAACAAAAAATATTTTTAAATTACATCAATGACAATGACACTAAAATGTTGAGACTGCTCTTTAGTCACTGCCCTGCCCTCCACTGCAAGTGCTGCCAAAATGAGCACCATCGTAAGAATTTTCACCAAGTGCTGCCCAACGTGCAGAGAAAGTGGCAGGCACACTGGCCAACCACTTCTCTCTTCATGGCAGGGCAAAACACATCAAGTTCAGACACACACAACCTGATTTCCACCCAACAGATGTAGGATACGTTACTCTCCATCAGAGGGACAGATGTCTAAAATAGCTCAACTTCACATTTTCTGGTTACTCCTGGCAGAGCTGGCCAGCAAAAGCAACGTCCCTCTGAAATAGCAGTCTAGATTCAGGGGCTATTGAATTACCACCTGATGAGTAACTGAAATTTGACCAGCTACATCCACGCTGCAGCATGTGAACTTCAAAACCAGCCCTCTGACAGCTCTGCTGGCTCAAGTTTTAAGTAGGTACCACTGAGCTCCGATTTCACAGCCGCACACACAAAGATCTCTAGCTTGTGTTAGCCTTTGTCAGTGACTATCTCACTGGGAGAACTTTCTCCTTAGTGAAGAAGCTGAAGGTTTCCACTGGGGCTGCTGATGGTCATACATGTTCCATAATAGCACAATGTGGAGGAAGGGCTATTCCTGAAGGAAAAATACATCAGCCAAGCTCTAAAATGCTTTCATACAAACTGAGCTGTTTTGGACTTTTTTCAGTTTACAAACTCTTGTAGTATCTCATATTTAAGCCTCCTAACAACAGGCTTGATTTTATTCATTATCTTTAGTAGATCCTGTGTCTGGAGACAGAGGCTTCAGCCCGCTAGCTTCTGTAAGAAACCAACATGGATTTACAGTGCAGTACATAAGCACAGAGCCGCTACTCCAGGCACAGATTTTTAGGGACGCTACGCTAGGCTGGTTTACCTTTAAGATGGTTTTCTTGACATCAGCAATACCTGTGAGGGTTCCTTCGGTCCATGGTACCAGTTGCACATGCACTCAGAAGCTAGCACAAGGTACAACCAGGAATTTGCATGCACACACGGTAAGCAGGTTTCCATTCCTCAATTAATTTTACATTCTTCTCTACGTAAGGCCTTAAACTACACATGAACTAGAAAAATTTGTACCAATAAGCAACATCAAGCTGAACTCTAAGTGACTGGAAGTAAATTACAACTACAAAGCTGTTTCCTTCTGTTAGATATTATTCTCTCAAACTATAAAGCTGGTAAGTCCATTCACGGTTACACCAACACCAAACTGTTAGAAATTCCTAGTTGATACCTCTCCTTACCTCCACTGAAAAGGATGGCTGTAGCATGGACTAGACGGATTGCTCTGGGCTTGTGAGTTCAGGTAAAATACTAGAGGAGATGTAACAAGTGCACAGTCAGCACTAAATGGGAATTTAAGGTGCTGCAGACCTGGAGCAGATGTAGGAGAGAACATGTGCTGATGAACATCACTTCCTCGGCAGTGGGAGTACAAAGGAGAGGAGATTCTGACAAGGTACCACGGTAGAAAAAAAATAAAATAGGGTCAATATCACATCTTCTGTTTCAATTAAAAAAAAAAAAAAAAAGATAATTCCAGAATACAAGTTATATCTTCTTAATAAGCGCAATAAACTAAGTCAGTCATCCTTTCAGTTACCATCCAAATCCAAATGTATTTTTCAGTCAATATAATATCTAGTCAATATTATTTTTCCACTATGAAAATCTTGTAACCATCCTTTTTGTAGTGCTTTCCAGGCTTTCTGGAACACACACCACTTTCAATCCTTAATGTTAAACATTTAATTGAGAAAAATTAACAAAGTTGATAATGGCACCAGTAACAGACGTGGACCATTCATATCACAGCCTTCACAGTTTGGGAGCCATGGTTCCACACCGTGGCTGTGGCAACAACAGAGATAGGCAACTGTGAAAACATCAATCACATGAACTATTAACCAGAAAACGACATTTAGCACTGACAATGTTTTGTAACAACAACTAATTAAAGCAGAAAGCAGCACTGCAAAATGGCTTTATTTTAATTTTAGCAATAGGGAAACTGAGGCACAAAGAGCTTAAGTGACTCGTCCATAGCACACCTATGGCAGCATCAGGATCACAGCTGAGGACACTGATTCCCAGCTCTGTGCTTAGTTCTGTAAACTATACTGCTTTTGCAGGGTTAGCAGCCAACATATATTCGTATACACAGAGAGCACAGAAAATTTCTCAAAATAGCTGCTTTCCAAAAAGCTGCAAACAGACTTCTACACAAATATAAAAAAGAGCTTCTAACACCTACTTTATTGAACTATACACGATGAGATGTCCTTCACTAGAAATAAAGTAAAAGTTAACTTAACAACTATTGGTAATATAAAGTGTACTTACGTGTTAGAAAACAAACTAGTACCATTGTAATTTTACAGCTATAAATCTGATTTTGATTGAGGGATGAAAAAGAGTTTCTGTTTACCATATTCAAGCATAAAAGCGAGCAAAGAGAAATCCGGGACATGCTTCAGTTTTGTTCAGTATTCAGACATTTTACATTGAAAGTCCTGAAGTCAAGCATGTTGGTCAATGTTCCTTGCTTTAAATTTCCTAATGAATCCAAATACTTATCAGTAAGTAACCTTTACGTATTGGAAACCCTTCCCACTAGCAATTGCTGCTTAAACAGCTGATGAGCTTTACAGTCCGCAGACAGAAAAGGTTAAGCCTGCCTCTTACCCTGCTCCTGCCATCACCGATTATATGATGGATTCATTTAACCTCCTCTACTTATACACATAGTATTAAATATATAATTTCCTTAATTTTAACTAATAAAATAATAAAAATAATTATGAACATCATAAATAGCAGTTCTCATTAGTAGATTTCAAAGCATTTATAAAAGATGCAACCATTAAAAAGGAATTGCTTGTTTAAAATTCATTTGTAGAAATACATGTGGCGATATAAAGATTTTTTGCTTCGAATCTGAAAGTTTTCAAGAGCATTCTTAATTTAGAAAGATAATAAAGGGCAAAGGTTTCTGTAGATTTGAGCCCTGTGACTGTTCTATGGCAGATTATTAAAAGTACTTTTTAAATCTGAAGAGTGATCAAACTAGAAAGACAGAGTTACAAACATTCATTTGTAATGACAAATGTGGCAAAACCTAACCACAACATACCCCATTTAAAAACACCTAAATATTGCTCTTTTTTGGCTATACTTTATGGTAAATGCTCCACAAGAGTAAAATGTTAAAGCTTCCAAATGAAATTTCATGTACAGCCAAATAAATATGACAGATAAAGGAAGTTCTAACAAATAAAAGCTATGCCTACTGGCCACAGAAAACTCTGGCTTGCTTTTCTTCATAGTTTCAATTTGAAATGTTTAAGTGCAATTTATTTTTCACAACAGTCCTTACTGGATCCGCAGAGACGGGGCTCCAAGTCTCTGTTTCCTCCGTTTCATCATTGTGCTGATACACTGTGCTTCTTCCCAGCATAAGAGGCTTAGAGCCAGGAAGGAGAGCCCACCGTTATCACTCCAACGCAGAGCACAGAACAATCAGTGCAATTCCAAGCTCTTCACGTACTCCCAGTGTCATAAAGACCTCAGGAGTTCAGTAATGGTCCAGATTAATCACACAGCTCATGTCAAAAACCTGATTATTTAAAAAAAAAAAAAATCTTCTATGAGTCTATTCACAGCATCCAGAGAAAGGAAATGAAGCCCACCAGTACGAAACGAAGGCACAGAAAAGTCCAGGACACAAACTCGCTATCTGACCCGTCACGCAGCCAGCAACCGAGTCCTGACACCCTCCGGCTGAGCCCACAGCAAATCAGCGACAAACCTCTGGGCTTCAAGGAGCAGGAACAGTCGCTCTCACCAAATCAAAATGAAAGCGTAAAGCCAAAGGCAGTGATGGCACACTTGAAAGGATTCTGGCAGACATCTCGCATAGCAGCTTGAAAACTCACACTGCAATAGGAACAGAGTCCCTGCTCCCACCCAAAGCCCTTGCAGAGTCATCAGCGGTGCAGAGCAGCTGTTCCCGACCCGCGGGGGAACATGGAACCATCCCTTTTTCAGAAATCAATCCCCTTAAGAACACACACAACTTTAATCTTAAAACGTCTTCCTGTAACTCCCAAGCTGTGTTTCAGCTACAAACTTTATGGATTTTAGCACTGAAAACAGAGCAACAGCAATTGCAGCAGCCTGGGGAGCCAAATGCTGAAAGAGGGGGTGGGGGAAACACCTTCATTAGGAGACAATGTTCCCTTGTACAATGCAAGTCTTGCGTTTTTGTTTACGAATGGCCATTTCAATCAGCTCAAAATCAATTTCATGCTATTAACAAAACTTTCCCAAAACGACATCCAACATTTTTTAAATGTGTATTTGTAAGCAGGTAGCTTTCCTCAAAAAAAAATCCAAATACATATCTTTGATAGACTTCAAAGTGTTAAAGACTGTATTTAGGCAGGTAAGGACTGCTATTCACAAGTACTCATCAACCAAGTCAAATTCCAGGTGACAATTCATATCTTCAGATCCTCCCATCATTCAAATCACAGCAGGAGCATCCCACACTACAAGATCACAACCTCTCAACAGCTATTTCCCATCAGGAGAACCAACTTCCAGTCTCTAGAGTAAGGTCCAGGGTGCCCAGGGTGGCTGTTCCTTAAACAACCAGAGCCCCTGCCCTTCACTCAGTGCCTTCAGAGTAAGAAAGCACAGCAAGCAACAAAAGGTACAAATTTGGTATATTATGTATAATTTTATTATACTTCTTAAATGAGAACTGGGATTAAGTAGTGGGAACTTGATAATAAAATCTGCACGAAAAACTTTTCTCACTTTTAAATCCTTGACAAAAACCTCCATAAACTCTTTATCTCTGAGATTACAGTATATACAGAACACTAACCCCCTCCTCCCCCCTTACTAAATCACTTTTATAGAAACAATGCTTTCAAATTATTTTTAAAGCCTAATCTGCAAACAGCAACACTCCTACGGAACCCTGCAGGAATGATCATAGAATGGTTTGGTTTGGAAAGGACCTTAAAGATCACTTAGTTTCAACCCCCCTGCCATGGGCAGGGACACCTTCCCCTAGATCAGGTTGCTCAAAGCCTCATCCAACCTGGCCTTGAACACCTCCAGGAATGAGGCATCCACAACTTCTCTGCACAGCCTGTGCCAGTGCCTCACCACTGTCAAAGTGAAGAATTTCTTCCTTAGATCTGATCTACAACTACTCCCTCTCAGTTTAAAGCCATTACACCCTGTCCTATCACTACATGCCCTTGTCAAAAGTCCCTCTCCAGCTTTCTTGTAGGCCCCCTTTAGGTACTGGAAGGCAGCAAATAAGATCACCCCAGAACCTTCTCTTCTCCCGGCTGAAGAGCCTCAACTCTCACAGTCTGAAGACAGGCACGTTCCACCTCCAGAGCCAGCCTCGCATATTGGCTTAAGAGCACTGGGTTGTTTCTGATGAACTGCTTGTGAGCTGCTTCCACGCAGCTCAAAGAAGGATGGAGTGATTAGAAAATACCACCTCTTTCTCTCCCAATCTATACAAGGTATCATGAGCAGAAAGCATTGAATGGAGGCATTATTTCTTACTCTATTTTCAGATTCAAGACAGAACAGAGCACAAAAGTAGCAAAACTCCCTACTCCTTTTCAGAACCATTTTTCTCTCCATTTCCAGCCCTTTGGCTTCTCCACACTTGAGGCACAGCACTTGCTCCTTGCAGGCAAATGGGATTGATCGATCCCCAGCAGAAATGCTTACCCACCAAGACAAACAGAAATGGAATGATATACTCCATTTCACTGCAGATTCAGAGGAAATTCCCACAGCACCTGAGCATGGCAAGATAAAGACATAAACCAGCACCAAAGGTCAGAATTCTTTTTTCCTGCCATCAAACTCCTCGTTGTTTCCAAGGTCTAAGCATTAAAAAGAATACAAGTAGAAACTGGTATGAACTGGTATTCAGCATATCCTCCCAAAGAAATTCCTTGGTGTGTTTGTGTGCTATTTTACTGTCAGGAAGCTGGGGGTTAAGTTTAACAAATTATGATGAATGTTTAATGAAACACCCTATGAAATGTCTAGGGCTGTAGAAACTAAGAATCTGTGGAGGTTTACAGCTAGAAGGGGAGAGCAGAGCAGGAGGGAGAGAAAGAGAGAAAACGAGCCCCACAGTGGACATAAATTGCCTTAAAAAAAGATTAGAAGGAATAAAAACCACCATAAAAGCCTTGCACATGTCTTTAGCAAACACTATTATGTTGCTGACCACATTTCACAAAGGTAGACATAAAATACTATTTCTTATCAGCACCTATCACCATCAAAACAGCAGGTTTTAATATTTGATCTATTTAAATGTGTATTTTTACCGGATATATTCTGGATTATAATGTTTTTCATCTTTCTTATGCCTCCATGTTCTCTTTGCACTTGTACACAGACTTTAAAAGTGTATTTGATACAGATGGTTGACAGCAGAAAAGAACTAACAAAAATAACTTGCATCTGAAATTAAAAACTGTTTTAGCAAATTTAGTTTGCTGAGAAAATTACTCTTTTCAAATTTAGATATAATGTGGGAAAGCAATATTTTCTTTTCAGAAAATTCTACGTTTAGACAGAACAAAAATTACAGCAACCCAAGCTAGTAACTCTGCCTAAGAAACCATGAGGATTTCAAATATAAATCCATATTTTTCATAAAAAACCTGCACGAGACAATAAAGTTCATGTTATAAACAACCAAATTCATTGAAAATGGGGTACTGAACACGAAACCAGATGGCTCAAATGCAACCCCAACTCAATTGAGTGACTGCTGATTAGGCAAGGAGGCAATCAGAAGAAATAGCAAGCTCCAGGATGGTGTTGCGCATCCTGCAGCCGCCATGAAAATCTGCAGTTTACAGCCTGGTCTTCCGGATACTGAGCTGCTGTTACACACATGAGCGCACACGAGCGCTTCATCGCAAGCCTCATCTTGCTGCACCGTCCCCACCTTTGTCCCTTCAAGTCTGGGACGTCTCCCATGCGCTTCAGGTGCAGGTGCACTTCAAAATCGTTTGAAAGCTGACGCAAACAATTCAAAAAACAATCTCTGTACACGTTGCAGCACCAATAGAACAGAATGGAGTAATAGCTGAAAATAATTAAACCACTTCCACTAATAGGATGGAGATCAAAGTTTGGGTCCATCATTTCACATGCACTATTTGAAATTAAAGAAAATATTCATGAACGGTAATTATTTTTTGTGAACAAAGCATGAGAAAAACATAACCAATATATTTATATGCATAATTTATTAAAGGAAAACTTTGAACTCTGATTATTGAACCACACCAGAGACAGACTATAACTACTTGTTCCTGTTCTCGTATTATTCAACCTCTTTGCAGCCTACAGCTCAGTTCAGTATAATTTCCCCCTACAGAAACACACATACTTTAAGCACACTAACAACAAAATGGTATCTAAATAATCAGGTATTCCTCTTAATGTCACCCTGCATACAATTCCCCCGTCTGTTTTACGTGCCTGCTCACTCTGTGCTGATTATTTCAAGACTAGACTGCGAGATCTCCAAGGGCAAAGTCATCATTTACGGTGTGCTCATCTTCCCTTCTGCTAATATGGAAGAAGAGTTGCTAATCAGCAGACTTCACAAGGCTCCATCCCACCATTCGGTCTGTTCAGCTTCTACCCAAGACTTTCTCTAGATGACAAAATTTCTCATCATCTCCTGTCAAAAATACTGACATCTAACTTCACTCCTTCTTTTCCTTTACAAACGCAGCAACTGCTGCGGTCCATGCCTACAATCAGTTGATGCACAATGTACTGACCCAAGTAAATATGAAGCAATATGAGTCAGATAAAGTCAGAAGCATTGTCAGGAAGAACTCACCCTTTCCATTCAGCGATGGCAAACACCCTAGCTAAACCACAGTCTAAAACTTTTCTAACTCAACAATCAATCAAAACAATCACCTAGCAAGCAGCAAGAATCAAGTATTCCTTCTGCTTCTGGCTGGCTGGAAAACAATGACTTCCTCCCCAAATATGATCTTTTTACAGTAGTAAATGCACCCCAGCGTCCAGAGTAGCACACGGAAAAATGCTGAGTGGATGTATATTTCTGTATAATACAATTGCTACCAAACTGCTACAAAGGCTGGAATTTGTGCAGAAAACGGATGCACCTCTGGCTCCAAGCCAGGTACTTCATCCTTCCGTCAATTCCTGCTTCTGCTCCTGTCAGTGAAGAAAAGTCAATGAATGACAGTCAATGAATCAAGATCTAGCTACATCCATAACTATCCCTACTCATTAGCTACAGTACAACAACAGCTTTTCAGAATAAATTTTATTTTCAGAAGTTATTTTTGCTTATAAGGTTCACTGTTAAATTGATTCAAGCGGAGAAAAGCCTCCAGAAGAACTGAGAACTGCCTGCGGTCTGTATTTCACTGCACATCATTAGGCCATCCTTTGCGACAGAACGGTTGAACAAATGCATACATATTATATTTTTTATACATATATACACACACATAATTACTCTCTTTCTTGACATAAATTTCTCTAAGTCCTGATTTGAAGACTAAGAGTGGATTTTTTTTTAAATCAAGTAAGCATTCTGATACTGGGATATGCAAATGATGGACATCAGCTCCACAAGACCCTGTTCAGTGAGTCTATTAAAAGAAAAAAAAGTCTATTAAAAGATTAAAGAATCTGTAATTTCAGAAACCACAATCAAATAATCAACTAGATAACACAGGCAACTAACTGAAGACATTTCAATTCTTCATAGATTTTCAGTCTCGCTAGTAGCTGCAACCTTGTGCTTAAAATTTATGGCCTGGATCTTCCTGATACAGGTTGCTAAATTTCTTCACATAATGATGGCTTAAAAGGCACTCACTTGTGAAAGAAAACTAAAGTGAAGTAATGAAAACTGCAGGTGTTAGGTCAATATAAAAATAAAACATTCAGTCATTCGGCTTAGTTACTACTAAATAAAACACTACACATTCGAAGCACTTTATTTGTATCTCAGATATTTCAAATGTAAATACATCAGTAGTTTTGTTCATACCCACCTCCACGCTTGACCGAGGGAAGGGAATATCTCTGGCATCCTCAATTTCAATTCCAAAGGTTTTGTACAAAAATATGTAAGTTACATTAAACAAAAAACGTACTGGCAACTCACCGGTCCACCATCTGTTCAAACAACCTTCACAGTCTTCAAATCATGAGCACCACCTCTTTTAAAAATCTATCAAATATAGTCAAGCTAGCCTTTAAGCCATACGAGTTTAAAAATAAAAAATTCAGTCAGTGTTTCATGTTCTTTAAATAACTCCCTGACTCGTTTACCATTGTCATATGAACTACACAAAAAGACCTGGTCATGCCCCATTTTAAAAAAAAAGGCCTTTTGATCAGTTGCATTGTTCAGCCCTGAATCACTGGCACTTTCCAAACACTGCATTATCCAAAAGCTGTTTCTTATACAAACGGGAGAGCTTACATTAAAAGACTGAAAATCATTTCTCATTAGAACCAGAAACTGAAGGAAGAAAGGTTATATGCGTTTGCTGAGCTTCATGCCTGTAGCCTACAAGCTTTGGGAAACAATTTCAAATCATAATGCAACAGCAGGCAGTACAAAAGCTTTCTCTTTTATATAATGCAATCAATAACACAATTTCTTCCACCATAAATTTGAAAGCATAGCAGAAGCTAACTTCTCTCATAATATCATTGAAACACAGTTAGTTTACTAAAATTCTTTAAACATAATTTTTTTTAAAAAAAAGAAAAATCGCTATTTGTTTAAACTGCATTTTTAAAAGTGTACTTTTTCTGACATTTGCTACTTTGTCAAAATATGTCCGTTACACTGACTGCTCCACAAACACCTGACCTGCATGGTCCAGGAACTGTGTACTTAGATTTCTGTCAACAGACTGTTTGAAGAGCAGTGATCAAAGTTGTCCATATCACATAAATAATCAGTGACTTCTGCGGAGTCACTTCAGCGACGTCAGTGCAAGCAACACTCAACACCGCATCTACCTCCATATCAGCATCAGCTCAAGCTGATAATTAGAGGTAAACTTACACTACTACTACTTTTCCTACTACACTTAAGGAAATGAATAGAGTCTCAGAGAAATGCAGGCTAGCTGTTTTCCAAGTGCATGACAGATTCTTGAAAATGCTAACAGAGAAAACAGAATATCTGCCTGTTTACATTATTTCCACAACTGAGCAGATATGCATGTTCAAAACAAACTAAGTGATGAATAAAGAATAAAGATACTTACAAGCTTCCTCTTCTGGGTAGACTGAGCTCCTTCTGAAAAAAAAAAAAAGGATGAAAACCTTGAGTTAATATCACTTGTTATAATGTATCACTCATTTATTTATCAGTAAATGACTGAGGAGAAATTGATAAGCAGCTGGCCATTTCTGAACACATGCTCGGTGTATAACTGCGCACAGCACTGCTGCGCGTTAAGAGGTGAATCTGCACCCCTTCGTCGCACAGTAAACTGGGGTACAAAAGCTACTCGTTTTGTCTGAGCAATCATTGCCTTTGCACTCACAAAACCATAAGCCTCAACAGAGCAAATGTAACTTCGAAATCCAAGCCTAAACACAGATAAGACAGTAATTAATTCTGTCCTACGCACCACATCAGCATCGTATCAGAACCACCAGTATGCAACACGCCCAGCACCTGCTGCATGTATGTTCTCACATCCTCACCAAAAGGAAAAAATTAATGCAACAGACTGGCTTTGGGTTTGTTATTTTTAAACGTACACATTACTTGTGTTATATATTATCACAAAAAAATCCCAGGCCAATGAATCCACTCTGACTTACAAGCAACATTTTGAACCTAACCAGCAAAAGCAAAGGGATTTTCAGGTTTTTATTTAAGTGAATCGACCACGAGCACCCTCAAGGCACAGACAGCGATGGATACAGCACCACGAGACACGGCCCAGCCGTGCTTGGTTCGGTTTCCCAGGTCCATCTCAGCTCAGCGCTGCTGCCGCCGGCTCCTGCGCTTCCGCCGGGCGACAGCAGGTGGGAGCCGCCCGCCGCCCGCGCCTCCCGCTCCGCTCCGCTCCGCACCGCCCCGGCGCGACGGGAACATCACACGGGCCGCTCCCGGACCGGCAGCACGCCGGGCGGAGCCGACACCGACACCGGCCGCGGCCGACGCGCCGGTGCCGGAGCGGGCAAGCGGAGACCCCCTGGTGCTGGTCCAGGGCTGCTTCGGCTTTTCACAACAAAACGGGAAGGAACAATACAGTAAATTTCCATTTCTGACTTGCAGGATACTGGTCTATGTGCTGTATTTTTCATCCCCACTACGAAAAAAAAAATAAAATATGTGTTTTCACGGAATATTGAAAAAAGTCAATAGAAAAAAACAAATTCATAAAATCTGGTAACCTCTTTCCGTATTTAGTTATGGGGTGCCTGCTGACTTAAATGACTAACAATGTTATTGACAAACTGTCGATGGCTGGTCTGTTAAGTAATACATTGGACATAACTTAGCAAAGTTGTTCAAAGATATCAAAAAGTTACAGCTATTAGAACTAAAAAAAACAAATTTAAAAAATAATTAAATCTTATTATTTTCAAGTATGTTCTCTACAATTTGAAATTTCATTACAGTTTAACAGTACTGAGCAAATTTCATGTGTGAATTATCACAAGGCTGACAGCTTACAGCATCAAGAAACAAATTCCTGTCATCAGACAAACTTGTCAAGACCTAATCAAAACATTTCAAGTATGTAAGATAATAAATCATTAGCATCTATAACAGGTTGTGTGTTTTATATTCTAAAAAGGTACTTCTTCCACTTTCATTTGTTAAAAAGCATTAGTTTCCAATTGTGAAGTCTACATAGCAATGACAGCTTTTTGCCACTGCAAATGGATAAACAGGTAAGATATAGTTATTATGGATCATTCCATTTGTGTATCTAGTACATTACCTATACATGTGTATATATCTCTCACATCATATGAGCAGATGCATTTAATTTATCCACTTTAAAGAAGATCTGATATAACAAAAGTGCTTAACAGAGGGTACTTTTTCTATTCAAATGGCGCATTTCCATTTATTCCAACACAGTCAGCCCCAGAAATTTTCAGAATGAATGTATAAAGCTCTGGAATTTCACAGAACTGGCTGAAAGAGGAAAACAGCGACCTTTAAATCTCTTTATCTACCTTCTAATTTTCAAGCCTTTAGGGTTCATTTTTACAAGCTTTGCTCTAGTCATGAGGGCTGAAAAGTCACTTAAAGAGAGAATGCTTCCTTGTAGCAGCACGGCTCCAGCGATAGACTTACACACATACACCACAGGAATCGTGATCCAGCAACAGGAGCGGGCAAATCTTTTCCTTTCCTCTGCTGTACACTTGTTTTAATCACACATTACCTTTAATACTTCCTATAATGTAGCTAATTCAGGATTAAATGCATGCAAGGTTAAAGAAGGCCTGATCTGGGATTTGTTCCTGAAATCATCTTTTGAAATCTGTGATCAAATGAGTTTCCAAAAAAGGAGGAAAAAGCACCAGCAGATGACATCTCAATGCAACTGAAATATTATTCTATCCATGTAGCAATTGCTTTCATTGTGCACCTCCACCTTGACAAACACAGTGCAGCTGTGGAATCAATAGGCAGTAGCTCAAATTTAATACCTCTGTGGTCTTGACAACAAAGAGCACAATCAAAACAATCAATTTTTATACCTGTTGTTCCACTGCCTCATTTCGTGTTAGTCTTAAATTCCCCTTCAAAAACCCCTATGAGCCACACACCATGCTGTGCCCGAGTCTCGCAGCACTTTTCCTGTCCTCTGGAGAAAGGCCAAACCTGCACCCTCCCAGCTCTGCACCCTTTTGTGCTTCTCCAAAGCAGGGCTGGTACAGCACTTCTTAACAATCCTCCAAACCAGATCATGAATGGTGGAGCCAACGCAACAGCATCAGAGCTGGAAGTTACACGACTGTGAGCAGCATATTTATGAGCTTGGCTTTTCCTGAATCACCGGTGAGATAGTGTCTAAAACAGTTACATCCCAGGGAAGAAGAAAGAAAGAAAATGCCTGGAAATGGAAGCAAGAGTGAGCAGACTGCAGGCAGGGCTGATGGCCTATTTCAGGGCACTTATTTGAGGATGTCCACTGTCAGGAGAACATTGCAGATCTCCAGGGGACAGAATGGACAATGAAAATGCCTACCAGAGATGGGGATACGCTCACAGGGTGGAGACGCAGCTGGGTCTTAAGACAGCTTAACACTTTCATGTGTGCAATGGGACCAACTGAGAGTTTACATTTAAAAATGACAAGGTAGTTCCAAACATACAAAGTAGCACCACAAAAACACTGATTAAATAATCATGCGAAACGTAAAAGAAAAGTCCAACGGCATTTCACAAATACCCTACGAAGGCGAAACTCTGCTCAGAGTCAGTCTTGTAGAATAAAGGTTTTAGATAGTAAATGATGAGGGAGGTGGTGTGATCTGACTGGTTTCCACCCACTCCACGAAGGAGTTTGGCGTTACGTTTCCACGGATCCTGAAAAACTAAATCACATTTTAAGAGGTAAGATAACTAATAAAAGAGTACTGAGCTGAGACTGCTTGGTCTGAAACACTATTTACAGGGTGCAGCTGTAATCCTTTAAGGAAACATGCTAGTTTATCCCAAAGGACATTTTACATTTAAGACCACTCCTCTGATGAGAATGACACATGAACATTCAGGATTTCAAACCGCCTCTTCCGACAGCACATCCGCCTCTCTGAGCACTTTTGCTGCCAGTACCTATATATATTACCATTATTACTTCAGCCAGCCTTCGTGCCACCTGCTCTCTAGGTCAACAATATAACTCTCAAAGTAGAGGCTTGCATTTATATTTGATTTATATGAAGTGATAAATAACACAACAAAATTTTAAAAGCTTGTTGCACATTATTCACATAGAACTTTCAGAAGCGGAAACAATTAACTACTTTCACAGATCGTAAAAAAATAAGGAGTGTATTAAATCTTGAAGTACCCAAATGACGGGAACAGACTGTTCTGAAAGTTAATTTTTTGTATCATTTCCATATTTCAAGGCATTATTATCAAACATGCAACTTGATCTCTAACATGACCAAAGAAGAAGCAGATTTTCAGACAACTAGTTAAAAATGAACCTTGGGAAAGAAACTGAGCATCATGGAATTTATAGAAAGCTGGTTTGAATACCTTCCTTCAAAAGAGTTGCTTATATTTGTTTCCTTTTGTCTTAAGTTTATTGTCTCTGATCATGCAGATATAAAATCAGTTGGACACCATAACACACACAGTTCAGGTTTCACAATAGGACTGAATCCTCACTGGCCCTATCTTTTTTGAGGCAGCAAGGAAGTCCAAGGACGAAACATATTGGACGTTTTAAGCATCACTTTTCTGTTTACACAGTATATTGTTTAGTGCATAGGTACTGAAAATATATTCTATTGTAACCTCTTGTATACAGAAACTGCGTCTGAAAACAGGAATGTTTCAGGGAGCAGAAAGAGTGGTGGCTTTTTGCATGCGTATAAGTACACAATAGGAAGCAGAAATAAAGTCTGGAAATCTATTTGTTCATTGACCTACAGTATAATTCATATCTTTTAAATGGGTATGTTACGTTATAAAAATGTGAAGAAACCAGGAGCCCATCACTCAAAATTGTCACTTTCTCTCAGTCTTGTAATTTGTCCTTGAATATGTAGCTGCGCATATGGCACAGACCCACAGGCAAAGTTGGATGCTAGAGTCTGCACTGATGGCAGCTTAAATGTAGTCCTTTCAAATTAAAGTGAGAACCATCACTACACTCAGGATGTTCCATATTTTTGCCAGACAGCATGATTCCTGAAATTGCCTATGACCTTGGCTTTCTTGCAAGGTAACTCACTGTCATACCAGCTGGGACAATAGACAAATATTTTTACAGCTAAAACAGTAAATACATTTCAGTTAATAAGTTAATATTTCACAGATGATGAAATTCCACTGACACTCATTGACCTGGTACCATGCACTCATGTTTTAATTTTTTTCCTTTGCTGACTATGTTTGCTTTAGGGTATACTACAAACCAGCAGGGGATTAATTAGATCTCTTTCTATACATAACCATTTGCATTACAGAAATGATATAATGAGGGTTGGAATCTCCAGTTCTGATGGAAAATACAACCTGGCCATGCAAGGACAAACTCTAATCCATCCATCAGATTAACAGGAAGGAATTTTTCATGGTGATTAAAAAAAACACCCCACACTAAGCTTCTCTTTCTCCTATCAGAATCTGTCAAGAAAAATAATTTCCTTCTTTTCACCACATAATTGTAAATGGTTATTAAAAACAGTACTTCTCAATTTCTCTCTCTAGAAATGATTACATCTGAACTTATTTCCCAAACTCATCAGCAAGGAATTTTAAACAGCAGCACTAAAACCGTATCTGTATTGAATGTCAGATTAACTATGGAATATGCTGCAGATATTTTCTATAATTTTCTGACTTTCTAGAAAATAACTCAGGATCATACTGTTAGATCATCTGCTTAGCTACAGGGATGCTTAAAATACAGAAATGAATACCTGAGCTCTTTCCAATATCATTCAAAATACTGAGAGGACACAGAGTTTAATCCCCAGACCTTTCTCCACAGTGTATAGAATTATGTCTGCAATCACATGAATTTTGAATTGCCATGGAAATCTTAGTCCCAATGCATCTCCCTGAATTTCCAGTACCAGCCAAACTGCTTGTAACTGCTCTTTCCTAAGAAATCTCACCTGGTGTAGTGGAGGATGTCCCTGCCCATGGCAGGGGGGTTGGGATTAGATGATCTTTGAGGTCCCTTCCACCCCAAACCATTCTATGATTCTATAAGGTTCCAGGGCCTTCAGGACAATGTGCATAGCATGAGAATAGTTAACAGTATACCTGTTCACCCAGTGTTATCCAAAACATCCTACAAGTTCAAAGCAAATTAAACGTATTATTTGGCTTAGTTCTCTACCTCAACAGAAGTTTTCGTGTCAGTAGAAATGCCTTTTGCGAAGTACATTAACATATAAAACCAAATGGGGAAAAAACCTCAGCTGTTAACTAACAGGCAACCCTATTTCACTAAATAATCAGTCTTCAAACCCACGGGTCATGAATCAACCAATGATGCATTTAACATTTTTAGCATCTTCCAGCCTTTCTCTTCTCTTCAGCTTAGAAATCCCTTTCTAGTCAGGGGAAAAAAAAAAAAAAAAGAAAAAAAAAGAAAGAAAAAAAGAAAAGAAAGAAAAGCCTTTGGGTTTATTTCAAATTATAGTTACTGCAGAAGGAATAAAGCTAAAAGCCCTTTAAACTTTAAGCAAAATTCTCAAACACAGCAAATTACCTCCCCCACCAGCTCTCCTGAAGGGGCAAACAAAGTTCTTCTTTTGTAGGTAAAGCTTAAGATCCAGGCCATATCTGTGCATTAACCTGTCAAGAATATATGGCTCCAAAAGTTGCCTGCTAACCTTTCCTATCACTTAACTTCAGGGCTTTCCATAAGATTAAGGGTATTGGTTACTTGACCTAAAATAATTCCAGAATACATCTCAAAACAGACAAGAATTCCCACTTTTCTCAGAAATATTTTCAGTGTTCAGTCCCAGATAGATAGATAGATATAGATATATATAGAGATATATATATATATATATATATTTTCTAGTCAGCTGAAGTGCCTATTCCATATTTTGGACGTTGCATCATGTTTTCAAGCCCAAAATACAACATTACGCAGTACACCACAGGCCAGACTGAACCCACTCATTGTAACAAATACGACTGAAACCGCACATCATGGCTTGGACGGGCAGGTGACAATAAAATGATATATGCAAACCACATTCCCAAGTGAACGGAGAGTTGCCCAGCCCCAGGAATAATCCAGCTGCCACAGCTGAGCTACAGATTACTCGAGGAGTGGGCGTCTGCAGCCCAGGGCAGGGTGGTACACACACATCCCTCGCTAGCCGGAGTGGTGAATGACTTGCAATTCTCCAAGTCTCATTTCCTCCGCAGGATTCATGCCTATCTCTGTTATTTGGGACTAAGAGCACAGGGTTACTCTAATTTCATGCTATCAGTCAAGCAGCAGTCTCTTTCTTTTCACAGTAAAGAAAATAGCTAGTTTCATATTCGATCCCAGGCTTTTCAGCTGAGGTTAAACAGCAAATGGTTTCTGAAAATTAAAGACAACCTCCGAGAACCCTGGTCATATCAAGAATGGCAGGTACAGTAACTCAGCTGTTCAATCCTTAGATGACAACAAACTAATTTACTATCAACTTCATTGTTTTCCCCAAGGCTTAAAAAAAAACTGTAGCAGCAGCCCTCTTCCAATACACTTACCAAACTTATTCTCAAGCGATACATAGCACATAGAATATTATGTTTTGAAGATGTAGTTTCATTTGCAGGAAAAAGTAAATTTAAAGATTACAGCTTGAATTTTGCAACCCAGAGTCCTAGACGTGTTGCAGAAGCATAGAAAAAACAGCAAAGCAGAAGAAAAAAAAAAAGTGAATTTGCTCTCATAACAGACAATCCATAAATTGCAACAGCAGTAGCTTCAGAACTTATTCCCGGAAATAAACAGTAACAGCTACCCAAAATGTGCGGGTGGATCAACAAAATAAAAAGTGAGATAGATGGGAAATAAAAGGCAGGTTATACCTTAAAACTTGAGAAATAACACCCTTAATAAATGCTCCAAATCTTCCTTACATGTATTATATTTTTGCACAAATTAGCCTAAGGGAGAAGGCATATTGAGAAGAATGAAGTGCACAGCTTAGCTCATTAATCTTTCTCATTACTTAATTCTAGTTTTAAAAGGCCATGAAGCAGATTATTGACCCACCCTATGTATGAAACAGCCTGCCCAGCACTGAACAGTCGTCCGAAATAATGGGAGCAACTGTTTGAAACTCTTTCATTTTGCCAGACTCTACCAGTTTCAGAAATTTAAGTCAAAAGGTCACGTTCTACAAAATTTTGGAAAATGCAGAAAAGAGTGTCATCTTGGAGACATACAAGACTGCAACTGTAACACTATTGTTAGAAACTGCTCTTAAAATTACTCTGTCTTGACTTGCACCAAAAATTCCTTCAAGACTGGGCATGCCGTGATCACAAGGAAACAGTCACAGCTGCTAAAAATGCCAGGAGCATTACAAATAAACAAATCCGGTTTTATTCTCTCCCTTGTTGGCTGGTACTAATATTAATCTATGATTAAGTCAGTTGTCATTTCTGCTATACACACATCTACTCCTTAAAAGGTTGTTTCTAAAAGAATTGGAAGTTGGCATCAGGGCTACCTGACCACCAATTTTATTTATTGTAACTCTTTAAACATCCTTTACTGAATTTAAAACTGAGTAACAAAGCCCAGCATAGTTTTGCTGAGTTTGGGGACCCTTCTGGTTCATCCTACATAAAAGTTATATAAAACAATGTGCATCTCACAAAAACTCCTGGACCTGCTCACCAGCTCATATCCATCCAGTGCACTGTTAATATGTACTCTGAACAAAGATCAAAGGTTACAGAGAAAATTATATTGAAACACATTGACTGAGAGACAACCTCCAACACTTTAGTTGAACCAAGAAAAGGTACATGGACAGCTCAATACTAACATCATCAGCAGGTATCTCGCAATAGTCCAAAGGGTTCTGTTTATTCGGTCAGGTTGGTTTCTCACTGACTCCACAGTTGTAAAGCATTTGGAAGCAGACAGGCAGAAATAAAGTTTTGGTGGTTGTTTCTGAGAGGCACTCCACAAGTCTCCAATTGCTTTGTCAATGTTAGGCTAAGACTTTTGACATGTCAACAGAATTTTATCTTTACAATTGTGTATTTCTCAACTAATTTAGACAACATCTGTGTCAGACCAGTCTCCCAAGACAGCAGGACAGCTTGGCAACCCCTGAAATGAGACCAAGTTTCCCAATAGTAAAGCTCTGGGAGAAAGTCCTAGGGAAGATAAACTTTTGAGTTCCTGAAAAAGCCTCAACAATAGAGGTGTCTCCCATCCTCCCCTAAAGCTGCGGCAAGCCCATTCCACATAGATCATGTGAAAACACTCTCAGAAATTGAAAGCAAAAGCAATCAATTTTAAAGATATTTAGTAATTAGTCCTAAAAGGAATTCCAAGCATATAAAGCTTCCTTGCCTTCATCTAGTTTATGACTGATAGCATCTGTAACCTCACGAGGCATCCATTAAGTTCAGTAGTTAATTACATCTGCTCTGACTGGACATTATTTACAGAACAAGCAGATGTAATTTTTCATTGCTTAGCTGGTCTACAGGAGGCACTTCAGCTTACCCCTCTCAAATCGCTGCTTCTCAAGAGAAGCAGGGAAGGAGGGACAGGCTAAGCATGCTCTGATCTTTTTTTGCAAAGGAATAGTTAAAGGCCATCATCTGCTTAAAGAAATCCACACACTGAGCACCATGTGAAAATCTGGAAGAAGCAGGTGCCAGCCAGCATTTACATCTTCATAAGCAGACAATAGAATTTTAACTTCTCCTTTTGCCCTCAAAAGTGATGGTCTCTGATACTGCTTATGTCTGCTGGGCTCCAAACTGCAGCCAAACCGAAACATAAATCCTTGCCAGAAGTGATGAAAGAAAGGGCTCTGTTGCTTCATTCCCAGATAATAATTTTTTTTTTACAGCAAAAGGAAATAGCTGCAGAAGTTTTACATTTATATTATATGTATAGAAAGACATTCATCCCCTGGAAATCCAAGGTGGTTACACACTGAGCGTGACTCCTTTCAGAGTTACAACACAAAGTATTTCTACAACTACCTTTTTATAATTAGTTCTCGAAAAAAACATTTTCAGTGAAAAACAAACATTAAATTGAAACATGCTCTCCTATAATCTCTTTCACACATACTTTCAAACAGATATTTTATCTACTTAGGAATATTTAAATTAACCACAAAGGAGAAAAAAAAGGCAATTAAATGGTCCTCTTAAGTTTGGTGAGGTAGAACTGTAATAACCACCAACCTCACCATAATTTTAAAAGTATAATCTTGGAATATCTTCATTTCAAAGGAACAACACTGCCTGTTGTATTCACATATGACAGTGCTCTGAGGTGCAATATAAAATGGGAAACTGCAAAGTGGTGCTAGGCCAAACCCAAGATTAATTTACAGATCAAACTGGGTGTGGGGAAAGGTTTATACTGGTGTATGCAAGACAATCTTCAGGCTTAAGAGGAGACGGAACATAACTCGGAAAAGCAACATCTATTCCTTTCAAAATGAAAGAGAGCAGAGCTGGGAACCATAGGCACTGACTGACCTCATCCCTGGGTGTATTTTTTTAAATAACCACATCCAGTCCTGTCCTTCAGGTATATCATAAATTGCGCAAATGTCCAGTGAACTAAGGTTTCTGGATCACTAAGATTTCTCATATGAAAAAGCATGTGATACATCTAAATATCTTTCACAGATTTTATTTCTGAACAACCTTACGTTTAATACAGTTGGATAATTCAGACTTACTTGATGCCAAGAGATCTGTTTCAGAGTAAAGGAAAAATCATTCGCAATTAAAGTACTGGTAAAATACAGGCACGCACTCCCAAAGCACAGATTTGAGAAACTGCAGACTGTGCCTAATGACTTTTAGTTCTGATGGGCGATTAGTGTGCTCTGTAATGGACTGACAGAAACAGCTGATTCTATTACAAGGACATGTTCTGGCTAGGATTTTCTTTCTGTTGCATTTAAATTATAAATATGAACTGTCTTGAAAATATATGAAGACACAAGATATTAATCAATCTCTGAAACTTCTGTCCTTTGTCCTTACCATACTTCAAATTAGAACAAACACTGATTTCATCATCAGGAAAGGCCTCTCAGGTACTCAGGTCTGTCTGTTCTGTCATTGTTCTTCCATACTATCAAGCACGCAGTTCTCTGCATCCTCTACACCTTTTGGAAGAAACTGCAAGGGTTTTATTTCATTCAGGTGTTGGCTTCAAAGGCAAGTGTTAAGTTATATTCCAGTTTGTACTTATGGGTACAGAAGAAATTTCTGAAGCCTTTGCAAGACTTGCAAATTCATCAAAAATTGTCATTGAACAGTCCTCTTCTCCAAAGAGGATTTGGGAAGAGGTTTTTCCTGAACCTGATAGATCTCACGACAGCTCATCTAGTCAATGTCTTTGTTCACACCTTCAGGTTCAATTCAATAGATGGTTAAAGCATTTGGCTTACAACAGCTTCTGAGGAGTCAAAAAGTCTTTAACGTGTTTTTTAACTCAACATCTTTACCGTTCTACAGAAGAACCAGAGCACCAGAATCAAAGTCCGTGCTTCTCCGATACACGTTTCACGCAACCTACAGAACGTTATATGTACTGGAAAGAAAAAATAGCATGTAAAGTGTAAACCATATAACAGGCAAATTTTTAGTACATCAGAACAATTAAGTACAAAAGTGTGGAAGCACCTAAAAAAGAGCTGTATACCTCTGCACAAGCTTTCTCGCTGTTGTTTTTCAAGTTGTTGCAGTTTTCATTTGCCTATCTCACTCCGCAAACAACAGGCCCCAATTCAACAGCTTTTCTCAGAGTAGAAGTTACAATTTTGATGTGCTTGCCCTGTATCTTAGAGGACATTTTACGTGGATATTTGTTGTGGATGTTAAAACGCTTAATTTTTACGACGTCCGCTAATGAGAAAAAATTCTTATAAGACTTTTCACAGAACTTTTTGTATTTTTGTTTGAGATGGACTAAACTACAAAGAAAAAGCTAAAAAAATAAAAGTTTAGTGACCATCTATGAAGAAATAACCTAAATAGCTTGCAAAGACTCGAGATTTACCTTTTTAATAGCAACCTTCTACCTATGTACTCTTTGGTATGGTAAGTTGTCTTCTCCATCAAGAAAATCCTCAGTTTATTTCCTTTAGATGTTTAACTCAGTAATCCATATTTAGACATTAATGTTTTCTCTCAGCCAGTGCTATCACAAGCTGTACTGGTGCACACCAGATTCTCACAGGAGAAGTGCAATTTCAGCAGCCAGAACGAAAGGTTATTAGAAGAATTAAAGCGATCCTGTAAAATCATTCATTGCATACACAAAAACTGAATTAAGATCATTCATTCTCCTCCGAAGTTAAATTCTGTCATAACTGGTATTTTTCATTTCAATATAACAGTCTAGAAATTGATAACATAGTTGCAACATTTTCTGACGGCAACAGGTTCAAAGCTCTTTAACATATTTTCACTTTTTCTTTTCTCACAAAGTAAAAGCACAGCAAAAAAAAGGAAAGACAGTGATTCCCATTTGAATTCTATTCTTCAGGCTAAACCATTACACAAAATTTGCCACCGCATTTTAAGCATTTCCATTTACTTAAGAGGAAAGATACACCTTCAGACAGAAACTTTCGGAATTAAAGTGTTTATTTTTAATACAGACTTCATATTTGTTGAATTCAGAATTTTAACATCAGAAAGTAAAACCACCATCTTGTCCAGAAATAACAGATGACTGGCTATAGGGGGACTTAAGTAACATACATAAACCCAAAGTAATCCCAGTGCAGCTTCTGGGGTTACTGCAGATTTACATACATGCTAAGTGACATTTTTTACTTAATATCTTAAATGTTCTTTTCTCACTTAAATGTTAAAAAAAAAAAAGCAAGTCACAGGTAAAACTCTTGGGTTTTTTTCCACTTTTGTTAATTCCCCACTATCTTCTTAAATAATTAATTAGACTATGATTTTTTTCTTCTCATCATTTATTTTTATAGAAGCATTTATCTTTGAAATAAATTAAAACATCATCTTGACATTTCTCTAAAAAATACTGAGATAGCTCACACAGAGACAAGAACTATCAGAGGTTTGGCAAAAAAAAAAAATGTATCTACAGATCAAAAAGCAGTTTATCAGATGTAAGTCTGCTGTCTTGCTAGGAGATGAGCCCCTGGGAAAGTGCATTGCTTTGTTAACATGGTGTTGGAATATTTTTCAGTTGGAGGTAAAGCAACTCAAATCACATTCCCTTCCCCGACTGAAGCTGTAAGAAGCTAGCCAACATTTATGCCTAGTCTGCTTAAATTGCAATGTACAACTTGCTTAAAAAAATAAAATCAATAGACATTATGCCTACTTATTTAAAAATCAATAGACATTATAGAGGAATAATATTCTTTTCATTTTCCCAATAATTCTAATTAAATATTTATAAGCCTCTACCCAAGTTTAACATTAAATGCAGAAATACACAGAGCATTTAAATGTGTACTGGTTCTAGGAAGCAGAATCTGTACTGTAAAACAAACTAGAAAGAATTATTTGTAAAATAACAACTACTGAAGAGTACTAAACTTTATTTTCAGTCTTAATACTTCAAGTTCTGCTAATTTCTGTGTACTTAAATAGCATTCCACTGCCTGTCCAGTCCTAGAGAGATAATGAACAGGATAGAAAACTGATAAAGCAAATGACTGACAAAAAGATAGTATTTTCAAAACAGTATAGGGATCTCACTGCACAAATTTCCATTAATTTCAATGGAAAAAGTGGGAAATTAAGTTCACTGTACTGCCTGAAAACCTCCATCTGTTGTTTCCTTCATACCTAACAGGCTTTTGCCTTCCATAGACTCAGGTATTCCTATCAAGGTAAACAACTCTCTGGAGCCTGAGAAACACAGGGAGCAAAAAAGGGCTCAAAAAGCCAACAGGCAAATAAATGATATAATAGCAAGATACAGGGAAGGGAAATGAATCTGCCTACAATGGCAGTTAGCTGCCATGTGCAATACTGAGCAATGGAGAAAAGCAGAACTTACAAGTGCTTCCACATTAATTCTAGAAGCCTGAAAAATAAAACCAAAGTACGTTTGGCATCAAACAAACACCCTCTGGAACACACATGCCACACACGTACCCACACGAGGATAACATATGGGATAGTGTTGTCAGTATCTACTTCTCAGGAATGATGGATTAAGATGTATGGGCAGGGAAACAGCACTGTACATGAAGTTTACCAGGATGACAATATTACAGAAGAAAAACATCACGGAATCTCTTTGGGTAGGAATCCCCCAAAAATATGCAGTTCCAGGACTGTGCTACCAACTCTCACATCACAACAGTGACAACAATCAGGAAATAGTAAATAAGGTTAGGGAAGCTGCAAAGTCAGGACAAGTCATGAGAACAGATTTCAGTTGTCCACACAGACTGGGCCAGTGCCTCATCAGGATTAGCAATAGAGAGAAGATTTTGGACATAATAAAATAATTGCTTCCTGCAAGATCAGTCTAAACTCCAAGAAGAGATACTATTTTGGATTTGTCTCCAGTCTTCTACATTCTTTATAATTTTTAGAGCCCACAACATGATTCCATCTTGACTGAGGTGCAGCATTCCTCCTGGGCAGTTGCCTTCAGTCCTAAAAGGTTGATCAGCTCCCATCGCACCTAATCCCTTCTTTTTACACCATTATGTCATCCACACATGGGGGCTGCTAATCTCTCATCTACCAATTCCCACACATGGAGCTGGCGAGTATTACGCAGAAAGTTATCACAGAAATCTCGTATTTCAGCGACCCACTTGGGAACCTGAAGTAAGCCTCCAGAGTATCCCTCCTTTAACATCCTACACCAGAAATCCATTCATCTGCATCTACTAACAGAATCTCCCACTATCACAATCAGCTTCCCCTTATCCTTAGCGATCACCTCTGCTGCAGGAGCCTCAGGATACAGTGACATCACCTGGAAGGTGGGTCTTGTCCAAAAGATTGGGTCCGTGCTTCCCAGAAGGTTGCCCTCTTTCTGAAATGCACATCCTCAGCAGCAGCAGAGGCTGCCACAATTAAGATGGGAATATCCTATCATGTCTCTGTATGTCTCATCCATGAACCTCTCTACTAAGTTGGTCCAGTTCAGCTACTTTCAGCTTAAAAGAGCAAATCTATTCTCTTAGTGCTGGGAGCTCCTCGAACCACATGCACACATCAGGCCTGCTCCCTGCCTATACAAACATGTGTTCTGCATTCTCTGCAATCACTAGAGAACTCTCCACTTAGATGCTAGATTTTTACTTGTATCTTGTGTTTACAATGTGTTAGGTATTGGAAGCTAATACTAGTTAAGCTCCTCCTTTAAGTAAGTGATTAAGATTATTCTCTTCCCACACTATTCTACTTTTATTAAGCAAATTAGAAATAGGTGAGATATATCCAAAAGCATGTTTCGTTTGTTGTTTTGGTGGGTTTAGTGGTGGATGTTTGGGTTTTTTTTAATGCTGACTTGAGGCATTCTCTCTCTTCACTGAGAGCCAACCTCTTTGTTGTCCCCTGTTGACTGTACAAATTAGAAAATTCTGTTACTTGCACTCCTGCATCTCTGAATAGGCTTATTCTCAGTATTCCATATGCTCAGACAGAAAGCTGGGTAATGTTTTAGGCGTGTGAAACATCTTACATACAGAAGTGAAAAAAAATGCACAATATCAGAAGTAAATTATTTTATTACAGCAAAATGTTAGATAGGAGACCTCAAGATTTTCCATTAATTCCACCACACAGTATATTAGTAGATACTGCACAAGAACAAACGCGCAGATTTTCTGTAAATCCCTGGCAGTGTGAGGAATTTATTAGGTGAATGGTCAACACAATGCCAGAATCCATACATACACAACTAACTGCTCATACACTCACGCAAGGCCAAGCTAGCACTGATTTCAAAATGGATAGGGGAGAAAGTGTGAACGGTTCACTGAAGACAATGTACAACTGGAGTCTGGAAAAAAAGGCAAACAAGCTGTTAGGCAGCGTCAAGAACAGGATGGAACAGAAAATGGAAATTATTATAATGCCATTAGCTCAATCAGAAACACATCAGCAGCTATGATGCCATGTCTGGTCATGTCATTCACAAAGACAAATCCCAGACTCCAGCCGAGACGGCTAGCTACTATTCTTGAAATTCATTTTCCTATGTAACATTATACTTGAGCCCGAAACTAGAAAAAACCTCCAAGCACCAACTTCAAGGAATAAGTTTTCAGAAGAGAGGAAATAACTTGGCCTTCTAGCCAAAAGAAGAGAGGTAGCTTCAACGGCCTGCAGTGTGACAGCACAGGCATTGAGCAGTGCCTTCCATAGTTCGGCAAGGAGCATCTCCAGTTCATATAAAAGAAATGAATATTCAAATGCTTGCAGACATCATTCCAGCAAAAGTAGTCTTTGGCTGCAGTGAGGACAGTCTCTTGGATTCATTGAGTAAAATCAAGTGAGAATTCCCATGAAAGGGAAGCAACTCAAAACAAAGGACAATGCTGGCACAAGAAATGATGCATACAAATGGGTGCATGTAAGTGTGCTGGAAATGGAAATTATAAGTTTCTAATTTTCAGAAGACCATGCTTCTGAAACAGTAGCAATACAGGTTATGAAGTACCTACATTCTCGGTGGTCCTAAGGAGATACAATTGGACAGTATATATACATTATGCCATACATACTGACATATACACACACAATTTCTATGAATAAACACACATACAAAGAAATTTTGGTTTCTTGGGATAAATAGAAAGCTGACACATTTTCATTTGTACATATGCAAACTTTAAAAAAAAAAAAAAATTTATTCCAATGCACTGATGCAGCATAGATTGGCAGTATTATTTACAAGACAAAGGGCAATGGCTTTAAACTGGAAGAGGGGAGATTTCAATTAGATCTAAGGAAGAAAATTTTTACAATGAGGGTGATGAGGCACTGGAACAGGTTGCCCAGAGAAGTTGTGGGTGCCTGATCCCTGGAGGTGTTTGAGGCCAGGTTGGATGAGGATTTGAGCAACCTGTTCTAGTTGAAAGTGTCCCTGCCCATGGCAGGGGCGTTGGAACTAGATGATCTTTGAGGTCCCTTCCAACCCAAACCATTCTATGATTCTATGATCTTTAAGGTCCCTACCAACCCTAATGATTCTATGATTCTGTGATCTTCTTTTACAACTGACTTCTTTCGTTAGAAAACAAAAGGCTTAAAAGCCACAGGTTTCTGGAATGCATTTTCTAGACGTACAATTTATGGAGGCATTCGAAACAGCCTACTATATATATAGCAGGCAAACTGTGAAAGCTTAGCACAAGAGGAATTTTCCTAATCTGCTTAAGGACAGGATTTTTTTAGTGGCAACATGGCTGCTGCTATATGCCTGTGTTTCTGTGCTCTAAGCCTGTTTGCTTTTTGTTTTCTGTTTAGTTTGATTCTCTGGGGAGGATTAATTGTTTTTTGCTTTTTTGCCTTCATGGTAGGATCGCTTTATTATCTGATTTTACGGCTGCCATTGCCATTTTCTGCGGGGGCACTTTTTTGTTTGTTTTGTGGCTCATCTTCAGTAAATCCTCTCTAGTTACATACGACCTTTTTGACTTTTTACTGCACTCTGTTAGCACACTGCGCTACAAGTAACCTTATAAGAGGCGACCTGCAAGACCATCAGCCCCAATTTTCAGCAAGTGAAGACTACAGAAGGATCTGCTGAAGATATGCTGAGGACGAAGCTGAAATACTACTTAAGCCACAAATGTGTTGTTTGGGATGGATGGAGCTAAATCACCAGGTCTTTTCACAAGAGGATGCACTCCAGTACAAGGAATCGAAATGGTGAAGGAGACACTGTGGATCGGGATTTTTTTCCAGGAGAAGAAAGAGCTACCAAGAATCCAAGGGCTTTCTCATTTGACTCTATTCCACCAGCAACTATCATGAGTGGTTATTTCAGGTTTTTGCATCTCTAAACAATAAGGCTTTCACCACTGAAAAGAGAATTAGCACCTTTACGTTAATCAATGACAATATTTTTAATTCTGACTTGGTTATTACATGTCATATTACACATTCTTATGATATAGACTTTGGAAATACACTGGTTGATTAATCGCCACCATTAGTACTGCAATAAAAGGAGAGTGACAGGTCTCTCCTGATCAGCTTCTGGAGATGAAGATGCAAGCTTTATAAACTGAGAAGGAATTATTTCAGATCTTCTAAAACTGATTGCTGGCAGTGTTGTTAATGCATCAGCATCTTGTATTACTTGTGAAAATGAGATTTCTATGTACTGTTGAGAAAGTTTTACTTTGTCCACCACCAGGCGACAAAGGGAGTTTATACAATATGTGGCTGTTCTTCTAGTATTAGCGCGTTATAGTGTCTTGTGCATCAGAAGGTAACTTCCCACCTCCAGATATCAATTTCTTGTAAATTTATGTCACTCGTTGGCAGTTTTTCCCACTTTTGTCCTCTGCAATGTTTTTCTCTGTTGAAAGTTCAAATTGTGTTTAGCAAGTGTTCTTATTCAATATTTTGCTGTCGGTGGAGTTCTACTCTCTTTCCTGCAACCAAGAGTTACCATCATAATCCCAGTGGCATACTGGCTGCCCTTACAAATTGCAATGAAGTTTTTCCCATTGTTTTGAGATTGTCATTGAGGAACAGCACAAACGGTCTTATTTCTCAGTTAACTCTCAAACTGCCTGCAAACCAGCCCATGGTCAAACTATTGTGAGCAGTCAGGTAAGGACAGGACACAAAGCTGCCACATCTCAGTTCAGATGCAGTAGCTAGCCACGTGCACAGCTGAAAGTCCATTACAAGCCTTACTTACATTATCTTCATTAATTTTCTTAACACTCGCCTGCTCTGGTGAATTCATCTGATGTTGAAAGCTGACTTCTGTTTCTATTTGTTCTGAGGTTGAATTTCCATCAAATTTGCAGCTATGTCTTTAATCTTCCAGACCAAAATAGTATAGATGAATTTTTACCTGGATCAAAAATAGGAGACCTTATTCACATTAGTAATGTTAGCACTTTTCTTCTAATGTTAGTACTAATGTTTCTACTTTTCTTCTTTAGCTAATACTGTACATTGTTCCCTTATGATAGTTCTACTTTGTATACATTCAATCCTGTGGCATTAGGTGTATAACTGTGATAAATGTTCTAGTCATATTTTTAGCCTAAAATTTTCATGAGCTGATCTCCATGTTACGATTTTGTATTTCCACAAGACTACTCATATAGCTATTACACTAGTTCTTTAAGGACTTACAATTCACATTCTGATATCTCTTACACTATTTAGTATGTGTCAAAATAAATAGTAGAAAAATCCTTCTTAATGCAAAAGAATATCTGCATGGATATTGCACAAATCTTTATCAACTGAAATACTGTTTGAAGATTTCCATTCCAAAGCAATTACCACTCCCACAGAAGAAAGCAGCTGATGAAACGGGGGGCAAAAAAGATCAGTACTTAATCCATTATCACATCCCAGTAATGCTAATCTAGGTGTAAGATTAATTTGGACTTCAAACATATTAAAGCAGCAAAATAAGATTTGCTTCCAGAAATGTTCAAAAGACAGTATATCCATGTGATCAGATTCAACATTCACTCCAATCTTTCTTCTATAATATGCATTTGAAACCAACTCTCTCAGTTTAAAACTTATCTCAGAAGTGTAGTAAAAGATAATACAAATAGATGGTCTAAGGAAGCATTTACAAGACCTAAACAAAGATTTTAATATGAGAAATAAAACTTAACCATTCACTAGATCGTCTTCTCTGATGGGGCAATTAAGAGACAATATATTTCCAAAGCAATCCCTTTAGTACGTCTCTCATGTAACCTTATAAAATTATTTTGAAGTAGCATTTTGTTTGTTTCCATCTGTGATTTTTCTATTCAATTCTGTAGTTTTCCCTAAGAACTTGACAGCTACTTGATAGCTGGATGAGTAGATGGTCTTTTTGTTCCTAGTAGTCCTTGGTTTAACATTTCAACATTCCTTATTCTTATATTACCTCATTTTTAAATTAAAACATTTCCTCTGAATTTCATTTAAAATTTTAACCTTTAAAAAATAGTATCATGTTCAGATTCTATGAATGTTTATCTCTACCTTAATGCTCTTTCAGCTGTATTTTATGACCTTTAGAGTTACTTTGGCTCTCTTGTTTGCATCTTCTAAGTACAAGTCTTTAACATGCCCTCCATCTGGAAAATCTGTACTCCATTCAGGGAATCACAGTCTTTTGCTATAACTTAAAATATATTTACAGATATTTTTATACTTTGCATAATTTTTCATTTTCTGTTTCTATGTGGTTTTCCAACTGCTGTGAAGCACACAACATTTTAGAGTACACAAACTAGCAACAACACAAATTCCAAATGGAAGAGGGGGGAGGGGGGAAAGAATAGTAAGTATTTAACAGTAAAGTGAATGTCATTTCAAACTGATCAAAAAAAGCTATCTTGATCAAATACATCTGTGTGCCTGGTTGAAAGACTGTGAGAGACAGCAGAAACAAGATTTGTAAGAGAGGCACAGGAAAGTCTACATTATTGCTCAAACTGTTCCAAAATACCATGCCTAAAACCAATTTCTAGCCATAACACCAACTATCAATCACTATCTATTACACTAATAAAATTATTTTATTCTGGTTTTGCTTTTTTAAAATCGACACATGTCCAAAACTACACGTGACAGAGAATGTGGGACATGGTTGATATTCAGGAAAGAATCCTCATTCATTTCAAGGGTTATAGAAGGTTTTTCTCCCTTCTATAGCATAATACAGTACCTAAACCTGCCTGTTATACAAGTATCAAACAGACTTCTTTTTGAGAGAGAGAGTTCTATCAGAATTGACTCAGCATCTCAAACTGTTTGAGCACTTGCGCTTTCATATATAATTTGGTCACTCAACCTTCCTCCTCCTAACAACAACTTGTTCCACATAAGACGACTACAAATTTATGCCGCTCTTTGGCTCACGAAAACTAACTGTTCGTTTCACCCTTTTTATAAAATAAAATTTAAAAAAAAAAAAAAAGCCAAATCAACAGCTCCATAAAAAACACTCAGAAAAGACCCAAAAGCCCAGTCCGTATACAAAGGTTGCCTATTTCTGCTTTTCCAGCTAAATATCTTGCTGCATTTTTTTATTTCAGGAGAGCAGGGGGCTCCTGAAATACCAAAAGGAATTATTTTAATGCTTTCTCAAATCTGCCTCCTAGGAGTTTAGAAGCACTAATTCTTCACCAAGAATACTTCGGTAGAAATTGAGCTGGCTAGCTAGAAGAAGAAAAATGCCACTGTTCCATTTAAAACATCTCTTCTCTAGTGGTCAAGTTTCATTTGCACAATGCACCCTGCTGCCATTAATTTAGCAGTTCTCTAATCAAGCATACTGACAGAAAAGTAGAGAATATTGAAAGGATTGCTGTTCAAATCCAAAGTTTTCAGAAAAGAGAAGATACTTTTGAGTCCTACTATACAATATGCACAGTTCTGCAATGCTGTTTGACTTCACCTGCAGAACAACTAAGATCTGCACACCGTGGCTTAAGGATAAATGAGGAATAATGAAGGGAGGTAAAGGCCTCCTGTAAGAAGGCTTTCATTTGCCTACAATGGGGAATTTTTGTAAGTTCAAGTATAAAATAAAAATAAGTAGTCATTTCTCGAATATTCACTTTCACCTGATATTAATGATCAGTGCATCAAGAGACCCAAGACACGAGAGTTTTCAAGAACCCAAGACACGAGAGTTTTCAAGAACCCAAGACACGAGAGTTTTCAAGAACCCAAGACACCAATACTAAAATGCTTTATTTAAAATATCAATGTATATATTAAGAGTATTTAATTCATTCTACTTCACAAAAAAACTAGGTCACCTGAGGATAAAGGAAAAAAATTAATTAAAGCCATACACCAACTTCTTAAACAATAAGAAAACGCATTTGTTTCTGGTTGAAAAGCGAAGTTAGTAAAACTGACTGTTAGCATTATGTTGTCTGCCAAAACACACAAGCAAGGAATGGAAATCACTTCGAGTAATTCATCTAGCAAAGACCAAGAGAAAAATAGAAGTTACACGCCATGCAGTAACCAAGCTAACCTTCTCCAAAGTCATCGCACTTTTATCTCAAATACTACTGTGTTTGATTTCTTTAAAACAGGAAAAAAACATGGTTATCCTGTGGTACACAAATACCACAAAAAAGACTAAGTTATACTTGCAAGTAATGCAAGGCACGTTCTACCCCAAACCCCTCTCATTCCATTAAATCTCTGCTTTCAATTTTATGCACGTTATGTGAAGCGTAGCTTTCAAGAAATTATTCTTTAAAAAGTGTGAGTTAAGTACATGGAAAATTGGCAGTTCCCAGCAGTGGCACATGAAGTACCTCTCAGATCCTCATTTAGACATGAAACTGTTTTTTTTTTTAACCTAGCTACAACTGCCTCCCCATCTCTATCGAAAAGACGGAATTCTCTTACAGTACCATTTTTAGTAACTCGTTTCACCAAGATTGCTGTAATCCATACAACCAGGCAAGATACAAGCTATTTCTCTTGATTCATGGTAAATCAATATTATGTTTCCAGCACCACACAACTAAATTACGTCTATTGTGTCTGCTGCTGAAAGCTATATGTAAGGGCATGGTTCTTCTTTACTATTTCATTTTTAGCAGTCCCAATGGTACTACATTGCATTCTCTGTTATATTATGCCTTAACAAAAATGATTTTACTACATCACTCCATCATCTGTCTAAACTTAATCAAGCACAACATTGCTTTCTGAAAGTCTACAGTAGTCTCACATCCCTGAGGGGCTTTCTTCACAGTAGCCACTTTGGAAGAAAAATATCAGCTCAGCATTGTCAAACTATCAAAATTTACAAGCGGGCAGTCACCAGTACACAGCAAAACTGTCCTCAATCATACAGGTGTTAAAAAAAAAACCAACTTTCATATTTGCCCATTTCAATTCAACATGTTTTGGGTGTTATTTCACAACAAAACGTTTTGAGGCACAGGTTGAACAGAACTGCCAGGTTTAAATTTGGCCCACAGAGTTTTAAGGCATGGCCTGCCAAAACAGTCAACACAGCTAAGAACATGAAGCTGTGTGACATTCGCATTTAAGAAAGGAAGAGAAGATAAAAGCTAGAAAACCAAATAGTAAATGACTGGAAACCATTAGAGAGAATAAACTGTCAGCCCACAGGCTTTGTAATCCTCATATCAATCTGACATGTAAAACCACTCACGTCCCTGTTTAAGTCACCTCCAATGTTTTTATTGCCCTTACCTCACCACAATCCATTACGCTGGCCTTTACATTTATCCTCATTGTTTAAGTTTTTTAAGACCCTAATCCCCTCCCAACAGGCATCCAACAATTAGCCCCCACAGGGGGATCTCTTTTCTAGTCAGTATATTCTGATTCTTCCACCTTAGCCAAACTGTTTGTCACAATTATGAAAAATAAAGCTAAACTACATGCATTTTGACAGAGGAGATCACTACATATACCTAAACACAAAAAGCAGCATAATATTGGAACCACTTTATAATAGTCTGAGGGCCTGAAATCTGCTGGGAAGGAGACGACCATGGGTTGGCTTGTTCTATTTCAAACCAACGTAGCCTAGAGTCATTACCAGCATGTACAAGCCACGGCTCACAGAACAAATGGAGCAGAAAGGACCTTATTCACGGACGACACTAACATACCCCAATGACATCTGATATAATTTCATTTTTTTGGCTGCCAATACAAGTGACACTTATTAGCCTATGCTGATATAAAGCAAGTGATAAATGTCAAAGTCAATTAATATTTTCATATTTTGATTGAAGTAATTTAAAAGTAATTATATCAGGTTACAGTTGTTTAAGATATGCCATACAATAGGCAAGAATTATATTCATCCTCATTCCAAACATGATTTTATCACGCTAATATCCAAGAGTATTTTGGAAAGAGTAACCTTCAGCTACAAAAGCATCTGTTGTGCTAAAACAATCTGATTTAAAAAGAGCATTGCCATTAGCAAAATGAGTCATTTATAGATTTGACCAAAGACAGGTAAAAAACAAAGTTGAACCACCTTCCATCTAGAGAATTACTTGTTTGTATTCATAGACGAAGTGCTGCAAACTTCAAAGCGCCAATTTTAATTATATATATCTCATCTCTAAAGAGAAACAAGAATACAAAACTGTAAATGCAGTAATTTAATAAAAAATGAAGAAGAAATTCATTAAAAGCACAACAATGACTATGTCAGGATATCCTGCATAGAAAGCAGAAGAATTAAACTCTCTATTCACTGTTAAATTAAAAGCCTGCAGTAGAACACTCCACACCCAAATGCCCGCAGCAGACAACAGCATGTCAGAATAAAATGGACCTTATTACCTTCAGATTTATCAACAAAATTGATATGGAAGAATAGTTAAGGACAGTGAGGCTGAACGTTAAAATATAGACCATCAAAATCAAACAACAATACTTTTTACTGGATATCATTCTTGACCCTTAAGGCAAAAAGAGAAACTTCAAAGTTTAATCATGTAAAATGCCATGTATTATGTATTTATGCTATAGTATACAATAATTGAATTCAAACTGAAATTAGCTTTCTAGTATGGAATAAACAAGATTAGCAAATTCAAATGAATAGATGCACAACCTACCAGTCTTTCTTTTTGTCTCTGAATCACAAAACTACAAAATGTGATTTGTACTAAATTTTCCAAATCGAGATAATGATTTCAGACCTCATAAGCCAAGTTTAAGGAACTCTGCACTGCATTATTTATGGTATAAATACAATGTTTTCACACAAGATGAGCAAAGTGAAAAGGCGTATTTCTAAAGCATACCCGGCTACGTTAAATCTAGCCTAATACATCATTTCCCTGTCACTTGAATTTCCTGTATTTTTAGGTGGCTTTTATTTTGTTTAGCAATTTGTTTCAAACATGCCACTGATAACCAGGGGAGACATTATACTACTTAACCTGCATGAAAATTAAGAAAAATGACAATTAAGAAAACAGGTAGAAATATGAGCATTCAGATAGGAAAAATTTTAGTAAATCCGCAAAGCCAACCCCATTTCTTTGATTCCTGAAAGAGTATGTAAACTTTAAACAGCTTGTTCCTGTAATGAAAAAGGCTCCTAAAGTATATTCACAGATACGAAAATTCAGCACACATCCTCACAGTTGAACACAATTCCCTACAGGGAATACCTGAACTGTCTTGGATGCTAAGAGAAAAATAGCTGTGTTTGCACGCTGCTCTGGTGGCCAAAAAGACTCTGCACTCCTGCAGCTGCTGAATAAAGTAATCCAGATACCTGCATCTCACTGTTCTGCCAAGTATGCGTATCAAAAAAGTCTAGGGTATGCAACTCTTAAAAATAAACACCATTTGAAGATTTAATATAACAAATATAACACAATAACACAAAATAAATAAATAACACAAATACACCACAGATATTTCGCACAGACACTTTCGTGTCTACAAATTACTCTATTTTTTGGTAGTAGCTTCTAGAAATTCAAGAACAACCAACTTTGAAAAGCCTATCCTGTCTTGATCCCAGAAATGGTAAGATCTCATACCTTCTGTAAGTTCCATAAATACTAATGGCTTGGGTAAAGCAATTTAATACAAAGTAAAAGAAGAACAACTGTTAAATCATATGGGAAATACTGCTACATATTTACAACTGACTTTAAATGTCTCTTGACATTTTAGAGAGCCTTTTCTAGGTGTTATCAAAATTCTCCAACTCATAATATACTTTTGTCATTTATTTGACTAGTAGCCAGAATTTTAAAATATTCAGAATACAAAGATACTTCATATTTATCCCTTGAAAATATGAAAGGACTACCTGCCCTCAATCAATATTGATAGCTTTTCAAAATTATATTTTCACTTGGCATGTTTTAATTAGGTGTTGGGTTTTTTTTACAAAAAAAAATCTGCTGGGATTCTTTTTTTTTTTTAAATAAACACTATCTTTCAATGTATTGGAAAAACTGAAAAGGCAACCACAATCAACAGAACTGACAGGAAAATAAAAAAGTGCTCTAACCAAATTCAACCTCCAGGCTGATGACATAAGCCTAGAAGCAAAATACATGCTGCCTCACTGCAGGACATTTCTTCTCATTAAAGAGGTAAGTGGGTCTGTGTAAGCAGTGAAGACTATTAAAGATAAGCAGATTAAACACTGGTCTTGCAGCACAGTAGCAGCATTTTATGTTGCTAGGCTGGAGAACTGGGTTTCCTTTTAAGATCTGGGATTTCTAGCATTAAGCAAGTACAAAATGAAGTTATATTAACAGAAGTGAAGCACCTCATGTGGCTACTGGCAAGGAAAAGAAACAAAAGCCACTCTGTACACAGCAACCCCTGCAACTAGCAGCAGCAGCAAAAACTGTTCGTCTTGCCCTCGTGGCAACGAGCAAGTCTATCAAGCAGATGCTTTCAAGCCAATGAAACATATGAAAAAGATATTACTGTTTATCTCCGGGAAGAACCCCTTTGTCCAACATCTACTTAGACTCAGATGCACACACGTACAACCATTCTTTCATGCAGTCATCTGCTAACAAAACCTTTCTTCCTGAAGTAGGAGAATGAATTACTGGCATTTTTATTTTTTCTCACAGGCTGAAAATAAAAAGTTTAGTTCAGCTATACAAGCATTCACAAAGTGAATGCTTACTGACAAACTGAAAGCACTTATTTAAACATAACTATAGCAAATTATCAGACCAATTTAGCAATACCCCAAAGACAGCAGCTAAATACTACCTTTTCTGCCTGAGCAAACCATTTAACCTTTTATCCTTGTCCATATTTCAAGGACTTTTTATTCTGACAAGCTTTCACATTTTTTCCTTGGTATATTTTCTAATGTCTTCAAAATGCATGCCAGCAGCATACGCTCCCCACAGTTCCATTTTCTACTCTATTGTGAAGTGGACCACAAGCACCAATCCTGAAAAAATCAAACCAGTGTGAAAGCTCACATGCCCGGCGGCTATCCACCAAACATCAGCGATGCTCCATACCTCTCTGAGCATGAATCCTCAGTCCTACAAAGAGATGTAGTGCACTCATATACATCATAACAATACATTTTCCTATGTTATACGGCATCCAAGCACAAGATTATAATGGACTCACATACTAAAACTTCTCAATTTGTTTCCACGAGTTGCTCATGACTGATCTGGTTAATGAATTCTAGGAACCATTAATCTGTAGTCAGTGTTGTCCAGTCCTTCTTCCCCTCACTCAAGTCCCTTCAGATGCTCCACCTGAGCAAAGGACAGTGCACATTGTCCAGCTAGTGTGGACACCCACAGCTATTGACCAGCCAACCTACGTGTAACAGCAAGTTCATTTGGCCTTCACCACTGTGCTAATGCTACTGCAGACCCCTCTCCTTCTGTCAGCTGCTAATTTTCACAGAAGGTGAAGAACTCAGACTACCTTTTGGATATCATCTCCAGTCCAAATTTCAATTAATATCAGGTGTTGAAAATTTACTGTGAGAATAGGAACCAAGCCTGAGCATAAAAACATTGTTTCTTTTGGAAGTTAGCCTAAAAATATAAGGTTTTTTAAAACTCACATTTTTAAAACAGTATGCAATTTCTTGTATCCTAAGATACGTCGACAATTTCAGTATCGGCATAAATTTATCTTCTCGCATTAGCACCTCTTCTTCAGGTGTCAAATAACTAGTGACTGCCTACATCATCACTGTTGGAAGCCCTTCAGCAGACATCTGATCTGTGGATTCAGTTATATTCCTGGTAAATCTGTAAGCAGTATAAAATAAGTCTTGTTAAAGAATCTAAAATGAGAAAGAAAACGTGATTATGTTCCATGAGAAATTTGGTCTTGCTTTTGGAGCTCTGAATTCTTCAAGTAACTAAAATGACAAGTAACTGCAGAAAACTACCCTAAGTTATTCCAGACTTCAAATGTGACACTTTACACCCAAGTTTCTAATGTTATCTTCCAGAGGCAAATTTCATAACTCAGCGAAATATCCACATTTTTTCTAAACATAATTTCAATAAAATGTTTTGGTTTTTTTCTTTCTAAAGAACTTTTAAGCTTGTGCTTTCAAATCAGACCTGTCAGCTTTGCTTTGATATAACACTGTCATTCTTCTGCTGTCTTAAGAACAGAGCAGAGTCATTATTCCACATACACATGAGAATACTACTGGTAATTAGAGGAAGTCAGCATATGCACCAGTGTCTAGCTCGATTAAGAGAAATATTGTCTAATTTATGCTGCTTATTATTCAAAGATTTTAGAATACTATTTAAAACAATTCCCTCAAAGATTATGGGGAAAGATGCTCAAACTTTTTTATCTCAATTTGTAAGGGTTTTTTCCCTTTGTTTCTTCTAAACATATCGTAGGTATCCCAAAAGGATATAAATCTCTAGTATGAAAGAGAAACCAATCCCCTTCAAAAGCTAAATGCTTTCTTTCATTTCAGCATACTTTCCATTGTCTCCCACCAAGTCTCAAGTACAAAGAAAATTATATAGTCCAGGCCAAACCCCAAACCAAGGCAAACAACATCCCTTGCCAGACAAAGTTTAGTTTGGGGAACACTGAAGTGAGGTTCTAGGGGAGTGGAGGGAGTTTTAAGGAGGGTGCAGAGTAACTGAAAGTTAACAGATTGTTTTCACAGCTCAGCATAGCACTAGAAAACAAGTCAGTCAAGAAAAACGCACCACAAGAATCAAAGGTGTATATAATTCTAAAAAGCCACAAAATTTCTTCCAAAGACTATAAAAGCAAAGCTAGATTTCTCCTGGGAGGAGGTGACAATATTTCCCATAGCAAGATACCTTGTAGTGGGCAGTTCCAAAACCTCAAATCCAATAGACTCATAATATCTAAAAATTTTCATGTGTGAATATATGCATGCACTTTCATGCTAAATTTAACCTTTAATTTAAAGTAATTTAAAAATTTAGGTATTAACTTTTCAGTTAACACATATTTCAAAAGTTTTTAAAAAGCAGAACAAAAAAAAAATCTAATTTTGAGTCCCATTCACAGTCTCCCCCCACCATAAACAGCTTCTTTTCCTCTATAGGACAGAATTTCTACTTTAACTTTTTAATAAAAATACTGTAAAAAGCAACATTCTTACTAACGGCATGCTTTATTAGATCTTGTAACCAGCTCTGTAGCCAGTAAAAAATGTCTTCAGTGATAATGAAAGATACTCTTAAGGAAACAAAATTGAAGAGCGTGACAATTTTCAGGGTTTCTAAATTATGTCCAAAGATGTCCGAAAGCAGGTTTACAGGTTTAAACTGCACGGAAAACCGAGGAGTACAGTAAGCTTTCTCTTGTTAAGTATACTGAAGCTTAGCGTTTCTGTAACCACCGATTCCCTGATTCCCTTTCCCCATAAAATAAAAGAAGTGCTCAGTCCTTCAAGTAAAATAAATAAGTTCAAAAACAAGCCCACCAAATATTCTGAGATTATATTCTCCAGGCCCTATTTCCCCACACACTCCCCCTCAGGGGAAAAATGTAAGATTTATCTTTAGAATGAAGAAATCATTCTACTGGGGATTTTCTATATTTTTAAATATATATTTTAGCCAAATATACCATGTAGTAGAAAACACTAGCCAAGATAAACACATTCAAATACTGTGATGCAGTTTGTGTTTCACATCTGCACTGAACCAGCACAGAAAGGGTCCAAAGTAAATTAACAAGATGAACTTAGCCTGAATTTCAGTAGAAAATGAAAGAGGGCTAACACACAGATAACTGTGGTGATGATAATGTCCAACAACATCTGAATACTGCTCAAGTACCACAAATGGCAGAATATAAGCTCCATGACAAACATCTGAAATTTGGAATATCATACTCTGCATTACTTTTCTTACTTGCACTTACTTGTAAGGATTTTGTGGCTAGAAACTCAAATTCCTTGTATATATGAGGAGTAAAAGCATACATGCAGCAGCTACCGCAATGCAAAAAAAAAAAAAAAAAAAATCACAAATTTCTAGTACAAGATGATGTTCAAAATACAAGCTCATCTTCACAGGGAGTCACTGGGTACTACTACTTTTCATCTGCACAAAAATATCACCAACAACAAATGACACACATGTATGGGAACAAAAACAAACCTAGGCAGTCTCATAACATTAGCGGCTAACATCATGACAAATAATTAAAAAAACCTACATCTCTGCCCAATGCAGCAGAAGCAGCTCTACCACCTGCATTAGCCCTTGTCCCTAGGCAGTAACTTATGTCAACAGTCCAAGTTCATTAGCTAAAACAAAAGCCTAGAAATTAAAAGAATATTCTATTACTAGAAGGACTTTCTCAGCCTTCTATCAATACTATTGCACAGCTACATCAGACTGTGAGAATGCTACATATGTGTGTAGGTATGTGTTTATATATATATATTAATACATACACAGAAAATTTGATTTGCCCCTCCTGGATCTTCATTTCCACGTATCTCACTATTACAAATTTGTATATTAAATTCGTGACACCAAACAGGATGCAACAAAAGCAAACTGAACAAATGAGGAAGGTGATTGAGATGGGCCACATGCCAATATATTGACTTTGCCTATAGGAACAATTCCCATTTCTTGAGGTTATCTGCTTACACTACATAGCTATTTACTGCAGGGATCAAGCAGAAGAGACTTCCCAGAGAAGATAGAAAGTATCACAGTAGTGATATCAAGTATATGTCAGGTAATAGAGGTAACAAGAAGCACAAGGAAAACATCCACATGCGTTTGACAGAAAACAGGAAGAGCTAGTGATGGCAAATGGATTATTCAACAGGGAAAAAAAGGAATAGGTTTTGAAAAGAGTAAGCCACCTGTGAGTGATGAGCACAAGGAAACTTGAAAGTCAAGCAACTCAGGTCCTTGAACAGGTGGTGACCACTGAAAATACAAAAGCAATAGACCAATAATACTTCCAAAATAGTCAGAGAAACTCCAGAAAAGTTAGAGAGTTTGATTCAGTAATTCAAATTTAAAATTTCCATTGATATGAACAAGGAGTGGGGAGACTGGAAAAGCAACTGGAAATTCAGATTTATAGATGGTACTCTCCATAGGAACAGAAAAAAGGAAAACAAACAAAAAAATCAGTTTGCTTTTGTTAGTCAGCAGGAATAACACAGGAAAGGAGAGGTATGTTTGTTGTCTTTATAGTGAGAACTCAGTTGCAGGAAAGAATATGAGGAAAGGTAGAAGAGAAGGAAGTCTGAAACATCACCAGAAAAAAGATTCCGCCACGTAAGATGTCAAATGAGCAGGAAGATACGAAAACAAAAAAGGACAAAACCCTAAAACACAGCAGACTCAGCAAAGCCACATCAGTACAAGTCTAAATCAACTGTTAAAAACAGTTTAAAAAATCACAGATTATGAAGAAGAGCCAGGAAAACTAGCCTTGAAAAAAAAATAAACTAAGATAATCAATTTGTTCATCTCAATCAGTCTTCAATAATCAATTTGCAAGTATTACATGAAATAGTACTAAGAGGTTGTGGAAAGTGTTCTTCTACACCAAAGCACAAAGGAAACGGCATTTTCACAGTGCAAGTGATTAAGTACCAGAACAGGTGCCAAGAAGGGCTGCAAAATCTCCATCCCTAGAAATACCCCAAAACAGCCTGGACAAGATCTTCAGTAACCTGATCTAACTTTTTGGAATTAGCTCTGCTTTGAGCAGAGAGGTTGGATTAGAGGACCTAATTTAGGCTGTGATGTTCATTTTAAAAGCCATCAACATCCAGTTTGAATTAGGAAAGCAATTTTTTTTCATCAGTGACTTTCCAAACTATTATCACCCAGCTCCCCAAAAAAGTAATTAAAACATATTGCCTTGGCAGTGCCAACATGAATCAGCAGCTTTTTAACTTTTCCTGATTGTTAAACTTGAAGTTATCTACAAAATGGTCACTTTTCTGAGCCACAATTTCTTCTAAAAAGTCTACTCCAACATGCAGAAAAAAAAATCCTACATTAACTTCCTTTTGAGTTTACACATCTGCCTTACTTCCTGATGTCCTTTCACCATATTTTCTTAGTTCCAGAAGCATTTTTGATGTAGATATTAGTTACACACACACACACATATATATATATGTGTGCATGTGTATTTATAAATGTCTACTCAACTGTGTACGGACACAGCACCACATATAGACCGTAAATACTCAAGACTACCGAAATTATCAAATTCCAACATACTACACAGTTAAACCAGGGAAATGCATTCTCACTCCCAGCATGTCTTCTGCTGACATTGGTAGACATCTGGGCTCCTCCAACCTCCCTTCCTTTTCCAATACTCTCCTGAAGCATCATCATGCAAATCACTCCCCACATGTCAGATACAACATCCCAGAGAAATTCTAGGCTCTAATCAATCAGCACATAGGGCTTGAAAAATTTTTATTATCTGTGGTCAGAAACAATTTTCTTGGTTATGAAGTTCCAACTAGTTAAATACATTGAAAATAAATACCAGTTTATCCACAAACAATCTTATTCCTATATCCTCAGTTATACAAAAATTAAATACAGATAATTTTATGATGAGCAAATGCACTACCATAACACACTGTCACTGTATTATATGCAGCATACTGTCAGACTATGTCAGTAATATTAATCATAGAATAAGATGGCACAAAGAAAAATAAAAACATACACAAAATATAAAAAGATGAGACACAGAACATATTCAGATAATGCAATAATAATTCTGTAATTACCTTAAAGTGTCAGTAAGGTATGAATGGTAGTATGATAAAATGGTAGATTTATTTTCCTCAAAGGAAGTTAAATTAACCATGCCTGTCCTATTGTTTAATAGGCAAGGTTCATGGTCTATAAACAATTATTTATGCTAGCAAGTATGAAATAGGCTACATCACATTGCAATGCAAAAAAAGGAATATGGTGCTTTCAAGCAAAAATCTATTCCCTGCCCAGCTCACATAAGATTTTGGAGCTCGCTCACTTCCAGCTGTTTTAATCCGTAAGAATCGGTTCAGTCGTCATACGCCACTGACACTAACCCAGATTGCCACATTTGTCATCCTATTGCAGTTGAATAAAACTTCCACAGCACCACTACAAAGTTAAACCTCACTAGTACATTCAAGTTCAAAACAAATTGTGGCAGCATTTATTCCAACTTAATGATAGCTGTTGAAAACAAAATATAAATATTATTTCCATTGTAGAATTGCATTCTGGTTTTGGGTTACTGTGTATTTTAAGTAATAAAGAAGCATAGCTCTAAAATAAACAAAAGTATTCACTCTGCTTTGACATTTAATTTCTAAATAATGCTCAACTAAAATGGCTACTTTAAGGCAAGTCTGAAAAGTCACTTAACAGGTTTTTAAGTATCTGTAAAAGGGAAGTTTCAAAAATAAGGTAAGCCTTAGAGTTTAGACTTCGCTTCTTGCCATAAGAACACTCACAAGACTACTGGATACAAACCAAGAAATTTAAAATCTGCATTTTATTACTTTATACAAAATCTTACTTTCAGTTAATAAAATATACACTGGGTGAAAACAGAAGAACTGAAATTCCAGCATCTCTGCTATGTACTCAGTCAACCTGATTTATTTCAAAAGATTGTCATCGTTTTAAGAGACTGTCAACATTGCAAGCAGGAAAAAAAACAACGTAGACTGAAGTTACCCTTACCTGCAGTCCTCTTCTTCGAAGAATACTTGAATCATCCATATTTCAACTCTGCTGATCACAAATTCCTGCTAAAGCTCACTTGCTTCTGGCTAGCTTTGCTCTCTAACTGTTAAAGAAGTCCATTATTTTCAAACTTTTCTCCCTCTCCCACCCCCTCTCCGTTCACTTTCTAAAAATAGGACATGGTCTTTCACTTGCCTGTCATGAAGAACTGCAGCCACGGTCTCTGACTATCTGTACATAATTTTGCCTGCCTCTTTAGTGGCAGATTTAGCAGGTGATATTGGAAAAAATCTGTTTGACTTTGCTAAATCTTTTCAAGGTTGGATGTCTCATTCTCCTCATATACACAACTGTCTAGAAATATATAATAATCCATGACTCCATATAAGGCCAAAGAGTGGAATTTAATTCAATCCCCCACACACATATTTTTGCTTTATTTCAATTTACTGGAGCTGTTATAAGGGATCAGTAAACTACAACAGCTGCCTTCATTTACTGTTTATAATAAGCTCACAAAATCCAGCTCACATTTCCTTTAAAAAACACATGGTCACACTTAACTAAAAAAAAAAAAATCAATTCTGTGGACACACAGGATACAGCACTATTTAAAATACAGAAAAACCTCACTATGCAAAAAATATAAATTTTTTTTTTCAAATTTTGAAAATTCCTTTACTCCTTTGTAGGACAAAGCAAATGTCAGATTCCTCAGATACTGTCGCACATTCTTTTGTTTCTGCTATCTCTGAGGTATGCTGGTCTCCTCCTCGTATGCAGCAGACATGGCACATTCTTTACTTCATTGCTGAGATCTTGCAACTCTTACGTGCTGAAGGGTCTGGAACACATGTTGCAAGTTCTGAACATTTAAGAATTCATTCATCTATTCATCACTGACAGAGCTGTCTTAAGAAGCCCTTCCTTCTTCGTCATCCATGGCAAAAAGGAAAAAAAAAAAAAAAAAAAAAAAAAGCACAGTTCAGCTGAGGCTTTTTCAGTCTGTCCTGCAGTTTCTGTTTTCCAGCTACCTTCACACGGACAACTCCAGCAAGGTCAAAAAAGGCTTTGCCCCTTTATATACAGTATCTCTATCACATTTTAAAATGAGCTGTTAGCGTGTGTTGAAAAACAAACAATGATAACGCTTCTAGCTATACCAAACACCATTTCAATAAAAAATAAAAATCTAGATATGCTCATCCCAGTATTATTTAAATTACTGAGCACGTCAAGGAGCCTTTGTCCTACACACGCCTGTTCTATATTAGAAAGGAAAAAAGGAAATATTGCAAATATAATGAACAACCTACTGCCGCAACGACCTTCAATTTTTTTAGCAAAACCCTAAAGCAACAGATTTCATCTCCTCATAAAAGCTTAGGAAGAGCCTATTTATAACTTCTGAATATAAATACTGTATTTAAAAAGAACCTAACTTCAGTCTCTGAATGATTTCCCGAGATTGATATCAAAGAAATCAAACTTCATCGAGAGCTGTGTTTATGAGGGGATTTCAGCCAGACATCCTGAAGTGTGCAAATGCACCAACAATGAGAGCCCAGACCGTAGGCTGCCTACCACAGCGTGAGGAAGTGTTCCTGTTCCCACAGTTATGACAGCTGCAAGCCAAAAAAAGTCTCAGTACAGGCACACAGGTTGCTGGTGCTTAAAGGAAAATATATTTACATGGAAATCTTTAGCTGATCTTCATGCTAAGTGGCCAAGTCACATGAGATAAACACATCATTGTAAAGTCAGCTGAAGGCAGATACAACTCAATCCCATTCACCAGGCTTTTTCTGATCCTCGGTGGAGCGAGCGTGTTCTTTTATTGTGAGCAGCTAATAAATCCTCATCTTGCCGATACCTCCTTCCATCTGCCGTTCCGAACAACTGAATGCTGAATTAGGTCTGCAGAGCCTTTGTGCCTCCCCAACAGGGCTCGCAGCCACACGGAGGCTGAGCAGGCGGCTCATTTGCATGGAGTATCCTGTACCATGGAAAAAGCAGCGCACTAGTAAAAACAACTCCGTGCGCCACTTCATTTTAAAGGAACAGTATCTTCTTTTGCAAACAGAACTGGAAAACATCAAGCTAGCGCAAAACTCCGCAGGGGAACTTAACAACACGTCACCAGGGAGAACGGCAACGTAAAAACACAGATAAAGCTCTGTTTAAGAGCAGACCAAAACATGAGATGATCATATTTCTTCACTGTGATAGTATTTATGACGGATTTCAGTATTATTTCCTGCATTTTGCTATCAAATAAGCTTCCTTGGAAAAATATTCCGAAGGCTGGAACTTCACTTATTAGACATTAGTGTCAAACAAATCCTATTTTTACTTTAAAAAGCCCATAGAAACAAGTTTGGGCATGCATGCACAGATATATTACATGCATTTTACAGTTCATTTTAGTCTATAATAGGCAATAGATAATATTTATATTCGATCATGAACCAACTGGATCATTGTCTTACCTCATCTGACTACGGTGACCAGCATTAAACAACATACACTGTGAGAGGAATCAATCTTAAAAATCATGCAATCCCATTCACGTTACATTTTCTTCCTAAATCAACCACTAAATGAAAAGGTTTGAGCGTGATAACACATGTGTACATAGCCCCACTTATTTCTATAACGTAATTTTAAACATTCTTATTAGTACATACACACACCTAATCCTTCTTGGATTGTTTACCTTAATATTCAGACGATGCCAATTCTCAAAATGTCTTCACAAGTGACTAATAATTGATTGAGGCTGGCACAAATCTCAAAATACCACAAGAATCATCTGTTCTCTTCCAAATTTCAAGCTTTCTTGGGGAGAATGCTTTCAAATTGGCTGCCTGCCACGCTTACCCAGTTTCTGGGGTAGAGAAGCCAATCAGGGCTGCTGCAAAAAAGCAGGCATGGTTTTTCCTCTAGCTTCTCTCTCCTCTTCCCTTCTTCAGAGCAAACAATTCTAATTTAAATGTCAGATCAAAAACCACCACCAAAAAGATCCCAAATGTGGTAACCACCTTTTCTCTCCTCCTATTTAACTGTTAACACTCATCCACTCTCCCTTTTTCTTCCTTCAACCAAATCTACCACAGAAAAACAATGATGAAAGAGGGTGAGCGATACTACTTTGTACCAAACTCAATCAAGCAAAGGACAAATGGAATTCAAAAGCAACTCTCTGACATGGAAAATTTTTCTTAGAAAACATTACCTTTAGAAATTTATCTGTCATTTCATCACAAGATTACTCCATTCTTAGACATTCATTTTAACACCTCAAAAGGTCAGCAGATAAGTCTCCAATGAAAGATGAGAATGTATTTGTATAAAGGCATTTCACTAAGAGATATATTACTGAAAGATATTAAAGAAACTGAAGTTCATAAAATGTTATCAATTATATTAAAAGTTATCATAGAACAAACGTCTCAGTTTTCAGATGCAGAGAGCATTTAGAAAGGGTGTAATAAAATATCTGTTTATCAGAAGAAAAATTCAAAATAAAGAGGTCGTGTGATATTTGAACTCTTCAGGAGTTACAGTATCTACCTTAGCACTCAACTTCACTAAAAAAAAAAAAATCAGAAAGGAAGATAAAAAGAAGGAATTCAGAGTTTTTTCACCAATAACTTTAGTAAGCTCCCAACTCCCTGCATCGAATTAATAAGTTTGGGGAAAATTTTGCTTCACTCTGCAGCAACAAAAAAAGAGAAAGGGTTGTGTGGTATAGGATCATTTAGACATAATCACACCAATTCCTGTTTGGCTGCAGCGCTTTGTCTGAAAAAGCTATTCCATCTTGATTTGAAGACATCAAGAAACAGGAAGAGCCATGAACTTCCAGTAAGTATGTTCCTACAATGGTTAGTCTGATAAGTAGGGAAGGATAGTTTATCAGCTTGCCAATACTAGGATGAATTAAATGAGGCTAAGAGCAATTTCCAAAGAAACAAAGGGAGGTACTACCTTGCACAATAATCACATTGGGCTATTTCTTGCTGTAAAAGGCTGGAAAAAAAAAAAATCAAGAGCATTGCTAAAAGCCTTTGGACAAATTCTTTGAAGAATCTGCCAAGGACTTTTAGGAGAGGAAAATACACTGAAGACGACCCAGAGTCACAAACAGTTGCAAGTGTTCTGGGAAGAGACTCTGCCTTAGACATCTGCTATCAGCTGCTATCAGAGGTAAGCTGATGGGCTCACCCAGCATAATGATTCTATGTTTTGACTCAGGTAGAAAGTACAAAGGCAGTGCTTGCTGAAGGCAACAGTAACAGCATCTTAAAAGGCATCAACTCCACAAAGGAACTAGGGGTAATAGTGAAATTGTAAACTAACAAATAATTCCAAAAAATAGTGCTATAGTTATGACAGTTCATGTAAGCCCTGAACAGATCAAAGAACTCACATGTCATAAGTAAGTGATGTTGTCTCTGTATATGATATTCATGGGAACATTATGGAAAATCATGTCTGTTAGCTATATTTCAAAATAAGTATTGACAAAATGCAAAGATCCAAAAGAAATGTTTTCACGGTAGAGAAACGATCGGAGTTAAAAGACTTCAGCAACTCAATCTCCTTTAATTATCACAGGAAAGACCACAAGTGTAACAAGACATTCAAGAATATTAAGAGGACCTGGAATTTTACTTACTCGCTAAACAGCGACCAATCCTACCTCTCAGTGCAAAAAGGTCAAAGATCTGTTGGTCCAATCACTCCCTATTCATGTGCCAACACGCACGTCAACTCCACGTGTGATCTGTGTTTAGATTTCAGTCAGTACCTTCTCTTCACATTACATACTTGTGAGCAGACTCCAAAAGTATTTCATTTCTGTTGATAAGAAGAAATCTCTTCTCACTGATGCTGATTCAGACCTCATTCTGCTGCCTGCTACCAAAATCTATTACTGCTCTGTCCTGTAGAAGAAAAATCTGAAAGGTTAGAGCAGTTCCAATAACTGTTTGAAGATGACTGGAGTTTTCCATCTCTTAACTTCACTATAATCAAAGAAACAATTCTTCCAGTTATTCTGTAGCCCACAGGTTTCTGAAGAGCATCAGCAGAAGATGACCAAAGGCATACCAATTTCAATTAGGAAAGCCATGACCACAGGAAGTCACTATGAAGCAGCATGATTGTTCCTACGTACAATACATCTTACAAAAAAATCATTGAGAAATTGTGAATAAGCTATTATCCTGTTACTCATATTTTCTAATCACAAAGCAACTGCAAAGGGAGATAAATAAGAAAGAAGGCTGTATCTACCATATTATAGTGCACATATACACATGCACAAAGACTTATCTATGTAGCATCACATGGCTCATCTTGAGCTGTGCTCAGTTTGCTTCTTGTACTATGTATGCCAAATATAAAATACTTTCTACGTATCTTAAATTGTAATTGAAACTTGAGGCATATTTCAGCTTGCCAATTCAACATTCACAGGAAAAGTTTCATCCAGTTTATTAAGTACAATATGAAGAGGAGAATAATTCATTTTGCCATGGCTTCCTAGTACTTTCAGGGTTTTGGCGCTGCATCCTGCCATCTTTTGAGGTTTATACTGTTGCATCAGAATGGAAACCTACCAGTACCATAAAAGCAAAACCAGTAAAGGCTATCTCAGCAATCAAATCACTACGTTGTGGATCAAAAAATTGTGTGCTCTCTAGTATAGCTAAAGTGAATTCAATAGCTGCACACCATAAACTCCTAACACCACAAGTCTGAGTTCACTTACATTGACAACTTATGGACTGCAGAAACACCATAAAGCCTCTCAACACAACTGAGACCTCATCATGGGAGATATGGTCTGAAGGATGTAAACGTTACACAATGATCCAACGATGAATACCTTATCAAGGAACTTTGAAAAGAACAATTCCTTGATCTAAAACACTAAGACTCAAAATGCACATTTTTCATTATCAAAATTCATTATATTTCTTATTTAGTCAAAACTAAAAACAACAGAACATCAAGCTGTGGCAAACCTTAAAGATATAACATTTCCTTACATAACATACTGTCTTTTGGGAAAAAGAGATCGCTTTCTGAAAGTTTATCAGCTGACAACTTCAATGGAATTTTTTTCTTAAGTCTTTGGTAACATTTGTCTCTGCAACCAAAACAAGCAAAATGTTTCACTGTCAATCTGAAACTTAAGTGTTTGGGCTTTTTTTAAAATTTATTTATTTTGATCAAACTATGTTTATCTGGAGATTTTAAAATGTATCCCTTTGAGATAAACTGACAGACTACTGAAACAAGGAAGGTTGATGAGGTAACTTGTTTAAAAAAAAAAAATACTTGGCAGTCAACCCAAGGAAACTAGTCTGACAGCTTGTCTGAATTTCTTCTGGATTTCCTGCCTATTTACAAGATTCAGTTTGATAAACTAAGACCTTTGGAGCAAAGCTGTGCATTAACAATGAACCACAATAGGAACTCACTCTGAACCACAACAAACTCCACTTAGGAGGCTTGGTCCCAGGGAGAAGAAATGCTGGAAAAAAAAAACCGTCTAAAATCCTCAAGGTTTACACAGCAACCAAGCTTTCACAGTGAATTTTCTGTTTCGTTTCTTAGCTTTAGATTCCTGGGCAAGACTGCCCCATCCCCCACATTCAATACACTATGAAAGGCTGCACACCCACTAATCTTCCATACAAATGTAAATTCGCTGTCGACAAGGGTGGAGGAAAGAGTTCATTCATCTACAGACCAACTGTTTTCATACTGTACCATAGCAAGTATATTCCAAAGAGACACCAGCTTCCAGGCAGAAACAAGTTCCTTGGCGCAAGCCCCTTCGAAAGCTAACACCTTTGGAAAGGAATCTTCAATTAAACTTTGGTATTTACAGAATGTTGAATTCACTGTGCAAACGTTCTTGTTCTGAAGTTAAACTGGCATTAGAACAGAATGGAAACTAGCTTCTCTGATGTCACATTTCAAGTACAATACCACATTTTTCGATAGGTAGAGAAGCCTTTTTCAATATACGCTGCAAATTTAAACCTGAAGAAATATAATTTCTGTTTAAAGAACATTTAGATGACATTGCCAAAATTGGCATTCTCTTACTTTAATATAAGACAATCCTCATGCTCTAGAGACATTCAGATTTAAACATCAGCAGTGAATACCTCTAATCAGAATGGCGACAAAACTAAAGCTCGAGCACCCAATACCAACTTGTGTGCTTCCCGAATGAAAGGTATTGATATTTACTGAAAAGTTTATAGAAACAGCAAAACCTGTAGTTTCAAGAATCCCACACGAAAGACGTCAAGAATCCAGCTAGTCCAGGAGCTATTTTGCCATAGAAATTGTTTATACTAAAGCTACAAAATATGGACGGATCTCATATCTCATGCAGGCACACGCTGGGAAACACCCCCAAAATTTTACTATACGTAAGATTTCCTCCACTGTCCTCTTCAGTTCTTCCACACTCCTGGCTAGTAGCACTCTTCCTGCTGCCTCACCACAGCAGTAGTGGTTCGCATATACCTATACAAATTCTCTGTAAACTCTTCCCAACTTTCCTGCTTCCACTTCATACTTCATCAATAAAACCACACTTAACTTTGAAGTACAAGCTAGACAATTTTCACATAGAGATAGCACTTCCTTTACAGAGTTAAAGAGTTTTAAGCACAAGAAATTGCAGAGGTATGAGTCTCTACCAAGCTGTATTTCACTGTATTTTCCACTCACTTGTATCCATAGAGTATTTGTCATTTTGGACACTTGGTTCTTCAGAACAAACACTTAACGCTTCGCAAAATAAGGAACTCTTCTACTAAACTAGCATAACATTTACAAATAATTAATTAGACTGCCAAACATACTCATTAGGAAAAGAGAGTTAACAACTGATTTTTCTTTAATTATTCTGCTCAGAATAGAGTCTACATCACTGAATATATTTTTCCAATTTAATCCACATGCAATTCATTTCAATACACCTTGAATTTTACTTTGGTTTCCAGCTGACATTAAAGTGCTTGGACAAGTCTCCCAAGATCATACCATTTTGCCTGCTTAAGATGACATGCGTTCAAACACTGCCTTTGAAATAATCACTTGAAGATGATAAGCCAAAACATTTGGAGTCAGAGGGTTTTACTCTCCCCTACTCTCCTTGTCTATACCAGACTAAGCTTGCATTGAGGCATCTCACAGCAGTTTTTTGCTGATGGATTCTGACAGATTTTTATTCTTCCTTTTCTGGTCTCAGACAAAATATTGCTATTCACCTCTCACAATTTTGTCATCCCCTTAAAACACTACACAGGTTAAAAGATGTTCATTTTAAAAGACGTTCATTTAAGCTCAACATGAGCCAGCAATGTGCGCTGGCAGCCCAGAAAGCCAACCGTGTCCTGGGCTGCATCAAAAGAAGTGTGGCCAGCAGGTCGAGGGAGGTGATTCTGCCCCTCTACTCTGCTCTCGTGAGACCCCACCTGGAATACTGCATTCAGCTCTGGAGTCCCCACCATGAGAAGGAAACGGACCTGTTGGACCAGGTCCAGAGGAGGGCCATGAAGATGATCTGAGGGCTGGAGCACCTCTGCTATAAAGACAGGCTGAGAGAGTTGGGGCTGTTCAGCCTGGAGAAGAGAAGGCTCCAGGGCGATCTTATTGCAGCCTTCCAGTACCTAAAGGGGGCCTACAGGAAAGCTGGAGAGGGACTTTTTACAAGGGCATGTAGTGATAGGACAAGGGGTGATGGATTTAAACTGGAAGAGAGGAGATTTAGATGAAATATAAGAAAAATTTTTCACTCTGAGGGTGGTGAGGCACTGGAACAGGTTGCCCAGAGAAGCTGTGGGTGCCCCATCCCCGGAGGTGTTCAAGCCCAGGTTGGATGAGGCTTTGGGCAACCTGGTGCAGTGGAAGGTTTCCCTGCCCATGGCAGGGGGGTTGGAACTAGATGATCTTTGAGGTCCCTTCCAACCCTAACCATTCTATGATTCTGTGATTTTATTTTTTTTTTTATTCTTCCTCTCCTCCAGGATCTGTGTCAGACCTCCTATTTTAATGAGTTCTCTTGTATTGTTTTGTTTGATTTTTTTCTTTAAAATCTAATTTTTGTCAAAAAAAACAGATACATAATAATAATTTGGCCATCTCAAACTTTTTTGGTTTTGTTTAACAGAACCTATTACATTTAGTTAGGGGAGAAGAAACAAAAGTCAGTAAGAGATGTTGACTTAGAGCCTCAAAGAATATTTCTCAGAGGAAAAGTGTGACATTTGTTATTTTAAAAGGCATGTGAAGACAATCTCTTTCCATAAAACTAGCAGGCAAAAAAATGCTTGGATTTCAAAATAAAAAGCAAAAAATGTATCTTTTACAGTTCTTTATAGTTATAGTTACACTTTACTCCAAATACAATTAAAACACACAATTCCTGTGCATGACACTACAATACTGCCATGTCCAGCAATGAACATTCATAAAAACAAACGTGGTTCATTGCAGCAGCAATACTTTTACAATATATGTTCTTTAAAGTGTTCAGACATCCTATTAAATTACTAATATAACATTGAGCTTAGCAGTTGAAATCTCTTGTTCTTTGTTTAAAAAAATATCTACGCTTACCAGAAAAAAACTGAAATATGATTTTCATGCATCATTTGAATTGTCACCTGGGCTTTTGTCTCAAGAACTGACAGAGAATATCAATGTGTTAATTGAAACAAGCAGTGTAATCCACAGGACATCTTTAGCATATGTTTCTTTCCAAGGACTGAGAAGAGCTTTCTTGGATTTTGCAGCACTGGAGTCTAACGCTTCCATTTTCAAGCTAAAAATATGAATAAAAGTCTTACATGTTTACATTAATATGTATTTTCACAGCAGTGTCTTTCCACAGGAATCACACAACATTTTGTGTCTCTGTTTTGAGACCTCAAAAAATAAAGTGGCAGTATGGTAACATCGCCATGAAAGCATTGAAAACCCCATCTTTAAAGCCTTATTTCTCTTTATAATTCAAAAGGCCCAGAAAAATAAAACCAATCAGAAACCTAGCTCCATGATGGAACATGCTTACTGATGAAGGAGAATGAGCTTGTGGATGTAACAAGGCAAAGCTCAATACTCAAAGCTATCATAATTTAAAATTAGACATAATTATCCTTAACAAAACCAGGCACTGTGGAAAGGGGCTTTGGAACAGCTGCTCCTCTTCAATTTAAACGCTCATTTGTTTTACATTGACCTAGAAATCAGTATCCTCCTAACCAAAAGCCAATTAGATAATAGTGTCTCTTTCAAGCTTGTAGAATACTAATTTTTTAATGTCTTTAGTAGTGAAAAGCAAAGAAATAAACTGCAGATGATGCCACAAGTATGCTCTGCTCCAATGCACACTACCAAAATGTGAGGGTTCCCTTCCCTCCTTTCTGAAAGGTCAGATTTAGGGTCCAGGAAAGACACCCAGCACTTTCTTGTGTGAACCTTTCTGTGCAGTCTCAGCTTAGGACAACCACAGAACACTGCAAAGGCAGCGTGTGGGAAGATCTTCAATTTGGTGGAGTAGCATCCCGCCATTCCTTCCACAGCAAAAGTAACATGTCAAACTGACAGCAAGGAAGTGTTACAAAAAATGTTTCAAAAGCTGTCCTTCCAGCCTTGCCCAGAGTTAGGTCACCAACATCATTGTTTTTGGAAACAGAAGGATGTCAGATTCTGTCAGTACTGCAATATAAACAAGCTGCTTCTCAAGCAACAGAACTAAAGACACCCAGTTTCCTACAGGCTTGAGTTTGCCATCATGCTCCCTCCCATAGCCCTTACAGAGGTAACTCCTGTTTTACCTCCACCCAACTGGAGACAGCATCTCCTCCCGCTAACCAAGAGCTGTCATATTTGAATGTCAACCAGTGCTGCCAAGCCACAATAAACAACGAACTGTGTATCTCTCAGAGAACGTGGGGGAGCGTCTCTTACTCAGTTCCAATTTCATAAGAATTGCAATTATAATTATTTTTGACATTTCTTCTTCTTTTCAAGCCTGGATGAAATTGGCCAGTGGCTTGGAAGTTACCAGGAAAGAAGGAATAATTGCAGAAACTTTGATTTCCTACCACTGCTCAATGTTTCTGGTACTCAGAATCATTTACACCATTACTTTCAACTTTGGTTAAAGCCAATGTCAAAAATACATATTTATCTACAGATCTGTTCCAGCTCTAAACAGACAAAAGGATGATCAGTGTCAGTTTGATTACATTCAAACACAAAGCCGTAAGATTTCTTGGTCTTCTGAGTCTTGGCAGCATCCCTAGAGAAAATTGTTTCTGTGAAAGAAGTAGAGCTTTTCCTAAATGCATGAAACAAAAGAAGCTTCTCAGAAGACTGGTATGATACTGAGCCTGACAAGATTCAGAAAGAAACTAATTAATGCAGGAAACTACATTAGAAAACAGAGCATTCAATTCTACCAAAGCATTAGGTCTTCATATAAGAAAGAAACACTGGCAATCGCCAGTAGCAATCCACAGTTCCATGCTGGAAAATAAACTGCTAATGCAAAAGGTGGATGGTTTAATATTGAAAGGAGCCTTCCGAAATTGCCAAAGTTGTGAAGTAAACAAGCCTATATTGACAGAAAGATCTCACAGCAGAACTCAAATCTGAACAGTCAAGGCAGAATTCAAGGGAAGGAGAAGCTCTTTCCAGAATAGGTAATGAAGCTGAAGAAACACCTGTCTCCCAAGGTTTCCTTCTCAAGTCACTGAAGTAGAAAGCAACTAAATGAAAGCGTGAGCTGCAATGGACAAAACAGAAACACGACAACAGCAGCACGATTCTAAATATACCTCATCAAAGTTATCGGGCATCAGCACTATCAGTTTATTGTAGGAGTTTGCTCTGTCCTGCACTCCTTAATTTCCCACACTAGCAGCCTCCTTTCTTTCTCAGTACTGCCTTCAAAGCTTCTTTTGCAACAGGAAGCAGAGGAAAAGTCAAAAAAAAGACAATTTCCACACAGCCAAACAAGAGTCGAGGAGTAAGCAGATTATCCACAAGGTTTCAGAGCAGCTAGGATGATGTCAATCCCGGATAAAATAATTATTTTAATCCTGTATCAGCTTTTTCAATTGAAGTAGAAGTAACATCAGTTGTTGAGATTTTTATGGAAAAATAAGGTTGCAAATAAATCACTGCAATTCCTGAGAAAAGTTCTTAAGTGTTTTTGGATGGAGAAGGTGAGGGTCAGAGTGTTTAAATTACTGCCTCTGCTGATAAACATGTAGACATCAGACTTGGAATTGTTTAGAGCTTTTCAGTTGTCTGCAAACTGCATTTCTAAAAAATGTATCTCTAGGGAACAGCAAAACTTTCTGGGTTAAGAACCTGCCAATCAATTGTATTTGTAAAAGTAGCTGTCAGAAGAAGAACTGCTACTGAGTATGACCATTCTGCGTCAACAGAACAGTCACGCATATAACATTATTCGGCATTTTCGACTTATATTTTGAACCAGAACTGAGCACTGCTATGGATAAAAGCAAGGTTACCTCTCCTCCCCATGGGCTCTTTGCTAGAGCTTCACCTCTCTTATGAAACAGTCACTGAACATGTAAAGTCTACTCTCACCATGTCCCAGTGTGGCATGTCTCCAGTCTGCACATAAGTAACAGAAGTCTCCCACCAGCATTTCATTCTGCAGTGTCTGATCCTCCTCGGCACACTGCAGTCAGCATCACCTATCCTGGTCAGACATCACCTATCCTGGTCTACCCCAACCATTTAACCTTTCCCATGTACTTTGAGGACACAATATTGGGACACAGAACTGCATATAAATGAGACAGCCAGTCCTCAGCATAGCCATGTCAGAATTCCAGCATTTTATGGGATTACAGTAATTATCTGTAAAACATATAGTAAGAAAAGTAATAACTATACTTACAAGTAGTGAACATTATTATACACTTTCCACTACTCTGAACTGAGGGATTCACCACAGAACAGAAGCTTATAACAAAAACGATAAGCTCAATTATGTAGCATAGGTGAAATGGGAGTTAAATCAACTTTATCCATTTTACTTAACACAAAATGGAGTTTAACCAACCTTTCACTGCTTGCTCCAGAGTGTGAAATTGTGATTACCTATTTTGAACCCCTAAACTACTGAAGTTTCCTGATGTGCAAGGAAAAACGGAGCTAACAATTACTAATGGTTCTCTGTAACTATTCTCAGATGGAGATTTGATAATCATCAAGCTTTGCCGGCATTGTAAGAGCCTTGTTAATAATAAGATAAAAAAGAAATCAGATAGCAGATGGAAGGGCACGCATCATTACTGTACTTCTTCAATGAAGTTAGGCAACACAATACCTTTACCTTGAAATTCTTGCAATTTATAGTAAGCCAGAGGGAAGATCAGCAGTTTACCTTTTGCTTATGGAAAAATAGAGGAATTCAGCAATTAGAACAGTAAGGGATACCTATCACATCATCGTAGAGCCAAGTTTAACGGCCAAGCATGCCTCCAGTTAAATGGGTTTTAATCCATTCTTCACACTTTCCCAGAGAAGCTGATACCACAGATTTGTCTGACAATAATCCGCATGGAACGGAGTCCCACAAGGTTTTCATCTCATCTCATTTATAGAAAGATGTGCTGCCATTTTCTTTTTAAATATAATCTACATATAATTTCTAAATAACCTTTAGCATTAAAAAAAAAAAAGAGAAAAAAAAAGAAGATAAACCTTCCATTCAATTTATGAGAGTGCTCTCTTGGAATTAAGTTGGTACATAAATCAGCTGGTTTGTTTGTAGATATTACCTGATATTCACACATATTCATATCAGCCATAAGAAGGTCTAATTTTCTTTCTACTCTATGCCTGGTATAATTCAACTATTTCTCAGTCAGCAACATTTTAAATGCAGTATGTAACTTACATCAAGAAAATAAACATGTCAGGAGGCAAGTAACCATACAGAAAATCAGAAGATGTCATTGTCAAATATACCACTTTAAACAGCTGCCAATTTAATCAGGATTTATGCTGATGCCTGATCAATATAATTTGACAATATTGACATGGTACTTTTCCTCTCAATCCAGATAGTTCTGCCTGAACGCGATACTAGAAATTGTTCCTCTTTTCTTTCACAAACCTCATCATTTTATCTTGCCAAAGTTCTCTAATTATTTAATTGGCCTATTTTGTTCTAATAAGATTTAAAACTTCATTGGTAATAAATGTATGCATGTGTTTTAAATTCACAACACTCTACATATTTTACTTGAGTTTGAAATAAATTATTTGAATAATTTAATTTTAAGGCAAAACAACAAAAATTTACTTAAGACCAAACAAATAGTTATCAATAGATTTAATACCCACAAACAATTTTACATTATATACTGTCATTTGAGCAGAGTCAAAGAGCTTGTGGATAAAATCCCATGATTCAGAACACCGTTCATTTAGCAAGGAGATACTACAGAAACAAAGGTTGAACTAGAACTAGTATTGTAAGAAAGATGTGGAAATTTTTCCTTCTAGCACTTAAAAGGGACCTACAAGAAAGCTGGAGAGGGACTTTTTACAGGGTCATGTAGTGATAGGACAAGGGGTGATGGCTTTAAACTGAAAGAGGGGAGATTTAGATTAGATCTAAGGAAGAAATTCTTCACTCTGAGGGTGGTGAGGCACTGGAACAAGTTGCCCAGAAAAGTGGATGCCCCATCCCTGGAGGTGTTCAAGGCCAGGTTGGATGAGGCTTTGGGCAACCTGGTGCAGTGGAGGGTTTCCCTGCCCATGGCAGGGGGGTTGGAACTAGATGATCTTTGAGGTCCCTTCCAACCCTAACCATTCTGTGATTCTATGACATTTTGAGCAATCGTAAAACTAGCACAAGAGACAACTCCGGAGCTTTCACACTAAGATTCCCAGAGCAACAGTCCACAGCCCAAAGAATTTACAGTGGAGCAGGACTAAGGAAGTCACAGTAGAAGTACAGTTGCGCACAAAGCAGTCCGAATTCACAACTTTTTTGGCTATCATCAAATAATAAGAACTAATTTTTACTGTGGAGAGGTCTTGTTCCTGTTTTCTGGGAGCAGGGGAAGCCACAGAGAAAAATAAACACTTCTGAGAGAACACAGGAAGGAAAGGAGAGGTTAGAAACATCAGAGCAGGCAGGAGGGATCTTAAAAGGGATCTAGCTCATGCTAGAGACAGCAGTGTGCAAAGCCGCAAACAGGCAACCAAGGTGAGCAACACTGATGAAACGTGAGTAGTAATGAACATTCTGACCTTTGTCTTCAACCCTTGGATTCTCCACACTGTGATAAACACACTACGTATTTTCCTTGGCAACGGCTCATCCATTAAATTAGTTCCATGACCAATATTTGGAAAATTTAAGATGCAAATTTGCCAAAAGTACCTTTGCAGACTTAACTATTTGAAACAAATATGTAATAAAGTTTCAAGTCTTTGTGTGAAAAATTTAGTGCGTGCACTGTAACTTTATTCGTGTAAACAAACCACACAGCAGTATTCTCTATATTAAAGGTGCGCAAATACTTATTTCTAATTGAGTGAAGACAAATACAGAAACCACTTTAGACATGAAGTTTCATGTTTTATTTAAACTCCAAGGCAGAGAATTTTAATTCCAAGTTTCACGTAATAATTTGTTTTCATGCACAAATTATGAACCTTGCCATCAAAGTTCATCATGTAACTACTTTTACTGTCACTACGCCGAATGACCACATTAAAATAATGAGGTTTCAGCATTCATATCTTCAATTACAGCTTTGTGGCTTCAAGCACTTAAAGAACAAATGCTGCCATTAACCTAGACCTTACCCCTCAAATATGCACCAAATATATTAATAGTGTTACTGAATCATGAGGTCATTGTGAAAATGTAAGTCTCAATGGATTTCATCACAAAGCAAAATCTTCAGGATTTTAACAGGATATTATTTAAGGTATAAAATTAAAATCTCTCATTAAGTTATCTCAACAGCTCATTTAATTTATCAGGCTCAAAAAATATTTTAAAGGTTATTTTAGGTTAATTACATTTCACATCCTTTTATGACAGATCTGAAACCCTGCACAACTTTCAATCCTCTATTACAAACACTTCCCCTTGCCAATAACTTTAAGTTCACATTGACACACATTTTTGCATACTCGCATTATAGTCTTAACATGACAGCATTTTATATTCGTGATGTATACAGAATTTTTTTTTTTAATGGAAACTTGGTCATTGCAATAAATAACAAAAGCGTGAAGCACCTCAGTCAGATGTTCCACACTATTTACTAATAAAACAGCTTGGGTAAGCTTGTTTTTTTGAACACATAAGGCACCCTCTCAGCAAATTTTGCACTATACATACTTACTTAGCCACAACTGCTTTTCAGTGAAAAAAACACTCATCAATCCAAAGTGCCACAATACAAGAATTCTCCTCATCTATTCCTATAATGAAGAAAGCTTTGAAAACACAGCCTGGCCATTATTTATCCTAGTCCCTGTTCACAAAGAGAAAAACTACAGATACTGACTCTAAATCAAGCTCGCTAGCGTAATGGTTATTCTGACTTCATACCTCATGTTCTCACAGCACAAGGACTCTGCAGCTCTCACCAGAGAAGAGTTTCAAACTCACTTGAGTTAGCAATAACAACATAGCAAAGCCAGGCAGGAGATCAAGGTATTCCCTGGCTTTTGAACAATTACTTTAAAATCTAATTATCTTTAACAGTCAGAAATTAGAGAATGACACAGGCACACTATATACAGTGACTGCAGGGATAAGTTATTTCATAGCACCATCCATTTGAGCTTCAAACATTTTGCAAGCATTAATAAACTGTGCTTGACAGGAAGTCTGTGAGGTATGCTCTACTCCCAGTTCTACTGATGACCAAATGACTTAACCTCTCTGTATCTTAGTTTATCAAAGTTCAGGTATCAGGATTGTTGCATAAGTCTCAGGCTTTAGTGCTGTGTTTCACTTACAAGGCCACACTTATCTCTGCCAAGAGATTTCACCTCTCTCCCTCTAGTAATCTCAAGGTAATAAGGACTTTAGATTAACTCTTAGGAGAGATTCTGAGCTGCAGCTGTTCAGAGATGAAGCATATAAACCACCATATTCCCGTTTTCCTCCAAGTGGTAAAATAAGCAGTCACTGAGTCTCAAGCTAACACTGTTTGGATAGCTGGAATGACACACTGCATGGCATGGATAAACCAGAATGATACAGTATAGGAAAACATACCGACCAAAAACCGGGAGTCAAACCTGGAGGATTATGATACTAATTTCTAGAGCATCTCCAAAGCTTTTTCTCAAAGAGTTACAGGCGATTTTTATAGATGTCCTAAAGCTCAAAACAGTTTACATTACTGGAACAAAGTAGTTGGAAACCTACGCAAACAAGCTATTTCATTTTTAAAGACTGATCCTCCTATTATCACATCCTAGGAAACAGTTCCCAGAAGTGTTACCAGACACAGAAGGCAGTCATATTAAAATACTAAATGCAGACATCTCATGCTGCCTTTCTACAGAAATATCTGCCAAAAATAACCAAAAAACAGCCAATTTTCAACTATTTTAAATTAAAAACTGGAATGTCTATTGTCTACATGAGTAAGTTTTCATATAGAGGTCAATAAGCACCACAGAATAACACTCTCATGGAACAAAGCCTCTGTGAAAATGTGTGTTCAAGACAGTTTGAATAATTCTTTATATTTTATCTTAAGTTCCTCACAGCTCCCCAAGCAAAAAGCTAATTTTCCATGCACACTACAGCAGTTTCTCACTTTACAACTACTATAGTGCTGCTGTCAGGAACAGAACTGACTGCATGTGCCAAAAATCAATTCAACATATTCATAGACAAAAAAAAAATAACATGCAGCATCTGAAGATAATGAGAACTGCAATCATTCAAACTGACAGTCTAGTGCCTAACAATTATCACAAGGCAAGTTTTATGAATTCATATTTCCTACGATGACAAGCCTCAGGTTACCAGAAGGGTGTTCAAATTTTCTTTCAAGTATGAAAATCTCCTCTGAGCCAATGAGTCCACTCCAAACTGGAATTCACTTAACTGAAGAAAGTAAAAAGATGCTGACTGCATTTAAGTAATATGCTGAAGTTTCTTCAGAGCAAGATGCTGACTGTGTTTAAGTAACATGCACTATATATTAAATGTAACTTTAGTACAGAACTTATCACAATTATTTGCTGTTCTTTACGAAGATACACGCGAATTATTCAGAATGGAGTTTACTAGTGAAAAACTTATCAGGACTGTCAGTTCTGAATGTCACTGTGAAGCAGGCGTCCTGAATCTACCATGAAATCACACGGAATTATAGCATATGCATTTTAGTTTTCCTACCAGAGACACTTTAAAGCTGTGACAAAGGTAAGTCTCCGTGTGCACTCTAAACACTGCCCAATGCTCAGAATACTTAAACACATTCAAAGAAGCTCTTCTGCAGCTTGCTTACATCATTTACTTCTCTGCAAAGGCCTTATACTAATGTTACTCATTATCAGATCCCAATTCCTTGTTCTTACTTTCAAGTTTCAAAATTCAGCTCATGCCAATACGTTCAACTCTGTCTAGAACTTGCTCCCTACTTCTTCCTCAAATCCAGTTCTTTCGAACAAATGCAAGCTTGGACACTGCTTTATTTCTTCGAGCAACATCCATCTTCTATCTATCTCCTTATAACCACATCTTCCAAAATTGATAACATGCCCAAACTCTGACAGATTCACCCATAGACTCTGCAGCATAAGTAAATGCAAATTTTTAATTAGTATGACATAAACTTAGACTTCACATGGTCTTAATTTGGAAATCCACTTACTTTCCACCTCAGGTTATTACAATTACAACTGCTATTTTAAAATACAATTTCCATGACTTTACACAGTAATAAAATCCATTCATACAACTATAGTTTCTGTTATCTTCTGCCTTTCTAACAATATAAAAATATCAAATTGTATTTGTACAGTCAAGTATTGAAAGTTCTCTACTCCCTAAAACAATTTATGATCTTCATCAGCATATTCTTAGACAAAAATATTTTCAGCTGTGTTAGCAACATTTAAATAGTCAACATGATACCACCTAAAATGCAAATTAAAAGTGAAGTTATCTGTGACAAAACATTTTGGGAAAAGAGCAGCTGCACGTTTCAGAACGCACAAATGTAAATGAAGTTGTCTGGTCAGATTCAAATGTCTGCTTCTGTAGTAAGCACACAGTCGTTCGGCAGGAGGCAGCTCTATGCACAACCGGCATTAATGACTTGTCCCCCAACTAGTATTGTATTTTTCAATAAAAAGCGACTACATCTAACTCTTTTATGAGGAGGTACAAGTCTAAACCCTATGAAACTCACCTCTCCGCCATCATACATATCAAGCAGAAAGGCGAGAGCGCAGTGGAAGACCAGCTATTGTGCTTTGCAAACTAACATTTGATTTGCTCATCAGATACCAGCTAGTCACTACAAGCTCTATTCCTTGCAAGACCTCACCGCTGCGAAATTAACAACCACTACCCAGATGCGTGCATAAAGCAGAGATCCTAAATAACAAACAGCAAATCCATTAAAGCATTAGGGACTAAGTAGGAGACAGAGAATTTTCTTTCATAACTAGGAGGATTTTTGAAGCAAAGCATAAAGAAGCTTGAACTTCTAGTTCCACTACACTTCATCAAGCCTTTTGAATTATTAATTTCTGCACTGAAGTGACAATCGACACAGAATTCGGGTCTCCTTCAGCTATAGCCTACAGGAAAACACCTCTAGCTCTTCTTTAGGTTGTCTCTGTAGCAATGGCGTCATTTCGTGTCTAAAACGCAATTCACGATCCGGAGACCTCCAGTACTCCAGCACCACCTAGCAGGCCACAGACCAAAACACAACTAGGCAACAGCTGCTGACCCAAAAACTGCAAACAATGATGGTTTACATAATTAGCTCCAAATAGTTAAAAAAATAATAACAATCATCTTATTTTTTTCATAACTATCCCAACCATCATCTCTCTGTTACCAAAGAACATTGCAAACACGGTTTAGTATTAAAATATGAAGCTAATTCATACTTCAGCTGGGAAAAAAAAAAAAAAGCCAGCTTACTAGCAAGTACTTACTGCGGAACACGATCCCAGAAACTGCACGCCTGTGCTGTAAACCCACGAACAGCCCGCAGGATCTCCATAAAACGCTTCCCGACCGCTCGGCGCGGCGCGGTCGGGCCGGCAGAGGGCGGAGCTGCTCCGCGGACGCCTCGGCAGGAGACGGGAAAAACCGCCGGCGGCGGCACCTTTCCCGGGCGGATAAGGGAATCGCCTGAAGCTGCTCACCCACAAGCCCGAACCTGCGGGCAGCTAGCCACGCTTCCTGCTAGCCAGGAATGACACAGATTTGAATTACTTCCTTTTGTAAAGGAGAGCAACCTGCCCAGGGGAAATACACTCTTACAGGAAGTTTATGTATGAGGTACAATTGATCCCAATATATCCAAAATGAAATTAAGAAAAGCAAAGGAGTAAGAATGGAGAACAGTAATGTTCTCTCCTACACCTAAAAAGCGTGCTCCAACTTGGACATCAAGGATAACATGCCACCGTGTGAAGTCTATCTCAGTTACCAGGTTTCCAACATGCACTTCCTTGCGGAGCCAAGGACCCACCACCTCGAGGACGGCCGTTTTCTCGTTCCACTCCGTACTGCCTAATCCGCACAGCTTTGGGGAATTAAACCTTCAGAATAAATCAGGCTGAACGGGCAGAGTCACCAGCTCAGTGTTATTCAACACGGGAAGTTCTTCAGTTTGGCAGCAATTTCAAATCTCCCCATTTGAGCCTTTCTGTCCTCCAGATCGTTATGCAAAATCCAAGAGGCTTTTTTTTTTTTTTCTAATCACTTCCTCTAGAGCAAAACCAGGGAAAGGGGAACTATCTGGCACTCTCTACAACAGCAAAGAATTGCCTCATTTTGTTTTAACCGTTATCTTGCAAAGTAAATATAAAACCCTAAGTCATTTGAAATTGTCTCCAAAGAGGAGACTGACTCTACAAGGAAATCTTGCACATCTGGCATCGGAGGATTATCAGAGCACCAACTGCTTAGTCAGCAGTCTCTGAAGATGAAGAAATGGCTCTGACCACATACCATGTGGTACAGAATATAAGGAAGAAAGTTTACACCAAAGAGAGAACTGCAACCACCTGGCTAGAATCCTCAACCTCATTTTCAAAAATGATGTCCAGTTTTCCAGTTCAAGGAGTACAGCGAGTTTCAGTTCAGTACTGGGAACAGTTTAGAAAACTGAAGTTTTTATATTAAAAAAGAAGAAAAAATAAAAATAAAAGTTAAAAATCTCTTTCACAGAAGTATCTAATTTTCCACTAACGGGCTTCTTCAGATGTTTTCCCATCACGACGGTTGGCAGAAGGAACATGCATGGTTTCTTAATTCTTGGAACATCTCAAACTTTTCCAGGCATTAGGCAGTGAGCAATGCATGTAAGATGTAGCCCTAATTAATAGTAGCACACCATCAGATGTTATTTTCACAAAACGCTGGAAATGGGGCTCGAGATGCTCTCTGTGAGGGGGTGAGAGAGACACACAAAAAATCCCACCTCTCTCTCCACAAATGTAAATACATATTCGGCATTAGTGTAGTGCTCTACTTGAGCCACCTGTCCTTAATAACAAACATGAGGGGAAAATCTTCCCTTGCCCACCCATAAACGCTCCAGCCCTGGAATATTAATACCTTACAGCATTGCTTCTGGCAATCAATTTCATTCACATTGAGTTTTGTCAAAATAAATACTTGCAAGAAAGACACTCCCAATTACCTCCTCCACAACAATCACAACCTTCTCTTCACAAGCTCTTTTTCCTTTCTAAAATTAACGACCCAGACGCTCTTCAGGACTTTCTTCATAAGAGAAATGCATCCGTATTCCTGATCATTCACATCAGTTGCCTTCAAAACACAGTCCAACTTCTAGCTCTTTTTATGACAGGGTGCCTGCAGGTCGAGATTTCGGGTAAACACCCAAACTAAGTCAAAAGAGATTTTCCACATTATTATCCTTCTGTTCCTTAAACACATACTTTCACACGCACTCCCTGCACCCCTAGCTTTTGCTATATCTGAGTCTTGAGAACAGAAAACACCACACAGATGTCCAGAATGATGCTTTATGTCTTTTTTTTCTCTGATTACTTCCTTGGTTATCTTAAGGATTTATAAGTCTTAAATAGGATGTTCTCCACCAGAATTCAATCTACGAGGATCAGAGCCATGCGTCTTAAGCGTAGATGATCAACTGAAGGTCATCCTCTGAAATCCTCACGTATATTTAGAAGGCACACAGATCAGATCAACATCCATCATTCCACGATGGCAGCACTCGGCATTCAGTCTGCCCTGGCTTCTTTCTCAAGTCAAGGATCTAGTGGCAGCTGCTATGCAGACACATTAATCCAGCCTATCACACTTGTACAAGCTGAAAGATTCTGTACAACGATAAATTGTGCTTATGTAGTTTAGCATGTTAGAATTTGATATATTTCCAGTTCTTGAGTTGTTGCTGATAAGTAGCCTAGCTATCAGTCTTGTTCCAGAAGCTGTAGATTAATTTTTATAGATTTGCTATTGTTCATTTATCTTTTTTTTTATAGCTTTACAAATACTTTCAAAGTTGAAAAGAATGTAATTAAAGCACAGCAAACAATATGTAGGGTTAGTAGTGGTTACAAATTTAAAAAAAAAAAAAAAACAACAAAACAAACAAAAAAACACACACCAAAAAAACACACCACATTTCTGAATGCCAGCAAAGCAATTTAGCAAAGGAAAATCCACTGATATCTACAGTGCCAAAAAGAGGGAGCGGAAACAATGCACATAGCTTTGAGTGTTCTGGCTTTCCCGTACCACACTCCCACTTCGCTCTAGCTATCTGTCTATTGTACTATAACAAATAATAAAAGAATTAAATGCTCTAGCAATCAAGGCTGGCATATTAAAATGACACTCTGCATTACTGAACCTACTCATCTCTTAATAGAGCTGTTCTTCAAAGGAGATTAATTATACTGGCAAGAGACCTTTTGCTATTCTAATTTGAGAAACGTATTTCAATACCATAAGCATATTAAAACAGCTGCAAACATGTAACTAGCTCCAGGATCCCAGGACTCACTGCATTTAATTAGGTGTTCATCTTGTGACCAGCTCTTTAGTCATTGCTTTAGAAGTCCACTTCATATAAAAATTTTTAATTTCTAGACTTAATTAACTGCAACTGTAATTAACATACAGCCCACCATAAAGTATACAGATAGGAAAGGGACCATATACTTCAGTACCTAACACCATGACAGAGGGACAAATACTGCTTTAATTAGAAAGCAGAGAATTTTTATTTATTTTAAAATAAGTTATTGGCATTACATTTCATATCGCAACATTTGATGGACAGCACAAACACTGCCATGACAAACTGAAAATACATCATATTAGTAACACACAGAATTGCAGCACACAAACATCTCTGCAGCTCACTGAACTGTACACAAAGCAACAAACGAGTATTCCACATTAAATCTCTGAGAACTAATGCTTTGTTTTAAAGCACAGTTATTTTCATTAACTTAAGCTATGAAGCTTCAAGGCATTTGCCTGCCTCTAGAGAACAGGCCCGTATTTTAACATTACTTTTTTTAATCCCCGTCAGATAAGTACTTAGATGCCAAGTTCACACGAGCATTTTCCCTTCCTGTTGATATAGTCAAATTATAACCACTCTTAAGAACAGAAATTTAAGGCAAACACCAAACAGGCACCAAACTAAGACACAAGGCAATTAAATCAAATCAGAAGAATTTCAACATAGTAGCATGTCTGAAATTGCTAGGACCACAAACACCTCATTGTGAAATCAAAATTAGTGGTAACACAAGTACACTGCTTTTTGAACTTTAAAGATTTAAGTTTCTTTTCACAGCCTGATGGTGCAAAACTGTCTAGATCCCCCTAAAAATTCCAAGGGCTAACAATCCCAGTGATACATCCAAGGTACACCCGTTCACTTAAGAGGTTATTGCTTCTAATCAGCCTTACCACGTAATATAAATTCACCCAGTTACTTGCAGCTCTATAGAGCAGTGCACACCAATATTTCCTCGTTTGAGTAAAACTTGTTATACAGGCAACTCTACGGAAGTTCAGCAAAAAAAGCTTCTAGCTTTGCTTTTAGTCTACTGTTTAACAACAATTTCTGTTGCATATATGACTGCTCACAAATAACTATCTTTTCCTACTCTTTTCTCCTTGCACTTCAGCGATTTCAGATATTTAGAGGTAATAAGGAACATCTACAAACAAACTGTATGTCCCTTTTGGTTTGCAATTCAGTCTTGACTACATCCATTTGAATTTCCCCCCTATACAGAATACTCTCTACATAGAAAATGCTAATTTAGCAGATTAGCTAATTTAGCAACATTCTTCAAAAATATGTTCACTTCACCAAAACATTTCGACAGAAACCATGCAGAAGAGCAGATGTCAGCTCCAGCTCTTCAATTCCTTGGACAGTTATCCCTTTCAGCTTCATCTCCCCTAGCTATTCTCTAGGGAAATAGGCAGAGGTAGCTACTCAGAAAGCTGTTTCCCAACTAAACTTGTTTTAAATGGTCAAGTTCCCACGCCCACAACTCCCTAGGCTTCCAGGAATATTTTCTTTCAGGTATCAGGCAGCTTAAGTAGCATTGAGATGGAGCTTCCCAAAAAAGAAATTATTCTTCACACACACATCTTTTTTCCTGCTTTTTGTCAAAAGCACAATGAACATTCTCCTCCTAATTCACCTTCTATCCTAAAAAGGGCCCACAGGAACAAAACGTTGCATTCACTGAGCAGGAGCAGTGTAAAAGCAAGGTAAAAACTAAAGCACAGGATCACACCACTTTTTATTTATAGCACAAAATCATCATGAGTATTCCCAGACTCACTCACCAAACCAGCAGTAAGTGAAGGAGCAGATTGTCCTAGAGACTGATTTCTCATGCGAACCAGGTTTGAGGTATCTCCAGGTGGCTGCCACACCGTCTGTCCCACTCCACTGTGGACACTATTTGATAAGGGAAGTAACTGTTTTCCTTTAAAAATAAAACCAAAATAATATCAGCTTGTTTTTAAAAAAGTGTGCAAGTTTAAAATACAATTCTGAAAACAACTATTCCATGTGGAAAAAAGTGTTTAATAAAAAAAAAAAAAACAAAAACAAACAATTTACAGGTTTTCATAGGTTAGAACTTGTAAGAGCAAACTACCTGCGAATTCATTGTGTTTGATAACTAAGTATTTCCACCAAAATCTAGTTTACATTATGAGATAATGGGTAAATCCAAAGCCTTGTAGAAACAGACTTCTACCACTTTTTACCTTTCCATACTTCACACAGCTCAAAAAGGAAACAGTATTTGCCAGCCAATTAAACACTTTATTGCCCTATAGAGAGGAAACATTAATGTTGCAAAATCTCTTAAGTATAATTCTTAAAATTCTTGTGCAAATACATTCATAATTGTAAAATATTACCTCTTCCAAATAGCTTAGCCATCTAGACACACTGACGTTCCCCTACTGTTGGAACATTCAGCAGCAGATTTCATGCAGCTGTGATCAGAATATAGTCTATGTTTAAATATTGTTTTGCTTTGAACCATGGATGGATATTTTCTACCTAAAAAGTTTCACTGTTCAGCAATATCACATTATCTCAAAAGCAAAATGCTCTGTAGCTTTCCCAAGTCTCCCTGGTATCTGATTGATTAGTGTAGACTCTAATCACCAGTGCTATATACACAAACAGTGCGAAGAGTAGTTCCTGTCTCAACAAGTCCACACCATTGCACTTTACTGCAGGAAGAACAATAATCATTTAAAAGGATCTGCTCAACATGTTTTTTTCTAGTCAACATAACACTCCTTTTTGAAAAATGTCAAGCAGTAAATTTCCACAAAGAGAAAGACCCAAAGTCAGAGTATTTAGTGTTTTGACTCCATCAAGCTTGACAGTTTCCTTTTATGCACGATGTCATTCACAAAAAAAAAAAAAAAAAAAAAAAAAGAGAAGAAAGATAGTCTTGTGGTTAAAAACACATAAGTGAAAAAATCTGTAAATCTGGGTTCCATTATTAGCTTCCAGATGACTTCCTCTGTAACTTTGGTCAGTCAACCTCTGTGCTTCAGTTTCACCATCTGCAAAATGGGGGTGAATAATACCTCTTGTCCTTAAAATTAGGACTGTGAGACCAAATAACACACATCCCTCCCTTCCAAGCATGGTGAAGATAATTGCATTCAACAGATTATTACATGCTCAGATACTGCCATGGGAATCACAGGGGACTAAGACATTTATTGTAATAATTAGCAGGAAGTCGTCTACGTCTTTACTCCCATATACTGCAGAAAAACACTTTTTCCGCAGAGGCTGCAAGCTATTTTGCAAATTCACCTTCACCTTAGAATCAGATGTGAAATACCACATTCACTACATAAAAGCAGCTACACTATTTGGAAGACTGTCACACAAAATGATTAGTCATGATGCCAGGGGGGTGAGCAGTGGGAGTGGTGTCTTTCTTTTTTGTCTTTTTTTGCTGTTGTTTTTTTAACTTGCTTTAATTTTCTGTGAAAGTTACAAGCAAGGGGACAAGTACACATTAATAGAATGAGTCAAAGTGCATGAGAGATGAGAAGGCTCAAATCCAGCCAACAGAGACACAGCATATTAGTACCTTTTTCCCAGTCCCACTCAAGCTGCTTACAGCTGTGGACATGATTTTCATGGTTTGCTCGTTTTCAAGATTATGTGTAAATACAGTAACTCCTCTTGTCTAAAGAGATCTAAAACTACAGAAATGTACATTGCTGTAGTTATCTCAGTAAAGCACTGACAAAGATATCCTACAAGAGCAATTCAAACTATATAATTATCTAACAGTTCAAAATACCAGTGCTTGAGAGCAAAAGTAACATTATTTAAATCTCCATAAGACGTAGTTATCGATATCTTCTTTTAGTTTCACAAAATCTGAAGCCGGAAGACAGAATTCCATCAAGAGTCAAATCTAAGCCAACCAGTTTGTATGCACAATCATCTATACTCTTTAAAATTATTTTCTTCTGTTGCAAAAATAAGGTGTAATTATTTTTGGGATGCAGCTTGAAGCTAAAGCCTTTCTCTGCCATGTCTCAGACACCTACATTTAAAATATATATCTAAACATCTACATTTCCTTTATCCAATTGGGTCAAACCAGTCTTGTTGGGGCCCTTTTTTCCTTCCTGAATCAGGCTATAGTAGATTGAAAAGTCGTTAAGATGAAGCAACAAGTTCTGGAGAACATTATCATCTCAGAACAGAAAATTTAGAATAATGTTAACTTCAAACAGAAAAATTATTTTTAAAAAAGAAACAGAACTACTTCAGTTTTCATGCTTCCTCCTATTTACTTTTCTTTGCTTACTCCTACTCAAAGAAAAAAAAACACTCCAAAACTAAACAAAACAAAAAAAAACCCCACACCAACTACAGTACTATCTTCAGCTATTGTAATCAGCCAACAACCATGTACTTAAACTTCTGCTCTCCTCTAGCAATTAACCTGCCTTAGAAAACAAACTTACATGAGCATAAAACATTATGGATGTTTCCATTTTTCAGAAACAAGCCACTTATGACAAACAAAACGTTAAGACAAGGCCAAGCCAAAATAAAATGTGAACACTCTACTGCTTATTTAATTCTAACAGACCTAGCACCTAATGTTTGAACATTAAAATATTTTTCTTCCCCGATGAAGGACGGACGGACCAGGACTGGATGCATTTTCACAATCATGTAAGTCAAGCCTACGTTGCTGTCAAAATGGGTGGTTTCACCCTCTTCCTCTTCCCCTCCCACCTGAGGGTTTCCAGCCTTTCATTCTTTCCCTGACATGCAAATAGTCAAACAGTCAGCCTCATTAGGGAGGAAACGGGCTGCAAGTTAACCCTACAGAACAACAGTGGTGTTCAGGCAGATCAGCTATTTCATTCTAGACTGATCATGCAGCTCTGTATGTTCCAATGCCAGCATCACAGACTTTGATACCAGCTTTAAACATTTGTGAAGCCATCACCCAGCCCATTGACGATGTCTGTGAAAAAGAAAACTACTGAGCTTGGTCCTCCAGTTTTTGGCTAATTACTAGATGATGCTCACTCCATCATTGCACAGTAGACAAACTAAATTCTCTGACAGGGCCAAAGACTGTTCACAAGAAAAAAACAAACATATAAACTGAAAAACACCTAGTTAATAAGCAAGATTTTTTACTTTGAATTACAAATGCCTACAGTGCTTTGAAGCCAAAAAGAAAGTAAATAATAATTCGCACCTGATATAAAAGTCAGCTTTCCAGTGAGAAACAATACAGCAAAGTAGGTAAGCTTACTGTCAGTTCTGACCTTAAAAGTAAGAGGCCAGAACACATCATTGTGTCGCCTTAAGCTCCATCATTCTCTTCTTTTAACATTGCACATAAACTCTTAGCTTCCAACTTTTCACTCTGGGCAACATACAGAATTTCTCCAAACCCAATCTCTCTTTTTCACTCTTTTCTACTAATATCTCTTTTTGCATCTTTCTCTTACAAAATTTTATGCATGCCCTCCTAACAAGAGGTCGCCCCTGGTTTTAAAGAAATGACTTATCAATATCTTTTATTACTATGTTGCTATGCCAACAAGTAATACTGCATCTTTAATACTAATGAACTGTCATATGGTCTTTACAAAACGGCCTACCTGACAAAGAGCTTGCCAAACTACCTCTTCGCAGCTTGCAGTCATCTTGACTTAGCTGACGATGGAGCTTGGTTTTCCCAGCAGATGAAAAGATGTCAGGATTGCTGAGCTTCCTGCAACGTAATGGAGCGGACTCTGTTATCATCTCCTGTAGAAACGAAAACAACCAGAAGTTTGTTAATGACAGCTAAGTATATGTTTTCTGAAACACACAATCTCAAAAGCATAAAGGAGACTATAAAATAATAATAATAAAAAAACAATCAACCATCAAACACATCACACACACAAAAAAAACCTGCTTAAAATTAAAACCTCTTTTGTGCCACGTATCTGCATGGAAAGCATATCACAAGATCCCAGTCAAATATGGGCCTTGAACACTGGTGCTGTAAGGAACATCATTAACAATAGTCAGAAAAAGGTAATTATGGTACAGTAGTTATTTGCTCTTGCAGTGTATGTAGGAAAAGAAGCTACTGAAAAATCAGGCTGTTTCGATTCAAGCTATATCCAGCTAAAGCGAAGAGTATTTTCTCCTAATTTCTTGAATATTTATTCCATCCAGTCTTTGAGTAATATACTCATAAAGAAACTCCTGCAATGTCTAATTGTAACCCAAAACTCCTACTATAAGTTACAGCTCTACTACAAGACCATATGTATCACTACATAATAATTAGGATAGAGATCATCCTTCGTGCAACGTCCTTGTTATTACTATAAACAAAATTAGACACGTATTTGTCAGGAACACTCTCACACATGTAAACTCCTTTCACACCATACAGCAAACTTTCCATCAAAATAGCAGTAGGTAGAACAGTGGCAAGCACAACCAAAGCGTTTTCCTCACGCATTTAATTGTTCTGGGGGTGTCAAACTCATTTCACAACCAAAGAAGGATTATGAGCATAGCTACCACACACGGATTTGAAGATAATGTCACACCTTCCATTATAGGCTATATGGATGAAGTTCTCCCTTCTCTGCAGTATCACAAAGCATTCCACATGTCTTAATGGATTGCTCCATGTTATTTCAAATGCCTCTCATTAGCTATGCAGCACTTCAAGCCATGCTTATCCTCATAAAAATCTCATCTGAGGCAGAAAATAAACTGAAAGGAACACTTTCCCTGCATGATACATCACCGCGTGGTTTAACGTAGATTTAAATCATGTTTAAATCAAAAATTAATCTACCAGTAGCGGGTTTTAATTAAAATTTGCAGATTCCAGTCAAAATCTATTTCTGAGGTCATTAATTCAAATCTATTCAGTCTACAGTGTTATGCCTCAAACTACCAAATCCAGACCAGGACTACACGCTTTAAAACGTCAAGAATTTACGCGAGTGTTTGGGTTTTGGTTTGGTTTTTGCTGTTGTTGTGGGGGTTTTTTGGGGTGGGGGAGGGAAGGAAGAGAGGACACGAATAAAGTGGCTTCACCTGAAAACAACTGAATTTGGATTTGAAATAGAATCCTCACTTAGCTCTGAGTCACTCATTCTCGACCTTTCGTAGACTCCATCTCCTTTTAATCACGGAATCTTTTGGCACCTCATTGTTATTTGTTTGAGGGACAGGAATGCTTTGCTCCACATCTGCTTTGGTGGTGCACCTTTCACAGGTTGAGAGATACTGCTCTGATGTAATTTCTTCCTCTGGTTATGGTGAGACATTCAGTCACTGCCCTGTCTAAACCAGACCAAGAGAGAGACTTGGGCAACTTCAAGTAGGTCAGTTCACTCATCCAGTTCATCACACAGCTGCAAACACTTGTGTTGGCACAAGAGTGGAGAGAGGCACAAAAACAAGTGACCAGGGGTAGAGAAAACTGCTTGAGCTGAAAACTGCTTTAATCTTAAGGTAGGTTCCTCACACATCTTGGAGAAAAGAACCTCACATTTTCATTTGCCTCTGATCTTTCCACAAAGGTACTGAAGACCTTCATTTCCAGCAGCCTGTACTTCCAGCAGCCACTAGTTGTGGATGCCCCATCCCTGGAAGTGTTCAAGGCCAGGTTAGATGAGGCTTTGGGCAACCTGGTGTAGTGGAGGATTTCTCTGCCCATGGCAGGGAGGTTGGAACTAGATGATCTTTAAGGTCCCTTCCAACCCTAACCATTCTATGATTCTGTTTTTCTGTCATTTGGAGAGCTGAAAAGACACGTACCACACTTTCTGTTTGTACTTAAGAGTAAGCTAAGTAATTTTAAATTGCAACATTAGCAGTCCCCCAGCAGGCCTCTGAAAGCTGTGGAGGCCAAGGGCAGGAAGTCTGTGCTGTTTCTATTTGGGATAGTGGAAGGTGGTTACATGTGTACACATATCTAAGTAGATACACAGACATATACACACACACACTTTTAATATGGCCTGTCCTAAATGCCTATAACATCTAAAAATCTGTCATGTGTTTCCCCAACTGTGACAGTCAAGAATTACCATACCTCAAAAAAAAACAAAAAAACAAACAAAAGCCAACCATGGGCAGTCCAGGTTTCAAGCAAACCATCCAGCCTACCCTGTCACACTCCCTATGCTTCAATTCCAACAAATGTTCCCAGCATCCTTCAATATCTAGTGACTTCCCTGAAACTAGTCATAACTCCCTTGAAAGGCCCTATGCACAAGATGCTACTGGTCAACCCCGCAGCCCATGTAGTGCCCTCTTACATAAATCCCTAGAAAAGCCAGCTTTTTCCCCACTCTCGGCCTGCACAGGTCATTGCCATGATTGTCTTGCCTTCATCAGTGCACTCAGGTTCCTTTAGGAAGGGGAAGTACAGTCTTGCTTGTCAGGCTGATGCAGCAACTGTAGTTGCTCTTCCACCATGCAGGTTTATATACCATTAAACTCACTTTTCAAATATTAAAAAAAAAAAAAAAATCCAGTGCCCTCTTCTGAAACAGCTTATTATGTTTTTAAAAATGCTAAGTACAACACGGTCAATTTAAAACTTCATTTTCTAAGAGCTATGCCTATATCGTGTCAGTGAAACAACGAAAAGAGAAAGTTTTAACTTGACAACAATAGAGTTGTCTTTCATAAGACTGCAATTTGTTTCACTCATCCACCAAAAAACAGCTTTACTATTACAGTTCACAGACGAACTACATGGAAATAGCAGTGGTTTATGATACCACTCTTAAACAAGGAAGAAAAAAAACCTACAGGAAGAGATCTTTCCTTGTCCTTTCCTCAAAGCAAGATGCAATAAATACAAAGGACAGAAAAGTCTTACACAGCATTCCCAATCAACAGACAAAGAAAACTCTGCAGTGATTAAGCAAAATTTTGCTTACATGCTTTTAAATTAGTAAATACGACTGCCAGCGTAAGTAATTTTAAGGACTCTACTTCCACTTCCGAAAGGAAAAAATTCTCACGGCTTTAGAAATGAAAGTATTGGTAAGCACGTAACAGACACACTTTGTTCACACAGCGTGAAAGGGACTGTGAGCCTCTCTCCATTAATTTCTTTTCAAAGGTGACAGAAAAAAAAAACTTCTTAATTTACTTTGGCCTTGTAGCTTTTGCCACAAGCTAAAAATCAGATTCAAACAGCCAGATGAATCCTGCAAAGCTTAGGGCTGAAGATAAAAGAATCACACAAACAACCTTGATGTGCTAGGCAAAGATTTTTCCTATCGGTCCCTTCAAAGGTACACCAAAATTTGCTCACATAACTTGAGACAGTAGGATATGAAGAACAGCAAAGGCTTTTCTTGAAGAGTGAGGGGCTCTGCATTTTTCAGCTCAGCCACTTACCACGCTTGCACAGAAACACAGTTAAAACAGTTGTGGCACTGGATATACACACAAGCCTGCTCGTCTTGCCTGGAATCTCACATAGGGATTATTACACTCAGCAAGATGGAGAACCAGACAGACTCCAACAGTAGCTGCAGACAAAAGATAAGAAACTCAATGTGCTTCCTGATACATAAGATTACGATAATATCCTACATTAAAATCCTGATCTGGTAATTTCAGAATATAGCTAAAAGGTACCTCCTCAGTCACCTTTTCCCATTCCATTGCACAGTGAAAGTCTCCCAAGCAATTCAAGCAAGAAATAAAAGAACAAGCACATACACCACTGCAATGCTTTTCAGCAGCTTTTCTTTTTTCATGTTCATTTAACAGGGCTGCAAAAGAGTAACACAGCAGCACAGACCCTCAAAATGGCAGGTGAATCCTGAAGGTGTGGATGCCTGTCAAAGTAATTCCCTGAACTGCCAGATGAAGTACCGCACAGTTAGTGAGTCTAACACAGAAGCACTAGACAAATGTTAGGAAAAAACTTTCTTAAGACCTGTCTTTATGGCCTACATGTAAGGTGTAACAGATCATACAAAGGAGCACTTCCTTAAATGTAACTGTGTATAACTAATTCAAAAATATCTGTTTCCTAGAGGTCTCTACAACAAGCAGAAATACTCAAATATGACTAACAGATATTCAAATCTGCAGGTCAAAACATGTTAAACTATTAGCTGAGGTGGGCAGGGAAAAAAAATAAATCTACAAGAAAGTTTTATATGAACGGGTAATCCATGAACAAGAAAAATGAGAAATCATTTGGTTTTTTAAGCCTAATGAGCATAACCACCTAAGGTTATCTGGAAGTGATTTCTAGCAAACTATAGAAACAAAGAAAAGAATGAAAATTTAAATACAATAAATTAGCAAAGAATGCACTAATACTGCCCTATTTTGTAAGGACGAAAACCAGTGAGTAATGCAACTCAAGGATAACCTGACACTTTCTGAATTTTTTTTAAGCTGTAGTCAATGTTGAAAGACGCATTTCCCATTTTTTAATACAGTATCATTTGTCCTTTAAAAGATAAAAGCCTGTTGTGTCAGGATTATGTACATGTATCTGAGAAGCATTCTTTTCTTTCTCAGCCTTTCCTCATCACTTTATATAACGTGTGTACATACTCTTAAAAAAAGATAAATCTGATCCTGTCATTAAGTCTGCTCTAATATACTTTAAAATACATTGAAAAAGCAAATTAAAGGCCTAGAGAACATATCACAAACCCAATATCTATCTAAATAAGCAGCAATTAACGCAACGGAATCATAGTATTTATGCTTTAGTATTTAGTACTGAAATCTGCCTTAACTTTCTAGCCTGGACATTACATATTGAGGGAAGAGGGCCCACAGTTTACCAGAAAGCTGAGGTGATCCCAAATGTGACCAAAATTGTAGGCTGAAAGAGAACTTGCAACTAAGACTCTTCTTAACTGTATCTGCTTAACTCATGAACTTGCCAGCAGAATCCTGAAAAATGTCAGACAGCAGAATCAAGAAAAATTACATTAAATCAACATAGCCTGCTAGAGACTATAATATATTGGTTTACTACATCAACAGGAGAGAAAAGCTTTACAGAATATATTACATTACATAAAATTTTCAGTATTTTAAAGACAGAAATGAGTTTTGGAATTTTTTTCTCTTTAATAGATTTATTTGAAGAACTTTGCAACAAATCCCAATATTCTCACAAAGGTAAATATAAAAACTTAATTTAATGTCAATATTAAGTATTCAAAATGACCGGAAAGCTCAGCATTATTGCCACAGTGATGTTTTCAATAGTTATACAGTGTAACATGCACATTCTGAATACCTTTAGCTTCCTCTGTACATTCATCTGTAGTTATAACACACATTACAGAAAAGTTACAAGACATTTAAATCCTTCTATAAAAAAAAAAAAAAAATCCCCCAGTTAAAAACAAATGAACATGAAAAAAATGTTTCCTGAAAGACATAGTATCAGAAACCTATACTATGAGATAAACCCTCCTTTTCTTGTTCTTCCAATGGGAAGACTTTTTTCTTAACTCTTTCAGAAAACAACTACAAGGTATGTTTCATGAGAATTAATCAATCAGAGCTTCAAAGTTGTTTCAGCAGGGAAGTCCAAGTTGTTAACTTTGTTGCCAAGTGTTCCCAGCTGCAGGAACACATTAAAAAGCTTGTTAAAAAGTAAAAGTAAATATTTACAATTATGTACATTATTACCCCCTTCCTGAGGATCACTGGGATGCAAAATGGAACCATGGTCTAGAAGATGAGGTAATCTGTGATTAAATGATATCAGCTTGAATGTTCAGTCCTTATATGAAAATACAACAACCACCACCACATCGGTTTGCACAAGCAAAGTATTTGATCCTACTTCAGGATCTCCCAACTAAGAGACAAACGGGTAGTGCAATTCCTGAATTCAGCTCGTAAATGCCTAAAGTCAAAAGAATTTCATCTATGAAAGAAAGAGCAACGAAGCCTCTACTAGAGTCTCTACTAAACTTTACAGAAGCCCAAACAAACCACTACCAATATATCAAGACTCAAAACCCCACTACATGCTCACTAGTTACACTGAAAACAAAACCAGCCTGAACAAAGACACTGCACGTTGAAGGCCACATCGTTCCTTTATCGTTGGTATTCTAGCATGAGTATTTAAAAGGTGTCTAGAGCAGGGAAAGTATTTCCTGGCCAGATAAAAAAAAAAAAAACACACATAAGCAACTCTATAATTCATCATCTGTACTAGAATCCTGTCTGCTGTAAAGATTAAAAGAATTTTGACCCAAAAAAAAAGTGATTTGTAAAAAAAAGCGTTGTTAGAAGACATCAATAACACCTTCTCTCTGAAAACTTTCTTCCATTGAACTCAGCAGATGTGCCAAGCATGCAATGTGTCCCAACATCACTGACCAGCATTGCTGCAAAGTCTCTTAGCATCCCATCACCTTCTATATTCTTGTCTATTATATCTTACAGAGTTGGAGATGGATGTTTAGATTTGCTAAAGACCATAATTCACAGTATCAACAAGCTAAAATTGTTCTCATTTGCCAGTTTCTTACAGATTTATTTAGATATTTATTACACAGAAAACACCAAATTTAACACCTTTTATTATGATTATGCCGTAAGAAAGATCAGAATGAGAACTGCTGAAGGAACCAGGGAGGAAGCAGAAACACAGCTGCATCTTAAGCTGTGCGTGTAAAAAGACCTACGATTTCACATTTGCTGTGAAAAGGGAGAGAATTAGGAGACCATTCTGCAGGGTGCCTTGATTCTCTGCAACATTGATGCTATTTTTTTTTCCAATGAGTGAGCTTTCAGATCTCCAACTACATTTATTTTTGTTCACAGTACTAACACTGCCTCACTGTCTCATTATCAGGAAAGGGGCAAAACAACACAAAATACCTACTTATACCTGTGTAAATTCTGTTTAATGTCTACAAACAAAGTTACTATCGAGTCATTTTCTCTGGCAATGTAAACTCCCTGTTTGTCTATGGTGAGACATGAACAAAACCTAGTGATAGGTTTAAAGTTCATTCAATTTACATAAACGAACAATTGCTTCATGGCAATAGGATCTGGAAGAGAGTGTCACTCGATTTTATACATTACAGACAGGAACCTCTGGGTCACATTTCAAAAACTGAGAAGTTATCTGTATTAATATTTGATTCTCAGCCCAAAACAATATAGAATAGGCACAAATAAATATATTTTATATATATAAAATTAAAATACTAGCTGAAAAATACCAAGTTTGGCAAGTGAACAATAAGATAGTGTATTAAAATGCGCATGCTGTATAAAAATTACTTATTTACTAGTAGTGCAGAGTTCTAAACTTCTTTTGAAAAAAGCACTTCCCAAAGAAATAGGTTAAGAGTTGTTAAGTTTGAAGCAGAGTCTCAAATGAAAGTCTCTGTTGGTTCAGTACGAGATACAGCCCTTAAAAAAGTGTCCCAAGGCTAAGGGGGCTAGAAGAGAGAAATCCATACCCAGCTGCTGTTCCAAGGCTTGTTTCAAATGAAGCTGCCTACAAAGAGAAGAAAAAGGTAACTCATGAACTGAACCTCGGCAGGGAACTGCGCAGGGGAGTTAAAGGGGCTTTTCAGATTAGACATTCAACGACTGCTTATAGATGCACAACACAATTTTAAGATTTAATTTATAAAGCTCACTTGAATAGTGCACACTGCACAGAAAGAGAAGCACGAAATCAAACACCACCACAGGAATTCTCTCCAACCACACTACCGTTTTGCCCAGGATGCTTTTATATATTGCAACTATCACCTGAACAGTGGTAGTGGAACTACCTGTCCTTAGACAGAGATTAGTGGCAAAATAAAATCTAACAAGGCACAATGGTCTGCTAAGAGTTAGAACACTATTTGCTTGTATACATGACAAAGACCAAGATATATTTTAATCTGGTGTTATCATCACTGAGGAATAGATATCCACAGTAGGAAAAAAAAAATACTTTTCTTTTGTTTGTGATGATGGAAGTTCCAATACTTGGCATCAATATTTTTGTCTCCATGAACCATCTGGAATCTTCTCACTTCCTACCACAAATGAGATAAGCACATCAATGCACAGCAAAAATAAGAAGCCCTTATGTGAAGTTTTCCTGAGAACAAGTTTTCCCTCAAACTCAATCACTGTTAAAATAACATTTTAATATGGAGTCTTAGAAAAGTCTAAATCCGGCTGGAGGCCGGTCACCAGTGGCGTTCCCCAGGGCTCAGTGCTGGGTCCAGTTCTGTTTAACATCTTTATCAATGACCTGGATGAGGGAATTGAATGTACCCTCAGTAAATTTGCGGACGACACCAATCTGGGAGGCTGTGTCGATCTGCTTGAGGGTAGGGAGGCCCTTCAGAGGGATTTGAACAGACTGGATCGTTGGGCTGAGGCCAATGGCATGAGCTTTAATAAGGCCAAGTGCAGAGTCCTTCACTTGGGGTATAAAAACCCCAAGCATCGCTATAGGCTCGGGGAAGAGTGGCTGGAGAGCTGCCTGGCGGAGAAGGACCTGGGGGTGTTGGTTGACTACCGGCTTGATATGAGCCAGCAGTGTGCCCAGGTGACCAAAAAGGCCAATGGGATACTGGCGTGTATCAAGAATAGTGTGACCAGCAGGAGCAGGGAAGTGATCCTGCCCCTGTACTCGGCACTGGTGAGGCCGCACCTGGAATATTGTGTCCAGTTTTGGGCCCCTCGCTTTAAGAGAGATATTGAGCTCCTGGAGCGGGTCCAAAGAAGGGCGACTAAACTGGTCAAGGGGCTGGAAAATAAAACTTATGACAAGCGGCTGAGGGAGTTGGGGCTGTTTAGCCTGGAGAAGAGGAAGCTGAGGGGAGACCTGATTACAGCCTACAAATACTTGAGAAAAGATGGTGGGAAGGTAGGGGAAGGGCTCTTTACATTAGTGTTGGGTGATAGAACAAGAGGAAATGGGTATAAGCTTAGTCAGGGGAGATTCAGGTTGGATGTTAGGAAGTATTCTTCTCTGAAAGGGTTGTCAGCCACTGGAATAGGCTGCCCAGGGAGGTGGTTGAGTCCCATCCCTGGATGTGTTTAAGAATAGGGTGGATGATCTACTTGGGGATATGGTTTAACGGGGATTAGGGATGGTTGGACTCGATGATCTCTAAGGTCCTTTCCAACCTAGAAATCTATGAATCTATGAAAAGACCTTTGAAAGGAAATCAAGTGTTCAGGACTGACATTAACCGTTCTGGACAGCACCAGAAGTTCAGAGGGTACAAATTAAGTTGGGTCCAGCCATACACCTAATTCAGACTTCAGTAAAACTGCTCTCTATATGCTACAGGCTAGCATTTGTTTACCATTGTAACCATTCTGTACTTTCTCTTCCGTCATGAAAGATAAACTGGTCTGTGAACTCTTCCATCAAATCAAGCACAGAAAAGTCAATGGGAACGTTAGGACCTACAAAATCTTTTTTTTTTTTTTTTTTAAATCCTAGTGTGCTATAAACTAACATATTCAAGTGATAAACACACGTAGCATATACTGAGCTAATTTCCATCAGACAGCTCACAGTCACTGCGAGAAGTTCGGGCCAGCAGAATGCAGCCTCACACAAGCAACAAATGCAAGTGTTACTGGAAATCTGCCTTGAACGCATTGCTGTACATTTGGACAACGTGCAGATAACGGAAGTGGCACTCCAGAAGTGCACTGAAATTTAGCTTATTAGAACTATTGCTAAGTATTTTTACTATTAGCAGAATTAGCTGAGAGGCCAAACACCTACAACAAGAATGTTAGAAATACTAGCACAACACAGTAAAGGCCAAAAAAAATTATCCAAGTGTCATTCAATTAAGTAGTTAAATAACTTATTTTGTCTTTGTATTGTTGTTACAGTGGATTGCTTGTCATGCCATATAGCAAAAAACACTAGAGAAAGTCTTCCTATATAGTCAGTTCATGAAGACGTGTACTGAAACTGAATCAGAAATTTATTTCAAAAATTCTTAAACTCTCCACAGTCCAACCTTTACAGTGCTATCTGCTCCTGGAAATTCAAACAGGTACATGTAATGTTTTAAAGCAGTCTTGCTTTTACATTCATGAAAATCCAGACCAACTAAAAGGTTTTAGAAATATTTTACTGTTAAATTGTTTACTATACGTATAGCAAAAAGTGAAAATATTTACGATGTGGTTCTAATAGCAAAGGCATGACTTTTTCCTGGAAAGAAACAGAGCATCATCCTATTTTCCATGTAAATAGTGAATCTCCATAAATGCTAGAGCAATTCCAAACAGCAAAAAACTGACAAGCTAGACAGCTAGATTTTTTTGTTTGCTGGGTTTTCAGTCCTGAGCTCTCTTCCCTCACTGCACTGTAATGTGTATTTGTAACAGAATATTTGAAAATAATTTCTGACAGATTACTAGTTTTAGGGTTCATGGGACCTGAGCTGTAAGTGAGGTAATACACTATCATAAAAAACACAGCTTAGAGGAGAGCAAGTGAAAAAAGTTTAATGCAGGTTTTAAAGGTAACAACAGAGCTACTTCGTTACAAACCAAACAAGGCCTTCAGATCTTTCTACTACAATGACACATCACAGAGCATCTAATTCCTATGGCCAAGAGTGACACCTATCAAGGCAACAACAAATCAAGTGCATTTTCCTCACCTGAAACAGATTTTTCTACTACCATGCAAAAAGGTAGAATTTTTTGAGTGACCATGGACTCAGCTTCTTCCCCAAAGAGCAGCATTTTCACCAGGGTTCAAATAGTACTACATCCCTGCAAAAAGACACTGACCACAGCACATCATTATTTGATGTGGAAATGAAATTGTTAAGACTCTACACGACCTGTTGATTTAGCTTGTGGTTCTTGAGGAACAAGGTCTTGATAGATGATAAAGCTCTTTGGTTTAGTCTCAAACAGTTCACTGACCTGGTTGTCTTCACTGCTTCCTTAGCTTCAGCTACTCAGGTTCAAAGAATAAGAACTAAATAAGAGCAGAAAAACCTTTTATTTTAAATAAATGCCTATTATCAATAATCCACTGCATTTCTTGTAAGTGCCAAAGCTATGTTGGCTTATGGAGCACACCAGGACACTCAGGTTATAAAAATAACCCACCAGATACAAATACAGAATTGCCTCTTCCAGAGCTCTAAGAACTACCTGGACAGGCAGGTCAACACTCGCGTTCTTTGCGCTGTGAGGCATATAAGCCTGCTCAAGAAGTCAGCCAACTTCTAGACGCAAAGTCAGTAATGCACACCCATTCCTCCAACGCAATACACAAAATGTTGCTTGGCTTCCCGAAGCCTATAGCCAGGAACACATCCAGGCTTTCTGAGTGTTTTGTAGATGTCTAATCCCAGCCTCCAACAGCATCACACTGTTATCCTGAACTGCTCTGTAACAAATTCTAAGTAGCAGCAGCTTTTCCCTTCGAGCTAATAATTGACTACGATTATAAAGACAAGTAGTCCCACACCAAATCCAGCCACTTCTGGTAGATTACTTCTCTCGGTTCCTTCACTTCTATACTCCTTTCGGACAATACAGTGCACTGCTGAACTCAGATGCAAATCACCAGCAAGATGAACACCGATAAATTCACAATCTCCCCACTGTCTGCTTAGCTATTTCATTTGAAAGACACGAAATTAACAGGGCTCATGCGCAGAGTTTGCTCTTACTCTTCACTTGTGACAGGAAACTGAAATCTCACATGGGCGGGCTGAATTATCTAAGATGCTGATGCAATGCCTACCTGCTCATTGATTTCCAAAAACAGATTTAAACAAATTAGGTTTTCCCATTGCTATTCAACTTTGAGGGAGGTGATGTTTCTACTACATCAGGCCTGAGAAGTGCCATATGCCCTCTGGCTCTATTGTGCTCTAACAAGCCTATGGCAGAATTGCTCACTTGACTCTATGCCCCTTTGGTCTGCTTCTAGATGAACCTTGTGGCTCAATTCTGCTATTATCCAACAAGCACATGGCAGAATGGATCACTTGACTTTATACCTCTTTGCCTGCTTTTACACGACACTTTTCTTCAGTTACTTTTCTCCCGACCCTGTTCTTCTAAACATCAGTATGAACATACAAGTGAACTCAGCACGACGTGTTACCAGCAGCTGCCATTGCTGCCCGGTTGAAACACAGAAAGGCAAAACTATGGCTAAGGAAGAAGTCACGCAGGAGTAGCTCAGGCATCAACCAGAAACAGCTTATGGAAGGCAGTGAGACATACCCACAGGACATTGAGAGGTTTGTTCTTTCCATTTTCTTTTCTTGCCTCCTCAGGAAAAGGTCAGAAAGAAAAAGAGACAGAACTATACATGTCATAGGGAACAGCTCCTTCTTCCAAAGCTATACTCTGGCTTCTTCACTACCTTTATTTCTCCACAGAGAAGGGGATAAACTTAAGAAATCACACTCTGAGGATGAGTAAGAATGCCTGCCGGCCAGCCATATGCTCTGGACTCTGGTTCACCCTATTAGAAGCTTTATGGGCTAGAACATGGCATCTTTTTATTAAAAAAACTCTTATTTTTTGCCCCTTCCCTGTAATGAGAAAAAGAGCTAGACACCAACAAAGAAAGAGAGATGGGAAAAGGAAGCCCGAGGTCTGCAAACAGCAACTGAGCTTTTAATGGTAAGTCACATCCACAGCTCATAATTTAGGAGTCTTTACCGACATCTGTCTTAACACTTTCTTTAGGTTCCTTCACAAAACAGGCACAGAACAGAATTGCCCTAAAATCAGCCCTAAACAGCAACAATATCCCAAAACAGGTAGCTAGAAGTATTTATGTAAACAGATGGTTCCTGATCTTCTAGAAGTCAGCAGCATTCCCTCTCTCCTTTGATAAGAAGGGACAGTTATGCTTACAGAACATATTGGCTACATTTAATCTTCGTTTGCTTTTATGGAATCTGTAATGTGAATATTAAAAACTACACTTTACTCCAAATGCAATCTGCATTGCCAGCAATACATCCGTTTGATTCTGTTTATTTGCTGGAATTTTGGAAATAAACTTCCATCTTCTTCAGATTAAGTTTCATCTCACTTTGTAGGTTTTGATATGAAGTTAGCTTTGAGCGTTGTGAGCTGTTAATCATAGGGTCCATGGCTGGGGGAGCAGAACAGGAGCTGCAACAGAGCTCTCTCTGATCAGCAGCCTGAAAGACAGAGGTGTAGAGAAAGCTCAGAAGCAAAGCGTCAAATGAACTCCAAAACCTTGCTTCTTCACCTATCAAACAAAAGGGAAGACTCATGGTAGAAATAATCAAAGAACATCAAACTGTTATGCAGTCTACATACAGGGCTCATCATAATAGAAGCACTGCCTTTAATAGGACTGATGGCACCCAGAGGGAAAAGAAAAAAAAACTCTTATTATATTTGAAGCACAGAAGTTCTGATTAGGAAAAAAAAAAAAAAAAAATCTCTTCACTTTCCAGGCTTGCCACGCAGCAAGGAAAGCATGGCAACGGCTTCTTTGCAGCTGTGGAGGCAAAACAAATCTGACTAGCACTCTGGGGTTTGGCCAGTTTCTCCTTGACGGTCACTGACTGGTTTCCAAAAAAAACAGACAGGGTGAGAAGCCAGTGGAGAGGATCCTTTGTTATTCCTTCAAAAAAAAAAAAAAAAATCAAAATATAAAGACAACAGGAAAGAGGGGATAAGCTTTCTAACCTAACATATATAAGTAGTCTTGGACCAATTTGCACAATGTCCTGAATACAGGGAGTAGAAATATCCACACAGGCATAACGTTACAAAACTCTCTCATATGACACACCCAACTGTGGTAATGCAATTCCAGAAATTGTAAAAAGACAAGTATCAAACAGTAGTGGAGATATAACCTTGTCTGTGATCACACTATTCCAGGCTGCTGCCAGAATACTACCTATTTTCAATGCACACACTCCAAGAACAACTGGGGGCAAAGTACAAAGTGCTAGAAGCAAAAGAACTCAGTGTCTTCTGTTCCAACTGAAACTAGATTTTACATTTAAAATACTCATACATGGAAAAGATATCAGATAGTAGAGAATTTTTACTGCCTATGCTAGCACAGCCATATTCCAGAGCTAAAAGTTGGACATTAGACCAAAAAAAAGCCTTGAAGTAAGATGTGGTTTAGTTTCCTGACTGCAAGAATAATTAAACATTGGCAGAGCTTTCCAGAAGAGGTGACAGACACACCATGATCTAAGGCTAAGATAAGATCAATTTCTAAGAAAGACATTTTAATTTATGTTTCAGGAAAGCTCCACAGTCTGGACACGTGGGGAAATCACACTGGACAAGCACAGTAATCCATTTTGGCTTCGGACGTACAGATCTACAAAGTTTCAAAGACACATGGAGAGAAAGGAATACTTTTGCTACTCTCAGAAAGTTCGTAGCACTACGGTTCCAAAGGAGTGTAACAGTTAAATGATTTGATTGCAAGTCAGCTGTCTTGTTCAAAGCTCAGGAAATACTTTCTATCCGATGCAGAACTGAGGGATACTGTCTGGGGAACACACAAGATCCCTCTTCTCCAGGCATGCCAAACTATCCTAAAGAAAGGGCTCTCCCAACACAAAACTAACCTGGATGAAGGAGGGGTTTAATCTTTCTCTGTATTATATGTGCAGCTTGCCTGTTGGCATCAGCTGAACATTTCCCATACAACAAACACATGTGCAGGAGAGGAGTCTCCACCTTGGACATTTCAGTCCAACTCTTCAGCAGCAGCAAAGCTAAACTTCATACCAGAAAAAGGGTTCCTCTAACCCGAAACCTCACCTCTACAACTTGCAGTCCCTCTGTCAGCCCCTTGAAGTGTTTGCTGAGATTCTGCTACTGTTGTCCCCTTCACCTCTTTATTATCCTACAAAATCACAAAGTCATGGAATCTGCTCAGAAGTCCTTGCCTGACTCTAGCCATCCATAGCAAGAGGAAAGGGAAGCTCGACAGAAGTGAGGGTAAAATGCTGACAAGCACAGGGTCGGTTTCTGTTCCCTCACCCTGTCACATCTCTGAGCAAAGCACCACTGTGCAGCACCACTTGTTCCCTGGATGCCTTTAGAGCAGAGGATGCTGTTCAACGATGCTCAGTGTCCTCTATTTTTAATCTTTTGACCTTCAACCTCCATCCTCCTAGACCTGCCACAATACTTTAGCTTTCCTCATATCTGTTTATTTTCCCCCTGCTTTCAGAGGAAGGCAGGATTTAGATTTGTTAGGGTTAACAACGGGCTAACATCCACTCCTCATGGAAAAAAAAAAATATAAAAATAGCAATGACAGTCCCTACAGACAAGTAAAGGGAAGCATCACGCATTTGCCCCATTCTAATGTTTTTCTAGAAAGGAGTTAATTTCAGTTGTTTTCCTCTGGTGGATGGAGTCTGTCTACGTAATAATCTTCACTAGATCACTCCTCCTCTGCACGCTTTTTGCATCCATTACATCTCTAGGCCAAAAAAAAAAAAAAAAAAACATACATGCATTATCTTTTGCATGAAGATCCATCTCTTTTTAAGCCTGACTCCTAGCTTATACCAGGGAAAATAGTCAGCTGCTGTTTGCTGTCTTCCCTCTACATACTAACCATGGTCTTGTATACTTCCATCATAACCCCCTTAAGCCATATCTTCTAGACACCAGAGTCCTTTATGTGCGAACTTTGACCTTTGACTTCTACCCCAAGCAGAAAATGCTCATAAAAGCACCTCCGACAAATATTGGCTATGATCCACGCGAGATCTTTTACGACATCACAATGTCTCAAACTAATTATCCAAGCACAACATGGGAAATCTAATGCTTTTAACGTGCTTCTGGATGAGGGCGACTGTCATTCATAAGCAACAATAACTTTCACCTCACCTTTCCGTTCTTCTCCTTCGATGTAGTCAGCAAACACAGGATGATTACACTGGTACTTCATGTAAATCCAAGGGGCTGTGTTTGACAAAGATGCCTTCACTCATGGAAACTAAACTGTCACAGGATAAGAAGCACAATTCAACTACGAATTAATGATGGACTAACAGGAAATAAGAAGTTGGAACAATTGGCCCTTTTCCCAAAAAAAGAAGGATCACCAGTGAAGTCCCACAAGGATCTGTTTTGGGATCAACACATTCAACATTTTAAAGCAAAATCTGGCAAAGAAACTTAAAACTCATGTGAGGCAATGTGCTAACAATGCTTAAAGTTACTCAAGGTTGCAAAAGCGATGGCCAAAGATCTGAAGATCTTAATGATACTGTTTAAGTGGGCTGTAAAACAGCAGATAAGATTAAATGTAGATAAATGTGAAGTGATGCATAGTGTAAAAAAAAAAAAAATCCTAAATTTATATACACAATGACAAATTCTAAACTAGCTATTACCACTTTAAAAAGTGATTGTGGAGGCATAACAGAGCTCCAGGGACACGCCAACCCAACGCTTACATATCGTCAAGAGAAGGCAGGTAGAAGATTAAAGAATAAAACCTAACACGCTACGTAAGTTTACAGGGTATCATCGCCGAAATATGGTAGGCAGCCCTGGTGGTTGTTCCCCAACCCTGTTCCTCTGATCCCTGCACCACTGTCTCCAATCAGGAGCACACCTACAAAAGGTGCCAAGAAAACAGCAAGGACAATGAAAAGGACAGAGTCATTTCTCTAAAATGCCTCTTGAAAAATCACAAGCAAGGGACGATAAATAAAATTTATCAACCCGTAAGCAACACAGAGTAACATATATTCTCTTTTTCACTGCCTCTTCCAATACAAGAATTAACAAACAAGGCATGAAACAAGCAGGTAGAAAGCTTAAAAACAAACAAAAGGAAGTGTTTATTTTCCACACGAAATGTGTTTAAGGCTTACAACACTCAGCCACAGGATGTTGTGGATGCTACAAGCATACATGGCTTCAAATACTGATCAGACAAATTCATAGAAGAAAAAACCCACTGGGGGCACTAAAAACAAATATCACCTCTAGTTCCGGAAACCTGTGAGCCACAAATTACTGGAGGCTGGGAGAGGCATTTCCTCAATATACACTATACTCTTCTCCTAGCATCTGCTTCGGCAGCTCAGAGAGGCAGGATACTGGGCTAGAGGGATCTTTAACATGACCAAGTTCTGTCATTTTCATGTTCTTACATAACTCATAAAGAAGTGAAAACATCAATCGTACGTACATGTCAGAACTATAAGCGCAGCACATCAAAGGACCAGATTTCCAAAGGCTTAAAGGTCAGTACAGCGATTAACTACTGCGGTCACAGTCTGATAAGTACTTTTTCCAACATTAGAGTAGCTCCGTTTCCCCAACCACAAACTTGTGCAAATGTACAGCAAGCAAACTGTGAAATCTGAATTTAATTCAGAACGGTTCCCTGCAGCTGTGCACACTGTTGCAGGCTTGGAAATAACAGGGCTACTTAAATCAGAAGTGGCCCCAAAGGAAATATTTGTCAAGCTACAAGCTGCATCAGTGGAAACAGAGTATCACCCTGCCTTTTCCATCTCAGAAGGCCCTTTCCACCACATCCACACTACCAACTCCTGATGTTTGAAGAAATACTGAATTATCAACATTAAAGACAGAAATGCTGTGTAGACTTATTTGTCCTGTTTATTAAATTTGTCCAACATATCTATTTCTTTCCAGTTCCTTACCACATTTACAAGACTTCCACAACTTCAAACGGAAGATAAAAAAGGGAGAGGGGATGAGAGGTTCTCCTAAGAAGTCTGGGAGGCGTCTCACACAGGTTGAGTAGAGGCTTTCTTAACTTTAGCTGCAAAACTTCTCAAGGACTCCATCACATTGAATTCTTGCCCGCACATAAAGATCTGTTCCTACAAGTCACATCAGGTCTTAGAGCACTCAAGCTAAAAACAAGCTGCCAGCATCTCCCATTAAAAAGCCTTGTGCATCTCAAAAACGGGCATTTCTGAATTTGCAGCCTTTCCTGTTTTGCAATATTAATGTTGTTTCGGTGAAGCTTCCCGAGTGTTCAATACATTTTATGGTACCCGCTGTGTTCTATTCGCATGATTTGTAGAAAGCTTAGTGTGCAGCTACCAAAAATGGAAATAATTTCCTCTAATTCCTGTGTCAATATCATACACAATATATCAAAACAGTACAACAAACACCTTGCTACTGCATTTGATAGCTCTACAAGCCGCTATTTTAATAGTCAGTTGGGAAGAAATTAAGTCACCTCTTCTGCTTTTAGATTCTTTTTTTTTTCCTCTGAATAAGGATATTAGTGTTCTTTAATTGTTTCAGGAAGTGATAAGCATCAAAAGCAGCAGCACCTCTTCGCCACCTAGCTTAACATGGCACAAGGAATAAAATAAAAAGAGCTCTCCTCTTCCAGGGCCCAGTCTGAGAAATCAATATTCAAGAGATTCCCACTAGTCTAAGCCAAAATACAAGTCTCCTATAACTGAAGGAAATGTAATGCAGCTTTTCTAGAAAAACCTAAGAAATTATTACAAAAATAGAGTAAACCTGTGCATCTGCAACAAGATAAACTTAAGACACCTTATTGACCAGAAAAGTAGAAGAACCTAGTTTTTCACTTTGCCCCTAAAAGAGGTAAAACAAAGCACTGAATCACTGCATTCTGGGAGTCTTTATACTTGTGATGCTTTCTCATTCTCTTTAAAAAAAAAAAAAAAAAAAGCATTAGTTTCCATGTACGTTTTTAAACTGCCAAATCTCATCCCCCGTTTTTCTCTCTTGTAAAACTAGGAATGTCAAAACACATCGAAACAGAGTTTAAGATCTCTTGGGTCTCTCATCCCTGTAACCCGAAGCAGCAATCAGTAGATCCTTTTTTTGTGGGAGTCAAAGACATAAAAGCGGACACACTGAACTTAGGCAACTCTCACTCTTAACGAGCCTACGTGTTTTCAAATACTGCAAAGGTGTGCTTCCTAAATAAAATACTTCTTACGTTAAGAATTAAGACCTAAAAAAACGCTCGAAAATGCATCATAATTAACGTCACAACTGGAAGTGACCTACAGAAGGTTACTAGCAAGAAGTATTCCGCAATTCTTAACACCAGCAAGCACATAACACACGCTAGACTTCACTGCATCCTCTCTCGCTTCTCCATCGGCACGCAGGCAGGACTTCTGGCACCACGGCGACTGCCCCACCACTCACTCCAGGCCACGCCGTCAGACCACTGACACACCACCCCTCCGTTTCTGACCGCCGCATCTACCCTCTCCCTTTCTGGGGTCACCTGTCCGCGGACGCGCACGTAACGCGAAAGGATGCTTGGAGGATGCCACCCCCCCCCCGCGCCGACCCCTCCCGCCGGGCGCAGCACCTCGCCGCCCCCCGGCCACCCTCCCCGCGCTGGAGCCGGGCAGCCCCCGCCCGGGCCGGGCGCTCCGCTGCCCGCGACTGCGGCAGCCGCACCCGGGCGGGCGCGGAGGGCGGCGCCGCCGGGCGCCCCCGCCCGCCGCGGTGCCGCCACGCGGGGCGCGCGTCGCCATGCCAACGGCCGCCACCGGCCCGGCGGGGCCCCCCCGCCCCACGCCCCGGCTTTACCCTCTCCAGCGCCTCCCGGCAAGGCGCCCCCGTGGCCCTGGCGTCCTCCGGCTCCTTCCTGCCGCCGCCCCCCAGCAGCGTGGCTCTCCGCTCCGCCGCGCTGGCGGCCACCGCCCGCCCGGGCTCCCTCCGCGGCGGCGGCGGCGGCGCCGCCGCTTTGTCCCCCCGGGAGCGGCCCTTCCTCATCGCGGCGGCTTCTCCTCAGCGGCGGCTGCGGCACGACTCGGGCCTCCGCGGCGCGGAGCCGGCCATGGCCGGCGGGAGTCACGGAGAGCCGGAGCGGCGCCGCCGCCACCGCCGCCGCCACCACCTGCGCGCGGGGCGGAGGGACATGCCCGCCCGCCGCCGCCGCCGCTCCCGCCGCCCGCCTGTCAGGGAGCGCGAGCGCCGCGCCTGCTGCTGCGGCGCCCCCCCCCCCCCGACGGCGCGCGCGCCCGCCCTCTCGCCGGCCGCTGCCTATCGCGAGAGCACCGGCCTCGCGGCGGGGAAGAGGCGCGAGACTTGGAAGGAGGGGGCGGGGAAGGAGAGGAGCGCGCGAGACTCGTCACGAGGGGCGGGCGGGAGGTGCGAGGCGGGAAAGGGCGCGGGGTAGCCTGGGAAAGCGGTGGGTCCCGCTGAGCGGATGGAGGGGGTCGCTACTGCTGCTGCCGCCGCTGCAGTCCCGGGGCGGGTGGTCCGCAGGGCCCCGCACGCCGCCGGTGAGAACGCTCGGAAATGAGGAGTAAACCGGGGGGCACCGGCCGCACCGCCCCGGCAGCCGGGCTCCCACGGAGCTGTCCGGACAAGCGGTGCCTCCGGGCTGCGGAGGCTCCGCTTCCACGCTGGGAAAGGAGGAACAGGGCCGGCTCGCTGCGGTCGCGAAAGGAGGCTCAGGAGCGTCAGCTGAGGGTGCGCGATGCAGTGGTGTCTCCCAGGGGCGAGGGCAGCGTTTCTGCCCCCATCATCATCATCAGGTGTCCAGCTTCTGTGTCAAATTCGTGATTGCCCCTGAAAACGTAAGGTGAGCAGAGGACCTTTCCTGAGTGGGGTCACCAGCAGTAGGGAATATTTTGGAAAACGCCAAACTGCTTTGTTCCGAGAGGCCCACCAGCTCCTCCAGCGTGACACAGTGGGAAGTGAGCCGCAGCCCATCCCAGTGCTCAGGTGACTGGAGCATCTCTGGGCAGCTTCAAGCTGCTGAGCTGCAGGAGAACATTTACCAGCTGTGCTGTCAGGTGCTGTAGCCCACTTTATTACGGAGCATATTAGGATGTAGTTCACTATCTTCTTGGTGGAAGAGACAAACCGACAGAGATTTCATTACCTCAAGGAGTAATCAGAGCATATATCATCATTTGTGTTTCATCTCAGTAATTCACACCCTCTCGGCATTTTTCTCTTTGCAAATCATTTCCTGAGGGTGGAAGTTACCAGTTTCTGCATTCGTTTTTCACAAAAAGCAACTTCAAAGCTGTCTCTTCTTTTTTTCCACTATTACATAGTCAGGAACCTTGCTACTGCTGCAGAAAAAACAATCCTTTCTCCTTTTTTACTAGGCTGAAAAGGCTCATACATCTTCAACCAGAAGTCTGATTTTATAAATTTTTTATTTATTTTGTACAAACAAAGACAACAAAAATACATTTTCAAGTGATTTATTGATGTTGATGAGCAGGAGCGTTTTTAAATAGTTATTAAGAATATGTAAATTCTTGCTGAAAACCCTTTCAGGATGCTGGATTAGTCAGAGAGATCTTTTTCCATCATAATTGTATATGATAGAGATGGACAACCATGTGGAATTTCCCATCTGGGAATCTCGCCCTAACAAAATGTAAATAATGCAAATTTATGGAATCTTGGCATCCGTGATAATGTGAGTCTATTAGGATGGCAGGGTGCCTCGTCATAATTTGGCTGGATCTTTGCCCTGTTGCAACACAGATGCCAATTAGTTATTTGTTGGTTATGGCCTGTGGGCCACCTTGCACTGACTCACACCTGTTCACTTCGTGTGCCAAAAGAGAATTCATGAGTTCGGAAAGAAAAGTCACAATGAGGATTTGAATAACTCTACCTGCCTTTGAAACACGTGAAAAACAAATCTTCGGTTGTTAGTTTTAGGTAGAATTGCAAATAGTTGCCTTCTGGTTCAATATTTTACTCAAAACGGTTTAAAAACCTTTTTGATCATTCCAAATCCAAAAGCCGTTTGGGGGTTAACAGGACATTTTGCTTGTGAAAAGGTTGTGTTTGATTTGCCTCTGGTTTATTTTGTCCTCTGTTTAATCCCTGTTTTGTATTTTAGACTGAAGATGTCTTTACAATATTTTTGAAACAAAAGAACAGTGAGGTTTCAAGTTGAAGAAATGGAAAAATACTCGTCATTTTACTGATTCTCCTGTATTTTTTCCGTTTAAACTCGTCACTGAATATGACCTGAATCTGCAGACCAGTCTGAGTGACCTGATTTTTCTTTTCCGTATGAGCTAGTTTTCTGAGCTTTTTTTTTCCAACTTTAAATAAAAGTGACCGAATCATGAGAGGTGTGGCAGGGAAAAGGGGTACAGATGAATGAGGCAGAGCATGGTGCAGTGCCATGCCTGGGCTCAGTGTGTTTGTCTCCAGAAATACTCGGTCACATCCAAAACAGATAGAAGGGTAATTAATAAAGGCGTATAAAGGGGCTGATTCTCCTGTTATCCAGACTGACTAACGCGGAGCAGAAGCAGGGGACCACAGAGAGCCTGCATAGCCCACTTACTGATACTCAGTTAATCCTGTTTTTCTTTGCAGTTTCAGCCTTTCCCTGGCTTCCACCTTCCGTTTTCTGCATATAAAGAAGGTCTCAGCATGCCCTTCTGATTCAGAAGGTAGCTGGAGTGACGCTATCCGGGAAGAGTTCCCTTCCATTCTTCTCTAGCTGGTTTAAAGGGACTTTGCTAAGGCAGAACACAGAGTCCAGTCCAGCTTATTCCATAGTATTTTCTGAAATGACATAAATCCATCTGCAGCATTTTTGTGACTGCTGAGCACACAGCTACAGCAATAATTCCCAGAGCTGGAATAGAAATATACAGCTTGAGGCTGTGAGGTTAAAACCTCTTTATTCCAAACAGAATAGAAAATGCTAAATACTGGATGTTATTAGGATGCTGCTGAGCAAGAGAATTTCCTCTACAAAATGAAATACTTAGCTTGATCGTTTGAATTCCTGTTAAATTTGAACATTTAGCAAAACCAGTGCAGCACAAAATGCAGCTGGTCACCTAGTTTCTCTGTTTCCAAGGCAGAACCGCATCGCTAACGCTGCCAAACAAGTTATTGCTAAAGCTCATCATTTGTCATTCCGCTCACACTGAACACATAATCTTCGCTCTCGGTACTTCTGCTCTGTGTGAGACGGAGGAAATGGTTTTAGTTTTTCTGCATGTTAAGCTGTCACACGCCTTCTGCTAGTGACCCAGTTCTGATGGCACCCACAGAGAAGTGTTAGTCGTTACACTGGAATACTCATGTTTGGCAATGGGCAATACGCGGTCAGCCCGGACGACAGCATGGTACTTTAGGATGTTGTACTACGCCTGCATAGAATGTCAGTAATGACCAGTAATTACACAGGCTGCACATCATCTCCATGACTCCTGCCTATTTCCTTAACTTCACCCCTGTGACAGCATTCTTTTTTCGAGATTCACAAAAACAACCCCAGCATGATACAACTAAAGAATACCAGTTAGGAACAAAATAAAAAACAAGGGTAAGAAAGTAGCTACATGAGCTGCAGTGAGAGTGAGATTTGCTAGGAACAGCTTTGACTAAGACAAATCAATTACTCCTCACAGAATGATGCATCATTTTGTTCAGCAAAAAGCAAGACACCGATCGCAGCTCTGCCCGGCTCGCCAAGCAGTGCATGCTGCCTGCACAGCTGGGAACTGCAGCCACAGAGTGCAGCTCCCACCACCACCCTTAAGCTCCAGGGAAATGGTAAGAAATACAGGATTTTCCAAAAGAATGCAGGAGAATCAGTAAGTCTGGGACCTTGACACAATTGAGGCAAAATTTACTCACTATCTGAATCTAGTGAGGTCTGCTGCTTGAGAAGTTACGCATTAGACATTTGTGTAATTAATAAAAATACTCGTAGATACATGAGGACGTTTTAGAGGAAGGATATAAACACGTCTCAAGGCACAAGCTAATCATTGAATTAAGGATGATTAGAAAGACATTTCTTACAGGCAGGTTATTCCATAAAAGTATATTATACAGTATATTATTCCAGTGCATCTTCACTGGAAACTACTACTATTAGTCAGTCTTAGGGACAGAATAATGAATTAAACCAACTGACAGCTTGGTCCAGGATGGCAAGTACTAGATCTAGATATAAAAAATCCAGTCCTAACTGGATATGGTTTGGTTTCCAATTGTTATTTTCCTTCTCTATATACCATGAAAGACATACTTGCTTGCAGTGATGCAGTATGTCAAAGTGACAGCTTTGCACTGCTGTAACCCTTTTCTAGATATCATATTTACATCTGATAAGGAGATAGAAGATATAAATACGCAAATATACAAAAGAAGTTGAAAGTATGGCTTTTAGGGAGAGCTTAGTGCAACAGCTAAGCTAACAGCACTTCTTAGCAACGAAAGCTCATCAAAGACATTATAGCTTTAAAGAGACAGGAGGAGACCGGTGAATCTGCTGCTTTCACTGTCAGCCTGGACGGGATTGCACAGCAATTGCCACAGTTGAGCTGTCACCCCCAGGTGCTAACAAATTACATATGCATATAAATATGTATATTTGTCTGTATTTCTGAAAGGTCCAGAAAGGGACGCGCTTTAGGAATATCCTAACTGTTGTCACCCTTTCTTTGGGCACTCAAAGAAAGATGAGTTGTAAGGGTGGCTAGGGCAAAGATTACACACAGTTTTACTGCCACTTATAGAAATGCCTCCCAGATAGAGATGACAAATACAAGAAAGCAAACCATGGAAATCCAACAGGTGTATTCAGTGGAGACTGGCATCAGGACACTTAAAGAGACTGAACGTGTCTGTATTGAAAGAGAACAGACAGAAGGGGCATAGCTAAACTGATAAGGGAGTTGGAAGTGAAAACAGCTTTTGATTGACACAACAGAGAGGGGAGCCATTTGAGGGATGCAGAGAGAGAGGACAATATAAAGAAAGGTATTGGGAAAAAATACCTTTTCCATGAGTGCTGTGGTCGATTTTCTAACCACAGATTCATCTCAGGGCAATGAGTCAAGCTATCTAGAACTAATACGACATATATGGGAGTCACTCCTCAGAGATGTCTCCAGAGACACTCCATGGACCTCAACTGTGTCTTCCTTAAAATCCATCGCTGCTGTGACACAAACAGGAAAAGCTCAGCAATGATTAATCTGGTGGTTTCCAGTCGCTGCCTTTTAATATGTTGGCCAGTATGATTTCACTGTTACCTTGTGCTTGCATTATTTGTTTTCTTTATAGACCTGTCAGTTCTTAATGTTTCTTACAAGGTGTTCAACATAACAATTAAAAAACGCCAGAACACTAACACAATGAGGCTTAGAGGTTGGCAGTTCTGACTTAAAGTACTGCCAGTCCTACCCTCCCCTCTTTGTCTCTCTCATGGTGGTACACCACCCTTTTCCTCACAGCAACACAACCCTTCTACAGCTGTGCTATAAACTGAAATCTGCCATGGATTTGCCTGGAAACACTGGAGGCAGGGGGAAGTGCTCGATTTCTTTTTGCTGGATCAGTTCCCTCACCTGGTCAGGGGTACAACCCCACCTGGGTTGTGCCAGCACAATGGAGGGAAAGGGGCAGCACAGTATCAGGGCAGAAAAGGGGGCTGTGTGACACGGCCATCCCTTATCCAGTATCAGCACCAAATACTTTAAAACACTGCATCACGGCTTTATGCAGGGACACCTAGGCATTGCCTCTACACAAATAATAAATACCCATAATAAAAGTGTAAGTAAAAGAAAATAGTATTTATACTCCCCTAAGAAGAAATTCATCATTCATGAGTTATTGTAGAAATTTCAGTCAAACATTAACAGTCTAAATTAGAAACAAGATTGGAGTTGGTTAATTCTGGAGTGTAGGTCAAGCCGGACCCAGATTTTCTGTGTGACTTGCAAGAGCCCACATCACACCGCCCAGCCAGTAGCTATCCAAACCAAAGCCCGTTCTTTGTAGAAAAAATAACAGTAACTGTCCGTGGCTCAGGGAACCTCACAGTAACAGCCTAGCAGGATGTGAAGGGCAAATGAAAGACCAGGGCGAAGGAAGAGCATTCAGTTACGCTTTCAAGGGGTGCTTTCAAGTCGGTAATAAGCTAAAATAAGTAGGTTTTTGTCCCCTTTAATTTTGAAAAAGCTAACATGAGGCTTAAAATAAGATTTTTACAATGATAATTTTGTTGTTTGGGCTGTGATTGCTTTTTAAACCTACTATTCATTAAAATATCTGCTTTTTTTCTTCCCACTGACTCACTCTCTTGGTTACATAAAATTACGGGTGCTTTTGTCATTCCCGTGCCCGGTTGGAGAACTAGCTCAGCAACATTTGTGTACTCAAATAAAGCAAGTAAGCCTTACTTTGTGCCATGGTGTATTCCTTACACAGACAAAATAAAAGGAGAAATCCCAGCCCCACCAAAGTGAACAGAAACAAATCACACCTTAAATTCAGTCGCGTTAAGATTTGACCTCAGCTTTTTTTTTCCAGAGTCAGGAGTGCCAGACCGAGTCCATCAGGAGCATCTCTTTTGGCATTCAGCTTGACTTGTGACACGATACGTTCAGCAGAGAGACTTACGAACACAAACGCTCGGTTCTGAAGTCTAACGTAATGAAAGCAGAGAATATATGCTTAACTGAGCATCGAATAATGTGCCCTTGTTGGAACTTTAAATGCAGTTCTGCAAAGGAGCTTCAGGAATGACACTAAATTAGCCAAGAACCTGTGCTCCTAATTACATTTCTTGTTGTGGTTGAGGAGAAAAACACTTGCAACTTCTGAGCATGCAGGCTCACGCTGAGATATGAGGAACAAACAGATTAATTTCATTACCACACATTGCCATCTATAATAAAGCTATAACAGGCCAAGTGCTCTAATTTACATTCCTGAAGCTCTGTCTCCCTCTGGTCACACTGTTGTTACACTTTCAGGGTGCCAAGAAGGGAAATGGATCTGGCAATTGTCACTGGTTGGAAGTGCAGACAATTTTTCCCTTAACCATCTCGGCTTTGCAGAGTTACCAAGCACATAAAACCGCAAAAGCTTACTTCAGTCATTAAAGAGATCTGACTCACAAAAAAGGAATCGCTATGTTGAGTTAGGAGATGTCAGTTGACATAGTTACTAAACTGATTGCCAGAAGCTGGGAAGTTAGCAACAGTTTTTTCCTTAATCTTCTGCTAATGGCTCTTGCCAGAAGCAAGTTGCTCATGTAGATGGCTCTTGAGACCTAGTATAGCAGTGTTTGTGGTTTTGGAATAGATGCATGCTTTTACCTGCATCGTAGGCCACTATCAATTAGATCATCAGATGATAATGACAATAGTAATTTAATGTTGTGGTGACTGAATTGCTGTCTCTGGTGATATCTTAACATTGTGCATGCTTTAGCTCTTTCTCTTAACATCATGCATGCTTTAACTCCAGCTCTTGAAAAGATGATCAGTAGTTGCAGGGCACTGATATTAAAATTAAATGGCAGCAGGAGCCTTAAAAGCACAAGAAAATCGCTAAGAACTTGAAAATAAGTTCAATTTTAACAAATAAAGAGAAATGTCCCATTCAAGTATGGGAAGGGGTAAGAAACTCCCTTTAACGAATTTCTCAGTATAAGACATGGCACAAAATAACTAGTCAGAGAATACTTTAAGGAAAAAGAATCGAGATTCACTTCTCAGGTGACGAACATGTATAGCCGAGATCTCAAAAAGCTCCTTAGCCTGAGCCAGCTTACACGTATTGCGAGCCAAAGCCAAGTCTGAGAAATCACAAACATATGACAATTTTCCTTCCTGCTGCTAGACACTGCCTAATCTCCCAGCAAGTGGTCCCATTTGGCTCACGCTCAAAGCTGAGAGAGATCCCAGTTTCCTATAGCTTAATATAATTTGTGTGTCAATTCAGTGAACAGAGGCGTTACAAGAAACCTCCTGGCATCCTTGCACCTTTACAGGCGTGCATATATTTTGTGCAAACGGAGCAGTGAGGCAGACAGCACGTACTGTTTCTGTTCTTTTCACCAGGCTGGATGGCCCATTCCCTCGTCGCGATGCTGAAAGCGAGTGTTCGTGTTAGACAGTGGTCTTTATTTTGTATGAATGCGCAGATCCAGGTGCCAAGCAGTGCGCACAAATCCCTTACATGACAAACCAGCAAGGAGGTCCATTTATTTCGGCCAACACTACATCAGGCTACTTGAGGTGAAGGCGTGGGGTAATCAGCCGTTAGATTTACTTTGGTTTCTCCTGTAGTTACTTTATGCCTTTTTAAACTCGCCTTAATTAAATCCATTCTTTAAACTTGTCTTAATTAAATTCATTCTGGAACATAAAAATCGCTCAGTTTCCACTGATCTGGAAATGGCTTTTTTTAGGCCAGCAACACTTTTGCCTTGAGGCATTTACTAGAGCTAGGATAAGAATCAGTGCTTATAGTTCATAGAGATTGTTTTATTATCATGCTCAGTGAGTTTGCTCAATGAGATTCATACCACACTTCCACTGTTAGTTTTTTCAATAAAAAAATGTTTGTAAATAATGGCCCCAGAGTATTATCTGACAAACCAGTGTTCTGTTTTAAACACAAAAGCAACAGCTGCTACTTTCCTTGTGCATCTAAATAATTGCAAGGTAGTGAGCGGTACTTCTCTTTACAGATTTGATCTGTGAAATTAAGTGTAACTCTTTGTAATCACCATGTCTACCTCATGCAATGGTTTATGTTCAGATGCAGAATTCTCTTTGCAGAAAGCAGATCTCACAATGAAATCCCATCAGGAATCGCTATCAATGGTACAAGCAACAGTTTCTTGCAGTGCTTGTGACACTGGTTGGAGAGTCCATGTGAGGCAGGCAGAGCAACCAGAGGAAACAGCAGAAGGTTTTAAAGGCATCTTGTGAACAAAGAGCAAAGACCTGGGAATCGGGAGATGTGGATTGTCCTCCAGGGGCTGCAGTAAAGTTACTGTGTAAATGAAGGAAGCCACCATCTCTATAGTCAAAATTAAGCCAGTCAGGCTGAAATATGAAGCATTGTTTTTAATGTCTCTAATTCAGTGGAGTCCTAATCTGTGATAAAAGCCCCATGAAACCATTGTAGAAATGAATCTAATAATGAATAATAAAAGGAATCACTGAAAAATCAGACAGCGGGGTTAGTGGTACTTGGTGTATAGGAGAGCTGTTGTTTTTCTAATTCTTACCTGTGTTTGTACTTTCCTCTCTACTGTGTCCACCTTTGCAAGCAATAAAAGGGCATTATGTGCTGGTCATTGCATCTGCTTTTGAGATAAATCTATGTTAGCATTCCAAAAGGTCAAGGAACTCTTCCAGGGCAAACAAATTCTGGAACATTGATGCCAGATGGTGTGTATATAAACCGGAAAATAAGAAAAGCAATTTACTGTGTTCCTGTTCCAGGGACAAGTATCACCCAGAAGGACAGCAAAAGAGGTGAGAAACTACTGAGAAATTGGAGAGACAGTCTTCTTCTGTAACATGTTTTCTTTATATCTGAAAAGTCTAGGCAGATAGAGGAGCTGCAGTCTTCATTTGGGTAAAATGATTCCAAAAAGATAACAGGAATATTTAACAAAAGAATGAAGGGTTAAATTAATAACATGTATAAAGAATTATGCATTGATTTATGTAACAGGTTCTAGATTCATCTGTATAGCTCCCTAATATGTAGTCTGTGTTTAGAGAAATTTTAGTTCCACAGACAAAACACTTTTATCTTGCATTTTTGACCAAACTCTACGAAAGAGACAAAAAATAATGGATCAGATTCTTAAATATAACCTAGCATAGCCTCAGCAAAGGCAATTTATCAATGTAATTTATCCAGCTCAGGGGCTGAACTCTACTAGCTCCCTTGGAGCTGTATCAAGAGTGTAATTTCCAAGTGTGCAAAACAACTCTGCAAGTTTTGGAACTAATCAATCTTTTCTTCAAATCTAGTGAAGCAGAGAAATGTCCCTTGGAAGGTTCAAAGATAAATTCAGGTCGGTGTAACAAATTTTAAATCATTTTCTTAAATACTGAAAATTATAACATTTTCATAAATAGCCTTTATCACTCACCACCAAACCTCAAAAATATGTAGCGGAAGTATAAGTGTTCAGATAGAAGCAAAAGAAAGGAAGAATGTGCCTTAATATTTACGTGTGCATCTTTGCTGAGCATATTTTATTTGGTTATATATGTAACTCTTTTAAACAGTCCTTCCTTTTAATGACATGGCATCTCCTAGAAATAAAGGATGTAAATAAAGACTTCTCTCCATACAGGAAAAAGAACTGAACAGCAATGCTGAGGTTTGCCATCACCCTCTTTGCTGTCGTAACATCATGTACTTGCCAAAAATACGGATGTCTGGAAGGGGACACCCACAAACTGAAGCCAAGTCCTGAGCCAGATATGCAGGAATGCACACTGTACTCTGAATGTAAGAGGAGTTTAATTTCTGCTTAAGATAGCCTAGAAGTACCGCTTTGTACACACTAATTGTTCTGGCAGCTCCCTTAATTTCTCAAAAATACTTAAGATGCAGAATAAGTTGCATTTGAAAAGCTTCCTTCATTGGCATTTTCCTGCATGCAAATCAAAAGTAAGATTCTGGTTCTTAGCAAGTCAGCTGCAAAACTCTAATTGTCTTCATTTATTATGTTTAAAAAATTCTCATGCAGTTTACTTCTCTTGTAGCTCCATCTGCTTAAAAAAGCTTACAGCAGGGATGAATGTGGCTTATTGTGATTAAGTATAAAAAATAATTAATTGTAGCAGACACCAATTGGGAAAGTTTAAAATCAAAATTCTACAGTAAGCAAAGTATAGTATTTATAATATTTCTTCAACTCTTTTTTTATGTTTGGTAGCTTTCAACGTTAGTATGCCTCAGGACATAACACCTGGCACAACACTATTAAAATTCTTCAAACTCTTTGGGCACGCCTTGACGAAGCACAGTTGATGCCAGTCCACCTCACTTAACGTTTACTCTGCTACTTCCAAAACCAAAAACGTTAGAGCTTGAGTACATCTTCTAGTGAGCACTAAGAGACTTTATCATGTTACAGATCAAAACAGAGTTATCTTACATTTTGAATCTTCCAAATGCAGTATTAAAGGAAATCCTTATTGCAAGATCTCTGTTTCATTCCTAACAGCTTCCTGTTGCTATGCAAACTTCACAGAACAATTGGCTCATTCCCCAGTAATTAAAGTAAACAACAGCTACTGGAACAGATGTGGGCAGCTCAGTAAATCGTAAGTCAGCTTTGATGTTGTCTGTGTCCTGGTTCAATAGATCTGTGCTGTAGCAGCCACACAGCTCATGGTGACTCCCCCTGGAGCTACTGATGGACAGTCCCTAGGTTGCCCTAGAGATGATGCCACACAGTCTAGTTCCCATCACCTCTTTTCTATACCTGACCAACATCTGGCTCTTCTTCTTCTCCTCTCACAAAAGCCCATGAATGCCTAGGTGTACATTATTTGTGCAGAAGGATTCATGCCATTTTATCAAGAAAGGGTTATGTTTTTTCAAGTTTGCTTTCAGTATCAAACCAGATTGAGCAATGTAAAGAAGTCATAAACCCCGTAGGTGACAACCACACCGCACCTCTGTAGCTCTCCAAAGCAACAATCATATACCAGTGAGTATTGAGTGTGACCCCCAGTCAATACTGACGAGGCTTCTTTCTTTGTTTAGAAAGATCAAGTAGGTGATTAAATCTTGCAAACAAAATGCAAACAAAAACCTCTGAATATTTAGAATAAAAATGCTTGTAGTCCTGTGGGTTTTGTAACCATGAAGAATGTCTTCATAATTAAGATTTTTAGTACCCCGTTAGATGCTAGAGCTGTGAAACATGGCAAGTTATAGAAATAAAAGAATGAAAGTACAAAACAATTAAGCAAAAGCAGATGTGCAAAAGTAACAGCTATTGCCTGCCACTTCCAGAAGAGCAGCAACAACATGCGTTTTTAAGTAACTTCAGCTGGGCTGTGGGAAAATCTAAAGATTAGTGAAGCCACGAGGCTACAGCAAAGAAGTTATTTTGTGCAATAGTTTTAAACTATATTTTATTATTGCCTGGAATAGTTCTTGCCAGGAAAAGTCAAGGCCTCAAAAGTTTACGGAAAGCTTACACAAATAGGGCTGAAATATGCATGGAAACATTTGTGCACTCTTTAGCTGGCTATGGTAATGGCACGCTCAGAGCCTGCACACAATGCCAAGGGAATGAGTTTGGAACCCGGACATTAACAGGGCGAAAGGATGCGTTTCTGTGTTTTTGTCCTAATCTGTAGTTTTGCACCCACATCAAAGCAGGCCTAGAGAAGAAAACTGAGGCTATAGCCTTGGTGCTAAGAAACAGGCTTATTTGTGGCTTTTCTCACCCACCGCAGCTGTGAAGATTTCACAAAGAAAACTGAGTGCTTTTACCGGTGTTCTCCACATGCTGCTCGCTGGATCCATCCCAGTTACGTTGCTGGTATTCAGTCTGTTCCATTGTGCCAAAGCTTTTGTGATGACTGGTAGGTCCAACTTTTTATCAGAGTACTTTTATTTAGCTTTTATATGCCTGTGTTACTCAGGTGTCAAGGAGCACGAGTGGATGAAACAGAGATCTCCCAGTCAAATGGCAGTAAGATTTAATGGTGTTGTACCACCTTTTGGCTTTTTTCTTGTTTTTCCTGTTTGTTTCTTGTTTGCCATCTCTGCTTTTTCCTTTGCTAAGCTACTACTGCCAAAATAATAGACACAGGCTGAATGCAGGATGGAGTCACTAAACTCTGCCAGAGTTCAGTGACTCCGGGACAGCACCCTGATCTCGGTGAGGAGGCAGGGCAGTGGCAGCAGAACTGCCTGACACGGCGGAGGAGCTCTCACCACCTTGACAGGCACTAACCGCAGTGAGGGCCTGCCCACCCTTTGAAAAGTCCATGCCTGTGAGTTCACATTTATGCAGTTAGCATTTTAAATCTAAATACTTCGTCATGACATGATACATTTCTTTTATATGTGTACAATCCACTACGAAATCATGAAAGCAGCCACTTCCTGTACGTTTTCAATTAACTCATATAACGAATTAGCTTAAATCTTTAATTTTTCACCCTTGGCCTTTTCTCTTTCCTTCCATAATCCCTCTCTCTAAAATCACTTCTAAAAGCCTGAATCTCGGAGAAACTTGCAGCCAAATAATGCTAAAAATAGTAATAGCACTGAGCTTGCAGCATAATAGCATTTAATTTTGTTTCCCCAAATATAGCCTCAAGGAATCACATTATTTTCTGAGTGCAAGACACGTAGTGAAACAACCCAGCACCCATCTGTCCCTAGTCTTGGCTGGGAGCACTATATCCGGGTGAGGTACTGAGATTTTTTCAGTGGTCCATATCCAGTATATCTCTCTCTCTCCCTCCCTCTCCGTTATGAGATGTTGGATCTTAAATAATGTCATATAAATCTCAGTACTGTATTAATGTTGTGCCTAGTGACTACAGTAACTTGTCTGTGTGGTTAAATTGGTGTGAAGCATAGTACAAACAGTTCACACTATACTGTTACAACTGCTAGCATCCCTTGAAAGTAATGAACTGTGAATGTCTAAATCCCTTAGGCTGCTCTGAAAATGGCAGAAAATTGTTTTAATGCTCCTAAAAATGTTATAAAAGAGCTTTTCTTGGAAGCACAGAAAATACAGAACACACAGTAGCACATGGTCAGGTTCTCTTGCGCTGCTCTGCACAGTGCTTTCCCTAGAGGTTACACATCTTGAATATTATTGACATATGGACCCATTTTCACTCTCATCTTCTCTCCAAGGGCAAAGCCATGTAGGATTTGTCCTACAGACAATTAGGAGGGCTGATGTATTTCTTAGCTTCCCTAGAGTTTCCTATTTCTCTGTGCGGAAACTCCATGTGCCCAAGGAACAGATTTGTCATGAGCAGTCTTCCCCCCTAATTTTTTGGTAATCTGCTAAACTGAATCCAGATTAATGACCTCCTTGAAGATAAAAGACTGAGACCTTGAATTTGCCTCAGTGCTCAGAATCTCAAAGCTCAGAACCAAATATTACCAAAATTTGAAAGCATTTGGATATCAAAGCATTGGAGTTGCCAGCGAGCTTTAGAATACATCTGACAGGCAAAGTGTCATAAGATATTCATTCAAAAGAATACCAATATCTAAAACAAATATACCAAAAAGTAAGTAGCACACAAAGTCACCGCCAAACTGCTGTATCCAGTGAAAGTGTAAAGATGAAAGAAAACATACCCTATAAGCTTAGTTTGCATCTGTGAACTGGTTTAAGCCAGCCTTAGTATATATCAGATTTATATCAAAGCGTATATGGTGGTTTTTTTACATAGTAAACCCCTCAGTGTCCCCTGGGTTTTGCCAGAACCTCCAGGTAAACAGCATTTCTAACTTCTGTTGTTGGAAAGTACGGATGCGTGTGATTGAGAGCGGCTGCACAGGAAAAACTGACTGTTTTCCAGTACAGTGTCTCCGGGCAGAATGTAGGCTCTACTCTAAACAAATCCTGAACAATGATCTATTGCCCCTGTTGGCGTCATAGATGCCTGGCTTGAATCAAAAATGTAGTGATGACCCATTGCTGTGCATGCTAGTCTGTGTGCCTGCCCAATGCCAATGTCAAATCCGCTCCCTCACCCTGCTTAAGGCCTGAGGCGAGAAAAGAGCCTGGACAGAATTCCCACTCTTTCTTGGTGATTTAAAGCAACACTTTTTCATGTTCTATTCACCGGAGTCCCTCTCGCGTGCTGTAGCACTGCTAGTGATGTGACCTACTTTCTCCACAAGCCATGAGTGTGCCTGCTGCATACTGTATGTCTTTGTGGCCAGAAATGTGCAGAGGATTCTGAATGAGCAGTGACTTCATTTAAAAGAAATTCATCTGACTAGCTTGGGGCCTTCCTTTTCTTCCCATTGTCTTACGATTCCTTGCTCCCACTAGTCCTAAAACTAATGCTTTTGAAAGAGCCTGATGTACAAGCGATTTTCTGATCCACCTGTGAAATGGCCCTGTGCCCTTTAAAAGAGAAACAGCTAATTATAAAAAATGAGGGGAAAAAGCTTTGAAATAAAAATATCCTGCCCATTGTGCATAAGGAACTATTAAGTTTAGGAAGGATCTTTTTATATTTCTCATAGGTTTTAATTAATGTTTGTTTCTGGACAGCAGAAATCAGACTTTTCATAAGTCACAATTTTTCATAAATTTAACTTTATAATTACTTCCATTGAGATAAAGAAAAACTTGTAACAATAGTTATGCCTTGCTATCTGCTTATATATAAAAAAAAACAGAGAATCAAGCAATAATCATAATTAGGAAACATTTCATCTGACAATTCAATAGAAAAGAGTGAATAAAAATACACATACTTTAATAAATATATTTAATTCAAATTCCTGAGAAAATTAGACGCACAGCATGAATGCCCCCATTCAGTAAAACTCTGAAATACATATTCATAATTTGAAAAGTATAACTGAAGGTGACACGAATTTCAAAAGAAGCAGTTCTGCCCTCTCCTCAGCTCCAAGGAGAAGCTCATTGCTTCTCCTACCCTGTTCTCGCCCATGTGCCAGCAGTACTGTCTGAGAGGCTGTGAAACGACGCTGGTCTGGGAACCCATCAGGCTGAAAAACATTTAGCCAAAATGAAAGGAAACCAAAAAAGAAGACTGTGGGAAGGGCACAGCTGCTTTAAGTAGAAGTGCTAGTATTAGGCAGCTCATAGCAGATACTGGTCGACTTTGCTAGAAAGCAATGAATTTAAGTGCATGCATAAAGTAAAGGACGTGCCACATGGCTTGAAGAATCAAGGACTAATTGCTGAATCCGATGCTGGTATGTGGAGGGTTCATATATGGCCATTAACACCAAGTTTGCATTGATGTTCCTAACTGGTGTGCCTTCAAGCAGCCAAAGTGAGTAGCGCTAGAGAAACAGCCGGCACTGGGGAGTTATCCCTGTGTGTCTTTCTCAGTCGGAATACACGCAGCAGCTAACAAACAACAAACCAATTATTTTTATAGTCCCTAATTCCAAATCCAGTCATGGCACAAACTCCTAGGATCTGCCTATCAGTGTCACATTGTATTAGTTTATCAAATTACAGCCTGTATTTCTAGCAGAGCCCCTATATCTGACAGTAGATTAATTTGAGAATATGTGTCCCTTGCCCCAGACCTGTTTAGTTCGGGCCCTGGTTGCCCTCCATCTGCTACTGCTCTTTCTCACTCAAAAAGCCCAGAAACCTCTGTGAAGGTTCTGCAGATGTTCATGTCCTTACCTTTCTGCATGTGCAAATGCACTGCAATGTCTAGTTCTTGTAGTTCTGTGACCACATGAAAACCTCATATTTCATTTAAAATGTGCACCTGCAGCCCTCGTGATATCGAAGTACTTTTGGAAACATGACCCTGAAGATTAAAAATGGCAAACAGAAGACATATCCAAAGGCATTAATTATAAACACCATGCAGAACTACGCTAACTTTTTGAAAGCCATGCCTCATGATTTTGGCACTCTCAGTTACTGGTGTGAATGGTCCGCCTGAAGCCATTGAGACTAAATTTAAGTAGATGTTAACCGATTTGCAGAAAGTCATCTTTAAGAAAGGTAAGAGACAAAAAGTAGAACATGAAAAGAAGTGGAAGGAAGGAAATTATGTAGGATAATGTAAGTCATGAGATCTCCCATCGCACGGACTAGCCAGTTGCATACCATACTCGTTCCAGGCCTTTTATAGGCTTTTTTTTCACGTTATCACTTACAAGTTAAAAATAACTTCAAATTTAAAATTTTAGACCCTATATCCTACAAGACTCTTCTCCTTCCTCCTTCACTTGAAGTTTAACTTCTTTGAAAATGTCATTGTGAGGCTGACAGCCTATTAGTTTACATGATTTTTTTGTTTGTGGATTTTCCTTATTTCAGTGCATATTCCTCAGCAACCGCCCGCCCAGGAAATATCATTTTTCTTTTCCCACATTAATTCATAAATATAAACTTTCCCCACATCTCCCTCAAGTGACAGTTCACTTTTACATCAGCAAATATAACCAAGCAGAAAACACTGCATGAATAAGTGTTGCTCTCAGAACACAAGCCCTTTACTCAAGCCTGTGAGTCTAAAAGGTAGTGGGTGAACTGTTTAGTTTACGTTGAGATTTAGGACTTCCCGGCCAGCTCAGAGTTTATGTACACGTCAAGCTAAGATAATGTGCACGTTTCTTGAAGTTCTGTTGCTCAGCTGCACTGTGCAACCATACCACATTACAAGCATAGCCCATATCAACTCAAAAAAACTTTTGAGTTGAATCTGAGTCCACTGAAAAAAAGTGAAAGAAGTAACTGTGTCTTCCACACTAATCTCCATGAAGGTACGAAGCCTGCAAAGATGATTCTACATGTGTTCGTAACTGGCTGACAGACTGGGAATGGGATGAAAACGGAGAAAACCACTGTAAGAATAAATGCATTCCGTACAGTGAGGTAAGAAAGCCTGATCAACTGGAGCAGAAAAAATGGCATGAAGAGTTCTTTTTTTTCCCCCCCCCGAATATGCAAGTGTAAAATGCAACAGGTGAATTATTTTTACATCATCAGTTTCAACCCATACCAACCTCAGGCTTCTTAAGTATATAAACTTTAAAACATTTATATTTATGTAGATCACTTACTCTAAGTAGATATGCATTTAATTAATCGCTATTCATACCACTTGTGAAACAAAAGCAGAAGTTCCAGCAGCACTGATATTTTAACCACAGTGGGGTTTAGAAAGTAAAAGGTAAATGAACTTTGTTCATACAACACAGATACTGAGAGGCATATCGTAAGGTTCCTTACATAGTGTGGGGCTTTACACACCTCCATCTTTTCAAATTGGGATGTAAATTCCCAAATCACTGAGGAATTTTTAGGGTTTTCTTCCCTATTAGGCATCTTTGCCCATTTCTCTATTTTACCTTGTTGTGTTCAAGCCCTTCTCCATCCTCCCAATCCCTAAGTCCTGACGTTCTTCTAAACGTCTCCCTTTTATTCTCCATAGACCTATCATATCTCTGATGTGTGTTCTCCATTGTGTCTGCCAACGGCTAGGCAGAGCTAACTTCCTCCTCTATGACTCTGATGGTTAAAGAGCAGCACTGACAAGCTTTCTGAAAGCTCATCCCATCTTTCTGAGAAGGTTTAATGGTTGGGGTAACTACTTTTATGAACACAAGTGTATAAAATGAGAACTGGCAAGACTTAGAGGAGCAAGGTGGCCTGGAACCTGATCTACAGACCTTTCAAGAGTCAGGTAGGATTTTTTCTAGTGACTCAAGTAAGTTTAGCATCAGGGCAATATAATACAGCTCAAAACTGCTATACTTATTTGAATATTTTTAACAGTCGAACTTCACTGAGTCCATGAAAACTGTCCAAATTGCACAATTAAACAAAATGTGCATGTAGTGCTTAGGGAGTGGTAGCAAGGCTTGCAGAGATCCCAGATTCATTGTTTTGAATTCAGTTCAAGTGCATGTACTTCCAGAAGTCAGTTCAGCAACTGATACAAGTGGAAGTCACAGCCCAGTTAGTGCAGGATTGCAGTCTGCCTTGCAAAACTGACACTAATCAGCAGGCTTAGGACGGGGGCCAAAATAACAAATGGCCTGCAGAAACTTACAGCTTGGTTTCCCAGATGTGCTAAATCATCAGTAGTTCCAGATGAAGTGAAAAACGAAATGATAATCTCCACAATTAATCTCCAGTCTCTGTTCAAACTGTTCCTCGTCCACACATAGGAGTTTTTAACCTTGAATTCGCTTGCACTTATTTCATAAAGAAAATATACCATCTGCAGGGAAAAACATGCAGCAAATCCAGAGGTCTTATCACTTGAAGCCAGGCGCAGCTATTCCTAAACTAAATGGAACCACACCCTAAACTGCCCGTGTTTTCACCAAAAATAGGCTTGCATGGTAAGTAAAAATAAAGATGAAGTTTCTTCGGAGAAATTAAAAAAGCACATTCTCCACATGAAAATTACATGATATGCAAACACTAGACTCACTCAGTTTGGGCTCAACTCATGGAGAAGAAAGTTACTGTTACTCAAAAGCACAAAGGGTTCTCCAACATCAGAGCACTGCGGACAGATGCTTACTTTCTTTTGATGGTTGTAAGGACTGTTTGGAACAAATGCCGAATACGGAACAAATGCTGAATATTAAGAATGCACCATGGATCATAGCCAGTTTTAGCCTGGCTAAAATGAGGCACATTTTGTCATTGTTCTCCCAGCTGAGCGCTCTGCAAGCAATGTTAATGCATAGACTGGAACATTTTCCAAGAAGCTGAAGAATCAGAATCCTTTGCAGTAATTCAGGGATGTGTTTGGTAAATGGGCTGTGTGCACTATTTGCTTGCTGCAGCATTCTGGCTACGCTCTAATCTTTAAGCAGAGTTAGGGTGAAGCTCAAAATAAAATTACTAATTTAGCAAGTAGAATAGCATGAATATATGCTACAGAACCTGTGGGACATAAGAATAGGATGTAGCCATGTCTCTTGCATACAGACCTAAGAAAACCCGCATGACAGCTTTTAATACTTTATGGAAGGATTAGCTAAAAGCAAGTAGAAATCCAGGAACTGTACAGAATCTGGAAGAAAATGTCTAATGCTACTTAAAAGCACAGGAATAGTGGGAAAGAAACGGCTAAGATCTGCCTTCTCTGAGAACACAAGGAGAGAACTAGATGCAGCAACCTTTCAATTTCTGACCCTGCATTGCTCCCAGTGCACTAGTCAACCTCCACGCTCCTCCTCCAGCAACTGCAGCATCCATGGAGCGAGTCCTGGCTAGAGATGGCGTGAAATGAAAAGCTGTTTTATAGACTACAGAGTCTCTGGGGCTATTTGGAATGGATTCTGTATTATTCACAAAGGACAGATTTCTAAGGCAAAAGCAATGATTATGATTTCTTCTTTCTCATCTGCCTTCCCGCACAGTATAGATCAACATAGTTTTGCAGTGAGGAGACAGGGAGACATCTCATAAGAAGAACTTCTTGTGGAAAATGGGTGGAGCAGAAGCTGCAGGACTGCAGATGCCCAGTCCCACTTCCACACAATAGACTTAAATCTGTAATCATTCATTTTTTGCACATAGAGCAGCTTCCACGTGGAAATCGCCCAACCACAGACAGGGCACCTTCTCCAAGATTCACAGTGCCAGATCTTTATATGAGCTGGCGATGATGGTAAACCAGCACACCATCCAGAAATTACAGCACGAAGAGAAACACTGGAGGATTAAAGAATCGGTGTTAGGTGCAAGGACTACTTGTACTATTACAGATGAAACACAGCTCCCTTCAGAGAGATGCTGGTGGCATGATCAAGGTGAATCAGTCAGCAATGGAGCCCAGCAGTCCTGCTGCCCAGCCCACTGTTTTGGTCATTAACACTCCCACTCCTTACTTCCAAAGGCTTCTACTCCTGCCATCGCTCCCATCCCCAATCTCATTCTTAGCTTTGCTTCTGTGAGTACCTAAAGCTTCCTTTACAGAAACAGAAAAGATTGAACTTCAACTACAAACACATGGGAGAAACTCAGTCAAGATAAAGGGTATACCCTGCCTACTTTGTGGCTGGTCGTGATAACTCCTAAGCTAAAACTCTTTAGGCAAACTCAAGCAGGGCAGACAGAAGGTTGTCACAATGTGAACTTGGCAAACAAGAAACATCTTTGTTGTGTGGTTGTACAGATCCTATGACACACGCCTTACAAAATGATGTGGTACCAAGAACAGGACAGATTCACTTGAAGAGAGAGCAAGAAGCTGCAGTTCACAAATTCTTGGGCCAGAAAGGCCATTGTACCACTGGACACAGCACTTCGGAAGTTTCTTAATTATGTTCCTCCTCTTTGTCTGTGTCCTGCCTGATCACAATGTACATTGCAGCAGGCACAGTGAGACTGCACGGAGCTGTGATTTCACTGGGCTGTCTCGGGCCTGTAGATACAAAGATTTCCATATTCAAAGCACGCAGTCTGGCATTTTCAGCACTACTCAGATCCTGAGACATGTCAGAGCGCCCTGACATGCTGTAAGTTGGACGGGCTTTCACGCACGGCTTTGGGCTGTCAGCTCCAGGGTGGAAACAAAGAGCTGCCTCTTGATCACTTTGCACTTTGTGTAATCGCTTGCTCTCACAACAGGCATTTCTCTTTTGCCAGTGGTGGGACTGGATGACATTTTAAGATATCTCAAGTGATGAAGCACAGCAAGACAGCTGATGGCTGCAGACTGCTTTTTTTATAATCTAGTACCAATTTTTAAAAAGTGATAATTTTTTATCAGTTTGATACAAATTGATTTTAACTGAATTCTTTTAAAATGTAATTGATGCATTTCTTATTTGACACACAGATGTATGCAAATGGGACTGACATGTGCCAGAGTATGTGGGGGGAGTCATTTAAGGTGAGCGAATCCTCCTGCCTCTGCTTGCAAATGAACAAGAAAGACATGATGGCAATGAAGTATCTCCTCTCCGAAAGCTCAGAGGAAAGCTCCAGCATCAGCAGCAGTGAGGAGTATGCCTGCCAAAAGAAACTCCTGAAGTTTGAGAAACTGATGGGAGAGGAAGAGGAACAGACAAGATAAATGCTGGTGGATGTATGTCAGGACAAGAGAAATTGTCATGAAGGCCGGGCTCAGGGCATGATGCCAGCCTGCTTTATCCCTTACTTCCTAGAACATAATAAATCAATAGCTGGTTATATTAATCTTTCTCTGATGTTTTTGCATCCACATCACAAAACTCCCAGACAGGTTACCATAGGTGTAATCTTGTGACTTGAACTGAACAGCTAGAAGCCTGAAGGTAACATCTAGAGGTTGACTTTCAAAGATGAGAGGCACAGGCAGCTCTGGCTGATTTGAGGTGGAATAGTGAGAACTGGAGACCTCTGGAAGGCCGTGCCAGTAATGCACCAAATCTTCAACCCAAACCCCTCACTAGCACAGGCACACGGTACTCCTGTCATGAGTTCCTGTGTGCCAGGCTCTGCTTGGGTAAGGAAGAAATGCTGCAGGCAGAAATAGGTCAGTCAGCCTGGCTATTGACCACTGAAAATGTATTTATGTTGTATCTCAAAAAGATACTTGAACAACAGAGGATTGTGGTGTACTAGACAAATCCCCGGATCCATATATTGCCAGCATACAATATGCACGGTCGGTTGCACTGGGCTTTTACCTTAAACAACAGCAGTACCAAAGTCTCCTACAATATGAATTTGAAGCATAATTTTGAGTGCAGTTAATCCCACTGAATGATTCCAAACAGAATGATCTCTGACAAACGGAAGTGTCAGGGAGGACCTCAATTAGGTTTCCCCGTCAGTAATTCTGCTTCCCAACATCACTGTTACAGTCAAAGTAAAACCAAAATCTGCACCAGTCCCAGAGGGACTCGTCAGGTAAGGATGAATGAAATCCTGCTTTCACTTGTGCATCCACTCTCCTTCTGATATCACTGTAGAGAGGACAGGTCTGTGACATTCTGTACAGCCTGTCCTGTCACCTGGGAAACCATGAGAAGGGTTTAATTTGGGGGTCAGACTATCACTGTGAAAATCAGCATCACCTCAGTGCTTGCTGTGGATCTAGGCACCTTACAGCACTTAAGGATCTGGCTCACAGCTAAAACAATGACTTGGCACATCCTGTTAAACTAGGAGAATCTTAAAAACCCAGCACGCTTTCTCCACTGAGTTGTTTATTTGTTTGAATGGTTTCACACAGCTGCAATAGTAATGCTAGAACCATTAGGTCATGCTCTGCTTCCAACCAGCTTCTTGATATATTTAACAATGGACTAATTCCTACCAGCACTGGACTGGTTTTAGAATGACATTTTGCCACATCTGTATTTTGTGCTAAATCAATTTGCCAGTCCTACTGTTTAGAAAGAACGAGAATTTAGTCTTCCGTAAAGTTCTGACAGTCCTTTTTCCTCTATTTCACTAACTGTTCTGTCCTGTCCTTCTTTATTGCACCTGAATCAGAGCAGAAATTTTCCTGCTTTTTATTCTGATGTGCTCAGAATTCAAGAATTAATTGTCCCCTCTCACTGCCATATCATCATTTTTTCTATATCGCCATGGTCAAAGATTTCCTTCATGTTCTTTGTTAAGCGCAGAACAATTGTTTCTCCTTGTCTCTGCTCTTTTTCTTTCCATTCCACTTTATTCTCTTTGCTCTGGCTCTTGCAGCCACTTTCAACAAACAGTTCTTCCATGCCTAGTTTCAGGATGACCCATGGGACTGGTTATTGCACGCACTTGAGCAGCACTGGATCCTACAGCAGCTAAGGGACAAAGACCATTTAGCTCCTATTCATAACTTTCCCACTGACTCACGATGTACCCTAAGCAAACCATTTAACTCTTTTGTGACCTCAATAATTTTGCAGAGCTACCATATTTCCTCTCGGTCATCTCTTTTCTAAGCCAAAAAGTCAAGAACTGTTCAGTTGTCCCTAGCACAGAAATTGTCCCATACCTCTTGGTCATTCTCTCATTGATCCAGATATGTTTTATTCAAACACAAGTTATCATCCAGAAATACTTTCAGTCTTGATTTGAAACTCAAAATAATGCAGAATTGTCCAATGCATCTGATAATTTGTTTCCTCAGTGTTAAAGATTATCCCTAATTTAACATTCGTTGCTTCAGCTTTCAGCCACTGGTTTTTGATAAAGCCAGTTGTGTTAAAGAGTTCTTCAGTATTCAGCATTGCTTTTCTTCTCAGCAGCATACACTGAGAGAATAGCTTCTCAGCAATTAGCTCTATCTCAGCTCTATTTAGTTTACATGTATCAGTATAAGACACTCCCTCTGTCCTTAAGCCATACTTTCGGTTCTTCTCTGTGTTTTCTCCAGTCAGGAATAGCCTCCCTACATTCTACAAATCAAAGCTGTATTCTATGGCAGCATTATGGGTGACCTACAGAGAGAGCATCTCTACACACTTCTCGCCAATTGCACCACCCATGTCTACAAGAGCACCGTTCTGATTATTTGTATGCCTCCAGTGCCAATGTGTTATGATTCCTCAGTTTTTCTTGGCGTTACTCTTTTCCACTATACAGCTCCCTGGTCCCAGAGGTGTAAACTGTCATCTTAGTTCTTAGGCTTATTGCTTTGAACTTGGTTGTATCACAAAACCTTCATTTGAATAGACCAGCCTTCCTAAGCTACTATTTTCTCTATCTAGCTGCTTTGTACTCACAGTAACTTAGTTCTTAGACAATCTCTGTATCACTCAGAAATCCTATCAGTGGTGATTTTTCATTTACAAAAAGGCTAGGATAGCTCAGATAAAGCAAAATTAAAAATAACACAAATCACTGAAAAACAGACTGCATCAATACACCGTGAAGGTGATTCAGGGAAAAGAAGGATCCAAGTTACTGGTGGTTGCAGACATCCCCAGCTAATGCTGACCTGATTTAGTGAGTGCCTGCTATGCACCACAGCTCAAAAGCACATACCCCGCTTCTGGACCCACACTGGCCCACGAAACTGAAATGTCTCTGCATTTAGTGACACTAGACTCAACTAAGATCTTCAACAAAATGTCACAACGGTAGATCAAATGCTTTGTGGAATATGTTCCTACACTAATCTGTAGGAAACAGACTTAGAACCTGTATCAATAAATTAAATTGGATTTATCAACAAGACATGGCTGATAAAAATAAAAATTATTGCCAATTATTGACTTATTTACTACCTGGCTAAGTATCAGCTTTTGTACTGTGCTACCTGGGACTGGTGTCACGTTAACCATAACACAGCTAGCTGGGTCATCCTGCTTGCTCTGTCTATTTAACTTTCTTTCCTTAAACATTGGCACAATGAGTCTTCTGAAATTTCACCGAAACGCCAGGAGGTATTACAAATGAGAACTCTCTTTGACAGTTCTGCTAGAGCTCCTCAGTGTAGGTTATCTGAGCCTGCTGCTTTAAAATTATTAACGTCACATATGAGGATGAACCTCATCTTTAATTGCTTGCAGACTGAAAAGGATTTCATCATCCTTCTGTAGTACAAATACTTTATCCTGCATGTATTTCAATACTAAGCACTATTAACAAAACTCGCCCCTGTATCTTATGCCACTGCAAGGCTTTCTTTGTCAGGTGACTTGTTTTCACCTTCAGGTTAGTTGTGCCAGCCACAATTTCCTGTAGTACCTTCAGAGTCCTCACTCTGTTTTTATAGTTCATAATTATGAACTATATGGTCAAGGGGCTGGAAAATAAAACTTATGACAAGCGGCTGAGGGAGTTGGGGCTGTTTAGCCTGGAGAAGAGGAAGCTGAGGGGAGACCTGATTACAGCCTACAAATACTTGAGAAGGGATGGTGGGAAGGTGGGGGAAGGGCTCTTTACATTAGTGTTGGGTGATAGAACAAGAGGAAATGGGTATAAGCTTAGTCAGGGGAGATTCAGGTTGGATGTTAGGAAGCATTTCTTCTCTGAAAGGGTTGTCAGCCATTGGAATAGGCTGCCCAGGGAGGTGGTTGAGTCCCCATCCCTGGATGTGTTTAAGAATAGGGTGGATGATCTACTTAGGGATATGGTTGAATGGGGATTAGGGACGGTTGGACTCGATGATCTCTAAGGTCTTTTCCAACCTAGAAATCTATGAATCTATGAATTCCCCATGGGCATTGATTACACCATAGCTTTCTTTTTAAAAAATAATAAGCATCAGTAATGATGACATTTTCAATGTGTCCTGCGTTTTTCATGGCTTCACTCACAGCATTTTATAAACATTCATTAATTTTCAAAATATACCTGAGAGGAAAATAAGTAGTGAGACGCAAACTGAGCCAGTGGGAGACAGCCAGTAAGAGACTTATCTGATCATTGCAAGTGTTGCAGAACTAGAACTACCACGGATCAGTTCTGTTTCAGAGACTTATTTCACACTGCAAGCGGAGTTGTGCTTTGTAAGGTGATCCTTGGACAAAAGTTATTATACAAAACCTATAAAAGAGATTTTATGAGATAAAATATTGCAAAAACCTGAGCATCCAAAAAATAGAACAAGTTATTAAACAATGCATTTCCATGCACCTTGGAGGATAATGAAATTATAAAAATAGTAATTGTTAGATTATTTAAGACAAATAGTGTTGAAACAGGCTAACTTCCCTTGCTGAGAGACAACCAGCCTGCAGAAAAAGGGAAAGCCGTAGATGAGATATGGCTTTTTAATAGTTTTGACAACATTTGATGCAACATCCTGATAAGTAAACTGAGAAAACCAAAGTGCAAACGAATCACCATAACATGGGTGCACAACTGGTTAAAAAATATATTAAAATATTACTATGAGTATGTTGTCATCAATCTCAGACAGGTCTTCTCTTAGGAATCCCTGTTCTGATTCTACTCAACAGTTCCGTTGACTCGGACAACGAAGTAGAGATTTTGCAAGCACTTTGAAGGACAAGATTAGAATAAAAACAATCTTCCTAACCAGAGAACTAGTCCAAGCCCCCAGAGGTGAAATTCTGAAAAGGGAGATGAAAAATGCTTGCACTGAGGAAAGGTAAATCAAGGAAAAAATCAATCCCAGGAAATACACGTCAAGGGAACAGCAGAGTAGCCAAGGAGCTGCGATGCGTAGTAGCAACTTGTGCCGTTTACATGTGAAATGTTACACTGTGGAAGTTTTAATCTTTTAAGGCTTCAGTGTATGCGATGCCCTGGATGTCCTGACTCACAAAGCAAGTAAATGCAGGACGTGTAGACATCCTACTAACAGTCACTCACAGAGTTGGTGACATATCTCACATTCCACGGAGGCACTGCTTCTGGAATGGCTCCACTGAACACAGAGGCTGCGGAATGTGGTGGGCATCAGGCAGAGTTTAACTCTATCCATCTTCTCAATGAAATCAGCTCACGAGCTTGGTCAGTGCAAGTGCAATACCTTCTAGGAGAGCAAACATGCTCCTGGTATATATCTAATGACTATATAAAATAAGGAGAATAAAATTAGCTGAATTTATGCATGTTTTCTGTTTCTTTCCTTCCTTTTTACTGTTCAAAAGCTTTGCATAACTTGGCGTTATTTTAAAAAATGCCACATGCTCTAGACAGCTCATGGGTCTGTTGTGTGTTTGTTCTACTTTATTATTCCAGGGAACATGGTGATTTAGACAGAAGAGTTCAGTAAAGAGTCCAAAAAGCATTAGGATTTGGATTACAATTTGAAACATTGCCAAACTTTACTAATGGCAAGACAAAAGTCCTGCGGTGCCTGAAGACTGACAATTCTCAAGCACTCGTTTTTCCTTTTGGCAAAAAAAAGACCTGTACCTTTGATAAAGTCACCTTAGCAAGAATGCCTAATCCAGTGTGAAGCTGTAGGACAACTCTAGACAACAGTGAAAAAAAGAGCCAAGCTATGAAATCGATCATCATGTGAGGACAGTGAGGATCAGACCCCAACAATCTGGCAGCTTTCAACATCTCCAAGAAAAAGTTACAGCAATCTCCTACTACTGAGATTTAACTTCTCAGAGAAATGAGGGGGAAAACTCTCTCTGCTGCACAGTTTTGCTTCCCTTTAGCTACTAAAAGCGTATCTCTCCTGCCTCTGTTGTTATCACCAGCTGCTATCCGAGTCTTAGTATTCTTTTGGCCTCCTTCCTTGGAAATGCAGTGAGCTCTCTGTGGAGTTTGCCTTGGTTCCCCTCTCAGACAGCTGTGATTAATTCAGTGTTCAAGCTCTTGAGTTAATTCTCTCATTAGATCACTTTCCTTCTTCATGGGATGATTATTCCCACAGGAGAAATCTGAAAGACTAAAACAACATTGTGCTAGGATCTGACACGCTGCATCCAGGATGTTTACTTTAAATCAAATTGCCTGGAATTGCTCCAGATCTACGGCTTAAACACAAGAATCTTCTAACTGGTGGGGAACTGTAGCTACACATGTTGCACAACATTCTCAGTTTCACTGGAATTCCTCTAAACTTCCTGCTAGGTAAGTGTACCCAGAACACGAACCTCTCCACACAAGCAGGTCAGATGGCAGAATCCTTTCATTGCTAAGGCATGCTTTAAGACTGAAAAAGGTTTTTTTTTCCTTTTTTTATTACTTTTTATCATACATCAATCACCTTTCTACCCAACGCTATTACGAATGTGAAGCCTAGAGCACACAGCAGTAAAATATTGCCAGTGCTCCTGAAATCACAAGCCATTATCTGTGCATTACTCACTGGGAATGTCACATTCCCTCTGGAGCCTCTTGCAGCTCAGACGTGCTCCCCACTTTTGTTCCCTGCCAAATGGGTGCCCGGGTTATGGCTGGTCATTAGAGGGCATCACCCTGCTCAGCTGGACTCCAACACAGCCTGCTTCTCTGTACCTTTGGTGCAATGTGGGTACTCGGTAAAGTTTCTCAATATCCAGTTCAGGAATGCTAAACCCATCCGGACTGACAGCTCTGATATCACACAGTTACCTTAATGTCACCTTTACCTGAAGCCATATCACAGTGAAAGTAATAAAAATACTTAATTACAAATTCTAAAATAGACAAAAGAGTTCACAAAGGCTTCTAAAGACAAAAAGAAAAAAGAGACGAGAAGAGACGAGACGAGACGAGATGAGAAGAGAAGAGAAGAGAAGAGAAGAGAAGAGAAGAGAAGAGAAGAGAAGAGAAGAGGAGAGAAGAATCGTTCAGCATGGCACTTCAATGAGCTTTACAGTTTCCCTAGCCATTAGCAATTCAGCTGAGAAGCAGACAGAGCCATCACCACCTTGCTGTTAAGTTTTCACACAGCCCCGGTGTTCTGGGGCTGCCTGTGCAGAAAGACTAGCTTTGGGGACCCCTCTTGCTCTCCATCTTTGGGTCAATTCCAGTTGAGATCTCTAGGCTACACACACACACACATAATCATCAAGATTCATCAACCCTCGTAGGAATGAAGGTAATAGCTCTTGTGCCTGGCCCAAACCTGCCGAGAGAGTGTTCTCATGCCTGGCTTAAGTTTGGAAAACGCGTTATCTCACTGTGAAGCACAATGCCTTTACCCACTGAGATGGGAAACATTCAGACCCTGAAGGGAAGCCTCTCCATCCACTAAAGCTTATGTATCACATAAAAACGTAAGTTGACAACAGGTTTATGCAGGTACCTAGTTAGAATATAGTGCCTGCAGCTCATTAGAGGCTTTTGACTAAGTAGACAACATGATAACCATTCCCGTTGGGGTGATAATGGGTTAACCACCATTGTCTTTGAGAAATACCTTGGAAGTACTCAGGGAGCCTCTTCTCTCCTCCATGCTGCATGAGCGCTCCAGCAGGCTCTCTCATCTAACCCCTACTAGAGCCTGCAGACTCATGATGCAGCATGTAACAGCACTGCTCCACTAAACTGTGCATCAACAGAGACTGCTGATCTGCATCATTGCCTTGGGCACGCAGTGGCATGCAGGGTAAATGGGACACCTTGGCAAACAGCAGTCTTAACAGAGAGAAGGTGTCTTTGAGGTAAAAGAGATGTAGCTTAGTGCACTACAGGTACTTCTAGTCCTCATAAACTCTTGGTGGCTCTGTACTTGTGCAATTTAAGCTTCTCTGGAAGAAGTTTGTCTTCAAGGCCTTATGAAAGTTAGGGAAGTAGAGCAAAAATGGTGGTATCTTAACAGGATTTTGTGACCTGGACACCAAAACACAAAGTAATCTGCTTTCCATTTCGGGGAGGCTGTCCAACACCTCTCACCTGATAGGTCATGTGCACTAAAATACAAGTAGTAACTACAGCGGGCAATTAGTAACTAAAACAGCAACTGACTGTACCACTGAAAGATTTCAGCAGATGCCTTAGCACAGAGGACAAAGCGCAGAGAAGCACTGGAGTTTGGAACAGGAAGTGAAGACTTCATATCCACTGAAACTGGAAAAGGAATTTGACCTGCCACATTCTTGTTGATTTTCATGGAAAGTGGCTCCCTATCACAAAACATCCCGCGAGGTTTGTCATACCTACAAATAGTCAAGGTCTGAGTTTCACGTCTCCTCTGCAAGAGAGAAATTTGGCAGCCCAGCATGGTAAGGATACTGCTTGAATTTTAAGTCAAAATGATCCCCAAAGCTATAACAGACAGGCTTCTGACTAGAGGCAGAAAGGTAAAACTGCACTTCAAATCAATTCGTTTTCTTTCAGGGCTTTTTGAGACTAAAAGTCCTCCATCTTTATGGAGTTCAGGGAAAAAAAAAAAAAAGACGACTAGATTAGATCTAAGAAAAACCTTAGATCTAATGAAGATCTTTCTGTAACAGAGAACTACAACACCCACACATGCAACACCTTTTAGCCACCCATTTTTGTTGCATGTTCAAAGGTATCATCCTGTAGTAACAGTACCATCTGCAGGATTTGAGAGAGGGAGCACAGACACCTTACTCGGCTCAGCAGAACATCTTCCAGGCATCTGGAAAGGTTTTCCTGAGAAGCCTTCAGCCAGGGAAATCTGAGAGGCTGTGTGGCTCTGTGGTATAACACAGGTTGGACTGCAATGCTTCATAGTGCTCTGGCACGCCACAGGGGTTTTTCAGGAGAAAGCCTGAATAGCTTGTTTGTGAGATTCTTCTCATTGAGGGATTTTGGTACTGTGACAGCAGCAGTTCTGTGCAGGCATGAGCAGTGGGGCACATTGAGGAGCAGAGGGCATGCCTTTTTCGTCCCCCGTCCTATATGTCAGTCAGCACTCAGCTGGCTTACCGGCAAATACCATGTTAGGAACCTATTAAATTAAAATTGAAGACATTTTTAATTCCTTCACTGCAATGACTTGTCATTCTTGGTGTCGGTTAATCAAAAGGCTCCTCATTACGCAGTGCGATTTCACACTGTCGAATGTACTTTCAGACTTATTCCTGAAAGAAAATCTACGGCTTGTTTTGGGAGATGCATAATAGTATACAGGAGCATTAGCTCCACCTTGTACAGCTTCTATGCGATTACAGAAGAAACATGCTGAAGCAGTGCCCTCTTCTGGAAGTAGAACCATTCAACCACGTTAATACAGCGCAGGCCTTCGGGGCAAAATGAGCAGTCTCAGCAACGCTATTTTCTGTCTGTAAATTTGGCACTATGGCGTGAAATCCTAGCACTGGCCAAGTGTCTAACAGCTGACATCAGCGAGCGACCGAGCCACTGGCATTTAGGAGAATTCTAAGCCTTTTACTCACAGGCCACTTCCGATGAATAAAATGTCAGTGCGAGAAGGGTCTGGTTTCTTTTACTGATGCCTCAATGAAAGAAAAATCTCAATGCGTTTAGTAGTCTAGCTTAAAATTTATACCAAGTTATATCAGCATGCATCCATCTGTGTGTGCTTGCAGAAACCTTATTTTTCTATCTGGATCTGCATTTTCTATGGGTATTTTTTTTAAGACGGGCTTGAAAGGTAGTTTTACCACTCTACAGTCAAGAATGAAATGCTGATGAATGGAGAAACCAACAGTCCCCAGAGAGTATTATGATTCAGATTCCTTCTAGAAGTACATTTAGAAGTTATTACAACAAAACGCAGAGTCATGAGAAAAGCCTGAGGGGCCACGACCATTGTAACTGTAAGCAGACATGTTTTTCTTTCCTAGTCTCACAGTAAATAGATATGGAAGCGTTCCAAGAGGCACTCTGATTGCTTTTTGCTTTGGCTGCACATCATGTTGCTGGAACAGCTGTGAAAAACTCAGGAGGGATGCTTTTCTCTCAGAATCAGTGCCAGCTCTGCCAGACTCAGTGACTATGGGCGTGTGACTCGGTACCCATCCCTCAGTCAGTGCTCAGGCATGCAGTGACTCAGTGAGTTACACAAAGACGGAGGCATGCTCTGCCTCAGGATCAGTGGCTGACCCCAGTGGCTCGCATGGTACCGCCACAGGGCGCTGTGATGAAACATCCACGCTGGAATGAAGAGGAAGGCCCAAACATGGCATGACACTATAGACAAAGGCGGCGCCTGGGCTGGCTCTGCCTCGGGTCAGTGATGGCTCTGATGCCACAGTGCTGAGCTAAGGACAGGCAGCTGCCCTCGCCTCCCATCTCTGGGGTTCCTCTAGGCAGGTGGTAGCTGTGAGTTCTCCCCAACACTGCCACGTTTCTCTCTCACGATCACAGACTGAGGTGGCCAGGAATCCAGTTTGCATGCCTGAGGCGAGTATGACTGAGGGGCAGAGATTGTGAAGGCAGTGCCCAAGGTGACGTTTGTCATTCACCGGTTACCTCGGCAGCAGGCTCAGCGAGCACGGTGGACCAGCTTTAACCACTGACGAGAAAGCTCCTCACAGAGCAGGCAGAGCGCTCCTGGTGCGGTGACCAGAGGTGCCCGTCGGGGTGAGCAGGCTCCACAGGGCCCAGCGACCGGCCGAGAACACAAGGGGTCAGACAGACACACCACAACCAGGACAGGTTCGCTTCCTACTCCCTCTGAGGAACAAGAGTACCGAGCACAGGGGACACCTCAGCAGCCCCCGTTTTACGAAGCCCGCCAAGGCCAAACGCAGCCGCCTCAGCAGGCTCAGCGCGCCCCGCCGCCACGACCCGCCCGAAACGCGCCCCCTCCGCGCATGCGCCGAAGGCAGGCAGCGCCCCGCGCGAGCCGGTGCGCATGCGCAAGCGCCGCGCCTCCCGGCGGCGGGGGATGGGGCGGGGTCAGGTGGCGCCGGCTCGGGGCAGCCATGGCGTGCGCGGCGGCCGCCAAGGGCAGCGGCAGCTCCTTCTCCGACCGGCACGCCCGCCTGCTCTTGGCCCAGATCAACCGGCTGCGGGCCGCGCAGAGCTTCTGTGACGTGCGGCTGGAGGTGGGCCCGGAGGAGTTCGCCGTGCACCGCCTGGTGCTGGCGGCCAGTAGCCCCTACTTCGCGGCGCTCTTCGCGGGCGGCATGAAGGAGTCCGGCCGGGATGTGGTGCGGATCGCGGGCGTCGAGGCGGGCACTTTTCACACGCTGCTCGACTTCATCTACACAGGTGAGGGCTGGCGGGGGGGCGGCGGGGCGGCGGCTGCCCGCCCGCCGGGCGCAGCCTCGAGCGGGGCCCCGCTGTCGTGTGCGTGCCCGCAGGGGTGGTGAGCATCGGGGAGCACAACGTGCAGGAGCTGATCGTCGCCGCCGACATGCTGCAGCTCACCGAGGTGGTGGAGCTCTGCTGCGAGTTCCTGAAGGGACAGGTCGACCCGCTGAACTGCATCGGCCTCTTCCAGTTCTCCGAGCAGATCGCCTGTCACGACTTGATGGAGTTCACCGAGAGCTACATCCACGCGCACTTCCTGGAGGTGCAGAGCGGCGAGGAGTTCCTGGCGCTGACGAAAGAGCAGCTGATTAAGATCTTGCGAAGCGAGGACCTAAGCATCGAGGACGAGTACCAGGTTTTCACAGCGGCAATGCAATGGATTTTGAAGGATGTGGGAAAAAGAAAGAAATACGTTGTAGAAGTACTGGAGCCTGTTCGATTCCCTCTGCTGCCAGCACAAAGGCTACTAAAATACATAGAAAGTAAGTGAAAGAAGGGAAGAAGCAATATCGGATGTTTGGACTTGAGCAGACCATGTGTCGTTCAGAGTTACCGCATTTTGATGGACTGTTTTAAATTAATAGCATGATGATTGAAAACATTTACTCTATCCGAACAAATTCTACTTTTTAACAAATGAGCAATGCTTGCTTTAAAAATGTGGTTCTGAAAAAGTCTTATAAAAGTGGGAAATCTTGATTTGTCTGCTGTTTTAGGAGAAGCTAGTAACTTTTCTACAGCTGAGTTGCTGTCTGTAACTTTTCACTGTCTTTTTTTGTTCTGCTTATTTCCTTAAGGTATTCCAGATTTCAGCCTTCGGGTGGCCCTGCAAACTCTGTTGAAAGAATATTGTGAAGTCTGTAAATCTCCCAAAGAGAACAAGGTCAGCAGTTTTCTGCAAGCTTCTAAAGGTCGTCCCCGGAGGAAAGCCAGGAAGTACCTTTATGCAATAGGTTAGAATGTGGCTGTCTGAACCTTGTAAAACAAATTATGAAATAGTATCTCATATTATAGTACTGAGGGAGATACTGAATTGTTTTTTTTTAAATCAAAAGATATAAAAATAGCAAAATATTTTATCTGGCTGACTTACCATGTTAGCTGCTTTCTGCTTAGAATTGCACAGAGGAGCAGCGTTCACGTTTCATGTCATTATGACGTGGCTTTCAAGACCTAGATTTGCCTTTTAGCAGTTATTTGCCTTGGGTGGAAATCTGCAGATCAGCAGAGGATTTGCCCATGGTTCGCTGCTGGAATGGCGTGTGCAAATTCACTGCACTCCTTGTTCTTCTGAAGGCTGACGTTTTCTCTGTCCAGAACATTCTGGTTCATGTGACGGGTTACTTGAAATTGCAAGTTTTCGGCAAAGCTGCAGCTTTGTATTGGAAAGGAGTGCTTTTGTTTCATGCTGTGGGAAGTAACACCGACTTAAGATAGCAAAGACTGTTGGCCGGTCTTCGTGTCTTACTAAGAACAGGAATGGTAATATTTGTAGCGTTGTGGTGACGTGGTGAGCTCAGGCATAAGTTACATGACCCTCGAGGTGACTGTTCTTTCTTGTGTGCTGGAGAAACACTGCTAGTTGGAAAAGTCCAATTCCTACTAAAAGTGGCTTATGGCTGTTACTGTAATTTATTTGATGGCTTAGATATGTATCCCTTGCATGGGGATGAGCAGGAAGCTCTTACTCAGTCATGATCTTTCCGCTTACTTTCTAGGTGGGTACACCCGACTGCAAGGAGGGCGCTGGAGTGACAGTAGAGCCCTCAGCTGTGTGGAGCGATTTGACACCTTCAGCCACTACTGGACCACAGTGTCCTCTCTCCACCAGGCCCGGAGTGGGCTGGGTGTGGCTGTGGTGGGAGGAATGGTCTATGCTATTGGAGGTAACAGCTCAAATATGCTTTCTTTGTTACATGGGTACTAGACAACTCATGGATGGAGATTTTTTAACTACCTGTAAGTGGTTCTGAGGAACCCAGCAGTAGCTAATACAAGCTTTAGATATAATAATTTGGGTTCTTTGGCTCTCTACTCTCATTGCTTTCTGAATGCCTGTTTGAGCTCCTCTGTTGGCCATTTTTTACTAAACTGCTCTCCCCTCATGGTACAGCAACTCACAAGTAAGCATATGGACATGTGCAGATATACTAAGAGATGTTGGATATTCTGTGGACTTTGTGTACCATCACTACTAGCATTTCTTTTTGCACTTGTAGTCTAGCAGAAGCCCACAGCATAAAAGGCAGTAGTACAGTACAGACCACTTGTGGTCTGCCTACCTGGAAAGGCTTGTTACGTGTGTTTGCACAAGGATGTGATGAGTAGCTCTACCAGCCCATTAAAGAATGCATATATATACACTGTTTTTGTCACCACAGAATGCATTCTCTGGTCTTGAAAACCCTGTCAGTTGTGCTGTGGAGTAAAAAGTGTGTAGCACTGCAGTTGTTCATGCCTCTGGTGTTTTCAGTACTGTTTCAGGGAACCGTTGATCAAAGGGGTTCCTGGTGATGATTCAGTTCTGGGTGTAAACAATGCTTTTGCTACTTTGGCCATTCGGCTAGCTGAAAGGAAGATCTTGTATTCAAATGTTGTCTGTCCTAGAAGGAGTTGGAGAATGCTTCTATATCTGCAGAGCAAAACATTGCTTTTCCCCTGTCTCTCTTCTTGCTTTTACTATGCAGGTGAGAAGGACTCAATGATTTTTGACTGTACTGAATGTTATGATCCTGTTACTAAGCAGTGGACCACTGTGGCTTCCATGAACCATCCTCGTTGTGGACTGGGCGTGTGCACATGCTATGGTGCTATCTATGCCTTGGGTAAGTTAATTTTAAAGGTATTTATTCATGGAACTGGTAAATGGATTTGATCTTAAATATTACATCATGGTGTTGCAAATTTGCAAACATAAGTTTTGAAAAACAACTGCTTACATGAGCATTAACATACCAAATCTTTGTGGATTGGTTATTGTTCAGTTATAAATTATTTTCATTGTAGATTGCATGCTGGTTTCAGATATAGTCTATCCTGGAAGAGTGCACTGTATGTCTAAAAATACAGCTAACACACAGCTTCGTGCCATTAAATTCTTTCCTGTGTGCTGTCGTTTGCAGGAGGTTGCATTGGAGCAGAGATTGGCAACACAATTGAAAGATTTGATCCTGAAGAAAACAGTTGGGACGTGGTGGGAAGCATGCCTATGCCCCGTTACTGCTTTGGGTGTTGTGAAGTGCAAGGTGAATAGTGTTGAGTTTGTTGCAAGAGCCATTGGCTTTTGAAGTTTTATGTTTCAGTCATGAATTTTTACCTTTGGCTTGTACTGTTCTGTCAGTTGCACAAGCTTGTGCCTCCCTTACTTGTCCTTCTAGTACCATATTTTTAATTCTACAGAACTCAAAGACTATAAAGTTCTCTCTGTCTTCTGCCTCTAATCTCATGAAAACACTTTTTACGTGGCTGCCAGAATGGTTATCCAGCTGATATTTACCAGTTGATTGACCTTCATGGCATTGCTTTCCCGTATTTGGGTTTGTGTGTGTCTTTGTGACTATCTGAAGAGTTGCTACAGGTTATTTTAAGACTTGTCTAAAGACTTGGATCTATAAATGTGCTTATTAAGCATTTGATCCAGGCCTGGTCAGCAGTTGCAGCCTTCTGAATTCAGTCCCCTGCACTTAATTAATTAGTGCTTTCATCAGAGCTTCTAGTGCTTGAGCCTCAGTTGAAAGCTTTATGTATGCTACTAATGTATGCTACTACTGGACAAGTGGAGGACTTTTATCTGGCGTTCTTAACCATCTTAATGTTAAGCTGAAACTTGTGTAGTGACAAACATTTCCTGTCTTTCAAACGTTTGTATTATGAAATCTAATAGAGGAAAAACACTTTCTACAGGTTTGATTTATGTTGTTGGTGGTATCAGCCATGAAGGAGTAGAGCTACGTTCTGTTGAAGTCTATGACCCAATATCTAAACGTTGGTCTGAGCTTGCTCCAATGGGCACCCGAAGAGCATATCTTGGTGTAGCTGTTCTCAACGAGTGTATCTATGCTGTGGGAGGCTGGAACGAATCTCAGGATGCGCTTGCTACTGTAGAAAGATACTCCTTTGAAGAGGTATGATAGAGTCCCTTTCTTTCATAAATGTAGATTGCATCAACTTTGTGTAAGATGCTCTAGAGGTAGCCTGTTTCCTTTCTTTAAAAAAAAAAAAGTTGGGAATTCCATTTCCTTTTCACTACTGGCTGGTAATCTGAGTGAAACAAAGCTTCAGTGACCTCAGGGTCTGTCTGTTCTAACCGGTCTGTAGAATCTTGCTACTTGACTTAGTGGAGAGTTTACAAAGACTGTATGCATCCTTTTGGGCAACCGAAAGCTAACCAGTACTGATGATGCATTGATAGACTGTAGTTCGGTAAATACTTGTTAGGGTTGAGGTAGGGGGATAGATTTCCCCTCTACAATAGAATTATCAATAATCTGACTAGAGAGAAAAAACTCCCTGAAAAAGTAAGAGTTGCTCTTTGTTGTAAAAGTTGAGGATCTTTCTTCTGCATCGAAATGTAGTGTTGTTTCAACAAGACTAGAAAAATCACTTCGAACAATTAAGTTTATGAATAAGATAGGAAATTATTCTGTGTTTCTATGATGCTCTTTGGAACAGTAGCTAGTATTAAAAGCAGAACATAATCCAGTGCTCTATTCTGTTTTGCGTTTGGAATTGAATCTAGTTTTCCTTATTTCCCACCTCAAACTGTGTACCGTTCTCTACTTTGGAGACAGACTGCGTCTTGCAGTAACTGAAGAAAGGGAGGGAGGGTTGTTGTATGCCGACGGTATGTGATCTGTTCTTTAGCGACTAGCGTGATTTGGACCACTTCTGAAAGTGTCGTCATTTCAGTGTTGATGGTCCTCTTGACACTGTACACATACTATCTTTGAGACTGTGAAGGGTATCCATAGTGTTCTTTGTATATATGCTTCAGTCTTTAAGCTTTAAAAGTTACTTTTATCAGAATCAGGGCTTACTGTAAACCTACTTGTTGATCTTTTCACCTTCTCATTAGGAAAAGTGGGTTGAAGTTGCATCAATGAAGATACCAAGAGCTGGTGTCTGTGTTGTGGCTGTGAATGGATTTCTTTATGCTTCAGGAGGCCGAGCTCCCAGTCATGATTTTGCTGCTCCAGTAACCTCTGACTCTGTTGAAGTTTATAACCCTCATATGGACAGTTGGACTGAAATTGCCAACATGATCACCAGCCGCTGCGAAGGAGGTGTAGCTGTGCTGTAAAACACAAAGCAGAGAACTCATTCAAGGAATGAGTAGATCTGTCTCCTCAGGTGTCTGGTATCATTGGCCAGAAACCTCTACTAACACAGGAGCTTCAGTAGAGACAGTGGAAAATTAGATCAGAGGGCTTTTCCTGAGCAAAAGGAAATATTAAAACTCTTGCCCTTCAAAGTAAATTGACTTATCCAATATCTGTCTCAGGAAGTATTCTGTTAAGAGTAGGAATACCTCTGGATTAAGCTCACTGAAATAAATGGCGAATTTGCCCTGTAAAAATCTGAAGAAATCATTCCAGCACATTAGAGACATTAATCAGGTTGTTAACTCTCTCAGGTGCACCAAAGCTAGCATCTTTAGCTGGCTTCACAGTCTGGAAAGAGGCTACTACAGACAGCTAGAAGTTATCTGTAGATAAGAGCAGATGGGCTACTTGGCTAACACTAGTTGTCCTTTTCTGGTGGAAAACAAGGAAGAGAAGACAACATATGGGGAAGACTTGGTACCTCTACTTACGACCTTGATGCATACTCTTTGCTGCTGCTGGACATGATGGGCATTACATATGAATTGGATATTTACTTTCTGGCCACTCCTCTAACTTGGATGGTAAGTGGCTGAGAATTTCCTGTTCTGGAAGGTTATTCTCACAGTTCTAATAATACCATTCCACTTCAGCACAGGCTTGTCTTTTTGGCAGCATCAGTGATGAGAGTAGACCTCTTTTGTGTGTAAGCTCTGATGAATTTTAAATGGAAATGCTGTTCATAAGATTAGCTGTTCTGTTTAGGACTGCTCTTAGTATAAAAATATAGGGAAAGCCTTTTCCCCTGTGTTTATTTCCTTAGTTAAGTGTGTTTTTACCCTGTGTTACACATGCTGCGACATGGCACTGGAATACGTGCTCTCCTACAAGGTACGCACGTTCATCCTTACTGAACTTGTATCCTGCCTTTTCCAAATTTTGGCGGACGGAGCGTTTTGCAATAGAATTAGCTGCGTTCAGCATTAAAGTGATGATTTTAGTGTGTTTTGTCTTAAGGAGTTTGTATTTAGCTTGGATACGCTTAGTAGAATGATACTACTAGGGAGTTTGGAGTTATTTCTAGATCTGTTTGATTGACGTACTTGAAGTTGCTTTTTGCACAGCGTGATTACATTTTCTGCACAGCTGTGGATGATTCGGATGGCGTCTAAAATAAGGCTGCTTGAACTTTGATAAGACAGTGTTATTGCAGAACACAAAACCACAACTGGAATGTCACAAAACAGGAAGCCTGCACTGTGTAGACAAAAGAGCGTTTGTGCTGTCTAGGTCAATATCCTGTGTGTAACACATGAATAAAAGCCTCCGAGGTGAGTGGTGCAGGTACCTCATGGATCTCGGTCTTACGTTCTAACATATGGCTGGGAGATGGCCAGGCTAAAACATGCTGACGATAGAGCACTTGTTTCTCTGATCATTCTGTAATCTTGTGTGTGCTTTTACTTCAAAAGGATTTCTTAAGTGTGTGAACTAATGTTTGTTCTGTCTTTTTTTTTCTCCCAAGTTTAAGCTTGTTTTAAACAATTTTTCATAATAAAATACATTTTCAGAACTGACTGTGGAATGTTCTTGAATGGAGTGCTTTCCTATCATAACAAGTGGTATCACTGCTACTTTCATGTAATAGGTTGAGTTATGGGTTGTGGTTTTTTGTTTTTTTTCTACTTGAAATTCTGTTTCCCAGTAGGACAATAGGAAAAGAATGGTTATAAATGTTGACTATTTGAAAGGTGCAAGTAACACACTTCTGTAGTAAAATACTTATGTATTGCTCTTCTCAGTGTAAAATCACTCGGCCTTCTTGGAAGTCTGGCTGCCTTGCCAGCTCTCTGCAGCCCTCTTTGGGAATCAGATGATACGTAGTATTTCTTAGACTTTCTTCTTCACGTTTCAGGATCTCTCATGAACCATTTAAGAAACATTACATTAGCTTTATTTTATTAGTTTGGGAACTGTGAGTTCAATTCTGATCCCTACCTGTAAACTTTCTGGTTTAGTGGAGCTTGAGGGAGTCTGTTGTATGGAGTTACCTTCTCCAGTTTTTGTTAATTGATTCTATCATGTTTGAATAAGGCTTTGAAGTCAATTGATCATGGTCTGATACTCAACACCACTTTTCCTGAATCAAACCAAAGGCAGTGCTCTTCTCTGGACTCACCTTAAAAAAAAACCACCATGTCTAAAGAAGAAAGAATAAAACAACTGTTTTCATTTACAAACTCAATTTTACTTCCTTTATATTCAGAGAGCACTGACATATATCATCGTTTCAGAGGTATGATGCTGTTAATGCATAAAGGTTAACAAGTTACAAAAGTTAGAGGCTCATGTACATAGTTGCTGTTTCAGCAATATCGTACAAGATGACAGCTCTATCTTCAGGATAGGCAGGCTTCTTGGAGATGGTTCTTTGCAGAATGAACAGATAAATTTTAAGTGACAGCTTGTGCTTTATTCTGTATAGAACAACAACAAAGTACAGTGCTTTAAGAGAGCTATGAGAATTATCTAAATTGGTCCGTAAGAATGTGTGTGGATGTCACTTTTTCAGCTTTCTTCTTGCAAGTTACACTGTACTTAAAGAATACATAAGATAAAAAGCCTACAGTCAATATGCCCACCTACACTTTCATAGGTTTCTTGAGGTAGGTGAGGCTAGAAAAGAAAATCTATCAGAGTTAACATTGTGTCTTCTTCCCCTAAATGATGCATTAGGAAGACTTAAGTACAAAGAGAATATGCTCCTCCACTGTTTTCAGTAACTGGCCCATCATGGAGGGTCTGCAGGGTACAAGTCCATTTGTACCTGCCCTGGGTGCTCAAATAAAGAGTTTTGAGGAGGAAGAAGACAGAAACTACTTTCAATCCCATCATCTGATTCCCCTAGTGCCAGCAATCGAGTCCATGTGTCATATCATCGTTTGATAGTACTTTAATTTAGGAGTATGATGATCTCTATGGCAATGTGGCATGCAGCTTCCTTGGCCAGGGAGCCTTTAGTCCAAACAAAACTTAGGAACAGATGGCCCAGGTATGTTTATTTAAGTAAGCCTGAGTAGAAAGCTAACCTTCCCTCTCTTGCAGAGCCTTGTCGAGGATACAAAGTTTCCCTTTCTAGCTTTCCCCACTCCATCACAACAGCTGGATGACATATATTAGGTGAGTGCTGACCTTTGTTTGCCACTGCAAACAAACTTGCCTACCTGTTCTTACCTGACTAGCTCTTAATCAGACAGCACTCTCAGCATCTTCTCAGTTGAAAGAGTTTTATCTTTTTTGCATTGCTGCAACATAGGAATTGAACATGTATGTGCTTTTACAGAACCCTCTGCTGTTTCTTTAAACACTAAACTAGAATAACTGCTTTCACCTTGTCGCTGTTTATGACGATGCAGTTCTTCCCACCACAGAACATTATCACGCATTACAGTTAAACCAGATACTTTAATAATTCAGCATAGAGCAATCCATACTCATGTCATATGAATTTAAAACGGAGATTCAAATGACAGTAAGATCTCAAGAGTGATGCATTCTTCTGCAGATAAGGACAGACTCATACCTGCCTTGGAAGTCATCGGTGTTTACAATCCTTCCCTATTGAACTTGCCAAGTTGTTTACTGTGAGAATAAGCACCTTGATCACTGTCATCTTACAGCTTCTACGCACAAATAGGTCTTTATTTCCCCTGGAACTCAATACAAATACCTTATTGACAGATAAAAAGCTTTTTCCTCTTGATGTTATTATTTTGTGTTCTGCCATTTATTTCTGCTGTTACTTAGTGGCTCCTCCAAAAGAGCCTTCAACAGTGCAGTAGCTAACAGTGATAATACCATCACCACTGTTCCAGCTACCCTCAGTACTTTAAACCACCTAGGATACGTAGGGAGAAGAGAAACGTCATAATGTAGTGCTACCCCTAAGGCCATTACAAGCATTATTGCACTATTAGTGATATCTTTAAAAAGTAAAGCTTGCCAGGCAAGTAGAGGAGGAACTGTACTGTTAGCCAGGTTCAGCCAGTCTGGCTTGGCCGGGCTGTTTTCTGGGAGAGCAAACCCCCACCTCATTCCTCCTAGGAAAGAGACTGTTACAGCACCATACATAATCTGAGCAAACGCCAGCTCTGGGTAGTAGGTCCCTTGGATGGCCATTGACAGTGGCACAGAAACAAATGGAATTAGCCCTGCAAGGTTTAAGTAAAGGGCTGGCTTTGGAGAATCCTTTAGTGATTTCATGCCCGAGTCTTTGGTCTCAGATTCTTTGGGGGTTTTCTTCTTGAAGAAGGGGAGAGAGGTATGAAAAGCCTGGAGCTTGTTTGCATATACTGATGCTGGGCTGAGGCTTGGAGGTCTTGAGAGAAGACACGCACCTCTCTGCAGACAGAGGCCAAGAGAAGAGCAATTTGTCTTATTCTTTCCATACAGTAGTAGTCTGGAACCAGTTAACTTCTGGAGCTGCAATTATAAAACTTGTTCTGAACACGTTACAATGTAGACTACGGATCTACAGTTACCTCAACTACCTATGAAATATTGTAGCAAGTAGTTTTCCAAGTCAGGTCACATCACAGCTGCCCTTCCTCTCGGTTTTCAGGTGGTTTTAACTTAATTAATCTACCTGATGCAGCTTTCACAAGCTAGCTGATGAAGAGCAACTATGCTCTTCATAGTGAGGAAGCAAACCTTACTACTACAGAAGGTTTGTATATCCACCTATCCTTCCACCCACGCATGTATTCTTTAAGCATTTTTAAGTTAAGATATATCAGTCCTTTTCAGAGTAGAATATAAAATGATTACAGAAGTAGGTCACTCCAGAAACTAGGTACTATTCCCTCACCACTCTACCAAAAAGAGAGAGAGAAAAAAAAGACGTTTAGACAATAAAATTTTATTTTATAAAACAAATATCTTAGCTTTGGCTAAAAGCTGCTGTAGAAACTAGGAATTCTCTCAGAAAAGCGGAGTGATAAACGTGTGGCTACTCCAACTTCTAAGTCACCTTTTTTATTTTTTCCCCAATGCTCCAGTCATATCTTTTGCTGTTTTATTTTTAAAGAAACACCAACAGCCAAGAAGGCTTCAGAAACTTACTTTGAAAGGTGTGTAGAAGCAGCATCGTTGTGTGAGAGGAAACATACTTGCTGTATCAAGGCTCTAAAACAGAAAAATTCAGGAGAAGGTCTGAAACTGACGAATAGCTAAGTTTGTCCTATGTCCAATGTTAAGTCACAGTCTAGATTTATGCGAGACTCTTACAAATATACATTTAAAGGCAAATGTTTTATGTATTCCATCCTTACGTACTCACTACAGCATATTTTGTTTCAGGTAGCTGTATGAAGTTCTAAAATCGTAATAACTGTCACAAGAACAGTTTCTACTTAAAGAACCGAGTATCAGGAAATAGGTGATAGCTTCCCTTTTACGGATCATCTCCTTCTCATGGGCTACACGGCTGCACGCAGCTGATAAATGACCAGTCCCTTACACGTGGAAGAAACGATCCTTAACTACAAAGGAGTGAAACTTTACCACACCCCGAGCTGCAGGTGAGGTACCTGCAGGGGGGACAAAACTAACCAGGAAAGGCGAGCAGCGCACTGGTGGGCTTGACTCCTCAGTTCACGGTCCTGCTACTGGGGGAAGGGGGGTTGATCCCCGCACCCAAAGCCCCAGCCCGGAGGGAAAGGGGAGAGGAGCAGGTCCCACTGGGCCGAGGCACTCACCCCAGGCTGGAACGGAGGAGCCGCGCTGCCGACCGGGGAACGCCGGGGGCCCTGCAGCCGGCCGGGCGCGGCCTAGACCCGTCACTAGGCCCCGACCACGGCCCCCAGCCTCCTCGCTGAAGTGGCTTCCGGTGCCCCAGGAAGCGCTCCGCCGGGGCCCGGTGCTCAGCGGTGCAAGTCCGGGCGGGAAGAGGCGTGACCCGCCTTGTTCCGCGGGGCCGGGGAGGGCCCGGGCGTGCACGGCACCTCCCGAAGCCGGCGGTGCCGGTCCCTGGCGCGCGTGAGACGAGGGACAGCGGGGCCGAAAAGCCGCGCTCCTTCCCCCGCCGCTGCGGCAGCCTCTCTCGCTCCCAGCGCGAGGGGCAGCGTCGGGCCGGCAGAGCGGCGACCGAGCACCGGCGGCGACAAGCCGCTGCTGCCCCCGGGGTTGCCGTGTCCGGCGGGGGAGGCTGCCGCCTCTTTCCCGGCTCCAGTATCTCCGCAGCAGCCGGTCCTCGCTCACGCAGAGAGGCGGGCTGGGCTCGGACTACAAATCCCAGTGTGCCCCGCGGCGCAGCACCCGGCCGGTCGGTGCGGCGGGAGGACGCAAGGCCTTCTGGGACGCGTAGTCTCAAGTGACGCCCGACAAGGCGGCGAGGGTGGTGCGTGCTGCCACTCTGATTGGTGGGGCGGGGGGCGCGCGCGCACCCCTCTCCCTGTCCGGGGCGGGAGCGGGGAGCGCTCCGCGTGGCCGCCGGCGGCGCGGGGGGGCGTGCCCCTTCCGCCTCCTCCGCCCCGCCCCGCGCGCTCGCAGACCCCGCCCCCTCCGGCCCCCGGCCGGGCAGGGCCGGGCAGCCATTTTGGGCAGAGCTTTGTTATGGTTCTGGGGCCGCAGGAGGCAGCGAGAGGGGCCTGGCCGGTGAGTGCGGTTCCCACACCCCTCCTCCCGGCGTCCCGCCGCGTTTCCCCGCGCGGCCCCGCCGTCCGCCACTCCGGGGCTCGGCCCGCCGTCCCTCGCTAGCTCTGAGGCCTCGGAGCGGCCCGGGATCGGCCTCCCGCCAGGCCGGGACCCCGCTGGCGGCGGCGGCGGGGGGCGGTGCGGCCGCCGGGGGGGGGTCCCTCAGCCCGCAGCCTTGCCGTGCGCCCACCCCCGCCCCTCAGCCGCGGTGGGCCCGCGAGAAGCCCTCTCTCGAAGGCGGCGGCGAGGGGTTCCCTGCGGGGCAGGGCCGCCGGGCCGGGCCGGCCCGGGGAGGGCGGTTGGGGCCGAGGCTCCGCGTTTATTGTTTCCTGCTGAGCCGGAAAGTTCCTGGCGCTTGACACTGCCCGGGCGCTGCGGCGGCCGCCTGGGCTATCGCCCGGAGTTGAGCCTTGTCTTGTCATCAGGCCGGCCGGTCGCGTGCGGGGGGGGGAGCGGGGGGAGGACGGGCCGGAACGCCGCGTTCCGCCGGGGTGAAGTCCCCGGGGGACCGGGCCGGGCGCGGGGCTTCCTGCGCGGCGGCCCGGGGCGGACGGGGCGCCCGTGGCAGAGGCGATTCCGCTGCCATCTGTTTTGATGGCGAGCTGGAAGCGAAAGCGGGTGAGCCCTGCTGGCTCGGGCCGTTTCCCTTCGCCTCCATGGGGTTTACGGCCGCTCTTTCCGGCAGCCCCCGGCGGGAGGGGGCGGTCGGCGCCGAGCAGTGACACGTGTGCTGCGGGCAGCCGGGCCCCAGCTTCCCCGGTCCGCCGCCAGCCCCTCGGCCGGCCTGGGCGGGGGCCGGGGCAAACGGAGCCTGGGAAACTTGTCAGGTGCCACTCGTTATCTGTTCACGTAAAAACAGCGCCTGGCGTCAGCGGGAGGTGGCTTTTCCCGTCGCGAAAGTTATTTTTTCTGTGTGTCCGGTGTGTTTTATGCTTTGTTGGCCTGAGGTCTTGCGTGGTTTAACTTAAACGGCTGTGACTGGGCTTGAGCAAAACAGCCGTGTTCACACCTAGCGTTTCAAAGATGCGTTGAGGCCTCGAATTGAATTCGTTTTAGTAATGAGCTGTTTTGGAACGATTTTAGAGCAGGTAGTGGGTGTCTGCACAAGTATTGAGTTTTTTAAACAGCTTTAGAGGAGCAGTCGCTATTTAAATCCTTGTAAGTAATGGTAAAATCGTTTAAGAGCATTGCTTAAAAATCTTTTTATATTACCATGACCAGGTAAGTCAGCCTTCCTTTCCCCGCCCCCGAGGTCTGAGTGACACAAGTGTTAGTAATGTTGATAATACTCTGAAATGTTGCAAGAGTGAAGTATAGAAACAGCAAAGGGGGATATGGAGATGAGAAAACAGCTGAGATAATAGAAGAGCCATCAAAGCTGAGTTTACTGTAGAGTTGACATTGCTTCTATAAAAATGTTAGGTGGTTGTGAAAAAAGCTTATGCAAATGTTACTTCATGAATGAATATGGATGGTATTTCAGTGAGAGGATCCCCATGCTCATCCATTTGGAGACTGATATTTCAAACTTACAGTCTCTGACTCAGGAAGCAAACAGGTGTAGAGCAGTGGTAGTAAGAAATAAAATCAGCAGGTTTAAGATTTGAGAGGAGCAGTTTTTCCTCTTGCATTCTTTCTGATCATATCTGCAGAAAAGTACCTTACGAAGAACTTCCTGAAGCTTCGTATTTAGAATAGAAAAGCTTCAGGTGATACTTCCCTTTTTTTTTTTTCCACAGTTATTTGTAGGGAAGTGCAGCCTCTACATTTTATATTTATTTGGTTTGTAGTCTTAATCCTATATGACACAGAAGTTTCCATTGCAGATATCATACTAGGACTTAAAGCAAAAATATGCCAGGAACAGATGGCATTTAAAAAAAAAAAAAAAAAGTCCTGTTTTTTCTGTAGATGTCTCTGAAATAAGAGAAGCAAAATGCAGATGTGATACGTTATAAATCAAGTAGAAGTGCACGCTTTCTGAATTGTTAGGAAAAATACTTTATTTTGAGAACATCTTGCAGAACCATGGTCACCTTATCTCATAGATGTGACTGCTTTGTATGTGGTGTTACTCCCTCTTGAAATCCTGTTTTAAACTAGAAAATTAAGTCACTACAGAAAAATAATCTTCAGTGACATTTTCATGAAATATAAAATGTGTTTCAAGAGCTGTGGGATACTTTTTTAATACAGAAAAATACTGTGGTTTGATCTCTGAATTTCTTCAGGAGTGTGGGGTGTCAGATAATGTTCTTGTCTTAACTAAGGGAACAAAAACTATTGGCTCAAGAGTTAAAGTTGCTCTTTTAATTTCAGTGTTATAAGATGCTTGAAGTTAGTTGTGTAGCTGCTGAATTGACTCAGTTGTGAAGTGTACTTCAAGGCGTGCTTTATTCGTTTGTATGAACAGACTGGAAAAGGGCTGGCTGCATTCAGTAGAGCTGAAAGATAAAGCATGTCTCTCCAGTAAAGTGCTGGCGTCTTTTACATGGATACCACTTTTTCTTGCAGCTTTGGAAAAACACAACCATGAGATGACTGTTGTTCTAACTTGTACAGGGAGAGGTCATCGTTACTGAATTTTGCAGCTGGTGAGGTAGTATGTATACCAGGAAGTTTGTTTGGGATTTTTAAGTTTTATGTTAATTTATTTGTAGAGGTAGGAGTAGTTTAGATTTTGTTCTGCTGACACAGCAATACTTATAGACATTTTACTTACATGGCGACCAGGATACCAGCTGAGTTGTATGTGGCTTTCGTTTCAATAAGAATAATCTAAGTGTATGTTCTCTTTACTTGTCAGATTTGATGAAAAGCAGTGAAGTTGGCAGAAGCATAGTCCTGCTTAGAGTACTTCATGAATGCCAGGATGTTGTTTAACTTGCGTTCTGTAAGTTAATATGTTCCTGTGAAAATGTGCCAAACTTTAATGGGTTACTGTATGGTCAGAAGATAAATTTACATTTTGGGGAGTGGATTTAGGTAGAGATTGATAGTGGCTAAGTATCCACCGCCCCATAAATACATGTGCGAGCACTGCGCAGACCTAAAAATTCTAGGTTAGCCCAGGGCATTAGCATGACAGTAAGTGGGCAGGGAAGCATATTGGTTAAATTAATCATACATATTGGCGATCAGGCTGTATCACTCCAAACTGGAATTTCTTGATTAAAGTCTGCTTAACTATTTCAGTTTGTGCCTTCTCTAGCTGGTCTTCAAAACTATCAGAAGAAGAATTTTAACACTTTATGCTTCTTAGACCTTCCTGTAATTAAACAGCAAAAAGACCTTGCAAAGTGTCGGTGCATGCAGTTCCGTAGAATGACTAATCTGAAATAGTTGCACTTCCAAGGTCTGCCTTAACAAAAATCCTTTGAACCAGTGCATCCAAACATAACCGAGGTTTTCTGCAATAAATGATACTCAGAAGCAAATATTTTGCAGTGTATGACCTTGTGCCTCCAGGGCTCATGTACACTAGAGGGTTCACCAGGAGCTACTGAAGTTCTAGAATTTACAGTCATTCTAGCAAAAATGCCAATTTTTTTTTCTTTTTTTCCTTCCTCCTTGAATCTTGTGATCGCTTCCGGTTCAGTGTTTTCATAGTCTTATCCTCCACTCTGGAAGGAGCATCACAGCTTCATGGTGTGATGTTGGTGGCTCTTAATAAGCAGAGGGGTGTGTGTATATGATGTTGTCTAAATGCTTGTCCTTGGGTTTAGGAATCTCCTTTTTCCAGTACAGGAAGAAATGAAGAATTTTAAATTAATTTCCCTTGGAACAGTTTTATTTTTAGCATCTGTTCTAGGTTCAGGTAGAAAGTAAGTGTCAGGGTGGACAGTGGTATGGCAAGAATGACTGGCAGTGGGGATGGAGGTTTAGGGTGGCAAGGACTGCTTTCCTGGGTATCTGTGGGACCCTCATAGCATAGTTGCAACATACAGAGCACGTAGCAATGATCGTCACTCTCTTGGAATTTTGTCATCTTCATTGTTTGATGAACAGTTAACTTGTAAATGAAGGACTGAGTCTGCCATGGAGGTAAATGGGATTGTTGGTATTCACAAAGTTGCTGGTGAATTTGTATGTTAAAGATTACAACAGGTCTCCAGCCTTTCAGCAGAAAGGAGTGTTTTGCCATTGTGTTCCAATGTGTCATCCATCATCAAGGGATTAATCAGAATTCACATGAGATGATCTGAAAAGACCTTTGATGCTAATCTTAAAAAAAACTCTGCAAGGAAACTCTCTCACCCTGAAAATGTTGAATATGTTATGATCTTGTCTGTTACTTTGGGAAATGTGTCTTTCCTCTACTTTGAACTCTGGTTAAAGCAGAGAAACAGGTTAATAACGACTGTAATGTCTTCAGGTCAGCTGGGCCTTATGGAATGTGTCCTACAGTACTTAGGGAACTGAGAGCCTGCCTTAGGGAACTGGGGGTCGGAAAAGTTCCAGAATACTGAGAAGTGTTGAGGAGCACTTCTCCTCACAACATCTACAATGATGCAGGACTTGGCTATATTGAAGGGAAGAGTGTTCACATCAGGGAGCCTGTCCTGGATCTCATACTCTTTGGTGTTTTCACTTTACATTGAAATAATATTCTTAGTGAACACAGATAATATGATCTTGACAAATTTAAGAAACGGTCTGAAATCAATAGCATTGATTTCAGCCATTTTGGTGTAGATGGGTTTAGATTCCTGTGTTTAGGAATATTACCTGATGCAGAAAAGTAACAGCTGGCTAGGCAGCAGTTCCGTGGGAGTATCTAGGGGCTGTAGTGGTTCCTGAATTATCGTGAGTCAGCAGCATCAGTGTCATGAAAATTCACTTGTCATACTGGAACATATAAAAGAGCATTGTGAAGAAGGTAATGAAGCAGTTTTTCCGTTCTGCTGAAGAGTGGTAGGTCTTCAGCTGAAAGTATCTCATTCAGTTTTTGATACTATTATACTTTGGGAAAGTTATGGCTGGGTAACAAGATCTGTAAAGAAGATAAGAAAGTCTGTAAAAGAGAGAACCCCTGAATGACGATTGGGAGGAAAAAAAAATGGATTGTTTAGCTCTGGAATGGTTTTATACAACTTATGCTTCATCAGACATGATCAGGTAATCTATAAAGCAGCTTAAAAAAGTTAACCTGCAGGTATAACTGGGAGCCAGCTCTGACATCCTGTCACTGCCTGCAAGCTGTCATGCTTGGTAGGCGGATCACATCGATTTTCTCATCATCAGTGCTTTGAACTTAAAAACTTGCAGCTTCAACAGTAAAATTGGAGAGGTTGGGGGATGATTGTTTGTTTTTTAAAAACATGACTATATTTGATCCCAGAATATGTTATTACTACATCCTTTTTCTGCTGCCAAACAGTGCTAGGATGCAGGGTGGTCTATAGGACTTCCTCCCTGACACCCTTCACCCCTCCAAGAAAAAAGAAAAAAAAAAACCACAAACCCTACCACCTGCTAAGGTTGCCTTTCAGTCACAGAATACTGAAGTTCTGGTCTGCAGAAAAGATGTCTTCAGAGGTGTCTGCAGAGAGAGGTTAGCTTGCCGTATCCATCGTGAATAAAACAAGTAGTTATGGGTTAAAATCGCAGCAGAATATGTTTAGGTGAGGCATTAGGTGCGGGGACAGGCTTTCAAGCCATAAGAATAACCAAACCAGATTGTAGAGATACGCTGGAGAATGATGGTATGCTAATCTCTTGATTTACAGATCCCAAAAAAATAGTCCAGTGAAGGTGTGAATAGCTGTGTAATGAATTCCAGTCTGCTGATAAACTCATTTTTCTGATACTTTTTGAGACATCTTAGGATTAATTTTTGGACTCTGCAGCCTGAAGATCACTGTACAAATTGGTGGAGGGGGATGTTGCTTATTTTGTTTTCAAAGACATCTGATGGGAGAAGGTAGAGCTAGTGTCTTTTAAATTATGAGCTATACAACCTCCAAAGATATTTTTTTTCCCTTCCAGATGTTTTCCTAGTGTTCCATAGTTTATTGTAGGACACTAGAATACAAGAATGACATGGTTTAACTCTTGGCCTGCGCAGTGTACCTGCAGAATAACAGCACAATAATTATCTGCAAGATCTAAAGATGAAGCTCAAACCAGCTGGACAACACCTTGTCCATATGGATACTTGTGCATAACTCCTTGCTTCATTTTATCTCCAAGAGTTTCACAGACTAGGTCATAGAGACAACTCCAGCAAACACTGTGAACATCCAAAGAGGACCTATCTGGCAGCTGCAGTAAATCATCAGATCACAGGATTAGGGATCACTTGTTCCTCTTTTTTCTTTTTTTTTTTCCTCTGAAGCAAGGACCAAACAAGTGGAATGTTTATTATTTGTGCAATTTATTTTATATGTATAGGACTTGTTTTAAACTAATTTGTCTTCAGTGACTTTTCTGCATTGATGTTTGATAATACTTTCTTAATTGGAGAAAGTGGTGAAAATTTTAAGCTAGTGGAATGAAAAACATAGTAGGCAATGTAAACTTTACAAACTGTAACACAGGTGGTGTACACATGCTGAAAAGTGCTGAGTGAACATGTCTTTGCTATGTCCTAGTCACAGACAAATAAATGTGGAGTTTCTTCATATTGTCTTGGTCTTGAGGTAAAATGGTTTGGAAATGATCCAAGAGGAGGGAGAGGCAGAGAGGGTAGGATTCGTCCCCCAGTCTTAGCCTGTTGTCTTGGACAAGAAGTACCTATAACTGGAATATACCACCCTTCCCAGTTTGTAGTACTGGTCTTGTAGGGCTGGGATAATGGTATCAAGGGGAAGAATTACTGAAATATTGTTTAGGAGAACTGTCACTTATTTCTGAACATCCTTTTCTGTTTATTTTGTTGACTCAATTCTCTTTCCTCTTTGCAAGTGACATGCCTTCTACTCTCTTATCCTTCATCTGGAATGCAGATCTGTACTTCCCTGTACTTGATTTATAGTCTCTCTTGCCTTGACACAAATATTTGATAAATAGTCTGGTTGTGTTTGGTGATGTTTTCCAAAGGAAACATGGTTTTCTCAGCTCCAAATGGAATATGTTTAAATGTAAAATGTTCTATAGTAGCAATAGTAAGCCTGGTAAAATACTGGGTTGTATAATACCTTTAGTGGGAAACACTCATCCCATTGTGTTTTTTTTTTGTTTAAAGTACTGGAGAACTACTTACTTCACTTCTGCTTAGGCTCTGTCTACATCTTGGGAAGACAGGTAGGCAGGAGGTATGTAGTATGCAGCAGGGATAAGCCAGTAATTACATATTTGCAATTCTTTCCTTATGATGGGGAACATTATCCTGGTGTATGCTGTTGAGCAGTAGAAGTGACTTTGTTCATTAAGGCTTTGAGCAGACCATACAGATAGGCCCTTCATTGCTATTTCACTCACTCTGTCATGAGGTTTTGGAGAGGACAGTGGTACCTTTAAAGGCAGCCATGATAAGGTGTTGTGCTTTGTAAGGTTCAGGGCAGAACAGAGCCTTATCTTGACCTCAGATACTTTCAAAAGGTCTGTAGATCAAAGTGCACTACAAAATAGATGTTTGATTTTGTTCCCTTTAAGAGCTAAAAAGACCTTTGGATTTGATTAAAATTAAGCAGAATACCTTCTCTAGATTTAAAGTACCTTATTTAATAAAATGCTAAAGCTGGTCAAAAGTTCAGAACTGTTTAAAATACATTTATTTATTTTGGATCGGTAGTGTCAACAGATACACTTATTTAATAGAGGTGTATACGATCCCTTGAACCTTACTCCCTGCACTAGGGCTGAACAGTGAGCAGGTTTTAATATTTCAGGTAAACACTGCAGTTCTCTGACATAAACAGTGCTAAAGACTGTTAAGGGACATTGGAGGGAAGCGCACTCTTAGCGGCCCAGGAGAGAGGCATGAGGGATGACAGTATTGCCAGTGGTTGTAGAGTATAAAACATCCATGAAAAATTGTTGGTAGGCATAATATCTAGACAATCTGTGCTGTTCCTGTTCTGTGCATATAAGGAGTTGAGCCTTTTAGATTTTACATGTTTAAAATGGTCCTATCTTGGTACTGGGGTAAACTTATCAAAACCCACTGGAACGGTTCAGTTGCAATGTGTCGCACTTGCTGGCTGAGGTTCAAAGCCTTAACATCTTACACGGGCTTCTATAACAGGTTCCCCAGGTACCACCTTTTCCAAACTGTGCTTTGGACTTTTGTGTTAAGTACAGCTTGGTCCCAAAGACAAGCTTGCTGGCTTTGGGGCCTGGAGTCTCCTCAGTGCACCCCATACTGTTGACCCAGTAGTGACGTGGTGGTAGTCTTGCTGGCAGGAACTTGAATCAGCTGGGGCTGGAAGGGCAGGCATCAGTCAATCAATAGCATTGTTAAAGCTGATGTTTTCTTATTTGATGGAGAATCTTTCCTACATTGCAGTCCTAGAAGTCACTTTTCTCTGGGATTTGGTTCTGTTTCTCTTGTATGCCCTTGTGTCTTTGATTGCTGTTAAGAAAGAAAAGAAAAAAAAAATCATCTCCTTACCTAGACCTTGCTGCATTCTAGACGTCAGTACGTATTCACAAGACCAGGCTGTTAAGGCCTTGCAAGGTATGTGATTGGGTGGGTGCATGTGTTTGTTCTAGAAGTTTTGAAGGAGGTAGGATTCGGTCGTTGTGACCTTAGAGAAATGGAAAGTAAGTAGGTAAATGGGCAGGTTGTTTGTGAAGTGGTACTGTACAAGATGCCAGTGGGAGGGCTGTCGATAGAAAAGGGTTGTAGGGTGTAGGTGTGTCCATATGGACCTTTCTTAACCTATTTTCAGTTCACTGAAGTTAGTCATCTGGTTTGCAAAAGTGATCAGATGCATAACAGTTAATATGATTTTTTCTCCCACCCACAGCATCTTACTCTGGAAAAACTTTTGTATGTACAAGCTTCTGGCATGTTTTCATCTTGGAATATATAGATTTACAGTGTTGTTTTGAGAACATGAAACAGTTTTGATGATTTTGCAAGATAGATTTGTTTGCTTTAAACTTGAAAAACAAGGTGGTAATCTCTCAGTAATAGCTGGTTTTCTGGGACAAGGACTTTTAATATCTGTCTGTATCTGGAAATATTTTGGTTTGGTACATCGTTGACATTTTAATCTGTCATTTAGTGTTTTAAGGGGCTCATATTTCCATAATTCCATAAAATCCTGCATGAGTGATGCTTTGCGATTTTAGATGCTAGGTTTTTCAGCAGCCAGATACAGTTTTAACAATGTTTTCTGTAGTATTTTTAATTTATAAAACTGTCCTTTACGTTCTAGTAACTGTTTTGGGGGACTAGTTATATAATGTGTGATATAATGGAAAGAAACAAGTAATGATGGCAGATATGTGTTACAGTTATTCTAGTGTGTAATACCTCAGGTGCGTGAGCACTACCAGTTGTACTGGAACATCTACATTTGTCCTCTCAAAAAGTAGCCATATTTCAGTTGTGCAGACAGACCGAAAGTGTGTCTAGACAATTGTATTAATGGAAGCTGGAAGCAAAATGAAAGTAAGTTTGTTTTGTAGATGCTTTATGGAGATAAGCGTACCATTAACTAAAAATAAACCATCTCCCCAAGATGTAACTCACCAGTCTCTATAACAACTGTTGAACTAGTAATGCTGCACTGGTGTCTTTTGTAGTAAGACCTAATAACACATGCAAGATTGAAGCAAGGTTCATAATTACATTATTTTAAAAGGACTGTGCGCCCAAATATGATTACCTTATTCAGTATAATGTTTCTAATAATAGTAAGACCAAGCCATGTTCTGCTTTTTTTTGAAAACAGGATAATGACATTTCATGTGTGGCTTTTTGATATCCTTAAGGAAATCAGTAGCATTTGACTTCTCCTAGGTTGGGCTCGAGGCTGTGACTCGCTGTTTCTGTGCATGTGTTGGGTGAATCAAAAGTTGTTCAAAAGATTCAGTATTTTAGTGAATGCATGTGGTATTGATTCTTTATCATAAACTAACATACACCTGTTAAATGACACTCTGCTCTTCAGAGTAGCTGAGTGGAAAGGTCTGTTGTGTATGTTTAGGCATGTCTGCTTGATTAAATAGCTTTAAAAGCTGCACAGAAAGAAAACTGATGAGGGAAGGAAATTCTGTTCTGCCTTGTGCATCCATTAAATTGTTCACTAATTTTTCTGAATGCTTTTGCAACCCAGCTGACATTTGATCTTTAGGAATATTACCGAAATCCCAATGGCCAGTTAGAAAAGCAAATCTTTGCTTATTTTAAGCAAACATGTTCTATTTAGAGAAATACATAGAAAAGCAGTGAAGAGAACTGAAATTGTGGCAGGGATAGACAGATGTCCTTGTGACCTTTTACAGCTGCTATTACCTGGATCGATAAATGTATAATGAAGGGTAAAAGTTTACTTTTACGCTTTCTTTTTTGCTAGAGGCTCTATGTCTTTGTGATTTGCTGTTGCAGGAGAGGAGAAATGGAATTAGGGGCTGTAATTAATTGAGTTTTAGGTAGATAGCAGGGTTGAAGGGACCTGAGGAGGTTTGCAAGGTACCATGAAGCAGAAAAAGCATCCAGTAAAACGTGTCTGTTTCAGAAATGTGCACTGCAGTACGTAATGTGAGCGAAGGTTAGAAGCCCTGATTCCAGGTGTTCCCAGAGAGGTGGTGTGCTAGAACAGCACGGCGTGGCAGGCGAGCTTGTAAATCCAGGCAGATTTTTCTTCCTATTGGGCTTGTAGAGTTTCGTTAGGCCGAGGTAGAAGATGGAAGAGGAAGTAATAGGCAAAGTGCACTGCTGATAAGGCTGATCTATGTGTTTTGTTAGGACTTTTGAAACCTCTTGAGCTGTTTCCAATGAGTAATTTCATGTTGTGGCTCAGGAGCCTTGATTATCTTTAGCTTGTCTCACTAGTCTTACATTCTGGTCAGTATAGATCTTTGCATATGTAATACCTCCTTGATTCCTACTGTCAGGTGTATGGAAAACTCAGCTTGAGAATCAAAGCTTTAGAAGCTCTCTGGTCTAGAGATTAACTCTGGTCAATTCGGTTATGAATAGAAATTAAAGTTAATAGAAGGATTAAAATAACTGGGCAACTATATTCAACTGTAACACAGCAAGAACACTTTAAGAATGGTGTATTAGAGAATGGATTTTTTTTTTTTGTCCTGGACTCTGTATGTTTTCTTACTGTAGTCTATGCCTCTTTAAATTGAATATACTTATATGTTCCTTCCATTTTCATGTCAAATTTTTAATGTTTTTAGGCAAATACACAATGAAATCTGGTAATATAAAAGAGCATCTGACAACTTTCACTTGTTTCTTTCACTCAGTGATAAATACCACTTCTTCCACTTGCACTGCTAACAAGTAGAACTCAAGTGCTAATACAGAGTTTTTATTTTTTTTGTACCTGTATTGCTTGTCAAAGACATCTGCGTTTTGATCAATGAAAGAGTATTTTGGGGTAGCTGACAATCTTTTTTCGTTTGCCAGAGCTCATTAATGCAGATTTAATTGTTCTGAAAAGAGGTATGCCTTTATGGAACATCTCATTTATTGATGTTTTTGTTGTCTGTTTTTCTCATTTGTATTTCCAGAAATGATTCAGACTTGAACTCCTTTAAAAAGAGATAATTAATTAAATTTGCATTGACAAGCACTTCTGTTTGCCTTTTTCCTGGAATTGGGAGTGGCTACTGGGGATGATCTTTGTCCTTGCTGTTTTCTGTAGTGAAGCATAGACCAGTTCAACTGAACTGTACATGCAATATGGGAAGAATAGGGAACTCTGCCTTCAGGGAATGCGTGAGCGTTTGTTCCACACACGTATTCATGTGCATGACCAGAGAAAAGCAGACCCCACCTGTACTTTGAGCAATATCTTTGCTCTATTAATTATTGAGTAGCTGGCAAAGGTCGTTTCAGTTCTATGCAGTAATCAAAAAAAGGAAGAAAGAAACAATATTAGATATTAGGAATAAAGGTTAAAAATGGACAGTTTTGCTGCTGTATAAATTAATCATGGTCCCAAATCTTGAACACTTTATGCAGTTTTGGTGATGTATCTAAAAGATATAATAAAGGCTAGTAAGGATTATTAGAGGTGTTCAGAAAGCTTCAACAAATAGTCTGACTTAACTTGGAAGAGGAATGACTTGGTGGGTATGTGTATCATATAAAATCATAAGTATCATGAAAAACTGAATAGAACGTAGTTGGACACTTTGGTAGCACAAGAAAATATCCAATTGAATTAAGGCTGACATTTTTATAGCCACAAATGAACTTCTATACAAAGCACAAGTAAACGGTGCCCCCTCTCATTTGGGAGGCAAAAATGTATAAGTGTGTCTAGAAACAAAACAATTCAACAGATTTACATAGAAACACTGACTGGTAATAAACTACAGTACAGACTCTGGCTTAAAAGTCTGAGAGAGTGTCCTGGGAGCCCTGATGCTATTCACTTCTGTTCTTGCGCTGATTTCCTTAAGAATTTATTGTAAGTGCTGTCAGAGAAGGTAATGGAGAGATTTTGGGCCTTGCCCGTTACGATTTTGTGATATTTCTGCTGTCAGAGGTATGGCAGGTTGTGGAAGTGGTCTTAGGTTGAATGTATAACATCGTACAGGATTCAAAGCGTGTGTGAGAGGAGGCTGTAAAACCTGGCCTGTGCCCAGTGAAATACAGAGCCAGCTGCAGGCTGCCTTGGCACATAGTGTGTTGGCATACAGCCTTCAGTACCTGGCTCATCCAGGAAACACAGCTTTGGAAGGGCTCAAGATAGGACTCTGAATTTACCATCTGAAGTGTGCCTCCTGTACACCACCTGAAGAGAAGTGGGTGGAGATTAATTTAAGCCTCTTGCTTTAATTGAACGCAACCTGAGTGCAGAGCCTCCCAGTAACTGTGACACCCGCAAGTGAGATTGTTTCAGAATTAAGGTTACAGAGGTATTGAGATACTTGATGGAAGGTTTGAGATGATGTGGAGGTCATCCCTTTAACAAGTGTAAAGTTTGTTCATCAGCAGTGCCTAATTGTCTGCCTGTATCCAGGGCTAAACAATAGCCAGCTGTTCTGTTACCCAGTGGTCCCTCCCCACTTGAGGAGGGGAGTCCGGAAAAGGAAGGAAGACCCATGGATTGAGATAAGAACTATTTAATAATTGAAATGAAATAAAATGGGAAATTATAATCATAATGGATACAGACAAGTGATGTACGGTGCAATTGCTCACTGCCCTTTGACCAACATCCAGCTCGTTCCTGGCAAGCGACCCCGGAGCAGGAAAAGCCTGAAACTGCAATCCTGGAAGAGAGAGAGTAGGCGTCGGGAGCAGAACGATGGGTGAGACCCTCCAGGGGCAGTGACTGTTGAGAAAGAGAGGCTGTCCCCAACAAACTATCCAATTCATAGTGACCGTGACATTACATGGTATGGAATACCCATTTGCCAATTTAGGTGTCAGTCATCTTGGCCATGCTCCCCAGGTTCTTGGATGCCTGGGTGGTTAGCAAATAACAAGTTGAAAAGTCCTTGATCACTATGGATACCTGCATACCAGAGCTGGCTACAAACTAAAACAAAGTGTCTTATCAACTTTGTTCTCACCAAATTGAGTGCTGCAGTCTTCGTAAAAATGCAGCTTACTTTAGAAACATAGCTTTTCTGAACAGAAAACTGATTCTATCACAGCGAAACCAGGACACTAATTTAAGCTAACCGTGCAAGCATGATGTCTGCAAGACTTGGACATGAGTCCAAAATGTCATATCTAGGAGTTGCATTAGAGTGTCTACGTGCATGTTTGATACTGCTCCGTAGTGAACTGCCCTGGTCACTGGTACTAACCAGAATATCAAAATACCAGGAGACCTGAATCTTCTGCAAGATGTTTTCTAAATCAGTGGTGAGAGTTTTGCAAACAGTTTCACCTTGGTTTTGATTGTTGTCCTAGTTTCGACTAGGACAGAGTTAGTTTTTCTTTTCAGCAGCTAGAAGAGCTCTGTTTTGGATTTAGTCTGGGGTTCATTATGAGAAGAGTGTTGATAGCACACTGATGTTTATAGTTGGTGCTGAGACACCAAGGACCTTCCAGCTTCCCATGTTTTGCCAGCGTGCAGGAACACAACAGGCTTAGGGGAGCACAGCTGGGACAACGGGCCCACAACTACTCTTACGACTTGAGCTTAGATTTAGGATTGAGGGGCAAATTGGCCAGTGGAATATTCCATATCGTGCAGCATCATGCCCAGTATATAAGTGAGGGTTGACTGGGAAGTTGGAATAGTTTCATTCTCTTCTGTGGGACTCTCTAGGTCTCTGAGTTCTATCTCTGTCTTGCTCTCTTTTCGGCCTCTCGCTCATTTGGGATTGTGGTGTCAGGATGTATCTTTTTCAGGATTGCTGGCTGGGGTGGGCTTTTGTCACTGGGTGGTGAGCAATTACACTGTGCATCACTTGTTTGTATGTATTACCATCATATTACATATATTCATATATTATTATTTTATCATTGTTACTTTTGAAAAATTATTATTATTATTAAATTGTTTTTTTTTTCTCAATCCATGAGTCTCCTTCCCTTTTCCCCTTTAATTCTCTTCCCCATTTCCCCAGGGATGGGGGAAGGTGAGCAAGCGGCTGCGTGGTGTTTAGTTGCTGGCCAGCTTAAACCACAGCAATTGGGCTGAAATATAAAAGGATGCCTTGTAGCAATACGGGTTTTGCAAACTGTTGATGTGCTTTCCTTTTCCATTTCCAAAGCTACTAGAAACCTTTTTCATGAAGTAGAACCTGGGTATTGTACTTCTGTGGTGTTTTTATTTTTGTTGTGTACTCAGACCTAGTTCCTACTTCATAACTGTAATTCTGTGGTGCATGTTTGTTTAGATACCCTTAAATCCAGAGAGCAATTTTCTGTGGGCTTTGCTTTGTTTAGGTCCGTTTTCCACGTTGTTATGAATTGTTCTCAAGGTTCATTAAATAAACTTCTTAAATTATGTGACTTCTATCAATAGTTTGACATGGCTTCGTTGCTATACAGTTTGTTCTGAAAAGTGTAATTATTGAAGGTAATTAATCTTGTTTAAATATAGTCAGCTGCATGGACTTTATCCCTGTTTTATCTTCTACCTTACTACTCAAATGTTTGGTAGCAGCCTCAGAAGGTCACACCTAAAGGAGTTCTGTACCTGTGCTGAGTTCAGCATGATGGGAAGACTGTTCTGTCTGCAGCAGATATTCCAACATGTCCCTACACACACTAAAAAATTACCCTTTAATATAGAACCAGGTCTTGATAGGTTAGCACTTTTGTCTGCAGCGTATGACACTTACGAGTTTATGGTGCGTGGTGGGATGCTCAGAAAGTTCCCCGGTCAGTATTGTGTATGGCCATGTCCACTCTGGTTCTGCCTCATCTTGGCGGGTAGGTTGTAGGGGTTGTGAGGCTGCTTGTTGCTGTTCTGCCTCCAGAAACGTGATGATGGCTCACAGCTTAGGTGCAAAAATGTTTCCCTCTTTCCAAACTCCCCTGCACAACAGTAAGATCTAGTTTCAGAAAGAAAAAATTATGTGAAAATTAGGGGATTTATTGAAGGGAATGACCCAGAGCATAAAAAGGTGGTGATTCTTTTACTATTCCCTGTATGTGTTTATTTTGAGCCTCTGTCAAAACTGTCTTAAAAACTTTAAGAAGAAAATAAAACTCCACATGCTTAGCAGAGTGAAGAATGGCATAACAAGTACAACGAAAACCAAAACTGATCAAAGAATGGAACTGTATCCAAACAAGGAAAACACTCTGATAATATAAGGGATCCTGAAAAACAATGAATGGAATCAAAACATTAATATCACTTTTCAGATGTTTCAGAAGCAGTAAGCTTACTTGTTTGCTTCTGGTTAGGTAAGATGGTTCAGGGAAAAAGAGACCATGGCAGAAAAACTCGAATTTTTTTTTTTTTTTCCATTGGCGTTTTGTGTGCAGGAGTTAATGGATACTGGATGTATTGCTATCATGAGCCTCTTGAGGGGAGTCTGACTGTATTGGAGCAGGTGAGCAATGATGTGGGCGCATAAAGGAGATGAGATGTGGAATGGCCAAGCCTACCTGCGGCTTAGAGTCTTGTTATTATTTTAGCAGCAGGTTTTAAAATTTCTATAAAGTGTAGAATCCCTTTTGTCAGCCTCATGCACTTTCTTCACTCTTCCCTTTACTCTGACTCAGCTTGTATGTATTGCCCTTTTGCAAACTAAAGCTGGGAAGTGATCCTTTAAAAGCGAAAATGCCCTTTTCAGGGACCTTTTTTTTTTTAGATTATTTCAGTTTTTGTTTTGATCAGAGATCAAATAGCTTTTGGAACTTGCGCTGTAGTTGCTCAGTTTCTCCTTCTGTTCTTCTCTCTAGTCATGCTTTGTCACGTTTATGCCGTTTGTATTGATGGGGATTTGTTTGTTTTTTTTTACAGTGACTACAGTTCCTGTCTCGCCTCTTTGATGGAAGAGGACTATGACCCAGAAGTGAACTCTCCACTGTAGAACAAGAAGCTTGTGTGGAATAATTTGTGTCCCTTTAAAAGCAGCACCCCTTCTGCAAAAAACAGAGTAGAAGAGATTATTTTTGGACCTGGCATTTTTTTGTTGATATGACCTATGTTTCAGCATGTAAATGGTGAAAAACGGGGAGACAAACATTTGTGCCTGCTTTTGAGCTTTATATCAAGTAGCGCTTAGCTCTGTGGAGCATTAACCAAGTTACGTGAAGACCAGAGTATATCCTAACATTCATTTTTTAAAATACTATACCTTTTTTTAGCAGATGTATGTGATAGAAATGAAGTTTATATTTTAAGGGCGCTTGGGCAGATGCTTCTTGTTTAGATCTCAGCATTTGAGGCAAACATTTTTATGTAACGTCGTCCTTTTTCCAGAGTGTTCAGGTTGACCTGCTGCAGATCATGAATTATCCAGCAGACTTGAGTGTATCCATTCAGTATTAACCATGGCGTTGCTCTGAATGTTGTCATGCAGACTCAACAAACCTTTTTGTAATGTAAAGGCTGACTTCTGTATTACCACAACCAGAGGAAATTTAATGAGGTGAACGTGGTCGTGGCTTTTTTAAAAATAGAAATTACCTTCTTAGGTATTTTTTTTGTAGTGAGAGTGCAAAGAGAGGTTAAAATGAGCAGCTGAGGGGGTGAAGGGCACAGTTGGCACGAAGTGCGGCCTCTCGTGCTCAGCTTCGAGACGCACTGTTGCTTCAAGGCTGGCCTTACAGCATACTGGAGAAGGAAGGAATCCGAAGGTCAGTGAAGCACAGAAACTGAGGACATTGGACTACAGAGGCCAAACTCAGGGTAAGTGATCATATATACCTTTTTCTTTGCTTATATAGTGTTGACTTGTTCATAGATAAATTCAAGTTGAAAAATAAACCAAGATGGTAAACTGGAGAACATTACACAAAAAGGCAGAATTCGATTATACAGCGCAATAATGCAATTTTGATAATTTTGAGCAGTGGAAGTTGCTATGACAGGTTGGAAAGAACAATTCCATTTCAGATCCTTAGTGAGATGCCTCAGCTGGTCTTCAGTTGAACTGCTGTAAAGATCCTTCAGCCAGCTTGTATTGTGTTACTAACCATTTGGTTTGATAGCTGTGAAAACAGTTTCAGCGTAGGATGTTCCCTGGTGTATGGAAGTTGGTGAATCTGGATACAGTTTTAAGTTCGCTGCAGGAGCTGGCATATGGTTGTCTCCCAGGTCTCTGATCTGCTCACAATGTCTCTATCTCTGACATCATCACTGGTTTGGTCGTATTTGATTTACAGCCTCTGGAGTAAAACATGCAGCGATCACTCCTTTGTAGACTACGAGACAATGAGCAGTGAAGGAATGTACCCCAAATTCTGTTATGTCTTGACTTTACACATCTGTATGTTGTACAGTTTCTGTATTCTGTTCTGTTTTCTTCCCACCTCCACGCCCATCCTATCATGAATTTCATGGGTGTGTTAATTGTAAACAGGAAGTAGCTGGGAATGTTTAAGTTCTTACCTGTTTTCGTCAGAGGAACAAAGTCACCAGAAAAAAAAATGCTTAAGTATAATATGAAAAACTACAGCGCTTTTCCCCTCCTATTCGTGCAGGCCAAGCCTTGGGAAATAAATTGTATTGTTATTTCAGTTTGGAAAAGATGGAAAAGTTAGAGAATATTCTTTTCATTTACAGATCCTGGCCATGAGGTTTGATGCCTCATTTTATTGAAGGGAGACACTGGACCTAAATGGCGCAGCATGACTTTGTTCCTGCCTGGCTTAACTTCTCAACGCCACAGTCAACCAAGGTAACATTAATACAGGTCATCTCCTTTTACAGCTGTGACAAAAGCAAAAAATTGCCCCAGTGTTTTGTTCTTGTGAAGTTTTGTTTGTTCTTGTGAAGTTTTGTTCAGTGGAGTTTTAATTTTAACTACTTTTTTTTTAAAGAAGTCTTTTGGAAACTAAGGTGAAAATCACTTTTCTTTCAACAAATGTGTCCTTTTTATTTCAGAGGAGGAGCAATCTTTGCATTCAGATATAGTAGTAGTTTAGTGTCTTTGCGTTGAGACTTGAGTGAGATCCCAAGTAGAAAATCATTAAAGAAATGGCCTTAAATCTGTGGAGGTCAATACTTTTGAGCTGCCACTTATTTACAATTTGGATATAATTTGAGTTTGATTCATGAAAATATTCTGACCCTTGCTGAGTAGTAGATTGATGATAATCCCTTGGGCTCTAGCTCTAAACTCAGAAATACTTGTTAGTGTTTTGCAACCTTAATATGAGGTCAGTTTGCCTGTCACCTTCTTTCTAAAACTGGTTCCAGAACAAGCTTACGTTGACCTAGGAAGTCTGGTTTAGGGCTTTAAGAATTTGTGTTAACTTGTTCAGGATGGTGGAGAAAAACATTTTAATAGCAAACCAGATCATGATGGATGACACTGACCGACACCTTCATGCTTAAATATGAGGAGACAAAAGTAATTTCAGGATACTCGATCTGTTTAAAATAAACCTCTGATTTTTTTTATAAGTGAGGGAAAGTGAGGAGTAAAAGATTCTTTAGACTCTTAATGCTAGAAGCATTAATGCTTTCTGCAGCATCATAGTTGTTTCAGTGCAAAAGTGCTTTAACTTACTTGAGTATCTCAGAATTTTAGACCGATTGGATGCTGCATGGCTGTCTGCTCTTCTGACTTTAGAGGGAGCGAATGAGCGAGCACCTGAGCACCACAGAATTTCTTAAATGAATTTGGCAGAAAGTGTGTGTTTGCAAAGACCGCTGGTAGTGTTAGTGTGTTACGATTCCCTCTGATTCTGTGTGAGACAGATGGATTTGTGTGCCATTCTGATCAGATTCATGTGATTGTTGATGGCATTGGCTGTGCAATGCAGATGTGGATGTCGTATTGAAAACCGGTACAAGAATGGTGGGGTCGAGGTGTTTTTTTCAATTAACAAAACGTCACTGTTGGACTGACAGGCTCCTGGAGTGCCCTAATGAATCCTTCATTACATCACTTTTTACTTTCTGCAGTCCCCTGCAGCCACCTTTGAGAAACATGGAGAGCATCTTCCACGGGGAGAGGGCCGCTTTGGGGTGAGCCGTAGGAGACACAACTCTTCTGATGGATTTTTCAATAACGGGCCCCTCCGAACTGCGGGAGGTAAGTAGGAAGGATCAGAACGCAGCCTGAGAGCAAGCGTTTTGGAATATTCTACAGAGTGAAGAATTCTGCAGAATATAAAAAACATTTTCCAAAACTGCACCTTTTCAAAACATCCTATAAGAAACTTGTGCTGTTCTCTTCTCCCACACTATGTGCTCAGGCCCTAAGGAGTTTTTGTGGTAGCTGTATGTGCATTGTGTAGCTTGGTTTGTTTTCTGATGTAATCACACAGTAGCTTAATAAGTTTGGCCTGGTAGTTACTTAGTGAACACTGACTTAACAACAAGAAAAACGGCCTGATGTTTCCAGTATTTTGCATGCTGTGTTGACTTTTCTTTTTTACATACTTATCTCCTTTTGTTTAGACTGCTGGCATCAGCCATCCCTTCTCCGCCATGATTCTGTAGATTCTGGTGTTTCTAAAGGAGCTCATGTTGGGCTTTCTGGCAGTCAGCCTGGCTGGCATGGTCCCTCACGGGGCCATGATGGTGTGAACCAGCGTGGTGGAGGAGGAACTGGAGTTCATCGCCACTGGAATGGCAATTTCCATTCTCGGAAAAGTTCCGCCTTTCAAGAAAAGCTGCCTGTTGAATCCAGGGAAGAGAAGAAGGAAGATAAAGAGCAGTTGCAATTTGAGGAAGAAGACTTTGTAAGTGTGTAGCTTCTCACTGGAAGTGGCAGCTGTGGGAAGTGGCTTTTCAGATCTCATTTCAGTTAGCATTGATAGGTGGCGAGGATCTAGAGTTGCTTTCCATTCCGTGTTTGAGATCACGACAGATTTAACAAAATTATTCCAGTGCTGACAGGATGCTAATTGGTACGCAGAGTCCTCAGGATTTGACAACCTGTTGGATTATGGGTCTTGGCACATTACTCTTTTGCCAAATGGTTATTGTGAACTGAAGACAGCATTGTAACGCACAAGCCAGATCTTCAGTGAAACCCATAAAGTGACACTTTAGTGCCACAGGAAGAATGTATTGACTTTGTGGCTTTCCTTGCAAAGCCGTGTGTTTTTGGGGTTTTTTTTTGCTCTTAATTACATCTATTCAGTTTACCTTCAGCCTACCTGCTGCTTCGGTCTCCTGCGTTCTGGTACGTGTTGGTATTTTTGATAACCTTCCCAAGCCTGTTCATGACAGTGCTCGGAACTTTGCAACCATCTGTCTTGAATCTTCTGGAATAGTATTTTGTTATCAGAGATGTTTTCCTGTTTCTCTGTTAATCTGGGGATTGAGCAGTTTCTTCCATCAGTATTTCCAATTTGTCAACTTCTTATCCAGCATTCTAATTCACGAGGTATTACCAGTACAATAGTCTCTTACATCCTGACTCTCTTTTTACCGGAATATCTTTAGTTTTCCAAACTTTACCAAATAGTAGTGCTTGGACTTACAGCTTTCATCCTTATGATGTGCATTGCTTAATGCTAACACCTTGAGATAAACACACCTTTTCTGTGTTCTCTTTTCAGTTCTTTTTTTTTTCTCCTCTGTCCCTTGATGAGGATTTTATTTTTATCAGACCATGTATTTTGCTTTTTGCACCTTGTTTCTTGCTCTCTCTGGGCTCTTCTTGACCAGTGCAATGAGGTCAGTATCGTCTGTAAGGTTCTGGTAACTCAGTCCCTTCACTTAATGCAGTTCCTCTGACTTCATCTTCAATGCTGAAGCCATTGCTGCCTCCAGTAATGAGAGTTTCTGGTGATAGTGTGCACACTTGTGTGTATCACCATCTTGAGATTTTTTTCTCTTTTACTCAGCTTTTGTCTCTGGAAGGCTGCTTACAGCTGAAATTGTTGTGGCAGTTTGATAGCACTGCTTCTGTTCAGGAAGTTAGGAGTTGCAGTGAAACATATGAATGCTTCAGGCCAAAATCTAGAGTCTACACTTAAATTGCCACAGGAGCCAGTTTGATTGAAGCTGCTGTTTTTTTCAGTGAAGTGCCTGGGGAGTGATTGCATGCTCTTGTTCAACTGCTTCTGCTGGGAGTGGTAGCCTGCATCACAGGGTGGTTAGCACCTGGAGAGCAGTTGTAAAGCTTGTGTGTAGATTTCTGTTGAGCTGATTTCTCAAGAATACTGTAATTCAGGACTTCTATAAGCTTGTTCTTGAGACTTTCAAAAGCCTGTTGAAACGTAGAAGTTATTGTAATGATTGCAACCGTGTACCGTTGTAGTCTGTGTTGGCCTAAGTCTTTCTTCCATGTACTTGTTCATTCTTTTCAGTGCCTCGATGATTGCCTTTCCCCTACCACACACTGTCTAGGAGCAAGCTTTGCTAAGTAACTCCTGGTTTGTCTTTGCCATAGTGGTGAAACTAATGTATACTATGGTTAAGAAGGTAGCTGTTAGGCCTGTGTGGCTGACCATGGCAACACTTTTCCTGAACAGTCTGCAAAACAGGCTGTTAGTCTAAGTTTTCCTGTGGTGTGAGCACCCCTGTTATAAACCTGACCTGTAACTAAAAAATGAAGCACTTAAACAGAGGAATTTCTAGGGTCTGCAGCAGGAATTTATGCTATGGTGTGACATTTTTTCATAACTTTCATGTAACAGGAATTCCTACTATTTCAGAAGCTCGTTATTAGAGACTTATGCTGTCACCATGGTAACTAACATATGAAGAATTCATTAAAAAGAGGGAAAAGATGGCTTTATTTTGAACTGAAGTTATTTGGGACGGGGGAAGAGGAATAGCTAATCAGGAACACTAGTCATCGAATGCTTAGATTTTCTGTACTCTGCTTCGAGCTTGGACATGTCCTTAGTTGTTCTACTAAGTTGAATTCTGATGTTGAATCAAAGGTAAGTCTGCAGAGAACACTGAGTCTGCATGCATTATCCTGAAAAGGGGACTCTAAAAGCTTAACATAAATTTACTTGTAGCTTGCTTGTCTGTAAATATATATATTCATTATTTCTTTACATTAGGAGCCCGGTATTGCTTTTGTTTGTGTTTTGTGAGGGTTTTTTAATTGGTGAATGCATAATTATTGTACAAAAAATATATTTGAGAAATGAGACTAGATACTTCAGATACTGACGATGTGGGTTCTGGTTTATATTTTGAGCTGCTTATTAAATACCTAAATCTTTTATGTGTGTATTGGTTGGTACAATCTACTTAATCGTATAGTAAAGGGCCTGTCCTGGACCCTCTGATAGTTCTGTTGGAAAAACAGCAGAAGCCAAGGAGAATACAAACTTGATTTTTAGATGTCTTGTGACAGAGCACTCCCCTCTAATTCAGGTCCTGTTCAGAGTAATCTAGCTGTGCGCTGGGTTCCTAGAAGCATAACGTTCTATTAATACTGATTTTTTTGTTGTTGTTGTTGTTAGATGCGATGTAATGATGTACTCATTTGCATTGTCTTTTTACAGCCATCTTTGAATCCAGAAGCTGGAAGACACAACAACCAGAACAAACCTTTAGGAACACCTTCTGGAGTATGGGGTAGGTAATGGTGTTAACGTTACTGTACAGAATGCTGATGCCGAAGCAGAAAGTTGTAACTGAAGCTTAAATGCTAGTCTTTTCACTCAAAAAGATTTTAAAGACTTAAATGAAGCAGACAGTTTGCAGCTCTCTCTCCTTTGTTGTTTTCCTCCCCATCTTCACTAATCTCTTGGCCTTTTTGTCTACTTGAAGCTGTGCTTGTCTTGTCATAAAAAAACTGCTGGTGGCAGTAATGTCACTGTTCTGCATTTGCTTCCTGTCATACTGCAGTTACAATTTCATGCAGACAGCACTTGAAGGACAGAGCAGATTTGAGTGAACTAGACGTTAGTTCCTGACTCGTGATCTTCATATTAGAAATACAGCAAAACTGTCATAATTCTGTGGTTTGGATTTATTTGATTTTTTTAAACTCAGAACAGGCTTGCTTTTGATTCTGATGTGGTATGCAAATCTATGCCTCTCAATAAAAAAAAAGAGTGAAACAAGGTACCAGTTCTAGCAACTAAATACAAGTTTGTTAATCTCTATAGTTAGAATGTAGCTAGATTAGTTGGGTTAGATACTGTAAATAGCACAAATACAAAAAAAAAACCAGCCCAACCTCAAAACTCTTACTGTAGTACTGGATTGTATTCTTTTTGCATGTTTGTTAGGTAGCTATTGTTCTGCTCAAAAAACAATGGCAATTAGTATTTATGAGGCTTTTAGCTGTTTATACTATTACTGTTTTTAAATTGTTCTGCTCCTGCAAATGTGTTGATTTGGCCTAAGAAATATTAATTGTGCTTGTTTGTAAAAACACTCTGTCTTTCGAGGTATAAGTTATGCAAAAATATTTGTTAGGTTAGTGAATTAACAAAGCTGATCCATGCTTGCCCAAAAAAAAACGTTAATATCTGTTCTGATTCGTGTAGTATGGTGGAAGGCTGTTAACTGATGTCACTGCAGGTTTTCTCCTTCAGTGTCAAGGGAGCTTCTCTGGTTAAATGGAAAAATATTGAATTTTAGCATCCTTATCCAGTATCTTTGCTCAAACCTGAAATGAAAGAACAGCTTATAGCAGTCTCAGAATCAGAAGCGTATCATCTAAGTTTGAGAGGGGAGGAATGGGAGCAGTATACAGAAGCTGTTACAAAACTGAACACTTGTATTTCAGAATCTTTCTTGTTTTATTTTTACAGAAAACCCTCCTAGTGCCAAGCAACCTACCAAGATGCTGGTCATCAAAAAGGTTTCAAAAGAGGATCCTGCCGCCGCCTTCTCAGCTGCATTTACATCACCTGTTTCTCACCTGGCAAACGGCAACAAAGCCACCACCATTGTCCCAAGTGTCTACAAAAACCTGGTTCCTAAACCTGCAGCTCCTCCTTCCAAGGTACAGGGGTTTACAACCAACTTAGAGAATTGCAGATCGAGGGAGAACTCTCTCTTTTGGCAAGGGAATCAACCCCCTAACAAATAGCAGGAGTTGGAATCCAGTAGTTTCTTGGGTAGTGGACTTTACAGTAGAGGTCTGTTTACTACTAAAAATTTTTGTTCCCTGTTAAAATGCCTTTTGGTCTTGTCCATACAGAGAACTAACCCTTCTTCTGACTGTACTAGTGTCTAGTTGAATGGTGTGTCCTAGAGCATTAGACAAATCCTTATCTTAACTAGACAAAACAAGCAATGCTAGGGAAGCGGAATGTGTGCCATGATGTGCTTGAATTGTTCAGGTGACTGCCCTGAAAAATCTTTATTGGGTTACAGTACTTTGATGTGTTTGAAACACAATTGAGGCTAAGATCAGATTAGATTGTAACATCCTGCAATTTAGCTCTATTAGTTGAGCCTTAAAGACAACCTGGAAAAGTAATGGGTTTCATGCTATAATTCTTTTACTGAAAGAAATACAGATGTGTTGAAAAAAGTAGGGTTTTTGTGTTTCTTGATTCTAGGCTTTATCTAGTCCTTTTTTGCAGAGAATCTGCATGTATAGATGCCATAGAAACTTTGGTAGGATTGATAGTGAAAGTATTTAAAAAGCTAAAGAAAAGTATTAGCTAGGTTGTTCTTTATAAAAGTGCCCATATACTTTGAGTTCTAAAATTTACTAATTACTAATGCTGGCTGCAACATTCCAACAAAATCTTCCCTATGATTAGAGTAGATTAGTCTTACACGCTTCAAAGATAAAAGCAAAGTAGGAAAGATTAACAACTTTTTTGTAAGAAAGCAAATTTAGAGCTTCTTTCTCTCTTGTAAGTTTCTCTTAATTCAGGCCAAATTCTGCCAACTACAGGAGAAATCTTAATGGTTAAAATGATTATCAAATTGTCTGCTGGTGTCATCAACAGAGCTTTTGTTAATGAACGGTGACTATTAGCAAAGCTAAAAGGTGGGAGATCAGCATATCCTTAGGCAGAGAAACTGTATGCATGGTGTCTTTTTTTAAAGGTATAGACATAAAGCAGCTATGGTAGGATGCATTGTTGCAGAATGTACAGAATGTAGAGTTGTACAGAAATGGCAGTCCAGGAAGTAGTATAGAGGTCAAAACATTACTTTTGACAAAATCAGCGGTATTGGAAAGCGATAACAGGCTAACTGAATGAAAAATGTTTTTAAGTTCCAAGTAAAATTGAAAGGAAGAGAACTGGCTGCAGTGAAACAAGCACGTTCTAGTTGGCTAATTGGGATGGCCCATTGTTCACAGACAAGCAATCCGTGAAGGTCGTAATTTGCAAACGATTCCTTTTGGTACTCATCTCTAGTCGTTGAGCTCGGATCTGGCGACCTCGCTAAGAAAGCACTAGGGGTCTGTCTTTGATTTTGTCTGAGCTGCCCCTTTGTGGAAGCTGCGAGTACAACAATCAGCAGCCGAGAGCCGCGTATCTGAACAGTGCAACCACCAGATCTGCGGAGAGAAACTTCTTGTCGTAGTAATTCTACACCCTAATTTTAGTACCAGGCAATATTGCACAAATCAGGATATTTTCTGGGGTTGAAGGGAATGTTTGGAATGTGTGCTGTGAATGACAAATAATCTGTTCAATAATGTGGACTGCTCTTGGTTTTAAGTTGGAGCAGAAGAGTAGTGCTGATGGCCTCCCCTACTGATTTATTTATTTTTAAATGAATAAAATAACTGAATGGAGAGAGAACATGCTGAAATAATGCCTTTTGCTCTCATTGCTTGCAGAATGCAAGATCTATTGCATCTCAGATTTAACCGAGTCCCACTTGTGCATCAGTTACTTTGCTAATGACTTGAAGGTGGCTTCAGAAGTCTAATGGGTCAAAGGAACCAGGGTGTTTTCATGCTCTGACAGTTGTATTTCTCATGCTACTTGTATCAAGTTTCTTGTTAGGATCCTTTTTGTAAAGACTGTCACTTGACTGTGTGTGTCCTTGGTTGATAAGAAAGGCTCAAGAATAACATTCCAAGTAACAAAAATTTATCTTCAGGTCTTCTCTGCCCAAACACCAGTGTCTTTGAAAGGATACTGCAGAGAGTATCCAGAGCGAAACAGCAGGTGCTCATGCACTTTAATGAACTGTCTGCTTTTTCGTTTCGTTGTTGTTGCTAATCCGTGCAATGATGGACACTTTCAGAGCCCTAGGAAATAAATAATGGGCATTCTCAGCCTGGGCAGAAATTTTCCTTGTTGTGCCTCTTCCTTGCACAGGGGAAGTTTTTGTTAAGTGATGCAAACTCTTCCTTTGTGGCATACAGTGTTCCCATTTGAAATGTGAATTTAATTGGGATTTTTTTTACTTCCCATCTGTGGGTACCTGTAAGATGCATTGCATTAATTGGTGGTGATTCTAATTAATGAAGAGCAATGCTGGATGTTCTCTTTAGGCGCTAACGGTGTTTTACTGGAGTGCGGTGCCCATGAAGCAGAGTTGTGTGGTATGGGGAAAAATTATGGATGTCAAGGTAAACTTGTTGAGATTGTTCTTGGAGAGGGAATCAAAAAAAATCCATACAACAGCCAACATAATGTTTGTTTATTTGTTTTACTGCGTGCAAGCAACTTCTTGTGCCATACCATTTACTGTCCAGTATCTTGTGTTCTCTTCGATATAGCCAAGTCCATGGAAAGCCAACAGAAGTGAACACAAACCAGGCTCGCTTTCCTCCAGCCGTGACTCTGCCTTTACCAGTCCGGTGTCTGTAACCAAACCAGCGGTACTGGCGAGTGGCTCAGTCCTCACCTCTCCCAAAGAGGTAAGGGGTTGAGTTTGGGGATAGGGTGGGAACTTTAATCACTATCACCTACTATAGCTTAAACATGATAAGGTCCTCTCTGAACATGTTACACCTACCTACATTTGCACCCTTGAAGAATGACTCACTTGTGCATTCTTAGCATGTTGTGCCATATCTCTGATACACTGAAAGGAATTAAAATGTGGTTCACCTGGATGTAAAGCCATTGGTGTTTATCTGAATGTATTAGAATTTCTCTCCAATATAAAAAAAAAAAAACACACAAATGCTTTAGATAAAAAAAACGCACCAATGCTTTAAATAGTGTTACGTAACTAGACATGCATAGACTTGGTGTTATCAGAGCATGGATACCAGGAACTGATGTGAACAGACAGGTAAGCTGATTCCCATGCTATTCTTTAATTTGGGAAAAGAAGGAGAAGGGGGGTGATCTGCCTCACTTCCTTTCTCTAGGAGAGCAACAGCACAAGCAGTGAACTCTGAGAGGGTTGAGAGGATTTAATGTGTATACACGTCTTCAGCTACAGTGTCTGTTTTTAATTTTGGTGTTGGAAGGAGGTGAGGTGGCAACTGACTTGCCTCCACTATTGATCTGGAGAGAGCCTTGCATATAAATCTGTTAACATTTAAGGAGTAACTGTGACAAAATGCATTTTGGCCAGTGTTTCTGTGCATCACTTTATAGCTTATCTACAAAATGCTGTTTGAAGCTTGAAATTCCACAAAGCTTAATATTAAGTGACACCAAATAGCTGTTCTCCTCTGCTCCTGGGAATCAAAATTCAATGGGTTTGTGATCGTATGTAAAAAGAACGAAAAACAAGACAGACTGTGATAAGTGACCTGTTCACATAATTTGAAATGAGTGTGTTTGCATTTCAAGTGTAACAGTGTTTTTTTTCTAGTCGTGCATTTGTCTTTTTCCTTTACAGATCTTACTTCTAAAATAAGACTTTGGCATCTTTATGATTTTCTGCTTTGCAGGCTTTACTCTGCAACAGCCTGTACTTTTCTGCTTTAGCCACTGCTGAGTGCAGAAGCAGTCATTAAAAGCAATAGTTAACAAGCACACACTTGTCACTTTGATAACAGATCTCACGCTGTGTCCCCTTCCCTTCCCTTGCCTGTCCTCAGACCAAGTTCCGTGTGCTACTGACAGCTTTCCTTTTTGCGTAATGCACAGCACAGTATGGACACCGTTGTGACATAAATGTGTAAACCTAAATAGGCTTTCATCTCCAGGTAGATAGCAAGAAGGGCATTCACTTCATATCATACAGTAGTAATGCAAGTAGTCTCATTTTATATCTACCCCCCAACCTTTCCCCCAATAAAAAGGTCTTGCCTGAAACTTTAGTCAACAAAGATGTCAGGTACTAATCTGACAGGAGGAATAGGCAGCTGGGTTTTCTCCAGAACAAACAGTACTCTTTTAATACTTGTATTACCAGTGTCAATCAACTAAACAAAAAGGGCTTAAAAATTCCTTCCAACTAAAATCGAACACTTGTGTTACATTTTTTGTTTGAATCTGTTGGAGATGTGTAGAATGAAAACACAGGACCATGGCCAGCAGATACTACTGTAATCCTAGCTCCACAGGCCTGCTACAATTAATCTCTGCCCTTTTACTGCTGGAATTGGGATAATGCCCCTCCTGCAGAAGCGTTGGAAATAGCACCTTTATTCATAAGAGACCAGTGTGTTGACAACTAAAAGGATGCCAACTAGCAGTGGCACTGTGTCCCTGCAAGCCGGTCTAAGACAACCAAATTAAGATACAGTCTAAATTCTTAAAATGATGCAGGGTGACTTTTCTGTTAGAGTAGCCACTCCCGTTAAACAGAGTGATATCTGAACAAATCTGAGAGTATGCACAGTGCTCTTATTTTAAAAAAATAGAATCTGAGGGATGCCTCAAAGTTTCAGTCAAAGGACTAAACCTACCTTCAGAAAAGATGTCACAACATGACTACTTGTGCCCTTTATGTAACATTCTCTTTTAGAATTATAAAGCCTTCTACAGAAAGTTACAAATGTAATCAGAATTGAAGTAATATTTAATTCCCTTTTCAGAACTCTGTTTTCTAAACCTTAGGTGTAACTGTCTTCACCTAATGTGTAGAAATTAGGTGTTAGTACCTCAGCAGTTCTATACAGTGCTATTAAAATGGCTACTTCTAGCAAAGAGCCGAAGTGCTTTGGTAGAGTATTCCCAATCACCAGAAGACATCTAATTTTTAGTCTCCTTTGTTCATTATTGCCTTCTGTGACTGCAGTCAAACTAATTACCACGTTGAGAGCTTTAATTTCAGTATTATGCTAGCTTCTTATCCTGATATTCAGTGTCACTTGTTGTGTCTGTTACAATTGCTGATTTGTTCCTTACTGTGTTGAATTAGGCAAGATCTGAAAAGGCCACCTGAGAAACATTTGCTGTAAGACATTACTTTCTACATGCACTTCCCTGCAAGGCATTGTTCCACACCAGTGTTTCATGTGCAGCAGGCTTTAGAAACAAGCAGCTTTAGAAAGATGCTGCCTTGGTTTTGTTTTGCTGAATATTTTAGTTCCCTTGATCTTTGCTCATAGCACTCTGAATGTGATAAAAATACTTTGCAAAGGAGATTCATTTTGAAGAGCCTGGATTTGTGATCTTCCCACCCTAGTTTAAAAAAAGGAGGGCAGGGAGGGCAGGAGAAAAATACTAGAGGTTTTAGGAAATTTTACTCTGTTTTAATATTGAGGAAAAAAATCCGAGTAAATCAAGGGAAAGAATAGTTTTGTATGCAAGACTCTAGTGTCAGGCATCCACATTGATGACTGAATTCCTCATCGTCTTAGAGCAGCCAGACATGAACTCCGTATATGAGCAGAAGGTTGAGGTATTGGGAACTTTCACATAACATGTTCTTAGATTTCTTTTGCATGTCCAGTCAAAATGATGGAACAGATTAAACTGAAAGCTCATCTTGGTTAGTAGTGTTTTCATCGCAGTGTCATGGCAAACTGTTGTGCCTTCTGCTTGGTTCACGGATTCTAGATAATTAAGAAAGCTTAAACACTGTGGAGGAGCATGGGAGGTTGCCTTGGTTCATGAATTGAGCAGAGCAGGTTTCCCACAGGGTTTTTTGTGTCTGGCTCCACACTGACCCATCTGGGCTGTGAGTGTACGTAGCAAGCAGTCGGCGGCATGCTCATCAGGGGAGGATGCTGAGGCTGTGGCTACCTATTTAGTATCCAGTTGTGGTTAGCTAAGGATGAGACCACTCCCTGAAAGGAGATAATCACCCCATAGCTTAATTTCAGGGTAGAATCTGTCAGGATAGCTTAAGACACAAATTTGAACTGAGCCTAATCTCCTTAACTTTTTAAGTTTTGTAGAGTAAGAGTCCTGCACGAAGTTCTCTGCCTTAATATTCTGTTGTAGGCTCCAGTATTGCTTGAGAGCGTTACATTGCCAAGGAACAAAATAAACATATTCATGGCCCTGCGAATTGACTCCCAGGGGAAGGAAAAATTAAGAGTCGATAACGATAGGTAGGAGAACAATGTGCTGGTAGGGGAAGAAGTGAATGTGCAACACTAGTCAGTATTTTGATGGGAATTTGACATTATGGGGTTTTTTTTTGAGGGGTTAAGACCCAGTCAAAGAACTGATGGATGTTTGAAAGGTGTAAGCACAGACCCTGAAGAGGGCCCCATCTTTGCAATACTGCCGTTTGAAAGTCTCTATGTTCTACCTTCCTTGTCTAGAGTCCTTCCAGCACCACCCCTCCCATCGAGATCTGCTCTTCACGCTTGACGAAGCTGATGCGCCGTACCACTGATAAAAAGAGCGAGTTCCTGAAGGCACTGAAAGATGACAGGAATGGGGAAATAACAGAGAACAGAGAATGTGACAAGCTGGATGATGTAAGATCATTGTCCTTACTGTATATATGATCATTATATGTTTAAGGAGTTGGGTACTGAAAAAAACAGAGTGGTGTATGTAATTCAGGCTCTGGAGCAGGAAAGGAATGACTTCCATTGGTCTGGCAGACATGCCAGCGGAAGTAGTGCACAGCACTGTGATGAAGGGAGACCATAACGTGATGAAATGCAAACGGATAAGTAATAAATGAGGTGGAAAGGAAGGTCACAGATGGTGAAGATAATCTAGATTTTTGCAGAGATTCTCTGAAGAGTGGAACAATACCATTTTTTAACATCTTAATTTGCTTTCAAGCTTCCTTGTAAAACTACATCCACGGGACAGTTGAAGTCAGTGCTTGTGAGAGGTGCAGGATAGTGGCTCAAGCCTCAGAGGCTTGGACCGGACCTCTAAATGCCTAAGTCTGGGGCTTACTGTGCATGTCAAGGCCACCCTTAGCAGTATTTCAGTCTCAGAGTTTTCTGACTCGCACTGCGAAGCCACTGATGATGGCTTTGTCATGCCAGCACTTACTCCCTTGGCATAAAAGTGTCATCCACCAAATGTTGTTCATACCATGTTGTCTCATCACAGCCAGGTAGACGTTGCTTTCAACCATTACCAGTCCAGGCTCTGTTAGAAACACTGACTCAAGGTGAAAGGCTCTTCTTTACTTCTAAAAGCAGAAACTTGAACTTGGAACTGTGCTATTGACACAGTCTGTGCAAGCACACTTTGATGCTTTTGTTTTTCTGTAGATGGAGAGCAACAGCACACCAGAACCAAAGGAAAACTGGGAGGAGAACTGCCATCAGAATGGCCTTTCTCTCCCTTTGCAGGAGGAGGGGGAAAACCTCTCCCATTCATTGGAAGCAGAACACAGGTGAGTAATCAACAAAGTAAGGTGTCTGGAGTAAAGGAGGGCAAGTCCTTGGACTTTGTGAGAAGGAAATGATTTCAAAGACAGCTCTCTGGCAAGCAGCAGTAGCTCTGTGCATATAGAGCTAGAGGTGTGTGGGCTTCCTGACTAGTGCTGGACTGGGTGGAGTCTTACTGAAAACAAAACAAGACACTGATGACAGCTGAGCCAAGACGTTGCCAAGGCCTGTAATTAAATTCCTGCACTTCTCTAGTGCCACATTCCTGTGTGTAAATGCTGTCTGGATATTTACCTGCCCACACCAGGAGCGAGCACAAACCAAGTGTGATTCTGGTTAATTTACAGGCAGGTGTCCTAAATGGAGTGGTCTGAAGATAAACCTTCACGCACACACCCCCCCTTGTCTGCGCTTAAAATGCTCTTGTGCTGCTTTAAATGCTGTAAAAGTGGGGAAAGTAAAGAAAATATTGACCTAATATCTCATCTGGTATCTGGCTTCAATAAGTAAGCAGAGTGTGAGCATCTGGCGTAAGCAGATAGTAAGTTTTAAGAGAATCCCGAGCTGCAATACTGGTTTGATTGCCTCGTGTCCTCCTTCAGTGTCCTTGGGTAGAATTTCAAATCTCTCCCTTGCTTTCCTTCTGCCAGACTAGTTATTCACCCATTGTGCAGGTCTGCTGATGGTTAAATATTTGTAAATGACATTGAGTATGAAAAATGTTGGGTGAGCACAGAGCATTGTGGAAATGGTCTCTAATACAGAAGATTCCCTGGTGAACTGAGAGTGATTCAATACAAAACCTTGTGCTTCATGGAGAAAGTGCTCTCTCCTTTACCATCGTTCTCTTGCTTTAATTCCCGTGCTGCTTTTCTTTTCTCCACAAATCAGGTTATTGAAAGAAATGGGATGGCAGGAATATCCTGAAAACGATGAGAACTACCTTCCCCTCACGGAGGATGAGCTCAAAGAGTTCCAAATTAAATCAGAGCAGGTACGTTTACAGCTCTCGCCACTTGTGACTGCTCCTCTCCCTCTCCCTTCTCATGCACGAGTCTTCTGCAGTGTGATTCTGAGGGATGTTTGAGAAGATGAAGGGTTGAAGTAAGATTGTAGTGCAGTTGATGACTGCATTATCCACGCGGAGTGTGTGTGTGTACTGTTAAATACATAATTTCTGTCCGCGAACAGTTAAGTGACAGTTACTCTCTGACCTTTTGCCTGTTTTAAAACTTGCTTTCATTCCTACAGCGAAGAAGAAATGGATTTGGGAAGAACGGATTTCTTCAGGGCCGCGGCTCCAGCCTGTTGTTCCACTGGAGAAGCACTTTTAAGACAAAGATTGAGGACTCAGACACAGAAACTAGTAGCAGCGAAACGTCAGATGACGATGCCTGAAAGTGGGCACAAGAAAATTAAAATAAATAAAACCAACCCAATAAACTCAGTTCATAGTTCCACACGTGTTTGGGGTTGTATAAACTAAACAGAGTTTATTCTGTCTCCAGTCTGTTCAGTTTTTTCTTTTGTTGTTGATACTTCATGCACAAGGGAAATAATTGTATCCCAAAGAAGAGAGAAATTGGCTTCTTTAGCTTTTTCTTTTGGTTTTGCCCTAATGCTTAATAGAAGTTTGTGCAGCTAGCAAATTTTGACAAAAAAAAAAATCCCTTGTGGGGCAGTGCACAAGTTCAGTCCTGTAAGCAGGATACAAGTGGCTGACTGATCTTTGCAACAGCAAGCTTCTAACAGTGCCGCCGGCATTGCACAGTGTGGGGCGGTAACAGTGTGCTAAAACAATCATTGTCAATGACAAAATGGCTATTGAAGTTCTAATTATGTTAAATTAATGCTAATAACATGAACTTTTTATTTTATTTTATTTTTTTTGGCGGCTCGGGGAGCTTCATCACTTAACCAGGCGTTTGTGGTTTTCTTTTTTTTGGGTACAGCTGTAAAATATTTGGATATAGGAATTGTTTGTGTTCTTCTTCTTGCAGCCTTGATATTCAGGGTGGATTGTAAAATATAAATTTTTTGTGAGATTTCAAAGATTAAGATTATTTTGATAACATTATTTACAGATTTAAAAAAGTGACTATCACATTGAGTCTGTATGAGGGGGAAAAACTACTGCATCAAAAATAACTAACTTGGAATAAATATTTTGCATCAGTTTGCCAATTCTAATTGTCTTTCTTATGTAAGAAAAGCTTTTCCTCTAAAGGGACCTGCAACTTTGGGGATTTAATAGCACTGGGGATAACTAGTTTCTTCTCCCACTGTATTTTTCCACTTGGCAAACATTGCTGTAGGCTCAGTCTGCAGGAGCTAAACTCTTCCTTTAAGAAGGGAGATGGAGAACAATGGTGAGATGATAGCCCCTGTTTGATGGTTTGTTGTGGGTTTTTTTTTTTTTTAAAGAAACAAAATAATTTGAATTATCTTCCACTAAAGCAGTTTGCTTTTTTGTTTTCCGCTTCATACAAAATCGTGAAGCTCAACTGGTCGGTGTCACTTGTTCCTAGTGCAATGCTGCTGTTTATGTTCACAACGTGGCAAGGGAATGTCTGAATCCAAAGCTGTTTTCATTGAAATCTTTTTTAAAAATTCATGAAAACATTTCTATTAGATTAAAAAGGATTTTACAAACAACTCAGTTGTGGCCTAAGCTATTTCAGTGTCTGTTTTAAGTTCAGCTTGTACACAAACGTTTTGGATCGGAAAGTATCCGCATGGTTGTGCACCGTTTGCAAGTGGGTTGGATGGAATTGCACATGGAGTACAAAATCCTGGTGTCGCTGACCTTGAGGGGATTTCACCTGAGGTCTTGCTTGGGTGGGGTTTTTTTATTCCACTCCTGACCAGGCAGGAAGACAGATGTGTAATATAATTACAGTGTTTAGCCATGAATCTTCGCATCTGGACTCAAGGGAACGCTCCCGGAGACACCAGGTGTTACTCTGCTGCTTGTGCTCTCGGTTGGCACTGACACGTGGATGCTGCCATTACCCCTCAGCCCGGGGGTTGTTTCTTCATCGCTGCCATCTGGAAGCCAGGCTGGAGTTGCTGGGTCTACCTGGGTAAGACGTTTCACAGCTCTTCTAGTTCCTTTTGAAGGTCCCATCGAATGTGGCTTTTGAAATGGGGTAAGTTTTAAAAAAACCCTTCACATCGGTGTTGGTGGCCACTTGTCATGGGCAAACCAGATCACTGAACATTTCCTGTCCGGAGTAAGGACCCTGCCTCATGGGAGGACAGCAAAGCTGGACCTGCATGGGCCGGGAGCTCCTTGTGTTGTTGCCAGACCCTAATACCTTAAAGTTCTGTGCCCTGACCCTGCGAGGGAACGCGCGTGGTTTGAACACCCGTGAAACTTCACAAACGTTACTGGCTGTGTCTGGGAGACCCAAAACGACGAGATCCCCATACATCCAACAGTGGCTTTTTCCTGAGCAAATCACTGATGATCCGTGACTGGTATTGCCAGCGGTGAGGTGGGAGGGTGACCTGCAGCACCCTGAGTGGAGCCAGCAGGTGTTTTTCCTGCCTGTCTGGTGCCCTTGGGAAACAGTGGGAATCCCCGGCTGCCCGCCCTCACCCGTCCCAGCGTAGCAACGGTGGCTGCAAACACCAAAACACCGCAGCCACCGTCGAGCAGGTCTGTGTGTCCTTCCCAGCCTGCTGCGGGGGCCATCCCAGGTGGAAGGACCCCTCTACCCCGGCAGGGTGGCACTCCCAGTGACCCCCACCCTGCTGTGCTTTCCAAGCTGCCCCATGCTGGGTGCGGGGGGATTCGTCTGCCCGTGCTGCCACATGGCTTTCAGCTCCCGGCTGCTGCTGTGGACGCACCAGGAGAAGCTGTGCCTTGGGACCCTGGCAGTCGGCGGCTCCCGCCTCCCTGGGGGACACCCACTGCCTGCGGAGGGGGCTCCGGGCATGGCGAGGAGGCCACAGGACACCTCGGTAGCATGGAGTGGGATCTGGTGTGGGTGTGTGGGGATGGGGCATTCAGTGGGGACAGGGATGGGAATGGGTACTGGGATGGGGCGTGTTCCAGGCTGGAAAACAAGATGTCACAGGCACCACGGCTGGATCCAGCTGGGCCTGAGCCAGGAGGACCCTCCATCCTCCCCTCCATCCTCCTCCACAGGCAGCTCTCAGTGCTTATTTTGCCAGAGCCAAAAAAGTTTATATTATTAAGTGTTTTTTTCACCCTTTTCTTCCCATTTGCCTCTATGAGGTTGAAGTGTCCCAGCACAGGGACCGTGCTGAACCACGCCATGTCCTCGTACTGCCCGGGCTCTCACCAGCTGTGTGGGAACAGTGGGGGCCGGGGCGGGTGCGGGGAGCTCCCCTGGGGGATGTGCTCACCCCCCATGAGAGAGCCCTGCTCCGTGGGGCCAACCCTGCTGACAGGAGACCGATGGTGGAGGTACGGTGACCCCCACACCCCTGGGGTGGGCATTGGCACCCCAACAGCTCCCTGCACCCCGAGCCCCGTGGCTGGCGGGGTCTGGCCCCTCCCACCCGTTGCAACCCCCCGTGCAGCAGGCAGAGCCCAGCCGGCTGCCAGCCCCACCACAGAGGCACAAGCAGCGGCCACAGGAGCTGCTGGAAGCCCACGAGCGCCTCGTGGCTGAAATCCAGGCCAGGACCCGGCAGCTGGAGCAGCAGAGAGAGGGTAGGTGCTGGCAGGGGTGCCGGGGTGATGCGGTGATCCCTGGGAAGCAGAGATGTGGAGGCTGCACTTGAGCGCCTGTGGCCCCTCACGGTCCCACAGGGCTCTGCCGGCGGCTGACGGCACTGAGTGCTGGGGGGGCTGCAACCCCCCACCCTGCACAGCGGGAACTGGAGCTGAGCCGGGCCCCGGAGGTGCTGCAGGATCATGTCGGACAGCTGTCACATGGAGGGTGAGCCTTGGCTGGGGGGACAGGGCTCTGCACCCCTCCAGGGCAGCCCCCAGGCAATGGGGTGCTCTCAACCAGAGGGCCCTCAGCCCCGCCCCCCTCCCCATTTACCTATTTCCCCTCCAGGGCTGCTCCCAGCCTTGAAGCCCTCCTGCCGGCCGCCGGGCCGCTCGCCGCTGAGGCCAGGTGAGGGTCCGTGGGGGTTGGCGGATCTGAGCTGAGCGTCCTGCCGAGCCCCCACAACGGCTGACGCCGGGGCTGCTGCAGGGCCCTGCGACTGTCTTACCTGCGTGCTGGAGGGCACGATCCGGCCATCCTGGACCAGCTCCTCCATCTCCAGGTGGAGGCCACAGCACTGGAGACAGCAGCTGTGGGGCTGCGTGGGGGCAGGAGGCCAGGTAAGCCCCAGCCACGGCCTGGAGCGCTGTCCCCACGGTCGGCAGCTGAGGCAGCCCCGGCTGTGCCAGCAGAACCCCCCGGCGCTGGCACTCGGGGCCTGGACACAGCACTGCTGGCTGTGGAGCTGGAGAACCAGCTTCTGGAAGATGAGCTCCTGGCACTGAAGGTCAGGAGGGCGAGGAGAGCCAATGCTGGTAAGTGACAGGTCCCAGGGAATGGGGCAGCCCCCACCTCCACCCCACAGCCCCTGGTTGCCTCTGGGGTTGCAGCTGGCAGAGACCCTGGGCTGCCAATGGCTTCTGCAATTATGTGCAGGGAGAGGTGGCTGCAACCGCACAGCCCAGAGTGAGGGGGATCTTCACCTGGGGAGGCCTTTCACAGTGACAACATGGGGGGGCGGGGGGAATGTAAACTCTGTGGTGACGAGTTCCTGTCCCCCCCCAGGCTCTCGGGCTGCCCAGCAGCACACCGAGGAGCTGGCGCAGCTCCAGGCAGAGGTGGGGATGCTGCGATGCCACGTGGAGCAGACAGGGCTGCAGCTGCCTCCTGCCATCCTCCCGCCCCCTGTGGCCCCCTCCCTCCCGCCAGCCCTGGCTGCACCAGAGCTGTTCACGGTAAGAGTCCCATCCCCGAGGATGTTTTCAGATCTCCAAAGGTGAGGGGAGATGGGGTCGGGCTGCCAAACCACATGGGACAATGAGTGTGGGTGTATGGGCTTGGGGAGCTGATCTGGGGACTGGTCCCTTGGCCACAGCTGGGGACGCAGGTGCCCCAGGGAGCCAGGGCCAGCTGGGCAGGAGGTGTCTCCCCTTGGGTGCTGAACCACTGGCATGATTTGCTCTGCAACCCCAACGCCATGCGTGGCATGAGGTGGCTGGGTAACTCCTGCTCGTGCCTGTTGCAGAACGAGGCCGGGACCCGTCTCCCATTGATGCCACTTTTCTCCTTTCCCAGGAATCCCCTGGGCCAGCGCTGGGGACAGGCAGCCCCGCAACTGCCAGCCATCCCTATGTGTCCCCCAGCCTCCCCCTCACCCCCTTTGTGGCCCTGGAGGACCCCCCTCCCACTCGGGAGCCTGCAGCGCAACACAAACCCTCCCGAAGGTGAGCTGGGGATGGGCCATGCCCCAGGGCATCCCCCAGTGTCCCTTTGCCCAGCTGGAGTGGGAAACTGGGGCTTTATTAACTATGTGTGACGAAAAAGTGGCAAAATCTGTGTGTTACTGCTGCAGGGATGGGGGCTCGGGACCAGCTGTGTAATCAGCACTGGGGCAGGCAGGCAGCACACAGCATCCCTCCTGGGACCAGGCCTCCGGGCAGGAGCAGGCAGGGAGGGGATGGGCAGCACCAGGCAGAGCCCAAAGCCAGGAGCCACTGCACCCCATGGCCCAATCTCCACCTCGGGCTGCTCCTCACCCCAGAACAGTGCCCACACACAGTCGCTTCATCCTGTTCACTGGGGCTGTTTGGGGACCAGCAAGGGCACAGAAGCACAATCACTCTTTTCCTTTTCCTACATTTCTCTCCGTGGGGCACATCCCCACCACAAGCCCTTTCTAGGGGAAACCTGACAAGAGGCATTCACAGTTCTGGGAATCAGCAAAACCCACAGTGATGTTTCCTCCCCTGCACTTGAGACCCTGCTTGGTGTTCAATAAATGGCTTCAGCCTGTTGCTCTTTGCTTCTTGGCCTTCTCTTTTCTCACACACGCTTGTCCCAGCCTACTTACCTGTGGGTACCCTTTCCCTGGGCATGATTTTGTGGCATGGGAAGCACTGAGAGGTGCTTAGGGGGGTGAGAGATCCTCCCCTTCTTTTGAATAAAAGGATTGAGAACAGGATCCATCTCCCAGAGCCCTGCTCCTTGTCCTGCCCCATCCCCACCTTACAGCAATGCCTTCGCTGCAGGAGGTACATGGTCTCACAGCAGCCTCCCAGTGCCACTTGGGCACACACAGGGCACTGCAGTATCAGCACCAGGAGCCATCACCCCCTGCATCTCCACAAGCTCCTCAGGAGTGAACACAGGGAGACAAAAGGGTGGAGGTTTAGCAGAGCCAATGACACACCCCAACAGCATTGTTGCTGTTCAAAGGGGTGCCAGGGCCAGACAAGCTCTTGTCAGCCTTCCCCAGGGTGCTGCAGCTGCTGAAGGCCACAGGACAGCCACAGCCACCTGCACCATACTTGGCCTAGGAAGAACCGCACAGCCCAAGTCCCTGTCCCCAGCAGAAGACTAAAGGTCTGCTCCAGACTTTCCCTGGACAAGATGACTGTGAATTCCATTCTAACTCTGTTCAGGCTCCTCTTCCAGCCAGCAGCCAGCCCTGCTTTTCCCAGCACAGCCTCTTCTCCTGCCTCAGGAGGCAGATGGTGGTGGAAATGCTGAAGCTAAAGGAAGCACAACGCCAGCAGCAAGTCAGGGCTGAGACCTGCACCCCACAGGCACAGAAGAGCAAAGGCTGGAGCCTGTAACAGGAAGAAGGTCAAGACAAGGAACATTTGCTTACAATCTTTATTGAAGTCATACAAAAGTTGCCAAAAGTGAAAAAATACACTATATACAAAACCATTTTCCTTGTAAGGAGAGGAGTGTCCAAGGTTAAAGAATTATCATACTGTGCTTTCAACTGCAGCCCCTGATTCTGCTTGTGGCCTTTTCTCTGTCTAGAAGAGAAGAGAAGGTTTTTGTTTTAGACAGGACAACACTGCCTTCCAGCACCAACTCATGCAGCAGTTCAAGGCTTCTGTCCTTTGAAGCCTTAGCTGACTACTCATGCTTTGCTGGTCTCCAGAGCCCAACACCACCCAACACCACCACCATTAACCACCATAACCAGGTGGTAAGTATGAAAACCCAGGAGCATTGAAGTTAAATCCCTGTGGGGAAGGGCCTGGTGCTGCAGTTCAGCCCAACTCAAACCCAGAACATGCTTGTGTCCCACTCCCCAGGCTGCCACTCTCCACAGCTGCCATCTTCCCAGCCCAGTGTCAGACACCACAGCACAACATCCATTCTGCCAACTGGGCAACATTCCCCCATCTCATCTGGGAAACTTCATGAAGATCACAGGGCAAGAAAACAAGTACATCTACCAGGCACAAAACCATGCCTGAACAGAGGAAAAAACCAAAAATAAGCATGGCACAGACTCCTGACTCAGCTGCCCACCTCCTCTTCCATTTTTTCTGCAACCTCATTTCCACTGGGAGCAGCATCACCACCACCACCATTGACAGCCGGTTCTGGTTTAGATTTCTTAGCTTCATTGTCTCCCTGTTGAGTCTCCTCCTCTGGTTTCCTCTGAAGACAAAATTGTTTAGTCTTCACTATGTGCAAATTAAACTTAAATTTATTATAATTACTATTTTTCAGAAAGTCAGCATGTAGATGTCATTGCACATCAGCTCTTCAACCTCTACTTGCCAAGTTCAAGACAGATACTTCAGTATTTGTGTTAAAATTTAACCAAAGTTCTGAAGCTTCAGCATAGAGGTCTCCACCACAAAGAACTTCCAGTAAGACATTATTTAGGTGCCCGCATCTTTCGTGCTGAATTATCCTCAGTTATAGCTTGGCACAGAGACACATGGCTGCTGAGCGAGGTAACAAGGGGCAGATTTAGGGCACCCATGACAGCCACAACCACCTGAGTAAAGCAGGTCAGAAGTTGCTCCAGGCAAACCTGAACTGAAAGAGGCTGATGTAGCACAGCCAGGCTGTGCCCCAGCAGCATATGAAACAAAGTTCTCCCTTATGGGATGTTCATTTTTAAGTTATATTTGCAAACAGTTCTAGAAAAAACCACCCACCTTTAAAGGAACCCAGAGCTCAGTACACTTTGTTATCTCAGTGAGAGGCAGCTTATCAGTACTACCGTTAGACTGGCTTTGCTATTTATTAAGTCTAATTCTCCATTTCCACTTGGAAAGAAGGGAACCCAACTCAGCCTGGTTGCTCGCCCTTTCCTTAAGATCTGTGGGCCACCCCGCTGCTCTTGCAGGTGCTCAGAGGAGGACACCTGTTCAGAGAACACCTGCAGAAGCCACACAACTCAGCTCAGAGGTTAAACCAGTGTGGGTCAGGCAGGGTGCTGAACCATCAACAACTTATCTCCTGGAGGGTGGATGGTTCCCAGACTGATTGGCTCCCAGTGGAAAGGAGTTTCACACACTATTTCTGGGTTTATTTTAGAGGTTTTTTTTCTATTATAGAACTAAGTTTAAAAAAGTTTCAAGTCAAGAAATCCAATTATACAGAGCAAGCCAGTGGTACTTTCACAAGCTGTTTGTTCGACTAGTCATTTCTGGACTCACCTTCTTCCTGACTAGGTGAGAGATGTCTGTAACACACTGAGATGCACCATCAGCTGCTTTTCTTACTGGAATCTATTCCAAGACAGACATTGACACATGAGTAACAGCAACAGTAACCCTTAGAGCAGGAAGGAATTATCCACATCCATCTTAAATTCACTTACTGTGGAAACAGAACCACTGTCTTCACTTTGTGCAAAGCCAGATGTAGTTCCAACCTTAAGAAAAGCAGAAGAAACAGTAAACAAGTTCTGGCAAGACCACATGTGCCAGTTTAGAAAGGGACAGAAACTCAACCACTCAGTGTCTCAACACTGCATTCCACAGGTAGGCACAGGACAGATGCAACACTCCATCCACTCTTGCATTTGGCTGATCCATCATTTCCAGCCCTGACACTGTCCCAGTTTCAGCTGAGACAGAGTTAGTTTTCTACTTAGTAGCTAGAATAGTGCTGTGTTTGGGATTTGGTATGAGAAGAATGCTGATAAGACACTGATGATTTCAGTCGTTGCTAAGAAATCAAGGACTTTTCAACCTCCCATGCCTTGCTGGTGTGCAGGTGCACAAGAAGCTGGGAGGGAGCACAGCCAGAGCAACTGACCCAAACCAGCCAAAGGGATATTCCATACCATGCAACGTCCTGCTCAATATATAGAATCATAGAACAGTTTGGGTTGGAAGGGACCTTAAAGATCATCTAGTTCCAACCCCCCTGCCCTGGGCAGAAAAATCCTCCACTACACCAGGTTGCCCAAAGCCTCATCTAACCTGGCCTTGAATACTTCCAGGGATGGGGCATCCACAACTTCTCTGGGCAACCTGTTCCAGTGCTTCACCACCCTCAATGTAAAAAATTTCTTCCTTATATCTAATCAAAATCTCCCCTCTTTCAGTTTAAATCCATTGCCCCTTGTCCTATCACTACACACCCTTGTAAGAAGTCCCTCTCTAGCTTTCCTGTAGGCCCCCTTTAGGTACTGGAAAGCTGCTATAAGATCACCCCGGAGCCTTCTCTTCTCCAGGCCGAACAGCCCCAACTCTCTTAGAGATATATATTTATATATAAATAAGGGTTGGCCAGAATGTTTGCTCTCCCTCTCTTATTTACAGGATTTCTCTCCTCTGGGATCACTAGCCAGGGATGAGCTAGGCACTGGTCAGTCAGTGGTGAGGAATTGCACTGTGCATCGCTCGTATGCATATTTTATTATTATCATTCTTATTATTTTATTTAAATTATTAAATTACTCTTATCTCAACCCATGAGTCTCCTTGACTTTACCCCTCCAATTCTCTTTCTCATCCCCCTGGGGGTGCGGAAGGGCGAGCGAGCAGCTGTATGGTGTTTGGTTGCCAGCCAGGTTAAAACCACACCACACTAAACTGCTATGGAAGCCCATCAAATTCCAGTTTAGTCTGGAACAATTAACATCAGCGTATTTACTAAATACCCCCTCTTTAGATATCAGCTGCCTCAGTTTCCTTCTCACACACACAGTTTGTGACATTTCTGAGCAACCACCAGCCCCCAATCTGTACAGTCAAGTCTGAGCTCTTCCTGTTACCGGTTTACTTCACGTTCCACTGGAATAATGTTTGGTTAAAAGGAAACCAGAGGATGCACTAACCAGAGTTGCTTTCAGTGCCAGCTCAGCTACTCTTGCACTCTTTTGAGACTCCTTTGAATCTTCTATCTTTTCTTTAATTTCAGGAAGTAATCCCTTCAGTTCTTCAATTTCCTTCTCGTCTTCAGGAGACCCACTTTCTGCCACCTTTATTCGCTCAGTAAGCATTGCTAGGATGAAACAGGGATCATAGCAAAAAACCTCAAGACAAAGCAGGTTTCCAGTTACCCACATCCAGAAGCGAGTTATCTGCTAACACACACAGTTTCAACAGTTCTGGTACCAGTATAGCCCGCTACCACTTTCAGACCAGTGAACATTTGCATGGCAAGGTGAGAGGCACACCTTGTAGGGCCATTAGAGTCCACTTGGACTTGTGACAGCTCCCATATTGCCTCGTATTCACCAGGCAGCTTTAGGAATCCACTTACCCAGTCTCTTGTCAATGACTTCTACGGATTTACCAAACTGCACAACCGCCTCGTCAAACTGGCTGTTGTAGTGGTACGCCAGCGCCAGCTGGTAGTGGCTCTCGGCTAGCAGGCGGTCATGGGCCTCCAGATACTTCTGCTGCAGGGCCAGGCAGGCCTGGAACTCTTCTATAGCCTGCGTGTAGTTTTCTACAGGAGAAAGCCACAGGGTCTTTACAAGCCACACTCGTTTATCCGAACAAGCAAGATCCAAATCCTCATTCAGTTACTCTGTATTTTATCACACTTAATGTGGTTTGAAAACAGTCACCACTGAACGCAGCAGTTGAGTTCAGTGCCCAGCTGCTTTCAGATTGCCAAGTGACAACACTGCCTCCTCCCTCAAAGACGTTCAGCGCCCAGCTCCTCCAGCTCTCCCTAGAGCGCTTTGTCTGTTCACAGCACACAGGAAACTAAGTGGCCAAGTCAAAACCAGGCACACCAATACTATTATTTTACCTGCTACCAGGAATTGAATCTAACTGGTCACAAACTGGTCAAACTGCAGCTTCAATCTAGAGCTAAGGACAGTCCCCTGCTGCCTCCCAGTCAAGCTCTCCATTGAGTGTGTTCTAGTGACATACAACACAGCCCTGATTTTGTAGCTCTGGTCCAGAAACCTGTCAGATTATTCCCAATGCTTGCCTAGAGAAAGATTACACTCTGCTTGGATTATTAAAACACGTTTTTAAGTGAAGGGTAGATAAGACTCATTAGAAGGCACAAACCTGGGACTTGCTTCCCACTCCTTTTTAATGCTACGTGACAGAGTCTTTCCTGACCATACCCTAGGATTTTGGAAAGTCTAAGGGAGTCAACCATTTGTCATTTGCAGTCTTTTATGTTCTGGAAGCGGTGTGGTACTGACAGCTCCTATTGAGTCCAGTGACTCACTACTTCAGCAAGACAAGCCTCTCGAGTTTCTGAAACTAAGCAAGCCTTGCCTATAGAGCAGAACACAAGGCTGGTTTTCATCTTGTAACACAGTACTTCCTACTCAAAACTTTCTTTCACTGTTCTGGAAAAGCATGAACTATCCTGTTTAAAGCACCAACTTGTTCATCTATTGATTCCAAAGCCTCTCACATGGCTGCACTACCACAATTAGACAAAACCTATTTTGTTTTCATCTTTACAGACTTAACTCACCTCCACTTGTTTTAAAGCATGAAACGAAGAGCAATAGGAACTGGAACTGAACGCTTTGTACATGAGAATTAATATTACTTACCAGATTCAATGCTAACTTCTCCTAGCTTTAGATGAGCTTGAGCTGCATGGAGCTGAGCTTCTTTTGTTTCTTGTCTACATCAAGAAAAAAAGTAGTTTTCAAATCCTGATCAGAACACACCACATTCACTAATTGCTTATGCAACCTTCCAATTTATGAGTTTCGCCAGCACATATCCAAATGAGGACTGAAGTGTTTACCTCTTGTAGATGACTTTTGCCAACTCCAGCATGTCCCAGGCTAGCTCAAGATTTCCAATTTCATCCTCCTCGCTTTCCTGTAAAGACTAGAAACGCATTAAAGATTAAGTGACTTGGTTACATATCACATCAAACAACAACACTCAGTTTCTGTTTGAGTGGTGTTGTCAAGGAATAAATTTCCTCAAGAGGTAAACAGTTTATCACTAGAAGGAAAAAAAAAAGAACACGCAGAAGAGGTTATTGCATCAACAGATACTTTGCCTGCAGTGAAGATGTTTTAAGTGGAACATAAGCTTATGTTATTAGTCGACACGGCCTTAATTTCTTTCCAGAAATAACAGGGCACCAAGCACCAATATTTTCCCAAGAGTAAGACTTTGTTTAAGGCGCTGTTTAGATGAACCAAAAGATAAATGAAGGAGTTATGTTTGACGTTTTAAATGAGCTTTTGAACTTCATTAGAATAGTCTAAGGAAGAGAGAGAATTCCATTGGAGACAGTTGCCTAGCATGCTCAGTATCATACTCTAATAGGCTTCAGATTCTTCCAGGTGCTGACTGCTACATCAGCGTAACACCTCAGATTTAAGCAGCACTATGTTTCCCACCAAATTCTCATCCTAATCACGGCTTATCGCATACAGTAATACACAGCAAGACAACAAAACAAGCAGAGAATAAACTGTTAAAGTAACTACCTTTATGACAAGCTGAAGCAACTCTCCCTGCCTGCCCTGGCACTTACCAGGCTGCACTACTCATCAGACTGCAAGCATCTGTTTCAATGTAGCTGAACAGCACCAGGTTTACAGAGCTGAGCAAGATCCTACAACGTGGACTACGTGTAACACTGCCCCTTCCTTCAGCAGTATTGGTTTTCAGAAGACATTTCCTACATAGGACTAAGCAAAGCTTTATAAAGATGTTTACATGGCATTTTGGCAAATACTGCACACTTCATGAGTGCCGACATCAGAGCTCAGCAATCTCACCTTGTCTTCCACTGTCAATTCATTCTCCTTATCATCTTCAGCTTTATCATTTTCTTTATCTTCCTCTTCAGATTCTTCTGTTTCTACAAGGAAAGTAGATGAACAATAACACTTGTCATTACTACGTAACGCTTCACGTGGAGTCAGGTAGAATCTATCATATCCAGGCCTTATCCTTCCAGTGACAGGTTAGATGTGTGATGCAAGAGCACAGACACATTAAATTCTCAGCAGCAGCAGCCATCTTGCTGAAAGTGTTAGTCACTGCAGACTATAGTAGTTCCAGGCTACCTTAGTCCTTGTTTTAAGTTTAACTTCGTACTATCTAGAACAGAAACTTACCTAGAATTCAGTTCTCACAAATGCATTGTCCACTCCCACTGAAGCCATGGGATCCTGAGCAGCCCTGGAGGTACTGGTCAGTTGCTGGACTTCATGCTACAGATAACAAGCGTTTTCAGCAAGATAGCTGCCGAGCTGTGTACAGATAAGACTGTTTCTGAATTAGTGTTCCTTGTGTCAGACATTTAAGTGGCAATGTTATTAATGAACCTGCTATTCTGTAGCACTGATTTGACACCCAATACTGTGTAGGAGCATTGCATGATCTATTCTACCAGTAGGAAACATTTTGGGAAAACGTGCAGTGAATGAGTATGGCTAATCACTTCAGAGCACTGGTTGAATTACGTGCTGAAGTCACACACTTAATTCCTATATCATTACCACTGACTAATTCCAGAGTAACAGGAGCTCAATGGGGTGGAGACTAGAGAACCCGTGAGCTCGTCAGTGACACACCTTCCACTGAGAGAGCCACTTGTCCTACAAGTATGAGGACAGCTCAACTACAGGTAAAACAGAAGAGATGTTAGGCAGTTAAGTTTTAAGTAGTCGGAAGAGTCTGGAATGACACAGCACCAGACCAAGATGTTCAAGGACATCCCCACACTAGCAGAGTTGGGAAAAAAGGCAGCAGTACGCGCACATAAGCAGCCTTTCACAGGAAGAGGAGTGGACACCTACTCTTCGTTTATGTTCAGTCATACTCTGTCCAGACAGACACTTTGTTAGGCAGCTGCTCCACCACCAAGTGTTCACTGTGCTCAGCAGTACAAATCCTCTCAGTGTGCAGAGCTATTTACTCTGAGTATTTGCCACTCCTAAAATAAGGCTCTTCCTGTGAAGCTGAGTTACTGACAAGTAAAGTTTCAATTACCAGCTCATCAATTAACTTGTGCAATAGAAAGCATTGGCCTACTAAGACCATGCAAGTAACACAACATGTACAAGTTTTACCAAGTTACTTTAACACAATCCTGAAAACAGCTATATTGAAGCAGAGAAGCAGAACAGTGGAAAAAGCTAGACAGCTGGGAGACTGTACTAGATAGTAGCAATAAGCCTTCAGGTTCCCGGGTAAATTAAGTTTAGATTTGCCAACCAAATTCTCACTTGTAATTACCACCAGAAAAACTCAAATAGAGAGTTTCCTCCACCCCTAAAAGCAAATTTACTTTTTGTTATGTATTCAGCTGTTCTTATTTTTCTGCTCCACTGTTTTAAAATAAAACACAGGTATAACCAGAGGCAACTTGTGCTTCGAGTTATTTGAGGGTTAGTGCAACAAACCCCGACGCATGCAAGTGAACATCCATTCAGTATTCTCCACCAGCCTAGCCATTACTTACACATGTCACAGGGCTGCAAGTTTGCTTTCGAGTAAGATTTGCTTTGCAGTTAGTTAAGCGTTAGTCTAGGCAAACTGAGACTATTCACTATTCCTTGAAACTTTACTTGGATGTAAAATCCTTCAAGAGCCCCTTTACTGTGCCTTTTCCTTATTCTAAGGCAAACAGAAAATTCTGAATGGAATACTTTTTACCCATTGTTAGCCAAATCCATCAAGTCATCCACCCACAAGTACTTTTCTCCTCTCACTGTTACCTTCTCCCTCTTCCATCAGGTCATCTTTGTCTTCTTTCTCTACCTTAGCACCTTCACCCTCTTCCATCAGGTCATCTTTCTTTTTCTCTACCTTAGCAGCTACTTCAGCCTTTTCTTCCATGTCATTAAATTGCTCTTTGCCCTCTGTGGGCACAGGTTCCTTTGAGGACTCTGTCTCTTTAGATTCCTCTAGTTTCTCTTCTGTAGCTGTCTCGATTGGTTCCTGTTCCTCCTCCACCTTCTTCTGTTCAGCTGCCTCTGCTTCCCCTTCCACAGCAACTGCTGCCTGCACTTCTGCTGTCACTTGCACTACTGCCTTCTCTTCCACAGCTGCCTCTGCCTGTCCTTCTACAGCCTCTCCCTTTTCCACAGCTGGCTCTTTTTCTGTTGCTTCTGCTGTCTGCCCTCCCACTTCTCCCTTCTCTTCCACAGCTGCTTCTCCAGCTTCAGCCTCTTCCATAGCTGCCTTTGCCTCCTTGTCCAACACTGCTGTCTTTCTCTCCTTCTCCTCACTTGCCTCTGCTACCTTGTCTTCAGGTATCATCATCTTCTGCTCTTTTTCCACTACCTTCTCTTCCACAGCTGCCTCCTCTTTCGTAGCCTCTTTTTCAACAGCTACCTGCTGCTTCTGCTCTTCTGAAGTTACTTCTTTTTCCACAGAAGCCTCCATCTTCTCTTCAGCCTCTTCAAGCTTTACATCCTTATCAGCAACTGCTGCTTCTGTTGTTTTTTCTTCTGTAATCTCTTCCATTTCAACATCCTCTTTCATTTCCTTCTCAGATAGTACTGGAGACTCTTCTGCGCATTTTTTGGCCTCTTCTTTCTCCCCCATGGCGTTATATACCTGTTCTCTCAACTCCTCCCTTGCTTCTTCTACATGATTGAGGAAGCATAAACATTTCTTCGAGTTTAGTGATAAAGACATTAACGGGCACTGACAATACCACCCTCAGACCCTCCAGTGTGTTGGTTTGTCATCAAGTTAGACGACATTCCTCAAAGCTCCATTTCCAAAGTACAAGGAATTAGGACACAACCAACATAGTAACTTTGACTAAGCGAATCCCTTCCCCTTCCCCAGGCTGCATTATTGCAAGCGGCCGCTCAAGCAGCGTGCAGTTGTGCGCAATAGCATTTTTAGTCACAGCTAAGCAAGAGGTGCCAGTGTTTTAATAGTCTGGATTGACAAGAATTCCTGTATTATCCCCAGCTGCGTAATTTTGTAATACAAAACAGTCACTGTTCTTGGACTTTTTACAGAGACTCTGACCTGTCCTACTACACACACTGTACTGCTACGAGGTTACAAAGCAGTTCAAGTTGACTGTGAAGCTTAAGAAAGCAAGTCTGAATGCAGTGTTTCAGGACGAAGGCACCTGGTGACCCTTTACACATGCTTTCAGCGACCAGTTCCTTGCAGAAGTTTTAGAAGTTTCATTCAATCTTTAAGCAAGGTTAGAACAAAAATAAAGTCCATTCAGGCTGCTAAGAATTTTGACAGAATTATTCAGGCTACCAAAGGACTGAACTTAGATCATTCAGACAAGGAAAACGCAGCTTGATGCCTCCACAACACAGCAGACAGCTTTACATACCATCAACAGTTGGTAACGCAGAATCATCTTCAGCTTTTTCTCCTTCCTCTTCAACCTGCACCCCTTCTAAGGCATTTCCCAGCACACCATTTTCCATTCTAAAGGGAACAAAAAGTTTGTTATCTCTTAGCGCTCATAATAACACCGTTCTAACTGCACGAGCTGCCATACCACGGCCCATCCCATCCACTGCAACCCTGTGCCTATGAAGTTCCAGTGCAACCCTGTCTATACAAGGGTGAAATCCTGTTACACCAGGCAGACTCTTAATCAAACAAGAAACTGTTAGCATACCTTGCCAACTCCAGGAGAGATTTTCCATAGTAGAAAAAAGCTTCTGCACACTCATCCGCTGTCTCACCATATTTTTTACCCCTACAAACGTCATGAAGAATTATTATTTGCTCGTGCCTACTTTAGATTTTCATACATGAACTTGAAAGTTAAAAATTCCTGGACAGGAAGAATCAGTTTCTTAGCTTGTCTCCCATTGTTTCAAACAAATAATGAATGCTTCTCTCAGTTAGACGTGGCTCTCAAACATTCAGCAAAGCAAATAAATCTAAAACCCAAAGAGGTATCACCCTCAAAGACTGATGAAGACTAGTAAACAAGTTACTAGCAAGTAACACTATCCTCTTATTTTGATATTAAGAGACATCAGAACCATACACTGCAAAACAAAATATCAAATTCCTTTTCCTCCTTAGAGGACCGCACTGTCAATTACCATCATAAAAGCTATCTAAATTGCACACCAACTACAGTTTTGTCCAACACTTGAGTTAATTTAAATGCTTCATCCTGTCCTCATTTGTATTAAACACAGCAGCATACATGAGCTAAAATCTTAACCTGTCTTGTATAAGCCACATGAGCATAACCAAGCTGAAAACCAAGCCCTACAAGAACACACAGAACATTCTACTACTCACAGTAAGCTCGCAGCTTCCTGGAATGCATTAACAGCAGCCGGAATATTTCCCATCACCAAGTGTTTTTGTCCTAAACCCAATAGTTTCTTTGATTCTCCATCCACATCCATACTGGAAAGAGAGAAAAAAAATAAATCAAATACAGGATTTTGTTAGCTTCCATAGTAGTTTCCTATGCAGCTTTCTAAATCTGATCAGCTTTATAAAAGAGCGAGTTGCATACATTACCCTGGTTGGAACTACCAGGGGAAGGAGGGTTGTTTGGTTTTGTTTGTTTAAATCTGGACCCACTTTTAGTTCTGACAACCAAGGGCAGACAAGTCAGTTTTAACCAACTGCTGCAAGAAGTGGGTATCAGATTCTGAGATGGTAAAGGATGCTAAAGAAGATACTTTAAGAGTTGCACACCAACACAACACTGGGTACCATACAGCGTTTCACCAGACTCAGATGAGCCAAGAAAAAGAAGAATCAATTCAAGTTATGGCTTCTCATAGCACATAATGCATTTAAGAAGAATGATAGATGCAAGTGCATCTCACACAGCTTGATTTCCAGAAAGTCCACCCCAGTCCAGTACCTTAGACTGGGACAAGAGGAGGTGCCCACAGAGAAGTACCACTACACACTAGTCACACACTTGTACCGCCCCAATGCTTCCCCTGCACTAACTCACAGATCAAGAACTTCCTAAGCAACAGCTGGTATCCGTGTATTTATCAGCCCTTGAAAGAGTTTTGTTGTACTAGGCTTGTGCAGACTACTGGCAAGCACAAGTTTTCAGCATCTACAGCATCCGCGTCCGTTAAGCTTCAAGCCTAACAATGTGAAGGGTGACCGTTTTGTTTCACTCAGTGACCCCTGGATTTCGTGTTCTTTAGTAACTGAAAACTCCAACTCCCATCTCACCTGTCTGTCTTGTCTGTGGATGTGGAAGGAGCTGCTAATTCCTCTTCCATCCTGCAAACGAAACATTGAATAAGCGCTTATAAAAGGCCCCCCAACTCATGACAGGAGCTGAACTCTCAGGGATGGGAGACCAGAGCTGGGAGCGGTGCTCGCTTTGAGGTGCTCAGCCATCTACAGCGAGTTCGCACGCTGGTTTGCTCTGCTGGCTGTTGGAGAAACCTGCTAGTTTCAGTTTTGTTTATTGTTTGACGGAAAGATGGTTAGGAAAACAGATGCTCCCACGTTCAGCCTGGCCAACAGCTCTGCTGCCCAAGACCCAAGGCCACCCGCCCTCCCCAGCCTGCAGCCGCTGACCCACAGCGCGCCGTCGCTCAGAGCCGTCCCCTCGCAAGCCTGCGGCGCGGAACGAGCCGCGAAGCACGAAATCGGGCGTTTCGCACCGCGCTTCCAGTCACAAAACCGGGGATGTGCGGCTCGGGGGCTCGCCACGGCCGCCCGCCGGCTGACAGCCGCGCGGCGCCCCGGCAGAGGGAGGGGGGGGCGGCGCCGCGGAGCTCCCCGGGCGGAACAAAGGCCGCGCGAGGCGGGCAGCAGCCGCGGCCTCCCCCACCGCCCCTCGCAGACAATGGGCGCTTTTCCCGCCTTCCTCCCGGCCCCGCCCCCCGCCATTGGCGCCAAACCCCGACGGCGGCTCCTCACGGGCTGCCGGTGCGGCGTCACGTGACGCAGCAGGACCACCTACTCGCCGCCGCCGCTCCCCCTCCCCTAGCCCGCCCCACGGGCAGGCTCCGCGGCGTCGGCTGCCCCCAACAAAGATGGCAGCAACCGCGCAGGGGTCACGTGGTGGCTCCGCGCGAGCCGAGCGGGCCCAGCTGGCGCTGGAGGAGCAGGGCGGCACGTACCACCGACCGCGGGGCGGGGGGCCGGCGGGCAGGCGCGCGAGCTCGATCAGCGCCCCCAGCCCTTCCCCTAAAGGGGACCCTACCCATTGCCTGCCCCTCTCCCCCCGACCTCCGGTCACTCCGTGGCGCGAAAGCGCCCCCCTCTCCCCTCCTGCCCCCTCTCGACACGCACACGCCGTGACCGGGGCCAGCCCGCGCGGCCCTACCTATTCGGGGACGCCGGCGCGGGCTCAGCACAGCGGGGAGTGGTGACGGCCGCGGATTCCATGGGAGCTGCCGGAGACGGGGGCGGCGGCGGCAGAGTGCAGCCCCCTGCCCCTCCGGCCGCCTATATACCCCCGAGGACACGCCCCGGCCCGCCTCGCGGCGCGCGCACGCCGCGGGGGGACTACCGCTCCCGGCATGCCGCGCGCCCGCCCGCCGTCGCCGCTCGGCGCGCCGCCGCGCGGGGCTGGCTGGAAAATGTAGTCCCGGGCGGAAGGAGCCGCCGCAGGGCCGCGCGGCCAGTCGGGAAGTGTAGTGCCGGGTGAGGCGGGGTGGGGGCGCGCGGAGAGCGCAGGGAAACGGAGTTCGGCGGGGAAGGCGCTGCCGCGGGGCGCGCTGGGAAGTGTAGGCCGCGCCGCCGCGCCGCTGGGTGCTGGCGCCGCCGGGCCCGCCCCGGCCCCGCCGGCTCCGGACGCCGGCTGGGCGGGCCTCGGGGCGATGGGAGGGCCGGGGCCTCGCCGCCCCGCTCCCGCCCCGGAGGAAGGGGGACGTGTTGGGGGGGTGGGAGCTGCGGGGAGGCCGGGAGCCGTCCGGGCTTCCCGGGAGGCAGCGGGAGAAGCGCCTGCCGCGCAGCGGGGCAGCCCGGGGGAAGCCCTCAGCGGAGGTCTCGGAGCGCAAGAAGGGGGAGCCGGACCCTTGCTCGCCCGTCACGGCCCCCGGGTCTCCTCCGTCGCGGTGCTGCCTTGGCAGGCAGGGCCCCTCCTCGGCAGCGCTCGGCGGGCCGAGCAGCGCGGGCGTCAGTAACGCGCGCCACGCCCGGCGGTACCACCAGCCCGTTCTTCCAGGAGCTCCCGCTTCCCTGCCGTGCGTTTCGGGAGGCACTGGCAGCCGTGCCCTGGCATAAGCCTCACCGCGTTCCCCCCCCGCCTGCTCAAGGCGAACAGCTGATCGGCTCCGGCTCAGCTCACGCCGGTGCTTTGCTTCCCCCCCCCCACCCCCGGTACCGCTCCAGACAAGGCAGACATGGCTGCTGCAGCTGTGACAGCGGAGACTCCAGAGAACCCGCACGGAAAAGCCAGTGGCGGAGACCTGGCGGCTCATTTCCCCCTCTGCTATTTCAGGATAAAAGCCCGCCAGCTTCAGCGGTGCTGTTACTCCACGCCGTAACAGAGCTGGGAATTGTCGGTTAATAGAGATACAGAACTAAGCTGCTTTATTTGGGAATTCTCTCTGCCTGCTTACTTACTCTCCATTAGAGACGTAACCAGAAAAAGTTAATTGGGGCCCTGACATTAGAGGGGAGGGAAAAAGGTCTCAACAGTCACACATGGTGTACAGGCTTTATTTAAGACACGCAAACATACAAGTGGAAATACGTGCAACAAAAGCCAGTTTTCTTGGCAGGATGACTGCTGTTAACATTCTACATCGCGCTTCCAAAGTAAAATTGCTCCCCTACTGATTTGCAGTAAGAATCGTATTCAAAGTTACTCATGTTTGATCAGAAAAATAATTAAAAAAAAAACCACAATCAGGATTTCATTTCCCTTAGAAGAAAACATCCAGTCTAGTAAAGAATCCTAACAGAGCTGTAATGGCTTTCTCCACTGAGGTAAATTCAGCAGAAATTAGGCAACACTTTACTGAGGAACACAAATTCTTTACATTTTACATAAAGATTACAAAAATCAATAAACAGGTTTGTTCCAGTTCAGCTGCACGCCATGAGGCCCACGGCAGGAAATACTTGAGGAGGCACTATGCTCGAGATGAATATATAGTTTTACTATAGGCCTACTGTAAATGAGGTTATCAAAACTAAAATAATGTAATTCTTTAATTTTTGAACTACTTGAATACCGAGGATTATTCTTCTAATTCTGTTTTTTATTGCTGGGGGTGGGGGGTGGGGCAAGTGTTCTTTATTTCACTTACAGTCAATTAAACATTCTTTATCCAGCAGCAAACATGCCTATGACTGTCTCTGAATGGCATCAACAGATCTGAAAGAGTTCCTTGTTTTAAATCCAAGATGCCTTTAGAAACTCCACCTTGCTTCCCTGTCTGCACCAAGGCAAATGAGCACTAATCCTCTTTTACAGGTAGAGAAAAATCAAAATAAAGTGTTAACATTGCTAAGGCTACAGAAGGAATCACCATCAGAGTGCTGGTAGGTACTAGCACCTCACGCCCTTTGTACTCAGATGGCCACACAATTCAGTAAGAGACTGAAACAAAACAAAAGCTGAAGTTCCAGTCCCGTTCGACAGCGTATCTGCACTCAGTAAATTCGTCCCTGCCAGGGAGTAACGCAGAAACATGGCAAGGGGGGAAAAAGAGGCACAGAAAAGGCAAGTGACTTGCCTGGTGTTAGCAGCAGGTCAGCAGCAGAACAGGAGACAGGACCAGCTCTCCCAAGCATCAGCCCAGGCAGCAGTCAGAAACGCGACATGACAATGGAAGGGGCCCCTCTGACGCGCCTGACAGTCAGGTCTCTGCTCTTACTCCATTGTCAGGAATCAATTTTGCAGCCTTCCAGAACTCAAACTGGACATCTTTGGTAAAGAGACACCAGGCAACTTTATGGGAAAAGCAGGATGTTTTCTACAAGACTTACTATACAGTTCTTGAGGCTTTTGTGACAGGACAATCAGAGCTACTGTTAGAGCTGAAACCTATCCAGGTGACAAGCAGAGAGGAGTGCCCTGAAGGCCTGCTCCAGGGTATGCATTTATTCTCAAATCTACAGGCAAATTAACAGAAAAAGAAAATAGAGAATTCTAAGTCCCACAAGTACTCTAAGTGGACAAAAAGCACTGGGCATAGCTGGTTACTTGGGTTTTAATGAACAGTTTATGGACATAGTGCAACCGTAGCACATTTCACTTTTTTCTCTGTATAAAAAATATTAATAAAGATATCAAAATTGATGGCTAAGCAGTTGTTTAGTCTTAAAATGCTTTCATGCCTTCATCCTTCCCCCCCCCCCCCCCGCCCCCCATGGTAACAACTGAAGCTTTTCAAACTGTTTCACAGGCAGTAAACCCAAAGTATTGCCCTAGCCTTATAATGACATGTTTGGAACTTGATTTAGTCTCCCCCACTCTATCTAATCCCCAAGAGATTTGATGCTTCCAGGAGCAAGCTTCCAGTCATTGTAATAAATCCACAAACTTTGACATGGAAGCTACAGTATCTCCACAAAGGAGGTCAATTAGAAGCAGTACATTGTAAGTGAAGCTACTCAGGAAGGAAGGTTCTATTTGGACAGGTTCTTTGACAAATCATGGCAACAATTATTTTGTGGAAGGGAATGCAGAGGAACATGTTACTCTAACACCTTATTTTCTAGTAGTTAATAGGGGTCATTGAAGGGGTAATGGGGGTGTCCAGCATCTCTTGCTACCAGCTTTCCATCCACCTGTGAAGTAAACAGACAGACTCAAGTCAGAAAGATAAAAATCCATTCTTACTCAGTTTCAAATTCTGCATGGTTCAGATTTCTAAATCTTCACCCCAAACATCTGGGAGCATCTTTTTCAGCTTAAACAAGAGCTGTTCCCTCTACTCCTGAGTTGTCTTAGCACTTCTTGAAAGAAACATTTAAAAGTTAATTTAAAGAAGCAGATAGATTTCTGTAGCCTAGAGCAACAGTCTTTCAAGCTGCTGAGGCTTGAAGAATTAGATTAAGAAAAAGTTAAAAGCCTTCTGCCTTGTAGCTGTTGCTGAGTAAGCGTTGCAACATGCACGCTTCAAAACACTTCTTGGAGTTGGAGCTTTTGCTCATGTTTCCAGGACAGAGAGTTGCTGGGCTTTTGGTTTTACAGATGAGTAAGATGAAACACATTGAATAACTTGTTCAGGGTCATACACTGAAGCATTAATAGTGTTGCTAAACTTCTTCATAGCACTTTTTGTTTAAGAACATTTCCACAGAAGATCAGCTTCTCCAGCTGTAAAACAGGAAAACTGAAACTGATATTCACAGATAACGAAACAGAGGCTTAGGCTGTCCCAAACACAGACGTGGCCATGCAAAATTCCTACATCCCACCTCTAAGCATGCAGGTGCACAAGCTGCCTCTCTAGTTGCACTAAGTCCATTGCAACATCTCCAACTTCTGAGGAGCTGAGGTAAAACCTTCCTCATCTGTAACATTTGGGGAAACGTAGGTGCAGCATTGGCAAAGAGATACACACCTCCCTGGGTGATAATGACTGAATAAAAGTTATGTTACAGAAATAATTGATTTTTATAAATATAAATCATGTTAGAGATCACTCAGAATGTCACAGGGGCAGAGGGAATCCCAGGGAGTTTCAAACGAAGTATCCACTAGCAAGTTCCTCTATTAGCTTTCAGTATATAACCTGCATTTCATAGCAACAACTGGAATCCCTAGTAATAAATTGTTTACCATGACTACTCAAGCGTGAAATTAGTCACTTGGGGGCACTACAGAGCAGAAAACTAAGATGTTAAGGTTTAACATTTGACTGATGCTCAGATTAAAATAAAATAAAGCTGAAATTAAGCTGTTAACTAAAAGCAATCCTTAAGACTGTGGACAAAAGTATCACAGTATCTTCAGGTTTCCTCATATGCTCTTGAGAGCCAACTTCTTCATGTTGCTAAAATTCCTATTCCTCATTTTTTCCCCCCAGTTTCTTCCCCCTGCATGTTGTGCTACACAGAACAGCTCTTCAGGTGAGCATTCTTGTTTGCAGCGTGCCAAGACAGCAGCTGCCAGAAATGGTGTTTCACATAGCTGATTCCAGTCTACCTCAGGAATCTGAGAGAAGGAGGGGGAGTAAAATCCGCAGTGAACACACAGCGAGTCAACGGTAGCTAACTGTCACAACCCGACAGATCATCGTGTGCGCAACACCATCACTCCTCCTCTCCTGGCTTGCTAGTCATTCAAGTTTTGCTTAAGTATATTCCTTGGCTAATTACGTGTCTCCAAAAGTTTGGATTTCAGGCTGGTGCACGGTAATTTCCAATCTCTATCCAGTTAATGAGCTGTTAAAGTATAAAGCAACTTCAATAGTCTACGTGCAATGTAATAGCCTCTCTGCGGGCTTTAAACAAAACACAACGTGGAGAAGAGTGGCACAACTATAAGAACTCACTTTACTTTGTTAATACATAACCACAAAGGAAAACTGTCTCATCAGTTATGACAGAAGCTCTGATATCACTGCCGTGTCACGCTTTGAAATCCAGACACTGCATGTTAGATTCATAGAGGAGATAGGCATGAAAGGTTAGACAGGAATTTTAATTCACAGCTGATGAAAACTCTTTCCAATAAGCCCAGAAGGGATGGGCAGAAGACAAAAGGTTCTGCTAGAGATCTTACAGCTAGAGTCAGGTTTTAATTCTCTTCATCTTGCTTCTTGCTGTCTTATCTGACAATATGACAATACCTTTGAAACCCAGCTGCATCCCATTCACCCTTTTTCTAGTTGGATGGGCTAGCACTTTGAACTGTGTTTCATCTCTCCTTTGTGAAGCACTGTGATCTGATCAGGTCTCCCAGGTAACAAAAGCACATGAATTATCCCTGGCTCATCCAAGCCTGGCTACATTCTAATGTATTTTGCAGTTTCACTAACAAAACAACTTTGTTTACACCATGAGTAGCAAAATACTTGAAAGAAAAATACTGTCAGCAGCAGGTGTGCTTCTCACTACATTCACACAGAGCAGCAGCTAAGCTCGCAGTTTGGTGTACAGACTCCTGAGCCATAAACACTGAGATAATTTTGGTTGCAGGGACGTGGGGGGTTTATATTTACGTACACACTGTTAAAACCACGGCCCTGAAGCTCTCCTAAGCCCCAGAATGACAAACAGCGAAAGCTGTAACAAGTACCTATCCTTGGAATGAGAGTCATTCACCACACTCACAACTCCTCTTTTCTAACTCAGGCTAGTCACTGATACGCTCTCAAGTTCTCAAACTCAATGATAAATCCTGGAGAAAAGCTTTCCCGTAAGAATTCCTATAGCCAGTAGCCACTGACTACTGAAGAACAATTTAGAGGCAGACAAACTGCTGGAGAGGTGAGGGTATGCTTGACAGCTTCCAAATTTGCAGAGACACCTACTGAACCTATGCAGTGTAATGCACAGAGAGGATCAATCACTTCAGACTCATTATAGCACAGTTGACATACATTCATTGGTGATGCAGCAGGGAGTGACCACAGCTCTCTGTTGTATAGTCAGAAGCAGGACAGTAAGAAATGATGAGCACTATAAAGACAGGAGACAACAAGGCATTGACTTTTTTTTTTTTTTTTTTTTTTTTTTTTTTGCAGTGAGGGGAAAGGAACAAGGTTAGGTCCTTTAATGTAAGAAAAGAAAGACCGTGAGGACTTCAACACTTACAAGGTTTCTCTAAAAACAGACTGGCATGTGATACCACATGAGGTAAGGTTTCACATGTGGTACGTTACTGATGATAGAAGATGCTGCAGCTAATGGATTTGGGAAGAAAAACACAATACCCTAAGCCAAACTCCTTACAGTGGAGGAAGGTCATGACAACAGATTCTGAAAGGGGGTACATCCAGCGGAGAGGAGTGGACAAACTCTCTTGTGACTTCCACGAATGACATGGAAAACTAACAGTATCCTGAGTCTCCACTGATCTTAGAGGTTCATGGTATAAAGTAGATGGGAACAGTTGGAAAAAGGAGCACTTCTGGAAGAATACGATGGACCTTAGCCTGCTTGTACTTGAGAAGAACAAATCAGCAGGAGTTTGGTGAGATCTGAAGTACGATAGGACTCTGGCTTTAAGGCTCATGGACAGGTCAATAATGAGAATTCAAGAGTGCCATCAGTGGCCAAAAGAGAGGAGAAAAGTTTTCAAAAAGCTACCTTTTTTGTACCCAGCTTTTGAAAAATTCCTTCATCTCAGACACCCTAAAAAGATGTAGTGTTCTTATGAGTAAGTAGCTCTGATGGGGACAGCAAAAGAAAGAGAGCTGCAAAAACCCCAAGTTGTGGCCACATGTACACAAAAGCTATGAGAAACATGAGAAATTTACCGTAATCATTGGCACAATGTAACGCCAGTTTTTATTCAGGCTTCCAATGTGGCTCATCTCCTCTTCTGTGAGGCTGAAATCAAACACCTGAGAAGAACAGCAAGAAGCTTTATTCGGTAACCATAGGCTACCACTAGTTTGTCTTCCATTTGTAAATATGACATGGCAGTTAAAGTTATTTTATAACAACTACCACAACAAAGGCGTTCATACACTTGCCAACTCTGAGCCTACACTGACACTGCACAGCACTCTTCCACAAACAGCATGACTGTTCCTCCAAGTAAGTGCTGCCTATTCAATCAATATTCTGTTCCGTATAGATCTAAACCTCAAGTAACAGCAGAGTTTACTGGAATTTCTTCAGATTTCTAGCAGCACACTACCTGGCAGGATTTGGTTTAATGGGAGTAACAGCTACATAAACAACTCCCAACTTAAAAACATGTATGTAAGCAGCCAATCTGTATGATTAAAGGCTGGAAAAAAGATCACAGGAGGTGATCTGGAGACCTCGCTCCAGATTATCTGAAGTGAGAGTTTCCAAATAATTTCTGAAGTGAACTGTCTCTACTTCAGAGCAGAAGCGAACCACTTTCTCCTTCAGCATCGTTAGAATGGCTGTTTGCTGCAGAAATAGTCACTAGTCCTCACTTGCAAGGTAGAACAACTATTATTCACAAAGAACCACTGAACTTCATTAGAAGACCCCCTTGTTCAATAAATTTATATTTCAGATAACTTTCAGTAATGATTTTTCATTTAGGCTTCTACAAAGTACATTCTTTACCTTTTGGTAACAAGACTGTGCATGTGCACATACGCACACACTCATTCACTTGGTTGCTTAAAACATATCATTTTCCAAAAATCTTTACCCTCCCTTGTAAGCACGTGCATACATTGATGAACAAGTACGAACCAAGTGCCTCAGTTTGTTGCTCTGCAAGTAGTAGGACAGTATATTACTCACATGAAAGGGCATTGCTGAAACTCCTTTCCTCCATCTAAACTCACCTGGAGATTCTGCTGAATGCGAGCAGGAGTGACACTCTTGGGAATGGCAACCACTTTACGCTGCACTTGCCATCTGTTCAGAGGAGGAAAGATATTTTTCTGTGCATGCAGCCCAAGAATCACGATAATTTATTTTGGTTGAGTAATAATCTGTGGCATCAGAGATGCTACTTATGTTTATGTGAAATAAAAATACCCAGAAGAGGGCTGACATAGCACTGTATAGTATTGGGACCTAGTAAGTCCAAGCTCAAGCAAGACAGCAGCCACTGGACTAATCGATGGGGCGAAGATGTTCATGCCTTTGAACAAACAAGCAAGTTTCAGGTGCTTTACGCTAGAAACCCAAGAAACAGTCAGAAAAATGTACGTAAGCATTTCACACAAGTTCTAACATGACAAGCACTGAGAAACTATAAGAAAGCCCAAATCCCCCACGTGCCTGTCTACCGGCCTGAGCACAAAGTCTTGAACACGCTCCGCTGGCAGGAGCTTCTTGCTGCTGCCCAAGACTGTGCTAGCGATACTGACAGATACAAAGCCAGACAAAAAAATGAGGATAAAAATCTAATTTTATTTTAGGTAAGTATGATATGCTGATCACATTCTGCATATCACTCCATCTTGTTTCCCGGTATCTGGCTTTTGCTATATAAAAACAAAACAGCAAATGGTTCTTCAGTGCAAAGAAGGAAGGTCCCTTCCTCAGCCCCTCTCCCTGGGAGCCCATTCGAAGGCAAGCACTCCAGGGTTCAAGCAACTGGCCACAGGCGACTGCAGCAGGCAGCACCCAAATGTGGTACACTGCTGCCTTAACTGTCCTACTGCTTTCCACAGCAGAAAAGATAGCCAGCTGTCCCAGGCATGGATCCAGGCCCTGAATGGACCCCTCTGATCTAGTCCGTCCACCTGCTCTAAGGCAGGACCAATCGTACCAACTCTGTAAAACAAGCACCAAGTGGGGTTTGTTTTTGGAATCCCTATGATTTTAACTTCCCACTGATGCAGAAGAACACACGCTTTTAGCAGATTACCTCTAGTTTGCATGTTTTGCTTTATATAAGGCCGGGTCCCAAAGCCACCGTATCACAATTGTTCTGTACCTGAGGATAATCTGTGCAGGTGACTTCTTGTATTTTTCTGCCAGTTTTTTGATCCCAGGTTCTTCTAGAAGCACAGGCTCATCTGGGTGTTTCCACATGCGATCTGGAGAACCAAGGGGACTGTAGGCAGTGACAACCAGCCCCTGTTTCTGGCAGTGAACTATCAGCTCGTTCTGAGCTAGGTAAGGATGGCATTCTACCTATTAAAATGACCCATAATGAGTGGCTAGAGAACAGGTACCAACACAAAACTCTAAACAAACAAGAAGTCAAAAGCACAGCAGAAACAAACACATCACAAGAGGTTATTCCAGATTCCGCAAAACCTTATGACAATAAGCTTTAACGAAAGAATGAAAAAGTGTCTGGTCGGCTAAGTTTACAGGAAAAGGAGAATAGACCACCTAAGCTTAGAGTGTTGGATTTTCCCAATCTACCAAACAGGTCACCCAACAAGCAAGGAAGCTCTCTAGAGAATGGATTCAAGTTAATCCTCTCTAGTCTTTCTTTCTTGTAGACTAAGTTGTTCCTCACAGGGAAAAAGAACTCTTCCACAGACCTGTTCAACTAAACAGGCATAAAAGGCCACAGAAGATAGATATATAGGCCTCCCCCCCAACAAATTAATTTGCCTGGAAAGACCACCTCTGTGCGCCTACTCCTGCAGAGGTGGCTATATTCTTCCCTGTACATAAGCAGCTACACCCCTTGTGCTAAACACATAGTGTAGGTTTGCAAATTCTTCACTCTTACGGACACATAGGAAAGGTATTTGTCCTCTCCTTTATTCACCTTACCTGGAGCACAGCTGGTTTGACAGTAGCCACACTTAGTACATCACTGATCTGACGACTGTTGAAGTTGGACAGCCCAATGGCTTTCACCAGCCCTTTTTCTACCAGCTTCTCCATAGCCTTCCAGGTATCCTTGTAATCAGTGTAATCATAACGCATCGTGTTATCAGGATTCTTCGGGAAGAGATTGTCCCCTCGTCTACAGGAGGAAAGGTAAAGCATAAGTACATACACCGCATTATTTATATCATGCTAGCTCTTCACTAAAAGAAACTTTCCTCAAAGCATTCTCAAAAGCTTACATAGTTTGGAGGACAGAGTACAAATTGCGGAATTTGTCTGTTGAATTCCATTATGCTAACTTAACCTCTAAGAAATTATTTCACACACAGTCTTTCCTATGTAAACTTGTTACACAGTACTTTGAACTACTTACCTATATGGTAGTGACTACACAAAACTGATAAGCCACTGCATACACAGCATACACACTGTAACTCTTGGCACACTTTGCTCCCAGCAAAATAGCTGATTTAGAGGGCAGTGCCAGCACTTGATACAAGCACAGATTCTCACAGAGGTGTTAACATACACATGTTGATTGTAGGTTGGGTGTGTTCCCAGTTAGTCATACCAACCCATTTAAAAATAAAATTAAATTTAAAAGAACAACCACCCTCCAAAAAAAGCCAAACCAAAAACCCAGCCCAAATCCCGCCCCCCCAAAATAGACACACAGAACCTGGTTATGCCAGGTGACAGCATCACACTGCCAAAGGGCCATGACAAGTCTCTGAGCAGGCCATGCATGGAGGAGTGCCAGCAATCCCACTGGAAGAGCACTGCTTCATAACCACTGCAGGGCTCTGCTTGCTCAGATCTCGGAGACTGTCTTACATCATTCACTGCGTAGCTAGAGCTGTCCCCAGCTGCTGGCGTTTCTCAGACAAGGGGAGATGGTTCTCATTCATGTCATTGATAAATCTAGAACCAAAAATAACTCTGAAAGCCTTATGAGCTCCCAACTCAGAAAAGCAGTCTCATAGGTAAAGAATAGTATATTAAGTGAGAGATTAATTTTCAAGGCCTAGAGACATTGTGATTTTCATGTAGAAGCCTATTTTAATTTCTGTGTAAATAACACTCATTTGCTCAGCTTCCCAACAGGCGTCATAACCATGCATTAAAACAGCTGAAGTAGAGCTAATGGAAAACTGGAGAGTGAACAGTTTCCAATAAGAAAACATTAAACTGTTTTATTACAATGTCAGTTTTGTCAACTGTTTCCACAATATCAAGCCAATTTAAATATTAGTAATATCTAAACATACATCATTATTTGTGTTGTGTGTTATCATCAAAGCAATGTTTAATGGGTTTTTTTCAATCAGCTGGAAAACAGTTATTTCACAATAGGGGGAATTTTTAGCAGAAGTTCTTCCTCCAAACCAGCTCTAGTAGAAACATTTCCTCATTCTCTTATGTTGAGACGATATATTTATAATTTCATCATCTCTCCTCTTACCATTAGTGTTATATGCTTTGTGAAATTCAGTTCGTATGATCAGAAGAGGAAAAAAGTGTTCTCAAATTTGCAGAACAGACAGAAGCCCCTCAATCTGACAGAGTTTCTCCCGTTTAAAGTGAAGTCTCCATGCAAACATCTGGTCAGGAGATTTACTCTCCTCCTGCCTTTTACTTCCCCATCTACAAGAAAATAAAGCAGAACTCTGCTTCTGATGGGCTTGTAAGATAAGTGCATTTAGCACTTAACTGGGGAATTTTCTCTACTCATATTTCCTCAAATCATGGAATTACTGCAATTAAAGTGTTGTAAGAAGTCATATTCATTTCTTCCCCTACAGATATCACCATGATACTGCATGTGCTTGGCCACTCCAGTACAGTTAGTAATTATTAGTGAAAAGCGTTGTCATCTTTACAAAGCACTTGATTCTCATTTTGCAGATAAGTAAAACTAAGGCATAAAGCAGTTTCGGTATTTCCTCAATGTTACCATGTAGGTCCATGGCAGAACGAAGAGCAGCTGCCGCACTTCCACAGTGCCTAGGATGAAGACACTGGACTACTTTAAAATTCTAATATATTTTAAACTCAAAGATTTCACCTCACAACAAGTCAAATTTTCAGCTAGTATAAGATGGCATGCTTCAGTATAGGAATCTGTCCCATAAAGCTTTATAACTTTTTCCCAGTTAGACTACTTTCCGTTACCTAACTTTGGCACCCACGCCAAACTGTCCGAAGTTTAGTGATCCTAATTTCATTACCTAGTTGTTCTTGAAATTCAAGTAATTGCTTAAAAATTTTAAGTGAAGACTTAATACTCAGTTTTCCAGCCTCATCATTGCTAAGTAATGAGAACAATTATCCATCTTCTATTTACTTCTACACAACAGCAGAAGCTTTGTCTCCTCTATGTTTACTGCTGTGCTACAAAACTAACAGTAAACAAATTGCCACCCAACTGAAATTCAAAGAAGAATGAAATTTGAACAATTGTTTCTGTGAATGAATGGACCAAATATCAGTAGGTGTGCAGGTTATGGGTACAAAAGAGTGTCTATATGACAGTCCGTAGGACTACACTATTAGCCACACTGAAAAACATCTTGCAGGCAGTACACACAGGAAGAACTTCGCAGCTCAGAACGAAGGTCCTCAGGATACAACACCAGCCACTTACATAAAACCGGGGTTTCTGCATTCTGTGCCCTTCCCATGTAGAACTTACTCAAAGGCATGAGGCCAGTGCATGAGGTACAGGTCCAGGTAATCCAGTTTCAAATCTCCAAGTGTTTTCCTCAGTGCTGGCTCTACATCTTCTGGGTGGTGCTTGGTATTCCAGAGCTTTGATGTTACAAACAGGTCCTTCCTTTTAATAACCTTTAAGAAAGGGAGGAAAGCATAATTTCCTGGGACAGAAAGAGAAACTGCAGCAATTCTCCAACTAGCTTTAAAACAAAGAGAACAATTTAAGGCTTGTTGGGGTTTTTTGTGTGTGTTTGTTTGTTTTTTTTTTAAAAAGTAACACATGGAACCTACAAATTAGACCTTTCAAAAATATACTGGATGGAGAAAAGGGAGAAAAATACACACATTGGCAAGTCCTAAAGTATACCAGTAGTTTTGAAAAACAAACCAATCCTCTCCATATATGCACACTTTTCCAAAGTTTCCAATTCAAGGGTTAAAGCCACTGCTAAGTGTGAGGTGGCCAAAAGAACATTATTCAGTTTATTCATATGTAAATTTTGTAATTTCTATTTAACATTCACATATTCTAGGCACAACTAGCTAACTTACTATACTCATCACATGTTATAAACCAAGAATTCCTCTCATGGAAAAAGCAGCGTGGGAAAACAAACAGAAGTAGTTTCCCCAAACCTCTGCACTTGAGTTTCTAGGTTCTGGAAGGAATGCACTAAGGACCGAGGGCCCTGCACCCTGTATTGGAAGGGTTAGACCCAGAAATTAAACAGAGTTGGTTAACTAGGAAGTATAAAATGCAAAAGGGAGATCATATTTGGCAAGCTGAAGCACAGAACACCATCAGAGGGCACTTTGCACTGTCTTAAGCGTGATTAAATTTCAGTCAAGTCTACACTTTGTAGAAGCTGGAATGATTAATTCCTGAGTTTCTCTTCTCCAACCATTCAGTTATTTCCATGTTTCACGTATGGCTGGTGTGTTCGAAGAGAAAGATGTTTCAAAAATTCCAGTTTTAAGTTAGCTAGCTAATATGAACTGAGTAAGAGTCCTATGCTTCCCCACATTAGTTACCGTATCTAGTAGGAACGAATCCCCGGGGGGAGCTGAAGACAGCCTCTCTCATGCTAATCGCATAACAAAGAGATTGCCCTAAAGCCAAGGCAAGAGCAGCAGGAAAGCAGGAACCTAAGAACTTTCTTTCCATGGACTCTGAGGCTGTACAGGTAATCCTTCTGACCCCTCGGGCCAACAAGAGCAAAGGGATGAATTCAAGATTCCCCATCAGGTCATCCATAGGAATGCCTGTCACATCACATTATATTTGGGCCACCGACTCTCCAGTGCAAGTCCTGGAGTCACAGTTACCAAACCTTCAAATACAATCACTACTAAAAAAAAAAAAAGTACGTCTTTACTCACTCACATTTTATCTGTAACCAAAAAATCCCCAGTCACTGGATTTGCTGTGGCTACCCACCATTGCATGCTCATCTAGACTGGCAAACTAGAGGAACTTTTCACATAAATCACGGCAAATATTTTATATTGTAAGTACTGATTCTGAGAACTTCCAATTTTTGAACAGCCACATTAGGACACTTTGCAAGGGGAAAAAGAACAGACAGGGAATTTTTTTAAAAAGGCATTTTCTGTAGCTTACATGAAAACATTCCTGACAATCTTTTCTCCTCCTGACAGCCAGGATGGTTATAAGATGACAGAAAGCCCTCTTTCATGCCTGCTCTTTATTAATAACAAACAGCTGGGATAGACTAGGAGGAAAAGCCATAAACGCTAACTTTATGGTCCACTTACAACTCACAGTCATAAATTTAGATACAACACACAGTCAGCATGGTGATTCTTGCGGGTTTTTTTTACCTTGCCCGGCCCCAGGCATTCCTGGAAAGCCTCACCAATCTCTGCCTCATTGCTGTAAGCTGCTGCACAATCGATGTGGCGATAACCCACACTTAGGGCATATTTCACTGCTTCTTTCACCTGTAATCAGGAACAGATTATGCAATGCAATCAGTGATAAGGGATACATAACTGGAAGGGAAAAAAGAGTTAGGGCCTTAGTGAGGAACACATCCCAAAACACAGATCTACATAAGGTCATGAGACTCAAACAGAGCAGGATATGGTCCTCTGTGGCACACACAGCCCTTGGAGTGAAGATCTAATTGCTAACAGACGTACCAAGAGTGACAAGAGAGCAGACCACGCACACAGGCCAAGCACGCAAGAACTCACCAGAAAGAACAGGGGTTCATTCTTAGCTATACTTGCCACACTTTTCTCAAAGTGAGCTTTAAGAAGCAGTTTTCAAATAAATCATGGCTTCAGAAGACAAACTTTCTGGAACCAACAGACCCATTGATCAATGTCAGTCAAGCCTGCAAGATATCTCCTCTCTCCCAGTAAAAGAAGAGCCTGATTTCTAATTCCAGCATTGCCAGAGTTTGAGTTTGGTTCAACTGCTAATGCTTAATCTCTAATGCTATTCTATGTCACGTTTTTTCCTTCATGTCTTATTGTCACTGATTGCACAACAATGAAAGTCACTACACTGCTGAATATGAACCCATGGCCTGCACAATATCTCCTGACGATGCCCACAACTTTGCATTTTGCTCTCCACATTGCTGACAATGCAGGTGTTGCCAACAGCAACAGGTCCCTTGCAAGAACCAAGAATTACTGCAGATTTCCGTGTCGTCATCATCTCCTGTTAGGTTGATGAGCATTAAGTAAAATCTATTTCATTTAACTTCTAGTGGACAGTTAAGTACATGTTCTACTTTATATCTATCCATCTGAAGTGCTACAGTAAGAGTACATCTTATCTGTAAAGGGATTTCTTTACATTGCTCTTCACTGACTTGTCTCTCAAGACTGCTGAGATCGTAAATTACTGTATGTATAAGGCTTGATGCAATAGGGCCCTGATATATTTATAGAGATTACATCTCTCTTGCCAAGAGATTTAAAAAACGTGTCCACAAAGGCTAAAGAGAGATTGATTTCTTTTGACTTAATAAAAGTACCAGCATTTTCAACTTTAAAGCTGACAAAATTATTAACATCAACTAAAGACATGTACAGTCCTGCTTTCAGATGCTGCAGAAAGAGAAGGGAATTGAATGCAAAAACGATCTCTCTTCTACTGGTGGATTTCATGTGTTTTTCTTGTCAAGAACTGCAGTAATGGCAGACACAGGATATTCTGACTGCATTCTTGTGCTTCGGGGTTTTGAGAAGAAAACTGGAATGCAGACCAGTTTACCTTAGCTAGAATGACAAAGCACTTCTATTACAGCAGTGAAGCAAGCTCTTCCTTTCTCAAACAGGATGGTTACTTACAGCCCTGGTTTCACTCTGACAAAGGCATTCCTCAGAAGGTCACTACGAAGTCAAGGTCGTGGTAGTTCTGAAATCACTTGAGACACGTTAAAGGCTTTTAAGACTCGATAACCACCCCCCAAAGAGGTAAGAGTTGTGGAGCTAAAGTAGAAAGGAAAGGAAAAACAGCAGTGTCCTTTGTCTGTACTAATCTCCCATTTCCTCTACCAGGATACTTTTTTTCATCTAAACAGGCACAAAATTTGCCATAAAATGAAAGCAGGCACCACTCGCAGAAAACTAAGGTTCAGGCACTCCAAACATGCCTCTCCAAAGTGACAAAAAGGAGGCTGTATTTCTGTATCAGCATGTTTTGATGAATTTCTAGCACTGAAAATCTGGGACTGGTCATTTAAATAAGGTTTGGATTTGGGCAAAATCTGTGTTTGTGTAAACTACTCTCAGCCTACTAAGACATTCCAATGTGAACTGAGAGTTCCTGTTCCATACAAAAGGCAAACAATCAAGAGAAAATGTGCAAAAAAAGTATTTCTGGATGGGAAAAAAAAAACCACTCTAATATCAGATAGATGCAACTTTAAGAAGAGTACTTTGTTTTAACAGAATATCTTGTATTTTTGAGATTATGTTCAGACAGGTACGTGCATTTCCTGGGAGGCAGAGCAAAGAAAAAAAAGACAACAGAAACAGTTGAAGATTCATATGCCTCTGAATATTTGGTGTTACGAAGTAACAATAGTCAAAGGATCCTCCAGACTTCCCGTGTATTCTTTAGTTTAGCCTGTCAATACTGCTATGGAAGGAGCAATTACCAAGTTCATTTTACATTAGGCAAGTTCAGTCACACAGCTTAAGTGTGACCCATCAACCTAGCATCATATAACCACAGAAAGTAGGTCTGAAAGGATCTTGAGACATCATCTAGTCTATCCTCACACCCCACAGCAGGGCCAACTAAGCCTAAACCACTCCTACACACATTTGTCAAAACCTTTCTTGTAAGTGACAGGTGGTCTAGTCCAATGCTTAGATATCTTTACATTCAAAGCCTTTTAGATGTCTAACCAAGACAGCCCTGATGCCACATCCTATTCCTCACAGACATGAAATCCATAGCTTCTCCTTTGTGAGGGCTTTCTCATATTTGGAAGGCACCAGCATGCCTCCTCTCAAACCTCTCTTGACCACGTAACTGTAGGTGCTTCCATCTTTCATGACAACTCACCTTTCCCAAACCTTGCATCACTGACACTGCTGTCTCATCAGCTGGTTCATGCTTTTCTTGAAGTGGTGTGCCCCCAAAACAGACACAGTATTGCAACTGAAGCCTTACTCTCCTTCATTGTATGGCAAAGTCCTAGGAACTACACTCCCATTTATGCATCTTAGCAAGGGACCTGGCCTTCCCACCCACTGTCTCTTGTTTTTGAAGACGGAGAAACACAATACTGCTAACAACCACTGGCAGGTTCAGAAACAGAATCTGTAAGTTCCAATTAATTATAATATCCATTTCCAGCTCTTCAATTTGCCCATCACAAAGTGAAAAACTAACAAGTCATCTTTATACTTTCAAGCAACAGAGTTCAAGCGACTTGGGAGTCTCCTCTGCACGGCCCCAAGCCATTATGAAGAGGCTTTCACTCTAATAGTTCCAGTCAATAATACTTGGAAAGAAAAGGCTCCGACAGCCTCCCCTGCTTCCTGCAAAGTTGTCACATTTTAGCAGTCCAAATATATTGACTAATGGGAAACAGGAAAAAAAAACAGATCATCAGTCCACATGATATTCAGATGCAATATGACCAGAAGGTAAGTGTTGCTACATCACAGTTTGTACATGCTGTACTAAAACTTGCTGAAAAGGAACTCAGACCACCACATAAGTAATGACAACTTAGAGCTGACGTTCCCTGAAAGAGTTTTACTTCCTATCCTTCAGATGTGGAATTCAAGTTTCTTCCTTAATATACACCAGTACTAGTGCATTTTTTTGCATCTAACGAGGATTCTCTAGATTGTCTAATAAACTTTTCAAGAACTAAACAGTCTCCTCCATAGCTGCAATCCCATCACAAGACACTCAGTCTGACTGGTTTTCTGAGGTACACGTTTCCTCTTCAGCGTTCCTGAAGTTTGGCACAGAAAAATACAACTTCCCTCAGTCCCACATCTCTCCTTCCCACAGAATCAGCCTCTGTCACAGCAGCTTAGACTGTTCATCTGGAGGGGAACAATCCTCTAGGTTGAAAGCATGGCCCACTTCAGAGAAGAGAAGAGAAGAAAGCATTAAAGGATTACAGATAATCAAGCTCCAATATTAAAAAAACATGCTACTGATATTCTTGATGCACCTGTCCGAATGAACTTCTCTTTGAACTCATTCATGCTGGCAGTTCATAAGCTTCTACGCTGTGTTCCCTTCCACTCAATAGTCATCCATCATGTTCCCATAGTAACATGTGAAACAAATTTCTCTTCTAGCATTTGATCATTTAAGACAGAAAACCGTATTATTTTGAGTTAGTCTTTCAAGGTGGATTTAGATTTGATAATTTCCTCCCTCTCTTCTTACCATCTAGGAAACCAGGGCTGCAATGACACCTTTGTACTGGACTGCTAAGATGTGGCTACAAGGACAAGGCTTGTTTAGGATCAGGAATAGTAACAGCAATAATAAAGAAATTAAGCAAGACAGCAAGGTCAAGACTGAAAAGCAGTTTGGCAAGGAAAATAATTACAATCTGCGAAAGATTTCACTGAAATAATTTAAAAGCCACTCACTTCCACTCTTGCTTCTAATGCAGCCCTTGCACAAAATAGCTTTTGATAAATAGCTTCTAGTTGGGAAATAACTAGCTTAAATATGGTCAATTATTATTCTTCTGCTCCTCCAGGTTTTTGGCTTTCAGTCCTTAATTCACAATTACAACTATTCTCCCTGAACTACGTCATGTCCTTTAAGGGTAAATCATTTGGACACTCTGCCAAATTGCCAGTATGCTTATGAATTTGATAAAACTCCATTTAAAAAATGCAAACAATTTTGAAGAGTGATAAATATGAATTTATTTATTCCATAAGAAAGGAACAGCAGCAACTTCTGTAACTCTGGTCATTTTCACTGCATTTTCTAGATGATGTTTTCAAAACATTCTAGGAATAAGTCTTTGAAGACAGTAAATATTTCACAGAAGTTACTTCCATGACTTCCACGAACTCTAGAGAAGATCTCTGGATCCCGTGTGGGGTTCAGCTGCTAGAAGTGCTGCTTACTATGGCAAAATCCGTCTGAACTAGGTTTAAATTATAAACAAGCTGGATCTTTCCAGGTTATTTTATAAGGCTGCCCTTCCCTCAGAACAGTTAGTGCACAAAATAAACAATGCATTCACGTTTTGTTGGCTTAGTTTCAGGCATTTTTTTAGCACAACGCACATCAGACTGCTTTGGGTGCTCAGAAATTCATCTATAAAGTCCCTGCATGTTAATAAACTTAATCCAGCTGTCAGTTGATGCTTTAAGTGACAGAGCTGAACATTCACCCTTGTCCTCATTTCAGAGGTTGACTGAGCTCTCACACCAAGTTGGCTTCCACGTTAGCACAGCTTCTATTCCCAACAGATTCACTGTCCTGACAGCCGTTTGGGCAGGAAGCCCAACAATAAAATGGCTCTGAATAGATCTAATCTTTATAGCTTGTTTCCCACCTTTTCCTCTAGCTGGCACAAGCAAATAGCACAATGGGTCACTTGAGAAGGGTTTTAATTTTTCCTCTCAGCCAGGCACACAATATCATCCCGCACACTCCAAAAACCTTCATGAAACTAACACAAAACGCACTGTCCTTATTTTGGCTGGGACAGAGTTAATTTTCTTCTTAGTAGCTAGAACAGCACTGTGATTTAGATTTAGTATGGGATTCGTATGAGAAGATTCTTGATAATACATTGATGTTTTCAGTTCTTGCTAAGAAATCAAGGACATTTCATCTTCCCATGCTTTGCTGAAGTGCAGGTGCACAAGAAGCTGGGAGGGAGCACAGCCAGAGCAACTGACACAAATCAGTCACTGGGATATTCCATATCATACAACATCATGCTCAGTCTATAAAGCTGGGGGAAGGAGGAGGAAGGGGAGGGGATGTTGGGAGTGATGGCATTTGTCTTCCCAAGTAACTGTTACATGCGATGGAGCCCTGCTGTCCTGGAGATGGCTGAACACCTGCCTGCCCATGGGAAGTACTGAATGAATTCCTTGTTTGCTTTGCTTGCATGTGTGGCTTTTGCTTTACTTATTAAACTGCCTTCATCTCAACTCAGGAGGTTTCTCAGTTTTACTCTTCCAATTTTCTCCCCCATCCCACTGCGGGGGACTGAATGAGCAGCTGCATGGGGCTTGGTTGCCAGCTAGGGTTAAACCACAGCGGGCACTAAAAACACCACCAACAACTAAGAATTCCACCAGCTAAGAGGACACTCCTGCTGGACACTGCACATACTTGCTGTGAAAGGCAACCTCTGCCCACAGGCATTTATCTTTTAAATAAATGAAACAGAAAGGAAAAGACAAACAAGGAGGGAAGTACTACAATAGCAGGCACAGCCCATAGCGTGCAAACATTCCCACAGTTTGTAGTAACACACAGAATTGTTTCCAAGTGTGGTGTTTGCCAATTCACGACATTTAGAAGCAGAGTGAATGCCTAATGACACATGAGCTGCCTTAGTCTAAAAGCGGGATGACCCAAGCAAGTTCTTCATTTTTCTGCTGAACATAGGCTGACCACTGGAACAGGACTTGGGACAAGAACAACTAGAGCTGTTGCCTCCCAAAATAATGCTTTCAGCTGAGCCATCAGCCCAAGCCGAGGGATGTCTGGTCAGACTGGCACCTGAGGATTTCCCAGAAGACTCAGGCACCACATAACAGCTGCAGCGTTTTCCCTGTCTCTTCCTCCCACTCATTAGTCTCTTTCTAGATTCATCTCCCAGAGCAGCACTGCCTGAGGCCTGGGTTAACAAAACTTAAGGCACAAAAGCAGCAGCAGATCACTTAAGGTCTTAGTCATGCAAACACACACACACATTCCACTGACTTCAGTCCACTTAAGATAAACCGTCCAAGTGAAGTATCCAGGCCTCAGACCTAGCATCTTCAAAAAAGATGCACAAAATACAAATACTAGTTGAGAGCGCAACATTGTATTGTTCTCTGCTTACCTGGCCACGTTCACTTTTCCAAGTTCCCAGTCCTATGAGAGGCATCTTCTGCCCAGTGTGGAGTGCAATGAAGTCACACGTTGCAGCCATTTTTGCCTAAAGAACAAGAACAAACTGAGTTTTGCAGCAATTCAGTAAGTTGCAACAATTTGCCTTTTCTATGCAAAAATACAAAAACGAAATCATAGAAGTCGTCATAATGTTAGAATAAAGATTAATTAGGTTCTTTACAGCTTTACTGGTATAAAGTAGATTAATAGCTACCCTGGAGAGACTAGAAAAGGAACCCTTCTCCTCTTCCTTCTTATTCCCTCTTCTCCTTTACAATGCACAGGTTTAAGATTTCTCTGAGTTGAGAAGTACAAAAAGAAGCATCCTGCAATAACATACAATTAATAGAGAAGCTCAGGTGAAAACATGATTTTTTTTTTTTTTTTAAATCAGCAGTAAGCATTGATGAGGCAGAATGGAGCGAGAGATGTTTGTCTGCCCTTAGCATACAGTAATTCCATAGGACTTCTGCACAAAGTCTTTCTCTTTTACCAACTCACTATCAGCTGGCTCAGGAACCAAGCTCTAATTACCACTGCAGTTGCGGATAAACACATTTTGTCAGAAACAACTGGTGCAGGTTAGGGTCTGAAGACCTGATACAGGCAGGGTTTTGATTAGGAGTGAATGGTAAAGGCATTTATGAAGGCACAGCCCAGAAAAACAACAACAAAAAAAACACACTCTGAAGAACTTCACTGCTGGAGGATCAGTCCTGTCTTTTTATGCCAGTTACGTGCTTTGTCGCCCTCTAATCCCAGTTTTCTCTAACTCAGAGCTACTCCACTGCTACACGTCAAGGCTGTCTGGCATTGTGAAGAAAACCAGAAACATTTTGGCTGCCTTTGGAACGAACTTAATTGTTTATGAATTGTTATATACCTGCAACAGGCAAATAATACCAAATGAGAAGATTACTTTTTTTAACACTAAAAAACTCCTCTCTGATGTGAAGTTGGGGCTAGCAGAGAGGACAAAATGGAGGCACTTTCAAAAGCAGACACTAGGAAATAACACCTCAGCAACAAATCACATAAAACTGATGCATATATGAATTTTTATTACTTTTTTATCATTCTGACATAGAACTAGAAATAGCTGTGTGCAAAGTGAGCTAAAATGCAGTAGGCCCTTACATATTTATGCATTTTGAATCCCAGAATAACTTTGTCTTCCTGCTCTTTTGTCTCCCTGCTGAAGGATTCCTTGCTCCCATACTGCCAAAAATCTGCATGTGGACTCTGACAGAAATTCAAGGCTAAGAGCTCAACTCTTGCATAAGATGCATTTCAAGTACAAACAGAATGCAACAGCTAGCACTGATATTACAGAAAGTGTCAAACACCTGATTTAGCAAATTCACAGAGGAGTAGTGTTCTTCTGTTACTAAGGGCAAAACGAAAAAAGATTATGCAAAGACAGTTGTCACTTTGAGCCTGGGCTTCTCTCTCATGCTTAGCACTGTGATATCCAAGCATCTTCCCTGTGAAATTCAACAGAACAAAGGTGCAGCAGGATGTTCCGTTACCTGCTACTGGCTTTATAGCTGCTGTAAACAGTATCTGCTTACAGTGGCAAAGCTTTTTATCAAAAAGGAAGGTTTTACAGTGTGTCCCAACATCCTCACAATCTATCTTTCTGGCAAACTGTTAAAAAGAAACCACATTCAGGATGAGCTCCAAAGCCAGCTAGCTGATTTCAGCAGAAGCTGAGGAAGTTATTTCCCAAGTTCAGCAGTGTCCAAACTTGTGAATGTTATTTAGAAAAAAAAAAAACACAAGAGTGGAAGAATGCAATGTCAGTTGAATGGTTGACTATGTAGAAGGAATGTATGTTTTCAAAGCAGAGCATTCATGCAGCATACTATCCCAAAATAGCTCTGGCTTTCTCCATGTTATCATTTTCTCAGATAACTAAGTCCCAGCTGATGGATGTGCTCACACAGAAAGTTTGTATTTTCAGTTTCTTGCTTAGCTTCTCAAGTCATGTTTTTGTAGATTTACAGCAAACACGGAACAGCACACTTGTTTCACAGAGAGACACAACAGATCAGTAGAAGTGATCCTGACCTGAAGGACATAGTACACCAAGGAGTTGGCGATCCACACAACAGTTAACCCGAGTAGATCCAGGCTTGTCTCGTGCTGCCCTCAGGCCTGTGCTGTGGGATGCACACCCCATGGCTGCAGGATAAGCTCAGCAGCTAGTTGCTACAAGAGGAGCCTGCAGGCAACTTCCACTTGGTACCTGTGTTTACACCACCTACATGTCCTTGCCTTTATCTAAAAAAGCAGGAAGTTCTCATGCTAGCATCCTTTCTGTTTGACAGTAGAAAGGATGAACAAGTTGTTTTCTTCTAAGAGAATCCCTAATAGCTTAAGTGAAGGAAACCCTTTCTATGGGCAGGTCTGCGTGTAGATTGGAGGTCTGTTCAACGCTGTACAACTCAGGGTTCCCAGCACCTGATGGGACGTGAGATTATCAATGCTATCCTCTTTCTTTATACAACAAATAGCATTTGAGATGATACATTACGAGTCTGAGTGCCTTTCTTATCAGAATCTTAACGGACTAGCACCTCTTGGCACAAAACAGCAGTTAAACACAAACTAACAGCTCTGGGTTGTACCGAGGTGGATAAACTCCAGATGTTGAGCTGAAGGCAGTCGAACTGTGGGTGTACAGCTGCTTTTGGGGGTGCGGAGTCAGAGAAGGCAGAACTACAACGACAACCACATTCTTTTCTATTCTGAATTTCCATAGCAATTTTGAGCCAGCTACATGCAAGTAGGTGCTTTTTGCCTGAATTTAGTTGCCTAAATAAAGGTATCCTTGTACATCGTGCAATACAATTAAAGACTTAGGGCTTTTGATTCACATTGGCCTATAACACAAATAGGACACAAACATGTTACGCAATCATCTTAAATGCAACACTTCAACCCCAAAGACAAGGTACAGGTTTAATCAATAACTAGCATCAGCACATTTTTTTAAGAACCATCTTGCTGCATGTAACACTGTTGTATATTAACACTGCAGAACTACAGCCCCTGGAAGAACAGGAACACACCAGAATTAGAGACACTAGAAGAAAACACTAATTAATACTTTCCACTCAGATTCTTCCACTAACAAGGAGATGTAAGAGAACTACAATGTCTGCTAGCCACCATTATTTGGTTCATTAAAAAACTGGAAGCCTCTTTTTAGAAGGGCAAGCAAAAATAAACATAAAAGAAAAGCAATTCTGGACAAGTAAGATGCGGGTTTGGCTTAACAATACCCACCTATTAGCACACTCGCATAAAAGAGCAAAGCTCAGAGCAGTTCAAAAGCAGCGTAAGCAGCTTGGCCAGGAGGATGCAGTAATAACCACAAAAGCATAAGCGACACCTATGCATCAACCCACGGTCACAATTCATCTGCAACCCAAAGCGAGGATGCTTCCATCGGTAAAACACACACAAACATACATTCAATTCATATGTATAGATACGCCAAGAGCTACACATTGAAAATACGGAGGTCCCTGCTACTGAGCAGCTTCTGCCGCGCAAACAGGCGCTAACCCCCCACGTTTTGTCTCCACCGAACATACCCCGGCGCGGCAGCGCGCCCACCCGCCGCTTATCGGGGCAGCCCAGGGAGGGCCGGCCCCGCGGCGGGAGGCGATAAGGCCGATCCGGCGGCCCCGAGCTCCCGGCAGCCGCCGCCACACTCACCCGCGCCCCGCCAACCGAACGCCGCCCGCCGCCGCCCGCTTACAGCGCCGCCGCCGCGGGACGCGGCGCTTCCGCTTCCGGATGGGAGCCGCTCCCGGCCCGCGTGGCCCGGCCCGCGCGGGAACGGGCTCCGGATTGCTGATTTTCGCAGTGCTTTGGAGCAAAAAAACGGAGCTCCGGTGCTGCGCGGAGCGTCCGTCACCCAGTGTGAGCAGCGCGGGGCAGTCCCTTCCAAGGAAAAAAAATAACAATTCCAGCAGTGAGACTTTCTGCCGAGGAGGCGGCCCCGTTACGGCCCCTCACCGTGGCGGGGCTTTGGCAGGTTGCCCCTCCCGGCACGTTGTCTGAACCTCGGGGCTGCAGGGTGCCCCGCAGGCCGCAGCTGCTGTGCCCTCGGCACCGTCCTGCTCCCGGGGATCCGTGGGGTTTGCCCTGGCTGGGTTTGCCGTGCTGTCGGTTCGGTTCCCGCCAGGAAATTCCGACCGCCCAGGCTCCCCTGCACAGCCGAGTGCTTTAATGATCAAGCTGATGGGCTGCACCTCTGGAAGGGGCTCTGCAGAACAGAGGCCGAACATAAAGGCTACGCAAACTGTACGCATTTGCATAAAAGCGTCTGTCGTGGCCTCTTGATGCTGTTTTTACTGGTAGGAAGGCACAATTTCCCCAGTTTTATTTGCAGCCCTAAATAACAGGAATCCGGGGAAAGCACAAGGCCAGTTCTACTGGTTTTGCTTCAGCTTTTGTGCTAAGAGGGGCATAAAGAGAAAGAAGCGGCACTTTGTGTTTCCTCATTTGTCCGGGAAGATTGAAAGTGAGATTAAAGCGGACGGATTTTAGCAGAGCGCTTACTTGTGGGTACGTGCGATCGTGCTATTGCAGTCAAAGATAAAACTCCAACAGCAGCAGACTTTGGCCTGTAACTGAAAGCCTACTCCTAGGTGTACGGGACAGTACACGTAATGTTAAACACAACTGAAGAAAAACAGTTTTGACTTTTACTCCAGGCTTCCATTTTTGTAAGTAATTCATAAAGAGTAAGATTAGATGAGAAATAAGGCAATGTATATATCCAACAGGGCTTTGAAGAGGCTGTTACTTATTTCCAGAAAGATAATTCTGCTGCAGATTCTTCCTTTGCTATTCTGACTTGAACTGCTCAGGAGGCTTAAAGGAACAAAGGTTAATTAATCTCTCGGGCATGCACATGACCAGATTCTTCTGTTGTGCAGCCTGTTTTGACAAAATGCAGGAAAGCAGAAAGAGAATGCAAGGATAAGACAAGACAAAAGTAACAGGAAATAGAAAATTGAGAAGAGGAGAGAATAAAGGCAGAGGAGTCGCTGCTGGGTTTGATTTATTTTTATGGAGATGCTGTCAATCGCAAATCCATTTGAAAATCCACACTCTAAATGCAATAGAAGATGCCTGAAGTATATGACTATCGCATATGAGCACTTCAACAAACCTCAGCCTCCAATAATGTAACGGGGAGTAAAAGAGAAAAGGTAAGGAAGACTAAAACATTTTGTCATCAGAAGGCAGTGATTATCCAAACATACAGTAATAAAATTTGTTAACTAAAAAATAAAAAAAGCTGTAGAGAAGGAAGAGGTAATGCAAGACATTTTGACCTAGAAATGCATTCTTCACTCAGGCAAAACAAGGAATGCAAATACGTGCATTGTATATTTAATGATATGTAATTGGTTTCATCAAAACTATTGTGCACCAGCTGCTTGTGCATAAATGCCCCATGGCTTGGGAACATGTCAGTTGTTGACTTTTCAGTTGACTTTTTGCATGCATTATATTAAAATGTCTGCACATGGCGAGGGTTTTTATTCTTACTGTGCCCGTGATGGTACCGTGTATATGGTAAATGCAGCACGTTCAGGATTCAGTGGGCTTTCTGCACACGCTGTGATTAGCTCTACAGAACGTGCGTGATGATGTCCTAACATGCTGGCCTTAGAGGGCACGCATGCATCACTGCTGTAGAAGTGATGTGTAAATGCTCAACGGGCATGCCCAGCATTGCCCAAGCCCAGTTCACACTACTGTTCCAACTAAGTTCCTCTTACTCTAGAAGTCCTGGATACACTTATAAAAAATCCTCAAATTCTTTTCTGACAAAATGCATGGAAACCCAAATGTGTCATAGTGTTCTGAAACAGGACCCGTTTCTTTGTCTTTGTTTTTACACACAGCGGGGGTTTTGTTTTTCACATCAGGGACCCATTCCCAACCAAGATTTATGGGAGATACTGTGATTAAAATGGTACATGTAAAACCTGGCGTGGTTACCAATTTGGAAATCTTTGGGTAGTTTTAGTGCGCCCTGGCACTGCAGGGCCAGCCAGCTCCTCTTTGTTAATACATAAACTACTTATTGTGGCCATATCTGTATGCATGGGTACAAAGAGGCTGGCACTTGGGCTCCTGATGCTCCATGCTAATCAGGTACCAGCTGATCCTGTCTGGCAGCTATTTTAGCAGAACACTACACCACGGTTAATCCGCTGTGTGAAGAACAGAGTGTGGAGAAGCGAGGTGTGGACAACTGTCCTTCCAGCACCTGCTTGGGTAGACATGCCCTTTCTTTCTTGGAGAACTTTTTTTTTTTTAATCTAAGTAGCATCTTACATCTAAAGATTGAAAAAGGCTACAGAAATCCATCTGCTCACTGAACCAGGAATGGCCCTGACAGTTTATCACTCCAAAACCTTCAGAAGCTGATGTTGGGAAAGACTAGCTCAGAAACTAATCAAAAATAATGAGGCCACGGACATATGAATGGAAGTGCAATGCTGAAGGCACAAACCTGGAACAAACCGCATTGTGGCAGCTATGCAAAATGGATGTATTATGCATATGAAAGTGTGCGAAGGGAGCGTAACAAGCATTAAAGAAGTCTGAAACCATGAGAAAGTCATTCCTGCTTTGTCCATTGCTAAACATGCCAGAGTTGCAGTAAGTCTGCACTGTTTTAGAGGCTTTAGTTAGGTCTGCCTGACCTCTCTGGGGTTAATCTGTTCACAGATTCATGGCCTGCATTGATAGGTAGGTATATACACATCTCAATTCATAGACCTCAGTTACTGACACAACGTTGATGTTCAGAAAGTAACAAACTTCTCTCTGTAAAATATTAAGCATGCTGTAACAACAGAAACAGCAGTAGATTTGCATTAAAGTGATTGCAGTTTTTTTTTTTTTCTGATTAAACATATGCATGTTATTTTGCTTTTATTATTTAAGGAATAATTTCATCTGCTACCGAAACTAGTCATCTCTTGGGTGAATCACCACATGGGTATGGTCACCCAGCAACATTACACGGTGATGTAGATTATAAACATTTAAAGCTTGTTAATCCTTTGTGGTTTTCTCCTTGTTACAAATCATAATCAAGTTTTAACAGGTATAAAAAACGCAACTGTAAACTGCAAGACCGACAAGTAATAGTCAGTAAACACATGTACAACTTTTGACTAAAGCAAGCAGTTTTGTCATTGATATGTCCTTAATGGCCTTCAGTAGTCATTATTTAATAAAACTTTTATATTTAAATTCAGGATTTGGTCCTCAAAAAGAACCACACTGCTTCATTTCAGTCTTGGATCCAAATACAATGCTTATAAGGATTCACTCAGGCTCAACATCCCTCAGAGTAGCTTCACTCTGGGAATGAGTCAAAACTCCCTGAACTGAATATTGTATCTTCCAAGAGTTTCCATCCTACCCCTGAAGCTCAGAGGTTACACTTAATTTAGTTTTCAGGTGTTTTTCCTGACTTGCATGACTTGGATCAGTGTGGATGGAGAAGAGGATTCTGAGCTCTGGGAAAAGACAGGGCTCTCACAGCTGTTGTTCATCTCTGAGCCCTGCAATAATATCAACATGTTCCAGAGACTAAGAAACATGCAGCAAGGTCAGCATCAAGGCCGTGGACATCCCATGATGTTCCATTCACCTGAATGACATGCCAGTCATCTCTTATTTTCCTTCAAAACCCTGTGTACCCTCTGCCTCTTTGATGGCTTCTTATATTAAGGCATTAAAAAAATAATTTATTTTTGCAATAAGCCATTTGAATCGTCTTCCCATTAATCGTTTTCAACTATTACACTGGATGTTTCCGCGGAACCTCCCAGGACACTATCCAGACAATTATCTCCATGTATTCAAATTCCTTCGATGCTTTCAACAGCCGGGGCAGTGTCGCCGTTCAGATAAGGCGGTGACAGCCCGCGATCGCTGCAAATGTGCCGAAATGTGCCCCGTCATGCTGCCCCCGCAAGCGCCCGCCCCGCCAGCCCCGCCCCCCCGCCCCCCGGCGGTGCCGCCCGTCGCCTCGCGAGATCGGGGCGGTATAAAGGGGGCGGCGCGGCGGGGGCTGCTGCAGTTTGGGGTGCGCTGCGGCTGCGAGGTGGGAGCTGCTGTGCCTTGGGTGTAAGTGCGGTGGGGGTTGGGGTCGGTCGTGGGAGCTGCGCGGGTTCGTGCTTGCTGCGGGGCAGCGCCCGGGGTGCCGTTCATCTGGGGTTTTGAACGCTGCGTTAACCCTCCATTTTATTTTCTTTTTTGTTTGTTTTTCCCTTACCTCTCTGCGCAGATGGGTTCTTGAGAGAAGCGTAGGGGGCGAGCTCCTGCTGTCTGCATCCCGCCCCCTAAGGAGCGCTCAGCTGGGGCTGCCACTTTCTTCCCTTGTTTAGTTTTCCCTTTTTTTTTTTTTTTTTTCGGGAGAAGAAGGGAGCGGATGATTCCTTCATGCGCGTCGGCCTTTATCAGCTCTGCCGTCGTGCTGCGCGGGGAGGAGCCGCGGGGCGATCTCGGAGGGGGGAGCGCGCAGCCGGGCTGCGGCGCGCCCGCCGGGAGCGGAGCGGCCTCGCCCCCCGGCGCACCCTCCGCCCTGCTGGGCTGGAGGCTTCGGCGCTGCGGTGGGGCGGCTGGCGAGCGCGTCGGCCTCCCGCCTCTACGTCGTGGAAAAAAAAGGGCAACGTGCGGGGCTCATCTTGGTGAGGGCGAGCAAGGGGGCAGGTGTCCCCTGTCGCTGAGCTGTGTAGCTGCGCGGGTGAACGCTTTGATCTCGCTTTAGAGCTTTTCCGGCAAAATGAGTTTCGTGGTCTGCGTGTGCTTGGCTGTGGTATCCTCCAGCCGAGGAGATCTGTGGCAATATCGGTCTCTTCTGACCGCAGCTCGGTCGCTTAACCGCATTTTTGTGATAGTCTGAAGGTAGCAAAGTGGAAGATGGCTGGTGTGTTTTGAAATGGCCTTTCGCTTTTGTTCAAGATATCCTAAAGGTACGAATTGCCAGTTAAGAGCGCAGGCCTGGCTTATTATGATGGCAATTTGAAGGTAATTGAGGCTGTGTGTGGCTGTGAGCAACTGAAAGATACTCTGACCTGATTAAAGTGCACTTGATTTGCAGCGTCCATTCTCCTGTTCCCTAGAATGAAAGGAAGTAGCGTACCGAGACTGTGGTCTGTTCCTCTGTGGGTTAGGAAATGCTGCGGCTAAAAATCCAAGAGGAACACGTGAGAAGACATGGTAGCCCCGCAGGGAAAAGCGGACATGTTGGCAGGTTGCAGTAGGTGCTCTGAGGAAAGCAGATGGTTCCCTTGCAGTACAAGGCAACTGAAGTCTCCTGCCAGTATTAAAGACTTTCATGTTACCTAAAAAGGGGCGATACTTGTTTAGAAAGGGGAAGTATCAAAGAGCAGTCTGACAGCTTTTATTTGACATTGAGTACTTAGTAAAATACTCCAAGGGATTGCTGACAGAAAAAAATATAGGACAACTGGCATACTACTAAGCAAAAGGATGACCTTGAGTTTGAGGAATAGAAAAGAATGGAATTCACTTACAAAATATGGGGTTGTGCACTCTGGAGAAAAAAGCTATTGCTTCTAAGACAAAACTGAGTAGTTGGAGGCATCTCAAATAAATGTTGTGCAAGGGCTGTCCCCCATCCTTCTTACAGAACTGCAGTTTCAGAATTGCACCTGCATTCATGGCTGTGTGATGCTTGGCAGAGGGATTTTTGATGTCTTCCTACTAGACCGTTTCAGTACAATCCTATGAATTCTCTGTAGTTCTGGCCACCTTCATTCATAGGACTTAAGCTCAATCTGCTGCAGTTAAGACTAAACTGTTGGATGAACATGGGGATAAAGAGGCCTTGCAAAAGGCACTTAGAAATGCTGAATGTGTTGGCACTTCTCAAAATGAAAACTAAGGGGTAGATTATTAATGCCCATATACTGTCAGGGTATGTAAGAGAAACTTTCAGAGGTAAAACTTTTACTGAAAAGAGTCTGAATTGATGAGTTTAGATTTGGATTGAAGGCTAAATGTCTATGACTTCTGGGGCAGTTCTCCAGGAAGAAAGTGTCTAGCAAGGGGGAAGGAGCCAAGAAGTGAGGTGTTCTCAACCTTTTTTTAGAATGGACTTAGTGCCTCACAGGCAGCACTTGGAAGAATTGTTCAATTTTGTCTTTCCTTTGCAACATGAGACTCATGCTAACTTTTCAGAGGTTTTTTATTTCCAAGGCAGTTAGTGCTTGTAGCAGTGTATAGAGTGACTTAAGTGAAACCACTTTTAAGATTGAGTTGAAGAAACAATGTTCATAAAGTTACCTGTTTGAAAGATTATGCTGTGGAAGTAACTGGATTTCTAAAGTGATATACTGCATTCCCACACTGAGCCAAAATACTGCACAGGGTGCATTACAAATGACTAGGTTTTAGGGCAGGCTGCCAGAAATAGTTCTCTTGTCTTTCAGTACCCTCCTACTGTTTCAGTAGACTTTGAGGGGGAAATAACATGGCTGTACTGATTTAAGACTTGGTGAAACTTTAAATGTTGACATAGGGTGTAATTCCCACGTATACCAGGAGTCTTTCCAGTTGCAAATAAAACAAGGCTTCATTGTTTGAAAGGCTAAAGTGTAGTTATGCAGTGCACTGTTCCCTGGGGATTAACAAAAGTTCTTTTCTGGAATCAACAAGAAGATAAAGCTTGAGGTCTTAAATTCCCTTGTAAAATTGAACGAGGGTCTCTTCATCAGAATTTCTAAAAATCAGACTAACTTGTCTTCCTGATCCGCTTGGACTTAACTGAGTAGTGCTAAAACTCTAGGCTAGCCTTTTCCTAGACTGAGCTGTTACTGGTCGAAGATAATCCTTACTGTGTCATTAGGAGGCTAATGAGCCATAGATCTTGAAGTGCTAGTAATCCATGTAGTGCCTTGGTCTGAATATCTAGGCTGTAATTATTGAACTGCATCTTTCTGTGCTGCTGCTTTAGGAAAAACAATGCTAGTGTTTTGACTGGACTGCCCAGGTGACAAACCTAATTTCACTCTTAAGCCTTGCGTTGCAAGACCAAGTGCTGATAAACTGTCTTCTGGTGTTAAATCTAAATTAATAAGATGCTTTGAATAAATGCTTGCTTCCAGGTGCAAATGTACTATCATCTAAACTATATTGCTATTAACTCCTATCTAGATTGAATCAAGATGTCTTCAGGAAAGGCTTTCATTGGAAAACCAGCCCCTGACTTTACTGCCACAGCTGTAATGCCAGATGGACAATTCAAAGACATCAAACTCTCCGACTATAAAGGTAAGTTTATGTGCTTCTCTAATTACACAGATATAATCTGGTCATATGCAGGAGTGGAGGGCATCCAAGGACACATCTTGGTTTGGTTTGAAAGTAATAGTGACTGCTTAGCAGTAGACTGAAGTACACAACTTGTGCAGTGGTTCTCAGTGATGGCTGGAGTATACTTGGGAATCTGTCAGCAGCATGGCTGAATGTCCTAGCTATAATAATTGTTGCTAATTAGCATAAAACTCCTCTAAACTGTAATCTTGGATCAAATTTATTTGTCCTGTCATACTATGAGATTGATGTGATGTCCCCAAATTATGTGGAACAGCAAAATCTTCTCTTGTAGGTTTTCTGTCAATGGAAAGTAGATTCTTTCCTCTAACCAGTGAAGTTCCTTTCTCTAGAGTACTGGCAAAATGTTTGCCTTACCAAAAAAGCTTACTAAAGTCAACAGGAAAGCCACAAGTATTCAAGTACTAATGTGTGTGGCTTTAAGAAAACATTTCTAAAGAAGCTGTGGCACTCAAGCTGTGTGAGGGCAGTGAGTAGGTATAGACTAGTCACCTGCTGAATTAAAACGTCTCCTTGGCTTGTAGCCTTTCAGACCCATGGCATTTCTGCAGTCTGTTAGTAGTCAACAATAGTCTTCTAGCATAGGTCCTAGGTGTACTCTGGGCAGGCCTGTGGGAGCGAACCCCGGAGACAAGTATTGCCTATCAAATTTGACAGTCTGGTTTTGGAGACTTCAGTTGGGTAGTGTTTTTTGTTACTAGCTGTAGGGTGACCTTGAAGAGGAAATGGTATTTGGCTGAGGTGTAAATCCCTTAGGTGCTTTATGGGCTTGCCACTTGCAGCAAGTCTTGAAATAGAGGCTTCTGTAGTTTGCCACTTCGTCTTTAAGGTGGTGGTGTAGCGAGCCCTTTCTCCTCTACTAGTATTTGAATGGTTGATATTGAATATGACAACTCTTAACAAAGGTAAGAGATTAACTGGTTATACTGCTCTTCCAGGAAAATACGTTGTGTTCTTCTTTTACCCCCTGGACTTCACTTTTGTGTGTCCAACTGAAATTATTGCATACAGTGACAGAGCTGATGAATTCAAGAAAATTAACTGTGAAGTAATTGGAGCTTCTGTTGACTCTCACTTCTGTCACCTTGCCTGGTAAGAATCAGCCTTTTAGCTTTTTGACCTAGTAGAATGTTATGCCTGGTCTCAGTTCTTGTGGAAACTGAATCCTGAGTATATTCAAACTTGCTTTCTGAAGTGTCAAATAAAGGCACTTGGGAAGTATTGGTCGTGGCAGGTGCTTATGCACAGAACTGAGCATGCTGTTCAGTTCTTATGTTGCCTCATGGCAGACTGAGTATGTATGATATTGCAGAAAGGATCAGCTTCTCTTGTACCTTATACTTTACTCTGAGCTATCTATATTTTTAACATTTAGACTTTTATTTTAGGATCAACACTCCTAAGAAACAAGGTGGTTTGGGTACTATGAAAATCCCGTTGATTTCTGACACAAAACGTGCCATTGCCAGAGAATATGGAGTGCTTAAAGAGGATGAAGGTATTGCATACAGGTAATGTGCAAGAACGTAAACTTGCTGTTAAGTCTTACGTTGCCATACATGGAGCATGTCAGAGGAACACAGAGCTTGCATATATTTGAATACCTGCAGCAAGCTGAAGCTATTGGCTATTCTAGATGTAAACTGCTTCAAGCTATTGAATACTCGTACAAGGGGAGATGCTACTTGGTTCTCTTCAGTATTTGGACTTTTCATAGGTTTAAGCTAAATAAACGCCTGCTGCTTCCCTTTGCCTATCTGCACAGTGCAGGAGTCTCACGTAGGTGAGCTGCTGCAAATGTTGGTAATGCAAGACCTAATAGTCATGAAAGTGATTACTGATATTTAGTGATTAAAGTACAGATTAATTAAAACTCAAGCCTTGCTTTTAGTCCGCTGTTCAGTTAAAGTTGCTGAGGGAGCTAAACTTCTGTTAACTCTTAACATGACTTTGGAGGGCTAACTGATGAGCCATTGCTGGGTTGGTTTTTTTTTGAGAACAGCGTGTGTGGCTTTTCTTTGGATGTAAGAATGCCTCTCCTTCAACTTGCTTTTTCCTTGGGTGTTTCTTCCATTTTGTTTTTCCACTGGTATCTTCCTTAAATAGGAAGTGTTGCTTTCCTGCATTAATGTTTTACTTTCTTCCTGTCCCTCCTAGTTCCTGCTGAATGTTAGGCTTTCAACTGCTGGTGTTTCAGTGCTATGCATACACCAAAGGTATTAGTCTTTAGGAAGAGGTCAGTAATGGTAGATGACACAACTTACTGCTGTAATAGAATACCGAACTTGAGTTTTAGAAGCTCTCTTCAGTCTAATCAGTCTTTCAAAAGCTGTGTTTAACTTTGGGGCTGTTGTATTGTTAACTTTTTCTAGGGGTCTGTTCATAATTGATGAGAAGGGGATCTTGAGGCAGATAACAATCAATGATCTTCCTGTTGGCCGTTGTGTTGATGAAACTCTCAGACTTGTCCAGGCCTTCCAGTTTACAGATAAACATGGAGAAGGTAAAGAGTTCTTCCCCTTTCTGATCTTAAAGTTGTTTTTTCTAGAGAACAGTATTAACTAGGCAGGTTAAATCAAGGTTTACTGAAAGGTCCTAAGTACATGCATGGATCTGTGCACAGCAGGTAATTGTGCCTCTTGAAATGCAGCTGTTTGTGTAAAGCTACTTGTTCAAGGACACTGTAGTGCTATATTTATCCTATTCCAGTTAATTGTCCATTGAGCACTTGTGAATGTTAAAATACTGCATAAATTAATTTGGTGCTGATGCCTTGTCGAGCACATAGCAGTTGTCTCTCTTCCAATTAGACACAGAAAATACTTGAGACAAAAATGAAGAACATGTGGTAACTTAGCCTGCAAGGATAAGCATAATTTAGAAACTCTGCTCTCAGATTTGTTAGGTCGAGACCATCAGTAATAATGCAATGTTCTGTGCAGTCTGTTAGACAAAGCATTTAAATTCCCAGAAAGCCTGCTGATCTCTGCGTAGTGAGGGGGGAAAAGGATGAGAGTTTTGTGCCCATCGCTCAAGAGTGATAAGGGGCTTGAGGCTGATAGCTTTTCTGCAGGAATTAAAATTAAATAAAAATAAAGCACTGCAAATGAAAGGTTTGAAGTAAGTTATGGAATCTGAAAATTGCTATGTAGGTGTTAGTAGCCTTTGGCTGTCATCAACTGCTGACATGTGTTGCTGCTGTCATACTTAACTTGCTTCAGAACTGGTAAATCAATGGCAGATTTTATTAAAACAAGCTGCTATTGTGGCTGTGCTGTAGCCTGAAGAGAGTCAATGTTTCTGAACTTGTTTGTCATCCTCTGTCAGCTGAGGCGACATCCCTAATATTTGATGATAGAGCAGTCACATGTCAGGCAAATGAAGCCTTTTGGGGTTTACTGTGCCCTGGCATAGTCAAAAGCTGTTCCTCCAAAACTAGGATTGCAGTCTCATCAAAACCAGGATAGACCAGAATAAGGTGTGTAGCAGCACTGAGGAGCTGAGAATACTGTATCTAAAATTGCCAGTCTTGTGTGCAGCAAGCATCAAGCCTTTCATGGCTGTATACAAGGAAGACTGTCCAAAAAATACTGCTCAGGAGTCACTGCAGTTTAGAGGCCATGCAACCTCTGCATTTTGCTGGCCTTTTGATAGCCATATCGGGGAACTAGAGACAGTTTAACTCTTCTTTCCCCATTAAACTGGAGGATGGGACTAGATTGATTAAAGATAAGGAGAATATAGACTTGACTGGATCCAAGGAGAAGTGTCCTGTAATAGTTGTAAAGCCCTCTGACCCAGGCTGCTGGAGTTGGTGTTACCTTGCTGTGAAGCTTCTGTGAAGCTTTTAAGTGGGGTGGGGAGGGGTGTATGGGTATAGAGCCTACTGTTCCATGGGCAAACACCTGGTTCCTTGGGTGCTAGTACCTAGTGAACAAATGGAAATGAGTAAAGTAATCTGAACATAATGCCACACTGAATAATGCACCTTCTGTATGTTGCAAAGATGTATACATGTTCTCAGTTGCTAGTTTGCTTTGATGTTGTGTAAAACATGTTCTGTAGGAGCAGCCATTAAGACTTAAACATTCTTATCATTTCAGTGTGCCCAGCTGGCTGGAAGCCTGGCAGTGACACAATCAAGCCTGATGTTCAGAAAAGTAAAGAGTATTTCTCCAAGCAGAAGTAAACTTTCAGTCTCAGTGGAAACTAGTAGGCCTTACTTAAAGAGCAAGCATCAGTTACTGAACTTTGACTAAGTCATTGCATCTGAGTCAAGGGATCATGCTATAAGTATAAACAGTAACTTTTTTACTTGAAGGAAGTTTGTCCTGTTGACAGTACCTTCATAGAAAATCCTAATGATCAATATCTGTACATCAAGCTGTGTGGCTTTAGTGACAATGCAGTGTATGTGGTTAGCCATGTGTTGCATATAGAGCAGTGGTATCATTTTGTAACTCTATTAAACTTGTGGAAAGAGCATACTGTGTACTGTTCTGATGTGTAGTCATTAGGAGACCTGAAAGCAATGCAGGCTGTGCTTGTGAAAGCTCTGTCTACTGAGCTGTCTGTAGACCTTAATTCCTAAAGGCCTTTTACAGCTCCATTGTAATGGAGATACTAACACTTAGTTTTCTTGTTGCAGTAGTAAAGTAATCTTTGACTTTGCTGTTAGGTAGAGAGGAACATGGTTTGATATTAGTCTGTCAGACTCAAGCAATGCTACAGTGCCCAGAGCATGAAGCATAGATGTGACTGACAAAGGCTGGGCATATCTTCATGCAGTGTGTCAACTTACTCCTTTCTCCATCCGCTTTGGTCCAAACTATGACCATTTATGCTAAATTTCTGCAAATCAAACATTCAGTTTGAACACTGTACAGGAGTGGAAGACCAGGCTTATGGGACTGCAGACTTCTTTGGATATACAGCATTAATCTCTGCGCTCTCCTACTATGTGAAATGGGAGTGGGAATATGCCAGTTATCCATTAGCTGGTAGTCATATGATTAAGATCAAAAGAAGGGTGGCACTATAAAATCAGATGTGCTCAGCCTTGTCTTTGTGTTCCAAATGATTATGTGCATACTGTAAAACTCAAAGCATGTGACTGGCCTTAAGTTACACTAAAGCTGTGCCTGCTGTGCAGCTTTGTGGTTAAAGGTGACTCATAATAAAGTCCTGAACTTCAGAGCTGAGTATTTGGGTAAGGAGCTATTGCCTAGCAATATAAGTGAGTTAGAACCCTGTGATCTTTATGTACCTGTAAAGATTAAACTCTTAAAGGCTGAGACCTTGCATCTAACTTCAGCTCCTCAAGTAGTAAACAAGTTCAGTCCTGCTTAGTGAGCAATAAGTGTTGAGGCCCAGGGCTACTTAGATAAGTCAGAAGTGAAAGTTGCATGCCTTGAGTTGTGAACTTGTCTTGTGCAGTTGGAAGAAACGGACTTACTGCAGAGGCCTTACTACCAAATACTGCAATAAATACTAAAATAGCTAATCCCCTGGCTCTTGCTTAAGTGTCACAAATCATCCTGAAGATACATGAAAGTGATGCTTAGTTGGATCATTTTTGCTTAGTATTTAAAACTCAAATTTGTCAAGGTAACAAATGAGCCTAACATCCCAGGGTAGCATTGAGAAATAACAGGAGCATTTATATATACAAGATATAGTTCAAGGTAAGTGAATGAGTACTAATCAGTATGGCTCAGCACAACATTATCTTTGTCTGTCAGACTTCTTTCCTAGCATTAAAAAGGAGTAAAGTCAGGCTAGTCTAATGTGAAACTTACCCTAATTGTATCTAGCTGTATTAGCCTTGAAATGTTACAAAATTTATTACAGCAGTTCTTTGGAGGTTACAGTATTAGTGTGGTCTAGTCCTGTGGCATGGGGTCTTTGCCCTGTGATGTGACGAAAGTGGCTTTGCTCCTATTCAGAAGTAAAACTGCACTGGGTCATGGTATCATCTAGTGCTACCTGGGTCCTGCGAGCTCCTGATAGTGTAGCAAATAAGCCTGTTCTGTGCCCAGACTGAGGGCCTCCACCTTAATGACCAAGTTCAGTCCCTCACCACGATATGAACGGCCTTTCTCAAACATGACAAGTGTAGGCACTGTTGAAAAATGCATTTAAAAGGAACAGACTTGCTAGCAGCTCTCTCAGCTGCCCCTTGCAGGGGACAAAGGGCTTCTCCCACGTTCTGGTCTTGGAGCTCCCTCCTACAAGGCGGAGGGAGCCTTCATGTGCCCGTCCCAGGCCCTGGGAGGAAGAGGAGGGTCTGACGGCGGCGGAGCCCCGCCGCTCCTCAGCGAGCGGCCGGCCGCACCCTGCCCTCCGCGCGGGCGGCCCGCGCTTTGCCGGCGGAGGCCGGGGATTGGCTGCGGGGGGGGGGGGCGGGCGCCGAGGCGGCCGTGTGGCGGCTGCTGCGGGGAGAACCGGTCGGATTTGCCCTGATGGGAGATGCGGGTGTCGGAACGTCCCGTAGAAATGCCTGTTGTCTGCGTTCGTTTAGCCAGCTCCTCTGACGTAACGCGCTTCGTTTGATACGTCGTTTCTTTGTGTGCTGGTCATGTGGAGACTCGGGTTCTGAGAGGAGAGCTCTGTTCGCGGTCGGCGTGCACCCTCGCTGCCAAGGCGGTCGCATGGGCTTCTGCTCCGAGTGGTGCTTACTATTGTCCAACATCGTATTTTTAACACCTCCCGCGTTTTAAGTGTCCCATTAGTAACAGGATGTGCTCGCGTATTAACTGCTTTTCAAAACAGGAAAATTAATGTCAATAGCTACCGGAATGGCGATGTAAAAAAGTTCTGTGCCTGAGAGGAACACCTCCATTGCAATCGGCCTGCTGCTCTCTGCTCGGAGTTGCTACTAACAGTGTGTCCGTAAACATCGTGGTCACCGGTGAGCGATGGCAGTGTGGAAACTCCGAACAGCCAAGAAACAAAGTCCCCGTGGGGCAGGAACGGTATCACGTGTTTGCACCAAGTGATTGACTCTGGGAATTAATGCAATTGCACAATTTTTTGGTGGTTGTTGTTCTTCAGCCATGTGAGGCACTTGTGGGAACGTTCGTCATGCTGTCGTTTTAATGTTTCTGAGAGTAGAACACACAAAACGGATAACACGTTTCTTTGCTGACACTCTCAGTGTTGATTCAGATGCAGCTTGGAATTTCCATTAAGTGTTCTGGGGTCACACACCACTCCCACTATTGTGACACCTTAGGCTGGTGTAATTTTTATGACATTCAAATAATTATAATCCTTATTTATTGAGAAATTATTTTTTATGTACCAAGACGCACACTGTATTTTCATTACAGTTATTAACTGGTTTTGCTTTTGTGATCAATGGGTGCCATATTTCCCAGTGAGGTAAAAACACATCAGCAGTTCTTAGTTGTGGTGACAAGACTGGTGGCTGTTGTAGCACAACTTAATGGGATTTTCTCTGAAGAGCCATACAGTAGATGCTATTTAGAAAGGACAGAATCTTGAATGTGATATTTGTAGGTTTTCTGTTGTTGTTGTTTTGGTTTTTTTAAGTGAGGGATTGCACATCTTTTTTTCTAGTTTGGGTGGTTATTATAAAAATAACCTCGTATTAATTTCTTTAGAATATTTTACTCAGAATAGTCAGATGAAGGGAAACTGGAATACGTGTTGTTGTGTCTCTTTTCCATTTGTTTTTATTTATAGCTGATTGATTACTGGGGATTTTGCAGCTGCAAAAGCTTGCTGCTTTGCAAAAGAACATTTTACATGCGCATGAAGTTTCAGTCTTAAGATAATACCTGAAAAACTATTTGTATCAGTTTAAATACCTGTATGTATCTTCAGATTTTTCAAGATATTTATGATACTGCATTCCTCTCAAAAGCAGAATGCCAATGGAAAAAAATGTACTAGTAGCCATGTACTGAAAATATGATAATAAAATTAGGTATGCTTTAATCTATTTATATTCTTGGTTTTGAGGGCTGAACTACACTGTGTATGTCCATTGGTAAGCAGCTGTAGTAGATGCAATTATATAAATATATATGGGATTTTATCTGTTTGGTGAGATCTTTAAAAGTGTTAAAACTGTATATAAATAAATATTATTTCAAAATTGTATGGAACAGTAGTTAACGAGAGCGAACTCGTGTCAGTCTTTGAAACTGAACTTTTAACAGCTGTGGCAGAGTAGCCCTGACCACCTCTCAGGTGCTGTGATCCTGTCCTCAAAATAAATAGCAAAGGGTTTTAACTGCAGTTTTACAGACAATGGCTTCAGGTACCAATTGGTCTGATCTTATCGAAGACTGGGTAAAAGTGGAAGGAATTTAATCTTCTACACACTGTGTTCTTCATGTATTATCTAAAATTAAGCGTATTTACTCCATTATTTTTGTGATGGATATCTTTAAGTTTTCTAAGAGAATAGCATTTGTGCAAGAGCACCACCAGGACCTTTTTTGTGTGTGTAATACAAAACAGTGCATCAGACTTAAATTCTATACGTTATATGTTTATCATAGAATACATAGAACATGATTTTTTTTTTAATAGGACATACAGAACGTAACGTTTACTAGATTTTTGAACATATTTTACATTATTTCAAAATTAAAAATTTTGTATTTATTTTCAGATGTTTATAGGAAAAAATGCTTAGTAATGTTTAAAAGAATTAGCACTTTGTTACAAAATGAGTATCTCACTGGTTTTGAAAAATACTCTAAAAAGTTACTGAATTTAAAAAGTGCTATTTTCTTAACAAGCACTCTAGCCTTTTTTGTCAGGCCTGTGATGAATGGTTTATTGGATTGTCCAGCAAATCAATACAGTTCAAAGAACAAAAGCAAGTAGTTCACATCTCACAGGTATTGCAAAATGATGCACTTTGGTTAGGAAAGTATGTTTACAAAAGCCTCATGACTGTACTTTTTAGTCATATTATACATGAAAACAACAGCTGTATAAAGATTATGTTAAAATAATGGGGTTTATAATATTAATAGTTTGAAAGATATTATATATATATCCTCTGTGAAATCTTTAGTGAGTCTGAAGTTCAGTATTAAATGACAGTGTGTAAATACGTATTCTTGCTGGACAGATAAAGCCTAAAGGACTTGAAACAGAAACATCATGGTTCTGCTTTGCAAAGGGCAAAAGGAGGTAAGTGCAGAGGAACAGTGTGAAGCTGTAGGGTATTTAGGTCTGTCCAGTGTGTACTAGTACGAATGCAGCACATTTGGACATCAGTTCAGAAAGTGTGTTAAAGCTGTCACTGTCGGGTTTTGATGCACGTTAATGGTACATACAAAAAGAACACTGAAATAGGAAATCAAAGAAATAGCAGGCATCTCTTTGATGCCTTTTGAATATATTAGCTTTTATTTTTTAATACTAGACAAGAAAAAAAAAACAGATGAATTTGCCTTTGTACATTCAGAAATTATTTTACTTTGGCCGTCCACCTGCCTGTGTTTGCATCAGGTCACTAGTCAGTGTCTTCACCTGTAACGTTGGTGTAATTTAAGCACCTCACAGGATACCGGCGTATGATGCTACAGAATGGCTTTATGGTGCAAATCGAATGATTTTGCGTTATCGACTGCTCTGCGCTGCACACGCTGACGTGGCTGCAGGAGAACAGGTTGCCATCAGGCTGTGAATTGTTTGCAGTGCTCTTGCACAGCCACGTGCCTTGGTAAGCCATTCCCACCACACCTAGTGAGGACAGGTTTGGACTTTAACGTGGAACTTGGCGCTCTCACCTGAAACTTAAATCATTCTAGATGTTTCGAGAGACACGTCTGAATTTAGAATGTTTCTGTGCAAGACAGCATTTGAGCATATCTATATGAATATGTAAGAAGTCTTTAAGATTGCACTGTCCTCTAAAACTGTGAGCCCAGTAGGTTTGTTTCATATTCTACAGCAACCTATTTTTTGAAGTATCTGTACTGACAAATGAGATTAATATCCTTTGTCAAGAGAGAAAAGTCTTTCATCTACAACTAATGAAACTTAATGTAATTTAAAACTAATGTATTTAATCAAATTCACTTTTCGCAAAAATAAGGTGAATTTATTTTCATTTTTATTGTTGTAGTTTTTTTATATTTTGGAGGAAGAGCCTGTTTTAAAAAAAAAAAAATTGCAGCAGCAGTGAATGATTCAGGAAGACTAGTCAGAACAGTGCTGGAAAAAAGTACATGAAATTAAAACCTAAAACTAGCTAATCCTTTTAAAAGGACTAAGAGGGTTTATGCATTCCTAAAAAACCCCTAATGATTCTGCACAAATTTAAGATTCTGTCGGGTATTTTTCAATCCAGAAATTCTTCCCACTTTATCCTTTAATTTACTTACAGGAATTCTCCTATCCCATGCTTTGTTTTACATGAGGAAAAATACCCAGGGCAACTTACTGTAAAAGGTGTATGATTTCCAGAAACTTTGAATACATAAAAAAATAAAATTATTTCAAAATTTCCTTTAGGAGGTATTTTGGGAAAATAAAGCATATGCAGTTATTAAAAAATAAATTGCTTGCTCACTGAATTATGTACAAACATCGATAAAAATAACATAAAATGAGAAATGTATTATAATATTAATGAGTGGTAGTTTTGTAATATTTTTTTTCAGGAAGTAGCCATTTCAAATACTTATATACATATACAATCACATTTTGAAGATCGTGGTATATTATTGGAGAGATTTTAAATATTCCACTAAAATATCTTGTTGCTCATTCTGTGAAAATTAATTTTTTAAGTTTTCCACTATATGTCCCGTTATTGTATTTCAGTTATTGGAAAAAAAAATACACTCCATTTTTTTAATCTAAAATGCTGGTTTTGTAAGTATTGTGAACATCTATCTATTTTTCAGTCACAGAGAGAAAAGAAAAGCACATTTGTGTTCCTTGGATCTTTCTGTTTCCTCCTTGAAACCCTGGAAGGGAAGGGCTCTGTTCACTTTCTGAAGCAAACATGACTGATGATCTGCCACAGGATATAGGATACGACAGGAAGCCAACTTATCAGCAAAGAAGTGTCATGAATACGTTTGTCCATTTTGGTAGACGAGTCTGTGAACATTAGGGCTGCAGAGGTACAGCTGCCTCTCCACTGCAGTAGACAGAAAACCCACTTCCCCTTGGAGGAATGACTTTGGAACTGTTGCTGCTTAAATCGGTATTCCAAGCTAGCTGTTGAAATGAACTTTTTGCCCCAGACTGAACAAAGAGTGCTGATAACCACAGTAGTAGCTGCCACTTCTTGTTTTCAGAAGTATGGAAGTCTTTACTCAGATTATTTTTTTTTTTTTAGTCAAATCCAAGTCATTGTGCATTTTCAGTAACTTAAATAGTAGCTACACCATGAACAACTTTGGTCACAAATGAATAAAAGGCCACGTATACGGAGAGGTTGCTCTCCGAGCATTCTCACACCGTTTGAGGAGTCACACTCACACCACCGGAGACTTTAACTGCGAGGACCAACGTCCCATCGCAGCAGGTGACTCCAGGAAGCCGATGGGTGCCCCTGCCATCGCCTCGCTCACAAACACGCTCGCTCTTGGCTGCTTCCTCTTCCTTCAGGTTCGACCTCAGGTTTCCTGCAGCAGACTCTCAGGCACCAGATTTTATAAAAATAAATAATTTAATAGAATGGTACAGCAGCAGAATCTGCTCAAGCTGGCTGCCTCCACGGAGGGACCCTGAACAAAGAAATCCCTGGACAATTATTCCCGTACACCTATGCGCTTGCCCTTCATGTGCCCTTTTGGGCAATGGTGATTTCTGGTCTGGGGTCTTCTAACACTTTACTGGATTCTTTCTCTGTCTCCAGGCAGGCAGGCCGTCAGCTGTTCTTACCCTGCCAAGTCACAGCTTCTGCTAATGGTTGTAGCCTCCTGATCTTCTGGTATGCGCTTCTCGCACACCTGCTCGTTAGTAGATCATGGGAAACTGAAAAAATCCTGGTCTTAGGATAAACCCTACTTAGCACCAGCCAAAACATCAGTGTGTTACCAACATTATTTTCATACTAAATCCAAAACACAGCACTGTACCAGCTACTAAGAAGAAAATTAGTTCTATCCCAGCTGAAAACATAGCTCGGAGAAAGTTCACGGCTTGCGGCCTAAGGCTTCAGCAAGTCTTGCTACTAATGCTAAGCAATGGACTCCATTTGAGCGAGAAAATGACTACTGCAACAAAAATTATGCTTCTGACCCACAGGAGGGCAATGTAGCACTATTGAAAAAAAACCAAACAAACTTAAAAAAAACAAAACAGAAGATGGCACTACTCCCATAAGGTTGGCTATTTTTGTCTGACACACCACTGATTTATACAGCAAACCATCTTTCATCATTCAGTGAAAGACAGGGCTGCTACAAGCCATCCTTTCTATAGGAGAAGGAAATAAGGCAATTAGCAGGAATTAAGTTTGCCAAACTCTACTTCATACCCCAAACAAACATTAGTGCTTATCTTTGCACCACTGAGGTGTCACTGATTTAACTGGTAGGAGGAAAAAATAAGTGTTTTTCCCTTTCTGAGCAGTAATCCCAATGGCTGCTTGTCACCAGATTAGATTGCGCTTTGCATGTAATCAGTATTTTCTATCACATCTTTAATCTTAATAAAAACATCAGTTATTTTAAGGTTCATGAAGTGGAAAAAAAGGAAATTTTAACTGAAGAAGATGAATGATAAATGTTACATTCATTAAAACATTACAAATTTGTTAATTCTCCATAGAATATTTTATTAGCTTGAAATATACTGAATATCTTGTTGCTAAAACTGAATTCAAATTCAAGTAGCTTTTCATTGTTTTTATTATTCAGCTCTTGAATACTCACCCTACTGGTTATATTGAGGAAAAAGATACTTTAAAAATGTTTAAAAATTGGGATTTAGTGAAAAACTTGTCTAAAAATGTAAAATATCATGCTTGAACTAGTAAATCTATCTCAGTATTTGCAATTACCTCTTTGACATTTGCAAATGTCGAAAATAAGAATGTCTTCACAACGAATGAATTCTTCACCCAAGAATGATCTGTTCCTCACCGTGCCTAGTCTTGTCCCAAGAGATAAGTCAAACAGGTTCTCCAACTTCAATTTCATAAGACAAAGACCATTGTACTCCAACCAGTAAGGAAATAAAATTATTAGCTGCAGCTGTGGATCTCGGCAACCTGGCTAAGCGAAAGCCGGAAAGAACCAGCCCAACTCACTCCAAAGTTACTGTAGCAGGAATGGATATGTTCTTAGATGTTGTACTCCGTTCCGGCTGACATAACTGCATTGCCAGAAGCACAAGCAACACAGATTTGCCCTTAACTGTGACTCAGTAGTCGCTAATATGTTTTAATAGGTAAGAATTCCAGTACTTCCAGGTATTACTTTTAAGTTACTGAGAGAAAATCCCTCAAATATTATTTATATATCACTGGACACCTTGGATTACTGTTACTGCAAGAAAGAGGAAAAAATGAAAGTGCATTGTCATGTGCTTGCTGTTAAATGATCTTGCTGAAATGACCCGGTAAAGATAAACATTTATTAGACTTATTAATAATGTGCTGTGTTTTATTTTTTGATATTCCAGAGGAGCCTACCATAATAGTTTACTGACTTCTACTACGATAACAAACTTTTTCTTTTGTTTTCAGTTGCTGATTTTGAGTGTCTTAGGTAGCTCACTATTTTCAGTGTGTTAAAACCACAGTTTAACATGCCCACTTTAACGTCTTCGGCTCTCCACAAGTTAATCATTGCACTGCTTAAACGAAAATACTCAGGACGGAGGGTTACTTACAATTTTGTAAATTTTATTAACCAAAATACTACATGAAGAGAAATAAATTAAAAACATTGAAATGAAATGGCTATGGTAATCTGTTTAACAAGTGAACTAAGGCAAAACAATAAATATAAGAAATCAACCCCAAAATAGCAAAATATTTTAGTTTAAATTGTAATGTAAAAAAGTTAAATCTGATTCCATTCTGTATTTATCCTCTAAGAGAATCAGCACTTTGTATATATTACTAATATGAACCATTAATTTAAGATACCCTGAAATTACAGTTCAGTTGGAAAGTTCTGGAAGGTCAACCAACGTTTCAACCAGAAGTAATTATATAACAAAAGAACAGAATTTAAACAAATTTCGTTATTTTGCTGAAATTAAAAACTCATGGTACCACTGTCACACCGTAAGTCAGGTGTCTGCCCTAGTCAGATGTGGCGAACAAAGCATGGAAAGCAACAAAGCCTGTTCTGTAACAGCAAAAACTGACAGTGGTCACAGGCTCACTCCTCTGTTCACTGGAAAACAAACTTGTTATGCTGAATTTTCATCATGCTTAGCTAGTACATGGGCTATGAAAAATCATATCAAGCAGTGATTTATTGTGAGGGCAACCCTAGTGTCTGGGTCTCCAAAAGGTACGAAGAATCACAACATAAAATAAAAAGAAACGGCTTCATTTTGCGAAGTGAGTATTTTTGCATCATCACGTTGATATCGAGGAAAGGGAAAAAGTGCTTAGTGATTTGCAGCATTGCACTGCAGTCAAATAGCAAAACTCTAACAAAATATTAATTTATTGCAATATATTATTTTGTAATATATTATTTTAATGAGGCCTGAACCTCAAAGTGCTCCAAGATAAATTAATTCCTGACTCCTTGTGCCATTGTAACCTCTGAAAAAATCTAACAAGACAAAGTAATCTAAAAAACCTGTTATGTTTCTGTCTGAAGATGTTTTATCCAGCAACACAAGTAACATGAACGCCATAAATATTTTCTCTCTTTTTTTCTCTGTTTGGTTGCCTGTGCGTGTGACAATGCTTCATGGTTTTTACGTGGGTGCAGGTTTACAATCTCCCCCATGGGGAAAGTACAACAGGAACCTACAGTAGTAAAACTGGTGTGTGCTGGCACGGCACTGAAAAGCGCTTTACACGAGGAGTGATTTTCTTCAGTCAGTTATCTTAATATGAGTAAAAACTCCACTCACATAGACATTATTCAGCATCTTTCTGAAAATTTTAGTCAGCTGCTCTATACAGTGGGTAAGTGCTTAAAACTGACCTAAAGATGTCACCTTGTTCTGAGAAGCTGACCCTGGGTGAAGAGGAAACGTGTCAGACTCAAGCTGTGACCTTTGTGCTGTCCCTTTCCCTTTCATAACTACCCTGAAGGAGGTGGCTGCTGTGAGCTGTGCTCTCCTCACTCCTGATCCATGTTCTGGACCACACTGCTCAATGAAGCAATCTCTGAAGAATTTCCTTTTGCATGTTAAGGAAAGGAGGCATTAAAAGATTTCCTGATTAAATTAAGCCAGCTTCCCTGCAAGTGAGGGAATACAGGACAAATTTTGTTTCTGAGGAAGGGAAAACTGAAAAGACTGAATGTTTATTCCCTAGGGAGGGTTATGACACAGGGTAATAAAATGCTGCACATGTCTAAAAAAGTATCTGCCCTGAGTTCAGAGAAAAAAAAAAATTCAGAGTACAATGACTGAAAATTAACTTTTTTTAGTCTTAGACAGAATAAAACCAAAACATTAGGAAAGAAAATTCTTGAGAATAAAAATTACTTCTCTAATGAGCAGCATGGGTTTTCCAGTTTCCAACCAAGATGCTAACTGTCATCTTATCAGACTCCCCAAAAGACACACCAAATCGGCCACAGCACAGAACAGACTACTCCCAGCTTCCTCCAGACCACAAACGCTGTGATGCAGTGCTACCTCTTACTCTGAGAAGATGGTGTTTGGATTGAGACGCTGCACACGCCGCTTGGATTTGCCGTCTCTGTATCAGCACTCCTTCCTCCTCAGCACCGTGGAAAAGGTGCTGAGGAGTTACAGTTTGCGTGCCCTCTGCTACTCTGTGGCGCCATGTTACTCCGTGAAATGTGCTTCTCTGGGCTTACTGTGTCAGCCCTAGCAGCCTGAACCTCTCCGCTGGAGGAGTGGCAAAGTAGGCTTTTTGCTCCTCCGAGTATCTTTCCTTCACTTCAATTATGTCCCTGTAGCGGCCGTCCTGCCAGTGGAAATTGAACTGGTCCAGCAACTCAATCCTTTTTCCCTCTGTGCTCACACAGTCAACAGGGGCACGCTGTTCCAGGAACGGTACTTGAATATCTGGGAACACGAGGAGACCCCGGATAGCAAACCAACCTCCATACTTGGGATGGATACATACGCCATAGATCTTCTGGAAGAAATTAAAAAAAAGTATCTAGGATGTCTCATTTCGTCTCTAGTAATGGTTAGAGTTCAAAGCATCAAGCTTTGATGTGACTCCTCACACTCCTAGCCCTCTGCTGGAGAGCTGTATAGAGAAGAAAGGAAAGCTCTTTCCTGAACATGTGGCTCGGAGCATTAAATTTAATTCCCATTCTCCTGTGCCCACACACACCACTCTGTAATATGAAGAGAGGTCCCTTTTTGAAAATCTAACACAGAAATTAACCACAGTGCAATTTTCTTTTTCTAATGCTCCTAGCAACAGATCTTTTACACTGAAGCTTATTCTCCTGTCTAAGTAGGTTTAATAGATCAAGGTATTCTCCATGTATGTATCACCCTACCACCCCGAAGAATCTTGAAAGCTTCTGATTCCTGTCTGAAACACTTTATGCATCTGTATGTGATCTCTACTTTGTACTTTTCTGCAAGAAGAACTAGTGAGCAAACACTAGTTGTACAATTCAGTGATTGCAGTTTGGTGGTTCTTCCCAGATCACGTTTTTGCCTCACCTTTTTCCCCCAAGGATCAAGCTTCACATCCTTCCTTTGGTAGTAAAACGCAGCTCCAGCAACATGGGCAGCTGTCTGCGCCAAGAACTTGGGTTTTCGGCTTGGCAGGATCTCGTAGTCAAAGATGACGTCCACCTTCTGGTCAGGGAATTTCTGGGAAAATTAAAAAAACAGTAGCCCACACTCACGGAAAAGATTTGCCGCTACAGAAGTGCTGGATGCTAGCAAATCAGGCACGTGTGAAGCCTGCAGATTTCCACACCCTGCTACTGAAATCTATCAGCAATGCCTGTGGCCTTGGATTTTCAAACCAGGACTGCAAAGCACTCCACATAGCTCCAGGCTGTAAGGGCAAAGAGACAGAATGTGCAAGGGAAGCAGGTCAGCAGCCTGTGGATGCTCTTAGTGAGAATTAACTTAATGAATAATGCTTTGCCCTTCTAAAGAGCAACGGGAAGGCTTTGTTTACGGCTCAACACACCTGGTTACATGCCACAATAGTACAAGGAATCAGTGTTTCAGACTCTTACCTCCTTCACGCGTGACAAATGATGAGAAACACACTGATCCACGGGATCTCGGATTATTTTTAGCCGTTCTTTGTTCACAAAAGGTTTAAGGGCTTTGTCAAACATTGAAGGCGTGCTGAGGACTACGAAGGCCAGCGTGTCATCTGGGTAGGGGAGATGAAAGGCTGGCTGGAGAACGGCATTGTACCATCCAACCTGCGGCAAAGAAGAACAAATCTCCATTAAAACAGGGACACCACTCTTTTGCTAGGGGGCATGCAGGAATTTTAAAAAGTGTAGCCACCTTCATTTCCAACCCAGCTATGCAGCCTGCTTGTGCCTCCCATTCAAACCAAGTTGTTTTGCATACTGGGATTTACAGTTTCTGGAAGCTGTACCTTGATGTGAGAGATAAGAATCACCTACTGCATTCAGCTCAAGGCTGCCCTTTATCCAGCTCTGCCCTGCTCAGAAACCGTAGAAGGAAGTACAAGGAAGTACGAGCACCAACAACCAGTCTGGCCAATGCAAATCAGGTGTTTTGGTTTAGATAAAGCTTTTACAGGATTTTTTTCTCAGCTTTGGCCAGAAAGAAGCTGGTACTTCTGTTTTGCTCATGTGACAAGTTGCATGGTTTATTTCTTCAGCAGGAAACTTTTATGTGTGAAAACAAAGGATGTGAAGCTCACAGCAGTGCTAAAATTGCCCAGAACCATCAGCTGTACCACATGGATCGTGACATGACCACATTCTGATATTTGTTTTCAGGGCTGGATGTGTTATAACACAGACCGGAAATAAGGGATCAAGCCAGGGCAGCAGGAAGACATGACCAGGGGCACAGGGTTCAGACCAGCAACTGTCAAGCAGAAGCAGGTAACAGCCAAAAACCCCTGCACTCCACTAGTAATATATGGCACAATAACGTCAGTCTTTTTATGGGTTATGTCAACTCCCATCTCCTGGGATGCCATAAAGACATTCAGATCTAACATTCAGAAAGGTGTCAAGTAATGAAACTCTAATATTTAGTCTGAAAACGCAAAATTCTGGTCACCTCTAGATACCAGTGAAATCAATCTGAAAGCGACTTTGTAGGTGAGGGTGGCAGCCAGACCTGCCCATATGGAAACACAGAAGGAAAACCAAGTTTACATTCTTACATCGAAAGCAAGATGTAAATTTTAATCAGTTTTGTGGCTCTTGTTTAAGATGGTGGATTAAGATGTTACAAGAAATTACAGGTGTGAATCTAAGGTTTGTTGATTTCCCAGCTTACATCAGTCAATACAGCAGAGCTAGCTGCGTGAGAGTTCAATCTAGGCAGAGATACACCACTGTCAGGTTTCCCTCCGGTAGCTGTAGCCTGTTTGATCTGGGATACAAATATTTCAAGAGACAAATACGAGGAATGTTGTCAGGTTTACTGTCGATTGATTTGTATTTGATATTGTAGACTGATTTACTGCAGATTGCCTCTGGGGTGGGCAAAGAAGGAACCCTTAAGTTTTGGTGGAAACTGGGCGCATACAGTTCAAGGCAGGGGACAGCAGAAGGGGCTGCCGCAGTTGCAAGGGAGAGACCCCTCCGGCGGGCAGGATGAGCTGAGTGTCTGCAGGCCATTCACAAACACGCGGGGCAGTCTGCACTTCAACACGCAGGAGGTTCTACGTTTAGATTAAAATTTAAGCTTGCGTAGAGGACTTTACTCTCTCCCGGTCCAGATGTATCTTTATTTAACTCTCCTGACCTTAACAGACTGGGACTACTGGAAAGGACCTGAGCAAGCCTCCAGCCCAGCTGGTGCCCCGCGGTGCCAGGGCACGGCGGTAACCTCGATCTGCTTTGCCGGGCGGACTGAACAGGCCTCCCAGGCTTGCTCGCTGACCTACACCGGCAGCAGCGCAACGCGGCTCCGCAGGCACACCGCCAGCCCCCGCCCGCAAGCCGCCGTGCCAGGGCCGGGGCCCCGACCCCGGCCAGCGGCGGGGAGCCCTCAATTCCCCCGAGGCCGCCCCCGCGCCCGGAGGCGGCGCACACGGCGCCGCGGGGGTCCGTCTCCAGCCCGACGCCACTCGCAGACCGATCGCCTCCCCTCGCGCCGGGCCCGCGGGCGGAGCGGCGCCGCCGAGGCTCGGGGAGGCAGTGCCGCCTGCCGCCGGCCGCGGGAGGAGCACGGCGCCGCCGGGAGCGCGGGGGCTCGTCCCTGCCCGCGCCGGCGGCCCGGGCAGGGCTGGAGGCGGGAGCCGGGCGGCGGCGCAGCCGGGGGCTGACTCGGGGAGCGAAGGGCCGGCCCTCCCCGGGAACGGTCGCCGCGGGGCCACCGGACAGGACCGGCGCCTCGACCCAGCACCGCTCCCCTCGGCGGCTGCCGGGTCACCGCCGGCTCCGAGCATCGCCACCGTCCCACGCCCCCACCAACCCCGCTGATGGTGACGCCGCTCTGGTTGACGTCACCGCGGGCGACGTCACGACGAGCCCTGCGTGACGCAGTACCTTGAAGGCGTGCACCTCGAAGCCGAAAGGGCCCAGGGCGCCGCGGATCCGCTCGGCCACGCGCCCCTCCATGCCGCCCGCCGCGCGGGGCATCACGGGAAGGGTAGTTCTGACGGCCCTCCGGGCTCGGCTGCCCGCGGGGCACCATGGGAGGGACCCCCCACCACCACACCGCCGCGTCTCCTAGGAGACGGCCACCCGCGCAAGGCACGCTGGGACTTGTAGTGCGCGCCTCGCTCAGCCCGGCCGGTGCGGACTCCATGTCCCAGCGGGCTCCGCGCCAGGGATGTGCGGCGGGAGGGGCGGCCGCCGGGGGGGGGCGGTCCCCGTTACCGCCACCCCGGGGGGGCTCCGGCGGGAGGGGCGGCCGCCGGGCCCCGTCTCGCGGGGGCCCTCCGAGGGGGTCCCGTTACTGCCAGCCTGGGGGGCCTCCGGCGGGTCGGCTGCAGAGCGCGCCGGGGGATCGCGGCGCTCCTGCCGCCAGGGTGCGGTGGAGCGGTGCGCGTTCCGCTCGCGTGCCCCGGTAGCTGCCGGTGAGCTCCTGCCGTCGCCATGTAGCGCCTTGCTCCCGTGGCGGGTCGGCGGTTGGGCTGATGACCTCGGTGGGGCCCCGTCGTGTCTAACGGCTGCGTGTGATTACGTAGCTCGGGTGGGAGAGGGAGGAATTTCGGTTTCTCGGTGCATCCCCTGGCCAGTTTCCAAGCTCCCAGCCGAAGCACCAGCTGGGGCAAGTGCAGGTGGGCTCCTTCCCGTGCAGCCACTGGTGATGTCGGTTGCTTGGATCTGCGGTGGGTTTGCAGCTGGGCAGACCAGGCGCTGCGGCAGGGAGGGCCTGCCTGGCACCCAGCGGTCAGTCCTACCTGCCTGCGTCTCCCACACTGCAGCGAGCACCAGGGGAGCCAGCAGCCATCCCAGACAAAGGGGATCTGTTGGCTCTGGTGGGATCCCCTCTCTGTTGAGAGCAAGTTTTCGTAGCGTAGTTGCGCAGTGTGCCCATCCACGCTACACGACTCCGTATTGTGCATATTTTTCTTTCATCATACACTGTTTGAAAGCCCCACCTTCCTGTGTGGGTGGATGCCGCTCACTGAAATAGTTAGCAAGGCCTCTGTGCTGATAATCCTGTCTCCTTCCCCATCTGAAAGGATGTGTTCTCTGCAGCTTCTCTATTCCCTAACAACACATTTGCCACACTGGAGACCAAGTCTCAGATTTGCTTCTCCAATCTTCGTAGCTGCTTAACATAATCTTTCTAGTTCTTACGCAACGTTTTCTAACGGTTAGTCCTGAGTTTACACAGATCAATTCTTGCCTAGGTTGCTGACGTCCTGTTGAAGAAACAGCAAGCTGTGAGTGTAGCTTGGCACAATGGAGCTCCATCTCCGTGCTAAACAAGCGAGCACAAAATGTTGGATACAAGGCAGAGAGGGCTTTCTGAATTTTTCATTTCTTCCTTTGCCTTTTCTTTAGTGATCTGAAAACCTGAGAAGCGCCTTTGCTTCCCAGGAGAGAAAATGGACAGTGGAAAACAACTTGAACGAGTTGAAGTGATTTCCTGGAGGGCCATGACCAAGCTAGATCTAGAGTCAGGTATCCTCACATGGAGTCCTTTGCTGAAACCCTTGTGACACACATTATTTAGTCAGCCGGCCAAGTTGCTTTTGAGGGTGGTTAGTTCAAATATTTGAATTTTTAATATGCACCTTGTCTGTTTTTCTGTCTGAATATAGTGGCCCAGGAAGACAGGGTTTCTGTGGTCTACTGAGCATACAGCATAGTGGCAGAGGGGAATTCTTAGGCTACTGCTGTACTCTGCCTCTGTCAGGGACTGGTGTGGGACAGAACCTTGAAACCATCTTACTAGCTGTTCCTTGATCCTATTCTTATCCCTTCTGTCCCAGCAACTGAAGAGCTAGGCTGGGACCTTAACACCTCCTGCCTTTCCTGTTTGCTGTTACAGAGGATGCTCAGTGATTGCAGAACAGCACTTGGAGCAGCTTGGAGGCCTTGCTGAAGAGGACAGAGGAGCTGAAAGTTGAATGATATAACAGGAAGTGCTTCACCAGCAGTATGGAGATTGTGCATCTCATTTGTATCCCAATGCCAACAGCCCACAAGAAATAAACGAGATGTCAGTGCTAAGACCTTTGTAGATTCAGGGGTGGTGCAGGTGAGGTACTGGAGGAAAATGTAACTTTTCCCACTTTAAGCAACGAAAAACTACTATGACAAAATGACAGATGTGTGAGGAAAGAGTTGAAGCAACTGCAGCTTAAAGTCAGCACGTGGTGGTGTGTCCTGCTCCTCGCATGGTCTGAACTCTGATTCTGCACAGGACTACCTGTTGCTGCCCAAGTGGTCTGGTGGGAAGCACTGCAATGTTTGTTATAGTTGAGGATCTCTGTTTAGGAAAATGAAACCAGTGAACACTGCTGAACAGGCAGCACTGGGGGAGAAATAAAGAAGAATACAGAGGGCTCCCAAGCTGTGACTCCATGTTGTGCCCTGGGAGAGCTGTGGGAGTAGAACATGCGTGGGGTTTGCCTGCAGTCTCCGAATCCACCCTTTGCCTTGGGAGAGATGTGGGTGGATACAGTTCTGTAAGGTTTTGTCTGGCAATAGAGAGATGGAAAATCAGGTGCAGAACATAGTTTAGCTGTGGCCTTTTTCTTGGTCTGTTTGTGGTCAAGTCGCTTTACTGCACAGGTCGACAAGAGGAAGAACTGTTGAACCAAATGTCTGCAACTGATAAAATTAACAGAACTTAAAGTTGACACTGCAAGCTGGGCTGCTTTATAGCTACACCTCGTCCATCCAAAATTGGCACTCAATGGTTTGATGGCCCGTGGAAGAGCTATGGTTGGAGTGAGCAAGCTTTGATCCTGGGATCTGTGGAGAAGAACTGAGTGTTGAAACTGATGTATGGAGAGTTTACTGTGAATAGGAGCCAGACTGAAAAATGCTGCCTGCGATAGAGGAAGTGTTTTTATTAAATATTGTAGTACCACTAGAAGACTTTGATCAAGACAGCCAGTGTGCTTTGCAGGCACCTTTCCTATCTCACAGGCTTGCTGAAACAGCAAGAGGCCTTTATGTTCCAGTGTTGAATGATGGAGGACAGATATGAAGGTATCTCCAAAATATAAAGTGTGGGGGGAAGATAAGTGTTTGTATGTATTCTAATGTAACACATCCTACTGCAGCCAGAATGAAATTGATAATTTTTTTAGTTGTTGCAGAAGCAGATGACCTCTGCAAAAGGGAGAATCAGAAAAGACTTGATGGAGAAGAATAGGGCAGAGCTGATGGATAAGGGTTGAAATGAGAGAAGGGCTAACAACTGTCCTGTATCTTTTGCATAAAGCAGCATGTTACCGTTCTTCTGGAAACCTCCTGCTGCAGGAGGATACTTGCACAGCCGGGACTTGTAATCTGCTTCCCAAGGAGAGATGGAAGCATGCTCTCAACTTCTCTGTAGAGTAAGGTCATCACTGTGGGCAAAACACTGCTATTCTACCTGTAGCAAAACTTTTCATTCCTGCTGAGGAGGGTTAGCATGAAGAAGAGATTACAGATGATGCCAGGCAGGGTGTCACTGTGATCCAGAAGAATGTAAAGAAACAGAGCATTACCTTTGGTACTGGAAACATGTTCACCAATGGTGGCATGTCCAGTAGAGATGTCCAGCTCTCTACTTGTTCTCAGTTGTTCTGGCCTCATCTGGACATGATTTTTCTGCAGGGTTTAATGGTGGTGTTGTGGATAAGAGGTTGCCTCTGGGAAATGCTTGGAAGTGATGCTCCCCTCTTTCTCAGGTGCTAGATCTGCTGAACAGCTAGAAAACACAATCTTACAGTTTAGACAAACTCAGGATGGAAATGTGGAGCACCTCACAGATGCTTGGCCGCATCAGATAGAGGAGATGCACCTTCAGGGAATTTCAGGGGTGACCAGGTCTGTGCATGCCACATGAGAGCTGCTGCATGGGCAAGTGCAGCTCTTTGGTTTCAAGGGGACTAACTGCCTGGGAGCTGCAGGAGTGTGTCATAGGAGGCTGCTGCTGGCTAGTGGCTGTTTAGAGCTCCACAGGGCAGCTCTTGCTGTTGCAGCTCGCTCTCACAGGGGCTGGATTGGCAAACTCAGAGGTGTTGGGGACCCATCTCTCATCTTGCTGTTCTTTTTTGCCAACTGTCCGTTGTACCTGCCTGGATAGCATATTTGTCTTGGAGGGCACAGATCATCTCCATGGCTAGTATGGTACTGGCTTTTCTGATGCTGGAGGTAGTAGATTGTCATAGTTTTGTGAGGTGAGGTCTTCTGCTTAAATCCTGAACTGGCAAAGCTTGAAGTGAGTACGGCTTAAATGTCTGCCCTCTCCTGGGGAGGACCTCTGGCTAAATGCAGGCAAGGTGTTCAGTCCTTCTAAGACAGATAGTGCAGGGGGTGAAATGGCATTCTCTGTTACTAAGGCATTTGTATCCTGAGAGTTAGCACCTTCAGCCTATTCCATGTGGGCGTTGAGAATGGAAACCTGCTGTTCCCTTCTCAGCTGTCCTTGGAGCTGAGCTGGCACGGCTTCCCTGAGCCATTTCATCTGCCTTGTTTAATCAGGAGTGTTGCTGTCTCCTACCCAAGCCCTTGGTCAGGGCAGTGGTGCACCCCGCATGCTCTCCTCATTGCTGGCTGGACAGTACCTTCCTTGCTTTTTGCTGAAATGACTAGAAATAATTATCAGTGCCTCCGAGAATCATAGAATCATAGAATCATAGAATGGTTAGGGCTGGAAGGGACCTTCAAAGGTCATCTAGTCCAACCCCCCTGCAAGGAACAGGGATATCTCCAACTAGATCAGGTTGCTCAGGGCCTCGTCCAGCCTGGCCTTGAACGTCTCCAGGGATGGAGCATCACCACCTCTCTGGGCAACCTGTTCCAGTGTTCTACAACTCTCATGGTAAAAATTTTTTTCCTAATATCCAATCTGAAGAGAAGAGGTACTCATTTGAATTGCCTAAGCTCTAATTCTTTCCCAGCTTCCCCAGCCGCCCTCACTTTCCTTTCTTACCATGCTCAGCTGGTGGGAACTAGCTTTGCTTGCGCCTCTAACCTCCACTAGCTTGGCCCTTGCTCTCCTCCCACCACTACCCGAGGGCTCTGACCTGCTCCCTGGAGAGAAATAAGTGACGTCGGAGCTTCCTTGTAGAGGATCCTTAGATCTTTCTAGCTCTGTTTAATTGTGTCCTCTGCTCAACCCCAGCTGCCCGTGGACAGCTGCCAGATGTCCTAACTGTCACAGGTTTAGTTGACGATTCATGTCACTGTTCCCAGCGTTCGCTTCCCCATATAGGTCTGTGCTACAGTAAAAGAGCCTCCAGAGAGTATGCATCACTTCTCTGGGAGAATGCAGCAATGTCTCTGTGAGGTGTCTCTGTCCCAGGTATGGTTTGGGTTTGTTTTCTTTTATTAGGAAAAACACAACACTCCCATTCATCTCACTCAGGCTGATGCTGATGTCACGTGGGCTACAGCGTGTTTTGGTGTCATCATGAAGTGTTCATACAGAAAGGATATTTTGCTCTTTGTGTTCTCCAGAACTGTAAATAAGTACCACCAAAACACAATGATGTACTGCTTATAATATCAAGGGACTTTCCTTCTTCTTTCCATCCATAGCTCTTGAAACCTTTTCCTGACCCTGTTAAAGAACTATTGCTCTGCATTAGGTAGGAACCTGAGAGAGATAGTCACACAAATTGTCTGAAGACTCATTGCAATTTGGTAACTGAAATGGAGTTAAAGGATATCTTAATTCCTTGTCTCTTTTTCTGATCTTTCTCCCTCTTGACCATAAGCGTATTAATGTCTATCTTTATTAGTGATGAAGTATTGGTAGACACTGAGTGCAGAGGTCAATGTAGCTCTATTATTAGGTTTTCTTTGATAAAGGTTATTGTATCAACTTGGTGAGATGTTTTCTATAATGGAACTTCATTGCAGTTCTCCTGTAATTAAATATCGATTCCCTATTTCTTTCTATAAAAGCCTAAGGCCTTCCCATATTGTGGCACTCTCCCACCTATTGTCAAGCTGTGTTTTCATGAGATGTGTCTGTGCTGTCAACATCAGCTTAAAATGTGCCCACCCCTCTGCTTTCCTGTGCTGGCCTCACAGCACATTGCCTCCTGAGTTTCTGCCACTGCAATTTTTGGCGTGCTGTAAATCTGATCAGGGAGCCGAGCTGGTTCTAACAAGTGCATCATTGTTTTGGGTTGCTGTGTTTTGTTTTGTTTTTGTTTGTGGGTTTTTTTTTTTTTTCCTCCTAAAGTGATGTGCAGTGCTGCTGCAGGAAAAAATTCTGCTGGCACAACTGAGATAACAATGTGAACAGGGCTAGGTGGGGAAGCAGAGGTTCTGTTGCCAGACCGTTCATCTGCTGAAAACACAATTGAATAGCTCAGCAGAACTGCCTTCTGCTGCTATGTGGCATGACTTTGTCAGACACTCCATCAAAGTGGATCCCACTGCATCCCCACCCCCAATAATTGCTCTACGTGGCATTGCTAAGCTTAAGGGACTGTCAGTATTATCCTTTTGCTTCGATCAGATCTATGGTCTTTGACCTGAAAGGTCAAGTGAAAAGTCTATTCTTGAAGGAGGTGCTGTCCACTGAGCCTGCAGGGAAAGATGGAGATCACAGGAAGTGTTCCGACTCACTCCAATGCTACTAACACTGGGGGACACGTTATTCTGATCTGCCTTTGGTTTAGAGATCTCATGGTCAGGTCAGGTGTCCCGTTGTCCTTTTCCGACACAAACTGTCGCCTGTATTGGAAGGGTTTGGCATTGTGACTGAGGTTTTGAGCAGAAATGAACTGGCTGATTCTTTGTGTTTTAAACCTGCATGATTTGGAGTTGGTTGGAGCCATTGGTGTCAAAGACAGATGAAATCCAGTGCCTGAATATTTTTGCCAGTGTGTTTTCCTGCCTAGATTTGTGTATCATAAACTTGTTTTCTGCTGCCTTGTGCCACTGCTTGTACACACGCAAGAATAAGCTAAAATCCTATTAAATAAGAATAGCAGCAGTTTCTCCACATGATAAGAGGTGAAACGAAAGGCAGACAGTGGAGGCTTAGGCTCAGCAAGTTCATCCTTGAACTTTTGACCTAACCTGCTGCTCGCTTCATTTCTTTTAGAGAGAAGCAAGGACTTGCTGAGACAGGCAGAGTGGTTTTGTCCATCTTTGGGTGAGGTTTCCACCTCAGAGTTCAGCATCAGAGACTTCAGCTCCGATGAGCTTTCCAGCACTGCAGACATCAAGGTGTCTGAAGGTAAGCGTGGCTGCTTCCTGTACCCTCAGGATCTGAAGAGCCTAGCTGCGTTTTCCACAATAGTGCAGATGGTAGAGGTCTGTAGAACCTACTTACATCTGCTGTTCAGGGCATTCCAGAGGTCATACTGATAATTTGCTGTGCCCAGTTTTACCCGCAGGGGTGAGTATTAAGCACCTAAAGGTGAAAGGCAGTACAGTTTGGAGTGGTGGCCTAGCTCTTGGGCCACAGTTAAACCTTCACTCTGAGAGCACTATTGCTATGCCAGGACAGAGGTAACATGTGTGTGCCTGTCTGTTCTTTCATCCTCTCTCCCCGTCTAGTGTCAGGGTAATGTAAAGCTGCATGTGCGGGCCAATTGTGATACTTATCGCTTCCTCTGACAGCGCCAAGATACCACTTTTTCATGTGGCTCCATTTTTGTTTTGGTGCTGACACGCAGCCAGTGAGATTAGGAAGGTGAAAATTGCTCACTTCAAGAAGGTCTTTCTCTCAGCCTCTTTATCCTTTTGGATTTATGCCTTGCTTTTACGATATAAAAACCCCTTGTGTTTGCATTAACACTTAGCATTAAAAGAAATCAGGAACAAAGCGCTAATGTTTCTTTAAAAGAAAAAAATCATGCCCTACTTCAGTAAGATGCTTAAGATTCTTGTGAATGAAGGCTGTAAGGCATATTAAACTGCCTTGTGTTCTGCTTTTCCAATTTACTAATCCTGCTGATTCAGATTTTACTAGCAAACCTGCTACAATTAACTGCTTTGTAGATGCAGTCGTAACATGTCAGGTTGCTGTTAGGACGATGCCTGAAGAGTCTTCATGTCTCATCAAAGGGTTAAGTTTATCTCTTTAACATTTGTTCTGAGGCGCATGCCAGGTAGGGACTCCTATATAAAGCTTTACCAAGCAGTATCCCTCATTTAATAAGAACCTACTTACCTGTTGCTTAGTATTAGTAGTAAACATTTATATCATAGTAGCATCAGAAACCCTGACCAATACTGCAGTAGGGGCACCCAGTAGCTCTGCTGGCAGTTGCTAGGACACTTGGGACCATAATTCACTTATATGGGCACCTATTTTTATTTGAGCTTACATAGCTTGTGAGAATGCTTGTTGCTATTTCTCTTGTTTCGGTAGAAGATGAATGAGGATGTTTTTGTATTAGAGTTTGAGATGGATTTCAGTCCACACTGAACGAGCAGTGCAGGAGGGGCTAGACATAGGCTGTCGTTTGTTCTTAGGGTTAGCATATGGGTTAAGGAGTCTGAGGAAGGCCAATGCCTTGTTCTGTTGGTGTAGATTGTAAAGATATCTCCATGCTGTGTTTTGGGCTGGAGGAGAGCAGTGCTGGAGAAAAGGCTGGAAGCAGCTGGAGTGGGTGACCTCAGCAGTGACCTGTCTGACACCCTGCCTGAACTAAAGCTGCATGACCTTTAATGTTAACTAAAAGATTTCCTCTTTACTGCAGGGAACAAATAAAAGATGGAAAGTCTTCCCCAGGCAAGCAAGCTTTTCTTCTTGACTTGTTTGTTACCTGGATTTACCAGAACTGAAAGCTATGAGATGTGGGGCTGACCCAAGGGAGGCAACTGAAGGAAAGGAAACAGCCATTTTGATAAGTCATGCACAGACCTGCCCAGTCCCACACTCCGCCTGAGACTGGAACTGTTGGCTATCATCTCATGCTCCCTTGCTTAGACCTATTCCTTATACCTTTACAACACTGTGCTGTGTATTCTCTTCTTTCACCCCACCCAGGTGACAGACACTGATGGAGGGCCTGATTTGTGGTGCATCAGTCAGCTTTTGCAGTTGCCGGCTGGCTTGCAGAGGGAGAGATGCTGTGGTGCTTGTCTGCAATGGGGGTTTTCCTCCAAGAGCAGAGAATTCCTCGCTGCAGCCCTTTGCTTCAGCCCTCTCCTGTGGGATGGACTGTATGATCTTGTCTTCTGAGCTCTCACTTGGTGGACCATAACAAATTGAGAGAATTTTTGGTGTTGTCTCTACTAATGCCTTCAAATGTTTTTTTCCCCAAATATAAGGCAAGTTTTGGGTTATATTGGATATTGTTTAAACTGTTGGCTAGCTAAAGCTCTGAGATACATAGCTGGGCTTAGATTGTGTCATTTAAGGAGACTCTATACATAGCAAGAACAGAACAGATATGGACTGACCATAGATTTACCCTGTCTGACAAGACCCAATACGGAGCAGCTGACTTGACCAGTGTCGGCAAATTGCTTCCCCTTCTGTGGCTCAAAACGGGCTAAGAAGTCCTGGTTTTTGAACAGAAACTTCCATGACCACCATAAAGGGAAGGTTGCTGGGATTGTTTTATGAGAATAAAGTGCCATAGTGTCAAAAAAGGGCCTTGTGAAATTTCCTAATGTGGCTTGAATTTTTTTATTCCATTTTTCTGTAAGAGAACTTAATTTTAGAATTGCTAGCTGGTGAAGGAGAAGATGTGAATGAACAACACTGAGTTCAGAAAACCTTTAAGCATGGGGAAAGAGGACAACTGCCTATCTGATGGTGAAGGCTTTGTAGTCTAGCAGATGGGATAGTGCAGGTGATAGATCTGTGCCATTCTCTTTGCTGCTTGCTTCTTAGTCAATACAAAGGACTTTGGGATGTGGCACAGGAATGCTGTAAAGGGGGACCAGCAGGGCTTGTTTAGGACTTGAAAAGCAGATGGAGACTGATGGTGCTGAGAGTGGCAGCAGGAGTCATCAAGTGAGGTCTTGAGCACAGATCAAGACAGGACACGGTGGTAGAGGCTGCTCCTATGACCTTCATCTCATTCAGTTGCATGAACTGTGGCTTTCGCTTTGACAATCAGTCTGAGATCAGTTTTCTCTCTAAAGGGAACAGCTGCTTCCCAGATTTCAACTCTTCATCTTAGAGTGGACCTGAATGCGTGCACAGCCATTGGCAGGTCATGGTCGGGATATATTAGCCTGCTCGAGTGGCTCGGGTCTGACTGAAACTAAGCTGGAAAGTGACTTGATGCATCCAAGAAACAGACTGAGCAGGATGCAGGTGATCAATTCTCTATCGCTCAGTGTGAGACACCATGTTAGACTCTGTAAAACAATGGGAGCTGTTTCTCTCACCTGTGTTTGAAAACGAGTTCCCTTTCTGCTGGCCAGCCACAAATAGTATTGTGCATGATTGCCTTCCACCTACAAATATTGAGGCCCTTTTTAAAAAGTGGGTGAAAATTCTTATCCTGCCCCCAAGCTTATCAGTAGGAAAACGATCATGCTAGTGGCTTGATCTGCCTGTGTGATCAGAAAGCACAGCCAGGATTAGCACAAAGGAAAACTCTGCTAATTTTGCAGTTGACCTCGGTAAAATTCTCAGTTAGAATAAAATGAGTGCCTAAATCTGTCTGAAAGGCATGTTCCAGAACCCATGAGCCTTGTCTTGTTCCAAGCAGAATCTGTAATTTAGCATCGAAAGCTTCTGGAACTCAGACGTAACAGCAAATTTTAAAGAAAATACTGAACAGGACTGACAGCTTATCTCTCTCTCTACAACTCCCAAGAAAATCAGTGTGAAAGGAAACACTCTAATGCTTATGAAAGTCATTCTGTGGCAACTGATGTGTCTAATTTCAGAGCAAAAGTACTTCTGAAGGAGAGAAGATTAAAACAGGGGAGGGGAGAAGTTACCCTGCGGGAGATTGTCAACAGATGTTCCATTATAGTTCAAAGAGTGCTCGCAAAAGGCTTCTGCTGCAGGGATATATTAATTCTGGGCAGTTCATCACAGGGAGACCTGTTTTATGACTGGGAGGATACCTCTTGTAACTTAGCTCTTTATTTGAACTGTGGGTGAGGGATTGGGTCTACCTGTAAACAGAGAGGGAGCTGAACACTAGGAACAAACACATAGTTATTTTCTTGCAGCTATGACTATTGTCCATCTGATCAAGATCTTGCTGGTTTTGTGGTTCAGGGAGTTATTTGGCTGATGGGTCTTTCAAAAGGAAAATTACTACAGAGGAACTGAGGCTAACCATTGTTAAACTGCTGGCGCATGTGAAGCAGACCTGTGTTGAGTATGTCTTTTAAGTATATTTATTAGACAGGAAGTGGGAACAAGCACAAGGAAGGCTGTGAAGGCTGTCAAGCAGATTAATTAATACATTGATCCCTTTGTCTTTAAAATGCACAAATCTATCAAGTTTGACACTGCCTAGCACCCTATCTACGCTTCCTTCATGTAATAGCTAATGATTGCTTATAAAATCTTACTAATGTTGCAGAATCAGCTATGGTGGGGGATCTGGTTTGCAAGCTATGTATCACCAGCCACAATTAGAAGGACTTATTCCGGGCAAGTGTAAATGCTTTACCTTCCGAGACTGTTTTGAAGTTGTGCTTTGGGTAAAGGTTCATTTTTTTCTGATCTGTGAGGAAACATGTCCCCTGTACCATCAGAGCAGGGAGGAGTCTTCATTCAAATGTGGTTGGATGGGGAAGTTTGAAGATTTTGATTATCTTACAAAGCTCTGGGGGATTTGAAAAAAAAACCCACAAACACGAACAGTTTTGGGGGCCTAATACTGATGGAGACTTTTGTATTAGCAGTCATGGTCTTCCAGCTTTGCTGATCACTTAGCTACGTATCAGTAGGACCACAGATTTGGCTGGTTTATGGACAGGAAGTGCATGATTTCTTTTTTCTTTGTGGGGGATGGAAAGGAGACTTGGAGACATCTCTCTCACTTCTGCTGAGCAGTGAAGCAGAGGTAGCAATTAGATGGGAACATCCCTGGCAGACGCTCAGGCGGTACACTTAGAAAAATCTCCCCCTCCCCCCGTGACAAATCCACTTTTATATTGAATTGAATGTTGTCATAGAAAATTAAGTATAAGTAATGCGGAGGTGTGCAATCTCCTGTTTCCTTCCTAGGTGTCTGGGAAATGACAGAAGGCATTTTCTCCTCTCCCCTGGGTATGAGAAGAACATTGCTCAGCCACTGGCTAAAAGCTTCCCAGGTCATGCATCATTTCGTAGCCTTCATTACTGAAAGTTTACTGCTCTGCCTCCCCAGCTTGCTTCTGCACTCCTGCTCCCAGGATCAGTGCAGTGCCTCTTTCATTCTGCTTTAAGTGGTAGCAAGCACAGGGGACTATTATCCATGGGAGAGCCTCATGGGGTTGTTGGTCTCACCAGGTCCACACACTATCTTGTCCACTCCAGTGCTTCCCATAGCAGTTTCTCTGTCATCAAACACTATCTGTAGCCTTATTTGCAGAGTTGCGATGTGACGTAATGGTGAAAATACAGTGTCCAAAGCTAAACTACAGGCATTGAGACATGAGGGACAACTGGGCGGGCAGAAGACTGGCATGTAGCACAGGTAACCTTGCCCTTGGCACAGCAGCTCTTGCACTGTCACCTTTCAGGTGCTTAAATCCCCTTTCCTTCAAAACATGAATCTGGAGAGGGGAGGAGGGGAAGGCAGAGAAGGCAGGTGGGTCTCAAACTCTGCTTTTCTTTTATCCAGAGTTTTTTCCCTCCTATTTAGCTTTAAACCTAAGTGTTTTGATTGATTCTTGTCCCCTTGCTAATTAATAATAAAATTGTGCCTTACCCTAAGAGGTGTTAAAGCTAAGCCTCATCAAAAGCGAGAGCTGTGTTCAAAGGGACATGCAAAAATTGACAACAGTTGTTTTCTGGTTCTGTCAGTTTGCTTTGCTGCACTGGAAAAATGAAGCCCATACAAACTGGCCCGCGGTCCATCTCCAAACCTGGCTACCTCATAGATTGCATTACTTGGCTGGGAGGTCAGAACTTGGCTGGGCAAAAGCAGTAAGCTTCGTGCCTCCCGAGGGCGGCTGCCTGCACAAGCCTGTCCTGCTGCTGCCTTTCCAGCTAATGCAGATCTGCTCTGTGCTACCTCTCTAACAAGGCAGCTCAGCAGTTTGTTCTGCAAAGAATTCATCAGCTCTGAGTGGGGTTGGTGGTGAAAAGGCAGAACAGGGGAAACTTAGTTGTGGCATGTTTGTTCTGTTACATAGTTCCTCTGGTTTTTATGGTTGTATGTTGGGACAGGACTGAAATCTCTGCAGGGTTTAGAGTTCATCCCCAAATCTTCAGATTACTCAGCAAGCACTTTGCTAGGCTAAGAAGCCTTTGTTTGCTCTCCCCTAGCTCCAGATCTTCCAAGGACTTGCTTTTCTAGATTTGTTGTGGAACTCTCTCAAAAATGGCATAAGCCCAATGACCAAGTAGTTTCACTCACCATATTTTGCTTCTGCAGTAGAAAGTCTTGTAACACTAACAGTCTATGACACGAGCTGGATGATTTTTGCCCAAGTATTGTAACAGCTAGGAGAGACTTTTAGCTCAGGAAAGACTCTTATGAGCTCTGCAGCAAGAGCTGGGCTTTTGAAACAAACCATGAGTGCTTACCTCCCTGTGGGTCTGAGCTCTGAAGGGAAGAGTTCAAAACAGCTGTAAAGCTAAACAGAAAGAAGTATATGCCTTTCAATTTGCTTTGTCTTCTGTACTATAGAAAGATGCATGACAGATGATGCTACTTAGGTTTGGATTAGGCCGGCTTTCAGAATATTTCTGTAAGTAGAGCTCAGGATTACAGTTGACAACAGACGAGAATAAGTATATCTTCAATCAGAGGCAAAGGAAGAGAGTCTAAAGGTGTATGTTAGATTATTTGGTCTAGCGTGGTTCTCTAAGACAGATTTCATCTGATTTGACCGTATAGAAATTAATCTCAGTCAACCCAGAGAATGGCCCTGACAAGCAGCAACACAAGCAGGGGGTGGTGTCCTTCCAAACCCTCAGAGCTATGGTTTATAGCTGTTTGGCATTTTCACTAGTATCAGTTCTGTGAGTCTTCCTCCCCCAAACTGCTGCTGTTTATCTATCACAGGATTCATTGTGATCTGCAAAAGCTTTTCAGTCAGATGTCTGCAATGAAAATATGAGGACTGGGACACCTTTGGCATTTGTAACTTTATTGCAGAAAAAAAATCCACTATTAACAAATTTTACAAAGAAAGTTGCACTTTGGTGTTGGGCGAGTTTTCTTCCTCACCCCTTTTCCCTGGACAGCGATGCATGGGAAACCAGAACAACCGGCCCCTGCCCTTTCGGTTGTGTGCAGAAACACTTTCCAGCTTTGCCAGCCTGCACCAGTTCCAGCCAGGATGGAGTTCTATTTTCCACCACTAACTTGCCTCTCTTTGTGCCAAAACCCAGTAGCACCCTGCCCTGCGGCAGGGGAAAGAAGTCTGTAGCTAGGGAGATTGCTCTGTGCAGACAATGTGTGATAGAAAAGCTTTGGAGTTGTGACAATTGGCCTTTAGTTTTCATGCAATAATAGCAGGAGAGAACCAACCTTTCTTCCGTGTTTTACTGAGCATCCTTACAATAAACAGATGTGAGGACAAAGGCAACAGCTGAACCCAAACTGCACTGCAGCCATTTGTCAGACACTTCGGAAGTAGCAACATAGGAAGGAGGAACTGCTGCCTTACCCAGTTCATCTATTTGACCCAGACTGGTTCTGCTTCATCTTTGGGCTTTGTAGATAATTTGAGCCCTGCTGATAGGGAAATTTCCCTTTCCCTGCTAAGACAAGCAATAACAGCACTGGAAAAAAAGGTACTTTTGCTAGTAAGGCCTGGTATCTGTCCTTTGTGGGGTCAGTTAGTGTTGCTGCTGAAAGGAGAGGGGAGACTGAGGCTTGGAAGAGCAATGTGGCAGATAATCTCTAGCCCTTGCTGTATCCTGAGGGAGCAACTGGCTTAGTCAAAAATCAAACACTCTGGAGAAGGCATGTGTTTCTCTTCACCCACAGTCAAATGTGAATTACAAACCAGGAGCAGGTGATAATTACGTGAAGACTTTCATGTCATGCACACTCTGGTCTCTCTGAGGCGAGGACACCAAAAGATCCTCAGACTTAAACTCGGAGGTTCTGGTCCCTGGGTTTCTTTGAAGGGCCTCAAGAGCCTTGGATGCAGTCTACAGCAGTGATACTTTGAGGCAAAAGTGCAGAATCTAATCAGCCTAACACCTAGAAAGGGAAGGGGAGGAAGGCACCTACATCCAGGATCTGTCCTCATGACAAGACACCAACTGGCTCAAAGACCAACATTAGAAGATAAGGAAGCTTTGCCCTTGCATAGCAGAGGAGGGAGAGTGCAGTACTAGTTTTGTCCAAGAACTTTTCAGCAACCAGATGCTAGCAGCAAAATGGGAGGTACCTGAGGAAAGCCATGTGTCAATCCAGGCCGGGAAATGGACTAAAGCATTTACTGAACCTGGGCAAAGAGTTTATGTGTATGCTGAAAGCATCAAGTATGGGAGAGACAGTTTCCTAATTTTGGTGAGACCAAATTAGTGTGTCTAATTGGCAACAGACTAAGTCCTATCAAGCCCTATTAAGCTAAAACTATATTTGTTTTCCTCCCAGCAACTTCAAAGCAACATCAAATAGCAAGGGCACTTCTCCAGTGGCCACAAAACCGGTTAAAGAGGAAAGGTATGCATGTAGGAAGGAAGCAGAGCAGTCTGTCATCCTCCTGGTAGGTGTTTCAGGATGGGCAGTGCCAATCCTAGGACTAAAGCTGAAACAGAAACAAAAAAAGTGCCAAGAAAAAAAAACAAAACAAACAACTTCAAAAATACAGAACAAGAGTGAGCCCAAGAGAACTGATTTTCACGTCCTTGGCTCCCTCAGAAAACAGCAGTCTCCTTTGCTAGCACTGTGCTGACACCACCAGTATTAAGAGCTCTTGTATGGGTTACTTGCCCGCCTCCTTTGAAAGCAGCAGCTGCCAAGATGGACAGAAGAGATCCATGCAGAATGTGATGGCAAAGGTTGTCTTGGCTAATTGGTCACCACACTAAAAGGAGGAGGCACCTCTTCAGGGCATTGTTTCAAGGAGAGCCTGGAGGAAAGGGCCAGACTTGGGCTCTGATTCCCCGCATAAAAACTTCAACATTGAACTATGTAAAATGTCTAAAACCAAAAGCCATCTGAAAAGGATCTTTCAGTTGTGTGCAAATCACAGCCCCTCATTCCTCAGCAGATCGTCTGGGACCAAGTCCTCAAGGCCTTCTCTTCTGGGAAGTTCAGCCGGCCAGGCAGAGGACAGCCTGGTTGCCTAGTAGCTGTAGAGTGAGAGAGGAGTGTCCTCCATCATGTCATCCTAGAAGCAGAGAATAGTGTGCTTTAATGAGATGTCTGCACAACAGCGTACAGTCCCAGCCTGGAAGAGTGCTGTGCAGGCAGCACAGCCTTCTCATCCACACTGTCACTGTGTGGCCATCTGCCCAGCAATCCACCTAAAGCTATCCCTGTGCAATTCCTGGATCTTTGGACTGTCACTCTCCCCTCCTGCTGCAGCTTTTGGAGAGAAGAGGTGTATGCAGGAAGAACCTGCCTACTGCAGGGGTGTGGAAAACTCTGGCTGTGGAAAACTCCACTCAGCTTGAAACAGCACCAGCTTGCTTGCTAGCTGCAGAAGGGAATCGGTACTCCTCTGTTCCAAAAAGTGCAGTGAGTTAGCTGCAGCTTCCCCAGAGCTAATCCAGCCTCTTAAACCCTCCTATCTTTTTATATCCTCAAAAGGTCAAACACAGACAGACAAACAACCTCGCCAGAACAGAGCACAAAATCTGCATTGTCATAGTCACAAAGCAAACAATCAGAATACAGGAGGAGAAGCTAGGCAGGTGTAATTTCAGGGGAAGTTTGGATGGAGCTCCTCTTCCTCTCTCTGTTTAACCTCTTAGCATTCCCCTGCAGAATGAGGGGAAGGCAGAGAGTTTCCTTAGTGGCCAACCTTGAGACTTGCGGTCTTGATTCAAACCCTGGATGGAAGGAGAGGGATCTAAGAGGGAACAGGAGTTGTGATCAGCATTCTTGCTGCTGCAAATAACCAAAGTATTGCTAATGTAGTAGAAGGTGAACTGCAGAGCAGCCAGTAGCAAGCCAGACCATGTCAGGCTGGGCTGAAGGCACTACTCACCATGGGCAGGTCCTGCAGGCGCCGGAACTCCATGCGGCTGTTGTGCTGGCGGTATCTCAAGAAGCCCACCAGGCCTAGGATGCCCACCATGACAATGAAGACAGAGATCACGGTGATTACCAAGGGATCAGCCCTCGTTGAATCAGCCGAAGGAGAACTGGGTAGCTCTGCAAGGATACCAAGGGAATGAGGCCAAAGGAGAGCCTTCAAAGGCTGAAGTAGCAAAGCTTTGTCTTTTCTGGTTCTGGTCAGTACAACTGAGAGGCAACATGAGGTAGCCCCAACCCTTTGCCATGTTTTGTGAGAGCAGGGACAAAAGCAGAGCATTTACCTGGATTTTCATCATCACCAACATCCAACACAGAAGCTTTCTCGTGCATGGGTTCTAATGGCTGCTCCAGTGTAGATGCGCTGGTGGGGACAGCAGCTGTGCTGGTAGATGTGGAGATGGTCACAAGGGGTCTCGCTGTCACAGTACTGGAGGCGGTAGCAGAGGACATGCTCCCTACGGTGGAGATGGGAGCAGGGGATGTTCTGGGCTCCATGGTGCTCTCCTCTGTGGCACCCACAGGGCTCGTTCCTGGCCTGGTTTCAGACCTTGCTGCTGTGGGCTCCACAGTCTGCCCATCCAAAGGCACCAGCTGAGAGCTGTTAATTGTTGCTGCAAAACAAGAACAAGCAGTTATTTGAAAGGATAAAATGCAAGCGCACTGTTCTGTGGGACTGGACGATATGGAAGCAAGGCTGTGAGGAAGACTGCTGGGACTACAGGAAAAGCAGCTTATTGACAACCCTTTGGAAAACAAGCAGGTCTTGTAGCGCAGCCACAGCTGAGCCACACTATAAAGCCGCGGTGCTTAGAAAGTCCTCTTGATTTTCATTTGTGCCAATCTGCAATGTCAGCCAACCTCAGCTGGCCTCACGAGTCTTGTCCTCTGGGGACAAAGGACAAGCAGAGAAGCCTGAAACAGATTTGCACAGAGCTGAAGATCACCCCATAGCAGGAGACTGGGAAAGGTCTCTCATCCCTCCTTACAGGGAGTACAAAGGGAGCTGCCCAGGGACTGGGTAGCAGCATCTCCTGAGGCTGTGTCTGTGTGTCAGAGAACTGCAGGACCCTGTGACACAAGCCAGGACGAAGGATGCAGTTGTGCATGAACACCATGCAAATCAATGGCCAGTCAGTATCTGCCTGGCATCAGGGGTGTGTGACGGCCTGGCAGGCCCCAAGGTGGGTGAGACTGAGATCACAGACCCTATAGCCAGTCCCCACGCTGCCCAGAGGGACCTGAAGGTAGGGTAGGGGATCCCATGGTTGCCCAGGGATGGACAGGCTGATGTTTGTGCCTGCCCCTCTCCATGCTTTCTGTTAGGGGAGGGTGTGCTGCCCCAGTTCTGCAGGCAGCAGGGAAGGCTCCTGTTGAGCCCCCAGCCCTGATGCAGGAAGAGCAGCTGGGCAGCACTGCTGAAGCATGTTGTTTTGGATGAGCTATATAAAGGACTTCTCTGCACACAATCAATGTCCTCATGAGAAAGCAGCCAGCACAATTAATATCGTAATTAATAGGGTTTGCAAAGAGGATGCTGAACTAGCAGCACCTCTGCAAGTCAGTCCCACTGCACTGGCCATGCTTAATGGCTCATCCCCCTTTTCTCCTCTCTCCAGTTCCCATGAGAGTTCACAGAAGTTCCGAGGTTGTGCATCCTTAGGGCAGGACCTTCTGCACAGGCAGTAAAGGTAAAACCTCACCTGGCCCACTGTTCAGAGGAAGCGTGGGAGTTGCACTGCTGGCGTCATCCATTTCTTCAGTCATGCTGAAAGGCTCTGTGACTTCGTGGTTGGGCTGGTTTTCTTCCAGAGTACTGGCATTCGGGGTAGGGGAGGGAATTTCAGTGCTGCTGTTGACTGACAAGCTCATGTTGTGGTGCTCATGCTGTGTAACTGTGATGTCCTCAGGGCTGGCAGTGGTGGAAGCCTGCAGTCTCTCTGCCTTGGTACTTCCCATGGGGGTGGTAGGGATGGAGGCATCCTCTGTCTCCGTAGTGTGGTCTCCAGTGGCATTGAGTGTTGCAGCAGTCAAGTTTTTCTCCGGACTTGTCTTGGGAATGGCAGTAGTCACTGGACTGAAGTCAGAGGCTTCCCTTGGCTGATGTGAAGTTAGCACTGTGCTAAGGAAAAGTGACGGTGTCACCAAGGTCTCTGCTGTCTTTTGTCCCTCTCCTACAAAATAGAGTTGAAATGCTGAGAAGTTTGTCAGATCTCACATTGAGAGGAGAAACAGAAGAGGAGGCGACCAGGAACTGAACCTCTCTATCCCCTTAACTCCAAATCCAGCACAGGTTCACACTTAGGGAAGAGGTTCAAATGGCTCCTCTGTGCTCCTGGTCTCTTTGAGGCAGAGACATGCTCTAGGGAACCTATATTCACCCTCCTCCCTATCAAGCCCTGTGCTCCTGTTCTGTGAGGTCAGCATCACTAACCCCTCTATGCTGGAGCACCTCTTAAAACTTTTTAGAGGATTTGGTTTTTTTTTTTAAAAGTACCACCTGAGACCTGATTCTGTGACAAACCTAGGTTAAGTCTTCCTCAGTTCATTGAGAGAGTCACAAGTGGTACAGGAAAAATATAAGTGGGAAAAAAGTAGAAGTAGATCCTCTAGCTCCCCTGACCTGATGAAGTGCAGAAAAGTGATGTCTAAAAAGTCTGTGGCTGGCAAGGGTAAAGCATATGTTACCAGTCGTCTAAGTAGTAGCGTGGGCTTGCTGCTAGAGGAAAGGGTGAAACGGGTAGCAAGAGAGTACTACATCTAACAGGGCTGGTGGTGTACCTTGGGAGCCACCTTCATGAGCTATTTATGAACACATCATCACTATAAAGTGCAACTGTTGTCATAGGAAGGAGGAGCTACTCAGCCTCCCACTACAGCAAACAGGGCCAGCTTTCCTAGCAGGAACCTGCAGCGAGCAAGGATCCCCCTTGGATCCACAGCCGCTAGATGGTGTGACAGCATGCAGGAGGAGGAAAACCACAAGGCTCTTACACTGCCCGTTCCTAAACATGGATCCTGTGAGGGTTTTTTAGGGTGTAAACAGAAAGAAAACAGAGAAATGTAGCCACATCAGCATGGACTCTCCAGACAATTAAAAAAATCACATGGTCAATATTTTGACCTTTTCTGTTCAAGTTTCTACCCAAGCCACAGAGGAGTCATGAGCCAACTACAGAAAAAAATAAAGGTACTGAAGAAAATCCATCTTCATGCCCACTCTCTCCAGAGTGGAGAAGCATCTGAGGCAGATGCCGTAACCAAGAAACATTCATCCACCAACAAAGCAGCCCACTTCGTACCAAGGCTTTGGGGAAATCTCAGCAGTTTTTAAAAGCTCTTCAGAATGGACATAGCTATGAGAGTTCTTCTCCAGCTACAGCACTTAACAGGCCCTAAAAAAAGACACAATACATCTCTCTCAAGAGACCTTCGCAGTACCCTGACCAGCTGGAGAATTCAAAACCTCGAAGCAGCCTGTCGGAGCTGTGCTTCCCCAGCCCGGGGCCCCAGTCCCAGGAGGGCTCCTGTGAGGGACGCACAAGCGGGCAGCACAGCTCCGCTCGGCACATTCGGAGAACGAGCTCTCAGGGGGAGCCCCAGCTGGGGCAACTTAAACATGAAGACTGAGGCGTAAGTGATGCTCACTTTGGCCTCACCTGAATCCAGCTGTCTGTGGCCAGAATGTGCCTCTAAACAAAGCAAGCTGCTCTCTGAAATGGAGCTAAGGTGTAGGATATGCTTACACCAGTAACACCTGTAAGGAAAAGACCTGAGCACTGCGTTTCCTGGGATCAGGCACCAAAGCTCACAGCTCTTCATGGGAATATTTCCAGCCCTAAACCCAGCATTGCTATTCAGCATGCTGCCCGCTGGGCGAGATCCCAGCAGCTCCAGGGCCCGCACTGGGCAATGCTGAAGGATCCCAGCTGGGCACTGGCAGATGCTCGCTCTGTAAACACCCGACTACCTGCTCCTGCGTAGCAAGAGACGCACACAGAGCTGCACTGTCACCGTGGGGTAAACAGGAAAGGTGGTGGCTGGGTGCCTGGCCAGTGGCAAGCCTGGCTACGTGCTGCTTTGAATAGCTGGCCTGTGCCCGGGGGAGCCTCCCATGGGGTGGCAAGTTGTGATTGGGGTCATGCAGAGGAAGGATTTGGGGAGAGCCGTCTTGCCCAAAGGCCTGAGCAACTCTGAAACAGTCATGCCAGTTTCTGACTAGGAAAGGAAAGCCAGGGGGAAGGCAGACGAGTCTACACGTGGGGGCACCTCCACACAGTGTCAGGAGCTGGCATTGCTGCCAGGTGGTGCTGTGGGGCAGAAGGGTTTGTGGGGACAAGCAGCTCCCCCCACCCTGCGAATAAGGACAGGCTGCACACACAGCTCCCCGCTGTCTGCAAGAGGGAGAACTAGTGGGAGTAGTATTTCCCTGAGCTCTTCTCTCTGTAAGTAGCCACACAGCTCCTTTCTGCAGAATTGCCAGGTGTCCATGACCACCAAGGAAGCGGTGCCTGGGTAGATGGGCTGCTTTGGCCCTGCATCCCACAGGAATGTAGCAGAACCGTTGCAGAAAGGCTTATGCTGGTGTAACACAGCACTGTGGTGTGTAAAACAGGAGATGATGGCACCTGGATTAGCAGGTCATCCAGCCCAGCACATCACAGCACAGCCAGCTCAGGAAACAAAGGAGAGCTTGTGAAAAGGGCTCAAGCCATTAAGAGATGATGGTGGGAAGATAGAGAACAAGGCAAGAGTCTTAAGATGGGCAAAGGAACAAAGGACAGTGAGTAGTAAACCCTGATCACTCGGGGACAGACAGACAAAAGATCACCAAGGCTGTCTGTCTGTCAGCTCCTAAGGGGTAAGGGCACATCCAAAGCCAGCACACAAGTCACCAAGCAAAGCACCTGGGTAAATACCATAGGTGTGAGTGCCGGAATGTTAAGCGTGCAAGTTTTGTTTTAAAATAAAAATACTCCCCACAGGTTCTTGCATTAAGATTTGCTACATCGTTGCTGCAATTCCACAACTTTGTTTCCCACAGTTTTATCACCCAAACAGGCACCCATTCCACTCAGCTCCAGTGCAAACCCTGCAGTAGAGTCCGGGAGAGCACGGCTCTGCTGTGAAGCTGCTGCAGCTGGCTGTGCTGGATGAGACCCAGCAAACCCCACACCAGCTGTGATCCTCCAGGGTCCAACTAACTGTGGTTTGCTCTGGATTCTTCGTGCCAGACAGGTCGGAAAATCCACAGCTCCAGCACTGTTGCTGCTGCTCCAGCCACTTAGCAATGATGTTATTAGCTGTTCATCAGTTAGTTACAGAGACACAGGTCAGAGCTTGTTACTCTGATGTCTTCCTGGAGGAGCTCTGCTTCCTGTGCCACATGCCAGGGAGGCTGTGGCCGCATTGGCTAAGGCATTGACCTCATCAGCTCCTGCAGACAAGAGGGAACCAGACTCCTCTTGCCTCAGATGGAAAAAGAAGGAGTTATTGTGGATCCTCCACCTTCCCTGGGATCCTCCAAGGCCTGACAGTTGCAGCACCCCAAGACAGCTGGTGAAGATGCAGTCACCCTTGGATCCATAATAAAGCAACTAGGACTGTACTGCAAGTGAAGAAGCTGGACCAGCTGAAAGCAAGAGCTCTGATACTAACAGCATCTCTGTTTCCCTGATGGGGAATGAAGAGTGGGTTTGCTTTGGTTACGCTGCAGTGCCTGCTAAAGCAGAGCTGGCTAGTGGTCCCCTGGCTACAGCCCTGCTCCTGCCCCAAGTCTGTGCTAACCACCAGGCGCAGTCTGTGCGTGGTGAGAACCAGTGGTCTCAGACCACATTAGGGCAGGGCTGGTGGATTTGGAGCAGCAGCTCCCATCAGACAGGGCTGACTGCAGTGACCTCTGTCTGGGAAATGAGAGGGGCGAAGGAAGAGAGCGGCCCCAAGGGAGGAGCGATGCAGCCAGCTGAGAAGCCCCTGTCTTGGACAAGGGTGGGAAACGCTCCCAGCTCCACGAGATAAGACGAGCTCTGAGCATCAGCCTACAGCTTCCGACCCCCTCCAGCACTGCATGATGACACTGAGACCTCCATGCATCAACCCGAGAGACCAGAGCAGACACGGTATAAATATGCTGTAATGGCGCAGAGCGAAGGAAGCCAGCTCTGCAGGAGACGGGACCATTCCTGCTTTGCACTCCCTACCCAACTTTCAGGGCTGGGGCCAAGTGAGGGGCTGAGGAAGGTTTTCACAACCAGCACGGAGCAACGCTGCAGTGCCAGGGCAGCCACACAGAGTGGGGACATCTGCTCCATCCTCTGCCACAACAGCTACCCACCGTCTATTTGTTTCTCAGAATAAAACAAGGCAGACGAGACAGAGTAGGGCCTCAGCTGGACCAGCCTGTGGACGAGCTCTTGCCACAACCCTCCTGCCCCAGTCCTAGCAGCATCCTCTGCACCCTCTTTCCTATCTCAGCCAGAAACAGCAGCCTGAGCTCCCTGAGGGTCAACACAAATCTGACTCCAATCTATAGGCTTTACCACCATTTCTAAAATCCTTCTTAGGTTAAGATGTGGAAGAGCCACATAAGGTAAGGAAGTCAGTGGCAAGCTGGCTGCTGGGGCTTGAGGGAGAGCAGGACAGCAGAGTGCAGGCTGCAGTCACTGCTGGAAGAGGTGCACAGAGACCCAGGCAAGAGCTGAGCGCAAAGATGAGAAAGGATTCACTCAGGATTTCAGAAAAAGTGCCCGTGGGAGCAGGACTTCCTGGTGCGGATATAGTCTGCTGTGCAGACTGTCACTGTCTGCGGATAGCACCTCACTTAAATCAGCTTCCTACAGAATGCATGTCAAATCACTACTCTGATTCATTGAAAAGGCACCCAAACCCTTCCAAAATGCTATTTTTGTGCACTAACTGAATTCAATTTCCATTTAAGTGTAACAGCTCAAGTCACAAACAATCTAGTAAATGCAAAATTAATACAATGTTTAAAAAGTAACAGCATAAGCTGTAACCTCTATGTATTTAAGCAATTATATTATATCCTATTGCTTGGCAAAGTACTCCATTAAGTGTAGAAATTATCTTTTGTTGCCAGTTACTGCATTTTTATGGTTACCAACCAACGGTAATTAAACAACCTCTTCAAGGAAAAAGAGCTTGAGTATAAATGCAAATAAAACCATATAGTGGGATTTAAAGCCAAGGCTCTTCATTTTGTTTAAAAGCAGAACTGGAGTAGCTGCTGATTAGATACCAGCCAAGCCTGACCTCTTCTCCTTAACTCAGAGCTTGAAATAAAAAAAAAAAAACAAGTGGCAGAAGAGATTTCTACAGCCCTTCAGGTAGGTGCCAGATGCACCCAGGGATGCTGTAGAGCAAACACGCTCATTGCAGGAAAGCAAGGCTCAGAGACACAGATCCGGTACGAAGGGCAACTGCTTTGTAAACTCCGCTCCAGTTTGATACCTTGCAGGACGTCGATGGAGGCAGGATGACACTGGGCTGTGTTTGCTGCAAGCTCCAGTGCTCTCCCTGCCAGGGCTGATGCTGTGACTGTCTCCATCCCTGTCCCGGCAGAGAGAGGCTGAACTGGCTCCGTCTGCTGCAAGGAGTCCAGGCAAGGGACGCAGGGACAGATCGGACCTTGCAGCCCACTTGGAGACCACAGCAGAGCTCTTGCCCAGCAGCAAGTTAATTCACCACACCTCATGTGGCCTCTGCAGGCTAAGTCATGCCCTGTTGCGCTGGCAGCAAAACTGAGGGGGGGGCTGAATTGGGGATGCCAAGCACCCAGTGCAGCCCTGGAAAGCAGCCAAGCCAGGCACACTGCAAAGCAAGGGCTGTGGTAAGGGACAGGAATAGAAACCAGGTCTCCTGACAGAGAAGCTCCTTCCAGCCCGATAGGCAGGTGGCCACAAGCCGAGCACGAGACGGGGCTCAGATTAGATACGGGGCATGGAGTGAGTGCAGCGCTGGGGAGAGATAGCCCAGCACCCAACCTGCCCGGGCAGGCAGGAGGATGCTTCCCTGGGGCATCTGCAGATGCTGGGCCTCAGGCTTTAACCCCTGGGGAGCAAAAAGAGGAGCCAGTGCTACCACCTCATTCGATGGCACTGCCTTTGGGACAGGGTCAACCAGCCGATGGTGGCATGGCAGAGCAAGAGTTGCGAGAGCAGAGATGAGCAGCTCTGGAAACAGCGCCATAAATGCCAAGCACAGGTTCTTCAGTACTAGGAAAACCCATAAAACAGCACAGACGTGCCCGGAGGATGCTGCGGTGCTGCAGCCTGAGCTGGGGAGGGGGGCAGTCCCAGCCCCAGCACCCGCCTGCAGGACGCAACACCCCAGGGTGGCACCTCTGCCTCGCCCTGCCACATGAGCCCTTCCCCACCCAGACAGGGTGGGGAGAGGTGCAAGAAACTGTTTTCCCACGGGTTTGGATGAAGCCCTATCACTGATCCTGCATTTAGAGGCGAGGGGGCTTATCCTCAATTCCCATGGCAGGGCAAAAGGGGAGAGCAGGCTGCCTTGCTCAGCCGCCACTGTCACACCAGCCAGTTATTTTCCATTGGCCACATGCAGCTACAAAGCACCCTGCTTGGCAAGAAGGTGCCCAGGAGGCTCCCACGCTGCTTGCTTTGCTCCTCAGAGGAGGGATTGAGCTCTGATGAAGACTCCTTTGCTCAGAGGCTGCTGGCGACAGGCACAGCACCCAAGACTTGGGAAGCCTGCCCTTCTCTGGGGCTGCGTAACCCCAATAATACAGCAACAGCAGGGAGCTCTAGCATCAGCCAGCCCTGGCTCTGCTTAACTCGGGAGTTACAGCTGCAGTGGAGGAAGTACTCATGTCATTAGGAGAAAGTTAATTAGCCAGTTGCCTTAATAGCAGCCCATGTCAGCAGGGAGCCTGGTCTCCAGTGCAGTGTGGCATGAGCTGGAGGGAGTCTGGACATCAGGAAACCTGCCCAGCCCTAAGCAGCCCCCAGGACCTTCTAGCTGCATGGCTGGTGGTTTCATGGGCTCCAGGGCTTGGAGAACACATCCTGCCCTGAGCAGCGGCAGTTTGGGTCATGCAGGGTGAGCACATCCCCTGGCCCTGCCCTGAGCAGCCCTACAGGCCTCAGGACATGGTCCCAGACCCCAGCGGTGCTGAGCCTTATGAGAGCTGCTCCACAGAGTTTAATGAGGATGAAGGATGCCGGTGTTACCACAAAGCAGCCTGTGGAAGCCCCTGCAGCAAAAACTGCCTCTGCCCACCCAGAGGGTCTTGGTGAAAAAAAGGAGGGAGAGGGGCCTCTCTGCTTTGAATCATCTCTGCTCCCCTTTGCCTGGAGGGATGGGGCCAAGGGAGCTGAAGGAGGTGAATGTTCCGCTCCTGCCCAGAGGGTCAGGCCTTGGAAGGGCAGCAGGGAGCCAAGATCCAGCTCGCACCAGGGGCTGAGGGAAGAGCACGTGCAGAAATGGCATCAAAGACTGGCAGCACGACATGATGGGGCTGGGCAGAGGGTACAGGGTCAGTGGATACCCTACACAGCTGGAGGTATCACTCTGAGGAGAGGACTGAGCTGTGGCTCAATTCTAGGTGCAGAAGAGCTGGAGCCATCAGCCAGGGTGGGGTTGGGTCCATCCGCTCCCCCTCACCCTAGGCAAATAAGGGGAAAAAAATCATGGCAAATCAGCCGTGGGGCTCTGCGAGCGGACACACTGCCCGCCTGTGTGCACGGCCCTGGGCGCCGACAGTCAGGGCTTTATGCGCTCGCACTGCTCTGGGCCCCGCACCGTCCCCTCCGCTTGCGAGGCAGCTCAGTGCAGGAGGGGAAGGCAGCAAAATGCCCAGACCAAAATTACTCCGGGATTTTATTTATAAGGCTAATGGTGCTGGAGGAAGTGGATTTCCGCAGGCAGCAAAGAAAGGCTGCATTGAAAGGCCGGAGTGAGCAGAGCACAGGGGATGCGGCAGCCAGAGCCCCTCTGCGGCCCTGCAGTAAACCCGGCCGGGGACCGGGAACAGGCGCTGCCGGACAAGGTGGGCAAAGGGGATCTGTGCCGAGAGCAGGGCAGAGACCAGCTTGCAGAGCTGGGACAAGTCCAAGTCCAGTTTTGGATAGGTTTGTCTGGGGACTGTCACCTTGGGGGCCAATCTTCGGATGAACCTTTCTTTCCTCCATCACTGTCCTGCTGGGATTCTCTGGTGTCTCATTAAAGGCTGTGCTTGCTATGGGGCAGTTTTTTATTGTTGGCATATCTTCCATGCCATCTATTTTCACAAAACATTTGCTCTCTCAACTGTGGCTGGAATTAGCTCGTGGACCCAAAAGCCATGAGGACAAGGGCCAGGCCAGCTGCATAGGTACCATTTCCTGAGGCTGTGAGGGATGCTAGGCATGAAAGATGCCAGGAAAAATCCAGTGCAGCTTTAATTCTGGCATGTCCCAGCAGTTTGAGTCTTGCACTTTGCAGGGAGAGGGCTCCTATGAGCCAGCTGGGGCAGGGGGCTCCTGGGGGTACCCCAGGGTGCAGGGGGCAGGAAACACTGCAAGACTCGGGGGCCAGCGCAGCCAGGGCAGCCCTGAGCTCCTTCTCCTCTCGGTGATGGAAATCCCGAGTTGTTCCTCTGCCGACAGCTGGTCACCTCCCCGCACCCCAGCACAGCGCAGCCACCCTCGCACGGGGAGCGCAGCATTCCCCAGGGCTTTGCCCACATAAAGGGGGCTGGCTTGGGACTGTTTCCCCGTGCTGAGCCTCAAACCCGGCCAAATCGCATCTGGAGCTCAAAACCTCAGCCTGGGCGCTGCTCCTGCTGCCAGGGCTCGGCCCTGCGGGCACCTTTGCTACTTTTGCCAAGCCAACTAGTTGTTAGAAACCCAGTTTCTGTGTCACCCCTCCGTCTCCACTGCTGCTGTCACCGTGGTGACCTGATCAGGCTCTGGCCAAAGGTTTTTTTTCTCAGCCACAAAGAAGAGGAAACATGTTTGCTTCCCGAGCCCCAGGCAAGCCCCCAAACACCAGCTCGGACTTTGTCACTGCCAAAGTCACGGGGGTGGGGGATGGCGGCGACAGCCCCCCGGCTCGGGGTACGCTCCCAGCCACGCGGCAGGGCTCGGTGGCCGGGGCTGTCAGCGCCGCGCTGCAGACGGCGCCTGCCCACGTGGGGACATGTTGCTCGTGGAGCCGAACCGAAACAGCCTGGGAGAGGCTGCCCGGGGCCGGGGTCTGGCTCCTGCTCCGTCCCCGGGCACCAGCATCGTCTCCTCTCCCGCAGCGCGACAGGACGGGCGCCCCGTGCCTGCAGGGAGGCGGCAGAGCTCGGGCTTTGTCCGGGCTCCCCTCGGGGGGAAGCTCAGCGGCGGTTCGTAGGCACTCAAGAGCTGCAGGGTGGGAGCCGCGGGGCTTGCAGGGCAGGATGCTGGTGGCCGAGCGCCTCCGGGCTCGCATCCCCCCGGGTTCCCCGCTGGGCCGGGGGGGTGAAGCCGGCCCCGCTCCGCTGGCGGGGGAGTAGCGCCCGCGGGGAGAGCGCTGCCCGCAGCTGCCTTGTATGGGCAAGGCCAGGGCGGGCGGCCTCGCTGCTGCCTTGGGCGCAGGGCTCGCCCGGGATCCCCCCCGCGAGCATCCCCGGGCGACTTTACCTGCGCGCCCGCCGGGGCGACGGCGCCCGGGGGCACTTCGCCCGAGTTTCGGGGCCAGGCCCGCGGCGCCGGTCCCCGGAGGTTTCCGTCCCCGGGAAGGACTCCCCAGACCCTCCTCTCGCAGCCCCGCCAGCGGGCGGAGGAGCCCGGGCCCCGGCGCTGCCCCGACGGCTGCTCCCGGCGCTGCGCTCCCCGCCGCGGCGAGACCGGCGGGACCCCCCGGGCCGCCCCTCTCCGCCCTGGTACCCCTCGGACGGCCGCCCCCGGTACCTGGCAGGGCGCAGAGCAAGCAGCAGGCGGCGGCGAGGCTAAGCAGGGCGCGCCGCGTCCCCTCCATGCTGGGCCGATCCGCGCTGGCTCCGCCGGCGGCACCGGGGCGGCGCCGGGGCGGGACGGCGGCCGGGGCGGGGCGGGCGGCACGTGGTCCAGCCCCGGCCCCTGAGGCTCGGGGCGGGGGCCGGTGCCATCCTCCACACTCCCGGCACCCCCTGCACCCCCGACCAGTAAGGGCCCGTACCGTCCCTGCCTCTCCCGGTCCGGTACCCGGCACCTCCGTTTCGTACAGAGCACTCCCGGTCCGGTCCCAGTTCGGTCCCCGGCACCCTCGGCCCGGTTCGGCCCCGCCTCCAGCATGGCCTGTTGGTCATTGGGACCTCCGGTTCGGGCAGAGCACTTTTGGTCCAGTCCCGCACCGGTCCCAGCATCCTCAGACCGGTCACCCCTGGTTTGGGCAGGGCACCCTGGTCCGGTCCTTTCCTGTCCGGGAATCCCTGGACCACCTCGTCACCCAATGCTGGTCCAAGTGACCCCGATCCAGGCTCTCATCATCCCTCAATCTGGTCTTTCATAGCCCCTGGCATCCCTAGTTGAGCCTGGCACCCCCCACTTCTGCCCCATACAAGGATGGGCACAGTAGCCAAGCCCTACACGGGGCATCACCTGGGGCCCCACCACTCTTTCAGGGTACCTGGGTCTGTGGGCACAGCTGGGTGCAGAGCTGATCCGAGCCCCCCTGGATGCTGCCCTGGCCAGGGCTGAGCCGGGTGCTCAAGATGCCACAGGTGGTTTTCCAGGGCATCCTGCAGCCCGTGGGGCACACCTGGCCCCACACCGCTCCCAGCCTCCTGGGGGCTGGCCAGCCCCATCCAGGCATTGTGAGGGCTGAGCCAGCGGCTATCATTCTGAAAGTCTGACCGCTCTCTTCTAGTCAGCACTTCTGAAGAAGAAACCCCAGTATGAAGCTGGCAGTGGCAAGGAGCTGGCCAGGCGCCCTGTGCCCAGGCTGCTTCCTGGAAGGACCAAAAACCCCCTTGCAAATCCCTTGTCATGGAGCTTCCTCCCTGACTCCAGCCTCATGTGGTGTAACTGGGGTGACCCCTCCTGTCCTGGCCCTTCAGCTCTCACAGAAACAACGGGGAGGTTTGGGGCTCCTCTGATCTGGGAAGGTGCCCTTTACTCATAAGGTGCAAGGAACATGGGGCCTCAAAGGCATCCAAGGGCCTGATGTCACGGTGTGGTCCTTGCTGTGGCTGTGGGTCTCTTTCTCCATCCTATATCTGTGTCTGCAGCACCACGGGACAGAGGAGGAAAGTGGAAATGGGTATTTTTGTTTCCTGAGAGGTCTTGCCTTCCTTTTTCAATGTGGGGCTCCTTGGTGGCCCCTGCCCTCAGTTCAGAGGCAGATAGAACAGGGCTGATCTGATACAGAACTGGTCACATCTTTTACCAGCTTTAATAAAACCCCCCCAACTAAATCTCAGCCCCTCATGGAAAATGTGTTTCTAGCTGCTTGCTGCTTACTGCCACCAAAACTAGATGTACCATTTTCTGGCATCCCGTTAAGGCAGAAGTAATTTGGCTTGTACAAATTTCCCAGTTATAAGGGGAATTATTTTAAGTGTATTTACAACTTCTTGGTAAGTTATAAGAGACTTCTGCTCCCCATAGACGCTGCAGGGTTGCCCAGCAGAGCAAAGCCTTTCAACCAGACAGGCGTGGGCTCGGTGTCACAGTGTGGACCACCCAGCCCTGCACCTCAGGGTGGCTGGGTGCCTGCCACGTCTCACCAGTGAGGGACGAGGGCATTTCCACTTCTCCAAGCACCCATCCCTGGGAAGGACGTGAGCTCTGGGGAACGTCGCCGCTGCTGGCTGTGACCACGGTTCACAAGTGCGTCCAATGCCTGCAGGTTTCTGACTCACATCGCTCCTCTGGTCTCTCTCTGGAGACACCAAAATGATATCCATCTCAGCTGGTTTACAGATAGCGGCTCTCAGTTGTCAAGGTTACTGGTCCCTCTGCTTTAATTAAGCATATAGACATGGCACAGGGTGTCTTCAACAGCTGGGGACAAGGAGAGCGATGGGCTGGCACTCCCCAAGGGCTTTGTGAGCAGCACAATAAACCTGGGCAGATGAGCCCCCCTGCAGGTCACTGCTATTAATTTAGCTGATCTCTGCACTCATTAGGATTATGATTAACACACTAATGAGGCACCTTTGGCTCCCCCTAGCACATAAGGGGCGGCTGGAAGCAAGAAAATTGACTGCATCAGTGTGACAATGTCTTTGCAGTGACACTGTCACTCTCTCACTCTGCAGAACAGAGGAAAACCAAGGGGCATTTTAACATTCCGCTGGTGCATGGCCACTTTCCCATAAAGCAAGCAAAAATACTCCCCTTAGATACCAGGCAGCATCCCACTATGTCCGTGTGGGTTATAGAGGGGCTCTGACTTGCTCAGGGGAGTGATTGCCCTGGGCTATTCTCAAGGAGAACTGAAAACATGCTCGCAAACCCATGCAGCTTGTAGACCAGACAGGTCTGAGTAGCAATGGGAGTTGAGGACTTATTCTAAGTTCTGAAAGAAAGTTTTGTGCTCAAAAATCACGGCATTGACTTCTGCCAGTGTCATGCTCTCTCTTGCAGTGGCTTTATTTAGCTCCTGTCCTTTTGTTTCTGGCTGGCAGCCAAAGCATGGAGCAGGCCAGAGATGATAATGTTGATTATGTTAATTTAATAGGAAGAAGCAGATAATAGAAAACAAGTGAGTGGAAAATAGTGGCAGCAATAAGGGCTGAGGGGAAGTAAGGGCATAAGTAGGAGGGAGAGAGATGTTGGCCCTAGGAGAGACGTGTAAGCTCAGTGCTGGGACTGTGACCCCAGCCCAGAGCGAGCAGAGCAGTGGTGCGGCTTTGGTCCCGTTGCCACTGTCACCCCAGAGTGGCCCTGTGCAATCCGGAGAGCGATCCTCTCTTTCGCACAGCTCAGAGGTGGGCAGTTGCAGCAGCAGGAGCCCGAGCCCTGGGCGGAGGGATGGCAGCTGTGGAGATGTGGGTGATTCGGCCAGGCTTTGGGCTCACATAACTCATCCCATTTCTTGTGCTTCAGTCTTTCTGTCCTCTGCCCTTTGACGTGGGGCACCGGGAGCGCTGTTGGCACGCATCTCACCTTGCCCTTGCAGAGCTCTGCGGATCCCAGCCTGCCCCATGCCATCTTGCAAACCTGCTTTTTCAGGAGGGCTGGGCATGATCAGAGTAGGTCTTGGGGTAGATGGGCCAATGTATCACCCCTCAGATGGCTGCTCTCTCACCCTCCAAAAGAACTTCACTGTGGGATGGAGAGAGGGGCTGCTCTCAAAGGGAAACAACTCAGCACTTGAAGGGACTTCTAGTTTTCAAGGGAGCTGGTAGCCAACTGAGTGGAGCAGAAGGGCTAATCCAAGGTGAGTCATTCCCCCCTCCCCCGCTTCCAAGACTGAAACATTAAAACAGTTTTTTATGAAAGGCAAATTAAATCCCACAAGTCAGAGAATAGAAAAAAAGAATTTATCAAAGAGCAGAAGATGCTACTGGGTGACTTGCAGGCAGACAGAGGGAGCATTTGCTCAGCAGCCCGGGATATTACATCTCCTCTGTTGCTCCTCCAATGCAAAGAGCACGGCCATTCATCTATTTTTAATAACAGTGACGCAGGCAGTGAACCTGACTTCAAGGCTGGGAGCTTGTCTTCTTCCCCCTGTGTATCTGTTCTGACTCATCTTCCTTTCCAAGGGCCCTTCACAGCTTTGTAACCCAGCGAAGGAAGAAAGGGAAAACAAAACTGAAGGAAAAAAGCAAATCAGACAGCAAAGCATTGGAGAGAGAGAGAACTGTTCTGGGAGAGGAATAATAAACACTGGGACTTTTATGGATCAGGGATCCAGGGAAACGTAAGGGACTGGGAGACCTGAATGTATGTGGGAGCATGTTGATCCCAGAGCGATCAGACAGCCGAGCAGGGATCCAGTAGCAGCTGGATGCTTGTGGGTCTTGAAGCTCTGCAGAAAGGGCTGGAGGAAACAGGGACAGAGCTGAGGGTGCCCAAGCCTGGGGTGGCTGAGGGGGACAAGCTGAAGAGGTCTGCTGTGGTAGAAGTCTCTGATTTCAGCGCCACAAGAGGGACGGGTCTCTGCGCTGTTGTAACAGCAGAGATAAGGGCAGCAAGTGTGAGGAGTGTAACCAGAGCAGAGGAGGCTGCTGCACAGCCCGGGGAGGCAAAAAGGTGTGCTTTCACCCCAGAGAGGAGATGGCTTAGCTGGGGAGTGAGGATGGTGCACCAGGCAATGCAGAAACCCTTTTGGGCCTCAGCATGGGGCAGGAGACGTGGGACTGATGGCCATGTGGGCTAGTGGCCTCAATGCTTAATAAGACTGTGTGCTCTCTTTGAGCGTCCACCATGGTCCAAGCTAGTACAAGTCTATGTTTCTGCACTCTGCTACTGTGAATACACCTTTGTCAGATGTTTAAGGTTTTCCCCTACAAAACTGGTATTTTGGTATCAGACAGCCCAAAACCTCAGGGGCTGCTGAGAGGAGCCGTGCCCCAGACCTGCCGCAAGCACTGAGGTCTCACCCTTTTCCCCCCAGCTCCTAAGGGCTGGAGCGTGGTCTGATGGGCTCTCCCCAGGGCTGAAGCCACCCAGGCACAGTGACACAAGGTCAGTTCTGGCTCACCATCCCAGTGCTTGCACAGCCTCACAGCTGGGAGCAACGTAGAGCAGGCTGGAGTGAGCTTGCCAGCTCTGTGCCACTCCATGCCCATGGTACCACCAGGAGCTTGGCTATAGCTATACCACAGCACCGTTGTAGAGTGGACAGGCTCCAAATTGAAGCCAAGACAGCAGATGGCTGTAATGAGCAGGCAGGGGAGCACAAGACCATGACACCAGTCACAGCACGGCAGCTGCCAAATTGGGAATATCCATCTGCCCCAGCACAAGCCCTCTCTGGTTCTGGAGGCAGGGTGTCTGGTGCTGTGCCAGCCTCCTGCCTGGGCTCTGCCCAGCCTCCTGGAAGAGGAACATGGAAGATGCTGTGACAATCCCACAGTTGCAAGGTCTCATACAGAGATTTGTGGTGCTGAGTTTGGGCTGATGCGACAGCATAGCTTTGTGCACAAGGACATGCTGGCTGCCTTGTCCACACCAGTGGTGAGACGGAATTGTTAACCCTGTTCTTCATCAGCAGGCATATAAATTGTTGTCCAGAGGACAGCGTGCAGGCAGCCCCTGTGGAGCCCTCCTTGCTGCCAGGAGGATTGTCATGACACAACAAGGAGCACATGGTCCAAGCGCAGCCCCAGCTGTGCCTTGCCCTGCTCAGAACGGTGGGAAATGCCCTCTCACCCGTGAGCAAACCTCACCTTGGTCCGCAAAGGCCACCTGCAAGGCTGGCTGAAGGAGGTACAGGTGGGAGGATGTGCCTCCAGGAAAGCCCACAAAGGTGCTTTTTGAAACCTAGGGGGTTTAGTGTGTGACTGAAAGCCTAAAGGGATCATTTTTCATGGCTGTCCTGTTAAATGTCCACCTAGGACAGGGGCTAGAAAAGGGACAAGGTTGACATTAGACAAGGGCAAGTTCCAGGCAGTCACACTGGGACCCTCTCCTCCAGCTCCTGTGACATGACTCCAGATCTCCACTGGTATATATCAGGCAGAATTTGGCCAGTTCTATCTAAAGAAGACGTTTTTCTTTGACCGGTTGCATTACATAAAGTATTTAATGGGTTAAATCACTAAAATGCCCAATCTCATCACAGAACTGTGGAGTCAAACCACTGTCTTGGTGCCCTGGGAGCAGAGAGAGACGATCCCTATTGCCTGACACTTTTGGAGCCCACAAAACCTCTCTGTTGCGGAAAACACCTGCCCTGCTACAGTGGAGGCAAATTTGTGCAGCTGTGTTGCAGCATCTTTCTCCTTGGGAAGCAGAAATCTCCTAAACTTCTCTTCTCTGGGGCATTTCCAAAGCCCAGAGGAAGGGAATTCCTTCTTCTGCCTGCTCTCACCCAACTTCTCTCATGTCTGTTTTTATTGCCAGCCTGTGAGTTAGCCCTTGGCTGCTCTTTTGCCAAACCGGTTGCATTTAAAAGCCAAAGTGATCTGTCTGGGGAAGGGAGTCAGCCTGAGAGCAGAGGAGCAAACCGCAAGCCACAGAGCTGTGTTTTGGAGCGGCTGATCTTTGCATGGGGCAGCCAGCCTGGGGGCACCTGGGGGAGAGGGGAATACCCGCCGTGAGCAGAGCTTCCTGCGGTATTGACAGACTTCCTGACCCTTCTGGGATGCAAGAGAGGGATCGCTAGAATGAAGTGCGCTGTGACATCTGCAAGACTTGGCCTTTGATGAGGCTCTTTGATGAGTCTTCTAATGCAATGTTCATTTTCCTCTCTCTGGGAAACAGAGGAAGACTACAAAAGTCACTCATCTGCTGCAGATTTCGAGACCACAGACCTGCCAGGGTACTTCTGCCCGCTGCGAGGAGGGATGGGGGACTTTCTCACACAAAAGTTCTGCTGTTGGTCTACATACACACGCGGTCACCAGCAAAAAAAAAACGTTTTTCTGCTTTGAAAATGTAGGCTTTACCTTTGAGATAAAGCCGTAGGAAGGGTCATAAGACTCTATTTCCCTCTCAAAACAGAGATAATTAATGCCATACATCACAGGACCTCGTGCAACGTTATGTGAAATGCAGTATGAGTGTTTCCTACTGAGGTTTAACTTTACCGAATCATGCTGGCGTATTTTAATGACATTACTTTGCTCCAACCCATGGGAGAAATGCTTATTCCTGGATATTACCAGCAAGACATTTGCAAGCCAAAAGCAGAGACAATGTGCATCTTGTCTGGGAAGCTGAAAGGAGGTGAAATTTACGATGGGAGGAACTGGGGAAAGATAATTAATTTGCTTTAGTGCTGGGATTAGCTGCCACAGAAGAGAAGTAATAAAAACCTACCACCAGATGTCACCTTGAAGCTAACGAATAGCTTCCAAACCAGCAGGGAGGAGGGATATCGAGGGAAGAACGAGGTGAAACTGAAGGGTTTCTTTAACGGGGTACAAAGCCGCAGGGATCACTGCACCCCGGCACAGCGGATGAGCACGGAGTCGGAGGTGTTTCAGAGTTGGCTTTGTAAAGGCTTTTCATCTTGCTTGGGTAAATCCCAGCAAAACATGAAGCATTGAAATTTAACTTCAAAAAATAACTTCTAAAAAATTAGTCTTGAAGAAAAGTCCTCTTCGGGAGCTCAGTTCTGCTTGAACATCAGAGAGCAGAAGACACTGACGGATCTGAGTAGTTCCATCTGCTTCGTCACTGATCCTAATGTGATGGGTACAATAGTAATTGTTTAATGGCTTAATTACGAAAGCTTTGCTACGCCCTATATTTGAGCTGTCGTTAGAATAGATGTTTGCATATGGTTGATATTTAACATTTGGGAGTGTGGGAAAATTTACTGTGAAGGAAATCCAGAAGGAAAATGAAGAAAATAGGACAATTTTTTTTTTCCTCACACAAAGTAATTTTAATTTGTTACCTGTGCAGAAATGATTACATTTTTTCCAGTTAAACTTACAGAGAAAGTTTCATTGTAGGTGAAAGTTTCACTTGGGTGAAAATCTGAGACTAAAATAAATCAATAAGTTGCAGAATAGAGATTTTAATCCAACTGTAAGGATAAATCTCTGTTCAGTATGATCTGTAGAGTTGGTGCTGATGTTTCCAACATAAAACTCCCTCAGCACATTTTGGATTGAGCTGAAAAGATCAGATGTAAACTTAATGATGAAGGATAAAGAGAAAACATATTATTAATATGTTATGGCAAGGTTGAGTGACATGTTCTTGTCCAAGACTCTTTTTAGTTATAACTGTTGTTTTTAACTGTTAAGGATTCGGCTATTCTACCCAAGGGTCTACAGCAAATGAACATTGTTTTTTGAAGAGTTTCAGTAAAAATAGCTCAGCCATTGGCAAGGATGAGGTCAGGGAAAAAAAAAATCAGTCCCTTGCCAGTGTAAACCAAAACCAAAACCCCCACACAACCATTTAATGAGATGTTCTAGTCTCACCGTGCTTTGGAATGGATACTTGAAGTTTGGCAGTGCGTCCTAGCAGGAAGACAGGTATCTTTCTTTTTCTATACCTGTTACAGGCTGCCTCCATATGGATAAGTTATAATTTGAAAAATAGTTTGTATGTGAAAATCACAGAATTATTACAGCTTGGCAGCCAAAACCTGAGCAAATTTGAGATGCTTTAAGCAGCTTACAGGCAGGGACTCGATGGGCCCAGCAGGATGTTCTGCACAGCGTGCTCCTCTGCTGTGACTGACACGGCGACTGTGAAAAAAAGATGGGGAGTTTGAGTAAAATGCTGAAGTTGTGAGACCTGGAGAGAGGAAGGGACCAGAACAAGGGATGAATCCTGCGGGAAACGCAGCAGAGGGACACATAATTATTACAGCTAGAGCAGGGATGCCGCCGCGGAGCCCAATTACGGTCACTTCAAAGCTGGGTGTTGCCCAAGCCGTGTGTAAACGGCTGCCCGGGCGGAGAGGCGAGGGCTGGTGCCGGAACTGGCTGCGGCGCTAGTCCGGTTCTAGGGCGAACAACCGGCGGAACCGGTAGCACGAAGGCCCGGTGAGGCGCAGGCCCCTCGGAGAGGACAGGGGTTGCCCTTCCCGGACAGGCGCACACCCCGGCCTGGTGCGGGACCGCAGAGGCGCCTCCGCCGCCGGCTCGCCGCCGCGCCTCGACCCGCCGTCGCCATGGCACCCGCGCGCGGCCTGCTGGGGCCCTCTGCGCCCGGCGGGATACCCGTCGCGCTGACAGCTTCACGCCTATCGCCGCCTGTAAACATACGGGGATTGGCTCTTCCGCCCGTCCGTCACCACGCGCACCGCGCTTCTACTGGCTAACGCCCTTATTTATAACCCGCCCTCAAAGGTTGACCAGTGAAAGCGAGGCGCCCCTAGCAACGCCCCTCTCTCTTTCTTGTCACTGGCTCCCGCTCCTGTCCTGGGAGTTGTTGTCTGTCGTTTGGTTGGTCAAACTGCCTGCCTCTCAAGTGGCTCGTGACCAATTAGAAAGAGGAACTCACGTGGACTGTCTGCGAGTCCCTCCGCCTGGTTTCCCTTTCTCCATTGGCCGAGTGTCGCCGTCCATCCAGCCCCGCCCGACGCCGATTGGCTGCTAGGGATGGGCGGTTCCCGCTCGGGTGCCGCCCCTACTCTGTGGGCGGCTCGGCGGCGGCGTTCGCTGGGACGGGGCGGACGCGTGAGGGGGAGGAGGCGGGGGCTGCGGTCGAGGGAGGAGGAGGAGGAGCCGGAGCCGCGGTGGTCACGGCCCCGGGTCCCGCAGCTGGGCTCTCTCCTCACATGGGGCCCCCTCGCTTGCGGCAGCGGCGGGGCAGACCCTCGCCGGGTTGCTGAGGGGCCGGGGGTTGGCCGCGGGTGGATATGCGGCCATGAGAGCCCGCGCCTCCCGCAGGCCCTGCTGGCGCCGCCGCTCAGGTAACGGCCGGCGCGCGCGCGGGGCGGGATGGGGCGCGCGCGGGGCGCGGGGTGCCCGCGTTTCTTCGGGGTCGCCAGCGAGGGGAGGGTCCTTGCGGGTTGCGGGCCCCGCCGAAGGCGGTGAGGGAGGGGAAGAGCCGCGGTGGGGACGGGCACACTTCTAGCGGAGGGCAGCCGCCGGCGGGGTCCCGCCGCCTCCCCCCTCCCCAGCAGTGCGGTGCAGTGCGGTGAGCGGTGCGTCGCGGTGAGCAGGTGCGTGGCGGCGTTCGCGCCGGGGGCGAGGCGTGAGGGGGAGCGGGTGCTGTAGGACGCCTGAGCGCTGCGGGGAAAGACGGCTGCGGAAACCCGTGCCTTGATCCGGGGCAAGGGTCTGCCCAACACTACTAGGATCTTTGCCCAGCCACATGAGGATTACCTTGAAAATGGTCGCTTCGCCAAGCGGTGTGAAAGTTTGGCTCGGGTTTTGCTATTTTAAGTGCTACCCTGTAAGAATACGTGAATCATGTTCTAATGACAGGCTCGACTGTTCGGGTGTGTGTGCATATATGTTTGCTTTATGGCCTTCAGATGAAAGGTACTGTATAAATGCAGATCATCGTTCTTAATGTTGCATTCCCTTGAGGGTGGGAACTGTACTTGCTTTGAGTATGAGGGACTTTCCACTTGGATATTCTGATAGGTGGTACCTTGATAGCTGAAAGCTGAAATTTCAAGAGTATTGAACTGAATTTTATTTAAGTTTATACCTTCCTGTTTGTCTCCCTAAGGAAGACTTCCATCTCACATTTAGGCTAATTTATGAGAAGCCTTTATGCTTCAACTGGAATTATTTTTTTTTAGTAGAGGTCAGAGTTCTATCTTTATTGTCTGCAGAATCAACAGACTTACAGTTCTATGGACTTAATTAGGCAGGGGAATTTACAACCTAAGATAAGATTTTTTTTTTATGAGAAACTCTGATATGCCCAGTGGACTAGCCTTAAACCTTTCCATTTAGTCATCATCTTTAGAAATCATTGTTGCATACCATATCCTGATAGGTTAATAAAAATGTCATTTTCTGACTCTTGCAGAAGTATACTGTACACCTATAGACATGGCTGTGTAATTCAATTGTCCGTTTTGGTTTGTCTTCATGTAAAACTTGCGCGCAAAACGTGAGTAGCTTGAACTGAAGACAGAGGAGACTGTCCGCTGTACGTGGTGGCAAGTGTGTGCTCTCTTCCTGTGTTTTTTTGCTTGGAATTTGTTTTGTGCTGTTTCATTAGTTTGAACAGCTGGCAGCGGGAGTGGAGCAGGAGAGGGACAGAGCAATCCTTGCTTCAGTGCTTAATGTTTTTGTGACCATGGAAGGAGTTGGTCCAAATGAGATGTCCTGTAGCTTAGTTGTACCCACTGATTCTATACATTTGCTTTTGCCATTGTAGTTCTTAATGCAAATGATTTCACAAATTCATGAAAGAAATGCAGAGTTAGAGGAGGGGACTGATGCTTCTGTGTCTACTGCAGAAAACAATGAAGCTTGTGGCTCACTTGCATCATAGGTTCCCTTTCTGTATTCTTCCTGTAGCCGAGAACCATGCGTTTGCACAATGGCAAAGCTTTTTATTATATCCTTGCAGAATGGTATCTTGCAGCTGGCACAAAAATAAGTGCTTTGCTAGGCAAGATCAAAAACCATCCATGTTCGTAACTTTTTTTTTAAGCCCTTTTCCTGCTTATTAGTTCCTCAGTGTATTCATTTGCAGTTTTGTGTTTATCAGTAAGCACATCTAATAATCAGCAACTGTATCGCACTGGCTCCATCTGTTGTCTGTTGCCAAGTCCTCTTTCTGACTTAGATAGTAAGCTTCTTTTCGTATGGCCCTGTCACTTTTTCTTAAGTTGAACACATTTCTGGTAGTGGCTAAGCCACTTTATGATATGATTGTCCCTCTGGTTGCACTGGAGAACTGTAATATCTCTTGCAACTGGCAGTGAAGTTCCTTGAGATGACTTTGCTTTTGAAGGCTGACTTTGCACAGTCAGGGTCTGTGGCTCACAAACTGTGAGTTACGTGCATCCCCTTGGTACGCAGGGTGCTTCAGACTGATGGCAGACTCCAGTGGCTCCAGTGCTCTAACAACAACAGATTTGGGAAGCCCTGTTCTCACTTCATAAACAAACTAGTCAAGACTGTGTTACTATTCCGTTTGCGCAGCTGGTACCTGAAGTAAACGTGGTACTGGGCGTTTCATGGTAATGTGAAACCAGTAACATGGACTGGTGTTTCAGCTGCATTTTAAGGGTAGATTATCGAATGTGTTTAAATATTTGTGAAGATAGTACTTTTAGGTGGAAAATACAAATATTGACTGTCTTGTGTGATAACGTATAATTGTAAGATTGTGTCCAAGAGAGGTCAGTTGGGTATGACATTCAACCTGCTCGCTTTATCTTCATCCCTCTTGCAAGCAGCCTTGTTCTCTTTTCTTGACTTTGCCATGCGGGGTTGTCTCACCAGCTGTGTCGAAACAACAGAAAGTTGCTTCTCATCTCCTGTGAACACCCTCCCTTCCCCCCTACGGTGCTAATAGAGCTGTCAGCCCTCAGGCAGAGGGGGAAATTCCTTGATTATTGAGATGTTACTGTACCTGTTGGTGTTGGACAGCTTTGATTCCCTTTGATGGTCTCAAGAGCTAAGCAAATGTCAGCCTCCTGACACCTGGAAGGCACGAGCTGCTTCTCAGCGGCTTTACTGAGCTCTGTGTTGTTAGGCAAACATAATATATTAAAATTATCCGTTTGAAGCAGCAGCTGTGGTATCGTCCATGATCTACTTGGGTGATTATTTAACTCTTAACTGTGCTCTGTAACTAGGCTAGAGTCTGTCTGCACTGTGCATCGGAATGACTAAAACCGGGCTAGAAGAGGAACGGATTTTTGCTGGGTCCTTCTGTAGAGTTTTAGTTTTGTATTATAATTGGACCCTAGAAACTGTTGGCAGTTGTACTATGGGCATAAGGATCAAGTGATTTTCTGCTTGTGGATTTTTAATCTTTTCTTTCTTTCTTTCTTTTTTTTTTTCCTCAGTGACATTTGCCTTCTAAATGTGTGCCAGAATTTATGCCTATGCTTCATGCAAATATTTTTAAACCTACAACTTTGGCCCTGAATCCTGAGCTCTGCAGTAGTTAACGGCTAGTCTCTCATGCTGTTTTCAGACTTGGCTAGAGTCACAAAATAAATGAACTGTTTGTTTCAGCTTAACCTTTTGTGGAGGTTTGTTTGCGTTATAAAACCACAATGCAGTTTAGCAGACTTCCAGTTTCTGGAGTAGTGCAGTAGGGCTAATGCACGTCTCTTCTGAGGAATGTCAGCCCTAGTTGTGGGAAGCCTATACTGTGATAGTACTGGCTAAAGCTAGGAATTATCCCCTACAGGGGAGATGAAATTAAAGCAAAATGTTACCTAGGTGAAAATCCCAGCATTTTCTGTTTTCACGTTCGAGTGTAATGTCTTAATGAAGACTTTAAACTGGACCCTAAGACTTAATCCATAAAAGTAGTCAAAAAGACTTCAGCTTCAGGATGAGCTGAGCCAAACATAGTGCAAGCTCTGGTACTTGTAGCTACCTTGTCTGTAAATATTTGATATTATCTTTCTTCTAAACACAAGAAGATAAGTTATGGACAAGTCAAGGAACTTCCTGCTGTTGGGAAAGCAGTTGAGAACAAAATTGTGGAATGCTTGGTCCTCTTTACCTGTTTAGTTTGATTTCTCATGTTTCATTCACAAACTTTTTTTTTTTTTTTTTGATCTCCAGGTTAATGACCTCAAAGTCAGTTTGGAAGATTTTGTTCTTTACATTCCTTTGAAGCTGTTCTGAAGTTTGCACATTACTACAGTGAATTTCCCCTGCCTCCCAAGTTATAATTTTGTTGAGTGACACTTGTCAGCATAATTCCTTCATGTTTTTGTAGTGCTGGATTTTGAAGCTACATCAGACTATGAGTTTAAATAGTTAACTCTTGGTAAATGACTTATGTCAAAGCTTTGGCATCTTGTTCTTCAGAAAATCTTTTCAAATTAATAACATGTATCCACCAGATTTATTGCTTTCCAGGCTGAATGCCTAGCGACAGTCTTCTGTGTCTAAAAATGGTTGTTATTAAGGCCACCTTTTAGGAAATTGTGAGTTTGACATTGAGTGCAAATATGCACATGCTATAAAGATACTGGGGACAGAAAAAGTCTTAGTAATGAGTTGAAGTGTTTTTTGGAAGGATCTTGTTTCGTACCCTGAGGCGTTAAAGAGATGCTGCTGAAGTTGAGAAGCCTTACCCATCTTTATGTCTATGAAGTAGAAAATGTGAAGTACTGGCCAACATATGTCACCTGTTAGTTTTACATTGATGTGTGGGGTATAACTTGATGTGCTGTTGTGGGGTTTCCATCTTTAAATGTTCGCAGGCTTAGGCATTGGTTTTGAAAGCCAAAGTCTAATTAACCAAATAAATGCTCATAGTATTTGTATTTATAGTAATTTCTACAATTAAAAAAATCAATGCATTCGTGCAGTAGAGAAAATGATCTTATTAACATGGATAGTGTTTTTTTTTTCAAGGTTTGTTTTTTTAAACCAAGAAGTTAAAATGTGATAGGGCATGATTCATTCTGAAATTGTGCTTTTCAGTAATGTGATAAATCGATGAGTAGGGCACGTGTGCATTTTGAGAGGTGTCCTTCTAAGGGATTTTTGTCTTGGCAGAGTATGGTGTGGGTTTTTTTTTTGTGTAAGGAGGTCAGAAAAATTGGTCTGAAAGCTGAGAATTTATTGGGAAATGTTTTTAGAGTGTTTATTGTCTTTTTTTTTAACTGACTGTTGGGCAGAATTTTTAAGCTGAACTTTAATATGAAAAGAACTACCCAACAACCTTTTAGTTGATTGCAGGATTTGCACGATAGTCTTGGATTCTGTTCAGTGCACTTTAATTAACTGTACAAGGTGGTAAATTAAGTACCTCAGACTGACTTGACAGTCAATTAAACCTTGGTTGATTTCATTGAGAATGTGATCATTAGTGTAATTGGCCAAAATGACAGGAGGCCCACTTGGAATTGTGCCCACTTGACGTTTTCCTCTAATTCTGTGTATGCAATCCTGAGCAGAAAACTAGATAAATTAACCTCTATCCTAATAATTTCCAAGGATTTCATGTAGCTGTCTGGAATGAAGGCAGACTCTAGCAGGGAAAAATGAAGGAATGGATTACTGGAGAATCCAGATGGCAAAGCCTTTTGGGGTTCATGTTGTGTGAAGTACTTGGAATCTCTTTTTTCATTGTGGGATTTGTGTAGAGTTTTGCGAAGTTCACCATGTGATTTCAATGAAAAGGATGTGCATGTGTGAGAGTTTTTTTTGGGTTTGTTTGTTTTTGTTGTTAAATAGATTGAGAGGCTGGTTAGGGCTGATTTTTGTTAATGGTATCTGGATATTTATGACAGAGTTAGGCTTTCCATCGTGTTTAAGATCGCTTACCTAGCTTGGTGTCTTCCTCTAGTTAAGACAACAGCAATCTTCTCTATTTTGTTGTTGCATATGTCTTGTTGTGCCTGAGAACTCAAACTTACAGTCCTGATTCACGGGTTGCTTTAGTTTGCTGGGCTGCAGTGCAGATGTTTTGTTTCACTAGATTTAGCAGGGGTGTCTACAAGCCCCAGGGTCCACTTCAAGTGATGTTACTGTGATTCTGGAGTGTCACTGTGCATTTCTGGGGCAAGTGTTTGTTCCTTTCCTTCTTTGGAAAGTGTCTAGTGCATGTGTGTACTACTCTGATGCGAATAAGTTCTAAGACATTGTTTCTTCAGTTACAGCAGGCTTTCTGGTCAGTCTTCAAAGATGCTTGCATCTCCTTCTTCCAGAAAATGAATTGTTAACGCCATGGTTTCCTGTCTACTCTCCTTCCACAGACAGTTCTTTCTTTATCTCCTTCAAAAGTAACCAAATGTTAGGTTGCCCCTTGCAGAACAAAAGAAATTATTTAAGTGTGCCTTGGAAATTCCTGGGCATCTCCTCTATAGCTGAGGAGGTACTCTGTGCTATTTTTCCTCAGCTGGGGAGATACAACAGGCTTTATTTTCCCATGGTGATTCTGTACCATTTCCAGACCCTCAAGGCTCGTGGGCAAGAATATGAGGTCAGAAATTGGATCCTGATCTTCTGTGTGGCAGTCGGCCACACCATAACATTAGACTATGTAGTACTATTATCTGAAAAGTGCAATAGGCTCATGCATGTGGGATTCTTCATATAAAATTCTGTAGGAATACTGCAGTGTGGGATTTGATAGAGATTCAATTTTCTTAATCAGGTCCTGGTAAGACTCTCTTATACCTCCCTCCCTCTGACTCTCATTTAGAAAGGTAAGTGTTAAGATGTTTGAAGGAAACATCCTTGAAAAATATGGGAGTTTTTGTTGTTGTTTTCTTTTTTTTTTGAGAGGACAACCTCAAATGAATTCCACGCAGTTCAACAGAGCTCACTTCTGAAGGCAGGGAAGGACTGTGTGTTTTTCTGCTGTGTTGGCACAGAGTATCTCTGAAGGATACACTGCATACAAAACATGGGTATAGCAGCACTGCTATATATTCAGAGGACAGCTGGTGTGCCTGTTTATGAGATGTTCTTCAAATTTAGTGTATTGTTCAAGTTCTGTGCATCTGTGTAAGTAGAAGTATAATTGCCTGGCCTGCTCCCTGCTTCGTGATTATTTTGTCCACCAATTTTTTTTTTTTTTTTAATTTTATTGTTTCGTTCCCCTCCCTCCAGTTTTTCATTCACTCTGTGGGTGGGGGGGAGGGTTGCAAAGAGAAAAAAATCCGTCCTCTTTGTGACTGTTCACTTTGGTCAGGTTTTGTAGGGGCTCACCAAATTGCTGTAAATGAACAGTTAAGTGTGGAAAAGATCTCCTGAGTCTAAGGTTTAAAGGAAAAAAAAAAGTAGGCCACCTGTCAGGTTTGCCAGTCCAAGCTGAATTTGATGGGCTTCAGTGTCATCCCGGTTACTTCATCATCCTCTTAAAAATAAAATAAAAAAATCCCTTACTGTTGTTTCTTTCCTTTATTTTTCCCCCCTTTTCTTTTCTCCTACTTGGCACATGTAGCTTATTTCCTGTATTTTCATTTGAACTGAAATTAATATAGCTTTTAAAAATGTGTTTGTGGGGAAATTTTTTCTGGCAGCTTCTTATAAGAATACTTTGTTTTTGTAGCAGGATTGTTGATGTTTGTAAGTTTGGGGGGTAGATCTTTAGTGGATATAAACTTGCGTTCTTACCAGTTAAGGAACTGGACCTGGGATACTCATAGTTTGAAGCTTTAAAAACAAAGGTTTTGGTGCTCCAGCTACAGTAATTGACAGCTGATAATTTTCCTTGTGTCAGCTGAAAGTTGATCTGTGTTTTCTAGTTAGGGATCCTTTGTTCAGTCCCTAATGGGAAATGCTTTCTTGCAATAGCAGTAGATTGGCCACCAACTGCTACTGAAGTAGAACAGAACATTACATTTTGTGGGTTTCCTCCTGCTTAGTTGATTGCTTTAGCAACCAGAACTTAAGTAAAAAAGAAAGGGGGTGGGAAGGGAATGACAGTTGTTACCGGTTAAATTTTGATTTCCAAACCTATTCAACTCATAATAGCCAGAGCATAGGGTATTTTCATGAATCTACAGGAAAAGTTCATTAGATTGTCTGTCTTTACTGATGATGCTGTGAGTTTGATTGTGGTGTGTTTTGTTTTGGTTTTTTTCCTTTGTTTTTTTGCACCCCTACTTGGATATTTTTTTTTCTTATTCCCTTGAACTAGTGTAAGCTGTGTTGGAGACCTGTCAAACTTACTAGATATGTTTACAATAATAGTCATCTCAATTTCTTGTATTTTAGGATCCAGCAAAAGTAGAGAAGACAGCAAGTTACCTAAGATGTGAGAAGTCCTTCCTTAGCAAAATAAAACCTTGTTTTCAAAATGGACCGAAGTAAGCGGAATTCAATAGCAGGATTTCCACCACGCTTGGAGCGTGCTGAAGACTTTGACAGTGGCACTGGAGGAGAAGGGACTGCATCCCAGATAGGAAGAGTTTGTACCTCTTCATACAGAGCCCTGATAAGTGCCTTTTCCAGACTTACCCGTCTTGACGACTTCACATGTGAGAAAATTGGCTCTGGTTTCTTCTCTGAGGTGTTTAAGGTGTGTGCTTAGTTCTTTCCTCTCTTCATGTCGATGTTTCGTGTTCCGAATGTACATCAGTATTGTCAGAAGTACTTTTGACTGAAGTCAATTTTTTGTTCTTGTGTTTGCTTTACTAAGGATGAGGGAGTAATTAAGACCTTGCAGGTCTTAAAAGTTTTCTCTGTCACTCTTGCAGCAGTTTTTATCACTTGTAATTTATTTGGGGAGTTGCAGAGGCTATTTGAGAGAAATAGTAAAATCTAAAGAACAAATAAAAAATTGGTTGATTATTTGATCTCTCCCATGTATTTTTGCATTCATGTAGTGTGTTGAACACCAATGGCTATCGATTCTCTCATATGTAAGCGTGAATGTCTTTATTTTAGCTAGATTATTGGTTTTGTGTGCTTGTACGCGCTCCTTTGGTAGTCTCTGCCTCCCAACACTAGATGCATATGTGTTAGGAGAGCTATATGTGATTACTGAATTCGAAACCACAGAATTTATTGCACTGGAGTTATAATACAATTAGCTGCTCTTCTTTGTTTCCTTTGCTGCTTGTTATACCGTGCCTGTAACTCAAATAATTGGAGATTGGTTTGAAGCAAATAGTATGAATGAGAAAATCCAGTGTGGTCAGTGACTTGCTGCTATGAATCGGGAAGTCGGTAAGATCTTTGTAAAGCAGTTTGTGAAACTGTACAGGCAACCTCAGTTTTATAGTGCTGGGGATATTTCTGCTGTGCTGATGGTTCTGGTAAGGTTTGTTGTAGAGGAGTAGGGCATTGGGTTGACTTCCAGGCTTTCAAGCATTGCAAAAATAATTTGTTTCCTTGTCCTAGTTCCTGACTTTACGTGAAGTCACCCTCCAAATTATTTCCATTTCAGTGAAATGCCGGAAAACTTTAACTCACAACATATTATGTTGGTTCACTTCATGTGATCTCTTTAAGAGGTTAAACCAAAAAATCTCTCATCCAGCTTTATTGCTGTGAATAGATACGTGAATTAGAAAATGACAATTATTTTAATGTTGCTTTAATACCCGAAGTCATTCAGATCTTCCTATATACCTGTCCTCTTGTGTAAAGGCAAGTGACTCCACAGAACTTTTTCTGTTTAGCTGGATATATGAAATTTAATTTCCACTAACACAAGTTTTTAATTCTTTCAAATGGGCAGACATGAAGAATTTTATTTGAGGTGTGTAGGAGACTTGGTACAAGTCAGCTCTTTATAAAGCCAGCTTACATACTAATTGAAAACAAGGTTTGTTGTGGTTTTGTGGTTTTTTGTTTGTGTTTTTTTCTTATGTTCCTGTTGGGAAAACTTTCTGTAATGCATTTTGTAGCAACTGTCTTTATATCCAGACATTTCTTAACATTGAATGTTTTAAAGTTCCCTGTGCCACTGGAACTCATCTTTACAGCTTTTATGACGAAGCTGCTGTGAAGTGTGTAAGGGTACCAACAGACTTGGGTCATCTCTAAGTAACTGAGGAATAACAGACCTTGGTTTGTTTGTGTGAATTTCAGAATTCATGTTTTGGAGTAGTTTTGTCTTAGGTTTATCTCAGTGTTGCTGATGAGACATTGTGTCTTTTCCTATTCTGTAAATTCAGGATTTTGCCCTCTTTAATACTCGGATTTTCCAGTGCTTAGATTATTAATTTATCCTATAGTGGTATTGCCAATTGTATTTCTGTTGGGACTTCAAAATGTTTCGTAGTCAAATAGCTACATACTTTGTGCACAGACTTACTAGGTGAAATAGCTGTAATATTCTACTGTGCATTGGTGAGGAACATCATGGAGAAGTGCTGAATATCCAGCAGAAAGGTATGGTATTATTGATTGTTAGGGAACTGAATTAGGTGGAGGAAAAAGTGGCTAAAAGCAAAGATAAATTTCCAGCATTCATGGTAACTGATTTATTAAGAATATCTTATTTTAAGAGAGTACTTGATTTAGTCAGGTAGTGACATACAGAGGTAAATGTCTGTTTGAGAACTTATGTTGACAGAGAGAAGTCCTTGATATCTGCCTTACCTTTCTGTGCATAAGTAAGTCTGCTAACTCTTTAAAATCCTTCCTGTGCCATTCCCCCTTTCAGTAAGCTAAACTAGACATCACAAGGTGTCAGCCTGCAATCAGTGACATTACTCAGAGAGTGATGCTAGTCGTCTGAGTATCTAGTATCTGTTTTCCCAGGAACAACCTCAGACCTCCTGCAGGGAGACAAGGAGTGATAAAGCCTTTTCTTTCACATCAGTTTCAAACAAGGTCTCGCTTCAGTTTTGGCACAAAGGGGTGAGAATGCTATGACCTTGTCTTGGATGCAGTTCCATACTCATTTAAGCAGGCTTCTGTTCTGCTAGTTCATCAGCTTGACCACCTCTATCATTAATCCTACTGTGCTGATCATCAGATTTCATGCAAGAACCTTGATGTGCTTCCAGGAAGAAAAGCCTCATGATTTGACACAGTTAAAGTTCAGTCTGGTCTGCAGGCTCTCAGCTAAATGATTGACTAAAAAAAAAATCCAGAAGAGTTCTAGACTTACTGCGTAAGTAACTTCACAAAAGCAATGAAGCCTTCCCTTTGAATTAGCAAGATGTCTCCAAAAAAACCCTGTCACCAGACGTTTTTCGATTATATGTTTGTCTGTTGTTTTGTGAGTATCATACATTGGGTTCACTCAAGTGATTCAGCAAAGAATGCTGGAACTGTTTTGATGGTTTGGGATTTTGTTTTGCTGTAACTGACAACTGTTTTCAGTGATTTCTTCCTCCCCATCCTTTTCTGTGGAAACTCGTTTTTAGTTATAGTCTTATCACAGTGGATAGAAGTTGCCTTCTCTTAACGTGGGAGTAGGAGTATGTTGCAGCTTAGATGTAAATATTAATGATTATATGTGCTATGAATGATCTTTCAGCATTTCTAGTGCACCTTTATTCATACACCAGTTAAACTTTGTGGTTTATTCAGCATAAAAGATTAAACTAGCATTTTGATTTTGTTAGCTATCGCTAGAACAATTAACATTAATGTTTGCCTGAATACTAAGTATTATAGAAACTAGTTTAGAAAAACCAAACTTTGTCAAACTGCTAGCAGTCTAGTTTGAAGCAGCTGACTGACTAGTGTCCGTTCTATTTTTCAATGGCAAGTGCAAAAACACTGAAGTTTGCTTTTGAGATTGAGCTAGGCAGACTGTTTATGTAAATGAACAATGCCCAACCATGATCCCAAACCTTTAAATTTCTATCTGGGAAAACCAGTAAGGGCTAGTGGAGCTGTAAGTAATTGTGGGGAAGATAAGCATCATACCGAAGCTAAATACTATATTAGGAAATAGATACTGTTTATTATAAAACGTGTGTGTTGGGACAGCAGTCAGACTCAAATCCAGGATCTTTTTCTATACAAGTACACCTTCAGGTTCAAAGCCAGTACTAAATATTCAGTTTGCTAGAAAACTCCTTCAGGTGTTCTTGTTGGCTCTACATTCTGTAGCTGAACTTTTGAGAGGGACTGGAAATACTTAGACACTTTGGCTGTCTTTTAGAAGTAGACTTTTTGCAGTTTATTATTCATGTATACATGAAAACAGGGATCACCGATGGAATATAGAATTTTACAAATTCAGTGTTCTGTGCATTTGCATGTTAGGAAGGTCGTGTTGCTGTGCAGGTGTGATCACTGGGGAATCTGAGGGGTTTGACTGTTGAGGAATGGTGAATTCATGGTTTTGCCTTGGGCGGTTCTGGATGCTGTTTCACTGCAGACAGTTCTGCTGTTTTAAATACAACTAGCCATCTAATTAGCAGTACTACCAGAAGATCATTCAAGAGGAGGGAAACAATTCCTGTTTGGGTCACTCTGATTAGTTCTGTAGTGCAGGGACACCTCACTGCTGTTGTAATGATGGGCTCAACTGTAGAAAGCTCCCCGCTCTCCAATAGCTAGAGAGTTGACATATGTATAACAGGGAGAAAAATAATTTCTGTTTATCAGTGAACGTGCTCTGACAAAACTGCTGAAGCTAGTGCAGCCTTCCAAAGATTGTCTTTGGGACAGGCAGAGATCAGATTTGAAGACAGAACTCAAGTCAACAAGGCCACAGTATTGACCACCTCAAACTGTGCTTTAACCTTGTAGGAGTGAAGAGATTTACTATTTTACATTAGTTATCAGAGAAACAAAAAATCCCATTTTATGAAATATTCTAAGCAGTATGTCAGTATAGTTTGTATCTTAAGCACACATCTGGGAAAGTCATTCATGTGAGCAGTGGGAGAGGTGCATAACATGTCGTGTAACGCAGTTTGGTTTTTGCTCCCTCCCTGCCCTGCTGTTGTTGGTTATTTAATCCAGTTCTGAACTGAAGACCTCAAAGACAGTATCATGGATTCCAGTGCTCAGTGTTTTATCTCACTGTTGTAAATTTGTACCTAGTTTGAAGTCTCTGGACTTGCTAGTCCACCCAGTTGTTCTTTGTATTTTGTTTTTGCTGGGCCAGTGTCTTTTTGATACTTCTTCTTTCCTCCGTATAAAAATTAGATGTACATTATCAAGTTAGGTTTTGACCCTTTTGGTGTGTTAAGTAGTCCCAATTTATCTTCCTGTCCCAGCCTCACTCTGGGCATGACCTAGTGCTTGCAATATAGGTTTAAGTCTTTCCAATATCTTCTCCAGCATCTTTTTAAAGTGTACATCCTAACTCGGAATACCCTAGTTTTGTTCTTAACAATGACATGTAAAAACTATCCTTTTATAATACACACCACTTGCTATCATAGCACATTAGTATCTTATGTTTAATGGGTGTGAGTCTCCTGTTCTGTAGCCTTCAATCCTTGTTTGTAGTGAAGTTTTTCTTTTCAATATGTTAATTTTTGCTCAGATAGACCTAAGATACGAAATGGCCTTCACTACTTAGTGAAATAATGTGAACAGGCTAATGCTGCAAGCTTAGAAGTTTCAAATTTTTCTGCGAGGCAACTTCCATGAGTGAGCTGGAAGTGAGCACAGAATATTAAGTAAGAGAAGGCCTAGCTCAGTTCCTCTGGAAGCTCAGTAAAAGACTTCCCTGTCTCGTGCTGCTTTGTCACGTACAACTGTATCTTGAGCTATCGTTAGCCAGTCTTTAATCTAGTTGTAGTGGGTTGTGGCATGAAGTCAGATGTCTTACAGAAGTCTGTGTGTTGGTGTGTGTGTGTGTTGCTATTTTAAACATTTCTGCAATTAGCTTAATAAATCTTAACACCTAATTTTAAAACTAACGTAAGGCCAGGAAGGGATGTTATGAGAACTACTACAGTATCCTTAGCTGAGTCAGGTTCAAGCATATGTGACCTGTTCTTGGCAGCTATTTTCGTCTTGTCCTTTAAACTTCCATTATAGGAGATTCTAGAACCTCTTTTGCTGTATCCAGGCCATATTTTATTATCATTATTTTTTTTAAACTATTCTTTTATACTTCGAACTTCCCAGTTTGAGCTGTTTCTACAGCTGCTTCTGTCTTTTTGCTTATTGACTGCACTAGCAACTCATTACTGACAGAGGGTTCAGTTTCCTGTGGCGTTTAGTGATATATCATGTCAATGGAGGCCTTCTTCCAAGAGTAAAGTGTCTGAATGTGTGGAAGGAGGGAAGGAGACACTTGAGTAGTTTTATAAATGAGCATGCAGAAAAGGGAATGCCAATTCAGATTAAAAGTAGAGGATGACTGCAAAAAGGCCATGGAAAAGGTACAGAAAAATGACAAGAGAGTCTGAATTCAAAGTAAGGGAGCTGCTGCTTGGTTTTCAGCCCGTGCTCCACAAAATCCCACTGGAGATGATGGTGGAAGCCAGTGGCTCAGAGTTTGCAGACATCACTTTCCGGAACTGGAATCTTAAACTTGAGTTTTGACAGATAAGCACGCACTGCAGTGTTTGAACTGTCCATGTGTTTTAAATCTAAATGTGAGCCTGCGCATTACTGCTAGTCTTTGCAGGATGGCCAAGAATAGAGCTGGTATGGAGCTCCCTTCCGCAGGTCAAGGCCCCAGCACACTCCTAGGACTCTACAAGCAAGTTCTTAGTATCTCTTCTGTGTGCACCTGTTTGCGGCATATATGGGATGTCAGGACTGTCAAACCAATACCTTTCCTCCTGAGTTCTTTTAAGGGGGAAGGGGTTAGATATCTGCATAAATCAAGGAAATTCTGTGCATTCCAACTGGAGATAAACTTTTCTTAATCCTAACTTACCCTTTTGATTTTTATTTCATAACTATTAGCTTAAACAGTGGCAATAGGAAAAAGTTTGTTTCTTTGTTAATACCAAACTAGGGGATGAGTTTGGCTCTTAGTACAACTCTGGCCTTTGCTTTTGAACAGTTTAATTGCTTTGTCACCAGACTTCAGGACAAAATTACATTCTTCAAGGTGACATTAGTATCTCCATAAAATCACTTAATTGGGCAGAATGCTTGTGTGTTTATTATATAGAGGATAATTGGAAGACTAATTGTGTGTAGGTGTTTTTCTTTATGGTAGCTGTCGTATATGAGATTTAGTGTTGCTGGAACTGTAGCTTGGTTAGCACAGTGTGTGTGTGAACTTTTACTGTGTTCCCAGACTTACAGTGTAGTAACAAGAGTTTTCCTCTTGTCATTAGTAGCGTACTGGAGTTAATTGCACTTACGTATTTCCTGGAAACTAATTCTTTTCCAGTAGGTATAATTTCTTTCTGCAAGTTCTGCTTACATCAAGCGTTGGTATTTTTATTACCGTTTAGGCCTTCCTACCACGCTGTACATCTTTGTTTTCCTTTGTTTCATAGATGGTGGAGTCAAAAGCGTAGGGTTGGAAAAGACTTCATACCATCTTGCTCTTCATCCTTTTGTCCCAGGACAAAAGCAGCTTTATCTGTCATTGCTCATGGACGTCTCCTTAACCCGTTCTTTAAAGCTAATGGTAGAGACTACTGCAATGGAAGATACTAACTCCCAGGTATCTCTGAAGAATCAATTTTATTGAGCAAGAGAGAAGTGGTTGCGTTATAAGCTACACTGGGCTGAAAAACCTCCAGCAGTAGATAAAGTTACTCTCACTTCCTGTGAAGAGGATATGCATGAGCAGCTCCTTCATCTGGTTGAGCTGGGAGGGCAGAAGCTCTTGGCAGAGCAATGGTAAAAATCTACTGAGGTAGTAAGAAAGCATCTGGAAGATTTGCTTTCCTCATACCTTCTCTATTTAGAATGATTGTAATTTTGTCTTAACAAATAAAATAGTAACGCTGTCGATTTAGAAATTTGAAGTACAACAAAATTATCTTTCTGCATAACTCATAAGGAAGTATTTCTGATATTCTGGTTAAAAATATTCTGAAGGCAGCACTGAAGTAGAAATCAGCTGTGAAATTTCACAGGAAACCTCAAATCTATCTCACGCTTTTTCTTTGTCCTTACTGCTTCAGTTTCAAAGTTCTCTCATTTTCTAATATGTTTTTATGAATGTTTAGTAGGAGGTTTGCACTAGGAAAGGATCCCCTCTGATTGCCTCTGGAATTAGCAGCCTGATCAGGGACCTGAACAAATGCAAGTGTTCTTCAGAAACCGTGTAAAACATTAGAGATGAGATCACACAATATCCTTGATACTTGTGGGACTATTTGATAGGCTTAAAAGGTATTTTATTTTAGTTGCTCTATGAAAAATTTGTAGGAAATAGTTGTATGGATTAAATACTTTTCAACATGGGTATTTGACTTTTCTGAAGCTGGAGAATTGTAACACTTGGTGTCAACACATGGGGAAAAAGAAACTAAAAAATTGATTTAATAACTAGAAAAGTGATTCAGTGAATGACTTCAGTCTTAACATGTTTGGTGTATAAAAATTGATGTCATTGCAGTGCATAAACAGTCTTAAAATGAGAAAACAGTTGTTTGAAAGTACTCTAATTTAGAGTAGTGAAAAAAAGACATGGTAAGGCCCAATGGCTAGAAGCTGTAATAAGAATTGTGCGTATTTTGAAAATTAAATGGCTGTGGGACCAGCCTTACCAACCAGAAGTTATCTTCCCTCTCCTATTGGTTCATTGATAATATTTGTAGCCATCTTGTTTTATTTAAAATGTTCTTGATTAAACTTGGCAAGTTGTTGAGAAACTTACAGCTATCAACAGTTTAAAGCCACCAATTTTGGAAACTAGTTGTCTAGACAATTTATTTATTTATTTCCTGAAATGTTTGGATTTTTTTCTCCTTGAGATTGGTGTTGCTACATCAGACAAAATGAGATACTTCAGGCTCTGCTTATGACATATAGTGTCAGAAGCTCCTAGATTGGAAAATGAGTAGGGAATGAGTAAGTGGATTATTCTACATATCGGTTATGCAGATCTAATATTTGGTCTTGTAGACATGGGGAATATACCTTGTGACTGAGAAGTGACACCCCTTTGCGCAGTGCGTGTCTTCCCTCACCCAGGTGTGGTGGCGTTGTTCCTCTTCTAAATTTCTTCTTTCGTTCTGTTGCAGTGGGATAGAGCCATCGCAGCTGTCGCTGCCCTCCCTGGGTGATGTGATGCCTGTTAGAAAGTCAGACAGCAAATCTTCTTGTCCACACGTGCCTTTTGGTCTCACTTCTTACTTCAATAAGATTCAATTTTAAGCTGAAAATCTTCCCCTTTTGACTAGTGGAGGACACTCTTGCACCTTGCTTCAGATGACAGAAGCAAGATATTTGATGCTTAAGTTTATTGTTACATCATGCTGCTAATTGTTTGCTTGGGAATACAGTCACTCTGTATTGTATAAACTGGCCAAGAAGGCCAGAAGAACTTTGAAACTTCATTTCAAGCTCTTCAGTTATATCAGCTAGGTGGTTCTAATCAGTCTCTTTCTACTCCGATGCTTGTCAGGAGTAGGAAGAAGCACCGTTCTGGAACTGGGATGAGGCATAAATCCTGAGGATGCCGGTGCTTTCTTCGTCAAAATAGAAGTCTTGTAAGATTGATTTGTCTCGCACTGATGTGTGAGTTATCAGCCTTTTGGAACCCTTCTACCAGCTGCTAAGCTGATTTGTATGGTAATCACTAAACCAGGCTAATGATTTTTTAGTTATTGAGGTGCCAGGTCACTGTCATCCTAGTCCTTCTCACTTAATTAGCCAAGGCTTTTATAGGGCACAGGCTGTGGGGGGAAGTAGTAATAAATAGGCCTTATGCCAATGGAACATTAATATAGGAGTTAAAAACCTCATCTGCATTATTATTCTTTATGGATTGCACAATTGGGGCAAAATATTCACTTCATCCCCACTCGTGTGAGTATCATTAAAATTCATAATTACCTTTCTGACTTGCAGAGCACTCACATTTAGCAGAATTGAGAATGCTTTGAAATACAAAGTAGAATGGAGGGCTAGTGCGTATTTGTTATCTGAAATAAGTCCTGATTTTTGTTTATTTTCTGGCTAGAAGTCTTAAGATATGCATGTAATAATCACCTTATAACACTGAGCTGAGGAAACACTGAGAGTGACTCAAAAGCTGTCACCATGTAGCAGATCTAATGAAACCCTTGCCTTTTAAATTTGAAGGAAAATTTAAAAATCATATTTCCGTAATACTTTTTCTTACAGTCCTACTTGGCATCACTACAAGTAAAGTCTAAAACTATACTGAGTGAGGCAAACTAACAGGGGAAAGACAGTTTTGCTTATACTACATTTCATTTTCTTTGGTTTGGTCAGCCAGCTTCGCTGCTGAAGAAAGAGATCTGTGGAAAATACGACAGAACTGTCATTGTACCCTGAAAGTGAAGGATTTATTTTTTAGAAAAAGCCAGAACAAAAATCACTGAAACAAACTTGATGCTAAAAGAATACTCAGTCCAAAAAATTAATGTAAATCAATGTAAAGTTTTCCATTTTGAAATGTGTTTATCACCTATTTGGAAACTTGGCCTCTTCTAACTCTTGTTGAGCAGCTGATATGTTGAATGCCTGAGGTCAGCCTCTGTTGTCCTCACAACTAGAGAGAATGCTCACAAACTCTGTCAGCCATGAGAAAAGCATTCTGATATTGTAACAAGTGGGACCTTGCAATAGGAGATAACCTCCAGCTTGGAATTTGTGTTTAGTACAACAGCTTCTGCGGTTCAGAGTCCTTTGGGCCTTTGATTTTTCTTCGGGAAGAAAAGTTGTGCCAATCTGAGTATCATTGTGCAGTTTCCCAGGGGCAAAGCAGGTGGCAAGATTCCCTTGGCACAGAAATGTTTGTGGACTTTTTGTCTTGTTTTCTGTAATAATTTCTCAAGCACAGTTAAACGATGTGTTTAGTTTTCTGTACTGGATGGAGATGTGCTGGGTTGGCAGCTCTGGGATTTTCTGTGTTTTGCCAGCTGGCAAACATGCACATTTGTGTAAAGTCATTCATAGCTGATACTGAGAGACAGGTGCTGATTTACTGTTCTTCAAATAACTGTGTTGGCATATGTCCAGTATTAACATGACTGTGCCTGGAGAACAAGAGTGCATCACTTCAGTTCGTTGTGATACATCTCTCTGAACACTTATTTACTGGTTTTTGGGAGTGGGGAGGAGTTAAATGTGTTTCAGCGATGGATTTCAGTGCCTGTGTCTGGAGAATGTATGTGTAATGGTAGTACATGTGCATGTGTTACTGACTAATATGAAATCTAAAAAGGAAAAGTGCAAATTATTATTGATGGCAGTAACAGAAAAGAGATGTTGTTTGCAGTCTCGGATCCATAGGGAATGCTTCCTCATAGCCCCTTAATAGCCATTGGTAATGATTAGAGGAAAGAAGTCCAAAACCTGTATGATACAGCTTCAGTTAGTCTTTACTTCTCCAGTTGTTGAGAATTCTGTATGCAAGTCATCCCAAACGCTCTATTCCCAGTAGCTGCTGAGGCCATACCTAGATTGCAGAGACCCCCTTCTCCTCTGTGTGTGTTTCTCCTGTCCGGGAGCCGCCAGGGATGCTGGCCGGTCCCGCTGTGCTTGCTGCAGCCCAAGAGTGCTCTGGAGCGGCTGCGTGGCCTTGGTGCTGGGCAGCCGCAGGCTCGGCTCTGAGCGGGTGCGGCCTTCTCTTTGGTGGTCTTGTTGGATTAGGGGTTGAGGAGAGGACAGAGCTGTGGAACATCCGCTGGAGGAGTCAATACTGAGACAGCATTGCTTTGTTAGCTAATCTGTACTGACAATATGTCTAACACTGAGTCACTAATGACACTGTGTAACTTTCACATCAGCTGCCTGCAGTTAAGTCCTACAAATCCAGATCTTGTGCTTCCTAGCCTTTACTGACAGCTAGGAGACACATCAGAAATTGCATAGTATGTTTAATTAGCTACTTTTTTGCTAGGAGAACTTCATTCTTAAGAAGAGCAGTTCCTTGGAGGCTTACAAGAAACTATTTAGAACTTTTGGTTTTGGCTGTAGCCTGGAAGTTATTAAATATAGCAATTTAGAAAAGCTGAAGTATCCTCAAGTACGGAAAATGTAGCTCCTCATACTCCCTGCTCTCCTCTTATTTGTGGTTGAGGTCAAGTCCTAGTGCTGCAACTGTGATGATAGTAGCAATAGTTGTATGCCACTGGGCTCTGTTCTGAAGTGTGAGATTAACTTCCTTACTCATGTATGGTAACATTTATTTGAAAGATTTTTAAAGGAAAAGTAAGGAAATTATTTCTGCCCAAAATAAAACTTTCTTTCAAGGTTCCCATACAGATTTTGAAAACAAACCCAACAGATGTGTTTGGCGAATAGTGATGATGACATTATTGGTGCAGTGTGGGGGATTGACTATGTACTTAGTACCAAACTGTTAATGCACTGTGAAAGACTGACAGTGCAATTATATGTCAGAAAAAGTCAGCCTGAAGTGTTTTTTGCCTCAAAAGCATCTGCATCATCTTTCATACAGGATAAACACGGGAAATATTTAACCATATGTATCACAAATAGGAAAATAAGGATACGGATACAGCATCTGATTATGTATTATCTTTGGATGTTACAGTAGTCTTTTGCAGATGCCAAACTTTAGGTTTCCCTGGCAGGTAGAGAGCAATATCAGTTAAAGAGGGAATGAAAATGAGTGAAGTTGCATGCCTAGGGCTGTTCAATAAGCTGATGATGGCTAACATGAAAAACGAAGAGTAAGCTCCTGGGACTGTACGTCAAACTCAGTATTTCTTTTCCTTTCCAGACTATGATGTTAGACTCGAGTATAAAGTACATACTTGAGCTGTATCCTGAGGTCGTGGTATAACAATGCTCTTCTGCATTTTGTTTCCTAGTACTTAAGAGGTGGGCACACATTCCTCCTCCTGGATTGCAAAACGAATTTTATGTGGTTATATTCTGCTGAACTGGCTACAAAATCAGGCAACTTCCCCACCCGGGCTGTGCCTGTTTATATCTCATCTCAAACTGTGGAACAATGGTCCTCTGATTCATTTGTGCTTTCTTTCAAAATAAGACTGTAGTCTCTTTTTGCCTTTATGATTTGATTGAGATCAAGTTAATGGCAGAGAGATACACATAGATTCCTATCAATAAACGGTTTGTTTAAAATAAATGAATGCTGTATTTTGGGCTCTGGTTCTACGTTACAGTGGACAGTGAAGAGAAACAAAATACAAAAGAAAAATGGAGGGGGTTTTGGCACACACAAGTGGATTTACAAAGTACAAATGGTACTGCTGTCTCTCTAATTGTAATTTCACTTTAGTTTAGCAAAAAAATTGGAGAACTCATTTGACCGTAGGTGTGGAATATGCTGTAGTAATTGAACTTGCTACTTCACTGAAGTGATGATGCTAGAAGTTACTAAAGGTACTGAAGTAGGATCTTTGTTTGGTGACCAATACCAAAAGGAAAATGGTAAAGGCTCCAACTTAATACATGCTGGCTGGTTTTGTTTGGCAAAGTTTTGTTACACTTGGCAGGCTTCTCTCTTGATACAAGAAGTTAAGAGTGCAGTGACGTTATATACTACTACTCTGAAAACTGCAACCCAATTGGGCTCCCTAGCATCAAGATAGCAGCTTAATACTGTCTGGTCTGATGTATTTCTTTAAGCTTCTGTTTGTCACTGCAAGTTTTCCTAGTGACATGAGATTTTTTTACTTGATGTAGGTATCGCTACTATAGATATACGTGTATCAGACTGTGGGTACTTTTTAACATTTAGAAAAATCTCATTTGAGATTCCAGTTTTACAAGCAGTGGGATCTAAGCTGAAGAACAGGTTTGTCTTCTCAATGTAAGGGAGCTTTCTTCAATCAAATGTAGGGTTATACTATATACCATAATTAGTGCAGACGGCCTAGAAAGGTAGCTAAGGTAATGTCTTCATCTCTTGTCATCACAAGAGAAAATACTCACAAATCAGATGAAGGCACTTAGTTACAGAAAAGAGATTGATAGAAGGTGGCATAGATAAATACTATCTACTTCCTGCCTTCCTCTAAAGGAAGCAGTAAGGTCCAAGATCAGAAGATGGTTTGGAAACACAGTGAGCAGACAGGCCATGCAACTAGCCATAGCCAGGTCAAAGTACTTACAAAGTACCTTGATCCTAGAAGAATCAGAGTGCAAAGGAACAGTTTTAACTGCCTGCCAGCAATGAAACAGGGAGGCAATATCTGGTTACTGTGACCTCGGAGATGGAGACACATAGGTAAGCAGACTGAGAAACTAAATTGCATGCAAAGCAGCATGGGAAAGCAGCTGTAGGATTGTCAGAATATTTCTAAGCCAGAGACATGATCATCCAGACATCACGGAAAGGTTACTTGCTCTGCTATGCAAGGAACCCTAATTAATAGTAATGTCAACAGCTTTAAAAGCTTTACAGCAATCTGCTAGTTGCATCAGTGAAAGGTTTGAATTGCACAAGTGATTCCCGGTTTATGTTGAGTATACAAGCATATGCCGAAGGCTAACTGCCTTGTAAACAAGTGTTAAATTGCATCAGCAATATTTCCAAAATATTTACTAGTTTTCCTTCTGGAGTCGAGGTGGTTGGAACATCACTCCCATGCTTTCATTGCAGAGAGGTGGCCTGAAAGGAGATGAAGGATTAAAACTAAGCAGTTTGACAGGGTTTTGGCAAGGGATACCAAAACAGACCCAAATTTTGTTTAGGGTATGACTGGCAGGTAAATAGGCACTGAGCGTAGTGTAACTGATAGCTCCTTCTGTGTAGATGATTCAGAGCTTGACCAAGACCTTAAAGATAGGATCTGTCTGTTCGCTGTTGGCAGTCCATTCTTGCCATGGAAATACTGTTTACTAGCAGTGCTTCAGAGGAGACAACACAATTAGCCTTATTATATTCCAAGTCATTAGCACTGTGTTCCAGAATATATAAACTGATATTTGATTTTATTCATAATATTGGGTATTTGTGATCTTGAAGATGCCCTCCTACCTTCAGTTCTGCTTCTTCATCCTTGCTTAAAGGGTAGCTAGCAAGAGAAGAAGAGTCTCTGTTTTCCCACCTCTTCTTTGGTTCGATGAGGTAATTTGCTTTTCTATCAGATTTGGCAGGAATACATCCTCCAACATCAGAGCAATATACAGAAGTTCAAATGAAATCACTGATGTTACCTTACAGTGTCACTTTAGGTGAAACAAAGCATAGCACAGTGTTGGGTGCTATTTAAAGACCAGTTATATGGGCAGAATGTGCTATATATGCTAGAAATCTGAGCTATTTCCAAGCATGGGGAAAATTATTTTATAAAACGAATGAAAAAACCCTCAGACCTCACCACTGAACCTTGTTCAGTCTATCAGGACTAAAAAGACTCCAGAATATCCTTCTGAAATGGAGGATGAAAAATTTTGTCTTTGTGGAAGTGGCTCAGTTTTCTCTGGATGTGGAGTTAGTACTGTGGATGGTCAGATCTTTGAGAGGCCATTGCTAAGCACTTCCTCTTGCCTATCAGACCTGAAAATCCAGGAATCGTGCAGGACACAGTGCCTCTAAGACTTACCTTCTTTTCTGAAGCTTGCCTAGCTCAAGAAGAGTGATCAGAACAAGGAAAAGGCAAGGAACAAGGAAGAAGGCCCTATGATAGGATCATATTATTTTTTCAAGTCAACTACTTTTACCTCAGAGTTGAGGCAAAAGGATTTGAAATTTTGGCACTGAACTGAGTGAATTATAGAAATGGACAGGAAATTAAGAGGTAGCTAGCAGAGTTAATGAGAAGGCAAAACCTATTTAAGACTGCACTCCATCTGAATTCCAGCTCACCTTCTCTCTCTATTCATTCCCTGTTGGCAGACCTTGAAGCTTCTGTGTTAGCAGAAAGCTGATTTCTGAGGAAGTTCTGTTGAGAGCATCTCTCTGCCTGTAGGAGTTAAATTCTTTCAAATTCTTTCCTATTACCTGCAAACCCCAAATTACTCCACCACAACACCCAAGATTCCTAACCCTCCTCCCAGAGGAAGTGTGCTGATTTGACTGCTGTGTATAGATTCAAAACTTTCAAATTGTCCTTTTTTCCTAGTTTAAATTTGCATTATTGGAACAAATCTTTTCTTAAGTCTATGAAAAATTTTTTGAAATTTTTTGTTCCTCAGCCAAAGCATTACTGCTTTTATTACTAATGTATAATTAAAATACAGATTTTAAAAGTCTGGATATAGACATCGACCTATCCATCTTAGCTTGTTCATGCAAATTGGCTGCATATGTATAAGTTGCATAATTAAAAATTAATGGAAGCACACAATAGACACAAGAAACCTGACAAGTAACAATAAACCTCATCAATTTAACATGCAGTCATCCTGCTTAAAACCAATAAGCATGCCAAACAGGCGAGGCAGGTTATATGCAGAAGGATTTTAGATTATCTTGTTATGATGCACTAAAGCTGTAGTTCAACCAGTTTTATTTTGAAGCCATTGTTACCACTGAAAGGAGGAGTCCTGTGCTTATGAACCTGCTATTAGTTTCTGCTCTCAGTGCTGGTTTCTGTATCTTTCTCTACCTCCTTTCCCTGATCCTTCTTGCTCTGGGATTACTGGGTGACTGTGGGTGAGGCAGCTGAGGAGCTCATGGGCAGGGCAGGAAGCAGGAGAAAAAAGCATCTGTGGGCTATTTTTCGACTCACTCAGTCCCTTGATGTTGTTTACCACACTCAACTGTGATGTTTCCAGTGTTATCCTGTACTTCAAACTAGGATGGGAACAGGCGAGTTGGAAGCCTTAAGCCAGGCACACATCTGAAACATGACACCTCTTCCTCAGTACATCCCTGTGCTGAATTCGTGGAGCTTTGTGTCTAGGTGAGAATGTTTAGCTGAAATATGCCCCTTGTTCTTGCAGATATGGTGTGCGAATAAAACTTGAAAATGGGTATTGCTTGCTGCCTCAGACCAGCCAGTGAGCCTCACCTCCAAAAAACACACCCAGCTTTCTTCTTGCATCTGCTTATCTTGAGTTCCGCTGTTCTTTCTGTAACTCGCGTACCTCAGCTAAAGAAACCTTTCATTGGAAAAGGTGAGCAGCCTCCCAGAATAAAAGGAGGCAGGCTGCTGTTGGTTAAAATGTAGGTTTGAAGGAACTTAAAATGTTCGTGTATACCTACATCATAACGTAGATTTCCGGTTTAAGTTACAAAGCTGATGCGAGTCTTAAATTCTTGCATCACAGACTTTTCTAAACTGATCTCCACAAACATAAATGAATTCGCCATGGTGGTAGTTATGGGCTTTGAGAAGCGCACCTTTTCTGGTTTTGGATAGCAGGTACTGATGTAGGAAGAAAATAATGGGAACACAATTTCCATAAATACTACCAGTATGCATGTGGGAATGCCCAAGTGCAAGGAAATTCAGAGGATTGGCAAGCTTTACACTATTGTGACAACTCCTTCCTAGTAGTAGTGCACATCTACATAATATTGGTCTGTTTGCTGGTGACAGATGGGCTAGTGTGAGAGTATCAAGTTAGAAATGGCCACAGTTACGCATTTCCGACTGAGGAAGGTAACTCTGAATGGTCCTCTGCACGTGCTAGAGAAATCCTCTTTTTCATGCTGACACTCTGCAGGCACTAACATCCCAGACTAGGTGATACTGTGTCCAGTAACTTCTCTGCTTTGCTGCAGGGATTGGTGTGAATGCTTTTCTGTCCACTGAATGTATAACCTGCTTTGTGGTCTTGCTTCAGAAGTAAACATTGAATACCTCTGAAATCTGCCTTGTAGCTGTAACCAGCAGGTCCTCTCATAACATGTTCTGTGGCACAATGACACCAACCATTGTAGTGGGGGAAAAAAGAAGGATATGGGTGGAATGAGGATGAGTTTCAGAGGTCTTGGAATAGGAAAATTTCTCTGACTGGACAAGTAAGTGACTTTTTTCACTTATATGAAGCAGCTGATAATTTTTTCAGCTTCTCAAGCTTTCTGTCGTCACCAGTAGCAAGTGAAGAGTTACCTTTTCACATTTGGATAGTATGCTTATGGAAAGTTATTTGTGTGATAAAGACTACAGAAATCAGAGTATAGATCAAGCTGTTTGTTATGAAGGATCTCTAAGTGGTACTACAATGTTACTGTTTTTTCAGTCTTGCGTTTCATATCCTTACCATTTTTTGCTTGCATCCTGTAGGTAAGGCACAGAACTTCAGACCAGGTAATGGCTTTGAAGATGAACACACTGAACAGCAACAGAGCAAACATGCTGAAAGAGGTTCAACTTATGAATAGACTCTCACATCCGAACATCTTAAGGTATACTGGCATTTTTCTGAATCATATAGAGAGAGGTTGTCTGTAGTAGAGCTTTCCTATTTCCATTTTTAAAAAATATTTATTATAGCTGTGGCTTTTGTGAATGTGTTAGGATCAGCTTCTAATTTAATGGAGGAAGGGGAGGAGGAAGAAAAGCGCGAGAAAAAACTTGAGCAAATTGAAAATCCACATAATTTTGGTATCTGGAGTTTACCAGCAGAGTAACTTATTTTGGCAAAAAAGAAGTTTTGGCATTATAAATTCCTGATGAATCAGTAAAATGATATGAAGCATGAAATTTGGCTTCTCTTCATGAATTTAGATTATGGCAAATTTAACTTCATTCCAATAATCTGTGGTTACTAATCTTGCAGATTGACAATGCAAAGTGCCACAGCTTCCTCATTTTTTTTAAATCTGTTTTCTAGTTTTTAGCATTTTCTTAGTGTAGTATTGCAAAGTGAGATAAGAGGGACTGAAGAAAAGAAGCTAGAGTTTAACTAATCTGATTTACCTGCTCTGGAAAAGAAAGAGGTAGTTCTTGTTTTGCAATAGATTGCTGGACACAAATCCAAAATGTTCCAATGTGTGTCTTCTTATTCCTTGAATCTTTTCAGTCTTGGTTACTCTTTTATGATGATGTGACAAGCAATTAACATAATTCGCTGAAGCCATGACATTAAGAAGTTTAAAGGTATGATGGCAGTGCACCAAGTAACCGGTTCTCCTAAACTGCTGTTGCACAGCTAGGATCCATTTTGATAGTCTCAAGCAGTACAGCTCTTTCTGAAAAGTTCTGGAGACACAGTGAACTTAAAGTAACTCTATTTCCTCTTCTTCACCGGAGTGTTAAACAGTACATACATGATACTGATTCCTAAAATCCTTTATAACCAGCTTTTCTGATCCTTGAAATCCTAGCTCAGTCTTCATCATCTGATGTGTAACAATATTGTCTTGTTCGTTTCCTTCAGTATTTATAAGGAGACATTTCAGAAGCATTTAGACTATCTGTAGGGAGTATTCCATTAATTCATGCCTAGTATCTTTTTTTTTTCCTTAAAAATCAAAAAACCTGTGAACTTAGAGAATTTTTACTCATACTAAATTGAATAAATATACTGTGATAAAACCAATACAAGTGTTGCAATCTGTCCCTCATGAGAATTCTTAGTTTCTCTGCTCCAAGGTGAGGTGAGTTCTCAGCAACAACTCTGGCTCTTCTGTTTGTTTTTAATGATGTAAGATACCTGGCTTTTTAGGTTTCAGGATCATTAATTGTTTATTATATCTATCCACAACTTCCTTTCCCTCAGAATCTTTAGATAAGCAACATGTGATCCTGGGGACTGATACAACTGCTTTTTTAGTAATGTTTGTGGAAAGAATAACTTCATAGGATTGGCATTGTCAGAATCATGAAGTCAGTACACTTCATCAGTTTCTTTGTCAACTTTGTGTGGTTTGTAAATCTTTATTTTAAAAAACATCTAGCTTTACAACTCTGTTCAAAATAAATAAAGTATTTAATTTGGACTGGGATGAGGGAAAGTAGGAAAGGGATAGTTTGACAGGCAAAAAGCATTTAGTTGCAGCTTAATGTAACCCTGCCTCCCCTGGAACGGAGTTACGCAGGTGTCGCTGAGAACAAAAGTTATTGTGCTCAGTTCTGAGTAATTGCTGAGATTTAAATGTCTTACAATGTCGAAAAAATCATATCGATGATATACTGGTCCCCTCTGGCCATGAAGCCTATGAATAATTTGAAGTCACTGGTGTTGCGGAGATGGTCCTGAAGAAAGAACAGAAATTATTGATTTATGCATGTAGCAGAAAAGGAATTCCATTTGGTCTCCCAGTTATTACACAGGATTGATAGAGAAATCTTTTTTCTGTGTGCTCAACTAAGCAGTTAGGAGTAAATACATAAGAAATAAATAAATAGAAATGGCTTAGAAATGGTAATCTTTGCACAATTTATTTTGATGGATAGACTACACTTGCTTTATGAATTGCTTCATTTGAGGCTTCTTCAAAAAGAGTTGGTTCTCTGGTAAAAAAATATTGCCTTTTCCTTACATGTTAAGTATGTACCCTTGCTGTAGGCAGCAAGGACATTCCTAAGGAAAATACAGATGAGAAAACTGTTTAGTTTTAGTTAATTCTTTTATTGAATAATAATATGCAGTAAAAACTACTATTTTTGCTTTCTGTAGCAGATAACTTGATGGTTTTGTGTGCTATGTGTCATTTTATTTCTGGTTTAAAATCACTTACTGCAGTGTTTCCAGTCCCTTTATATCTGGGAGAAGATTTTGCCCTTTTTAAATGTTACGTACTTATATGTCTATATATACCTGTATACACATACATTCATGCAAACATCTGTATTTATGTTTCAGAAACCTATAAATCATTGTTGCTTCTACTAATGTTGTAAAAATTAGTCTAAGACCTACTTCCCACTGTAGAAACACATTAAAAATAATATCTGATAATAATTTGCTTTTATGGTAAAGTAGTGAGAGGTGAAAACATCATTTTGTCAAGTAAGAGTAGCTGGAGTAGTGTTGCTGAGAGGTCACTAAGAAAATGTTCTACAACAACATGTTCCTGCTGAAACATTTTTGGGGATTATTTTTTGAAATTTTAAGTTTGTATTTAAAGGGCATGATCCTCTTCCAAGAAGTTCTGATGTATAACTTCCTCTTTCCAGGGACTGTGAGCTACCTCAGTTTGCTGTTAAATGTTACTTTCTTCACTTAATTTCTATCCTTTGAAGTTCTTCCTCTATATTACCGAGTAAGCTGTTTTGTCGCTAGCATCAAGTTTAATTATTTATTGATTAGTCACTGGATCTCCTCCACATGCCTTGAAGGTGTATTCTGATTTTATGTAATATATACATCTGAGCTACTTCATCTTTGTAAGCTCTAGGACTACCTACTGTTAACCTATGCTGTCAGCATGTTGCTCTCCTTAGGCTGAAATGTTGAGGTCGTGTGTAGTAGTTAATTGTAGCAGGTAGAGGGTTGCGAGGCGCTCTGGTAGCAAATGGCTTGTAAAATTATGAAACTGGATAGATTAACTGGCGTTATGGCCCCCAAAATCTGCTCTCAACCTATTTTCAACATGCGCAGTTCTGTCAGTTAACGTTTTAGAAAGTGAATGTCAGATTCAGCAATGATGCATTTATTGTTGTATACAAAATCTTCTTTAATCTGTGCATGGTTATGTTTTTGAACATCCTGGTGCTTTAGTACCTAAAATTTGTAACTGAATCAAAGTTTTTGTCCTAGAACTATTCCTTGGTTTATATGAACTAAGTGATGTGGAAAAGAGAAGAGATTCTTTTCCTAGTGTATTTAATAGCCAAAAATCATTGTTATCCTTTGGATAATTAAAAACCCATCCCTTTGCGAGTGCTCCAAAATACATAGCAACTTTTTACAAGCTATCCATTCCAATGTGCCCCCAGTTAACTTCAAGACGTTATTCCAAAGATTGCTGTATTTTTGCCATTGATATGAATAATAAATATTGCTTACTCTTTGAAACTGCTTTTGCTTCTGTGCTGTCCATATCAACTCGTTTTCAGTTACAGATGCCTTTTGAGGTTTTCATCCTGGCGTGCAATCACCATTCTGGAGTGTGAGTTTGTCCGTACTCGCTGACTTTCTTGTGTCCCTCAGCTCGGTAGAGATTACTCAGAGGCAGGTCTGTGTGTTTGTCTTAGTGACACTGCTGTTCTATTTAGGAGATAGAGTTGTGTCACTGGTTCAGTTTCCCTGCTTCTAATACTTGGTGAAGTATCACTGTGGTTATTTAGGCTTTAAAAATAGCTGGTGTTGCTGGGCATAGAGTGAATTGCTAACTTTAAATATCCCCACTCATTTTAGTGTTTCTGTGCTTAAATTCTGCTCTTGGCCAGCTATGTAGATCCGTCTTGATCAGAAGACTGATCTAAGTGAAGAGCTTAGTTTTCACTTACCAAGTCCCCAGTTAAGTATACCATCCCCATGGTAGCATCACAAAGATTCTGGTGGTCAAATATAATCATGTATATAAAATATATTATTTTAATATATTTTCCATCACGAAAATGAGAAACTGCCCTCTATTAAAGGGATTATTGTGGCAGAAATGGATCCTCTTTGTCAGTCTGTTAAGAATGTTTTGGAACAGAAGACTTCAGCTCTTGCAGCTACATTGACATGATGGTGAAAAGTAAGGGTGTTTTTAATCCCTCCCTCTTGCTTTCTATTTCAATTAGCAGATGTGATTCCAGAGGCAGAGTAGGTTTTAACTGTAATGTAGTAACTTTTCGTTCAGTCACTATCTGGTGATTGTAAGAAACTACATATGAAAGATCTGCTTTTTTTGGTTTTGCTTTTTTTCCCCAGGGACTCTCTTAGGGACTTTTTAGGAGTGGATAGGGCAAAAGCAGACTGATGCGGCTCATAGAGTGCTCTGCTCCGTTTCTGCCATCAACCCTCTCTCTTATCAGCTCCTATCCCCACCTCACTCCTGCATACAAACTGAACATGGAGGACTAAAATGCTTTTCTGCCTCTGATCTACACTGCTCTGTGCCCTGGGTGTGGGACGTGCTGGCTTTATCACATCTTCCCTCAAAACTGATGGTAAGAGCAGGAGTAGAAAAGTGAGCTGGGGTTCTGGTTTGCACCATGCAATGTTTACTATAGCCACTTTAATACAGGTTGGCTGATAGGTGATAAGACTGTAATTGCTGGGGTTAGGAGAACCAGAGGTTTGGAGCATTTCTTCACTTCCATATTAGCTTGTGTCTCATTTAAAGCTCAGTGCTGTTCAAGGCTTGGGTTAGATTTGGTACTAGGGTTCTGAAAGGTCTGGTGTATGCTAGTAAATGTTTTTCGCTGCTTTTCTGCTTCTCTAAATGCTGAAGCATTGCCATAGTCATGAGTCTTTACCCAAATCAAAGTAAGAAAATAGATAGGACTGGAAAGGACTCAAGAAATGTTTGTCCCTGTGTCCCAGGCTGGGAGCCTTAGGGCTGCAGCTTGAGACACCTGATATCTTTTAATTCTGGTAATGTCTTACAGGTGTGTTTTTCTCATTTTCGCAAATGAAGTGGTGTGCTAACACAGATTCTCCATCTCCTGTGCTGTCTAAAATTAGTGTCTTCAATTTTGAGGTAGAATTTCATTCTTTTATATCACTACTGTTGGCGTGAAAAAGTATTTCTTTATTTAATCTGTACCTTGGGGACTTCATTTAAAACATTCTGTACACAGAAAGCCTTGGCTCATGTCTTAAGTGCTCTCATGAGAGCGTTTGGAGGTATCGCTGTATATTGGCAGTGAGCGTGCAGGCAGATTGACTCATTGATTAAATCCACCTTCTTGCGTGAGTGCAGACACACACAAATAAGCAAGCAGCGTGCATATTACATGAACTTTTTTCAAGGAGAATTTTATTTCATCTCCTTTCAGACAAATCTAGCACCCTGGAAACACAATAGCACGGGGGACTTTTTGGTACAGTTTTCTCCTGTCGAACCTTTATTTTTGTGAAATTACTTGTGATTGACTTTGTTACCATAGGCAGAAGGATGGCTTTTGTCTTTTAACATCCTTTTTTTCCTGTATTGAACAGTGCTTTTACAGAAAAGGAAAATACTTCTACTTCCCTCTGTGTAATATGGTTATCAAAAAGGAGTATTTTAGAAATGCTGTGCACAAGACAGCAGAAGAGAGGCCATATGCATTGTGTAGAATATGTTACACAAAGGATAGATGAAATGCCTTACCTCTATGTCTTGAATCAAAATGCAAATGTAGAAAACTTAAAATATATTTTTAATCTAGCATGGTGCCTAAATGGCACCATTAAGGTCTTAATGCAGACTTAATATTCTTACTCACCCTCTTCTTTCTCCGATGACAGTCAGTGCAATGAAATAAGTATCTGTCTTCTGACCTTGTTTCTTTTCATCTTACTGAGTTCATATGAGAGACTTTTGCATTAGTGTGTTTTTTTTCTTATTTTTTAATGTTTTCATCAAATTGATGAATTTTCTTATACAAGCAGTAGATTTCAGTAGGCATCAATTTACTGTGTTGAACTGTAGCTACCCCAGGTTTATGCACAGAACAGGAACATGTCCCAGTGAAGTTCTTTTAATGGGAAGCATGTGTTCAATGTCTAGATGTCCACAGTGGCTGTATAATCTGGATATTAGTTTTGCTTGATTTAGCAAGAAGGCAAAGATTGCAGACTGAGGCTACAGTTCTTAGTCTTCCCCTTCCTGTCCAGAATTTTATTCTTTGCAGTCAGACTGAACTGAAAGCAGTTTGCATAACTGCTGTAGTGGGCTAAGAAATTCAGAGTACCTTTTCTTGCTCTTGTCTAAGAGGGCAGGTATTCCAGATTGATTGAGGAATAACCTGGTTTATGAAAAGAGACTTTCAACATCTGAACATGGCTGACATTTGTTAGAAAGCATTTTGTGGTAGAACTGCGCTGCACTGTATTTAGTACGGTGGGTTCCAATAGCATTCTTCATATTTACAGCTTCTGGGGAAACTTTTCCAACCACGAGTTACGATTTTGGAAGTGCTTCAGCTTTCCTGATAAGGCCAGATACACTGTCTTGAAAATAAACTTCCTTAAATCAGCAAATGGTCTCCTGTTTTGTGGATGACTGGCTCATAGAAGCTTCTTCCAACTAGAAATGCTTATAGGAAGTGTAACCTTTGGCTGACAAGACATTCTGCTGAAGTTCACCTACAAGCACATTTTGGCTCTGGAGACAGTGCGTCTAGCCAAGAGGAATATCTTAGCTGTACTGGGCCAGCATGTCAGCTTCCTATCCACAGAACTTGGAATCTCATCAGGGGCAATGTCAGAAATTGAAATCTTATGTTAAGTCGTGCTTGGTAATTGTATTTCCTGGTAGCAGCTGTGTGTATTATCTTTTAGTGAAAATGCGTTCCAACAGTGTTTTGTAGCAGTACTTGGCTTAACCAAGAGGCTTATTGTTGCTTGATACAGCAGCTAAGAAGTTTTCCAGGAATTTGGATCGCTAGAGGTCTATTCTATCAATCTGTTTTCCAGAATCTGAAAACTGAGATTCTTGACACGAAGTTAAATGGTTTCAATATGTTGCTTGTAAACTCATTAATTCTGTCTTTATCAGTGTATCTGGTTTCCCTTTTCCTGGGTAATAACTTCCAAATATGTGGAGTTTATAAATGTATCTTTATGTCCAGCTTTTTTCCATGAGATCATGATATTGAGCTTTGTTTTTCATTTCTGATTTAAAGTTAGAAATGTCTGTCTGTTTCCCAGTAGAAACCCTAAACGTTTAAGAGTTTTTGAACTCTTACTCTTGGTAACTTGAGCCAGTGTGTCTTTTCTGCCTTAAGTGTAGGTTCACAAAGGTAATGAATATGTTTCCATTGACAATTCCCTTGACCAAAATAGGTTGGCAGAAAAAGTTAAGTTCTACCAGTCTTTGGGTAACAGTGATTTTTTTTTCCTGTTTGGTAAAGATGGGTCAAGAAATTTAACTTTGCAAAAATTTTGATAAATTCTTAATTACATTCATATTTTAGAATTAAGTCAAGTGCAATGAATTTGAAACTAATGTCATACAGTGTTAGAAAGGAAGAGTTGATACATAGATGAAAACATTACTATTTTTAATTACTTAGCCTCTGTTTTTGTTGAATGAAAATACTGCAGTACTGGGTTAACCTTGTGTTATTAGCATGTTTCCTAAAAGAGAAAAGAATAGTGTCAAAAGTTGTCTAATAGTGGAACTGATATCTTGGACTTTGTTTCCATTTTTGCTTGTGAATAAAGCTATTAACACCATGCCTGATGACTCTGGAGACTTTCAGAATGCATTGAGGAGGAAACAGATTTCTGCTCTGGAGGAGTCTGGATTTCTTAGTCTCAGGAACCTTGATTTGTCAACTTGTTTACAAAATTGTTCACGTGCAGTTGCTGTATGAAGTGAACCTCGGAAACAGCAATGTTTTGCATAGATGGTGTATCTAAGAGTCCTTCTTCCCTTTCCCCTGAATACCTGGTCCTGCCCTATTGCTCTTCATTAAACAAAAGGAATTGGATTTTCACAGTCTCTCAAATTAGAATTTGCATATTTAATTTGGGGAATATTATTTGAGGCAAGAGCAGGCAATAGACATTCAAGTACAAGTCCTGCGTCTTCTTTGGTTATAAAAACAGATTTCCACAGCTCAGCTTATGCAAAGGACCTTACCTATATTATTTTTCTTTGGCTGCTTGTAATTTACCAGTCAGCTGTTAGACAAGAGAACAGTGAGGATCATTCATTTCTTCAAAAGCAGCTTAGCTGAACTAGTACTACATGTGTCTTGCATCATTTTGTTTTTAAATTCAGAAGTGTTTGAGGATATAAAAGGTCTTTTTCCTTCAAATTGTTCTCCACAAGAGTCTCCTGTCATATTTAATGAGATCATGCGTTTCTACCCCTTGCTTGCTAAGTGAAAATTTCTGAACATTGTGGAAATGACAATGTGTTTTTGCTTGTTGAGACCAAAATCTAAACAATAAAACTGAAAATTAGTAAATCTAAAAAGAACCAATACTTTAACTGCTGAGGGAGGCCTCTGAAGTGCACACAGTTTAAGTTTTACTGAACTTTCTCACAGGAGATGTTTACTGTTAATATTAATTTGCATTTTGTTACTTTTAGGTTCAGCTTGTATGGTGGTAAAAATGAGCTTGCAGTTGTTCCTCATATGTTAAATGTATGGCACATTCTCTATTGCTTTCCAGAAAAATCAAGGGTGACAGTCATTACTATTAACAGCAGGAGTCTGTGCCTTGTGCAGCGTACGTTAACTTTTATGGAATGTGTGTATGCTGGATATTATTGACACTTGCTTCGATCCAAGTGTTGGAAGCGGAGGTTTAGGAGGGGAAGTGCGCTGCACATTCGTGCCCTCATACTCCTGAGTGGTTAGGAATAGGATAGGAAGAAACATCTTTATGCTTAAGCAGCAAAATGCAAAGGGAAGTAATTTTCTATTTATGCAGACCAACAGTGGATTACTTGGCTTCAACTTCCTTAAAACAGAACTCTGAGACTGTTCCTTTCTGCGTAAATCATTATATGCTGGCCTTTCCGTATAGTCAAATTAGTAACTTTCCATCTTGAGTTTTAGCTGTCTCCTGTGCTGTCTTGGAACTGCTAATTCAGATTATATTGTAGCGTAGAAACATGACTTTGTTTTGTGCTGAGATGTTTAAATAATCAGCGTTGAGGTATGCAGTATCTGTGAGGCTGAATTTTTTTCTTTTTCTTTTTCCTTTTCCTTCTTTCTTGGCATGTCCAGTACTACTTACTGTTTTAGTTTCTTTAAAGAAAATAAAAAGAGGGGGGGGAGAAAAGCCCAAACCACTTTTCTTTTCTTGTTTCTTGTAGGTTTATGGGTGTCTGTGTGCATCAAGGACAGCTGCACGCACTTACTGAGGTAAGACTATTTCATGTTGTATATACCCAATATGAAACAGTTCTCAGGCCAGATTCTGCACCTGCTGTTTGCCTTGTGTGATGGTTTTTTTTATGGTGACTGGTGAGTTAATCACTTGCTACCTGCTATGCAGAGGGAAGACTGCGGAATCAGGCCTCAGAACTGTACTTCGCTCATAGACCTTGTATGTCTTTTCTCATCAAAAGCACTTATTAGGATGAGAAAAAAAATTCACAGTAGGAACATAAAATTTCACTGATAATATTCAAAATGAGAGATGTGGATTGCCGTTGAGCTGCCCCTAAATATTATTTGTTTCAGTGATATTGCATTGTATTTAAGTCTTATTTATACTCCGGTTGTGTGTACGTTTCACAGATGAATCAGGAACGTTTCAGCTGGGTGATATTGGTGTATTCAGTCCCTACCACTTTCGTATTTGGAATGTCAAGATCACAGTTTAATCTGGGTCCCATAAAAAGGGATTATTCCATTGCCTGTATACCCTGGCCAAGATCTAGGTATCAAATGAGAAACTGAAGTTTCTGTTCATGTGAGTCTTCCCACCAATTTTTACTGGGTTGTATGGTTAATCTCCCTGAAAACTGCTCAGGAAAAACAAGAAGGGAGTATTTTCTCGTTAGGAATGTTTTGAGCCAGAAATCAATAAAATGTTTTTACTGTTGTTTTAGTTTGAATACAGATTGAGGGAAAATTCATGCTTTGTAAAGTTAATGTTTCTTTTTTACTTCTATTTTGTAGGGTAGGAACTGCTCAATTAACCCTTTCCCACCCCCAAATACAAGTATGTTATTAATTAGCAATTAAAACAGGTTCCTGGTATGCTTGGCAAGAGCTACTGTAAAATGAGCAGACTGAATAGCTGTATCCCAATTATCAGGATACGTGTGGCCATCGCTTTCTGTAGTTTTCATATGCAACTCTGAGGCAAAGATGCATGTCTATGGGCAGTGAATTTCTTCACCTTCTGGGGTGACAATTCTGCAGTTCTAATTCTAGCTACTATTAGAGCGATGCATACTGGTTCACAGTGGCCATATTTCTAGTGTAAGATCAAAAATTTCAGATACAAATTTCAAGATACAGCATGTGTGAGGGATCCTTTTGATACGAGAGGGACAGTTGATTTGATCCCCTGTGTCGTCACCCTCCCCCACTCAGTCATGGAAACAGTTCTAAGATTGAACATTAGATGGCTGATTGAGTCCTTCAAGCAGGCTTTGCTAACATTATTATTGCAAATTTTTTTGGCCTCTGATCAGTTAAAACAGGGGGATTTCAGGCCCTTCCATTCACTAAACGTGTCCTAGAAGAGATGGAGTACACTTTGTTGTACTAAATTATGGCAGATCTTCCTCAGTGTGGTTTTTTGGGGTTTGTTTGTTGTTTTTTTTCCCCCCGCTTCATCCCAGTTGCTTGCTGTTTAAACATCCCTCCCCACCCAGAAAGCCAAGAAAATGAAACCAGCACAGACGTTTCCTCATGGAGAGCTAACTTTGTAGCTGCTTGCTTTGTTCAGCTATTTCTGAGCTCTTGGTAAGCAAATAAATCTAAGACAGACCTCAAAGAGTAACTTTTTATAGTTATAATTCAGAATAACAGAAGAGATTCCTGAAAATCTTGAGACCAAAGAGGAAAAGTTTTAGACTGAAGAAGGTTACTGCAAAGTTTTGAGAAACAGAATAGCTTTAGTGACATATTATGAAAGTACGTGTAGTGATCACTGCTTTTCTTGTGTGGTCCAAGGTGGACATTTAATGCCTTCAATAGGAAAAACATGACTGAAGGCCATCATAAGTTGATGTTGTAGGGAATCCACATGCAGTTTTGTCCAATATGGTAGTTGTTCTTTTGGTTTTACAGAGCTTTTAAAAGTTAAGAGCTGTGTATGTTTCAAGTGGTGGAATTAGTTATATTTTATAGTTATATTTTCTGGCAACAGTAATGGCATATTGAAGTATGTGTAGAGTAATAGTTGAGTTCTGAAGACTTCTGGACGTTAGAGAAGGGGATTGAAGTGGCTAACTGAAGGAATTATTAGTAAGATGAACATGGTGAATCACCAGTTCAAATATAGTCCAGGAGGATAAATAAATCAGCCATGGTCTTGTGGCTTTTTTCAGCTTTTGGTCCAAAAAGGTGGTCTCCTAGCTTCCAGTGCTCACCATAATTGATACCAGCCTCAGAGAACTTCTGCCAGGGTTTCACTTTGTTGGAGATTAAACTGTTGATTCAGAGACCTATTGCTCAGTAGGTGTCTGAGTCACTGCAAGGAGAATCGTCTCATTCTAGCCTAGGCCGGACCTGTTCTGTAAGGAGCTTAATTATCCCTTCTTGTGTTTTGAGAGTACAGTTGGTGATATGCCTAAGTGAAAGAGATACAGGATCACTCAGAGCTTATGTTTGAGGGCACGATGAGAAATCATGTTTATTTGTATGTATATGTTTCCATGACAGAAGAAGTTGAGAACTTGCGGCAAATGTTGGGTGAATGGATTTAGATGACGGATGCGTAATAGCCTCCTGTTTTATTAACAGGTAGGGCAACAACCACAAATGGTGTTAGAGGAGCCTCGAGGATTTTATAAGCCTGTTAAGGGGCTGCGTTAGTAATATACAGCACTTCTTTATTGGAAGGCAGAGTCTGAAGTACCACAGATTTTCTTCTTACATGTTTAAACACACAAGAGGCTAAACACAGTGGATTGTGCAGAGCAGGTTCTTTGCTTGAGGAAGGTGTTGATCGTATGTAGGCCTTGGGTTTTTCCTTTCTGGCAACATTTTACATTGTTTTAATTGTCCTCTCTCAAGTGGCTTTTGTTTTTAAAGCTGTTGGGCAAGAAGCAGTTTCTGTTTGTTTTGGTTTGTTTTTTTCAAAATAAGAATAGAATTGTTTGATTATAGACTGCACTAGGACTTTGGCCTTGTTCTGAATCCACAGTCTTATCAGTTTCGAAAATCCAATATTGTTTTCAAAGTCCTACTCAAGCCAGAAGCTACAGCGTATGCCTTTTCTGAAGTAGTTCAGTATCTTACCCTTAGAGTCACAGAATGGTTTAGGCTGGCAGAGACCTCTATCCTTGCAAGCACGTAGTTAAGAAACACTTAAGGAAAGTGAAGCAGGTGTACCGCTCATATGAGTTGGCAGGTGTTAGACTGCCTCACCATCTTTGAGCTGATGGGCACAGATTTGCTGTGCTCAGTTCCTGTAAAACCAGTATTCCTTTCCCAGTATTCAGCGCTAATCTGTAGCTAGTGGTTTGTTTCTGTAGCTACAAGAATCTGCAGGGCTTCCTGCTGTACTTGCATGCCTCTCCAACCTAATTTCAGCTTCTTCTTCAAGCCTCTCTCTCTGTTTTCCAGCCACCTTCCTAATCTGACAACTCTCTATTCGCTTCCATTTCTTAATTTCCTGGCACACAGCATCCTCAGACTTGGAGAAACTTGCATAGTAGTGCAGGCTGTGGTGTCAGTTAGCATGACATGCTGCTGAGCATTCAGAGACTAGATCTGAGCTACTGCCAGGAGGTTAGCAGACAGCGTGTGCTCCAGGGGACATGCAGCTGTGAGCCAGTTAGTGTGGAGCCGCCACGGCTTGATAGCAATAGCGTACAATCTTATCCCATACACGTTTACCATGGAATGGATGCATGAGCAAGCACCATTTTAGATGGGATGCAGACGAATTTATTTGTGCACTGCAGGCTCTATAGGCCTATGCTGTTACACTGGAGCAGATAACATAGCATACAGTCCAGTGTATAAAAGCCACTGAATACCTTTTTGCGGATCTTAAATTATTTGTTGAACTCCGTTAAGCAGGTTTATCTGAATTTCTAAGAGAGAGGTCAGGCTAAAGTCTTGTTGTAATGAGATGTATATATATGCACAGAACGAGTCATACAGCTTGATAATTCCTTCTTGAAGGAAAAGAAAACCCCGACAGCTGTGTGTATAAAAGATGAGGAAGGGAGAGTTGTTATGTGTTGATTGGGATATCTTGAAATTGCAGTGCTTCACAAACAATAGCTAACTGTTACAGCAGAAGTTTTATGGCTATTAATTCATACTGGATGATATAAAAAAGTGCACAAATGCTCTGCTGCCACAATCTGAAGCTGTAGCTTTGCTTGCTCAGTGCAGGATCTGACCTTCATCGGAGCTTTCTCAGGCAGGCAGCAGGGCTGTGGCAGTATGATAGAAGCACTTGATGTGTGATGGAGGGCTGTATGGTATTGTTTCAGCCCACAGCTGGATCTGCTGTCTACCTGACATACCTCTCCTTTAGTCTTTCAGTCTTTCTTCTTGCTGGTGTACTACCTAGTCGGTTCTTCTGATTCCATCCCAAGTATGAGTGGTATTAGACGTTTCATGGGTCTAAGGGTATACTTGGGCAGCCCTGGTTTTAAGGTGCTGGCATTGGTGGCAGCATTGGAACAGTGGTGAGATTGCTGTAAGGGGCGAGCCAGCCTTTCTGTGCACCTGACTCCTCCAGTGCATCCCATTCAGGGAGTCCTCCTTACCAGCTGCCTCATGTACTGCACCTTGCAGGGGTGCATGAAAGTGTCATGAAGTCTAAAATGTTTCCTGGGTGCTCAGAGTGGGGGTGTCTGCAATAACGCATGCTGGCAATGTACGGACAGCAGAGTTTAATGCAGATGTACATGGCAAAAAGTGCTGTAAGAAAAATCTTGACTGCTGCTTGAACTATTAAAAAAAAAAAAAAGAAAATCCATGGAATTCTTTGAACTTGTGCACATTTTCAGTTCAATTAATTTTTTTTTTTATAGGTGTGTCATAAACCCCAGGAAAAAATTTACTATGGAAATCCTTCCAGACATGCTAATTTTTATCTTGGACAAGATAATTCCTGTTGGACAATTTTGACTTGTTGCAGTGTAACAGCTTACTGAATTTGGCACTGTTATGTTTACCATCAACTAGGATTCATTGTTTTGAGACAAGAATGCTGCTATGTAGCAGTTTGGGAAAGACTTTTTTTTCCTTCCTTGCACAGTGTATCCCTTTTGTACTCCTAAAGCTCATCTTAATGAAACAACCTCTGGCTTTTGCGGAGAGAGGGTGGATTTTTTTTCCCACTAAGTTCCTCTGTGTTAACTGAAAACTTTCCTTCTCTGCTTTACCTCCCAATGGCAATAAATAAACTATATCTGCAATTAGTGGAGTTTCAGGCCTTCAGAGACATTATTTTTTTTAGTCTAATAGTTTTTTTGGTTTTGGTGTTTTGTTTTTTTTTACTTTTGGAGATAACACTGATTGTGAAGAAAAAATATTAAAAGCTTAAAATCTCAGAGTTACAATTGTGCTGAATTATCCTTTTAAAAGGAAAGGAAAGTAAGTTCTTCAAGCAAGAAGGTCCTTCTGATATACAGCTTTCACAAGCAGACTCTTTAATTAAAAAGATTTATTTTTCCTTCCTTCTTTTTTCCTCCCTCAGTTCTTAGACACTTTTCTATGGGGAGCCTTTGACCCTGGAATGGAGAAAACCAGACAGACATCACTTACATCTCCTCTTCTAAACCTTTATGCTATAGCAAAAATTGTAGACTTATATTGCCTTCCAGCTAGCAATTGCACACTTCTGAGGGTTTTAAATAGCCCTGGAACACCATTCCTTCCCTGTTCCCTCCTTCCCCCATCTCCTGGAACACTTGCTAATCCCTACTCTTATTCAAACAATATGAATCACACTGGTGGAATAACTTTAGTTTTACTTGTATAGAACTGCAAATATTTAACTCCGCTTCAGTGATGGCAGTAGACTGGCCTGTCAGCCCTAGAGAACTCTGTGTCTTTAGAACTGTAGTTCCTATCATCATCAGTCATTCTGCAAATATTCCACATGGCAAAGGAATTGTTCCCAGTTTAGGTATTACCTGTTTACTTGCTCAGGTTTAGTTACTGGATAAGGTGACTCTGGTGGTTGTCCCTCAAAAAAGAGAATAGCTGCAGTACTAAGTTGATTAGCCTAGTTTGGAGACAAGTGAAGGGAAGATGAAAGTTGTGTTAAAGGTGGCACTAAGTAGAAAATTAAAAGAAATTAATGGGCTCATCCTGTTAGAAAATGTTACTCAACTGCTGAATACTCCTGTCACGTTTCTAGCAAAAAAAAAACCACCAACAATTTAGAGACGTATTAGAAAAGCCCTTTACTTCATGTAAGATTAAAGGTTTAGGTATTACCTAACGTGTACAGTCAAGCCATACTGATTAGAGACTTCCAGATAAGCTTGTATTCCTTAATATCTTTTGCTTCGCATTAGCTACTCTTGCTTAATGAAATCTTCCTTAGGCACTTTATGTTGTCTTTCTGACTGTAGTATTGAAAAAAGAGAACTCAAGAGGAGGAGCAAAAAAGCATAGGTGCGGAGAAACTCTGGATATGTTTTGGACCTTTGTCTTTCCTCAGATGTGGTCCCTAATTCTGGTCCAGTTGGGTCTCACTTGCATACATAAAGCATCTTCCTGGAGTCTATTAGAGGTCTCGGGCAGTATGTCAGGTTGTTTACTTTATGGTCTTGTGGAACCGGCAACTGCTGTGACTTTCTGGAGGAATTAAGTGAGCAACTGTGCAAACTTTCTCTTGGATGTTTTTGTTGACAGCTCTAAGAATATACCTGTTGATTCTAAATCTCTTTGTTTTAGGGGAGTGAGTCTTGATACAGATTAGTGTAAAAAAGATGGAATTTACTTTGAAGTAACTTTAAAAAAAGATTAGCATGCTATGATGATAAAGGATGTCATTCAGATTACTTTCAGCAGCTAACAGCTAGAATTTTTAAATGCCTCCTGGCTTTAGGATGCTGCAGAAGGACTGCTGTATAAACTGTGTAAGAACTCTAAGTATGTGTAAAATTCTGTGGATTAAATTGATCCTTATGAACTCTTTGCCAGTGAATAGCTTGACCTATGGATTAATACTGTAGTAAATCTCTATGTGCATGCTTTATTCTTTTTGTCCGTAGCTCAGATATTTTTTTGTAGCATTCATTAGAGCTACAGCTTCATTTTATATAATTCCTTGGGAATAGGAAGACGAGGAGTTCTTTGAGCAGTGCTTTACTGGTGTACTGGTGCCAGTGCTGGAAAGTGTAATATGTGGAGGCAATCTGGGCCTTTGCAGGTGTAAAACCCAAGAAACAGAAGGGTGAGTTTAGCCTTACTAACAGTATGTCAGAGGCCTTGGCTCCTCTGTTACACTATGGTTACTTTGTACCCCTCCTGGTATGGACTTAGGTATTAGAACTGAATACATTTAATTCCAAGAAGGTGTGCTTTGATGACAGAAACGTCATATGTGGTATAAAGCTGGAGTACCTATTGCTATTATTTGCTTGCCCCTTTTGCTGCTCTCATCATAGGTCTGGAAGTCCAACCCAGCACACATCTGTGTTATTTCTTCTGTTCATTTGGTTGTTTGCATACGTTTCCTTTTCCCTTACAGGAGTCATTAAGAGTCAGGCTTTGCATGTACTTGGTTCGGAGTCAAGAGAAAACAATTAATTCAGACCCCAGGGATTTGATATCTAGAGAAGAGTAATGGTAACCTTGTCTGATGCAGCAGTAGTTGCACTCCCCCTTAATGACTGAGGGCCATGTGAGAAGTTTGCTATAGAACCTCAGGACAAGAGTAGGGGTCATGGCAACAGAAGTCGGGTTTAAAACAGAGCAGGAAATAACTCAGGTGTTAGGACAACTAGTCTAGTCTGTAATGTAAAAGATGAGAAATCATTCCATTTCATTGCAGATGTGTTTTCCAGCACTAAAATGGAATGAATGCATCACATAAGATGTCTGTTCGGATTGTTCACTATCTGTGTAGTGCTTTATGTTTCTGTTCTTGAGAAAAAGCACTTATTATCTCACCACAGAAAAATTGTTGTAAGCTAATAGATGCTTTGAAATATCTAGTTAATTCTATTATCCTTTTCTAAAATAAATAGAACTGTGGAGTGTTTTTACTTTGGGGGATAGAGTTAAGGTGAACGTTCAAGATGCAAAAATCTCTGCTACTGTGTGCCTACTTACTGGCACATGTGAATATCGGGTCAATCTTTTTGGATCAAAAAACAACCAACTGAACGTGTACAGAAAGACAAATCTGTTTTCTGCGCTTTCTACTTCTTTGCGCCTGAACACCAAGGCTAAGTTAGGAAGAACTGAAAGTATCACCTTTGTCATCACATGCAACAGCTGTCTTGCTGAAAGGAAACAGATGTAGGTAATAAGGACTTTTCTTAGACCCAAAAAGTTAGGAAGCTTCTGTTTATATTCCCAGATGAATGTATTTATAACATGGCAAACCAAGTTTCTAGCAATATCTTTTTGAAATTTTAAAGATCCTGAATCTTTAAAGTGATAAGCCTTGGCATGTGCTTCAGATTTCCTGTCTCAAAGTATCATTTTTAGCTTTTGCTTAAATTATTGTTAAAAAAAGCTGTCTATAAATTCGAATATTAGGTACTTGTATGTGTGTGTATGTACCTGAAATAAGTTATTTTAATCCTTTGTCCAGGACCACATGTAGACATTGTGCTTTTTCTGGTTCCTGTGTAGCTTGTAAAATGACACTGAGTACATCTTTGTTTTGAAATGCAGTTATAATTTTTTTATAAGCTTGTGTCAGTGCAGACACTTCCCTTCATCTCTTGATTGTTCGTAATAGAATTTTAAAAATACTTGTTAACACTCGAGCCATATTTGGTCTTAGTTTTGCACTCTTCACAGCATATAGACTGTCAGTTTCAGTTTTGCTGTAACAGTTCACTTAGATTCTCAGTTTAGTTTATGAAAAGTGGCTGAATGCACTCTCAGCAAATGTAGATTGATGCTTGATGACCAACTCTACCTCATCCTTTCTCTGTACTGTACAAGACATTGTATCGTTTCATCTTCAAAGCAGTGTCCTTGTTTCCCCCACTGATTCATTCTCTTTAGAGGAGTACAGCATGTCTCTCTTCGTGAGAGATGCACATATGAAAGGCTTAAAATATCTGACACTTGTCAGCTTGCAGAATTGAAGAGCCCCCTTCCTGTGCCATTAATCCTTGCCAAGAAGCATGGGTGGCTCTAGAAGCAACCACACCCTGATGCAGTGTTAACTGCAGAGTGCTAGACTGACCAACTGTATTGGTTTGAGGGGAGGGGTGTCTGCCCTAACTATGTTTTTTGAAAGGGTGCATGAAAAAGGAAAAAAGATAAAAATCCTATTTCCAGTAATGATTCAGTCTAGATTATCAACTCCAGGAAGACTGAGTGAGGGTTAGAAGGATGGGAGCACCATCATGCTGTTTTATCAACTAAAGACATCTCATTTTTGTTGAAATAATGCTGTAGGCAGTTGTACTGAGCCTAGATAACTGGTTATTCCAACAGCTGAAGAGTTGCAGATTGTGGTACCCGTCACTGTACCTTGTACATGAGATTTGAATTAGGCTGATTAAAGGTAGAAGTAAACCTGACTCATCTTTAGGCATCAGTGGATGCAAAATTAAATGTAAACATGGTACATGTAATAAGTAAATTAGTTCTAAGTAAGTAGAGTTTAAAAAGCTTGTAGACAAGGGAGAGTAGTGTTGGTAGTTGGAAAACTACCTATAGCATATATACCTATGCTATAACTTTAAGGCTTCACGAATTATTTTGTAACACAAAAAAGCAGTGTGTCTAGGATAGAGAAGTTATTTCACAGAAGTTAAGACAAAGTACATATTCTTCACTTTGTTTATATTATTTTCCTTGGGAACCAAATATTTTTGTGAATTAGCTAAAAGGAAAAAAGACTTCAGTCCCAAACACAGCTTGATGTGCTGCACATACCAAAAAAGTCCATTTAAAATCACACAAGGGGGCCTGACTTTCAATGACAGGAGGCAGGAAATTTAGAGTTCTAGCTGAAATTCCATCTCCAGTTCGTACTCTTGCAGCCTGATGTTGTGGCATATGTGGTGTGCTTGACCCTTTAGTCCTTTCTCCAGCAAAAATGCTACAGGCCTCCACAGGAGTTTTAGCTAAGTCTGTCTGATTTGTAGCTTTGCAATTTTGAGTGCTTAAATATCAGAAGTCAGGTTCTTGTAAAGCAGGTGGTCTTTCAACGTGAGGTGGTCTTTCAACGTGAGATGGTCTTTCAATTTTTTTTCCTACATTTGATGGCTATTTACTTTTTCAGGAACGAAAGCTAACCATCTGGTCTGACTGAAGTGATCAAAGACCTAGGTTTTCCAGAAAAACACTAAGCAAGAGAGGATTTTCTTTTTAACTTAGTTTTTGGGTTGATTATGTCAAGTTAGCCCCACAGAACACAGGAGCCCTTGTGGCAGAGCTTTAGTTTGATAGGAAGTTAAATGCTACTGTACCTGGTCGCAACACCTGTTCTGAGGACAGGAGGAAGCCTTAATTACTGAATTTGTGAGGTTCAAGTGGGTCCTTGCTTTACAGAAAGCTGGAATTGATTCTCAAAAAGCTGCAGTAAAAAACTCAGTTTTGGGAAACAGAAAGCTGACAAAAATTTTGGCTTATGGAGGATGCAAGCTGGCCTTGCAGGCTCCCTCAGGAGGGAAGTGCTGGCAGATCAGTTAAAGGAAAAACCTAGTGTGGGTTGGTTTTGACCAGGTAAATTAAACACCTTGGGGAGGACTCTACAGAGAAAGTCTCTCCTGTTATCGAAAGCAGACAGGCAATGAAAGTTGTGTAAGCGCTGCGTGGTGCTGAAGGCGCAGGGAAACTGCTAGATGCATTTGCACTATGTGGTTAGGCGAGCAGGGAAGGCTGGGTTCTCACAGAGAAGAAAGTTCAGACGTAAAAAGTACTATAATCAGACACTAAAGAAATCCTCATGTATAGACAGAAGCCAAGACTTTGAAAATATGAGTCTAACTTCAGGCACACAGTCTATATTTATGCATGCAGGTGCTGGATCAGAAGTGATGAGCAACCAGTTATTTCAGTAAGAACTTCTGGATGTGCAAGCTTTTGAATTCCAGTCTTTTTCTTCAGTGCCTGTGTATGAGCTTAAGAGCTCCTGGTTAAACTCCCTTCCCCCTTCCCCCTGGCTATATGTTGGATTTAATTCTTTATTTTTTCTCTCTCATAGGAAGATGATTGACTTGTTTCATCACTTCAGAGCCTGTAATAGTGCACAGGGCATTTTTTTCTATTTATTATTTTAATTGAGATAGATGCATCTAAATATGTTATGTTCTTAGGAAGGCTTGCTAAGTATCTTGCTGATGGTAACCTCTTCCTCCTTCTTAGAATGTCTCAAGGATAGAAGAAAAGAAGATAAGAGGCAGATAAATGTTGAACTGCAAACCTCAAGCTCCATTGTGTCATTCCTTCTCTCACGTCCTGCATGTGCGTGGCACACACATGTGGGTGGTGTGTATGTGCGTGGGAGGAGTTTTTAGTAGCAGTGTTTTGACACTCACTGCAAGCCTGCTGGACCATTTGCCATTGTCTCAAGCAAAAAAAGAAAAACATTATTGAATTGCAACCCATGCAATTATTTTATTGTTGCGTTCTGATATCCTGGAAATATATCTAGGTTAATAAGAGTGAGAAGACACAAGCTTCTCAACTATTATGGTATGAGGGGGAGGGAGGGGAGAAGAACTAAATACTGCCTTGAGGACTAGATTTTCCTGTTACTTGTGTGTGTGAAGAGATGCAGTCCAAACAGATATTATGATGCTGGCCCTTTAACTTTTTTGTCTGGGATTTTTTGCTTATGTTTTTTTCCAGTAAATTCAGTTTGTTTGTAGTGCTTTCTCTCCCCACTCCCCCCCCGCCCCCTCCCCGCCACTTCACCCTGGACCCCAGGAAACATACTCTTGAATTAACAAGTGTTTTGTAGTTTCACTTCCTCATTTCACTTAGCAGCCATCCAAACCATTCAGAAACTGAGCTGTACAAGAAAATTCCTTTAATGTTTGCTTTTGCACGCACTATTAATAGGAGATCTCGGTGCATTCTATAACTGCCAATAAAGTGTTTGATCACCCTCAAATGTAAATGGCCATTGTGGCACAGCCGGAGTGTTGAGGCTTGGAAAAGCACTCTGAAACATCTCAAAAACAGTATTCCTGGTGCATAATTTAAACAAAGTTTGTACTGGAGAGGTGTTTGTGTGCTGTTACTTTTGCACTCAGTAGATCCTTGTGGCTGTTTTACAGACTTCAAAAAATGAAGCAAACACATTATTTATCTGAAATCTTGCAGGCGTATAATCTGTGGGCCGCTACTGCTGGTATCTTTGTGGGAAGGTGGGAAAGACCTTGTTTAAATAGGAGCCTCCTGACAGAGGCTACAGCTTGCATCTAGGCAGAACTGAGTGTATGGCATGTTCAAAATGCTGTCATTATGGATAGAGCCTTCTGCTGTCAACAGAAGTGTTATTGAGGAGATGCTGTTTCTCTTGCCTGTGTCAGTAACAAGGTACCTTCTCTTCTGTCCCTATGTGCTAATTTATGCCATTGCTAGCTTGCTGTATCCCAGATTCTTATCTGCACTGAAACTAGGCTCTACTTAGAATCCAAATGGTTGTGACTTCAGATTATAAATGCAAGTTTTTTTGTTAAGCCTTCTTTGCTTTCTGTTTTTTTTTCTACTAATATAATTACAGGAAAAATGGTTATCAAGGTCAGTTTGTATGGATATGCTGGGAGTGTTTTCCGGTTCCAACAAAACAAGCTTATTTCCTCAAGTATTTCAAATCTTTCATATGTACGAGTTGCAATAGTGTGTTGTTGCTATGTGCCTGCAATTGAAGCCTTGCTCACAGTACTTGTTTCTTGCAGCAGGCAAGCAAGTGAACATTAAATTTTGATTGAATGGAATGACAGGAAAGGGATAAATTCAGCATGCTGATCATGGAGCTATTCGATGTAGAGAATTAAAGGATGATAAATCTCACCATGTTCTTTTCCATACCAGCACTTAAATGTTTGGAATGCAACAAATGGTTTTCATTACAGCTCCTTCCTGAGTTAGTGCATGTTAATTCTTGTTTGCCCTTATAAAATAAGCCGTGCCTGTACATGCCTTTTTAGAAGGAGGAGCCAGTCAATCAATCAATGCCACAACTGACATGGAAGAAGAAACAGAGGTAGATCCGTTGCATTTCGTGGCTTTTGGTCCTGAGTTCTGATGAATAACCATGCCATGGCAATTGCATGAGGAAGCTTGCCCTCTTCTCTATGAATAGCTGACACTTTTAAAAGTGAAATTATTTTAATCCTGTAATGGTTAACACTTTTAAAGAAAATACATAATTTTTCACTAAAGAACCAAATTGTTTGTATTGGTTGAAAAGCAAAAGAGAAACTGACTTTAGGTTACAGACTTTTTTCCCTTTGGTTTTTAGCAGGTGAGGAGCAGGAAAGAAAAATGGCCTTGAGAGGAAGACTTTTGGCTTTTCGTCTGTCCTTTCAATCAGACTGTTTTTCCTACCCACTTGAGCCCTTCTGGTCTCTCATGAAAAAGTTTTGGTTTGTTCTGAAATGTGCTTGTTTCACCTGCATGTTCTGACTCTTTCAGTACTTGTGGTTTGCTCTTTGGCAACATTAGTTCACTTGCTGTCCAAAAATATACTCATACAGCCTAAATTAAATATCTATTTTGTTCTGTTTTAGTGTTTATTTTGTTTAGTGCAATCAATGTGTTGGATATTTAATGGAAATGGAAGGTTACTGCTCAGAGGTACTTGGGTGAGGTGGTTTTGTAAACTTTTTTTTTAATCCCAAGTGGAGGTCTGTGAACTAACTTCAAAACCAATTTAATCTGGTAGTCAGTCTCAGTGTATCAACTTGCAGTATCTCATATTGTAGTTTTGAACATATTGCTAATGTCTTTCTTTTCCAGTTCTGCACAGTTGAAGCTAATGAAAAAACAGTTGGGGGAAACAAGGAAATTTCCAGTCCTCCCGCTGTAGCTTATTATGCCAGTTGTGGCAGAAGGGTATATTGACTTGTTTTCTTGCAGCCTTCAAAATAGTCACTTAGAGAGTGCTGAGTGTGACTGATGACTGTTAAACATATGAGAACTGAAGACTGGGTTGTGTCCTCCTTGAAATGGGTGATTTCAAAGGGTTTTTTTTTAACTTCTGCAGAAAACTGAGTGAGTGAGAAGACCTCAACTTTCTTTTATTAGGCACGAGTTATCATCTTACTTCCAGCACTAGAAATTACACAAATATGGGAGCTGTGTCTCTTTTGGCACTGCTTCAATGCATTTGTCACTGATGTGTACAATGTTGTTATTTTGCTTTTCAGGTCTGCCTTTAGAGTCCAACTATATAGTCTGGCTTTTGCTCTGACATCTCTCTTACTTCTCCACACTGAAGGTGCTACAGCCGTGGTTCTGGTTTCTCTTTCCTCCTGCTTCTCTGCCTGCTTTCTTCATTGGGCTTCTCCAGTATATTCATTTGTTGCTATCTCAGTGTTTGTTTTGTAGTGTTCTGGAGTCCCTGAGCTCTTATTCTTTGCTTACCTCATGTGGCCTGTCATTCTAAATGCACTCTCCACACCTACTGTTCTTAAACATTTAATGCGCTGCCTTTGGCAACATTTGGGCTACCGTATAGGGGTGTTTTGTGGTTATTTGTTGCTTTTTAAAAGGCAAGCAGTGACATTTAAAGCTGAGTAGACAGCAGGCCAACTTTTTTCTGGCTTTCCTGTGCGGTATCTGGTGGCTTAATTATTAGACCTACATATTGAAAGAGCATTGGCTTTCAAAGTAGCATTGAAAACTCTTTGCAGTTCCCTTCAGTCTTCCCCCTTAGACTTAACAATATTTGGAGTCTTTGTTTTTGTGCAGTAGCTGTTGGCATCATGTGAACCTCATGCACCTTTTCTTTTAAAGCTTCTAGTTCTCATATTAGTGTGTTCAAACCTTTATTGTGAATTTTGAAGGCTAAAATCTGACAGCTGAAGTTCAGTATTAGTCTCTTGAAATGAAGCATATAATGCTATGTGTAAGTGCTGTTATAAGCTGAATTTAATTCCATTCCTCATTTCATATGCTTGAGTCTGATAACGTGACTGCAAGTGTCTGGCAAGGAAGCAGTCCTATTATCCTATCCTTAAGTTAAACCAGCATGTTTCCCTATGCCCTGACTGTTGTGTGGGAAAGGGTTGCATACTGCTGCTTTTGCATTTCATTGCATTAAGCTGTAACATCAAAAGCCCCTTCAATGCTCTTTGATCCAGAAGGCACCTATGCTTGGGCGAGCTTCTGGGTAACTTGTCCTTCAAAGAAGCTACTGCCCTCTTGCCTCGTAAGGTTTGGGAGAGGTGTAACAAATAGAGTTTTGCTGAATTTTCATTCTAGCAACAAAAGCATGAGCTCTTAGTATGAATAAATTTGTACGAAAAGAGTATTTTTGTGAGCTAAAATGGTCTTTTAAACCAATGTTCAATTTGCTGTTGAGTAAGCTGTAAGTAAATGCAAAAATAAACAACCTAAAGCAGTTTACTTTTAGACTCTGGCGACCAGATAAATGTTGGTGTCCTCTTACATGACAAAAAGCTAGTAGTAGGAATAATGGGTAGCTGTTTCACTGCAACCTGATGATACAGAGTTTGAAAAGGTCTGAACACTGCTCCATTTAGCTGCGAGCTCTCTTTATGAAATGTAGTGTGCTTTGCTTTTATTGTCCATGCCCGATCAGATCTCTGCTCCACTTGCTTGTACACTTACGCAATGGCTGTTGTTGTCGTAGAATAATGCTTTGAGATGTGTGCGCTGTAGCCTTAGTGTACCAGCACTGAAACATTTCGGGGACAAAATGAAATCCAGTATTTGCTTTGGGAGAGGTGCACTTACTATCCTTAGGGTATCCTTACCACACAGAGCTGGTCTGTGCTAGTTAGAGACTGAGAACAAGTATTTTTCCTTCAGTTGCATTGGCAATTAGGAAATACTGTACATAATTTTGTGTCTATTCTGAAAAGGCATTGTTGAAGAGCTCTGAAAAAAAAAAACAACAGGCCATCAGGCTGGCTGTTTGCATTATCAGCCTGAATGACCGGAAGAATTGGATTACTTATGTGACACTGAGGAAGCACTGAACTCTGTGTGATGCTTGCCTTGGGGACAATTCAGGACTAGGCATGCAAATATTACCAGCTGGCCAGCTAAAATCTGAGATCAACTAGAGTCTTAAAGATGTCTATAGGAAAATCTTAGTTCATTTGATGATCACCCTGCTGTGCTTCACAGAAGCGCGCTAGAAATTAGAGCCAAAACAAGAACTCACGTCTTTAATAAATGAGGTCTGAGCACTTGCCAAGTGGTGTTTCGGACAGGAGGCCGAGTGGGGTTTGTATATGCACTAGAGTCAGGTTTGATTCTTGTTCTTACAGCTCATGCGTGCTGTGTCCTATGTGTGTGTCAGTTTTCACCCAGCCCGCGCCAGAATCCAGTCCTTGCAGTTAGGATGGGTGAATGACCCTGCAAGCTGATTTGGCTGGAAGGGTGCTGGGACAATAGATACATTAGATGCATTTAACTAATATAACAGCAACGGATCAAATCAGTAGGCTTCTTTATTGAAAAGGAAAGCATGAGCACACTCAAAATAGTAGATAGCTATCGTCACATTTCAGTGTGTATGTCAGTACTCTTATAGGTTGCTTGTTTTACTTTGTTAGCATTCCCGGAGCTATTACTGTCATGGTACAGCAGAGTTTAACCCTAACCAAAACAGAAAGCCCGGCCAGTCATTCCCTTCCCCCTTACATTCTCCTGCCAATGAGTTCAAGTACGGTAGTGCTATATGGATGGTGTGTTATTGCCCGGTCAGAAAGGTGAAATGGTTTGAGATAATTGTTAAGTGTCACGTTATAATTGCGTTATTGAGCTAGGTGCTTTAGTGCCTTCTGTTCCAGGTTGATCAATACTGTTCTGATTTGAACATAACTGGATGAGAAGTGCTGCTCGCACTGTTCCAAGGAGACTGGGAATATATATGAAGTTAATGTAGAAATCTTATTCAGCATTTTTGCCTTAAGAATGCTAGCAACTTGTGATTTAAAAAAAAAAAAAAAAGAAAAATTATATTGAGCAATGGTTTTTTTTTTTCCTTGAGTGCTCTATAAGGTCATCTAGCTCCCTTAAGGGTTTCAATAAAAGCAATGAGAAAGAAAGATCAAAGTTGGAAAAGCTCAAAGCAGCATTGTTTCCAACACTAAGTCAGGTTGGCTGCAGCTCTGTCTAGTTGAGCCTTGAAAATCTCCAAGGATGGAGATTGCATAGCCTCTGAGTGACCTGTTCCAGAGCTGCTCCGCTCTCCCGACACACGAACTCCTAGGATAAGGGACAGGTTGTTTTGGATCTCTGGCTTGCACCAGCCTGCAATTTCTAATTTCCAGCATAGTCATCTGATCAACTCCCTTCGCCCGCCTGCCTGCAGTGCCTGGGCCATAGCAGTCCTAAACATTTGACTTTTATCGTTGGTGTGTTAGGTCTTGTTTGCCTTGATTTTTGGACAAGGGCCAGCAGGCATTTTATTTTGCAAAATGATATGCACTAAGCACAAATTTCTGAGTAATTAAATTATCTTGACTTTAGCACAAAAGAGAATAGTTTGATAGAAAATTTTACTACTTAAGAACAGGACATTGTGTTTTAAAACGCCAGTCAGATTACTGTGTAGAGGTCAAGAGCTTCTCATGCCTAATTGTAAAATACAACTATTTTTTCCCTGTTTGGTCTAGAAATAGTTAATACGAGGAAGCATTCTGTTTCTCTGTACCTTATTTTGAAATCCTGTGCTGTGTATCATTGCACTCTTTCTCCTGCTGTTAGTCTAAGGCAAAAGAATGAAGCAGCATCTTGAAGTAGTCATAAGAACGTGGAATTGCTAAATATTGGAGCATTTCCTAGACCCAGGCTAGACTTTTATGGGATTGCCTCCTTTGATATGAGAAGGTAGTTGGTATCAGCTCTAAAATCTGGCCCGGAATGGAGCTAGCTGTCAATCATTCTTTGAGGAGCATTGAGTGTAAAGGAGTAACTCGCTACTCACCCTTTGCCTTGATCGTTGCTCAAGGACAAAAGGTGGATGCACAGCACCGTGATCAGGCCAAAGGTTCGGATTTTTTTAAATTAAAAAAAAAAGAGAGAAAAAAGCAAACGCTGAGGGTGAGGCTGTTTTGTGCTCGCTGTGTCCGTGTGCACTTCCCGGCTTGTCCAGCAGTCCACAGAGCTTCTGCCAGAGGGTCTGGTCCTGGGCTGCCGGCGATGTGCCGCGGTGCGGGGGCCGGGCAGGGCGCGGTGCCACCTCCCGGTGAGCCGGGTGGCACCGGGAGGTGGTTTGTGCGCCGTCTGCCCCAGCGGTTTAGTCTCGTTAAATAGTAACCGGTGAAACTCGGCGTATCTGCCGAAAAAGGTTTTCGAAATTAATGGATGAGCTCAGAAGGCAGGGCCCGACTGTAAGGAAGCAGCTGGGTTTTGTAGGCTATGCAGGAGGTGAGCCATGGCCCCCCAGCTTCTTGGCACAGTCTGCTTTATGTGTGCGTGGTCTGAGGAGGTTGGCTACATCCACGCTACATGGTGTGTGGGTCGCGTTTGCCTTGTGCCCCAGGCTCCAAGTCACAAAGAAGCCCAACCAAAGAGAAGCAAGTTCAAAGTTTCTGAAATAACAAGAGCTACATCTACAATTTTTATTTTAACATGGTCATGGTGGCACATGTTTTGTCGGGGAAAATGACACAGGAAAGAGCGAAGCTTCTTGGGACAGTGTTGGAGAGCTGTCTGGCACAGAGGAGCAAAGTTGGTACAGCCTGCCATGGTGACACGTTTGGACTGGGTTTGGGAGCAAATTATCCTGTTTGCTTTGCTGGTATTTTCTAGAGAGAAGTCACTGCATTGCTGGAAGGTTTTCCTTCCGGAATGAGCTAGTATTTTTGTTTTGTGGCTGGTAAGGGAATTGGGGCTGGGAGTGAAACAAGAAGCTACTCAAACATGGCGTAGCTGCTGTCATGATGTAAAGGGTCTATACATGAAGAATAAGCCTAGTGTTGCTGTAACGATTATTTGAGAAGCAGTGGAGCTGCCATGTCTTAGCCCTGAATTGCATTACTTAGCGTCATTTGGGTGCTGCTTTGTTTCACTGTCTCTTGTAGCGTTTATCTTAGGCTTAATATAGATTCCTTTTCATGAGGGCCACCATTTGATGGTGTTGATGTAATACTGAACACAGTGGGGATCAGATTGCTGATTAGGACTTACAGATACAGCAGTGAAAAAGTATAGCTTCCAGCAACGTGTCGTAATATTTTTCTTTGATGCTGCCTCAGTTTAGGGAGTTGATGTCTGGGAACTTGATCAGGCTCCATGACCTACACTTGGATCCTTAGCCCTCTCTTTGTTGACTTATTCTACCTGAGAGCCAGCTCTTCATCCTTTTTGCCCTTCTTTTCCTCACACTGAAATGAGAGGGTGATGTAGATGTTTTTGACGGGTCTATTTAAGTACCATAGAGTTAATGCAGTGGTTGATGTTGCATGTATCTTTAATATAAACGCATTGGTACAGGTGGTGAAGGGAGCCATTTTCAGCATCTCTTGATCTGCAAACTTTGTGCCTGCCTAGCCCTTAAGAATAACAAGAGAGTTTTTAATGTGTAGCTGAGCTGAGGACACTTACGTGATGATGAATTTTACATTCCTGACAATATATGAAGTTAAATAACAAATTACAAATGTTGCTTTGTCTTTTCAGTACATCAACTGTGGTAACCTGGAACAGCTATTAGACGGTAACCAGCATCTGCCCTGGACAGTGAGGGTAAAACTGGCATATGACATTGCAATGGGAATCAGATATCTTCACTATAAAGGCATTTTCCACCGAGACCTTACATCCAAGGTACTGTTTATACAATGGAGGGAGCTTTTCACTGAAGGTACTGTAACTGGTGGGTTGGTTCTTTCTCCTCCTTCCAGCAGAGAACTGTTTATATTAAGGTGTGATCTAAGGCATTTTGAGAAACAAATCAAAATACAGTTTATATGGTTAAAACTTTCTTCAAAATATGTTTCTAGTTTGTATGGGAACTGGAGAAATAGCTATCCTGAAGGAAGGTCATTCCTTAAATGACTTCAGATTAGGAATTCTCAGAAAGCAGCTGCAAAGTTTTTGGTTCTGAATTATGATTCAGTAAAGTATTTCAGTCCCTGGATGATTAAGCATAACAATCTAACATTTGGAACAGGTCAATCTTATAAAGAACTCAAATTGAGGAGATTATTACAAATGCACTTTAAAATCTCCTTGTTGTTTTTGTTTCCCCATGTATTTCACAAATCTTCTTCAGTAGAAAGAGTGATCTTTCATTACTAATTCAGCATTAAGTTTTGTCCACAGTCCTGGTTTATTTTTCTTCCATTTCTAAAGTCAGTAAAATCAAACCAGTTTACCTAAAATTTTCAGATTTCAGAATTTCCTCCAGTATGATATTTCAGTGGCAGAGTTTTCAATGGACATAGACTTGTTTGAACTGCTTTGGTGACAACTTGTATGTGTGTAGTTGGCTTGAAGAAGCTAGCTAATTCAAGGTCAGCTAGAAATATTGACATAAGAGCACTAAGCTATGTGAACAAATTGCCCCAGTATTCACAGTGGGTCTTGCCATCTGTCCTGAGGGCTTTGCTGTTCTCTGTCCTGTTGTCTCGAGCTAATGAGCTAGTTTAAGCTCACTGGGAACTTGCAACATGAATGTACTCAACTGTTCTTGAGAAGACTTTATAATATCACTTCAGTCAAAAGCATCCAGAAGAACATTACCTTAGCCTAAAAGGAACTATTTTTTAAGACCAGAAACAGCTTTTAAAAATAAAAACACAGCACAGCGTGTTTGCAAACGTGAGTGACTACTAGTCCTCCATCCAGTTTTAGTTTTTTTTTAAAGCTACCTCAATGCATTGCTAAACAGATGAAGGATGTGCATTTAGCCAAGGGGGGAAAAAAAAGTAGTTCAACTGGTAGGTGAAAGAAGTATTCCACTGAAGTAATTAAATACTTCCTTGGGTGTCCTTTCAAGTGAAAGGTGCCGAATTCTGCAAGGAAGACTCTCAAATTAATGAGAAACACCTAGACTCAGAGTCATGTCACTTTGATATTATGCTCAGGAAGCTCCATTTCTGTCACCTTGGAGTGCACAGAGAAGAGATGCGTAAAGATAACCTGGTGTTCCCTCCTCCTCCTCCTTCTTATTTTTTTCCAGTTTAAGATGTATTTTATACATTTTAAGAGTGTGGATGTAGAGTTACTGCAAGGAACCAAAGTAACTAAGGAGAGCTCTGCCTGCAGCATTTATTATAAACACATACTGGGATGGCTAGTCATATGGAAATCCATTTCCTGAGACCTCTGTGAATGCCTTTGTTCAAAGCTTTCCATAATTGTGTGTCATTCTCCGGAGCTGCCCTGCCGATGCTTCAATGTTATCTATTGTCGAATGTCAATTGTTTAGAAATGCACCCGCTGGGAGGAGTGCATGAGTTCACTGCAGCAGCAAACTCATCGGTGGCCACAGGAGGTAGTAAGGGTTACTAAAACAAAAAAACCCAAACAACAAACCAAACCAAGCCCTAAGAATTTACTAGCAGTTATGCTATATTTGTATGGTTCTTAGCACTAAAAGTGTAGTATCTGTGTAGGTCACATTGGATGGTCTCAGGATAAAAGTTTAAGTCATCAGCTATATTCTTCTTGGTTTTTTGTTTTTGTGGTTTTGTTTTTTTTTATTTTAATTTTTAAATTTTTTTTCAGGTGATGTACGCACTTGCTTATTCTGTTTGAGAAGGGAAGTAGATGAAACATTTGGCTTAAAATGCCTGTGTAGTTGTAAATTTTATTAGTGTATTATTATATTGATGAAATATACTCTAAAATTAAATCTTTTGGGCAAATGACTCTCCTTTTGGGCAAATGTTTGCCCTGCTGGCTGACTGTTTTAAACAAGTCACTGTGTTCCAAAGCGAAAAAAAGATAACCATAGCAAAAATCAGTTACTGAAATTTTCAACTCTGTGTGGCTTTTGGCTGCTGCTTAAGGAGATGCCTTGTATTTTGCCAAGTTTATACTGGTGGTGGGTTGAGTTGTTTTCATTCTTACTACTAAGTAGCCAATATGTGAGTGAGCTGAAGGAACATGTGAGAGACTCTTTCCTTGGGAGAGAACTTGGGATCTGGACTCAATAAGGGCAGATGCAGTACAGATGCAGGGGCCTACAAGGGCGTGTGGTGATAGGACAAGGAGCAATAGCTTTAAACTGAAAGAGGGGAGATTTTGATTAGATATAAGGAAGACATTTTTTACATTGAGGGTGATGAGGCATTGGAACAGGTTGTCCAGAGAACTTGTGGATGCCCCAACCCTGGAGGTGTTCAAGGCCAGGCTGGATGAGGCTTTGAGCAACCTGTTGTGGGAGAAGGTGTCTCTGCCCATGGCGGGGAGCTGTGCTACTAGATAATCTTTAAGGTCCCTTCCAACCCAAACCATTCTATGATTCTGCCTTTCTTCTGTTTCTGGCAAACCTCTAATTCCTGCAGCTTCTTGGAGCAGCTGGTGTGAATGCGTAAAGTTTATTCTGTCAGTTATGGCAGCAGAGTTGTCTTGCTCTGACAGTATCATTGTATGTGTCTATGTACTGAATGCATAAAAACTTAAGGAAGGAAAAGTCACTGTTCCCCACCAATCTAGGACTGAAAAATACGTGGTTCTGACAATTCGTGTACAGCAGGGTGGTCTCTTCCTAATTGCACCATGTGGAGAGTAGCAGAACGGCATTGATGCTGCAGAAAGCCAGAGGGAAGAATGGTAGAGAAGAGTAGATGTAGGTCATTATAGTCGATGTGGCAGCCCACAGGGGATGTCAGCCCTGACATCCCACTGGTGCCCTTCCCGCTGCCCTTCTGTCAAAAAGAGAGGTAGTGCTTGTTAGAAGAGAGTATGCTGGCCAGACAGGCAGGACTTACCTGTGTCATAACCAGTTCAGTCCTTGGGCTCGGGCTGCTCTAAGTGATCAGGCTGATCTGCCCTGATCAACAGGGCAACAGCCTGACTTCAGTCTGTCAGAAGGTAAGAGTGGTTGGATTGTCTGTTTTCAGCCTGCAGAGAGTAGGTGTGTAGACAGGGTGACTTGTCCTTACTTTTGACTTGTCATAAAGAGATTTGTGCAGGGATTAGGTACATAGCTGTAGATGGGTTATGACAGCCAGCTTTGCAGGCTCATTCCTCGTCCCCCGCCCATACCACTGCAAGCTTTTTTTACCTGAGGCTCATTGCGATGTGCACAAGGAGAATTTGGATTCTGAGATCATGAGGATTTTCTTCATCTTCTAGTGATTCTGAAGTAGGTTCATTCATGAATGTTAACTCTGACAGCCTTAGTCGTAGAAGATGCAGTCATTAAAACTAATTATAATGCCAAACATTGGAAGTATTTCAACAGGAACCAATGAATTGTGATGAAGTTTTTCTTTTTCTGACTTGTTTTTGCAAAATTCTATCTGTTGCTACCTACAGTTAAAACAGCTGTGTTTGCGAGGTGCAGGGAAGCATCCAACCTGCAAAAAGAATACAGCAAAATCCTTTTATACCTCACCTCTCAAAATAAATATCTTTTTACTGCACAGAGAGTTCCTTCAACACCTTGTTTACGCTGTGTTTGCGTTGCATTCAAACCCTGCACTCTTGGTCTCCTTGGCAGCTCACACCAGTGACTGCCCTAATATCAGTGAATTTATTCTTACAGTATCTCCGAGGTGAGGGAGATGAATAAACTCGGTCTTGCCAGGACACATTAAGAGCAAGAACGTTGGTGAATGTTTGGTGTGTGTTTTAAGACTTTGTTTGGATTATTTGGCATATTACCTGTTTAAGTCCAAGGCAATGTGCTCACTGACCTCGGGGGCAGTTGGAAGCATACAGCACTTACAAAATAGTCGGGTTTGGCCCCTGGAGGCAGGGAAAACACAAGATTAGCAACAGTCTCTGAAAGATTTTGTTAAACTAGCTTCCTTGCCCCAGAATCCTCCTGCGATGCTGAGGAAGGCCAGAATCCAGATCCTGGGGCAGCATTGCAGTTGTCTTAATCACAAGACAAAAGACCTTAATTTCCAGCCCAGCCTTTCTTTTTCATCTCTTCCCAGCCTGCCTTTCACCGTACTGTTTCTGTGGCAAGAATGGCCAGAGTCCTGAAAGTAGCGGTCCAAATGTTTTATGTACAGCCTCAGTTTGCTGTCAGCGTGAATCCATTCCATGCACTGAAAGGCATGGGTGCCAGGTGGAAAACCGTCTGTGTGATCTTGTAATTAAAGACTTTACCTTAATGTGTATGCATAAGGGGAAGAATGAACGTTCTTGCAGGAGGTTTTACATCCCATGTTTTGTGCAATATTAATTTTTTGAGGTAGTATATGTTGTGTGCAACTTCTTACCAATTTAGAAAAACCTGGAAAAAACAATGGCATTATGCACTTCATTTGCAGGGTTACAAGCTTGAGATTCATGCCAGAGCTGTCTTCTGCTTTAATTTGTACAGTAACTAATACATGAAGTATTTTTAATTATTATTTATTGCTACTGTTAGTTAATATTACTAATATACATTGCCTGTTTTTGCTGCGAAGCAGGAATAGACAGAGGAACAAGACAGATTCTTTGGCAGTGAGAAGCAAACATCCAGGAGTCTGCCCATTTTTTCCAAAACCGATCATACCTACCTGTGACTATCCAGTCCTGTCTGCTAGAGTGCAATGCCAGCCTCTGGTCAGGCTTTTCCTCCTTGTTTAAAGGCTTTTCCTTTTTTCACTTCCAGTTCCTGACCCACAACCTTATCGATCAGTCTCCTTGTCTGGCTGACAGCAGTTACCCTTGTTCCTATTGCTCCTGCTTGGTGCTTTATCCAAACTACCTTTCTGCATTCTGATCTTTAGTATGTTTTAGCCATTTCTAGCTCTCTCTATGTTCTGCTGCTCCAGGTTAGCTCTGTTCCTGCACCTTCACCTGTTTGCTATGCCTGCAGTTCTTATGTGCTCATAATAGTCTTCAGTTTTTTTCCCTTCATCTCAAGAACCTAGCTCAAGACCGTGGTCTTGATCCCTGACCGCCCCTGGCTTCGGCTCCTGCTCTGTCTTGTCACCTTATTCACTCTTTTCAGATTCCCTACACAGCAGATGTCCTGTCTCAGTCTACTTTAGGTGGGGATGGCAAAAGGTCTTGTCATGTTTCAAGTTGAGAACATGTCAGATCTGGGTATGATACCATAGGCTAATGTTTCTGAGGATTTTTAAAGTTCATTATTTCAAAATTTGCTTGCAACACATATTCTGAGTTTGTTCTCCCAAGCAGCTGAGCTGTTTTAGCTGGACACCCCCCTCCCCAAAAACCCACTACCAAAGCTCTTGATTTAAAAACCAACAGTCAAACCTCCAAACAAATGCCTTTTAGCTTTGCAGAATTATGTACAATTGAAAGCAACATCTTATAATCCATAGTAGGTTGTGAGCAGTTTTAGGGAATGTTGTGAGCTCCATTGATGATAAAATCTATGAAGAAATTCTAATCTCTAGGCTGAGAGAGAGTGATGCACACACGCGTCCACATGCTTTCACTTCACAGTAAATGTGTCATGGCTCACCCTTCTTTCATTGAGAGAGGAGTAGTCTCAGTTACTACAGGACAGAATCATGCATGTAACCAATTACTGTGGATTATGTGATGTAACATAAATTCACTGCCTTTGGGCTTGAAAGTGACATACCCTGACTTCCTACCTGGTATGGTATTTGCTTGTTTAACACAAAATAAAACAAAATAAACCCCGAGCAATGAACAGAACCTTTGTCCGATGAGTCTTCTACTTGCTGCTGCTGTTGTAAGGTCCCCTTTGTGCTAGAGTAAGCTCTTGCCTGGATATTTTGCACTGCAGGGGAGGACTGAAAAAGGTTAGCTGTTACAGATGATTGTTTCTAATGATAGTCACAGTACTAAACCTTTACTGGTACTTTGGGACCCAAATGGAGCCTGTCCCTTAAACATAATGGTTTTAATTTCAAAAGTATAGCTAGTATTGTAAACTTCCTGTTGTACATTTGATTGTCAATGGTGTTTCTTGTAGGTGATAGCACTTTAAAAACAGCTGATACATCTCAGTTGGCCTGTAAGTATTTTCATTCAGTAACAGTCACACTGCAGTAGCGTTCCTGTATTTTCTGGAGTGCAATAAATCTCTGAGGAGTTTAGCTTGTATATCATATTGTAAAATAGAACGATGGGCTTTCTTCATCTAAGCAACTTATTTTTAACTCTAAAACTCTTGAGTCTATTTTCATTTTTGTTTATGTAAAAGGGAGAGTCGAATATTGCATTCGCCTTAGTAGAATTATGCTGTGCAAGCAGATGTTAAGCTCCTGTAACGCACAAAGGGGGCTTTATGTTCTTTCACATCTGTCTCTGCATAAACAGCTCGGTTAACTCTTTAGAGCTCCTTGCTTCTATAAAGAGTCTGCCCCAGAAAGGACTGATGGGGTCCCCATTTCAGGGGAAGAAAACCCTCAAGAACCCAACTGAAGTCAAATGCTGCCCTCTTTGACTGTGTGAGCTGCCAAAGGAAAGAATATCCCTGTCTGTAGAGGTCCAAAGAGAAAGCTTGGGAAGGTCATCCTGTTTTACTGCCTTGCAGCTTACACAAACAGTGCATCAGTAAGTTGATAGCATTTTCTTAAAGCCCATGTTGTAAAGTTGTTTGGCGTTTCATCTCATAGGCAGTTCTAGAGGGGCTCTTTGCACTAGAGAGGGGTTTGAACTCCTGTGTCTCTGTGCCAAAATCCAGTAATGAAACTTCTTCATACTAAATTGATACACGCATTTTCTTTTTTGTAGAAACTGAGAAGTATCACTTTGTCAGTAGAAACAGTGCAGTATGCTCTATTGTACTTTTCCTGTTAAGTTCCTACCTCTAGCTTAAATCTAAAAGCTCTTTTCGACCTTTTAGTTGCTAATGAAGCTTTGTCCCTTTTTTGATTCTGATTTTTCTTGGCATTAGAATGTGAATGCTTAGAAATGTCTTTCCCTGAGTGCACACAAGCTACCAGTTACTGTGGACTGTGTTGTCACCTTTTTATGAATTGCATCTTAAATGTGGTAACTAAAGTATCTGCTGTGGATTTGGTGCAATGTTGTGTAATGGCTTTACTAGACTGGGAAGGATGGAGGAGGAGTATGGTGGTGCTGAGGGTTGGCCTTGAACACTTGGAGAATCTCAGCACAGAATGAAGCATCACCATCTGCAGAACTTTGTACTGCTCATTCAGGATGGGCTTGACAGGTGACATCTGTATCTGCTAGTATCTGTAGAAGGGTTTTACTACTGATTTTGGTAGGAATAGGCTTCCATCCTTTCTGCGTTCCAGGAAAGTGGTGCTTAGCTACATAAAAAGTTGCACCAGTTGAATTAAATCAGTTTAGTTTCACTGCAGTGAGCATTTGTAGTGATACTGGTATTTTTTTGTCTGGTGCATGTCACCTGCCCATGACTGGTGTATGAATGAAAAAGTCACTTTTGTACTAGAATACGTATCCTAATGAATTTAAATTCACACTCAGCACTTCTTCATATGCAGACAAAAGGCAAGCTTCCACTAATGGCAGAGAATACTTTAGCTTCCTTCTTTGTCATTTAACATTGTGTGGCCCTCCACAGCGGAACAACTGATAGCAGAAATGTAGCCCTAGGCTTTCCCCCATTGCCTTGTCATGGTGTACTGGCCTCTCCTGCAGGACCTCTGGACCCCTCAGCAGTGGGGTGTCCGCGCTGCTTGATTTCTTGCAAGGCCCACGTTGAGAGGGAGCCTAGCTTTGCTGCAGGTAGCTCCTTCTTACCTGGGAAGGAGCTCAGAGCTGTCAGGCAGCATTACTTGGCATCTAGATTTGTTTAATTTATGATTTAGCTGGCAATAATCTACTTGTTTGAAGTTCAGTGCTGTACCTGAGAGCTGAGACTGCTTGGGGCTTGGTGGGGGTAAGATTGTTTGTCTTCAGTGGATGATGTATGGCTCTCTAATGGGATGTGATTGCATACTGGTAAGAAGCTGAAGGAAAATCTGCTGTCAGGATGATGTTGCATTTAAGCCTCCTTTTGGCATGAAAGTTGCCCTGTAAATTATTGCCAATCTGAACAAGGTCAGTGGAAATGTTTCTACAGATTATAAATTACGTTGAGAATAGTTCTTAGTCTGGATTTAAGTGTTCCCCTGAAATTTAGGAGACATGGGGTTATTGGACAATAACCCTAATCCGCAAAACCCAGAAGGTAAAATGAACTACTGCAGTCTTACTACTCAAAATGAACAAAATTTAAGTAGTCAAAGCTAATGCAAGAAGGAAATCTAGAACTTAAAACTAATTCTCTTATGAATCATAGAGGCTTTTGGGTTTTTTAAATGTCGAATTACGAATGCTTTTTCATTGGTGAGAAATCTATGGCAGAAAATAACCTGATGTTTTCTGCATAAACTAGTATCAGCATTCTTGTACACTGCAAAGTCTCTGGTGCCCTCATAGACTTGTTTCTGTGTGGTACGCATTGAAATTCCACTTGTCTGAATCATTTGAGTAAGATTTTTGAGAAAAGTTTTATCCTTCTCAGTTTTAAGTCCACTTACAGTGACCAAATGTTTAAACAGAGGCAAGCTGAATGAATGTGCTCTTTGATAAAAGATAACAAAGCCCGTAACTGAGAAGCTTTGCTGCTCTTTGGGCAAGCATGGTTGATTTAACTTGGTACATGTTTATGAATCCCCAACCTAACTGTACTTATTATACTTGAGTCATGCTAAACAAATAGAACTTTGCATCTCAGGAGCCCGGCATGTGTTTCAAGAGGCTGGCATGCATTTTCTTTGCATGATCGCAAGAGTGGCTTGCTTAACCTTTTAATTGGGAGGAAGAAAACTCACTTCACAGCCTGAGCCACAATCATCTTTGAATAATGTAAACAGTGATGACCTGAACTTGATCTTTTAGACAAGGGACTGGCTTTTCTTGGTAGTTGCATTATGCAGACAAGCTAATGCTTTGGGGTCAGCGAGGGGCTTTTGTGCATCTAAGGACAATAAAGCTGGAAAGTGTTTCCTGCTGTTTAGCTAATTAATGCAGGGTACCACGCTGCAGGAGTCGGCAATGGATTTGCTGCCTGTCACTGCTATTGTACTGCCTGCAGAAGGGATACAGAGCAAGGCATGTGGTAAGGGAATGAATTCTCTGTCTTGCTCCACCTATATTGCAGGACACGAAAAGACTTAGGGAAGTCAGCTATGGATTCATTCGGTGAGAAGGGAAAAGGTGTGGTACTGGAATGGTCAAAGCATGTTTCTCAGAGTTGTAAATAAATAATGAAAATAAATCAATAATACCCTGTGTGTGATGTGATGCTGCCAGACCACAGTTATGTGTATGTGTCCTTAAATTGCCCTCCCTTCTGATACTGGAGGGCACATCTGAAAGGAAAAGATTGAGTTTTTCCCTATTAGACTTTTCCCTTAAATCACGTTTTATGATGTACTGTAGAATAAAGAATTTTATTTGAGACTTTAAAAGCACATACAACTTTGTCACATCTTGTATTTTCTGATTAAAATCTACTGCAAAGCAGTGAGCTCCTTCTCAGTTGTTAATGTAGCAAAAATATACAAAGCCATTTAGAGTCTACTCTGATCTTGTATTCTGGTCAGGTACAGGCAAAGGTGTCATAGTGAACGGCACGTATTGCATACTTGAGCAGTAAGGGAGCTAAATCATCTTAATTCTTGCTGGAGCCTAGCTGGGTACGTGCTGCCTGCTTTCTCAGCAAGTTTTAAAGTGGATTATTTACTAAGCGTGAGGCTGTTTGCAGCATCTTAAGTTTGACAGACATGTGATTGTGCAGGGGGGAGGGCAGGGGAAAAGGGTGGTTGCTTTCAGACAAAAGCTTCTCATAAATGAATGCCTGTGAAACAATAGGTTGCAGTCTTGTTCCAGATGAAAAATAAGTAAAATAAATGGTATATGGTTTCATGCCCAGACAATAACTCTTCTATTATTTTTTTTTCCAGAACTGCTTAATAAAACATGATGAGAACGGATACTCAGCAATAGTGGGAGACTTTGGTTTAGCAGAGAAGATTCCTGATCACAGGTACATGAACTAATCAAAATACAGTGAGAGTTGCAGTGTGATTCCAGGTCAGAAGCTCTAATGAGCCAGATCCCTGAGGCCATTATTGCATTCTGATACAAAATTTGCAAAAAATATCCTCAGTCTTCAGTCTAGCGCTGCAGGCTGGTTGGCCAAAATGTTCCAGCCTGAATGACTGTCCATTTTGATAAATCTATTTGTGATGTTTATTCTTCAAAAATGCTCCAGTGAGTAGAGGATTTACTAAAGCACTTCAGTAGATCTTCTAAGCAGGTACTTGGGAATTTTCATTTAAAAAAATTAAACAAACAACAAAGCATACAAAAAAATACTGTCCAGCATTCTGGATTGGGCTGATTTTATAATAAATGTCCTCTGTTTCCAGACAACTTCAATTAGCTTCTATTTTCATAAACAACATTTGGTGGCATTCCAGTATTATTCTCTTTAACCTCTGTGTTAGTTGTTAAGATCTAGGTTTATAACAAAGAGATATTAAAATTACTGTCTAATAGTAGCTCACCATTTTGCTCTCCCCAGGGTGGAATATAATCTTAACTCATTTGAGGAACACGCAGGTGACTGTCACAAGCGATTGTCACAATTGGAAATAGTCCTTTTGTCATCCCTCTGTTAGGGAGATCAAGGACAAGGGTTTCATTGTTCTCTCTGTATGTTGACTTGTATATTTCAGTGTATTCTGACCGTGAAACGTGCTGTCAGATTTTCTGCAGTGTGTATTTCTGCGTAAAATAAATACGTGTGTATTTCTGCTTCCAGCTCTGTTGACTGCAAAGAAAACAATAAGAAAGACTACAAAGAAAACCAGTCAGCTATGCACTGGTTTTAAACTGCACATATCCTGAAACCGCATCTTGGGACATCTGAAGGCTTGAGTTAATGTTGATGAAATACTGATCTAAAAGCTTAACAAAATGAACCGAGAGTGTAACAATAGCTGAAGTTAAGGTAGCTTGATACTAAAACAAACAACAGAATAAAGTTGTTACATTAGCCACCATTGTGGTTTGATCTAGTCTTACCTCCGTTCTCACACGCAGTTTTGTTGTCGGCAGTTTGCTGGCTCGCCAGCTGTGCTATTTGAGGCCTTCAGAGGCTGTTTTTTAATAAGCATTCCTTTAAGGTCAGCTGTGTGGCAAGATGGAGGCCTTTCTTAAGGCCCTCGTATTCAGCCATATGGAAACATTGCAGGCTTTTTAAATTGGCTCTGTTCTGATTGCTTTCATTTTTCTGGTTCATCTGGTCAATCTTGACTTTTTTTTAAAAAAAACAGTTTGCAAGCAGGCTGTGCTGAATACTTTCAGAGCTGGTTATTGGTGTACATGTAGGGATGGATACCTGCATGTCTTGCTGCATGAATGGAGAACTTGACATCTAGCCCAAAACTGATGTCCACCAACCTTTTTATGTATAGATGAAGGAGCCCACTCTGCCAAGAGTTTGGAAACCAAAATTATTGAATACCTGTGACGTTCAAATATTTTTTTTTTTTTTTTTTAAGTAGCCAGGCACTTAGAAACTGGAAATAAAATGTGAGTAATTGATTGAAGCTTTCTTTTTTTTTCACCTTCTTCTCCTGCTATTGAATGTTTCAGTGTCTCCAGTAGGAAACCAGTGTAAAATACAGTATGTGACGGAACCCACTTGTATCGACTTCCCTCTGGTGAAAGCTTCTGCAGATACTTGGAGTTATGGGAAGTTACTATCAGTGCCTGAATCAGAGTATTTATTTAATGCTTCTTCCCTCTCTCTCCCCTCATCCCCCTCTCTTGCCATCTGTCCTATATCTATATAGTGAGAAGTTACCAGTGGTGGGTTCACCCTTCTGGATGGCACCAGAAGTTCTCAGAGATGAACCTTATGATGAAAAGGTAGGTACATGACATAAATGGACTTTAGTTGTTTCTCTTAAATAGCTGTATTTGAGATTCAGAATTTCAATAATATTAAAGTTATTGATATTTTCATTTGTGACATTTCTGTACTTAGTAGGTCAATCAGACTAAGGGAGAGTGTGAGTGGAATAACTAATATTTATAATTCCTGGTGTGGATACTTATACGGAAATAGAATTACTTTTTGCTTATTCACTGTTATGCTATTTCCATTCTGAAACATCCCACATGCAGAAATACTTGGCTTGTTGATCTAACACAACTTAATTGAACCGAGTCTCCTGAGAAATGTAGTGAGGTTACTTCCCTGACCATACATTACTGAAATCTGAGTAGAAGTAAAAGGTCCGTATGTAAACTTGTACAAGTATGTTAATTAGAAAAAAAAAAAAATCTACATTTCTCAAGGTAAGATACCTGGATAAAAATGTTCTCCGAAGGTATTTCTAAGTTTTCCTATTTGTGGCATTTGGAAAGGTTTCTGTCAGAGGAGGATCAGATCACACTGGATTTCAGAAACAGTATTTTCAGCCAAGCTCTTCTTTACACAGGGTTTTCTCTCCTGCGTATAACATAGTCTGCTTCAGTCCTGCGAGTGCAGCTTTCTGTAAAAAAGTCCACATCCTGTACCTTTTTATAGCTAGCAGTCAGTCGTCTGTTTAATTGGTGGTACTTTTAACTTTCAGGAGAGCAGTAGCTACCTCAGTAATTAATGTAATAATTACCATTTCAAAGCTTAGTTAAGAGTTCTGATTGACCTAAATTAATAATAAAGTACCCAAATCTGTGGTGCCACATTCTTCACTAACCCAAGGGCTTGGAGGACTAAAGAGGAAGCAGGTCGAATACCTCATCAGCATGAAAGGTGACTATAAGCCTGCCTGGTATCTAAGAGATGAGGGATGCCTGGTTTCTGCTCTGGAGACTTGTATCCCATGTTTTCCTAAATTTTGTTACATGATAAATTCAGGTGAGTGGAAATCTGAGGAACTGTGCAGCTCCAGGGGTAGTCAGATAAGTAATTACCAAGCGTCATGGAAATTTCGATGGAAAGTGACCAGTGTTACTAGGTTTCTCAAGCTTGAGGAAAGACACTGTTTTGTCCAGAGGTGCTGAACTGTGAGAAGAGAAAAATGTAGTTTTTCTTAAAAACAGCATTAATGGATAAGCTGTGATCATGTACATTCTAAACCTGTCTTTCTAACCACAGTGATATGTAGGCATGTTGGGTTTTTGGCTGTGTTTTTAATTACTCCCATCTGTAAGACATCAAATGCAACTTCACCATTCTTTATGCAAGGAAGAATATATATATATTTTTTTTTTTACTCTACTGATGTAAGAGTGGTTTGCTGTGTTTTTTTTCTTTTTTTTTCTTGAGTTTTAAAGTTATCATTGCTATTGGTGCAAGAAGAATGCTTTACTGTGAGCATGTATTTCTTCACATGGAAAATGTTAGCTGTAATGCAGTTGCTTAGTGTTGTGAGGTGATGGTGTTGGTCTGGTTGTTTCACGATAACCATTTGGGGTAAGGAGAAACTCAGTGCCAGATAAGAGCGCTGAGTATTCATAGCTGAACCATGTGGCTATTTATTTTTTTCTTCTCTCTTAGGCGGATGTCTTCTCCTATGGTATAATTCTGTGTGAGATTATAGCGAGAATACAGGCAGATCCAGACTATCTCCCTCGCACAGAGGTAAGTGGTTACATTTGTAACAGAGGTGGGAGGTGGTAAGTATGCCATGATAATGGCTGGCCTTTGGGAGTTCTGGCAATGCTGCCAAAGATACGATAAACAGGTGTTACATTAAAAATAGCCTGTAAAAGGCTTTTGTTCTTCTGTGCTGTTATTGTAAGAAGCTCCATCAAAGACACTCTTACAGAGACTTTGTCCAGCTGCAGTACCCATGGGAAATCCTTTCTGCCCTTGACTGGCAGAACACTGAGAGCATTGCAGTGACCTTCCTTTTGTAGAGTGATAGCTCATGTAGACTTCTTGCCAGATTCAGAACAGAGCACTTCTGGCACACTGCATCTGCTAAGCAACCCCTCCTTGTGAAAGGAGCAGGAGCTGTGTTAGCAGCAGCTAAAATAAGCTTGCCCTTATTTTTGCATGGACTGCCAAGCACTGTGGGTCTGAGCTAGAATTGACTAATCAAACAAGATACTTCTTACTCTCCTCAGTTGCCTTTTGGTTGAGTCCCATCTGCAGGGCAGCTTTTGGTTTTCTATGAGGGGTCTTCCAAATTGTCTATTCCCCTCCGGTTCTGAAAATGCAGAATTGCTTACGTCTTGAACTGCAGTAAATAATAGATCCTTTTGTTTCTCTGCCCTTCAGATTTTACAGAAGTGCATTTAAGGAACTGAATAATCTGTCTACCATCCAGTGAAAAATTAACCATTTTAACTGGTAAATTGTCATCATAGTGAAGCCTCTGGTTTTATAGCAGGCTGTTAATTTACGTTGTGAAAGTCTCCGTGGTGAAACATCATAATATAGGATATTACTTCCAGATCCACGTGGGCAACATTTCAAGTGCAATGGATTGCAGTTGAGTCCAGGAAGAAAGATGGGCTTTGAAGTCAGCTCATTCTTTTACGTGTATCTTGTATCAAGTAATCCCCATTGGGAATGCTGCAGTTCGGAGTGTGCATGGAGTGTTCCCGAAATCCTCTGTATGTGGCTGTTGAGAGATGGTGTCTGTGGTTATTCCTGATAAGTCCATGTAGGGACCTCCTGAAAAGAAGATGCTTTGGGCCAGATAGCTGACCTCATTTATATCTCTGTGCCGTGTTTTTGTTTGTACAGAATTTTGGATTAGATTATGATGCCTTCCAGCACATGGTGGGAGACTGTCCCCCTGACTTCCTCCAGCTGGCGTTCAACTGCTGTAATGTGAGTATCTTACTTGAAGAGAAGAGGCCTAAAGTAGGGTTCTTTAAATCCCTGTGGCTGTTGAAGATAGAGCTTAAAGCATTTGCAGAAGAGACTTGAAGAACCTACCTAGAAAAGCAGTGTGCGTTCTGATAACCCTTCCCCTCGCAAAAAGGTCTGTCTTGTATTTTGGCAGTTCTGTGTTCTGTCATGCCAAACAAACAGGTCTGGCACACTGAACAGCTTCTTGCAGGCTGCTCAGGCTGACCATAACCAGTTGTATGCTATTGACACTGGCTGGCCCTTGGGCTGACAAAATCCAGCTGTTATTGTGTACAGACCTACTGAGCTGTGAAAAAAGAATTCTGAGTTTTTTTTCACAAACAGGACAAATGAATCAAGAGCAGGCACTAAACTGCTCTGAATTTTCTATATGCTGCCTTTTGGAAAGCGGGATAAACCTCCAAATCCCTAGCGTGTGTTCCAAAAAACCAAATTTGAACCCAAATGATTTAATATCAGTGAGGCTATAGGCAATGTGCTGTATGGAGAAAATTTTCTGCCAGTTATTCAAGTAAAATTGTGATAGGTAGTGCTGGATAACTTCATGGCTCCTCAGTGTGAAAATTCCAGGGAAGTAGATCTCTTTTGCGGGTTATCCCGTAACAGAGGTCGCTAGTGCCTTTGTATAGTAATCTGGTTTATATGAAGTAAGAGAACCTGAGCTTCCACCAAATTCAGCTGAAGTTGTGAATACCCAGTTTGCACAACTTGAATTGAGGCAAGTTCAGAAAATTTTCTTTCACAAAACTTTGCCTAGGACCCCACAACCAAACCATGCTGGAGCCAATACCAGCACTGTGTCCAAGTGGGCGTTTATAAGAAAAGCCTCAGAACAGGCTTTTTATTCCTGTCTGTTACTGATTTTTCAGGCTTTGTTTTCAACAGTGCTACTGAAAGAAGCAGTCTCATCTCTCCGTGCTCTTGAGGCTTATTTTTGCCCTAAGCTCTCTCTTTCCTTCGTATTAGTACAAATGCACATGCTTATTCAAGGGGAGAGCAATATAAAGGTGAGGATGTGAGCAGGTGGGAGTGTATGCTGCTCTTGACACAAGATAGTGTAAATTAATTCTAAAAACATTTGTGGAACTTACTCTGGACAAGCTACTTCACTCCTGTGATTTCACCTTAGTACAGTGGAGCTTGCTTCACCAGGACAGTGATGTGTCTGACTCATGTTTATGAAGTGTTTTGGCTATGTAGGCACTAAAGGGTTTGGCTAGAGGTAGGATTTGACTTTGGTAATCTTGGCTCCCACCTGTAGACTCCAGAAATTGTACTGCATCCAAACACATGGTGCATGATTCAAAGCAATTTTTCAGCACAGGTGAAATTCAGAGTAAAACTGTACTCATGAAGAAAGGGGAAGTGACTGATTTTTATATTCTCATGTAAGAATTTGGTGTGTTCAGAGAAAAAGGATTTTTGTCTGTTGATTGTCATCAAATGTTGCTTCCTGGATAATAACTGTCCCTTCCCTGAATTGCAAGTGGAAATTACTGCCTTGTGATCAAGCCGTTAATATGCTGATTTCATTGGGGGGCATGCTGTAATTACTTACCACGTACCTAGTAGAAGGAAAAAGGTAATGAACAGATGAGACTTTCTTTTATCTTCCTAAGCATGCTGTGCTTCAGTAACAGGTGATCTGTGTGATAATTTGCTCTTGGACATGGACGTCTATATAGCTTTTTATTATTTAATAGGTCAACAAACAGTGTAAACTGTATAGCTCAGCTGATTAGCTGAACTAATGTGCAGCGCCCTGGGGTTTTCTACAGCTGGGAAATATGTTTTAGGGCAACGTAAGAAAACCAGTAAAAACTGACGTGTATGAGCAGTAGATTAAAATGTCTTTAATTTGCTGTTATAATGTGTTTTTTAAATAAGTACATGCAAGGAAGTCTAAAACTTACGGCTCTGCAACAACTGTAAGCCTGCTTGTATGAATGCTTATAAACGTAGTCATGTATGATCATGCAAAAACCTTACGAGCATGAGCTGAGCTGTAGCAGCTGCTGCCTTGAGGAAGAACCTTCTGTTCCATTTGAGCAGAAGCTGGACCGCTCAGGGATGGAAGAGGCAAATGTTCTGAGTCACTTTTCCATTGCTGCTCTTGTCCTAGATCTTACCAAGCACAAATTAAAATAGCCAGAGAGCTCTTCTTACTTTCTGTAGCTTGCAACAGCTCTCTAAGCCTCTCAAATTAGTAAGTTTGTCGGAGTACAGAGTATGTGTTTTGGTGTTGTCCCTGCCCTACTCTTTCAGTGAAATAGGGAAAGCAGAAAAAGATGTTTTCTGTGCCACGAAGTTCGAACTGCTGCGTTAGAACAACTTTCTTGCTGCACTTAAGCTCTTCAAATGTGATTTATTTGTTTGGTTTTATTACTGTAGGTATAAACTTTTAGCCCTTTATGCTGTGTGGCTAGAAGGTGTTCTGGCATTGCTGATCATACTAGTTCTCTTCAGAAAGATCCATCTTGTGGGACCTGTGAGGCAGTATCAGGGAGGTCTTTGGGGGTTTTGTTTACAAAGCACCACTGTTCCCTTTGTACTATAGATGAGATCTGTCTGGGCTTGTCTGCTCTGAAAAAGCCTTTAGAGGGCTAGAAACAGGAATCAGGTCAAGCAGAATCTTTTTTAATACTGTAGAGGTTAACTTTCAGCTGCTGAATTAGACATTGCTACCTACAGTAGTTAAACCTGTAACATATATACCGGGTCAGTGTTCAAAATGATGAAATACCTTCTGGGTTACTACTTAAATTAAACTGCTTGCCCTTGAGTACAATTTTAGTGTTGGACTTCATTTAGAAATCCATTTCTACTGGGGTGAATAAAGAAATACATACTGATAAATACAAAGTGAATACATATGGGTGACTGGATGGGAGGGGGTGTATTTTACTTGGGCAAAGATGGATGTTTTTTTTTCTGTTGTATTACTTTGTCAAATTATATAACCAATCTTGTTTCCTCACGAGACAGACCGGTACACCAAGTAGTAAGGCTAATTAACAGATGGAAAGATACAACACTGTAAACTTTAAAATCAGAAATGCCATTTAGGTGGGTTTTGATTAAAGCCACAAGGAGATGATGGAAGAATTACAAACTTTTAAAGAATTATGTAGCCAAGTTGCTTTGTTTAATCCTTATTGCTTCAGGCATATTTTGAAATAACTTTGATATATAATCTTTGACTGGTAACTAGAGTCCAGAAAGAAATCCTTGAACTATGAAAGCTGTTTAAAGCAAACAAACAAGCAAAACCCTCTCTGAAGCCCTGAATCTGAAGTTTCGACCTTTTCAATTTAAAATACATCATCATAGAATGTTTACAACTTGATAATTAAATGTGAGAGGTATAATAGGCATAAACTGGGACAGAATACTACTTTTCCCCTGCTTTACTTAAATTTTTTGCAATGACAACACACTTCTTAAACCCATCTTGAATTTCCTCAGTTCCTTCAGATTGTCTGTCTCTGCCCACTGTGTAAGTACAATAGTATGAACAAACCCACATGAACGTATTTGATTTGTGCGCATTCACAGATGGATCCAAAGTTGCGTCCTTCATTTGCTGATATTGTCAAAACACTGGAGGAGATTTTAAACCGCCTGAGAAATGACGACTCGGAGAGAGAGATGAAGTTTTTGAACCTTGACAACAGTGAAAGAAAACCCAAAGGTAAGTGTGTGTATCATACAAACATTGCTGCAGGCTGACAGCAAGACGGTACAATGCTTCATATTTTGAAGACTGGGATGGTATTATTTACAGCTTATGAATGATTTTACTCAAAGCCTGAAAATTACTGTGGAACAGCGCTGTATACTTTGCACTGCAGAGGGTCCTTTGGGAAAGAACAGCTGTTTCTTAAAGTGCCTCAAAAGATTCTGCCCACAAGCTCTTGAGGGGAAATTCAGTCTTCATTTGGGAATGTTTTAGTAAGTTGCCAAGAGTATATGAAAATCCATCAACTTTTGCTTTGTCCCTGTGTCAGTTACAGTGTAGATACATAATTTCTTTGGTTTATGTTAAATGTAATACTTAAAAGCTTGTTAAATTCTTGCAGGAAGAAGAACAGAGAAGATGCAAGAGTATTATAAAGTACCTAGAAATACTCTGAAAGACAGGGGAAAAGATGAATCCCAGATCTGCTTGGGAGTGCTGGCCTTGAAGGGCTTTCTCTAAAGCCATCTAGTGCCACCTGGTGTGGGGAGCAATTTGCAAGCAGCTCTTGTAGTTTGGGGCATATTCTGACTTAGATATCCTTTATGTTAGTAGACTTCTGGCATTGGAAGCTCACAGTGCAGTAAAAATAACTTCTCGTATAGTGTATATGTACAGACATATATCTATCTGTAACACGGTTGTAGATTGAAATCAGTTCTGTGTTGCAAACCACATAGAGTGCATGCAATGTGGTAGTTCTCCCACACTTGGAAAGCATCTAAGAGAGGTGCAAGTTAAAAAGGAAGATTTTTTGTTTGGTTGGTGTTTTTTGGTTGTTGAGTTTGTTGGGTTTATTTTGTTTGGTTTTGGGGGGTTTGTTTTTTTTTTTCCCCCTATTTTTCTGGCATTCTCCCTTTGGAGTATATGTCAGATTTGCATCTTCTTGGAGAAGTGTTACATGCTGTTCTTTGACTTGCATAGTCGTTCCTAGGTGGAGTGACTACAGTCTAAACTGTGGCAGTGCTTAAAGGGAAAAGGGGAAATCACTATGTGCTTATTCTGGAAATGTTAATCGAAAGGAGATTATTGCTTCTTTATATCCGTTTGTTATTACTCTACCACAGCTCTTCAGAGGCACCTTGAGAGCCAGTAGAAGAGGCATGTTCCAAACACTCAAGGAGTTAGCATCTTTTCTCAAAACTACTACAATTTTCCCATCCTGTTCTAGTGATACAGCTCTTATTTATAGAAGTGTATGCATACACATGTGCGCAAATAAATACACACACACACGCATATGTACAACTTCTTAACTCCTGTTCGTTAGAGGCAAACTCTCATGTATCCCTAGTTTCTGTATGGGATAATGTACTGAATGAAAGCTGGGATGGAATGATTTAAACTCTGCATGATATCAGGTGGGGCATTTATTTTGGTCTTAGATTTTTCCCATCAGAGTGAAAAAGTCCCAACTCCTCTGGCAACTATGTTTGTACTTGCTCTCTTTTATGGTCAGTATCATCAAGAGATCTTGGGCAACCTTTGCTGGAAGCCAGGATGATAAATCTAGAAACATGCAAGTTGTTCTTCTGCGAGACCACCCTGTGCCATCTCTGCTGCATTAGTGTACTGGCAGCAAGGAGGTTTGAAGGGGCCCTAAAATACAGGGTTTGGATAGAAGAGGGAAAGGCTTCTTCATTCCTGCCAAATTTTTGTACAGTTTCCTTTCTTTTGTTTTTTTCTGAAGACAATATAGTCTTGCCAAATTAGCATGCCCCATAATGTGGGTGGCAAATTTGATCATAAAATGATAAAGAAGCGGTCCACTTTCATAGCCTAGAGAAGTAAGATGGCATTAACTTTTAATTAGCCTGAGGCATGAGTAAAGAGATAACATTTTATATGTAGTTTTGACTGCCTTACATTTAAAAGATCCTGTGGACAGGGCTGCCAAATCTCCATATTTGAAACCAATAATACACTGAGAAGGGAATGGTATCCTTGTGTTTGTGCAGGAACTTGTAAGGAATGAGCAAACACGTGCTATAGAAGATACTTTGGAATATCAGAAATGCACCTTTTTCTTTACAGTTGTCGTGAAGGCTGTGAGTGAACAGACATGCAGGTGTATAGCTCCTTTAAGCTAAGAGTATTTATTTTCTTCTATTCAGGGTCAATTGAAAAAGGACCAGGAGTAAAACGTTTGAGTTCCCTGGATGATAAGATCCCACCCAAGTCACCGCGTCCACGTCGGAATATCTGGTTGTCACGCAGCCAGTCGGATATCTTCTCCCGCAAGCCTTCCAGGAAGATAAATGTGCAGGACCCCTACTATACACCAAACAAGGGGTTAGGCCGGAAAGTTAATCCCTTCAGTGCCCGGGAGGACCTCAAGGGGGGAAAGATCAAATTCTTTGACATGCCAAGCAAGTCTGTGATCTCCCTTGTGTTTGACTTACATTCTCCAGAGGCAGGTGGAGGACTGAAAGCCAGCCAGTCCCAGTTCCGGCAGGCGTATAGCACAGACTGGCAAGAATTTTCCCTTCTTCCTCGGAGGAGATGCAGATCACTTCCGCTCTCTCCTGAATTGCCGCGCAAAGAATATGGTCTCTTTGGGGGACTGTCTTCAACTGTCAGCAGGTGTGACCCAACCCAGCTAGGAGCAGAGGTTCGGCAAAAACTCCTGAGCAGCAGTAAATATGGTGTGTCAGAGATTCCCCCCTTTCAAGCCAAGCCTCACAGGCCAGAATTTCTTTCTGTACCAGGACAAGAGGAGGATATGGACTGTTCAGATGGGCCAGTGGCCCAGGAAGAAAATGGGTTTTGCCCTGTTGAGAACACGTGTGGAGATTTAGCATGTAATCAACCGATAATGCCGGCCCAGCCTGAGGCGCTATCTTACAAAAAGCTCCTAGTTGAGAATTCAGTGAACTCTGGGGGAAATGGCTCCTCACAAGTGTTTGCAGGTTGTCTCCCTTCTGAAGAGATGGAGGTGGAAGATGACCTACTGAAAAATACTCCGCTAGAGTCTACAAAGCCTCTGTTCAGTGTTAGTCCTTCCACCGAGCTGAAGAGAGAGGCATGGTCCTTCAGGGAGCAGGATGGGGACAGTCCTGCCCCGTTGTCTCAGACCTCTTCCAATATCTCAGCAAGTGGCAGCACAGAGTCAAATTGTGACATATGAAGAGAGGGCTCAAACTGAACGTGTCCTTGAGGGAACAGTTGTTCCCAGTCACTTAAACTCTGTTTTTCTATAGTGCTGGGCTTCACATTGAAAAGAGAGTCAGCAGATGGTAGAAACTGGCTGTTAAACAGATAGCTGCAGACAGCGTGTGGAGAGACTGATTATTTTAACTTTATTTCAAACTGTGCTTATTCCCTTCCCTGATTTGCATTAGGAGGGAGAACTACTCCTGCTAGAATGGTCATGTGGGCCCCACAGTCTTTCCAAGAGGCAGCAGCCAGAGCGGGCACCGCGTAAACAGTTTGGCCTGAATTCCAGTATAGAGTGTTTCAAGGCCTTAAGCTTCATGTTGGGTAGAAAGAGTGAACCTTAGGTTTTCCCTCTTCCTCTGGCTGACCAGCTGCTCTAAACCACTGCAGATCTTGCATTAACATTCTGCAGCAGTGCACGTGAGTCAGAGCCTCGGCTTTAGAAACGGGCACAGAGATCTTTCAGAGCTATGTTGAGCAGATAGGAATGCTCTCTGGTCCTAGAGCTGCTGCGAATGTTGTTCCAGCATTAGACAAGCTCTTCTTTCAAAAGCCACAAAAACAAAACCCCTCATGCTGGTCGCAATCTGCAGGCCGAATCACATGACAAGTACTTTACAATTAACAAGAAGAATCTGTTCCCTGGTGTTTCATTTTCCCTTGGGATTTGGTAATGATGTGTAATACATTAGTACATGAAAGCAGGATGCGCTAAGCACCGCTCTCTTCCTTGCACAGCTCTTCGTGTACCTCAGCCCAAACGTGGAGGAGGATTTGCCCAGGGTACAGGAGGAGAGCCGTGTTCCAGGCATTGTCATTTCTGGGCTTCTGGAGAAACTGCCAGTGAAAGTACCAGTTGTGCTGAGCTTTTGGGGGGTGTGGGCTCTTATCTCTGAAGAGCTGAATGGACCTCGTGATCTGTTTCTGCAGAACAGTTAACTAAATATCTAGCTCACAGTTGACTATTACCACTAAAGTAGAAGGGTCACATTCACCTCCTTCTCTGGTACGACGTCCCATCTCATTGGTACCACTGGAGTAATGATGGCTCCTTATTTAAAACCAGAGTACACTTGACAGAGAAAAGGAATCCCCTGCTCAGGGGAAGCGGCCAGCAGTGTTGCAGCCACACAAGCGCTCTTGGAGGAGCATGCACAGTAGACTCAGAGAAGGGCTTTGAGTTGTCAAACTGAAGAAAACTTGTCCCAAATTCACTTTTTTTCCATCTACAGAAAGAAGCCATTGTCTTCATTGGCTTCTCCTGTCACTGAATAGGATGGTATTTTTCTTTTTTTCTTTCTTCCCTCCACCAGCAGGTACATGTGAAAGAAGCAGTGGCATGAGCTTTAATGTTGCTTGCTGGAACCAGCATCAGACATCTCCACTGTGGGATGTGATGTATGTGGGACAGCTTGTTCTGTGATGACATCTGTGCACCATCCTGCCCTTTTCCACTATTGCTGTCCCAATTACATGGGATTTTATTTTTTTTTAACTATTTTTTTTAATCTATATTATCATTCCTAACTGAGGTATGCATTGCATGCCTGCTGAGCAGATGGTGATGCAGTAGAGACCAGAATTTCACCCAGGTAGCCTGTTAGACTCTCTTCCTGCTCTCTTGTAAGGATGGAAAATGTAAGCTAGTCTCTGATGGAAGGAGGACTATTCCTACTCTTTTCCTATCTCAAAGAAAGGGTGCAGGAGAAAGCCTTAGTTCGTTCTTGGCTGAGATGCTTATCTTTCCAGAGGTGTAGGTAACTACTCTGTGAGTTGACGTCCTCTTGTGAAATACGTGTTAACCTGAGCAGCAGTTATCCCTCTACAGCGGCTGTGCAGAATTAGATGAGAAACCCGGTGTCGCCGAGTTACTTAGCACAGTCCATGCCAGAGAAGATGGCTGTCCTTACCAGGGTCACCGCTGTCAGACCACGTCTCGCTGCCTCTCGAAGGTGCTGATCTGTAGAGCAGTCTGTCTTGTGTGTCCTGTCTGCAGGGCTGGCGCTTGCAGAGGTCAGAGCGGCTTGTATGGCTGGCACTGTGTGTGCGTAACTTCCTTTGAGGGCAGGGAAACAGTCGGCAGGACTCAGTTGCCAGCTAGTTACCTGTCTGGTGCCTGCTTTTCCTTTTTTTTTTTTTAATCTTTTATACAATTGTAATCTTTCAGGAGGAAAACCAGCAGCAGCACCAGCTTCTGTTGTCACAAGATGCATTTAGGTGTGTGACTTCAGACAAAAACAAGCAATAATGAGGAATATTTTACTTCTGGGTCGCTAGGCTGAGAGGAAGCTGTCCAGCATCCTCCGGCAGCCTGCAGCCTCACCGGAGAGCACGCACATGCCTCTGGCTGCTCTGTGGCTTGCACTAGCCTTGGTTGCCCGTGCCGACACCTCATCACGCAGCCTGTCGCCCTCTCTGACGCTGACTGCAAAGCCTGTGCAGTCAGGCTTGGGGTACCTCTGTGGCACCCATTGCAGTGACCTCATCTGTTTTCTAACACCACTGTCTCTTAAAATGTTTCCCTGCCCTGAATAGCTCTCTCATGAAGCAGTATGGCTAAAATTTTGTTTTCCTAAATGTTCTCTCTAAGCACAGCCAGCGGACATGCATAGGGCTCATCTGTCAACTTTTCTAGCTCTTTGTACTGAGGTGGAGATGTCAGAAAGAGAAACGTCAAGGAATAGCAGCTCAGGCTTTCCCTGGATTCTTGGTCTGCCTGGGGAAAGAGGCATATGTGTGAAACTGGAGTGAAAGGCCATTTTTAAAACAGCTAAGTGCTTGCTAAAAGCCAGTGTTTCCAAGGATCTGGATGCAGTTGGCACTCGCTACATCTCCTCCCTTTGGTTGTGTAAAGATGAATCTAGGTTGCACCTAGTTACTACTCCTGGGTTTTCTGCCCACCTGAGGGTGCTTTTCTACTGGGGGCCATTTTCTGACAGCTACTTTGAACATGAGTGTGAACGTGTGGTCAGCAAACTCCTTGTTTTATAGTGATGTGACAAAGTTTTATTGTGATTGGATTTTATCATGATTTTTGACTTTCTTACAGGAGCACTTCTTGCTCTTTTAAAACACTTTCTACACACTGCTGGGTTCCCTGAAGAGATCAAAGACGTTTTTAATTCACTTTAAATCCTTCTGCGTTGAATTCATTTACATGTCTGTTATAAGCTATTTTTGTTGTGGTTGCAGGTTGATAAAGTTGAGAACGCATGTGGATTGCTGCCCCTCAGAAGCGGAGCAGACAAGGGGCTGTAGTAGACTTACACTTGTTGGGGAGGCATCGATGTATTACGTGTAACAGAATATTGGTATTTTTTGCCAGTACAACTAAAGACACTTGAATAATTCCTGTTTGCACTTAATGCTGTTGTTTATATTGCATGTCACTACATTTCTATGCAAAACAAATAACCTTTTTTTTGGGAGGAGGGGCAGCCAGATATTTGATTAAGTATAAAGATCTTTGCAAGATGATCTATTTTCGTATTTATGAAGGAGTTTTATGTCTTAATATTTTGCAGTCTGTAAATAGCTCAACTTGTAATTAAAGGCTTAGGAAGAAGTTTGTAGCCTGTGTATAATAGTAAGTTAACACTGCCAGAAAAAAAAATCTTTGCAAAACAACTTTTCTAATATTGTGGATATTTATGAATATGTAAAGAAAGCACGTCTTGTTTTTATGTTGATTGACCTTCTGACTTTTTTTGAACTATAGAAATGGTGTATGTTTTATTGGAACTGCAATAAGAAGTAACCAAAGATGAATCCAGTTAAATATTTTCATAATTTTTTCTTGGTCAGGTTTTGTAAACTTTCCCAACTTGCTTTCAAAATAAAAATAAAATCAAGGCCTGAGTCTTGTGATTGAGAGGGCAACTCTAGGTTAAAAAAGCTGGCTCGAATGCTTACTGAAGCTATGGATGACATTAATACCTGGCTTGAGATCATATTCACTATTACTCAGTGCTGAATTATAAACAGGGAAAACTGTCATCCTTATTCAGTGTTGTGTCTCTCCTGCATCTTACTGAGGTGTTACACTATTAAATCTGTGAGACTCAAGGAGTTTTTCTGCTTTGCCTTATAGCACTCTCAAGAGTAGGCAGCAACTTTTGACCTTCAAGACAAGATGGCTTTTGATAGCACAGCCTGCAGGGAGCTTGCCGTTGTGCCTGCTGTGTTCTAGCCCTACAGAATAGCTTCAGGAAGCTGAGCAGTTTAAGAGGACCACATCTGGCTTTAAGTCCCACTGCATCTCCCCTTAGAAGTCTGAAGACTTGCTGTGGCTTGGTTCTGCATGCAGCTACCCTGCACTGGAACCAGCTGGCCCATTTGGGAGAAGCAGCTTTTTCCTTCCCTCTCTCCCGTGGAAGCAAAGGTCTTGTCTGTGTGTGTTGTAAACAAGGTTAAGGTAAAGTACAAATACAAAGTGGGAAAGCTCTCCCACGTGCATGTTCTAAACTAACCATGGTCAGGGTCTGTCTTTTTTTGTTTGTTTTTTAAAAAAACAGGACACTTTTATCCTTGTTGACCTCCTTAGAAAGAGAGGAAATAATTATGAGCATTATAGGGAATTACCCTACCAGCAGACTGAAAGCAGTAACACTTGACTAAACATTCATAAAACTGGGTGCTTTGCCTGAAGAGGCAGCCTTCTTTCACCTGGTGTCTCACAGAAGCATTACATCTTCCTCCAGTAACTATTCATAGCATTTTCTATCAAACTGGTTGTATGGGTCAGCAGCTTGGAGCTTTCAGACATGTGGACCTTTAGCACGTGCTCCTCTTGAAAAGGTCTATCCCACCCTAAGCCGCTAGGTTAAGTGGCAGCAGGAAATAAGGCTGTAGGTGCAGTAAGGATAAAGGCAAGATCTGGGAAGACACTGGGGCTCTGACGTGCTAGGAAGTTTAAGGGGGAAGCTCTGGCCTCTGTCTCCTCTGGTTATCAAGTGATTACCACCTTCATCTTCTGCAAGAAGTGAAACCCATGCTAAGGTAGCTGGCAAGTGGTCTTTCAGGAAAGGCAACCCTAGGTTGTTTTTTCAAAACCCACTCAGGAGCGCACAGCACCAAACTGAGACTTGCAGCCCTGGGTGCCGTTGGAGAGGTGTGCTTTTCCTCTCTCCTCCCTCACCCCTGCCTGCACAGCCTAGCACACCACTGAGGAACAACAGAGGGACCTCCCATCGAGAGCAATTTAATCTGTTAGAAGCGAAAAGAAAAACAAGAGTTAAGAAACTTGCTCCCCTTCTGGACAGCTTTTGATGGAATAAAGAACTTCAAAACTTGAGGGGGAAAAAAAGCCCAGTTCAGTGAGGAGTCCTCTAGCTCTGTCCACTGGCCCAGGCCAACTTCATCTTCTGGCTGTGAGCTTTGGAAGATTTGGAAAACAAGCTCTTTACTATCTGGAGTGGCACTGATTTCCCACTGAGGTACAGTTTATTGTGGCAGACTGGCAACCAGGGTCCTGCACCAGGGTCCGTGTTTTTCCCTTTCTTGAGCATCCACACGTAAGCCATGATATATCCAGTCATGAATGCGTCAAAGCCAGCTCGGTGTGTGCCCCCCTGTGAAGGTGGACCACGGGTTTCCTTTTCCTTTTCTGCAGCACATGCTGCTTCTGTCTCAGGGATGTCTGGGTAATTGACTGAGCCCACGCCAGCGGGAACCTCTGACTTCCCCTCCACTTGGTCACTGTCAGAGGCGTTTCCCTTGGCAGAAGGGCTCACTGAAGCTGCTACCTGGGCAGCAGTTCCTTCAGTGCTCCCCAGATCCTCTTCCTGTTGTGCACTAGTGTCCGAGCTGACCTCTGGTTCCGTGTCCATGGAGTTCTCCTCCTCCAGTGGCCTGCCCTCGCTGTTGGGTGCCATCTCTGCCAGCTCCGCAGCAGCTGGAGGCTCATAGCAGCTCTGTTTTCGCGGCGGTCCCTCCTGTCCATTCTGACCTAGCTCCATTTCTTTCTCTGAGCTTTCCTCTTCATGTGCCTTTGCAGGCTCTCTGGTGTTCTTCCGACGCTTCCATTTGTGCTTCTGCTTCTTCCGCTTCTCCTCCCAAAGCTTGTCATCTTCATCAATTATGAGGTCAATGTTATGAGACTGTGGACACTTCACCCCTTTTGGACACCAGCCATAGGCCTAGGGAGAGAGAGAGAAGTCTGTCACCACCAGCCTCCTGGTTAGAACAGTTTATCACCGTAACATGGAGCAGAGATAATTACTCCCCTCTACTGAGGGCTTGTGAAGCTGTATCATAGAATCATAGAACGGTTTGGGTTGGAAGGGACCTCAAAGATCATCTAGTTCCAACTCCCCTGCCATGGGCAGGGACACCCTCCACTGCACCAGGTTGCCCAAAGCCTCATCCAACCTGGCCTTGAACACTTCCAGGGATGGGGCAGCCACAACTTCTCTGGGCAACCTGTTCCAGTGCCTCACCACCCTCAGAGTAAAAAATTTCTTCCTTCTATTTAATGGAAGTCTCCCCTCTTTCAGTTTAAAGCCATTGCCCCTTGTCCTGTCACTACAGGCCTTTGTAAAAAGCCCCTTTCCAGCTTTCCTGTAGGCCCCCTTTAAATACTAGAAGGCTGCAATAAGATCACCTCGGAGCCTTCTCTTCTCCAGGTTGAACAGCCCCAACTCTCTGCCTGTCTTCATAGCAGAGGTGCTCCAGCCCTCGGATCATCTTTGTGGCCCTCCTCTGGACCCGCTCCAGACAGTATCAAGAGCCCTGTGTCCGGTTACAGCCCCACAACGGCACTGACAAACTGCAGCAAGTGCAGCAGGGAGCTGTCGCGATGCAACGTATAAGGAAGAGCCAAGGAAAGTGGATTTGTTCTACCTGGAGATGGCAAAGCTAAGGGGATGGAGATACCTTGTTGCTGTTTGCAGGTACCTAACGCAAAGGTTATAAAGATGGAGCTAGACTCTTCTGAGGGGAGCGCAGGGGAAGGTGACGTGGTCACAGTCGGAGGAAATTCTCACTAGATATATAGGAAGGCATTTTTCACAATGAGTGGTCAAGCACGGGAATGGGCCTGGAGGGGTTCTGCAATATCTGTCCTTAGAGATTTTCAAAATTCACCAAACAAGGCTCTGAGCAGTATTGAGTTGGTGGCTGGATGATAAACTTCCAGAGGTTTTCCCAACCTATGTTGTTCTGCGACAGTAACATGTAACACCTGGAAGAGCTCCCTTTCTCCCTGAAGCATCTGCTCAGATGGGCTCTTTGCTTACTGCTGTAGCAGCACAAGGACTTGAGATGCTGTGAACCACACCATACTACAGCTGCAGACAGGTAGCATTTTTTTATATCTAATCAAGGTAGGGGAGAGGGACAAGGCAGCATTTCTTGCTCAGAGGAAACTAATTTAGAACTTGCAGCGCCCCCAAGACAGCAATAGGTACTATACCTCATACCATCCCACTGTTCAGGCCCTATAATCTCTTTCTGAATCTTTGTTTCTAACGTAACCTGTGGAATTCACCATCTCCCAACAGAGCATGCCATTTCCCTTTCTGTCATGAAGCCACCTGTAGCTTGAAAATCTTCCTTGTATTGTCAAGCAAGCAAGGGGGAGTTCTCAGGTGCTTTCCTGCTACTTCCTGCTCTGGCCACATGTGGCTCTTTCCATGGAGCCAGGAAGGAAGCAGGGATTCATGTTACTTACCGAAAATTTCTCACAAACAGGCACTTTATTTTCCCCTCCCACATCATTGCTTTCTTCTTCCGGAGAGCAGTGGCGATAGTCGATGTAACGGGACACATTGGCAGGGTAGTTGCAGAACTCAATGGTGAGGTGCTGGCTGCTGGAGTCCTTCAGCTTGCAGTTTTCCCGCTTGCTGGAACAAGAGTACACAGTTAACATCACTGAAGGTACCACAGCGTGGAGCTGCTGCCAACACGCTGCTCTCCACCAAGCCTCAACTCCACTAGTTTCCTGCTCTTGAGCTCTAGCCAGCTCGACAGCCGGCTGGGAAGAAACTCAGTCCCGGGAGAGCAGTTTAGTAACTAGGTGATTCTGTGCTGGTTTGATTGGTTTCTCTTATGCCAACACACCGGCAGAGACACCAGTGTCTCAAGGAAAGCTATGGGAGAAGAGGACACAGCGCTTGGTTTTAAATATTAAGGGCACTAAGATATGTGTTAGTCTTCATGTTAATGGACAAAGGAAAAACGCCCAAAAATGAGGCATCGTGTAGAGCATCCCGCAGCCACTGCTTCAACAGGTCTAACCTGGGCAATGCAGACATGAAGGAAATGTTTTCCACCTCATGAGAAAAGAGCTGTTCTGTCCCCAGAGCTGGCTAAAAGGCCCAAAATCTTGGAAGGCCCTGTGTAACTAGAATTGTGGGTTAAAACATTTAAGAGTTCAGTTTTAAAAGTATTTTTATCCTGTCAAAACAAAGCATTCTCATGCTTGAGAACGGCCATCTTGAATGCTTTCAGACCTGTCAAAATGGCATTTCCTGATATAAAACAGTCACTAAAAATACCATTTCTCCTCTGCTCAGAGCATGACTTCAGTTTAATGGAGATTCAAGGGGCTGTATCACTGCCAGGGGCTTGTTTAGATTGTGCGGAGAGTGCAGAACCAGGGGCTGGACCGACACGTGAAGTGGACAGGCATCTCTGCTTCTAACATGTGTCTGCCTGGAAGCTATCCATGAAGAGCTGGGGGCAGGGAACGAGACAGGACACTCTGGAATGAGAGCACAACCTTTGCTCAGAAGGGAGGTGATGGGAGGTGATAGCCGGCTGCACGCGAGCATCACGTGCGAGATGCATGACAGAGCTGGTCGGCGTCAGGAGGTGCGGGGAGCCCCTACCCTTTACCTGCACCATCCCCTACAAAACCAAATCATAACCAGCAGACCCTGCAGGCACAGACCTGTTTTTGTTTGCTCCCTAGCTGAGTTTTAAGGGTCCCTCTTCTGCGTGTGTTCCTGCCGTGGCCTTGTGGCACTGCTGGACCAGGGCCACGTAGCGAATCGATTATTTTTCAATTAGATGAGGTCACTCCGTGGTCACAACTGCTGCCAGCAGAAGACCGAAATCCTCTTTCAGCAGCCGCCGACTGAACAGACAAGGCATGTTACAAAATGCACCCTTATGCACTTGGCACCCATCCTAGAAACAGGAAGAGCACGGGGCAGACTCACCAGAAAAGCACCTTTCTTCACTCATGGGGATGATACTAAGAGCCAATCCCCCTGCCTAGAAAAAACCAACCACTGACCCTCCCATTGCCCTTTCTCCCATGAGCTTTAAATACCAGAGCGCCGCTCACCATTTCTTGTAAGCATACTCCAAGTAGGACGCTACAAAGCGAGTCTCAAACTCTGAAGCATACTTGGTGTCATATATTCCTGCTGGAAACATTTCTGAGAGGTCAGCGGTGAAGGTGCCGAGGTTGTCTGGCAGGTGAGCGTAGAAGCACTGGTACAGGAAGACCAGATCAATCAGGCCGTTATGGAGAACGAGAGGCTTCTTCGCTCGTATGAGCTCCAGAAAAAAAGTCCGAACGCTCAGGCTCTGGTTCTCGTTGCCCTGCAAGAGGAAGGATTGGTCAACACGCCTTAGCGCCTGGACTTGCCATCACCCTGGGAAGTCCTCAGAGCCTGCTGTAGCAGAGCACTGCCTACAGCTGTTTCTTGCTCTCACCAAAGAGAGGCCCAAACATTTGGAAAAGCAACTGCAACAAGTGACAGCCTGGATATAAAGCAGCAGGGAGGTGAAAGGGATAACGCTGCACTCAAGACCCCAGTGTGAGCCCATCTTCACTCGGCAGCTGTGCGAGGGTGACGCCAGGACCAGGGGAAGCCAGCAGCCTCCCCAGAAGCCTGGGGCAGAGCAAACTGAGGGGCCCGAAGGAGAGCAGTTTTGTACCTTGTCGTTGCCCTTGTGGTAAGGAATCCCCTGGGAGTACTGCTTGTTGAAGTCAAAGCCGTGCTGCACCAGGAACTGCACGGACTGGGCTTCCACCGTGTAATCCTCCATGCAGAGGAGCGTCAGGTTGTAGATCTGGCAGAGATACGCGTTCTCCGACTGCAGGAGGAGAGCGTGCAAAGCGACACAGGGACACCCGTCACAGGGAGCTGCCGAAAGAGCCAGGGGCGAGCCCGCGGGGCGCGGGAAGGCAGAGTCCCGGTGCCCACTGTTCCCTCGGAAGGCGGCAACGAGGGAACGGCCGCTCCACGGCCCGGGCACTTACCTTCTCCGGGAGCCGCTTGAAACAGGCAACGCCAAGGGACAGGACGGAGCGGGTCCGGGCCGCGCTGCAGACGGCCTTGTACCGCTCCTCGATGCACCTGGGCAGCGGGAGAGCGGCAGCTGACGGCTCCTGCCCGGCACCGCCGCCCTGCCCCTTCCCGCCGGCTGCCCCGGGAGAGCCAAACCCGCGGGGGGAAACGAACTGGGCAGCCGGTCCCGGAGGGACGCGCCCCGAGCACCTGCACCCGGTAAGCCCGGCTGAGCGACACCACCCCCCGCGCACAACCGGGGCACTCACGGGCTCAGCAGCGACTTCCTGGCGCCGAGGCCGCTCAGCTCCTGCGGGGAGACACCCGTCAGCGGCCCCGCAGGCACGGCCGCGCCGCGGCCGCCGCCCCCCGCCCCGCCTCACCGTGTCGACGGCGACGAAGGTGGCGGTGCGCAGCGCCAGCACCATGGAGGGCCACAGCTCCGCGAAGTTGTCGCTCTGCACATCCACCACCGGCACCCGCCACCGCGCCATGGCCGCCCCCGCCGCCTCCCCGTGCCGGGCACGGGGCCTCCGTCGGCGCGGCTGCCCCCCGACTGCCCCCTCCCACCGATCGCCCTGCCCGCCCCTGCGCTCCGTGCTGCCTGGACGCGCGGGCGGCGCTATTCCTATCAGCAGTCGCTGGGGTTTTTTTCGTCTTCCGAAACCCATTTTGAAGCAGAATTTTGTTTTTAAGTAAACGGGCGTTTACGTCGGGCAACCCTTTGGGGCCCTTGTCGTGAGACCGTTGGGACCGGCGGGAGAAGAGGCGGGGACAGCCTCGTTTTCTTCATCGGAGCGCTGATTGGTTCCAGCGCTCCAGGCGGTCCCGCCCCCTCCCGCGGGCGGCCTGAGGACGGGAAGGCGCAAGCCCCTCCCCCGTGCCTCGCTTCGATTGGCTCACACCCGGGAGGTGGGCGGGGCAGCCCGCTCTGATTCGTCCCCGCGCGGGGCCGGGCCGCTGCAGGGGAAGCGTTTTCCCGGGAAAGTCTCACGTGGCGCCGCGCCGTCCCCGGGCTCCAGCCCCGCCGGGGAGCGGCCCGGCCATGAGCCAGCTCCGGGCGGCGGCTGCCAGGGGCCGCCGGCGGAGCGGCGGGAGGGCGGCCCCGCCCGCGGGGCCGAGCGGGAAGGGAGCGTCGCCCCGCGGAGGTGTCCGGTAGCGGGAGGGCTGGGTGGTAGCACGGCCGGTCCTGCGCGGGGCCGTCAGCCGGGGCGGCCGCTGGCGCTTGCTGCGGCTTTGCAGCGCTCGGTGCACATCCGCCCGGCAGCGGCTCTGTCGGGCTCCCGCCTCGGGCCCTGCGGCGCCGCAGTCGCGCCCCGCAGCCCTTCTCCGCCCCTGCCGTGCCCCGACCCCGCGCCGCTCTCCCGGCAGGGGCTCCAGCGCCGGCTCCGCCGCCCGCCCGGCATCTCTTCAGCGACCCGACCGAGAGGGAGGCCCTGCGCCGGGACCTGCTCGCTTGGTACGACAGGTGCAAGCGGGACCTTCCCTGGAGGACGCTGGTAAGGGGAGGCATCGGGAGGCAGGCGTGCCGTGGTGGGGAGCCGCTCCCTCCGCCCTGAGGGAGCGTTGCTGAGGTGACTACGGTGTCTTCCTGTGCGATGTATCCCTGGCTGCATGGAAGTGGGATAACGTTGGAAATGGGAGCGTGCTCCTGGCTAGCCCTTGCCGTTCCGTGGTTTTCTCTGGCAAACTTAATCTCGTTGTCTTTTAAACCTGTTTTGTTCCTGCCTCTGTGGTACCCTGCAGCAGCAAGTTCTGCATGGAAAACGTTTTCCGTGTGTTTGCTTTAAGCCTGCCAAGCGTTTTTATTAGAGCTCCTACCCGCTCTGCGCTCCCCCTGGCGACAAGTAGCCAGACAGCGATTGGGGTACTGGGGGTGGGCGTCCGCTTTACAGCAATGTCTGTCTGAATGGCGCTGCTGGGAGCTGCGTGGCTCTTCTGTGGGATTTACATCCACCTGCAATTGCTTCCTGTGCAGAGGAGCTCGGGTCTGGGACGGCTCCTCTGGTGGGATTTTGAACCTCAGGGTAAACTCTTGCTGTGGGATATGTCATTAGGGAGAAGGTGCTTTGTCACTTGACTAACCTGAACCTGGAACTTCTGAGCACTTGAGAGAATTTTTTTTTTTGGCAGGTTCCCATATAGCATTCAAAACACACCATAAGCAATTTTACTTTATCTGCAGGTCCCCTCTGCGGTGAGGTCCTGTGTCACCTTGTTTCTCACACTCCATCTTCTTCCCCTTTCAGGCAGCAACTGAGCTGGATGCCGACAGACGGGCATACGCAGGTGAGGAACAGGGACTGCGCCCCGACGTGTGTGAGGGGTCCTGCTGTGTGTTGCCCCCTGACACGGATGTGCAATATGGCCTTGTGAGAAAACATGGCTTTAGTTGCCATCCTTGGAACAAGCTGCCTGGAGCAGCTGTGAGAGCCACTGACCCCCCCTTTGCAAGGTGCTGGGGGGTCGGACAGCCCACTTTGGGCCTGAGGGAGCTCCTATGGGGCAGCATGTGGGGAATGTGAGGAGTGGGAGGGGTGTCATGGGTTGGGTGGTGGTGCAGTGCTTGGAGCCAGTGCTAATGTCACCATGGCACAAGGTGTGGGTGGTGGTTGTGCTTCTGCTCTGATCCCTGCCCTGCTCCCTGCAGTGTGGGTGTCTGAGATCATGCTCCAGCAGACGCAGGTGGCTACAGTGATCAACTACTACAACCGCTGGATGCAGGTGACTGTTCCTCATGGAGTCCTGTGCCCAAAGGCTGCCCCTTTTGGAGACCTTGTTTGCTGCCTGTTGCAGATCCCCTGCTGCAGAACACAGCTCTTGCTTGTCCCTGACTTGTCCCCTTCCCTCTGTACCGCAGAAGTGGCCGACGCTGCAGGCTCTGGCACAGGCGTCCCTGGAGGTGAGCATTGCTGGGGCTGGGTGCTCTCCCTGCCCTCGTGGCCCTTCATCTAACACCAGGCTGTGTCTCTTGGAGCAGGAGGTGAATGAGGTGTGGGCTGGACTTGGCTACTACTCAAGAGGGAAGCGTCTGCAGGAGGCAGCAAGGAAGGTGCTGGGGAGTGGGGTGCATTCCCGAAGCCCTCTGCAGCCTGTGGGTTGGTGCTGGCTGACACTTGCCCTCCCTCGCTGAGGCTGTGTCCGGCTGGCACAAGGCTACAGAGGCTGGATCCTGTCTTACCATGGGTAAAACGATTTGCACACACACGCCTCAGCTGCTCCTCTGACCTCAGCCCTCTCTCTGCCAGGTGGTGTCTGAGCTGGCTGGCCAGATGCCCAGGACAGCTGAGGACCTGCAGAAGCTGCTGCCGGGAGTGGGCCGATACACGGCGGGAGCCATCGCGTCCATCTCGTATGGACAGGTGAGAGCTGGGCATCAGCGGACACATCTCTCCTCTCTGCCACCCAGCCCTGCTCCTGGTGGGGTCCAGCTGATGTGTCTCACAAGCCAGGAGCTCCCCAGAACTGTGCTTGGCTCTGGCTCTCCCCTCTATTGCGGTGTGTCTCGCCCACTGCCCAGGTTGGCCTGTGGGTTGGCCTTGTGTGTGTCCCCCTTCCATCCTGGGAGCACCCCAGCTCCCTGCCTTGCTGGGAGCACAGGTGCCTCCCGGTGCAGTAATCCCTGCTCCCGGTCCCAGGCTACTGGTGTCGTGGATGGAAATGTGATCCGGGTCCTGTGCCGCCTACGGTGCATCGGTGCCGACTCCAGCAGCCCGGCTGTCATTGACCGGCTCTGGTAAGGGGAATGCTCAGTCCCTGCTCCGAGCTGCAGTGATCGTGGCTGTGCCTGGTGCTGGCTGAGGGCAGGATCACTTGGGAGCCGTGGGGAGCTGAGCTGGCAGAGGGAGAGAAGCGTGGGGTGTGGGAGCTCTTGGGAGGCTGATGCTGCTGGGAGCAGTGGAGAAAGGAGCCGTGTTGCCTCTGCCTACCTAGGAGCATCCTCCCTTGCAGGCAGGAAGCAGGCACAGGTCCTGGGACCCTCTCCCCACAGAGCCCTGTGCCGCTCACTGCTGTTTCTCCCAGGGACATGGCTAATGCCCTGGTAGACCGGAGCCGCCCGGGGGATTTTAACCAAGCCCTGATGGAGCTGGGGGCAACTGTGTGTGTGCCCAAGGCCCCGCTGTGCAGGGAGTGCCCTGTGAAGCAGCACTGCCATGCACGGCACAGGGTAAGTATGACCCCAAAATCTGGCCCTGAGGGGTTGCCATGCTTAGGGACAAGGCAGGCTGGTGGATGAGCCTGTCCTCATTCCTGTCCCCCCTTGCAGGTGGAGAAGGAGCTGGCCTTCGCCTCTCAGAAGCTGTTTGAAAAACCCGCCCCAGTGCCTGATGTTGAGGACTGTGGTAAGCGCACGGGGAGGTGCCTGTGGTAGCCCCAGGTATGGGTCCTGGGGCGACTGTTAAATCGATGTTTGCAGGTGTTGGGGGCTGTCCCCTGTGCCCCCCAGCCACGGAGCCGTGGGACAGTAGCCTGGGGGTGACCAACTTCCCCCGGAAAGCAGCAAAGAAGCAGCCGCGGGCAGCACGAACAGCCACGTGTGTGCTGGAGCGGAGGGGCTGCCACGGGGCCCTGGAGTACCTCATCGTGCAGAGACCCAGCTCGGGTAATGGGGCTGGGCGGGCAGGGGCAAGGGCACTGTGTGGCCCCTTACCACTTGCGCAAAGGATAGAGCAGCCTGGGAGAGGGCTGCACCAGTGATGTGCTTGCTGTGGGGATGGGGAAAGGAGCCCCATGGGGCTGTGGTGAGGCTCGGTGTCCTCAGATGTGCCCCTTGCCGGCTCACACTCCTGTCGTGCCCCCTCCCCAGGTCTCCTGGCTGGGCTCTGGGAGTTCCCAAGTCTCCCACTAGCTGAGGGCCTGCAGGAGGAGAAGCAGAGGGAGGCGCTGGCAGATCACCTCCAGGCCTGGACAGGGCGGCCCGTGGTGGCCAAAGGCTTGCGGTTCATCGGAGAGGTGAGCGATGCAATGTTTAAATCCCTGTGCTCAGCCACAGGGGCAAAGCACAGGTCTCCCTTCACTGCTGTCACCCCTCCAAAACCCTGCCCTGCTCCTCTGAGCCCTGGCAGACTCAGTGCACTTGTGGGGCAGCTGAGCAGTGCATCCATCCCCTGCTGCCTGCCAGCTGCCCTTTTCATATGTCTTCCCATCCCCTCGCAGGTCATCCACATCTTCTCTCACATCCACCAGACGTATGTGGTCTACTCCCTGCCCCTGGATGAGGACGTGACCCTGGTCCCTGCCTTGTCCCCGTCCCGCTGGGTGACAAAGGAGGAGTTCTGTGCCTCTGCGGTGTCCACGGCTATGAAGAAGGTACTGGGGCGTACCTGGGCCTTATTCCCTCGATCTTCCTGGGTTCCTGGGAGAGCCTCTGGCATTCCTCTGTGGGCTGTCCTGGCTCCAGGACTGGGCTGCAGTTCAGCTCTGGGCTCTCTTGTGCTTCCTTCAGGTGCTGAAAGCATGTGAGAAGCAGCATGGGAAGGAGAGCAGCCCTGGCAAGGTGAGCATCACTGGATGGTTGCTGTGGGCCACCCTCTGGTCTGGGGTGCTGGACCCACCCTGGGGTCTGGGGTCAGGCCAAGGAGCATCCCCAGCCTGGGCAGGGCTGTGTTTGGGGGACTCGCCTGGCTGGAATTGCCCCTGGATGTCCTCACTAGCAGGGGCCCCTTGCCCCAGTGGGGGTCCGTGGAGGCCATGGGGGCCCTTGGGGTTTGGCTTAGCTCTGCTGTGTGCCTCCTGCAGGGTGCCAAGCGGAAGCGGGGGGCAAAACTGCAGGGAGCGGGCAGCACCAGCTCTGGGACGCAGCTCTCCCTCCACACTTTCCTCCAGGCACAGACTGCCCTGTGACAGCACCTTCCATGTGCGAGACCACCAGAGACCCGTGCTGCGGTGAGTCCTGCCTGTGGTGTGGGGATGGTGTCCCCTATACTGCTGCAAGCCTGGTACACGGCCCTGTAATGGTCTCCTGCTTCTAGCGGAGTCCAGTGGCTTCCCTGGCGCCCTGGTGGGAGTTGTGCCTTGTCATGGTCCTGGATGCGACCTGGAGCCAGGCTTGCCCTCCCTCCTTGGCCGGAGCCCTCCTGTGGTTATTCGGCCCTGTATGGCCACCGGTCCGGCTCTGCGGACTCACAGCAGCAGGGGTTTCTCTCCGGCAGCAGGAAGGCTGTGCTGTATCCCTCCCGCAGCCCTGTCCCCGGTTGCCTGCTCCTCATCCCCCAGCCACTGATCCCCCCAGTGGATGCTGCTGTCCCCTTCCCGGCTTCCAACAGCCCTTTTTATACACTTGTTTTTACTGAACCTGAGCCATAGGCTTTTGAATAATAAAGCTAAAGCATCTGTTGTGTTGTTTTTTTTTTTTTTTAAAGTGACTTTCTACCTCTGTTGCACTGTGCTAAGCTGGGGGGGGTCAGGCAGCCTGTGGCTGATGTGAGGATGGCTGGCAGGATCCCTACATCTGGGCTGGAGACTGCAGGGATTTCTTCATTAATGCACCTGTGAGCCCCTTGGCTGAGCATCAACTGCTGCTGACCCCCCAAATAAGGCACCCAGAACACCCCCCTAAAGGGCAGGCATCAGCCCCCACGGGCTGACCCTCTGTAGAGCCAAGCAGCCCTCCCTCGGCTTTTCATAGGCTTTTATTCCCCTTTTTTACCTTTTCCGTCAGGCTGTTTCTCAGTGTGTTCACCCTGTGGCTTTTCCTGACCGTGATGCACAGCTGCACCCTGGCAAAGGCACCAGTCCCGGGGGCCGGCAGGGACAGGGGCTGGTCTAGGGGGTGTGCAAGGGGCAAGTGGCCTCAGTTGAGGGACTGCAGGACTGGGGACAGCCGGCCTTAAAGGGCAGAAAGGGCCCTTTCATCCTTGCCTGGCACTTGGCATGTCTTAAATGGGAGGAGAGAAAAAACCAAAGCAAGTTCTTGCAAGTTAATTCTTTAATTGAGAGGAGTAAGAGCCCATTGCTTGCCCCGTAACAGGGGCTGGCTGTGCTCTGGGTGGTAACCATTGACGAGCAGCTATGTCCGTGGCCCCTGAGTTATCCGCTCCCTCCGGCAGCCCCTCATCCCCCTACATCTGGGGGCGTTGTGCCAGCAGCATTCTTGGCCCTGCTGCAAACAAAAGTCTCATTAAATTAAGGCAGAAAGTTTTTCACATGAGGTCAATAAATAACTGGGAACCCAGGGAGGGGGAGAAATCACCCTCCATTCTGGGGGATGCTCAGAGACCCACTGGACTTGGCCCTGAGCAACTTGCTCCCAGGTGGAGTTGGCTCTGGGTTGACCTGAAGCCCTCCCTTGGTCCTTGCCCATGTGGTATCTCTACAGCAGCGTGTTGGACCAGAGAGGACAGGGAGCTGAGGGACAAGGATTGCACTGTTGCCACTACTGCTGCCGGTCCATATAGACCTGCACAGCTTTCCACAGCGCCCGTATATTGCCTTCTCCGAAGCCCCGTGCGCCACGCCGGTCAATGAGCTCCAGAAAGAACGTCTCCTCAGAGAAGACAGGATGGGTGAAGATCTGCATCAAATACTGCTGCGAAGGGCTCTCTTCTGCATCAGTGCCTGGCCAGCCCTTGTCCCCAGGCACTGTGGTGTCCAGCAGGATGCCCAGCTCTGCCAGCGTGCAGGGGTCCTGCCCGACCCCTCGGATCTCCTCCTCTTTGCCCTCCTGGCTGTAATAGGTTGCAGGGGGTGTGAAGAACCGTGCACCCCTCTGCTGCAAAGCCCTGGTCGTGGCGACGATGTTGGTGGTGCGGAGGCCGACATGCTGGATCCCGGCCCCACCATGCTGCTCTAGGAAGGTGTCGACTTGGTTGGCGCCGTCCTCCGAGAGGGACTCGGCAAGGACGAGCTTGCAGCCGTGTGCCGGGGCACTCTGGGTGCTCTGCAGCGCGAGGAGCAGCATGCCCACCCCCTGCCCCCCGAGCACATACCCCTCAGCTGGCCTCTCCCGCGGGTTCAGCAAGAAGCGGTGGAAGCCGAAGCAGCGCTGGTACCAGTCCAGAGCTGCCCGGGCACTGCCCCGTGGGCAGACGTACGTGATGTGGTCAAAATGGGTGATCTCGATCCCATCCCCTGTGGCCGAGGGGGCTCCTTGGATGGGCTGGAAGCCAGGCAGGAAGGGTCCTTGGTAGCGAGATCGGTCCAGAAGGGTATGGCTGATGTTGCCCACAATGGAACTCACCACCCCGTAGGTGACAGAACCACCATCGTCCCTCACCTCAGTGGGGGGCACTGGCAAGGAGCATCCCCGGCTCTGCAGCCGCTTGCAGAGCCCTGGCACGTCGTCCACCTCAAAGCAGATGTTGGAAGCCGTGCCCAAAGCAGGGTGGGGGTCCACGTCGTAGAGGAAATCGCAGGAGGAGGCACCAGCGGGCCCTGGCGCCAGGCGCTCGTTGACAAGGAAGATGGCAGATCCTCGCTGCAGAGCCAGCTGCCGGACTCGCGGCGTCTCCCGCATGGCCACCGGCTGGAATCGAAAGGCGTTGACCAGGTCCTGGGCCCAGCCCTGCCTGTAGGGCACGTGGAGGGAGATGAAGCAGGGGCGGCTCAGCGAGGCTGCCATGGCTGGGCAGGCTGCGGGGAGGATGCAGGGGGTCAGGGGGGGCTCACTGGCTGCGGGAAGGAGCCGTTCCTCCGCTTTGCATGGAGCCTGAGTGCATCTGCGTGCACGCATACACACACGTAAATTCGCACCCCTTAAATGTATGTATTTTAAATAAGTGCGTCTCACAAGCCAACGCGCACCGTGCAAGGGCACCCACTCTCAGGACCAGATGCAAAGAGCTGCCTGAGGTTGCTGAGCCATTCTGCCACCCCTTCGCTCTGCTGTCCTGGCCTGCGCCCGCAGTCACTGAGGAGGAAAACCCTGAGCCTTGGCCACAGCAGGTCCCCTCTGGAGCCATGTGTCCCTCCAGGGTGCTGCAGGGAGGTTAGCGGGGAATCTGGGTGATGGATAAGCAAGGCTATGGGGACAAGAACTGGGGGGGGAATGTCCTGTAGTGTGTCCTTCTTGCTGCTACAGTTAAAAGGCTCCTGTGCTGTCCCACAAATGGCTGGGGAGAACAGCAAGGGTCACAGGAGGCTGAAGTGCCCTTCTCTCCCCAGCAAGAACAGCATGGAGTTACCATGGTCGGACCGTGACCTTGTCCTAGGGGCACAGAGGGTGAAATAGGAGAGACGCTGCAGGGAAAGTGACCTCCCTCCCCACCCAAATACCTGCCACTCAAGGAATAGATCTGTCCAAACACCCACTCGGCATCACCTCAGGTTCCTGACCCCGCGCCATGCACCCGCCACCCTGGCTGGACCCCCCAGAGGTGGGGGTGGGGGTGGGCAGAGGCCCGCTTAATTATTCCCTTCCACCTGCCCCCCCGAAAAGGGCTTCGCACTGAGCGCTCCCTGCGCAGGCAGGGCGCAGGGCACGGGGCTCCGCCGGGCCGCGGGGGGAGGCTGCGCTGCACCCGGGTACTCCGCCTGCCCCGGGGGAGCCGCAGCCCCGCAGCGCCCTGCCGGGACCCCCGGCTGCTGCGCACCAGCTGGGCCGGGGCTCAGCCCTGCGCGCCGAGCACACGGGCAGGGGACGGCGCTCCCACCCTGCCCGCCCTCCTCCTCCTCCTCCTCCTCCCCCCCACCGCGCCCTGCGCCATCAGCATCGGCCCCGCTCCGCCGCCGCGCCCGCCCCCCCGGCCCGCCCTCCCCCCGGCCCGCGGGGCCCCGGCGGCTCACCGGGGTCACGGCTGCGGGCGAAGGGGATGCCGGGGCAGGGGCCGGCCCCGGAGAGGCGGTTCAGTTCGCTCCTCCCCGGCTTGCGACGGGCCGCGGCGGGTCGGGGAAGCGGGTTGGCGGCGGCGGGGAGGCTGCAAAGCCACCGGCCCCGCCACGGGGCGGCCCCCGCGGCGGGAGGAGTCGGTGGGGCGGGAGGAGGCGGCGGTGCCGTCCTGGGCAAGGGACGAGCCGCTGCCGAGTGCGGCGGGTGTCGAGTTTTGTATCGGCCCCGCAGGTGCGGGGCTGTGTTTGCAGAGCGAAAAGGTGCCCAGGCCGATAACCGCGGGCACCGGGGCCGCCGGCTCGGGGATGGGCAAAGGGAGGAGACAAACCGGCTGCCGGGCGGTGGCTGGGGGTCGCCCGGGACCGGTGGTGAAACGGCTCGTGTCTGCGCTGGGTCATTCCCTGCTGGCCCGGATCCCGTCGGGGCAGGGCACTCGGCGGGGGATATGTGGCCCTGCTCAGTGCCGGGTGCTTCATGGTGCCCGGGGTACCTGGTGTGGGGCCTTGGGGGGAGCGGTGTGCGGATGGGGGTAACAGCTCTGCCGAGGGTCTGGCATCAGTCATGGGACAGTTTTGCTCCAGCCTGACTCCGCACAGCTGCTCCTCAATCCCAACCCATGGTCCCACGTCCTTGCTGACATCCCTGAGCCTCTTCAGCCCCACAGCAGCAACCCCCTCTCTCCTTGCTGCTCGTGACTGTTTTCAGACAAATTCCCCTTTTGGTATATGTCCGGGACCGTGTTGGGGCCCCAGTTGTGTCCGTGTCTGCTGCCCTTCCCTGCCTTATCATGTTTTTGTACAGAGCCCAGGTACAATAAACTGCTCAAATATTTGCGGAGATGTCCGTGTACGGCCAAAGTGGTGAGCTCCTCTTGTTTGGCTGGGGGAGGGAATCCACTGGCGCTGTGATTTCCCAAGAGAGCACAGACTCCTCACACCGCCACAGCCCCCCCAGCACGGGGCTGGGCAGGAGGCACGGGACTGGACACTGGGGGTTTGCTGTAGGGCCAAGCATGGTCCAAGAGCAGCCATGGCAGCATGTGGCAGGATGGCACAGCCTTTGGGGTGGCTTCTCGCAGGGCAGGGAGCTCCAGCACCTCATGGGTGTGGGGCAGGCACTCATCTTTTTGGCTACAAGGTGGCAGAGGCTGTGCTGCAAGTTCCCATGGGACCTTGTTCATGGATGGCACTGTTCAACGTCACTCCCACAGTCCTGTAACCCTTTGGTGCAAGCAGTGCCCTTGGCAATGTCCCCAGCTCTCCTGTGCCTGCGGGGTGGTTTTGAGCAGCCATGCCTGTCCTTTCCCTGCAGCACTGCCTGGCACCCTCTGCACCAGCCCAGCACCAGGCACCACTTTGCCCCAGCACGGCTCATGGACCCCGAAGCCACGTGGCACCGAAGGAGACAGTGGCTGCCTTGTTGCCGTCCCCAGAGGCAGGCGGTGGTGGCCAGGGCACAGTCCCCCTCTGGCTGGGCTCTTCTCCTCCCTCCTGGGCGGGGAGAGTGGACAGGAGATAAAAGGGAGACCCGGGCCAGCTGGGCATTGCCAAGAGCTGCTGGGGCCGGGAGCAAGGTCTGACTGGAGGACGGCAGTGAGAAGTGCGGTATTAAGGGCTCATTCTCGCGGGGGGAGAGGGCTGGGGATTGGGGGTTCATCCATCCTGACCAGACCCCACAGTCCCCTGCTCCCTCCCCACCTCTCTGTATCATCCTCCCCAGCCCCGTGTCCTCCCCTTGCCCATTAAATGTGCTGGATTCTGGAGGGATGGGGCATATCTTCCCGTGGGCAGGGTTAGGGGGCTGTGGGAGGAAGGGGCTTCAGGCAGATTTTGGGGGAGAGGAGGTTTAAAGGCTCTGTACACCCCTCAAGTGTTTTGTGGGGCATCAAGGACTCTCAAGGTGACCTGAAGGTGAAACCGTCCCTGTCCCACTGACTCCCTTCCCATGGCCAGGACAATGAGGGCTGCATCCCTGCCTCCCTCCGGGGCAAAGACAGAGCCCTGGCCATGGCTGGGGTAGAGACTAACACCCCATTTCCCCCTGCCAGGGGTGGGGGTCCGGGATGGGGCTGCTGGTGCTGGCCCTGGCTGCCTGGCTAGGGCTGAGGCTGGCCTCGGCTTCCGAGGGGGTGGACAACAGCAGCCGACTCTGCCAGGAAGCGCCAGCCTGGAGCATCAACGGCTCGAGCCCCATGATGGGGGCGGCGGGGCAGGTGACAGTGGTGGCCTTGCTGAAGGCCAGCTGACACTTCTGCCTGCAGCAGGCTCGCAGGTGAGTCCCACTGCTCCCACCCCAAACCCAGCCCCGCCATCTTGGGGGACGGTGTAGTCCCCCCCCCCCCCCCAGCACCCCCCTCCCAGCGCCTCCTTCCCCACAGCCTCGGGGGCCTGCGGGAGAGGCTGACCCGGCAGGGAACGGCCGACGTCCGCTACATGATCATCAATGAGAAGGCGCCGCTCTCTCGCGCCATGTTCAGGGAGCTGGAGCGCCAGACCCCACCGGGCATCCCCGTCTTCCAGCCAGAGCCAGAGGAGCCCGACGTCTGGCAGATCCTGGGGGGCGACAAGGACGACTTCCTTGTCTATGACCGGTGAGCGTCCTCTGTCTCAGCTGAGGCTTTCCTGGGGGGTTACAGAGCCTTTGGTGGGCTTCCTAAAGCTCCCTCCATGGCTGGGCTGGGGGGACCCCAGACCCCCCACCTCGAGCCAGGCCGTGGCTTCTCCCTGCAGGTGCGGCCGCCTGGCTTTCCACATCCAGCTGCCCTACAGCTTCCTCCACTTCCCCTACGTGGAGTCGGCCATACGCTTCACCCACAACAAGGACTTCTGCGGCAACTGCTCCCTCTACCCCAACACCACCCAGGAGGTATGGAGCAGGGAGTCTCGCTGGAGCTGGGCTCCTTTCTTTCCTCTGGCATTGTACATCAATTAAAAAACAACCTTGTCTTCACACTGGGGACAGGTTCTGGGCCAGCAGCCACCCTTGGCCACGGTTGAAAGGGAAGGTGATGAAAGGCGTGGAAGAAGAGCAGTTAAATAGGTCAGAGCTTTCAAGCTGAGAAGGAGTGGACTAAAGGGGTCATAGCCCAGATCTGGAAAAGCTAACTAGGGTCAGTGGCTGCTCTGATATAAGAAAGGGGTGAGCAACGGACCCAGAGATGACAAGCTCAGAGCGAAGAAAAGGATGTAGCTCTGGGCTCAACAGGTAATTAGTCACTTCCTAGGAGAAAAATCCACCTAGAAATATTAAATGCAAAGTCCCTTCCTGGCTCAGGAATTTCCTGGACCACAGACAGCTTGAGCCAAGGGATAGTAGGTACAGAGGCTTGTGATCTCTGTGCTGCTCCAGCATCTCCTGTCCTCCCTGTGCCCTGGGTCAAGGCTCTGGCTCACACAGCTTGCTGTGTGACGGATACTGTTCTGCTTTCATCCCAGCTCACAGGCTCGCTGTGGGGCTGTCTGTGCATCCACATATTGCATCAGCCCTTGTGTTACTTTCCCCAGGCTAACAGCACCGTGGAGGTCCCTGTAACCCTGAGCCCGCTTCCTGAACAAGAGGGGAAGGAGTCAGAGACTCCCATCCAGCAGCACAACCCTCTCCATCCTCACCGACACCATGCGATCAGCAGTGAGAAAGCCACAGACCCGAGTGGAGACCACAGACCTACTGCCCACGCTCACCACCACCATGGAGACCACAGCCAGCCACATCCCAAGGGCCAGAAGCAGAAGGAGGGCATCCAGCCCTAAACCAGGCTGGGTGGCCTTGCAGAAGAACCCTGTAGAGCGCAGAGCACGCCAACTCGCTTCACGCAGGCATGAAAGGACTTGCTTTGGGCTGCTGGTCACCAGCAGCATTGGTATAACCCCCTCCAGCATCCCCCATGTGGGTTGTAATCCCACGCTGTGATCAGGGGTGAAAAATCCCCTCAGACCGCCCCCAAGGTGCTGCATTTTCAGTCCCAGGGCTCGGTTCTGAGCCTTCCTCTGCCGCTGCCCGCCTGTCCGTGCTCAATGAAGCCGGCCGTGCAAACCGGGAGGTCCCCGGTCACTGCTGGCTGACACCGCACGGAGCAGCAGGGCAGGGGCGGAGGGGCCAGAACCAGGACAGGAGCAGCACTGCCAGCACACTCTGCCCATCCTGGCACCCCTGGGTATCCCGGCACCCCTGGGTGTCCTGGCTGCGGAGGGAGGGGATGAACAGCACGGATGCAATTCCAGGTTATGGGGGCATTAGGAGTGGTAGGAGGTCACAGCTCCCCATGGACCAAACCCCGTACCTCCATAGCTGTCACATCCTGGAGACCCTCCAGTCCCTGCACACGGGTATGTGCAGTGGTGACGGGTGGCCGCAAGATGGTGGCCTTGTCCCCTCTTGGAGACCTTGGGGCTGTATCCGAGGCCCACAGCCTTGGGAGGACAGGGGTGAGGATCCCGGGGTCTCTGCTGGGGGAGAAGCGAGACCGGAGGGCGATGCGGGTACCCGGAGCACGAATAAAACCTCTGTGAAGCGAACTCGGCTCAGCCTGGCCTCTGGTGCCCCTTCCCCAGGGCGGGTGGGGGGGTTGCGCAGCACTCCACTGGCCCTGGGCTTTTCTCCGGACACGCAGAGGGACTCGGAGCTGGATGAGGACCCCACGGAGCAGCAGCCAGTGGCGATTTGCATTCCCCTGCGTGGAGACCTGGAGGTAAAGAGGTCGAAGATCAAAGAAGACCTCATCTCTTCATACCTTCTGATTACCTCCAGCCAGATGCAAACCCGGGGCTTAGTCCCCTTCCCAAGGCAGGATGTTAACCCTGCACTGCCAGGAGGAAGTTTGGCTCAGCACCTCGATCTCTGGTTTGTAGGTTTGATGTTGGGGTGCCTGCCCTGAGCTGCTGCCGTGGGGCTGAAGTTCCCACACGCAGTCCAAGGTCATCTTGGGCATCTTGTCCCCAGGGTCCAGCCTGGTCCCCATTGCACACACCGTGCTGGGGGCTGCCCAGCCCTCAAGCAGCTGAGTGCTGCACCCCTCGCAGGCAGTTCATGCACTCTGGGTCACCCCCATGCCCGTCTCAGCCCCGTAGCCCTTCACTCCAGCTCCATCCATCATCCCCCACAGCCCCACTCAACGCCTACCCTGAACTCTCCATCTCCTCTCTGTATCCCACAGCGTAAATGGGGAGCAAAGACATGTTTTTTCTGCTCAGGGTCATGCAGTGCCATGCTGTGGTGCATGTCCTGCTGATGATGCTCTGAGCCAAATTTCTGCCCAATGTCCTCGGAGGCTGCACCCCTCTGTCTTGTCCCCATGGAGGGATGTTCTGCCCAGTGACAGGGTGAAGAGGAGCTGTTCTTCGTGGGGATGAGGGCAACGGGATCAGGTAGGTCTTTCTCACCAGCCTGGGGAAGCCAGCCAGGCTCTCCCATGGGCTGCTGGCTGAGACCCTGCTCCCCCTCCTGTCTCTTTTGCTCCCTCCCTCCTCCTCCTCCTCCCCCTTCCTCCTCTACCTGCTCTCAGCAGCCCACAAGGGCACCTCTGTCTGCTGCTCCTGCCATCAATATTGAGGTTATCTTTTTCTTCTGGCAGCTGCTGTAATTGAAACAAAGCAGGCCGGGCCTCACGGGCTCCGCTCCTCTTGCTCATTTCGCCGCAGCTGCTGAGACAACTAATTCATCTTATCGATGTGTGGTTGGCCTCTTTTTCCACTAGATCCAGGCAGAGCCCTCTCCCCACCACGGCTGGTGGGAGCAGCATGTGTCCCAGCAGCGTGCTGCTGGGTGCTGCTCTGACCCAGCCACTGGTCCTTGGTTTGCAGCTGCTGGTCACCAGCAGGAGATGTCAGGGGAGCTGGCCCAGGGTGAGAGGCGCAGACTGGAAGGATGCTGATGACTTTTATCTCTTTCTTTTGCCTTCTGATGCTTCCTCAGCCCTTTCATTAAATTCCACACCCTTTCCTTGCACAGGGTGTCCCTGGCAAGTAGGTGACATTGTGATGAGGGGGACACACACAGATTTGCATTCCCTTGCTGACGACCAGATCTGCAATTAGCAGTGGCAGATAGAGGGATCATGGCTGGTGCCGGGTGGTAGCACAGTGGCACTCTGTGGCACTGCTACCTCCCAGGAGATGAATTACGAGCCCTGAAGTCTCCGGTTGATATTTTGCTTTGGTTAAAGAAAGGGGAAAGAGCTGCAACTCTATTTGGGTGAAGTCCTGCGTGTCTGAGTAATGGCCAGAGTTTAGGGTGAAGCCAGTGCTGCTCCATGTGTTATTGTCCAAAGGCCTGAAGGGTTTGGGGGTGCTGTGCTTTGAGTCCCTGTGGCATTGTTTCCCCCTCAGAGGTGCTAGAGACCTGGAGCTCTTCAAAACCCGTGTTGGTGTTGGCACTCCAGTGGTGCTGGGGGAGAGCTTTGCTCCGAGCGGGGCAGAGGAGAGATGTTTTGGGGGAGTTAGCAGCCTCTTCACACTGCTGATGCCTTGGGGAGTGATACTGCTAGTAGGAGTCAGAGAGCCCCAAGGAATGCTCAGCTCGGGATGGGGCTGGCTCAGCAGGGGACGGGTCCAGGGCAAGAAACCAGGACTGACATCAGGTCCTGGCAGTGCTGCGCCGTGGTGCCCTGGGGTCTGTGGCTGTGCCACGGGCATGGAGAAGGCTTCACCGCGGTACCCTGATTTCCGTGGCTGCGCCACCACCCCAGAAGAGGACAGACCCCAGCCTCACATCACATGCAGCCTGCTGCCTTGGCCCTGTGTGCTGCACCGGCCAAGGGCCAGGCAGAGCCTCCCAGGAAAGGGGGAACAGCCAGTCCTAATGTCAACAGAGGCCTCTTGTGCAGCGATGCTGTGTCAAGAAGAGGAATGGGTCCCTCCTCCTCCGCCCATTCATCTGGCAGCCGGGGCTGGCGTGCCGCCAAGCCAGGCTGCTTTGGAAACATTTCATTGAGGAGGCAGCTGAGCCTAGGAAAACAGAATGAAAATACACAGAGAGATCACTGTTGTTAGGCAAAATAAATGCAGGCGGCTGCATTTCTGACCCCCAAGTCCAGCCCAGCCAGGCCTCTCTTGCTTCTATGGGGTGAGGGTGAATGCTGCTGCCTGGGAACGGCAGCCATGTATCTCCACCGTGGGTTAGGAGCTGGGGAACAAGAGCTGTAAAGCTTGTCCCCAGCTTTGGCCAATTTGCTGACGTCCCTGGTGAGTAGGTCCAGACTCATCTCGATGCAGCATCGCCCAAGGAGATGGGGCAGAGCAGAGAAACAGCCGCAGAAATGAGCCAGCCCCAGTGACTCGTATCCCCTGCGTGGCCACCAGTGCTGGAGACCGGCGAAGATGGGGCTGAGGAAGTGTGTCAGATATTGGCCTCATTCATCCCTGTCTCCTTCTCCAGCATCACATTGTGGGTCCTGGCCAGGCATGAGGCCACCAGCAGGACAGAGCCCAGTCCCTGAGTTTTCAAAGCCCCGTTGCTTGGCATGCCCTGTCTCGTCAGCTGGCAAAGGGAGAGCAGAGTCACCCCGAAGCACTCCCCAGGGACAGAGAGTGGAAGCATCTCTCTGGCTTTTGGGCAAAGGTGCATCCAACAGGTTTGCCTCTCCTATTGCTTCCCCCATAATCCCTCTTCTCCCTCTAAAGGCCTTCAAGTCTCTTCCCCAGCCATCTGCTGTCCTGCAACAGACTCATCTCAGCTCCTTCCCTCTTCCTAGTGGGTCCAGAGTGGTTTGGGGAAGGCAGAGCTGGAGCTCCGGCCCCATGGGACACCAAGGCTCTCACCTCCACATAGGTGCTCTCAGTGCCACCATGGCACAGCTTTGTGTGGCTTCACCTCCTCTCTTTGTCCACCCGGCATGGTCCAGCCATCGCCGTGCAAGAACAAAACAGCCATGTCTCTGTGCTGCTTGTTCCTGGCCCCTACCTTTGCTTGCTGTCGATGGACGACGGCATGGAGGGAATGGTTTGCTTCTGTTATTTATGGTTTTGATCTGGGGGTTGAAAGGAGCCCCGTGTGAGCAGACAAAGGAGAAACACATCTTGCCAGCCCCACATGCATGGATTTGCAGCGTGGAGCAAATGCCCAAGGCTGAGACTGGATCCTGTGCTGGTCCCTGCGTGCATAGGAGCTTTGCTAAAATTTGGGCTTGTCCTCACTTCGCCTTCCCACCAGGAGGGCAGCTAGCAAGCTACTCCTTTTTTGCTGCCATGCGAGGGGAGGTTTGCCACGTCTCCCTCTGTCTCTCCTCAAGACGAGCTGGGTGCGACACTTGGTTTCCAGCCGACCCACCATGCAGTGCCGAGCCGCTGCGACCTGCTCTTGCATCATCAGGTGGCTTCAAGCAGTGCAGCCTCGCGCTGGGACTGCCGGCGCCTCTGCCAAAGCTTTGCCACTGTCTGCTGCTGGCTCCCGCGCACGGAGCGATGTGTGAGGACATGCCGTTGCGGAGGGCTGCTGGGAAGGGTGGGCTGTAACAGGGGAGGTCAGTGTGGTGCGACCATCCCCTCATCCCACTGCGCCCTGACCGACCCACACTGGGGGCAGCACTAGGGTCCAGCCTCACGAGTGGATCCCCACGTGAGCTTCCCACACTGCTGAGAGCTGAGGTACGTGAGCATCCATCATGGGGAGTAAACCTGACATCCTCCTAAAGGAGCCGAAGGAAGAGGACAAACCCATGGAGCAGCCTCTGAGCGAGAGCACTGTAACACCCACGCAAAAGACCCAAATCCTGAGCTGGGGTGGGCGGCTCCCCAGCTGCTGCGAGGGCCCTGATAAAGCCACAAAAGAAAAGCTGAGTTGATGATGTTTGTTGGTTTTTACTATGGAAGAGGTCTCACGCTGGGACGTTTTTTTTTTTTTTCCACATGGATGTGCCCATGGAAATGACTTTGGAATAAAGTGTTGAAATGGAAGGTAAGGATTGATCCAGACCAGATGCTCCAGGTGTCTGAGCTCCAGCTCCTGAAAACAGCTGCTGAGAGTGTCCTGGGACCGTGGCAGCTGTGACAGTGATGGTCCTCGTGGCGCCTGAGGAACCGCAGCTCGATAAGGCTGGAAAACTGGTGCAGAGGACTGTAAGGACCAGCAGTACCAGACATGAGGAGAAATATTGTAAACTGGAATGGTTTGACTTTTGTCAAAGCTGTTTTTTTTTATTAGTTGTTGTTTTTTTCCCCGCCCAGCCAATCAGCACGCAGAAATAGGCCACGCGGCCAATGAGCATCCAAGGATGTGGCCAACCAGCCAATCAGCCCTGTGGCACTGCAGCTTCCCAGCCAAGTAGCCATAGAGTATGGTAACCTTCCAGCCAATCAGCCATGCGGTATTGAAACCTTCCAGCCAATCAGCCATGCGGCATTGTAACCTCCCAGCCAATCATCCATGCGGCATTGTCATCTCCCAGCCAATCAGCCATGCAGTATTGTCATCTCCCAGCCAATCAGCCGTGCAGTATTGTCGTCTCCCAGCCAATCAGCCGTGCAGTATTGTCGTCTCCCAGCCAATCAGCTGTGCCTTGTGCGCCCACTGCAGGGCTGCGCGGGGAGATCTGCCCAGCCGGCGGGAGCCTCTCCCAGCCAGGCTGGCAACCAGTGCCCGGGTTTCCTGCCTTCATCCAAGACGGGCTCCGCCAATCCCTTGTTCCACCGTTAATTACGCTCCATCGCTAAGATTTTGTAGCTTCTCCTTGAGTTGATTTGTCCGACTTTCAGCCTCTTCTGCATTATTGCATGGTATCTTCCCTCCGTTACAGAACTTCTCCTTTTTTCCTGAAAAAGTGAAGTCAGTTCAGTGCTGCGGTGTTTCCCACTGGTTTAATTTCTCTCTCCTCCTCTAGAAGACCATTCCCCACCTGGAGTGATCTATGCTGTAATTACCATTTGTAAAGTGTATTAAATGCGGAGGGTAAAAGGCTGGAATGACGCAAAGGGGTTATCGTGTAACCTACCGTGGGTTCCCTGCCCAGGGAGGAGGAGCGGGATCCGGTGTGATAGAGGGTGGAGGGACCAGCCCCCACCCTGGCCTGACTCTGGCTTCCCATCCAGCCGAACCCTGCAACCCGCTCGTGTCTCCGAAGCCAGGGCAGACCCGATGCAAAAGGCTAACGGGAGCATTGTTTACGCCTCGCTTTGCCATCATTTATTCATGCTCTTGTATCCTGCAAAATGATTCCTCGGTTATTTTAGCATCTCTAATTAAGGGGAGAGAGCTGCAGCGGCTGAAAGGGGGGCGATCGGCCGGGGGGGCTGCTTTCTGCTGAGGTCAGCACTGTGGCAGCCAGGCTGGCCGGGATGGACACAGCTCTCCAGCGTGGGGTTGAGTAACTTTCTGGAGTGCCCTGTGCTTTTAGAGTCAGCACCGGGGAGGTGAGAAACGACTGTTTCTCCTGGACGCTGAGGGTCTTTAACCTTACGCATCCCTGAGCAGATGCAGGGACATAGAGGCGGGCAGAGCTGTTCCTGTGTCAAAGTGAGGGTGAGAGCAGCCATCCTGCACCCAATCTTTGAATTCAGCCCACACTTGGAGAGCAGAGATGGTACTTTCCCTCCTTGTGTTTCTCTTTTGAGTACAGGGACAGTTGCAGTCACACCTGAAGGAGGTCCCTAAGATTGTCAGTTCTGGAAAGTTTCATAAAATAACTGGCTGGCTTGTGAGAAGCAACTTTATTAGAGTCCCTGCTGAAAGAGAAGCACAGCAATAACTCAGCACTAATGAGTCAGTGGAGAATCCGCAGGGGATTCAAACAGTTTGATGGCAAAAAGCTCCAGCTCAAGCTTACACTTTGTCAGAGACCTTACTAGGCACTGGAAAATCTAAAAATGGGGCTCAACTCCACGGGCAACCAAACCAATGTCTGGCTTCCCTTGCTTGCAGAGCCAAATATTTCATAAGGCAACGCTCTCTGCCCCTTCCTGGACATCAGATCCACAGGAATGCTAAGGAAGAACTATCCTGGGCAAGAGATCCCTCTGCTCCTGGGTGCATTAAGGCAGGGGAGGTGCAGGCTGTGTTACTCCCCATGTCCTTTCCCTCCTGCCTCTGCTCTGAACAGCACCAGCAACACGAGAAGGGCAGAACCCACCACGCTTCAAACGAATGCCTGGGGCTGGCGGCTGTAGCAAGGAGCTTGGCTACTGGTAAGCTCAGCTTTGGCTGCTTCAGGGGAGCAGATCCTCTGCATGGCCAGAGCAGGAGCTTGGTGGCCACCTGCACTCTGCTATCTAGCTCCTTTCCCATTGTTAATTGGCAATAAAGCTTCTGCTGCTCTTGTATATCTTCATCTGTCATCAGAGGACTTCCTTAGCTCTCACCAGGTCTTGCAAAGCTCTGCTGTCATCTCTGGAAGGCTCAGCCACCATTACCCACATTCATGAGGGCACAATATTGACTGTTCAGAGTCGAAGCAATGTCAGTGGCACAGGAACATCCACGGGAGGAGGAGATGCCCAGGGAAAGGCAGTCTTTCTGCTAGGGATCGAGTTTGGGCATGGTGGGGAGAGAAGAGAGCAGCTACATGAAGGTGTGCAAGTGGGAGTAGCCAAGGAGGTGGCATCCCCTTGGGCTGAGATGTGGCACCTACCAGCACTCACCCTGTCTGCTGCAAAACAACGCACAGGTGCCAGGAAACCCACAGAGAATCTCTCAGCAGCATCCTTTCCTCTCTCTTTGTTGGAGATCTTGAATTTAGTTTCTAGCAAGAGGAAAGCAGATTTCTTGATCCACAGCACCCGCGACAAAGCTGGACTTCTAACTGAGCTGGCACCCAAAGAGTTTCCCACAACATTGCACTGCAGTGCTGCCTCACTGCAGCGTAGAGCCAGGGGGGCTCCAGCCCCTTTGGTTGGGAAATTTTCTAGCCATGGACTCAAAATAAAATGCTTCCTGGGACCAGCATGAAAAATCAGCCCTTTGTGAGTAACACCAGCGGTGAGGCCAGAAGGACTGGAGTCGGTGGGTCGCAGCACGAGCGACCAAACAGACTCGAAGCTGGGAGGGGAACTGGGTCTGCTGGTGGCAGGGGCTCAGCAAATGGCCGGGCTCAGGAAAGCGTGCGGTGAATTATTGATGTACCTGATTCCAGGCTCTGAATGAGCAGCATCAGGGGCTGGGCGGGAGGCTGACATTTCGCATCCTTCCCCGGGGAGAAGAGGTCTGTCCATGTTCTTCAGGGGGAGGAGAGCTCCCCCCTTGTGAAATTCAAGGTAGTAATGAAAGGGACGGGGAGAGATGGAGAGGAACGGGGAGCAACAAATGTTCAGATGAAGAGGGAAAGGAAAAATAGATTGATTTGTCTTTGAAATAACATGCTAAGCCCCCAGAGACAGGCTGGCCAGCCACTGCACCGACCTTGCTTTGATTTGAGTCTGGATTATATGTTTTATGCAGTGAAAAGTCAGCTCGTTGGGAATGAATAACATCCCTGATTGAGCTGAAGTCTAAAATCCTCTTTATTGATACCGTGTGGGGACGACGCAAGTAAGGACACTCAAGGTTGTCACTAGGTGAGCTCTGCAGAGACTGGTGACAGAGGGATCGGGCAAGCTGGGGTGCCAGCTCTTGTGCAGGCTCACCCCACCTGAGCAGACCGGTAGCTACAGGGAGACACAGGTGCCAGCAGAAACTCTCAGGCAGTTGGGCTGCTGTAACACCAGATCCCATGGCCTCCGTCGGAAGTGCTTAAGATCCTGCCAAACTGGTCTCTGCCGGGAAGGCTTGCTCTGCCTTGGGACAGGAAGGTGCTTTGGGATGGCCCCATGAGGTCCCTCTGTGCAGCCAGAGAGGGGCAGAGGTGGACGAAGCCCTTCTCCTCCCGCCAGGTTCTGCCGTGGCCACAGCGAGCAGAGGTGATGCCCAACATGCCGACAGCTGCGCAACGTGCTCTGCTCACAAGTGCTCCCTGTCTAAAGAAATCCCTTACGGAGAGAGAAACACCCTTGGGGTTAAAGAAATGGGGACGTGATTTCTGGGGAGAATGTAAACAAATCCTTGTGTAGCTGCTGCCCCAGGCCAGGCCCTGCCTCTGATTAGCACTGATTATCCTGAACCAGACCGGTGGTAGCAAGGAACACCTCAGCCTTCAAGGAAAACCTCTTCCTGACCTTCATCGATTAGCATGTGGCTTATTCTCTAAGATGGAGATCTCTCATTGCAGTAGCTCTGCCTGCTCTCATTACCTGCCTGAGATCTGATTCCTTCCTTCCGAGTCCTGCGAAGGAGACCTTGGGCTCGGAGATACCTCGTGGCTTAGCAAAGGTGCATAATTATTTCCTGTTCCCTAATTGCATCACCCTGTTATTCCAGGAAATGTACTCCTGCTCTGTCAGTGAGAGTAAATAGGAGATCTCTGCAACAAGGGAGTAACCTGTAATGGTCTAGATGTGACTGAACTGCGGATAGAAAGGAATTGGGTTTAGATTCTCAAAGCACTGAGAATAGCAGAGTAAGAAACCCAGACTCTGAGATCTGTGAGCTCTGTTCTTCCTCAGAGGTTTGTCACTTAAAATTAGACAGGACAAAAGAACAGGAATGTATTTCTGGGGGAAACCCTGGGACAGTGTCCCGCTGGACGTGGCAGTAAAGCTACCAGCCCCCGCAGGGCAGCAGTGCTCTCTCTCCATCGGCCCTGGGCTGTGCTGGTCCTGGGGTGCTGCCATCACCCTCCATTGAAGCAGAGGCCGATGAGGAGTCAGTTCCCTGGATTTTCGGGTGCTGACTCAGGCAAAACATGCACCCAAGGACCTCGCTTTAATGCAATCCCACCTAAAATTGGAGCAGAGCTCCCTGAGAGTCAGCACTGTCTGTGTTTTTTCATCTCCTCTGCCAAAGGTCGAGTGTGTCACAGGACCTGGTATTTTCTTGCACCCAAGGATGCTGCAGTGATGTGTGCGATGAGCATCCGTACTACAGGGCTTTAAAAGAAAAGCCAACCCTGATGCCCACTGAAGGGTAGGGCGCTGCTGTCTGCTCTGCTACCTGGTGTAAACCCGAAGGGGATTTGTGGGTTAAGCTGGGTGTTAGGTTTGTGGGTTAGGCTGGAAATTGGGTGCCGCAGGGCCCAGACTTACAGCAGGTCCCCGGATCCCGCCGGACACCTCCGGGGGAGCGGTGCCGCGTCCAGCCCCGCCGTGCCCCTCCGCTGCCTCTGACTCAGCACAAGCTCCTTGCGCCGGCTGCCCTCGACGCCCCCTCGCCCCCCAGCACCGTAGGGACCGCCGGCCGCGGGGCTTTCCCACTCCCCGCCCTCCGGGCACGGGGGACGCAGCGTTCCCCGTATGCGCCGCCCCCCGCTCCCCCGCCTGGGGACACAGACAGTAGGGCAGCGGCGCGGTCCCCCGGGGCCACTCCGGGCATACCGGCAGGTGCAGGTCGGAGCGAGGGTCCGGCTGCCGGCATGGTCGGGCAGGGGGCTGCGGAGCGTCCCGCCCCGGTGGGGGCCGGCTCCCGGCCGGCGGGACCACCCCCTCCAGTCTCCACCCCCGGTTTCCCCCCCCCCCCCCCCCCCCTCCCGCCCGTCTCTCCTCCCCGTCTCTCCTCCCCTCGCCCGGCTCAGTCGGTCGCAGCCATGGCGGAGGGAGGAGAGGGAGAGGAGCTGCTCCGCCCGCCGCTGCCCGCCGGCGCCCCGGGCCCCAAGCGCTTGTGCTCCCGGGCCTGCCCGGCTGGGGGCACCGGGGCCGCTCACCCCCGTCCCGGGGCTGCGGAGGCCGGCGCGGGGCCGGGCGCTGGGGCCAGCGGGGCCCCTCCGGCACTGGCCGGCTGCTGCCCCGCGGCGGCGGCGGGGACGGCGGCGGTGGGGGCGGCGGGGACGGCGGCGGCGGCGGGGCCGGGGGGCGGCGGCGGCGGCGGGGCGGGCAGCCTGCTGCAGCCCGAGTCGCTGCTAGACGCGGCCGCCAAGCGGGTGGCGGGGAGCTGGGCGTTCGAGCGGGTGGAGGGCCGCTTCCAGCGCATCCCCGAGCCCGTCCAGCGCCGCATCGTCTACTGGAGCTTCCCCCGCAGCGAGCGGCAGATCTGCATGTACTCCAGCTTCCAGCCCGGCCGCGCCGCCGCCGCATCCCCCGCCAGCGCCGCCGCGGGGGGACCCTCTGCCGCCGTCGCCGCCGCTGCCCCCGCTCCAGCCGGCGAGGAGAGCCCCGCTGCCGGCCCGCCGCCGCCCGCCGCCCCCGCCACCGCCCCCGCCGTCGCGCCGCAGGGCGAGGGGCTGCCCTTCCGCCGCGGCATCCGCCTGCTGGAGACCGGCGCGGTGGACAACGTGCTGCAAGTCGGTGAGTGCCGGGACGGGGCCCCTGGGGGCTTGTGTCCGTTCCCCCCCCCGCCCTGTCCCTTCCGAACACTTCAGCCTTTTGTCTGACGCAGTTGTGGTTTGACAGGAAAATCCTGCCCCGGGGGCAGGGACCGCCTTGTGCTCCTCTGGGAAGATGCTGGATTTGGGTTTGGGGGGCTGGGAGGGCTGGGGGTGACCCCCAGGCGATGAGGTGCGTGTGCCCGGGTGTCACCGGCAGCTGCCCGCAGCGTGGACGCCGTCCATCCAGCCCGAGTGGGGACATAAAGCCACCCCCCCCGAAAGCGCCCGTCGGGGATTTGTATGGCGGGCACGCAGCCCTGCCGCTCCTCCCGCGCCCCGCAGCGTGAGTCCTTCTCACCCCTAAGCACCCACCCCCACGCTCCCACGGGGGTCCTGGCGCTTCCGCCGGGAGCTGGGTTTGTAAACAACCGACAACATCTCTCCAGCAGCTCTGAGCGTTTGTCTTTGTCTTCTCCGTCAGGGGCTTTTCCCCCCTTGCAAAATCTCTAGAGTGGCATCTGCCCCCCCCCGCGTTTCCCTTCCCAGCTCCCCGCACGGGCACCTTCAGCGGGGTCGGGGGGCGGAAAACGAAGGGTGCGGTGGGGGTGACAGGTTGGGTGGCGGGGGGGGGGCGGGGGGTGCCGCCGCCGCCGGCGGCGCGACGCGCGTGGCGGGGACGGATGCGCGCGGCCTCGTCGCTCTCGTTCGGTGACGAAGGGGCCGTGGGAAGGATGGTGAGAATAACGGCGTCGTGTTTTCCTCCATGGGCAGGTGGCTTTTGTGTGCGCCGGCGGAGGGGCATTGTCGGAGAGGAAATGTTTTTCCTCTTCCCCATCCTTCCAGTCCCTGTCCCTACCCGAAATCCGCCTCGTGCCTGTGTATATTTCAAGAGAAACAAATCGTGGTGTTTTACATGAAAATAATCCGCTCCTGGTTGTTATTGGAAGTGATTGAAATGCGCGTTCCCATTAAAATGACATTGGGCGAAAATTTGTTTTGCAAATGCGAAATGTAAATTCATCTTGTGCCAGGGTATGGCGTGAATGAGGGAGGGGAGGGAGGGTGGGTTTTGTTGTAAGGAATGGGTAGTTTGGCCGTCTTTATTTAAAGAGCCCTCCTTCCTTTTTGGGGGGAGAAAAAAAAACTGCTTAAAAAAAAAAACCCTATTCGGTACAGTTTACGTTCAGAAGAGCATTATCAAAACATTTTCCATTTGAGACGAGAACATAGGAGCCAGCAGAAGAATTCTCCTTTCACCTCTGAGAATACGCAGTGAAAATTCCTGTAGCACAAAAGGTTTTTCTCTGAGGATATGATTATACCCCTTTTTTTTTTGTGAATTAATATTTTCTAAGGGCTGTGTTAAGATGATTAATTATTCCCAGTCTGTTTAAAATACTTTGAAACTCAAAACCAAATAATTTTTTTTTTAGAACGAGAGGAGTAGCTCTGCAGGAACTTTAAGACTGGGGAGGGAAATAATAGCGTGTTGTGGGCGATGCTTTACTGACCTGCCCACCAAGGTGTGGATGCAGTGAGCAGCTGGTGTGGGAGTGGGAGATGGAGGCAACGACTGCCTAAAACCACAGCTGGTTCTGTACAAAGGAATTTTCTTTATTAATTAGTTTTTTTTAAATTTATTTGTCTTTGAAACGTGGCTCTGATGAGGTTTTTACCAGTGCTGTGAAGGATCTGCGTGAGCGCTAGGGTCAGGCGCATGTGGGACACACAGAGTGGTCCCATCCCAAAGTGACGTCCGGCGTTGGCATCCAGCGTCACGCGTGCCCCCGTCTCCCTGCGCTCCCCATTGCTCTTTTGAGCAAGCCAGAGGATGGGGAGGATGGTCCTGGCTCTGGTGTTTCATATCCCCTGACAAGTCTAAACCATCTCCTCAGCTTTGAAATCGGAGCTCGCGCCCATTGTCCTCCAAACTGTCAGCTTTTTAGATGAAGCAGCATGTTCTGGAAGCGGTCGCCGCAAAGTCGGCGGGTGATTTATCTCTTGTTTTTACAGCCCAAAAGGGGTGTGCAGGATGCTGGCCGTGGGAGTTTGCCTTCAGAGCAGGGGGGTTTGGGTCTTGGCTGTAGCGTGGCTCCTCTTCAGATGGGTGATGTGGGGTCAGGCACCTCTGGTTTTGTCCCTGGAGCAGCTCTGTCACAGCAGTCCCTTGTAGCCATGAGCAGGAGGAGGAGAATTTACATCAAACAAAAGGCTGTGAAGGGCTGCGTGTTTATCCGGGCGGACGAGAGGCATAGCTGAGATGTCCTCTGCCAACTTTCCACATCCATCCTGCGGATGCTGCTGGAAGGTGAGGTGGAAGAGCTCCAGCCACTGGAGACACAAACACTTTGTGGCTGCGTCTGTGTGTTTGCAATTAAGATAGAAACTTGGTTGTCGGCTTATATGGGAACCATTATGTCTGGGAAAAAATAAAACCCTAACCCTGGCTTACTTGATGCTCACCAGCGCTAAATCAAAACTACCGTTCCCCTCCAAGGACCCCTTTAATGGACACCGCCAGCTCCCGGCATCACGACCTGAGGTTTGCACGGTTGAGATTTGCTGTTAATAAAGATCAGATGTTCGTACAGTTGTGTTTCTGACTCAGACCTGTGAAAAAATAAGGATAGTACGGACGCGAAATTCCTTCTCTCTGTGGTTGGAAAAACCTCTTTGAAAAATTGAAAGCCAAGATCTGAGAGGAATGACCTTCTGGAGATGGAAGATGGTGTTGGAGGGGTGAGAGTTGTACTTGTGGGGACAAACTGCTTCGGGCTCCAGCTCCCTCGTGCTTACAAAGCTGGCATGTCTGAAAAAACCATATATGCCGCATTATCAACCAATAATTCCTTCATGCTTAGTAAAACTTAAACGAGGCTTAAACCCTGATCTCACTGGAGTCATTAAATTGATTTTTTTTTTTTTTCTGCTCAAAGAAAGATCTTGGATGTTGAACACAGGCATCTTTGTCTTCTTAAAAACTGCTTTATTATTATGTGTACAGATCCCGTCTTTGTGTGTGTGTGGTGTGTGGGTTTTTTTTCTTTTAATTTTTAGACAAATGACAAAAGCATGCAGGAAAGGAATGCAGAAATGCCAGGCTTAATATAAAGCATGCAACTGCACTGCATGCCGGGAATCCTAAAGGATACAAAACCTTTAACGACAGCAGTTAATTTTTAACAAGTTCACTCGCATAAATATTTATGAACAAAAGTTTTTACACCATTATCTCTTGGGTTCTTGGAGAGAGAAAAGACCTTTGGTGGATTTTGACAGCAGGCTGTGATCCAGCAGAACAAATCCATGTTTCTTGCCTGTGCACCCCAGTACGGTCTAATACAGTTAGCCCTCGAATCGTTGCGGCTGCTGATGGGTGGGTGAGTGTCTGTGTCAGTTTTAGGTGGGAATTCTCCTTTTTCTGAAATATCGAGCTTTGTGGTGTTCTTTGCGTTGTAAGCAACCGCTTCTGAACCCATATGGTGCGCGCTGCCTATGGCTCCGTACCCGCAGATAAGCCTTTGTGCCCCAATGGGGAGGTATGCGGTCCAGCCATAAGTACATAGGCAGAATTTACTTTTGCTGTTAGAGTAACAATGAAGCAGGGCTTTCAAACGCAGTGGCTTTGTAAACACTTGGAGGGAGCCTGTTTTTTTCAAACCTGCAATTAATTCTGAATATTTTTTTTGATGCTTTTGCAGGTCAATCCTGGGTGCCCTTCCCTGGTTCCCAGTCCTGTGATTAAGCTGGATGTCCAGGCACGGGGGATTTTCTGACCCTGCTTCAACAGCCTTCTGCCTGGGCAGAGGTTAAGTTAGAACTGATACCTTTACATAAAACCTGTAAATGCCTTTGAGATTTTAATTGGAGGAGTTTTGGTTTGGAAGCGTTTTCTTAAGCTGTAGTTTTCCTCTCCTGTTGGTGTATATGTGATGGTGCCTGTTGGAATGCAGGTTCAGAGGTAAAAATACTATTTTCTGTGCTCTTAACATGGTTGAAACTACTTTTTAGGTTTGTGGTGTTTTTTTTTTTTTTTTTCCCCCAACTACTTTTATGTTTTTTAGTTTGTGTATTTGTTTGGGTTGTTTCCCCCCCCCCCCCCAAAATGCTTGCTTTTATGAAAGCATTTGATTTCCTTCCTCTGTGACGTGGTATGGGACAGAGTCTAAATTTGTATCCAGTTGTTTTTAAAACTCTAGATGGTGTGCTGTTTTATAGAGGTGGCTATTTTGGGGAAAACACTTTGATGGGGCTCTCTAGGGCCAGTTGTGGTTGCTTTTGTTTTGTGTAAAGATCAGTCTCCTCTTGGGTCTAGGTTTAAGGCTATATCCAGTGGGAGCAGGTTTGGAAGGAAAGCCATGGGTCATGAAATATTTTTTTTTTTTTCCATGTTGAAACCTGGTGTCCTGTGTCAGGGTGCTCCTAAGGGTGTTGAATTTTTCTGTATCCTCTTAGTTTTTGGGTGGGGCGGTTGTTGTACAACATGTTTCCAATTTGCTAATTAATTTTCACTTAATTTTTCTTTACGGATAGATTACTTTATCCTGCCATGAATATTAAAATACATTAAACCACATAAAAGACGGTGGCAGAGGTTCATTAGCCCTGTCATGATGGAAACTGTTGAACATATACATTAATATACATTAAGCCCTTTACGTTTCTAGTTATTTTTTTTCTTACCATATATAATTAAAAGGAAGGATTATTAGGCATTAAAACTTAGGCTCTATTTATTGCTGCTCCCACATAGGTGAGATATTTCTTGAGCGTGTTCTGGACTGTATTACAGAAACTGCAATTGGAGATGATGTAAACCACCAGAGTTTCTTGCTGGTCATGTAGGGAGAGCTAGGAAAACTTTGACAGCTGGAATTTTAACTTTTTTTTTTTGAATTGCAGGTTCATTTATTGGGTTTAAGAGTATAAACAGACCCTCTGAAGCTGGGACATCTTTTTATCTGGGATTTTAATTACTTGAGGCAAAACAACGCTGGCTTAAAGAGGCTAGAGACCTGAAAAAATAAAGCAAAAGAAATTGAATACTTAGTTTTGGCTTTAAGAATAAACAGATTTGAAGTGTGACAAGTCCTAGTTTCTGGCTTGAGCAGGCAGTAGGAGTTTGTTCTCAGCTTTCCTGTGCTGTATAAAGCTCAGCCCAGGTGAGACCCTGGCTTTTCTGCTTCCAACACACGAGTCATTTACAGCAGATTTTAATTTCGCACACATCTAGAGAGAATCTTTTAGGAAATATTTAACTGTGCTAAAACTGCAGTAACATAAACCACATGTGCCTGCGTGCTTTGTTTCTGGAGCTTTGTGCGAGGGAATGTGCTTTGCTGTTATTTGACGCTCGCTTTGATGTTAGATGTTTTATGATTAGTCCCTCTAACCTCAGATAGGACTTTTGGAAAACTTAAACGAGCTCGTCTGTCCGATTGCTCTGTAAAGTCACATTCAGCCGTGAATCATCTCTTGTGGTGTGTCAGCTTTTAATTTTCTTTGGGAATATGTGTATTAAAAAAAAAAAAAAATCTTGGTAGCATTAGAGTTCCTTGATGTATGCATGAACCTAGGCCTGGAAGAGGACCTGGTCCATGGGGGAGGCAGCGAGTCTTCAATGGTTTTGGGGTTACATCCTGCTCCCCTTTCCCAGTGGGAGGCCTGCTTCTTTCTTGGGTTAGCTCAGATGAACAGTGTGGCCATACTTGTGCTTGTGTTTGATTTTTAGGGTTTTTGCATTTAGGTTTCACGGAGAGCTCTGTGTTTAGTGGTGGTGCAAGTTTTGCATCAGCCCACTCCTTGACCTTGAGTAGCTCCTGCGGGTGAGGAACCGAGTGGGGATTTCAGGAGGAGCAGCAGCATCTCCTCACCCTCTCAAGGCAGCTGAGCCCTGAGATTTTCAGTGAGAGGCCAAGGCTTGTTGCTGCATGACAATGCTTCGCGCTTAAAGTGGGTGAATTTTCTTCTGGAGGTGTAGGAATGTTGCTGTTTCTCCTGGGGATGTGGCATGTTGGTTTCTGTTCCTCTGGCCATGATCTGAGGAGCAAACCTTGCATAAGGTCCCAGGCGAGGTGGTGGGGAAGGCGCCTTCACTCACTCCCTGCCTCTTCACACTTCTTGTTTCCTCCAGTGAGGCCGTGGGTGAGACTTGCTGGGGACCTGGGAAGATGGGTGCTGGGGTCCTCTCCTGATGTTGCTCAGCAAGAGGCAGGTGATGGTTGAACATGTGTTTTCCTGTTGATCTTCCCATCTGTGCCTGGCATGGATGACTTTATTTTGCAATGAGCTGGAGGTGTGGAATAGCTGTCTTGAGGGTATTAAAATGAACTTCTGGTATGTCCTACCCTACACTTGATGCTGTCTTGAAGAGGTTATGTCATGGAGTTGTCATATTCCTGCTCCTGGAAAGGGATGAGAGGAGATGAGCAAAGTGGCTCCTCTGAATAACTAGTTCCTGCCTCTGCTGAATCTTGGATTTCTTTGCATGCATTGATCCATTCTCCAATGAAAACAAAAACTCAAAGGCATCAAGTCTTGGCTACGTTAATAAGTGCTGTGAGACAAGTCTACCTTTTAGATGGAGCCACTTTTGGAGGCAGGATGTGCGATGGTGGTGGGGAGCTCTCCTTGCCCCTTGGCAGAGCTGCTGAGGACCTGAAGATGCTCTCCTGCACACTTGGAAGAGCAAGACTGAGACCCCCTTGATTTTTGACCTGGCTTTCACAAGGGTAGGTCAAGACCCCTGACTTCTTGTGCCTTTGTAACGGGAGTTGGGAAGGGGCCTGATAACATCTCGGAGAGACACAGGTCCTGCAAAACCACTTCTTGGGGAATGTGGAGGGGAAGGCATCTTCATGGTTTTACAATTAAATGTCCCAGGAGTAAAAAGTCAATTTTTCAAAGGCTTTTTTTGAATCCTGATGTTTAAACATGAATAGATTCCACTTAGTTGGTGCAGCAGGTGTGTTTTATTAAATGCTGAGGATTCACCTGAGCAGGACACCACCACATTTCTCTCCAAATGGATTTTCCAGTGCCGTGTTTTAAGAGCATTTGCTTTTTTGTCTCAAGCTTACGGCTTAGGATTTTGTGCGGGATTGGGATTAGTCCTTGTAAAATGGTGCATTTGAAGTAATGCACAAATTAATAAAATCCTGGGCTTTTACTTGTCGCATTCTAGGTGCATGTTGCCAGGGATTTTTCTTTCTTTCTTTTTTTTTGGCATTTCTCGCATCATTAAAAACAAAGCTGCAAATGTGCTTAGGAGGCACATCTGCCGGGATGCCAGGTCGGAAAGGTTGCATGCGGATATGTCTGTCCAGGTTGTCGCCTGCAAACATCCCGCTGCTGTCGCCCCTGGGTTAAAATGGGAGAGGAGGGAGTTTGCATCCCCCTTGTGATGCCCCACCTGTTGCTGGGTGCCTGTAACGAGCTGCCTATGCCACCTGAATCAAACCCAGGGGCCACTAATTGTTGTCGAGGTTTGCTCAGTGGGTTGCAGAGTGGTATCTACCTGGCTGCTGTCTTTGCATCTGGAGATGGAGCCCTTGTCCTGCAGCTGCTGGCAGGGAGGGATTCCCTGTGGGAATGCCGGGGACTTGGTGTCTGGGACCTTGGCAAGGTCAGGACAGGCTGTGCCTCCATTCTGGATGCCGTTTGGTAGTCCTGGCCTCCATCCTTCAGCTGATGCTGGTGTGTGGGTGGCTGCTCCTGTAATAACCATGACTCGTTATTGGTGTTACGTGGGGTTTTTTTTAAAGGTGGGGATTGCAGGAGGTGGTGCGGCTGCCTTGATGAAGATGAGTGCTCTGTCAAAGAGGTGACAGAGCAACAAATGGGTTCCTGAGATAAATAAAATTTGCATTAATGAACTACAATGGCTTTGGATGCCAAATTAAAAGAAGTCTGTCTGGAGGATGAAAAATAAATGTATTTTCTGTCTCAACTCGCTGGTTTTCATCTCTTTGGATTTTGATTTTCTTTATCATCAGAAAGAAATTTTTAATTTTTTTTAAAGCCAGTTGTGTTTATTTTGGTTAACAGTTCATTGGCTGCTCTGTGTACAGAAGCTTTCTCTTGAATGCACTGAAAATATATTAAAAGTGCTTTTGGCTGTCATCTTTTATTTTGCTACTCCTTCGTGCTTTTTCCCAAAGCTGGGCCGTTGCCGTATCAAATGCTCTGAAACTGTCTGGTAGCGTTTTCCCTGCGGTGCTCCGTATAAACTGGAAATAAAAAGGGAAGAAATTGCAGGATTTGGATTTCTGCAGCTTTTTTTTTTCTTTCTCTGTGTGTGTGTGTCCCATTGAAGTCTAAGCAGCTGTCTCCATCCTCACAGCCCGCCGATGGCATGCACAGATCTGTTTCTTGTGATTAAAGGGAGGAATAATAACCCCAGTGTTTGGAGAGGGGCTGGGGAGCAAGTGCCTAGGGGAGCAGTGCTTCTCCCCTCCTGCCTGCTCCTGCCCACTTGGACCAGGGACCGAGGGACCTCCTTCCTGCATCCTCAGGGCTCTGTATCCCTCCGAAAGAAGCATCCCGTGCTGTTTGTGGAGAGCTGTCCTGCTGCAGCATCTCCAGCCTGGCTGGCTCCTCCATCCCGCACCAGCGACCTGTGGAGGCCCCGTTTTTTTTTTTCTATTCTGAGATGTTGAAACATTTCGGCAGCGCTGCAGCCGCTCGCTGCCGGCGCACTTTGAAAAATACCCAGCAAGTGTCGAGCATCTGTCTGTGAAGGGGGAGGAAATCCCCCCCCGTTATTATTTTCTCCCGATTGTCCTTGCTTGGTGTGGCTTTGGCTATTATGGGTTTGTAAAATAGAACCATATATGACCTTTTATCTTACAAGAAATAGGTTAAGCCATTTTTAAAGAAAGTGGTGGAGTCAGCAGTGCTGCTGAAGGAGCTGCTTTCGCATGGTTGATAGGCTGTGAAGCCGTTCAATGGACTTTGGTTTCAGAGACAATATCTGTTTAAATTAATCTTTGTCAGATACATGCCACTGCAGACAATTCAAATTCCATTTGCTTTCTGATCTCATAACAAAAAAGCACCTTACACTAGTTCTTTTATCGTAAAATTAACTTTTGTCTGTGTGTCCTGGAAACAGGGGTGGCATAAAATCTAGTTAAAAGGCTCTGTTATAGCAGGATTCTGTTTCTTTGTACAAGGCGGACTTTTTTTTCCCCCTTCTTTCCCCTGCGTGCATTTAAAAAGAAGACGAGTGTTTGAGATGGATTAGGGAGAATGCCAGCAGATGGACCGATTCTGTTGTTGCTGCTGGCAACCATCTAAGCAGCCATTTTGAACAATGCTGATACCGGGGTACTGATAACACAAAGATGAGGATGGGATAAATATCCAGCTAGTCCCTTTCTCCCCGCCTGCTCCTCCTCCCTCCCTTTCACGCTGTGGCTGCAGCCCTGTTATTAGAGAACCCGATTGTTTTCCAGAGAAATGCTTCATCCTCTTAGCTCGGCTGGTGGATGTCTAGTGTTGCTTATCGCCTTGATTTTCATCATGGTTGGTGGAGACACTGGCAGATCGTTCTCTCCCGGGAATGCCAGCTGCATGGGTCCTGAGGGGAATGGGGTGTTTGGGTGCTGTGCAGTTGTGGTGCTCTTTCCTCTGCCCTAGGAAAGTGCAAGGTATCTGTTCCTTCCTGTATAAGTGGAGACAGTTTCCTTCCCTCCTTGTGCGTGTTTTGTTTAATTACAAAGTGTGATGGCATCTGATGGGTGGATTCTAGGGTTTCAGGAGATGCACCGTGACCTAAATGAGTTTGAGCTCTCCTTTATGCCAAAATGATTAGTGTGGGGCTGGGATTGCAAATTGAAGGTATGCCCTTTGCCCATACACTGTTCTCCCCTTCCCCTTCTCCCACTCAAGTTGTCTGCTGGCTCTTGGGTATCTGGGTCGTGTTCAAGTCCTGGACCGGCTGCTCTTGGGGCTTCTTAAAGTCTGTTTGGACCGCTGGATTTTTAGCGCTGGGATCAGTGCCCTTCTATCTCTTGGTTTTGTTTCCCATCTCTGGAGAAGTAACCCTTTCATGGTCAACCCTTTCATCAAGAAAACCCAAGCAAGCTTCATCTTTTCCTAGCAAATGACAAAAAGGCTGTTTTGTCTTTTGCAGGAAGAATTGGGCCAGGATGAGCAGGGGCTTGTTCTGGGATACCTGCTGGGCTTCGCCCTAAGCTTGCTGGTGATGTAACGTGGTCCTGAGCGTGTGATCCACGGAGCCGTTCAGAGGATGCTGTGTAGCCTTGGCTGCTCAATACGAGAGCATCTGTGGGACGTGAAGGAGCTCAGTAGAGCTGCAGAGCATCTTGGACGGGAGAGGTGCCTTTGGGTTCTGAGGTCTGGGGTTGCTGTAGGAGGAGCAGAAGTGGTAGGTTGGGAGAGAGTCAGCAAGTAGCCTTTGGTTGCAGTTCGGTGTCTGAACGTGCTGTGCGTAGGAATGGCCTGTCCCCAAGTCCTCTCTAGGTAAGGCTGCCACGTTGTCTGCTGGAACCCCTCTGCAGCGTTCCTGCCCTCTGGAAGCATCAAGTGGTCTGGGCTGGGGCTGAGCCAGGCAGCCAGGGCAGGCACAGTATTCATACTGCTGCCTCTGGTTCCTGGTGAACTGCTTTGGGTCAGGGATTCGCAACTGCTTTCCAAATTGCAGATCTTTAAAAACATTCCCGGAGCTGCAGGGCCCCGCGTGGGGAGCTGAAGGTGAGCAGCAATCAGCTGGTGTGTTCTTGCTGCCTTTCTTGCGTGAGTCTGCAGACCACGGGCTGAAGCCTTCACCTGTTGACATTGCGACATCTCTGAGACCTTTATGCGTGAGGTGATGCTCTTACTGCAGCTTTTTTTTCCGGTTAAAACTTCTTTGGAGTTAAAAACTGTACAGATAAGTCTCAAAGAAATCTTATAGAATAGAATCATGGAATATGTATCTAATTAGACACAGTAGATGAAACTTTACTGTAAAGCAGCTGATGTAAGAATTTAAAAAAGGAGTTGGGCCGAGCATTTTATGGTTTCCCTTTTTAATCTGTCCCCTGAGTCTGTTAGGTTTTGAGGTAAATCTTGTGTTCTATTTCTTTATTTCCTTTTCAGAAGTATCTTCTCCCTCTTGAGTCCCCCCTCTTTTAAGCCTGCCTTATTTGATCCATAAGGTGTGGACTGGCTGTATTTCATTTACTTTCTAAAACAAGAGGCATCTGGCCAGAAGGTTGAAAACTCAGGCTGTGAACTCCACTTTGGAAATATTGTTGTGGTGTGTTGGGAAGTTGTTGAGGTTGGCTGAACTCTCTGAAGGCTTGGACTGAGAGATCGGGGGTCTCAGCAGGTTGGCTGTCACTGAAATCGGCTGTCATCATTGACAGATGCTTTTAGTGCACTCAGAGGGCTCCAGTGCCTGGTGTGGTCCCTAGCCACTTCCTCTCATGGTGGCTTCTGTTGTGTTACTGGAACTGTTGTGTTAGGACGTAATTTTTGGAGACTGGAGGATGGATGAGTAAAGAGCATCTGTTTTAAGGAGATACCTTCTTTGAAAGGTGGTGAGTGTCACGGTGAAGTGTGCTTTTCTGCCCCTTTGGCTCATGATGAGTTTGGACCTTAAAAGCTCGTGCAGGTTTTGATGGAGAGGAGCTGTGACCAATGTGTGATCAGGCATGGTGGTGAACTCGGTGGCTTCTGGTGTGCTGTTTCTGTTCACTTGCTTCCCACTGTGGAAAGTATTACTCACCAACCACAGGTACAAAGCAGATGCTTGGGAGGATGACCAAGAAGGAGCAGTGGGGTTTGGGGTGCTTTTAAACTATGACCTCTGAAATGGTGCAGAGTGGAGCTTAGCTCTGTTGCTCTTTTCCAGAACCTTTTAGATGGCATGGAAGTGTGCGTTGCCTCCCCTTCCTAGAGCTCTCTCCATCTCTTCTCTTGAGTTTGACTCAGTCTGCTTTAGTTCGTGGACCCTATCCCACTATGTAAAATTCAGGTTCTTGGGCTAAACCCCCCCTCAGGTGTGCTTAACTGCAGTAAGGTTTTTGGAGATCAAGGAGCATGTTCAGACAGTGGTCTATGAGGTTGCTGGTTTCAGAGCCAGGACACAGCACCTTGCTGTTAAAACCTGCCCACGGCCCTCTGCGGTGCAAGGACAACGGCTTCCGAAACCATCTTACCAAATGAACGGTGAAGAGCAGCACACATGCATGCTTCCTGCTGCTTTAGGGTCAAGGTGGAAGAGGAGGTGATTGGCAAGGACAGGCTGTTCCCATGGAGGTGAGATGAAGTGGGAGCAAATATTTGCTTCGCAGTTCGGAAATTACTGGTTATTTGGGAAAAGACGGTTTCTGGTCGCCTCCCGACCACGTCGCTGGGAGGATGTGGAAGGAGTGGGTATCTTCAGGTGCATCGCTCCGTCCACTTTGAGTCACAGCCTTCATACAGCACAAACATCTGTTATCTCTAAAATTCAGCATGGTGATTTGGTGTGAAAGATTCCCCTGCCTTGGGCCTTGCTTAAGCTGGAGCTTATTTGGGGGTGGCTCACGGTGGGCTGCCTTCTCCATGGGGTACCTGAGGGGCAGAAGGGGAACTGGAAGCATGTTAGGGCTGGGGCTGAGGGAAATTTTGCTCTGTTGCCTTTCTTCCTGTGTTGTGATCAAAATCTGTTGTTACCTAGGTTCAATGAAATCAAAAAACTTAGAAAAACTGAGAACGATAAAGATATTCTCAGCCATGACTGAGCTCCTCAACTTCCACTGTAGGAAAGAGGTGGGGTGGGTAATGGAGGAATGAGTTCATTGGAATTGGCCAAATTTGGGGCTTTTGCTTGAAAGCACTAGTTTTTCAAGAAGGACGAGCTGGTAGATACCAAAGGCTCTTCCTGAAATGACTGGTGCTTTGTTAATATTTTACGCATGTGAAATAAGGCTTAAGCAGAAGGACCAAACCAAATGAAGTCAGCACAGGGAATTGGAGCCGTGTTATGCTGAAAACCTGCTCCTGGACGGACGAGGAGTTTGAACATTGCGTGTTCCCTCTGCCGACGGTGTTATCACCCAGCGCTGCTGGTGCCACCCAGCACCTCTGGGGATTTGCAGAGGGGCTTAGCAGAGGTGGCAGCTCTTCAAGTGGGGATGCCGTGTTTTGGAGAGCATCCCAAATGGGAGGTTGATGCTTTCCATGAGTGATCGCTTCCTCTCTGCGTTCCCCATATTTGAAAGACACAAGGCAGTGGTGAGGTTTTCCCTTGCCTGCCTGCCTGGTTTTTGGCTTCTTTCTAGTGGCTCCCAGCTCAGCCCACAGCCTGTGGTTCTAGGGCTGTGGGAAGGACTGATGCCTGAGAGTGTGTTTTTTTTTTTTTTTTCCCCCCCACCCCTCCCCACACCCACACCCTGGTCAGCCACACTAAGGTTTCCTGGACTGTGAGGTTTGATGAACCGTTAACCTAAAAATGCCTTGAGTAGGAAGAAATGTTTCCAAGGTCTAAAAAAATGTTCCAAAGCTTCTGAAGTGGGAACAGGAGCTGTGGTTTGCCTGAGCGGCTTCTCTTGCTCCCGGCTCTGCTGTGAACTGGCTTCGCTGTGTGGGTGCAAGGGTATGTTTGGGATCTCGCAGAGACGGGAAGGCAGCCCTGCAGGGCTGGGTTGGCCGGAGGGGCTGTCTTCCAAGCAGATGTCCTCTTGGCATGAGGCTTGGCAGGTTTAAGACAGGATGTCCCTGTATTCTGGAGGGCTGAAAGCATTGAAATAAGTAACAGGCTGGGAATGTCTGAATCCAGCTACGAATTCCTGGGGAAGAGGGTTTGGCAATGGCAGGCTGTATCGGCGGGCAGGCTGCACGTCGCCGGTGGAGGACAGCACCTCGCTGTCCCACATGCTCTGCCGGGTGCTGAGCCCGGTGTTAATGGGGCAATGTGGCTACAGGAGCCCCTTCCCTTTCAGGGGAGCGCCACGTCCTGCTCTGGTGCTGAAGAAGACCACCACCCTCCTTGTCCATTGCTTCCCCTGTTATTGAACGAGGGGAGAAGCAACTAACTGTGAATGGCAGGGACTCTTCACAGTGTCAGTTGGATGCAGCTGTGGAGGACTGTGGTTGTTAAGCCATGGGTGTGATTGGTGGTGTTACAAAGCAGGGGTCTGGTGACCATGGGGATGGTCTGGAGGACGACCCGATGGATGTGGCTGTGTGTGTGAAACTGGGAGGTGGGGGACACGCAGGTGGGAGGAGGTTGGTTTTACTTCAGTGTGGGGTTAGTGGCTGTAACTCGGAGCCTTTCCATCACCATGTCCCAGCAGTCCTGTGCCTGAGGGTTTCGTCTAGCTGCCTCTGTGGCATGGGTGGCGCTGCAGCGCAGGCAGGAGCTGACAGCAGGATCCTGACCCTATTTTCATAAATAGTAACAGCATCTCTAAAGGCTTCAAAGGCTTGTTTGGGAACAGAGCGGCTGGGTTCCGCTGTGTCTGGCAGTGGTCAGCAGCAGATGCATGGGGAGGAGAGGAAGAAACAGGGCTGGAGCAGAGAGATGCGTCCCTGGTTGTGAGTGGCCTTTCCAGCCAAAGGGACACCCTGGCCCTTGACTTCCATGTGGACACAGAAGGAGATGGCTTGTGATGGCAGCCCTGGCCCTGTATCTCCTGCATCACTGGGATTATCCCTGAGTCTCGTTGAATGTAATGTCCCTTCCGTGCAGGTGTTAAGACGGCCACTGCCCTGGCAGGACCACTGGCACTGCTCTTGGAGGCAGCAGTGGCACAGAGCCGGTGGGGCCAAAGAGGCTTTTGGAGAGATGGACACTTCTCTACCCCTCTTTGACAGCGTCCTGGAGCTGTTGACTGAGGTTTGGGAAAGGGAGCAAAGCTATTAAGAGCTGTGGATTTAATGAGGTGGGAGAACTGTGCAATCAAAAAACGTGCCGTAGCACCAGTCTCTTCTCTTTTCCTTTCCCCGTCGTGGTCTTCTCATCAGTTTGACTTTGCTAAATATTTTAACGCTTTTCTAATTGCAGGCAGAGTTGAATTCCCTGTGCTAATATTTGAACAGGGTTAGTGGTCTGGAGGCGACGTCTCTCTGAAGGGCTATCTGGTTTCTGGGGGTCTGGTGCATTGCCTGGCCCTCTCCTAGGTTCCCAAGGTTATTGGTGGAGGAGCAGCCCCTTGTGTAGGGATATTTACCGGAAAGGTGAAGGGCTCTTCATCCTGCCGGCTGCAGCTTTTTACCGTGCGACTTGTTTCCTGGGGGCTGCGATGGAGGAGTTGGTAGCCTGCGGTGGAAGGTGTGTGCAGAGGATGTCCTGTGGACCACGCTGGATGAAACCCATGCTGCTTGGTAGCTGACGATGCCAAGTCTGTGAGATCTCCTTCGCAACGTGCTCTTTGGGCAGCATTTTTATGTTTGGAACATGCAGCTGTTATCAGGAGGTTGGGTGAAAGGTTTTCCTCGGAACTCAGGAGAAGGTGTTTATCATTTACAGGGTAACTTGGGGTGAAAGAGAAAGAAAGAGAATCAGCCTAATCTTTCAATTTTAAATATATTTAAAGATTCCCTCTGTTCGAGTTTGCTTCCTAGCCTTGATCAGAAGGAAATGCTGTTAGCTACAGAGTGGAATAAATCGAGGGCACCCTTATCTGTGCAAGATAAATTACTATTGTTTAGGAAAGACACTCCAGGGATTGGAGAATTTAATTAAATACACAGGGATTATGAATATGCATGTAAATTAGACAATCTAGATATGACATGGCTACAACTGCAGGGAATTGTTCGAACTTAAAAGTGTAATCATTCTTTTTATCGGGATGTGGGGATGGGTAACAAATGAGAAGATTCCCTTTCCCATTTGCCTCCGCCTCGGCTGGTTTCAGGTCATTAAGCAGTGGGAATTACCCGTTGCGGATCAGCCTTCGACAAGCCCGCAGAGATGATCCACTGGAGCCTTTCTCCACCCTAATGAGCCGCTGCAACAGCCGATGGAGAAATGGGGATTGCGGCGAGGGGCTGCCACTGCCCTGACCCAGATAAGGGGTTTGGGAAGGTGGGGGGATGCTGTTTGCCTTCTGCTGAGAGGGGAGGAAAGCGATGCCGGCTGAGTGCCCGCTGCTGACTCTCCTGATGCTGCCAATGGAAAGGAGGATCTCCAAAGGATTTTGGAAAGATATTTGCTGTGGTTTCGGAGCGTCTCCCTAAAAATTGGGGATTACGGAGTGCAAATATTGATTGATCAGCTTCTCTGCTGTTTTTCTGGTGCTTTTATGGGGGTCCCTCCCTCCGATTTGATCGCTGTCTTTTAGAAAGTAAAGTTTGGGAATCACAAAACGCTTTTTTAGAGACTGAGCTCTAGGTCAGCATGAGGAAGAGAGGCAAAATTGAAACGGTTCTTGAGTCAAGACTCCCAAGGAATTCAGAACGAAATGTGGGAACGTGCTTGTGCCGCCCTCCCAGTCAGTCTGGGCTCCTTGTAGCAACCCGGTGTCTGTGCTGAGCCAAGGCAGGTCCTTCAAAGGACATTAACTGTGATATACGGTGCTGCCTTGAATGTGTTTAATTTGCATCTCTTAGAGGTGGAGTCTAATAAGAATGCAGAGAAATATTTTTCTTTTTTTTCCCCCTTGTGTTTCCTTTGTTTGACTTCACCTCCGTCCCCTTGGTTTCATTGTTCTGCTAAAATCAGATTTCTCTGTAGTTTGAGGCCAGGACCTGCAACTGAAGAAATAAATTGCTACAAGCTCCCCACCCTGTGAATTTTTAATTCTTAAAATAGGCAGTGAGACCTGGACATGATCTGACTCTGAACTTGACTAGCCTTTACAAAAAAAAAAATTAAGGAGAGGCTGGATCTTGACTAGATGTTTTCCTTTTTTGTTGTTGTTTCCCCCCATCTTTCTGCTTTTAGCTTTTCAGTCAGCTGGAGCTGTGTGAGATGGACCTATTCTGATGGGGGTCCGCATCGGGGCCCCTGTGGACCTGGGGCAGGAGGAGAGCTGAGCCTCTGGCTGGCTTCCTTGGGGAGCCCGGGCTGATGTACAGGGCCAGGAGGTGGTGCTGCCCTGGGCCAGCCCTCCCGCAGGACATCAGCTTCTCCCACCTCCACCGCCCCCTCGAATTGAGAGCTTATGGTAATCAGGAGCTCAGTCCCATCCTGTTCAAGCCATGTGGGAACAATTCCTATTTATCACTTTGAAAAGTGGATCATTTTCCAACCCCTGGTTCATGTGTTCTGATTAAAAAAAAAAAAAAGAAAAAGCCCCACGTCTGAAAATGTGAAATATCTAAAGCCTGCATGCTGCACATTTGTTCAAAAACCTTGGAAGACATGCTTTTCTTTTCTCAAGGAAAAATATAATAGCATGAGAATATTTATATGGGTGCACAAGTGCATGGAGATAGGTTTGAACATTTGTAATAAAGTATTTCTAATAAAAATTTAATGTCCTCGAGACAGTGTTATGACACCTCATTACTATTAAAGGTCATTTGAAGAGTATTGATCCTAAATGTTACAGCCAAATGTAAACTTTGACTGTTAAAGTTATTAATGTATATTTATGATCTATGGGATATGTGTAAAAGGGAAATGAGCTCTCCATCCCGTTTATATTCTCATTTGTTTTGAGATTGCCAAAGGCTGAGTTCACGCGATTCACTTTAGTTTTAAGCATGTCTGTCGTCTTCATGTTACGTAGATTGAACCTTATTTATTCTGATCTTTTTTTTAGTTGGCAAAAATCTGTTAGTTCTGCCCGGGAAGGGGAATGCGTTCTTGAATTTCTGGTCATGCCCATGACACAGCCTGAGCTCTATATCTGTTCCTAAATGTGTGTCGACGAGCAATGTTCTGCATTCAGCTTCGATGCCGGCACAGAAATACCAAGGACTGAACTTTTGTTTGACCGAATTGCTAGCATAAGTAGAAGCTTGGAGAAGCATCCTTCTACTCTGAGTGTAGTTAGAAGGGTATGCCAGTGAAAAGCAATTGTGTTTTTTTTTAATTGAATTAATTAAAAATGTTAAGGTTGTATACTGAGAGAGCAGGTGGTACTATATTTGTATTTTTGCTATATGATGATGCATCTGTGTTTGCACATCTGAGGCGGAAGGGCTGTATTCACAGTGAATTTTAAGACTCTTTGTATTAAAGAGAAAAAAGAAAAAAAAGAAAACCTGTGGTGGCAGGAGGAAGATAAACGGTGCTTGTGATATTTCAAAGTCACATTAATCTTTTTTCTTCCTTTTTCTTTTTTCTTTTTCCTTTTAATGTATGACTTTCTCCAGGGAAATTGTCTCCTCATTGACTGCAGCGGATTAATGTGCACAGATCAGCTCCTGCATTATTTTTCTGTTTTGACAGTGGTGATTTTTATACACACGTCCCTTTCTGCCAAGATTACAGCTCATGTTGTTGGAGTTTGGAAGAGTTCCCTGCCGAGAAGTGGCAAGGAATGGGAAGCCACCTTTCTGATGCACAATGCTAGGAAGAAACTCTACATGGGTGCAGAGGCTGTGGTTTTGGGGGTGAGAATGGGAGCTGACCAGAGGCTGGTGAGGGTTGGCCGAATCCTAGCGTGTGTGCTGGGACTCTTGCTGCAGGGCGCTGTGCGTGGTGGCACGAAGATGCTGACATGGGTGTTAGCCTCCTGGCGAGGGCCTGGCAGTGGTAGTGAGATGTGAGCATCCAGTAGCACGGAAGAGCCAGCTTTGAGTGGGCTTGCAACGGCATTCAGGGTTCTTCAAAAGATCCTGGTGTTCTCCAAGCTTGTTGATGTCAGTTTATTTATTTTCAAATTGCAGTTAAACATACATTTTTCTGGTGAGCCTTGGTAAAGCTCCCCATAAAGTGAAAACTGAGCCAGTTCTGGCCAACCTATGTGAATGGGACAGATTTGGCTTTTTTTTCCTCTCCCCATGGCTCTCACACTATCTCTGGGCATGAACTTGACATTGCATTTCTGATGATCGTTGCATCCTGGTTTTAACGGTTTGTCTAGACAGTGCTGACATAACTATGAAAATAGTTTGGTGACCTAGTCTAGAATTAGTGCGCATAAAGAAATCAACCCTCGCTTCTGATGTTTGCAACCAGTTTAAATGACTATATTGTAGCACAGCTTAAGAGGGAGGCAGATTTGGAGTTGCTCCAAAGAGCAAATTGTGAGCAAAACACATCCAGACAAACCCGTGTGGTAAATATGTAATGGGTAGGGAAAATGCCTAAATGCAGGTTAGCCAAGGCTTGCTTTAGGAGCTGCGTGGCAGGTTTATGGGGTCTGGTGTAAGGCTGGAGTTCCCCCTTGGCTGGCCCAAAGGTTTTCTGGGAAGCTTGTAACCCAAACTCTAAACTTGGTGAGTGTGACGTTGTGCCCTGTATTTGGAGAAGCTTTGTCAGCATGAAAATAATGTGTTCCTTGCAAAGGTCAGCTGTGTTGTTGAGGGCGCCTTGGATTAGGAGTTTGTAAACTTTGGGATCGGTGGTGTGTCCCATTGGTTCGCTCAAAAATACCTGGCATATCAGTGCTGGTGACCCTCAGCAATGTAATCATACTGAACTTCTACTCTGGACCTGGATTTGAGACCAGTTTCTGCGGCACTTTACTACCGCCCTAAAGAGCGGGTGACCTGCCTGCTTATATTACTAATGTCTCATATTTTAAGATGACATAACTCTCCTGTGCTGTACGGACTGCGTGGCTATCTCTACAGACCACATCCCACCTGTCATGTGGTTCGTTGTTGCGGTGACACCTTGGGCACCCTGGAAGAAGGGTGCAACTTCAAATGAGGTCCTTGGTTGTAATGGAGCAGCAGTGGAGCTTTTGGGACAGCTTTGGTTTTGGCAGGGGTATGCAGAGTGTGGTCTTCATTGTGTTTGGCAGCATTTGAGAGCTGGCTTGCTACCCTTGGAGGGAACAGCAGTGCATCCCCCCATTCCTGTAGTGGAAACAGAGGAGGAAAAGGACAAAATATGGGAAGTTGAGCTCATTTGCAGGAGTATAAATGATGTGTGAAAGGAAGTTGTGTGATGGAGGGGTTCAGTGCTTCATGCATAGCTAGGTGGCATGTGGAAGCACTTCCCAGATGTGTGAAAGCTATCCTCTGCCCTCAAGACCTCCCAGTCTGCATGGGAAAGGGAAGAGGCTTCCAGGCAGTGCGAGCAGAGGAGGAGGAAGAGGACAGGCATGGTATGTTCTGGGGTTTCACTTGCTTTAGGGTGGAAGGAGAGGGATGGCGTATTGCAGATGGAGCCAGGAGCAGCCCCTCGTGCCAAGGCGCATCGAGGACTTGTGGGTTTGTAGGCACTTGAGATGGAAAAGTCCCTGTGGGTGGCAATGCAGCTGTCCATCCTGTCAGCCTAAGCCTTTGCTTTGTTTACCCAGTAACTTTTATTCTTGGATTGCAATGTGGAAAACACTGGAGCTGCAAGTGTCTTGGTGGAGAGGGGTGAAAGCAGGAACCCATGGACGAGGCTGGCCTGGGCAGTGGATGTATGGTGAGGGCTGGGGACAAGTATCTGCCTGGTGTACATTGAAAAGTCTCCCCTGTAGTATGCTGTAGGATTGATTGGTGCAAATGCCTTAAAATGCTTCTCTTCCTCTTCTTTCCCCTAGAGAAACCCCAGGGCAAGCAAAAGCAAGGAAAGATGACCAGTGAAACTTGTGGATGTGACCTAAACGTGGCACTGAGGAGAGCTGGGAAGATCTCCCAGGTTGATATCTGCAGGAGGGAGCCAGGTGTGGGCTTTATTGGGGAGGGCAACTAGGGGTATGAACAGCTTTCTGAAAGTGGGAGACCTCTCCCACTCCTGCCGTGGGGTGGATGGGAATTGTGTGTGTGGGGCAGCACCAGTCCCATGTTGTGCAGGAGGAGGTGGTGGGTTCAGGACGCTCAGCCCGCTGCCCTCCCTGCCTGCACTGGGTGCTGGGGAGAGGGCAGCGCGGTGGAGGTGGTGTGCTGCTGCGTGCAAGACTGAGTGTGCAAGGGCTTGGATGCCTGGCGATGCCATGATGACTTTCTGTGCCCTTGAACCTTTGGAGAAACACTGTCGCGATAACCAAAGGGAACTGGCCATGACATTTCCAGGCCAGCGGGGAGCCTGGCCCGCCTGCCTGCTGCTGTTGGAGGAGGTGTTTCATGACTGCCATTAGTTACGTGTGAAGAGGGAGGAAACAGATCTTTACTGAATTGGAAACCTTGTGGAAAGGTCACACTTCTGAAAGGCTGTGCATTTTAAGACTGCTCAGCTCTGCAAAGCTGCCTTTGAACTGGAAGAGTGGGAGTTTAACACCCTTGCTACAGCTCTAGGAGTATTAAACCCACGAGCTGGAGCTGAAACCAGCCATGAAGTTAACTCTTGCCGGGTGCGTGGCCTTGGGAGGGGAGAGAAGCCCATCCCTGGTAGGTCTCCAGGGGAAGGCAGAATCAGTGTGAAGCCAACTCTTCTACCGGGCACCTGAATATCTACTTGGGAGGGAGATATTGCAATGGGGGGAAACTACTGTTGTTGCTCAAATTTTGTGGACATCAAAGGGCCGTATGAGGGAGCGGTTCATGGGGAACTGTGCTTCCCCAGTGCCTGCTCCTTCCTTGGCCCTCTAAATAGCTGACATCCCACGGTACCAGCATCATCTCTACCTGTGTCTTCTCTCCTCTGCTGTTCACTCACCCTGATGAACATTGGTAGTGAAATTTCGGTTGATCATCCACCCTGCTATTAGCATAGGTAAAATCTCTTCATTACAAGCTATTAGTTTGAGATTGTAGGTGCTAATGGCCTCATTCGGGAGAACACCAGGCATTTGCAAAATCCTGCTGATGCACTGAAATTGATTGCTATCGATCCGTCCCTGAGCACCAGCCGGATGTTTTGAAGAGGCTTTAATATTGCTTACAGGGCAGGCAGTCTCCCGTTATCTTTTTGGACCTTTTTGAAGCTAATAGATAAGGAGGCCAGGCCTTGTCTCCCTGGGAAGTCAGGACCTGGTCAGACATACTGGGCACGGGTGCCCTTGCCCTCTCAGCTGGAAGTTGTCCTCTGTTCCTGCACTGGGAAGCACAACAGGTAGCTTAGCCCACTGCTCAGGGTCTCCTCACCTCGCGCAGGGATGTGGACACGTCAGCGGACATGTCCTGCATCCTAGTCAAGGGGATGAGACCATCCTCGGCCACCCAAATTCCCCGAGTTACTCTTCTTTGTCTGTAGTCCTAATGCAAAGCAAACTGGAGAAGCGCAGGGAGAACCTTTGCTGTGGTGGATCTGAGCTGTGGTAGCATCTGGAGTACTTGGTCTTTTGTGGTTGTGCTGTAGCTGAAATTGGTCACCTGCTCCTCATTGCTCCAGGTATATGCTTTGGGACTGTGACGTGGATTCTCCTGACGGGTGTTTCTCTGCAACCCCCAATCTATAACTGAGCTGGAATCAAGCGATGAGTCTGCGGGTGGTTTGAGCAGTATCTGTGGGCAGTGCGAGAACCTGCAAAGGCTTAACTGACCATCTGAAAACCCAAAGCATATCTTGTTAATGCTGGTCTACTCAGGCACAAAGCCCAAATGCTGTTTTGTAAATGCGGAGTCTCATCTCTGTGATGTGGCTTTTACTTCTACAGCTATCCAAGAGGGATTTTGTTGGGATTCTCAGTATGTCTAAAACATCTCCGGCAGCACGGAGAGCAATGCACTGTGGTTGCAGCTCCTGTGCCCTTGCTGTTACTTCTCACCTGGGATGTGCCTCAAGGTCCTGAAGGACTGGGACAGGATTGAGAGGGACAGGAGACACTGCAAACAGGACATGCTGCTCCCGATGTAGCCTGATGGCTTATGGTGTTGGTGAAAGCTTAGGGCATTGGGAAGAGCACATGGGAGGGTATCTGAAGTGAAGAGAAGCATGGATGGAGTCCAAGCAAGTTTGACCTCTGATAGGCTCTGCTCAACATCTGAGCCACTGGGTGCTGTGTCCAGAGGGACCTGTGACTCCTGTGTTGTGAGCTGATGTCATTTTAATTAAATTGTGTCTACCTGGCTGGGTTCTTGCTGGTGTAAGGGATTATTCTGAAGAGTCAGCTGGGCTGCATAGGCACTGATCTCACTGCTTTGTGTATCCAGCACAGGTCTTCCCATGATATGTTTTCGTCCTCCATCATTGGCAGTAGCCCCCTCTTTTTCCTGCATCACAGTGAGTGAGGTGTGAAGCAGATCTGAGGAAAGGCAGGATGAAATGCTGGGCTCTGGACACTCCAACGATTATCCGGGCTATGGCTGTAATGCGCTTGTATCTCTTTGTGAGGCTGGGACCGCTGCGTGAGGGCCAACCCATGGTGGGTGAGAACTTCTGGCAAGTTAATAAATCAACCGGATCCCTTTCTAGGCTGCATGGTGTGAGCTGGGGAGGAATTCTTCTTGGCGATGAGTCACCTGTTTGTGGCCCGTTGGCAGACAGACCGGCACGCTGCCTCTGATCTGCGGTCCTCTGCTGTTCAGACACCATCGGCTGGAGAAACTGCTGATGCAGCCTGCAGTGTCTGAAACGCGCCGTTGCCATCTGCCTCCCTGACGGAGCTGGAGCAACTTCTTTTTTTAACCTGAGTTTGCTGAGTCTTGGCTAATTAGCCGCCTTTGGAATTTATAATGTAGAAAAATGCCTGCTAAGTTTGGGATGGAGTGGGGGTGCTAGGGCACTGTACAGTCACAGGTTTGTTTTTTTTTAAAAAAAGTCTAATTTGAGCGAAAACAGATACGCAGTAGTCTGATTTGCTTCATTTCTAAATTTGAACTCTGATGGCTTTGCTGTTTCCAAATGCAGTGGCAGTAGATGTTTCTCTTGGTTGTGACCTCACCCAGTGCAACAGCTCAGCTTGTTTTCTTAGGGGAAGGAGCTATAGGTCATGCCCTCTTGCTGCTCTGTGGGGCGGCAATGAGCTGGGGGAGTCCAAAAACGTGCCAGTTTGGAGCAGGTTGGCAGCATGATTGGAATGGGTGGGAGGTGTGCTGGGATATCCGCTCATGGTGGATTCATGGTGCATCCCAGGTGAGACCTGGCTAGAGACTCTCTCTGCCTTAGTTTCCTTTGCTGAGGAAGGAGATTGGCACTTTGGGGTTGCTCTGACTGGAGAGGGAGGGTGGAGGAGGAGCTAGGACAGAGGAGTTTGTTGCTTGAGTCCAGAGTAAACAAGGTGAATCCCAACCAAGGTGGCTCAAGGTGGTTGATCTTAGAAGACTTTTTCTGTCTGAATGACCCATAAGGCTTCAGGAGCCCATCTCGGCTCTGTTTTGTGATCCCTTCCTGTGATCTTCAGTAGGAGTTAGTGATTTGGAGTGTGGTAGGGATGTTTCTAGGTAGGATAAGAAGTCTACTTTCTGTAGGAAGAGAACACCATTCACTGTGATGTTGGCCCCAGGGTCAGGTGAACAGTATGCTCAAGTAGCCTTTATTGCTTTGGAAGGAATTCAGTGTGTGAGGTCCATCTGTCACTTTAAACAAGTACATTTATTTCAAAGTGAGCAGCTGTTTTGATCTTTGGAGTCAAATCACCCGCTTGGACCTATAACCATCCTTGGCGCTCTGTCCCATTTCTCTAGACCCGCTGCTGCCAGCGGGCAGGAGGACACTTCAGACAAGGAAGGTGATTGAATTAGTTTTTGTTAGGTCTGGGCCTCGTGTCTGCTCTGGACATGCTGCCAAAAATTCATCCAGTCTTCTGTTAACACAAACTTTCATCTCGTAAACTGGAGTGACAGTTAGATGATGCCTGGGCAGCAAACCTAATAAGCCAAGCAGAGCTGATGTTTCACCCTTGTTAACGGAGTAGCAGGCTAGCTAGCTGAGACACATCCCTTCTCTAAACAATGTTGGCATCCAGACATTTCACAGCAGCTAAAATAAATAAGCCCTTCTCCATTTTGTCCATCAGGAGAGGTCCTTGCTGTGCCGGAGAAGGTATCCTGGAGCTTGCTTCCCTGGGCTGTGGACTGCCTGTTAGTGGCTGATGCAGATCCCTGCTCCTTTCCTTGCTGCTGCAGCACATGGGCAGAGGGAAGGTGCTCAGCTCTGCTGAAGGCTTGAGAGGGGAGAGGAACACTTGGTCTTCAGAGAACTGTCCTTCACTGCCTTTACTGACCACCTTTCCTAAGGCTTCTCTTTCTTTCTTTTTTAAAAAAAAAAAAATCTCCTCCAGGATATCTTTGAATAACTCATTCTGTTTGAGAATGGTCTCTGAATGTTTGTGCTTCTGTCTTTTGGCATTGGTTTTCAGGTTCCCTGCTGAGCCTCCCTCTTGCAATCATGACCCTGTGTTGCAAGAGGATCTGGTTTTGGTGTCCCTGCTTGACTGGTATCTCAGGAGACTCAGGGAGTTGGGAGAACCTGTTTGTTTGCTTTCCTTAGCACTTGTTCCTGTGAACCTCCTGGAAGCAGCATGATGAAGGTGGGATTGGTGGAGCTCTGTGCCCTGTTGAAATCCATGGGGGTTAGCAGGGCTTGGGGTGCTGTAGAAACCAGGGTTCTTTCTGGTTTAATGCTCACTTGATGTTCAGATGTGTATTATTAATTGCAGCCACCACAGAATTGGGGTTGGGATGTTTGTGCTGTTGAGACTCGTTTCTGGAGTGTTGCCTCCCTTCTGTGTCTGAGCTGCTTTCTTGCCCATCAGGTGAGTAAATCAGATGGGAGAGCCCATTCCCCACAATCCTTAACTGATGGCTTTTGCTCTGGAGTTACGTTCTGTGCCGTTGGACCAAGAACGGAGCCTGTAGAACTGCTAAGTGACAAACTTGTCTCCTGCTATTTTTGAGAACTTGCCTGTAATTGTGCATCCCTGCTGGGGCACGTTAATGTAAACAAAACCTGCACCTGGCGGGAATATTATGAGGCAGGAAGTGGCAAATGCCTCCAACATCAACCTTCTGCAGTACCTTTTAGCTTGGCTTGACAGCTGTTGAGTGGCAGGAGGTATCAAAGGAATCAAAACATGTTTTGCTGATGCTCTTGTGGCAGTGATTTAGTATCCTTCCTTCGTTTGTATTTTTGTAGTTTGTCCTCTTTTCCAAACTCGTATTTCTTCCCCCCTCACCTTCCTTTTCCATCTTTGCCATCTTTGTGTCTCTTCTCCTCTCCCAGTGGCTGTGATCTGAGGGCCTGGAGATTACAGAATTACCCTAAAGGATCTGCAAAAATAGTCAAGCTAAGAAAACCCAGCCTGTGTTCAGGAAGCTGGTGTTCGTGCTGTGAGGTCACATCTTCACTGGTAAAATGCGTAGAGATCTGCAAACAGAAAAGGGTTGGAGGTGTTGTGCTCTCATCTCTTTAGCTTCCCATGGTGTCCGATCAAGCCGGGTAGTGCAGAGAATAGCTCTGTTGCAAAATTGGAAGGACGTGGGCAGTGTAGCCTGGAGGAACACAGAGGATGAAGGTATTCAGGACATGTGAAAAGCATGGCTTTTTTTTTTTTCTGAAATCATTGTGCTTTAACTAAATGGTGACTGCCTGAGCCAATACATTCTTCAAGATGGAGAAGCTTGGAAGACGACAAAGTCTCCAGTTTTTAGGGGATATGTGGATGTAAGATCTCAGGGCTACAGCAGAATCTCAGCCCTGTTTTAGCTGAATGGTCTATGCACCTGATTTCACTTCACGATGACTAGAAAGAGTGATCAGTGCCAGTGGGTTGTTGCCTCCCCAGGTCTGTAGCAGAGACCGAGGGCTACATGTTGAAAGGAGCCGAGTTCTCCAGGGCAGTTTGTGGAGAGCCTCTGTGAGTCAGGATGGCACTCATGGCGGCCACTTATTTTGGCAAGGCTGGTGGCAAAGCCCACAGTGGGAATGAAGTGGAGGATATCAGCTTCTCCTTTCCGAGCATGCTGGTATCAAGTTGTTCCAGTTCTCCTCAGGATGCCAAGAGCTTGACTTTCTACTTGTAATGGTTAATTCTGCTGTAAAAATCACATTCTTCGTTGCTTGGGAATTGTGCTGCAGAAGTGTCTCCAAAATAATAAATGGCTTTCAAACTCAGAAAGAACAAATGTTATAGATTACACTTCTCCCTCACTTTCTTCTTTTTGTCTAAACCAAATTCATATTGCAGAACTTTAAAAATATACAGTCTAATCTCCCTGAAACCTAAAACCATTGATCTTTCCTGTGGGACTTCATGAATGTGTTTCATTTTTGCAGTGTAGCTGTCATCTTGAAGATCTGTGATTAAAGTAAGGCATTTTCCCTTCAAAACCCGTTTTCATCTGCTGGTGAAGCTGTGGTGAAGCATTGAATTGGTGCAAGATCCATAGCAGCTTTCATGTTAGGAAGCAGAAATTACTAGGACTTATTATACCAAGTTCCTACCTCACCATCAGTGCGCTTGGTAATGTTTAGGTTATGTGACCATAATGTTCTAGAGGTGGGGAAAAAAAAAACCACTTTTCAGGATGAGAAAGGCTTGTTTGCAGATAAACTTTTTTTTTTTTCTGAAGCCCACTGAAACAAAATAAATTTTTGAGCTATTTTGGGTTATGAGTGTGCTCTTCTGCAAAGATGTAGATCATGTGTTATAATACTCAGCTAATGTCATCTTTCCCAGTGATTTGGTCTCTTTGAGGACAAGTCCTCAAATCAATTAGATGCTGAAATGAAAAAACAGTGGAGGGAGAAGCTTTGCTTGCGTGTGATGCTAAACTTTTGTAAAATACATAGAGGTATGCTGGCAAGCAGGGAAGGATCCCACTTAAGGACAGAGGAATGAGTCCACACCGTTTTGTGTTGTCGAGGTGTCATCACACATGCACAAGTCTGCTTGTATATCATAAATTGGCCTGTTTGATCTTTTTTCTTTCCAGGAAAGTAAACGAAAGCACATATTCTAACTGCGAGCGAGGGAAAATGTTTTCACAGACTTCTTGTTCCACTGGTCTGAGCGTGGCCCTAAGATGCCTTTTGACAAGGTGCTGATCTCTGGCCACTCCACAGCTCCTGACATAGCTGAAAGCATACAGGGGCTTGTTTCAGGGTGGGAGCATCAAGGTCTGACCCGTGGGTGGCAGTGCCAGCAGGGCTGTGCAGCACGAAGGCGTCCAGCACCATATCCTCATAGCATCAGCAGTAGAGGAATCTTCCCTCAAATTAAATTGTTGCTTTGAAATCGCCTTTATACTTTGGAGGCCTTTTGCTTTTGCAGGAAGGAGGTGACACCAGTCTGTTCTGCATCAAAAGCTGCTTCAGAGGCCTTACTGGGAGGTACAGCCAAGGCCAAAGTTTGATGTGGGATCTTTCTGAGTTCTCCTTATTGAGTGTTTCATATGTACAATAGACTTGGGTTTAAGTTTGCATGTTTGACACTTAGCATCTGGCTAGCATACACCACGGTTGTGTAAAGTGTCCTGGTTACTAACCAGTGGGGAACATACACAGTGCTAAACTCATCCTTCCACTCTCTTGAGAAGGAGGTGGGATTTTTTATCCCAATAATAGATACGCTCGTGTTCAGTGCCTGGAAGGGCTTTCTTGTCAGAGCCTGTGCTTTTAACCTCAGGGCAGAAGTTTGTGAAACTATGGATTTACTGAAGAAGAATTTTGCTTTATTGTGCCCTCTGGTTGATCTTCAAGTAGATACCCAAATTATTTAGTGTATGAGGATTTACAGTACAGGGCTAGAGAAGTGCCAGGCAGGGCAGGTAGGACACTGGTTAAATTGATCGTAGTGATCTGTAAACATCACCTTGCCTTCCAGGTATTTACATAAGTAGAAATCGGAGTAAATATTTGTTTTAGGATAGATGCTGCCATTATGCCAGATGATGTATGGACTTGGGAAGAGGTGATGTCACCTGCCAGTGTCATCTTGGTAACGTTAGGTGGAGGTAAGTGTTCCTATTTACCCTCTAGGTCTTGGGGTAGATTTATTTTTTTAAACATTGTTGAATCAGTTGAATGTGAGGTGTTTTGGTTTTCTTTTTTCGTCCAACTTTGAGATCAGAGTTATTTGCCCTCCAGATTAAAACTCAGCTTTCAAAGCCAGAGTGAATTTATGGAGTGTGTTGTGTTTTAATTAGAACATTTAATTAGGAGAGAATTCATGAGTGGGTCTTGTTTTAAAATGATCAAAGATGTTAAATGAAAACAAAAGGGAAAGAAATTATGGAGAAGCATAAAAGATCATTTATTTTGGGTATCTTCTCTACCCATCAAAGGAGATCACTTTCTGCCCTCTGCTTTTTATTCCAAAAGTAGCTAAGGTGCTGCCTGATTTCCGCAGGTTGATGTTGATCTGTTTTTGTAATTAACTATGAAAACAAATTGCACAGTTGGGAGAGGAGAGAAGTGAGTGTCAGCAGGCTGCTGAAGAGAGCTCAGGTGAGTAAAATGGCTACTCTGTCTCACCACTGATTGCACTGGAAATAAAGCTGTGGATTCCTCACTTGTGTTTAACATCTGTGTTGTCTTCTAGACCTCTTGCTGGTGGTCATTTTGCACATGTGGCAGATTTATCTTCTGAGAGTTCAACCCATCTCCTCTCTGAGCTAACATCTCCTCACTTTTGGTATCAAAGCATGAGCAGCCAATGTGGGCACCATATTTTTCTGAAGGGCAATGAAAGAAGCAAGGAGGTGACTTTCCTGACAAACTACTTCTGTCTTGCTGTCTCCTAGCAGCAAATCATGCTAGGTACTGATGCCACAGTGAAAGACTAACCTGCAGGTCCATCAAAAGGTTTGCTCTCTTGATTACTGCTCAGTTATGTGCATTCCCAGAGATTTCCATGGAAGCTTAAAACCCAGCATGTTTTTGCGGACCTAAAATACAAACCCGTATTTTTAGTACAGAGCAAAATCTGATGTCCTCAGGAAATGAAGTCACTGACTTCACTGCATCACCCATTTCTGCCATGGAAACAGTTGGTGAATTAATGCAAGTTTTGCACAGGTTTAACAGCCATCCTCCTCTTCAGAGCGAGGGGTAGGAGGAATATTTTTCTATTAAACTCAGAGTTGTTTTCTTAAGTTATTAATTCCTTGCTTCCTGATGTATTTATCTCTGGCTGCAGCGAGGAGTGGAGAGCTTTGAAATCTAGCTGGCTCAAAGGATGCTTTCTACACTGGGGAACAAAGAAGCAGCATCTCTTTAGTAGGACACTACATGGATTTAAAGGCTACTTTACATACAGTGTGCGAGCAGCGTAGCGGAGCCTTGCTGCTGGTTTCGAGGGCGTGCAGGTCTTTGCGACCTTCAGGAGGTGCCGCGTGTGATATGGGTTCTGTGTAGATGGAGTGTGCAGCTCCTTGTGCTTCATTTAGGTGAGGTCAGGACCACCACCGGCAGTCATCAAGCTGTTCCAGCCGCTTGGGACTGAGGCAAAATTAAGAGGCACTAGAATGGTGGCAGTGGAGGCTGTAGACCCTCCACACCAATATGTTCTCCTCATCTGCCTTTCGCAGGTGTTATAACCAGAAGGAAAATGTTTTTTTTTTTTTTTTCCCTAAGAATTCAGACTCTAGGACCTGATTTTACCAGGAGAGCAGGGTCAGATTTGGGATATTCGTGACTCTTCGTTGTTTTTTGCTCTTGGTTTGTCTCCCTGCCAGCTTTGCAGTACATCTCCCTTGATAACCCTGGGTGCATAGGAGCACGTTGGAGGGTGCAGCGTGTGTCCCGGTGCGAAGCGCTCGCCTGCCCGCCCTCCGTGGGCTGCTTGGATGTGAGCTGCAGTGAAGGGGTGCCAGTTTGGCCAGGTGGTTGTGAGCGCCGTCCCCTTTGGGACCTTTTCAGATGGTGTTGTGCGGTTGGCCTGGCTTTCTAAAGCTGTTTCCATCTCCAGTTCCTTGGGCTTCCTCTTGGCCAAGAAAACATCAAGTTACTGAAATTATAAGCCAGGATTGTACTATTTATGTTGGAGGGACGGCGCAGTTTACATAAACGGGCTCTTTGCAAAATCAGCCGCCTCCGTCCGGCTCGCGTTGAGCAATGCTGTGGCGCTGGCGTGACGTTTCTAGCCTTGCTGGAGACTGAATCTCCTTGGTGTGGCTTTCTGAGCTCTGCTTTTCCCCTCTTCTCCGTTGTGTGTGAGCCTCGGGGTGGTCCCGCTTCCACCCCAGCCTTGTCCCGCATCATGAACCCCTTGAACTAGAAGCAAAGATGAGTTTCAGCTTGAAAATCCCTGGAGTGAGTAAGGACTTGGAAGCCAGTGTGGGTGAGGTGGGGGACATCAAGCACCTTCCTGGTCCCAGCGCTGGTCTGAACAGGTTTTGATGTGCTGATCTGGTTTACCAGCAGGGTCTGGAGGGTGTTTGGGACATCCCTGTCTGGGCATGGCATCTGGTAATGCAGAGAAAGGTGATGGATTTCTTGGGCCATGGGACAGCTAGGAAAAAAAAGACAACTGTTGGGCAGATATGTTCTCTCTGAAGTGGTCGAAGGGTCTGTTGGCCCTCGAAGAGGCCGCCTTCTCTCTCTGGATGCGAACAGTCCCAAAACCTCAGTGAGTTTTTGCAGAGTGAGCTCGGGCTCCAGCACCTGAACCCAAGATGGGCTCCCACTGCCAGAGCTTCGCGTGGCCCAAGGGCTCTTGCTTCCTTTCCCTTCCAGCCTCAGAGCTACTTTGGACAGGACTGAACCTCCACGTTGTCCTGCTTTTCTGCTGACACCTTTGACCAGCATCAGTGGATGTGTTGAGCAGGGAGCTAGTTTCTTGTACCTTTTGGCACGTTTTCTCTATAGAAGCAGCTTCTCTCATGGACACCAAATGTGTTTGTAAGGAGCAGGCTGGCCAGGATCTGGAAATAAGCGTATTTAAGGCAGTAAGGGAAGGAAGATGTTGCAAATATGATTAATGGCAGTGGGTCTGCAACTTAAAACTTTTTTTTTGTTGTTTGATCTTCCTCCTGCAAACTCAGCAACTGACTTCTGCAGAAGATAAACATATGGGAGGAGAATGGAGAGAGGCTCTTTGGTCTTCAGAAGCAATTAAATGTTGAATGTCTGACTTGAGACATCTTGAAGAGGCCCAGATTTAAGCAGGAGGGAGTTCAACCTTTCCTATAAAGCAGGCCTCATTTAAGAGCTGTCAGATGGACAGCAGCAGTTGCAAATCACTTGGGAAAAAGTGTGATTTCTTATGGCAGGGGCTGCATGGAGCTGTGCTGGTCAAAGGCAGCTCGCATCAGGGCTGCGTTCTGTCTTACAATCTGTATTTAAGTTGTGTTTTGCATTCATTGCTATTGCTTTAAAATAACTTGAAATACAGCTGATGTTGATAGAAGTTGATGAGTGTGATCAGAGATTTGGGTCCTGGTGACTATGAGATGTTCTCGGTGCCACAAGGTTTCTGAGAAATGCTGAGGTGAGTCAGTGGGTTGTGTTTTCCCAGCATGCAGGAAAGCAGATGAGTCCGGCCACCAGCATCTCTGCAGCACTGAACTGGCAGTGGTCGGCTCCCAGAGGGCAGGGGCAGCTGCTGGTGAGCTGGTGCTTGAGGTGTTCCTGGAGATGGTCCTGGATGAAATTTGGTGGCCACCACTTGCCAAGGTAGCTGGCCAGAGGTGAGGGCAGAGCACAGGCCAGAAGATCTCTCTGATCCAATTTTTGATAGCAAGATCTGGCCAGAGATGCTATCTGTCCATGCAGGCTTGTATGGGCCATTTGCCCTTTCTGAAAGGAGCCCTCCCATATCCTGTGCTGCCCTACTTTGTGGTGGTCTCCCATTGTTTAGCCTGATTTCAAAAGAGATCTTAAAAGACTTACTAAAGCAGTGACTGAGTCCATCACTACATCTCTTTGTGAAGGATGGGCTGAGAATCATCTCAAGGGACATGGAAATAATTCCTGTTTGACCGCTTCCATGTGTGAGGAAGGTGAACGGAAGCTGGGTTGCTGCATCCACAGACACCATCTGCCCTCCGGTGTCCATGCAAACAAAAAAGTCTTGAATTCAGTCAAAGCTGAGGAACTGGGCAAAGTTTAGAAAGGGGCTCAGTGCAGACTCTTGTTCCTGGTCCAAGGAGCTTGGTATCTGCTTCTGAAAACAGCCAGGGGCGAAATGTCCAGGATCCAAGTCAGAGGCAGAACACTGGGGCCTCTTGCGGGTGCCAGTGAACTTTTGGTATGCTTCCTGGCTGAATCCCACATTTGGAAGGTAAATCCTGGGGGGAAATTACATCTCTGACCCAAGCAAATGCTGTTTGAGAGGGATTCCTCTTGCCTGCTGTCTTAAAGTTATGTGTCTTTTTCAGTGTAGTCTTCCAAGATCTCTATTAGTCACTGGAGAGACCGGTGCTGCCTGGAGATGATGCTAAGCCAGGCTTTTGCGGTATGTAGGTGATTTTATTGCAGCTGGTGGTAGAGGAGCCTTGTCCGCTGGCATAGACCCTCAGTGGGTAAGAGATGAAGCTCACCTTCAGCCATGCAAGTGGGAAACTGGCTGCTACATTTTGCAGTGAATTTAGCTAAATCGGCACAACATTCACCTATACATCAGTCCTTCCTACTGGTTTGGCACCCTGAGACTGAAGGAGATGGCCCTGCTGTGTAAGGACCATGCAGGCCAGTTGAATCAGTGGCTCCTCTCTGTTGGTTATATGCTCTGTAACACGCGTGAACATTAGCATGAACAGACATTGAAAGCATTTGATCTTACAGAGGCAAGGTGGTGTTCTGAGAGGAAGAAATGGGTGACTTGTTTTTCACGAACATTTTTGGTCTCCTCGCATCTGTTATTCTGCCTTCTCCTACCTTTTCTCCCCAAATTTGCACTTTGTCATTAAAACCAGGCAAGAAAAATCCCAATATGCATATGACATTTTACAAAAGTGCTCTTTGTGCTCTTAAAATCCAACAGTTTTGCTGCGCGGCATTCATCTGTAATCAATTAGAAGGCTTTCTGATCAACAGAAGCTGGAGGTTCTGCTCCCTGGAGCTTAGCACTCTGCGCGAGGAGGTGGGATTGCCTGGCACGCAGTCTCCTTTCACCTGAAGAAGGAAATTGGAGCGATGATGAATGAAACTCAGTGAGGCAGAATGAGATCTAAAAGCTCCAAACTTGCTTTGTTAGCCCTATCCCAACCCCATTTCAGTGTTAGATAGTGGTGTTAAACCAGATGGTCCAAATGCGGCTTCCAGTTCAGGAAGTCCTGAAGCTGCTTTTGCCAGAAGCAGGGGAGAAATTCTGTGTCTTCCTAGCGGTTGTCAGCGTGTGCCAGAGACAAGATAGAGGTGAAAGCTGTGGTCTGGTGCAGGCTGGCTCATTGTTTTGGGGTCCTCTGAGATGTGCTGCTGGTGGCAGGATCAGGACCTTGGGTACCTCAATGGATCTAGGCAAATTTCCGCACCCTCCCCCCCCCCCCGACCCATGAGCTGCTCATCTCTCCCTCCTGAAACCAGCCCAGTGTTGCACAGATGTCTTGTTACAAACATAGAGGAGTAAAACTTTTGGGGGACGAAACTGCTTTCATGCTGCCTGAAGTATGCTGTGGCTCCTCTGCATTGTGGGGACTTCCCCAAAGGCCTCCATTTCCAGTTGTCCCCTGGGCTTTGGAGAAGGCGTTGACTTGGTGAAGGCAAGAAAGGAAGGAAAAGAAAACTCAAGCTAAATACTAGGAGGAAAAGAAATCTCTCCAATTGGGGATAAATGATCTGCGTATTTGGCTTCTTAAAAAGAGGTACTGCAACCTGCCGAGATGTCAGAAGCTAGGTGGGACCAAAACTTGGACATTGGTCATGGTTTGGTTCTGGATGTTCTCAGCCACCAAAACAAGTCCCTTCCCTCTGTGTTCCTAGAAGAGCTGACTCTCTAGGAAACTTGTCCGCGTCTGGCTTCGTCTTTGCCGCAATCGAGAGCAGCAACAGAAGCATCATCCTGTCCGGTGGCCTGAGCATCAGGATGTTTCCCTCCTTGGAAGAGGAGGTAGGGGCATAAAAATTACAAATAAAAGGCAGAAGGGCTTTCGAGAGGGTAATAAAGTATAAGATGGAGTGTTAAGCTCATCTCCAACCATAATTAAACCTGCAGTTGGAGAGTCTGTCACATTGCTACAGATCCTTGGAAAAAAAAAAAACCTCAGTTGCTAGCTTCATTAGTAATTAAATGTCCAATTACTGTATGTAATGTTTCTGCTTTGCTGAACTCCACAACTGCATTCATAAACAGCCCTAAGGAAGGCCTCTAATCTGTGCCATTGTTCTTCAAGTGGTTTGCACATGCAGAAAAAGAAAAGAAAAATCAGGCAGACATCTATAATATGGAAAGGAAAGGGGGAAGGGGTGGGAAGAGGAGGAAATCAAATCAGCATCTTCCACCTCCCTCGTCCCCCCCGAGGTAGGATCTCTGCCAAGCCCACAGAGAAGCCCTCAGGCCCCTCGAGCATGCAAATGTAATTTTCTATCCAGACAACACACTTTTTTTTTTCCCCTTATAAAATGAAGTCCACCCCCACCCCTCAGAAAACCTCCTCAAATCCCTGAATGCACAACAGAAGCAAGGAGAAAATTACAATGAAAGGAGGAGAGATGGGGGGGGGAGGCAGCAGCAGCCCACAAACAGAAGGAGAGATGGAGGGAGAATTGAGATGAATATGCAGTGTCCAGAGTTTAAATAGACATAAAAGATAATGAAGGTGGGGAGCGGGGGGCGGAGGGAGGGGAGATTGTAATCAAACAAAATGATTTTGGTCCTCTTCAATCATCCCTGGTTTGCAGGCTGTCATTTTATACAAATTAGAGCGGGGGTAATTTTATGAATATTCACTGGCATTGAAATCACGTTCATTAAAGGGAAGGCACCTTTCTCGGGGCCTGCCGCGCCACTCGCCTTTTGTTCGCCTGGAACAACGGCAAAGCCACTTGCGCGGTGGGCGGATGAGTGCCGGATCTGCATCCCGCTCCCCTCCTTGCCCCCGCTGGGGCTGGGGTCCCAGCTGGAATACAGAGGTGGGTTCCCCCCACTCAGGGCAGGGTAGCCCTTGCCTTCGGTGCGAGAAGCGGAGGACCGGGTGGAAATGTCCTTCTGGGAGACAAGAGCTGTAGCCTGGGAATCGGCTCTTCGCCTCTTCTGCGGGGGAGGACTGCAAGTGCTCTAGCCTTTAATTTCCAGGCAAGCCCTCGCTGAACCAGTAATAGCTCAAAACCATTCAGGATGAAATAATTGGCACATTTTTACGTTGTTATTATTATTATTATTATTATTTTCCCTTTGAGCGTGGCTGCTGAATTGAATTCTTCTTCCTGCTCAAGAGTCTGACCCGAGTCTGGATCACACATGTCTGGCACCACGCTGGGGACGGTTCCTCTCATACATAACCAATCAAAGATGTATTCAGGGCCGTTGTGAGGGAACCGGGGATGATTATAAGTCGAGAGATCCAAGCCTTTTGCTGACTGCTCACCCTCACATATTATGAAATTTCTCTTAGAAAGGCAGACAAAGCCTTTTGAGCCTGTGTGTGGTGATGGCCTCGCTTGGATGTCTGGCTTTAACTGCTTCACAATGTCGGCCTCTCGTTTTCCGAAAAAAGACGAACGTATCCTATTGTAGCATGTCAAGTACCCAAACTCTGTCATTCAGCAGCCTGGCAATGGCTGTAACTCATCCTCGGGTTGTCACGGTAATGCAAGGGGATCGCTCTGCCACTTGGTTGCCGCCGGCAGGAGGAAGGCGAAGCTGACCTAGAGAAGGAACATTCATTTAAATATTTGATTGCCTCTTAGCCTGGCGGTGGGATGGCTTGTCCGTTCTCCAGGACAGCTGGATTGCAGGCAAAATCGAGGTGACTGGGTGTCGTGTTTGGTTATCGTTGATGAAGCCATCTGTAATGAATTGCTGGGGTCACACAGGGAAGGAGATGTGATGGCTGGGGAGGGGGTTGGGACCGTTTTTTCTGCTGCTGGTGTAAGCAGATTCTCCATCAGCGCTGGTGCTGGCTGTGTTGTATGTCTGTGTGCCAAATCCAGGGGAGAGCAAGAAATCACCCAGTGGAGACTAAAAGTATTTTTTTATTTTTAGAGCTTATCTTTTTTTTTTTCTCTTTAGATCTAAAATAGATGAATTAAGATCCAAGGAAGCCAGTCATGCCAGTGTGCAGTTTTATGGTTACACAGGTAGTTACAGAACCTAGCTTGAACCTTACGGTAAAACCAGCCAAATTAACCTAACCAAAGGGAATGTTTAGGGGGCTTTTTGCTGAATGTGGGAACATCACTGGGGTAGAGTGCAGAAAAGTGGTTGCACATGTAGTGGCAGAAATTTCCTTCTGGAATCAGAGCGACTGTATCATCTGCCGGCACCGTGGAGGGTCCTGGCTTCTCTAGATGATGAACCAAGTGCAAAGGGCTGACAGATACTCCCTTGATTCAGTCAGCGTTTTCCGAGGGCTCAGCTGAGGCTGCAAGGGATTTGGTCCAGTAGCATCAACTCTACAAGACCAGCCCTGGTAGAGCGAGGCATTGGGTTCTGTTCCCAGCAGTGGTTTATGTGTTGGTCTGGGACGTCATCTCAGATCCCTCTGCCTGCTGCTGGGCCGAGTGAAACTTGGCTTACCTGCTTCTGTCCATCCTGCCCAAACTTTCCCATTGAAAGTACTGCCTCACCAGTGCAGTGACTGTTCCTCAGCCTGGTGCTGTTAATGTCAGGGCTGGTCAGTCAGTCATCTCCACCATGAGAAGGCCACGTCTACACTCCTCATCAGAGCCATGACACTGTGTCTGGCTGCCCTAATTCAACACAGCTTCATATGCAAATAATCCTTCAAGGCTCTGATGTGGGAGGCAGTGTGTGCTCTTCAGGATTGCCGGGCCTTGCGGTTCCTGGCTTAGCACCCTTGCTGGGGGGCCCTGTTCCCTGGGTGCTTGGAAGCATCCTTGGCTTCCTGTGGGCCTGATGTAGAGCATCAAGTTGCTCGTTTGTTTTTTATCCAGGGTTTTCCTGTTCTGGCAACGTTTTGTCTTTGAAACGCATCCCAAACCCCTACGGAGAGCCCTCCCATTGAGCTGTGAGGTGCTGGGGGTTGTGCTTAGGGAGCTGGTTAGGATCAGAGGCTCCCTGCAGTGTCAGGGGAAAGGAGGAGGAGTGGGCTGATGGCCCTAAGATGTGGGGCGAAATGGTTCTCTGTTGTTGTTTTTGTCCTTGTTGCTTGGATTGGTGCACTTATGCTGGCCAGACTCTACAGACCTCAAAGCCCAGGTGAGCTGGAGCCAATGTTCTCTCCCCGGGGACCCACAGGTGGCTGTGAACTTGAGGTTCTTGTAAGGGGGAAGGATGTAAAGGTCAATCCCATAGGCAGCCGGACAGCAGCAGCGTCTCTGCTCTTAGATCTTGTTCTCTTTGGTGTGTGTGTTGCCTGGCTCCTCTTGGGCTTTTCCACCAAAAATAACTTTGCCAGCCAGACTGTGCTGGTTTTCTTCTCATTTGGATCCAGAAACATTGAAACTTCTGAAGGGTATTTGAGCTTCTATGATAAACACTTTCTGGATCCTTTTCAGAATATATTGATGAGGAAACTTCAGCCTGGGCCTGGAGGATCTCAGTTACTCTAGAGTTGTCTAAACTGCAGATGTACAAGGACCTCTTGAGTTGGGGTAGAGGAGAAGGGGCTGTTTGCTAGGTCTGTGCTGGGAAGCCTTTTTCTGTCCTACACATAGGAAAACAGAAATATTGGTTTTGTTGGTGTCGTGTGGTTTTTTTTTTTTTCCTGAGCTCAGCACTTGATTGCCATCATCCTAGTTTTTGAGTAAAGCTAAGAAGAAAAGTTCTCAAATGGTTCAATATTTTGTTATGATACCAGGAACAAGGAGTCTTTCCAACAGAAAAATGTAATCCCTTGTCTCATTATGTTTATGACTTCAAAAAACTCCACTGGCCATTTTCTGTGGGGGTCATTTTCTGAGGCAGCTTCTTGGGTTTTGAACGGTTTCATCCCTCAGCGCATCTTTTGAGTGGAAAGTTTAAAGATGCGTCATCCCGCTTGAGCAGGGCAATAAACTGTGAAGCAAATCTGAACAGCCTTAGAAAAGGGCTGTACGAAATGCAGATGTAGGGGATTAGAAAACAGAACTGCACTACATCCAGCGATAAGTAAGGTCAAACTCAGCAATTTCTGAGCAGTTGCACCAGGGAGGAGCAGGGAACAATTGCTTTTTGGCTGCCAGTGGCAGGAGTGGAGACAGAGAAGTATCTAGTGTTGGCTTGCACCTTGGGTGCTGCACATTGCTGTGGGGGTCAGCAGCATTATCCTGTAAGGCTTGGGTTGAGCCGGGAGGTGAATTACATAGCAGTGAGCTGTTGGAGGCTGTAGTCTCATCAGCTGTTAACCAGACAGAGTGATAAAAACATCCCACTGGTTTTATCAGTGTTGTACGTTCCAAAATGGTTGGCATTTCCGTGGAAGAAGCATGGCTGCTGGCAGCTATCTGTTGTTGCTCTTCAGGAGATACAAAGGGAGAGGAGGGACTTCAAGCAATAAAGATGCTTTTGGGTGAGGCAAATCCAACGTGCGGCTAGCAGAGAGTGTAACCAAGCTGTTGGTCTTGGAGGTCAGAGAGCCCCAAACCACATCTCAGAAGTATGGTTTTGTCCAGTGGCTAAGAGAAATCATCTCCTGCCTGGACACAGGATCTCCTGGAGCAGGGGAGGCAGGAAGAGAAGCCCTGGCCAGTGGCTCTGACCTGTTAGCCCTCCTGTCTCTCTTGACCTAATCAAGGCTCAGTTTTGCAGTTTCCCCAGGGCTCAAGTTGCTCTCTCCTGGCTGAGGGCACCACATACGTTCAGTTTGTTCCTGGAGGGGCCTGGGTTGTTTTTGCCATGCTGGTTGTCACCTGTCTGAGCAGCTTTGCAAGCTTTTTGTTTTGCTCAGAAAGTAAGCTGCTGTTGAATATTCAGCCCCTGCTTCTAGCTCAGTGTTTCCTGCGCAGCCCCTTCCCAGTGAGCTGACTTTCATGCCTTCTCCTTTTGCTTGCTTGTCTTACTGGAGAGGCAGAGCTGCCGCCAGTCCCTTGTGCGCTGGGGTAAGATCTGTTGATGCATCCTGAGGCTAGAGTTACTTTCTATTTCCGAGCAGTTCCCAGGGCACAGATTACAACTGCTATGATAAAAACATTGAGTCAGATGTCTTTATTTTTTTCTCTCTCCTGTGATCAGGTCTTTCATCGCTTGCCTCTCGCCAACCAGGGAGTTCTGAGAGTTGGGTGAATTTCAGCATTTCTATCTACCCCAGAAAGCTGTGTAAATTTAGTCCGATGCAGTGTTTGTCATTGGCCCAGCTTCACGGAGCTTAAAGCTCTCCAGCTCCCTTTGACTTAGGGAGTAGCCGTGCAGGCTCACCATCTTGCTGGAGCTTGTTGGTGGACCAGAGCAGCTTCTAGATCTGCTTTTTGCTTGAGATGAGCCTGTTTTTACGTTGACTTCAAGCAAGATCAAAGTTGCAGTGCTTGGGTCCACTTGACGCCTTTCCCCCGCAGCACGTCTCGCCGCTCGTTGCTGCCCTGACACGTGATGAGAACATGTCGCGAGGGTACAAAAGAGGCAGTGTGAATGAGTCCTGGGGGTGACGCAGCCCTGTGAAATGGATTCATTGTAGGTGTAAAGCTGATGAAAGAGAATGTTATGCGCTCTCTTAAGCGATTATATCTTCTCTGTCAAGGAAAGTGTCTTCCAGGAGATCTAGGGGAGTGGAGACTAGTCTCTTCAGCAATATATGGGATATCCTCTTGCTTGGGATGCCTAAGGTGCAAAGACCCCTGCATGCCCCATCCTGTTCCTGCCAGGTGCGTCCCCCCAAGATGGGAAGCCATGGATATGGATCTCCTTTCCGTTTCCGGCTTCTTGTGGGAAGACACAGGGTATCCTACAAGATTGTTCTGCTGGATCTCTTTTGCGGTCTCTTTCTCTGAGTTTCCTTTCTGAAGACATGAATATTTTGTGATGGACTGTGAAGGACTTGAGATTGAAAGCTGTAAAATGCGCATCAGCCGCTCCATAAACGTCAGGGGTGCTGCGCAGAGGCACGGCTACTTGAGTTTAGCCAGTTCTGTATATCAAGTGATCCCTGCAGATTTATTAGATGTTTCAAAATGGATTTGAAATAACTGGATTTAGTGTTTCTGGCGATTCCTTGAACTGTCTTGTTTTTCAGCCAACTTGCATAAATGTGCCAGTCATGGGCTGCGGTGTATAAGCCAACTTAGCAAATGGTTTTATTTATAGCTGAAAGAGTGAAGCCAAGGAGTATAAATCCTGAAAAAAGTATAAACTGTATCGTGGAAATAATAAACTTCAAATTCATGGAATTTCTAATGTTCCACTGATGGCTAAAAAATCTGTTCAATGGCCGCTGAGTGATACTTGGCTGCAAAGCAGAAACCCCAAAGTTGTCTTAACTCAACAGTGATATTTTTTAGTGTTTCTTTATGTGCTGGCGCTGAGTCTCTTTGCTGAATGATGGAAAGTTGACCTTCTCTGCTGTGTTTCTGCAGCGACCAGATAAGATTTCAGATCACAGCTTTGCTTTTTCTGTTGATGATCTATGGCCTGAGTCTCACTGTTAGATATCTGTCAGGCTGTGCCTGCCCAGCTGACTTCGAGGGTGTGAAAGATGTTCAGTACTGAAAGTAAGTCCAGGGGAAGGAACTGCTGAATGGATAGTGGACCATGTGCTTTCATGGCACGGCTGGCCAGCCAAAGGAGGTCCAGCCACGTCTTCAAAGATGCCAGCATGTGTTGGACTGAGAGCTAAGAAGGTCTGGACTGTTGAAGAGACATCCTCCTCCTTTATCTCTTGTCTCCGTTGAAATCTCTAATGGTACCGTATTTTTAAGCTGATAACTGCTGTATTCTTTTTCAAGGCAATTCATTACGGTTTAAGGACCTGATTTCTTCCTAGGTCATTGTCAGGGCGAATGTATTGCAGAGGCCTCCTTGCTACGTGAATTATTTATGTGGGAATGTGCAGGACTTGCATATGCACTCAGCAGCTGCTGGTTGGCCAATCTGTGTGTAGATGCGTTGTCCTGGACAGTGTTGGTCAGAGATTGTTTGAAACAGCCTGATCTTGGAGTCTCTTCCTGGGTTAGAGGTATGGGGGGCATGGTGACAGCAGAAACCGTCGAGACTTCACGGTCCCCAAGGGAGGAGATTGCAGCCTGATGTTTTGGGCACATGAGTGCTGCTTCATGATTCCAGTGAGCTTGGGCTGCTTGTGTGGCCATTCCCTTAGCCTGTCTGACCAACGCCAACGTACTTCATGGCAGCCATGGTGTGTCTGTGCCTGCTGTATCTGCAGGTGGTGGTCGAGTCACTTGTCTCATTGTGGGGTCCCTCACAGTTGAGTGACCCTGGCTCCAGACAGGAGTTCTGCCCCTATACTCGGGTCATTCCTCTTGGTTGCTCGTCTCTTCTGGTGCCTCGTCAGCCTGGACCAGCCAGGCATTTCGTGTTTGCGGCTGCTACTTCCCATTCAAGATATGGCCTCTAAAAAAACCTAGTTCTGTTTTATTTATTTAATTTTATTTAATTTATTTTAGGGCTGAGTTCAGCTAAGCAAGTTCACAGTTTCTCTGGGTTCTGGTGATTGACGTTGTGTTTGAACACCACATTCAAAGCTAATACTTCTTGCAGATGCTGAGATAAGTATCTGTAAATCTTTGCATTTACCATTATCCCCAATTTTCTTGTGCAGTGCCTGCTGTCACTGTATAAGGGTATTTATCCTGCACATAATCTGATTGGAAAATAAGGCTTTGAAACAGAAAGGAAAATACGCATTTCAGGTGGTGTTAGAAATGTCAGTTGTGGATGCTTAAACAGTCCTGATTGCCTCCAGGCTTTGGGGCATTTGGGTTTTCAGTCCCCCATTGTTAGATCTAAAGCTGCTTATTGGAGTCCGAACAGGTTAGAAAGACATCTTGTTCTTCAGATCCTCAGAAGTCCGCCTCTCCCCCACTGCAGGGGATGGCCTTCATGCATGCCAGCCAGTTCAGTTTTAACCCTTGGCTTAGACGGCGTGGGGCCGAACAAAGAACCGCTGCTTTCAGATGGAGCAGAATAAGAAGCTATTATTTCGTAATAATACTCTGCTCTTCCCTTCCAAGGATTTCCTAAGGACTTTACAAATATTCAGGCCTGGGCAGTCACCCCTGTGACTGAGAGCTGGAGAAATGGCTGTGTGTGGGCACCTGAAGGGTTGAACAGTGGATGTCACCTCTGTGCTGGGGTGATTTCAAGCCTTGAGGTCCTCTGTGCACGTCATACCTGTAAGAGGCCAAGATGTGGCAGGAGAACGGGAACATTTGGGACCAGGAAGACCTCCTGATTTGCATTGCTTTGTACCCATTTCTTAGCTTTATTCCATCTCCTTGGCCCTTGCCAGTCCTTATTGAGTCTTACGTTGGGCTGGTGGCTGTGGGATTAAGGATGCTCTCTGCACAGTCTGGATGAACTCCTTCATGCTGTCCCTCAAGCAGGAGAGGGAGAAAGCTTTCACTGTTGGCTTAGACACCACTACGGGAGTTGTAGAAATCCAGCTGAAGTTTCCTGGGCTGGTTATACTCAACCCTCTGCCTCTGTGACCGTCACATCATCGAGTGGGTGACAGGGTGGGATTGAGATGCCTTTGTATGAAGGCAAGTGCTTGCAGCACTGTGTCGCAGCAGTGGGAGGAACAGGATGGGGGAACAGGAGGTCTTCCGTCTAATATCTGAACATATCACTGAGTGGGTTAGACCCCATTTCAAGCTAAACATGGGAACTCCTCTTGCTAGTGAGATTGAGAATGCCTGCTCTTTCATCTATCCTTTCCTGCCTCTTGCTCCTCTGGGCACAAACAGGAGCTGGTTTGGGTTGTGGATTTTTTTTTCCCCTACCTCCTCTTCAATGGCTCCTTAAAATTGCCATCTCCAGGGATGTTGTGGACCCTCAGCTCGGCATCTGGCACTTTCTGCCCAGCCTGGGGCTGGCTGTGTCTGAGCGATGCTGAGGACCTGCTGTTCCTGTGGATGTAGGTACCACCTCAGAGACAGCATGTGGCACTGCCCTCTTGGCCCATGCATCCTCTCTCTGAAAAAGCCACCCCTGGTCAGCATCTCAAACAGGTGAATGGATCAGATGCCATTTTCTCCTTCAAACAGTGACAATAAGTCTCTTTCCTTCGAGGGAACAATTAGTTTCTTTCCTTTGTGAGAAGTTCGGTTGAAATGCACTGACCTCTCTTCATGGAAGGAGAGCCCTTGTCCCTTGTGTCCCTGGGAGAAACCGCAGCAGGGACCGTTTATGGTTTTTCCTTTTAACACAGTGACGGCGGCTTTGTTTTCTGCATTTAGTTTGCATCTAAGACCAGGACACGGCTCATGCTGTGTCCCTGATCCAGTGTTTAAAGCTTTGCTGTGATTTAAGTTTGGCCTGGGCCCTGCAGGGTTTAGCTTAATTTTTAAAGCTCTCAATGTGAATAATTCCTCACTGAATGCAGATCGCAAGAGGGGATATTGATTTAAAGCTTTAAAGCTGGTGGTTATGGATTAAAAAAAAAAAAAGAGGGAAGAAGGAGATTTACTGTAGACAGAGCTGGTTGCCTAAATGTTAGTCCCTTACAGACAGGCTTCTGCTGAGCTACGTGTGGGAGTGGCAAGGGAGCCTGGTGAATTTTAGCTTTAAATTGTTGGCTGCTGAGAATTAGCCCTGGGATACACTCGACTGCAATTCCCCGTGCCAGGGCAGTGTTTGCTGTAACTCCTTGGCCTGGACATACTGTAGGTATTGACGTTGCTGTGGGGTTGCAGCAGCTGACCCGAACACTTCCCCAGGCTCAGGCATCTGGGAGGAGGATGTGCTGGGTTGGGGCAATGCTGCCGTACGTCTGTGCATAGGGGTCTAGCTGAGGCAGCGGGTGGGGAGGGGACAGCAGAACAGGGGTGTAGGGTCTCAAAAAGAAAATTATGGGAAAGGAAGCTTTGGTAGAGAAGATGCTACAGAAGACAGAGAGAACGAAAGGCAGGGAGTGTGTCCAGTTAGCAGGCAGGGCTCTGAGGTCACTAATGCTGGTTATTTGGATTTCAAAGAGGATCCTATTAGCCACTGCAGCGGAGAACCATTAATCAGTGGGGTGGGAGGCAGGAGCTCAGGCTGGCTGGAGAAATCAGTTTCCAGTGTCCTTGATGTCCTGCTGGGCTGGCACTGTGGAGCATCCTGCACAATGATGGGTTTGTCTAGGACGAGACACTTCCAGCCAGAGGCACTGGGCAGGATGGGGAACGCTGAGCCCCTCTGCCTGTGATCAGAGGAGGGATGCAAGGACGTTGTGTCCATGCAGGCCCCTTTGCGAAATCCCATCTTGCTGCTGCTGTCCTGGGAGGTGTTGCTGAGCTGCTCTTCTTAACGAGTACAAAACCTAAGTCACTTACCTTTGGCAAGTGCCCCGCAATCCCACAGGCACTAAATAGGTTTTGGAAGAGGATTTGGGGAAAAAAAACAGTGTTTCCGGGTGTGACTGTTTGTGATGCCTTGGAAATACAATCTCTGGCCTGCCTTTTTGTTCCAATCAGGAGTTTTTGCATGTGCCCAGGAGCTGTTTCCAAAGGAGCTTTAAGCACAGGACCTGAAGTCACACTGAAAGTTTGTGAGTTGGACTTGTACAGCAGCCTTCTTCTCCAAGCCTGGTGCTAGAACTGCTTTAAAAACCTCTGAAAGAAGCGTCTGACCGTCTGCAAGAGCCATTTGCTGCAGAAAGATGCCTTAAATAATGCAGAAGGAGATTTTTGAGTTGTCAGAGAAGGGTTGCTTAGATAAAATTAAGATGTGGACATGGTAGTTGACTCTGGAGCAAAATCGATTTGACAGTTTTTCCCCAAGAAAAGTAGCCGAAACCTCCTTATTTGCAGTACTTAAATTTTTGCCAAAAATCGTTTATCTGGGATTTGGTCTAATGCTTCCTTTTTAAATTGTCCAAGTGCCATTAGGAGGAAGATGTTTACCAACAATTGTCACATCCAAACTCCAGTGATTTCTTCTTCTACGTTTAGACTTAAACCCCTAGTCTGACCCATTCAGACTTCGTAGGGACTGGTGAGCAGAGCTTTAAAAAAAGGGCAATAAAAATGGTCTTGTGTACAAATAACAGCCATCGCTCCAAGAAACTTGAGTAAGATCAGCAAGATCAAGTCTCTGGCTGGACTGACTATGCTTAAAATCCATAGTTGTCTGGCTCTTTGTCTGCAGGATGAATTTATAAGAAAAAGGAGAACCCAAGCCTACTATTTCAACATCCCTGGAATTCATGAGTAGAGCTGGGTTTCAGAGACTCCGCTGCCTTGTTTTGGCTAAGTCCTTAAAATGGAAAGCTGGAGATTAACATGGTAGGCCTGGGGTCATCTCATTGCAGAATATATAGTCTCCGACACACTAGAGCTTTGTCTTCAGACGTCCCTTCTGGTTGTGATGTTTGAGCCTTTGCTTTGCTCCCTGGCTAAGAGCAGCGTTAATCATAGGACTGGAATTTGTGACTTAACCGAAGAGGCGTTTTAATGCTTTTCCTGTCATCGATCAGCGGGCTGGAAGCCACTGTCTCGATAGCATTGTCACGTTGACCTCTGTGATGGTGCTTGATGGGTTCCTGTCCTCCTGGGTGCCTCCCAGCCCAGGAATGCCTTCCAGTGTGCCCGCCTTTCTCCTTTCAGAAGGGATGCTCTGAACTTGGACCCTGCAAAGTCAGAAGAGGGGCTTTTTGTGCAGCCTGCAAAGGGCTCTTCTGTCTGCAGCCAGGCACGGCGAAGAACCTTCCTTCTGCATCTGTACTGCTAGAACAACAACAAAAAAAGCTCTTGCATCAGAACTTGCTATTTATATTTCTAGCTCTGAGACTCCTCAGCTGCATTATTAATGAAGCGTTTACCAATTAAGATAGATGAGTCTGCTCTTGAGGGTGTTTGTTAAGGGAAGGTACCTTATTAGCATATCTGATAGATACAGTGCCAGGTGCTGATTAAAACCTCGCCGGATCCCCAGGGACAGAAGTCTCGAGGAAATAAGGTGGAGAAAGTTGTCCCATTTCCTGTCTTTGGCCGTGCAGGGAGCAGGAAGAGTTGCTCAGCATCCATCCCCAAAGGCACATCCCAGACCTCGTGAGCAGCTTGAAATGGGTATGGGGAGGAAATTAATCAGCTTGGATCAGAAATTCCAATAGCTGGAGAGATGCGAGTATGATTAATGCCTCCCAAACACTGGAGGTGGAAAGACGCTGGGTTTGCTGCTCTTGCAAGGCTAGCAGTCTGTCAGGCGAGGAATTCGCTTCAGACATTGACCCTACGGATTTCAGAGGTCTGGAATTGCTGCTTGCCTATGTTACAGTGTTTCGGCAGCTCGCTAAATTAGGTTTACAGGCAAAACAGTGCTGCGAGGTGCAGTCAGACCACATATGAAACCAATTTCCCTTTGAAACAGTGCTAAAGGAGGGTGACCAGAAGAGAAACGAGACCATTTTTAGGTCCCTTGTGACCGACAAGAATTGAGAAGTGTGTATTCGCTTTCTGTATTTATTATATTATGGCAAAGGAACTGTACTGTAGGCTTTAATGATCCGCGTGTGAAGAGCATCTTAAAATAGACTTAAAATCTTCTTGGAACATACATATGTGTTTATAATTTTATGGCTATAAAAATATGTATTTACTGAATACATGTACTTTATTTCTCCATCTGCTAAATATAGTCACGTATGAAAGTTATATAGAAAAATGTAATTTTCCCCTAAATTGTCCCGCTGTCAGTCTGCTTCAATTTCAGTGTCAGCAGAGGCAAGGAGCATGTTGAGATGGGTGCTGTCATGCTGCCGAGCCGGTGTCTGGAAGCAGTTTGCCTGAGGATGGGGATTACTGGAGGCGGGGTTGGTGGCACCAGCTATTATTAAGATTTGCCCAACAGTTCACGAGATAAGACCCTGTTTTCAGTTTTGCGTGTAATTTTGTCAGGGTTTGAACTGCTCACGCTTTCAATTTCCATGCTGGATGTCGGCCTCCAACTGTTTGATTTTAACGACAAGAAATGAATGTAAAATGGTCCTGCCATTCTGGAGAGCAAGCTTGGAGAAAAACGTTGGCTTTGCCTTGCTGAAGAAGTCCAAGGAGCTTTTCTTGGAGCTTGTTGTGAAGCTCAGTGCAAGAGGAAGGGGGAGGAGGTGCCCATTTTGCGAGGCGTCTTTGCCGTCCTTCTGCAAACGTGGCCAAACCAGTGAAAAGTTGGAATTTGCATGCACTCAGCAGAGACGTCTTTGATTCCAGCGGCTGGTAATTACCCGAGTCCCTTCACAATGGACAAGGCTCCTTCCCACACAGCTCCCCGGGGAGACAGGGCTGGACACCCGCCATTCCCAGCCAGTGACTCCCTGGGACTTGCTGCACTGGAGCAGCCTTTTCCTCTAACATCTGCTTTGGGGAGCAGACATGGAGTGGGGAGCTTGTCCCTAATCACAGCTGGGAGGGCAGATGGAACTGGGGCTGGCAAGGAACATGGGAAAACAGAGCTGCTCTAGACAAGGACAGAAAATTCGAAGAGGTTGGGATAGTGACCGGAGGAGGAAGACTCTTCCAGGGCTTGAGAAAAGCATGTGATGGCATTGTGCAACGGGGACACACCAGGTCAGTGTGTCTCCCGCTGTTATTTCCTAATTGTGCAGCTTGAGTAATGGCCCTTCACTGGGTGCTGTGTCTCTAGCGTGCGGTCCTTGCAGAGGTCTGCAGAGATGCTTGCACCATGTTTGAGAGATCAGCAGATGGTTTCTCTAAAGAGAGCCTGAAATGTAACTTGTTGCTAAAATCAGTTTTTACCGTAACCGCAGGCACTTAAAAAAAAAAAAAAAAAGAATCATTCCTCTTGCAAACTCCAGCTCAAATAGTCACTTTAAAATAAATACACTTCTGTAGTGTCTGCAGTTGGGCCTGGCTGGAGAGCCTGGAGTCTGCCTCGTGAACAAGTGTCATGACACTGAAGTTTGGTTTTGTTCATTTTTGGAGTGTTTTGCTGAGAAGGAAGGAGCCAGGCAGCCAGCAGAACAGTCTCTGGGTGGGATCTGGGATGGGGGACTCCACCATTCCTGTTTCTGCACCAGCAGGCTTGGAGCAGGAATTTGGAGAACCCTGAGAAACCAGCCACCAGCAACGTGTCTCCAGACAAGAGGCTGTTGAAGAAGATGCTGTCTCTTTGTTTATTCCTGTCTGCTCATCTGGGACCCCGTCACTGGTGAATGATAGTGCTCCTAGTTCGATCCTGCAGCAGAGTGAACAGATGAGTTTGAGTTCTCTGGGACCTCCTGCTTCCTGACTTGCTGGTGTCCTACCATGGCAGTGTGGCAGGACGTGCTGCTGCCTGCGGCGGTGTGGGATGAGATGGTGTTGCGGATGTGCTGAAGCTCCAGAAATGACCACATTCACTCCAGCACGTGAAGGGAGGTTTCACGTGTGCACCCCTAAATGCCAAGGAGGAACCTGCTTTTTGAATTTGAACCGATGCTGTGTCCAGCTGCCAGGGTAGAAATTTATAGCCGTGGAGAGTGAAAAGGCAGCAGTGTATCAACTTTAAACAGTGTTAGTGGGTTTTCCTTTCAGAACCATGGTTTGCTGTCAAAGGAGCGTCACAGTCAAGGGCTGCCTGTGCACTGCTTTGGCCCATCTTCCCCTGCCACATGTGTGCCCTGGTGGGACTGGACGCTTGTGGGAATGGGTGGGTCCTGTGTTTGAGACAAGTTTCTTTCCTCAAGGATGTGATTTACTGAGAGGCAGCAGGAAGGACAGTTTTTGGGGGAAAGCCTGTGTGAAATGGGACTGCATTGTGGTCTTCCAGCTCTGCCTGTGGGGAGCTGAGTGGCTGGCGTGCTTGCCGATCTTTTTCAAGGATTCCTTGTAAGCGTCTGAGGAACATTTGCTCTAAATTCACAATCAAATTCTTTCTTCTGTTATACAAAAATGCTACCGATGAAAATAGACAAGCCCTCTGGGTCGTTTCCAGATGCCCTTAGTGAGGCAGAAGTGTTTATTTTTTATGGGCCAATTTTTGTAGTCTACCAGAATGTCTTGTACTATCTGATGCCACATAGAGCAATAGCTCTGCAGAGTGTGTTTAATAAGAGCAATGTGCTCTCAGGGAGATTCAAATCAGAGTTAGTTTCCTCGTGTGTACGCGCTCGATAGTGTGTGTTATGAAACATCTGGGTTCAAAATTGCACTAAAAAAAAAAAAACCAAACAGCCAAGTCAACCTGAAAGTCATACTAGGGCTCTGCCTGGAGAATCACCATGAGCAGCCATCTCCTCTGCTGCAGGGACCTTGAGCAGATGGCCTGGCTCTTTTTTTTCCTTTTTTTCCTCCTCCTCCGGATCTGCAAGTCAAGAGTAAAAATCAGCTTTGAGTTTTCTGTCAGCATGAGGAACTGCAAGTCAAAAAGGAGCTCTGACCACAATTCCATGGCTGCGTGGGAGGTGAAGAGCCCTTGGCTCTCCTGTCTCTTCATCCGCCTTTCTCCTGCCGCAGTTCTTGGCTTTACCTCCCAGGTCTGGACTGCCTGTTGCCAGTGGTGCTGGAGCGGTGGCTGGAGTAGGAGGACGTTGGTGGTGACAGCTACACCACAGCATCCTGGCTGTCTTGTGTGCCTCCAGCCTGGGTTCCTGTGTCTCAGAGGTGTGCAGTGTGATGCTGCTGACTCTGCCCTGCTTTGGGGCTTCTTGCACCTTTCATCTGGGCTCTGACCTGCTGGGCATGTGGCTCTCTGCAAGGTGAGAGCGGTGATGGGTGTCTAGGGGAGAGCATACATGCGAGGAAAGCTTGCGTAGATGCTTCCTCAGAGCGAGCTCTTGTGTTGTTGGATTTACTTCTGGCAGGGCTTTTCCTTCAGCACCACAAGATGTGGGATTGTTCCTCTTTGGAAGGACCCTTGTCTGTCCTCTCCTTTTCCTGAGTTCTCTGTGCATTTACCATGGGGAGGGAGAGCGATGTGACAGGCTGGAGGACTGCACTGTTGCGGTGACAAAGTCATGATACCAAAGGCTGGGACATGGTTGTTTGGGTGAATTTACTTCTTTCATTTGACCTTGAAACTGATCTTTCCCTTCGTGGATGAGTGTGTAGGGGAATTATCCTCAAATAAAACAGATTTAACCTTTCCAATAGGAAATCTGTTCAACAGTGACTTTCATCAATGGCTGCTGTCCTTTGGGAATGTCCCTGGCAGCTCCGTATCCATGTCTGGTGTGACTTGGTTAGAAGTCTTTGCTGCAGAGATGGAAGAGGGCCATCTTGCAGCTCCATCTTGCTCAAGGAGCTGGCAGAAAAAGCAGCTGTTGGGGAGCTGTGGTGCTTTCTGTCTTTGCTACATCATGGAATGCAAGACCAAGAGCTTGGCTTTAAGGGTTTCTGAATGTACTCTTTGCAGACTGGGACAACATCTCTCCCTTGACTTGGAACGGCAGTGGGTTGTGTTTTAGATGAAGCCTGTTTGGTGCATCTGGCGCTGCACTGCATTCAACAGGGAAACCAACTATCTCCCGTTTTAAATAAAGATAGGAGATGCAGTGGGAATCGGCCCAAGAGCAGGCCGCTTGTTCTTGGCGTGGGCAGTTTGCCCGTCAGTGTCGGTGAGGGAGCCAGGAGGGACTGAGAAGCTTGTGTCCAGTGCTCACAAAGGGTTGTTTCCTTGGTGCTGCACCAGTAATTTGAATGACATCTGAATTACTTGCTGTAAGCTGCTTGTGGATGCTGTAAAGCAGTGCTAAGTCCTTTCCAATGTGGCTTTCTGAAGGAACCAAGTCCCAAAGATCAGAGACCCTTCTCCTGTTGATGTTTGCTCTGTACATTCTCAAGCTGTGTCTGTGCACATGGGACAGGCTGTGTCTGCAAAGAGCTGGGCTTAAGCCTGAGCTACTCCAGTCAGTGCTGGGGACCCCTGAAGAGGTGTCTTGTGCTCTCATACATGTTTCATGGGGATGCTGAGAGGGAGAAACTGAGAACGATGGGCTGACCAGAAAAAGCATTTCCCCAGAATGCAACACTCGGGTTCCCCCACCCCACAGCTGATGTGCTAGAAACCAAGAGTCCTTCTCTGTGCTTGTACATCCCAACTGCACTCTCCTCATTCAGCAGGAGAAGGAGATAAATCAGGGTCCTGCTAGGGGAAGCAGGGGAACTTGCTGCTGAAACAGGTCCCTGTACCTGCACAGGACAACTCCAGACTGCACTGCGTTGGTCTAATTAATAATATACAGGTAGCATGATGGACCATGTGCAGTGCTGCTCAACCCTGCCACGAGGTCTGCAGTGTGCAGTGGTGGAAACAGGTCTTTTCTTGCCCATGCAGCTCATAGAGAGGAACTCTGCTGACTCCTTTGAAGATGGAAGTTTTCATGTGACTGCCCTGCTTGGGAGGTGAGCCCACCCTTCGGTCTGGTCCACTTGCGCTCACATCTGTATGGACTGTCTGCGGAAGCAGAGATGGTGCAGAGCATGGGCTGGGGCTGGTGAGCCAGCAAATATCCCCAAAGACTTCAGACTCTTTCCAGAGGGGCTTCATGCTCACTGCAGCAAGAGACTGGGCGATACATCCCCTCCTTGACCTCAGGTTGTTTTTTGTACAGCTCAGATGCTGAAACTCAACTCATCAATGTGGACAGAAATCACATGGGCTGTGGTGAGTCCATGCTTTACCATGGAGTGTAGGTAGAGTCAAGGGCTTTCTTCAGGACCTGGGTGGTTGAATAACACATGAAGGAGAAAATATTTGTGCTGACCTCTGGTGCTGAATCGCCTGTTCTGAACAAGCTTTGTGATTGTCTTTATCTTTTGTATGTCTGTCTGTGGAGCGAAGCGATAATTAATGCAGAATTGCTCTCCTGGGTTCTGACAAAGCCAATACTAATTTTCTGAAGTCGGCTCAGAAGTACTGAAAGCGCCGTTTTTTTAGGCAGGGCTGCAGGTCGAACATTTCTCCATTTGGCTTCTGCTTCTTTGATTGTCAAACATCACTTGAAGCTTTTCAGTCATCGTTAAAGTGAGAGCATTGGTCTAAAGCGGGGAAGTCCTGGATATCAGATGATTACATATTCCAAGAAAGTACCTTAGCTTGACCTTGGAAGAGGGGGATGGTCAGCATCAAATTCATATATTTTTAATGCAGCTTTTCATTTTTAACTTCTTTCAAATGGGCTTCTTTCCTTTATAGATCTTTCTTTCTGCAGCGTTTTGCAAATGCACCAATCCTTTCCTAACGAGCGAGACAACTTCAGCCTGCTCCTTAAAACACTGTTTTGAGACCCAGAAGGGACATTATCCCAGCTTTGCAGTTGGGGGAACCAAAGCTCAAAGAGGATGAGAGCTTCATTTTGGAGGTGCCAGGCAGTTGCGATCCTCATTACAAGCAGCGGAAACCAGAGTTGTTTCCAGTAGCATTGAGTCTCTGGCCCCTGTGAGCCAGGTGGAAGACCACAGGTGTTTGGAGAGCTGGAGCTCCTGTCTCACCCAAGTGCTGTTTGCCAGGATGATACTTGTCTTGAAGAAGCACTGAGGGGGTTTGGTGGAAGGGACCGTGTCTGGGACTGACATGGGCTCAGGTTGCTGCCACTTCACCTTCCTGGTGAGAGGGATGCTTGGAGGTGGGATGCTTGGAGGCTGCCAGCCAGCGGGGCTGGGGAGAGGTGGGTGTTTAGGAGTGGGACTGTTTGTTTGATGGAGCTGAGACCACACAATGGCTGGTGGTTTTGCATGTGTCTCTGGAGTGGAGGGGGGTGATGAGATACAAGCCATTCGCATGCCTGTGCTCTGGCTTGATGTGGTCTCGAGGAGTGAATCAAAGCTTTTGCTTTGAAGGCGGCGGAGGGGGAAGGGACCGCCTTTGTTCTGCTCTTCGGAGAGCGCTGGAAATCCTTCAGCCCCAGAAGACTACAACCTTCATCACCCTCTGCGTTATTGGCCCCAGATTGGAAGTATGACTCTGTCCTGTGAAGTGTTTGATTATTTATACAGTTAATGTTTAGCAGAGTTGGAGTATTAGAATTGAACAGGGGACAAGCTTCCAACTTTGCATGGTTAAGGGATAATGAAACTCCTCTGATCCGGTGTTGTCCTTTCATCAGAGGGGATTTTTTTCATTAGTTTTGGAGTGTTAAAAAGAGATCTCCTGTATTTGAGGCAGATTGATCTGTTGGCTTCAGACAAAGTGAACGTGCAAAAGTGTCAGCTTAAATATCCAGTTGGCGCAGATACAGGCGGCTGAAAATTTCAAGGTGAGTTTAATTGGTGTCTTCAGTGGAAGTAGGTGAGTTCAGCAGCATCTGCCTTGGAGACTGTGTGATGTCCTTCTGCAAAGGAGCAGAATGCAGGCTGGGCAAATGATGGGCTGGAAGGTGGAGAGTGACCAGAGGCTGGGCTGACCAGCGTTGGCTTTACTGCTCGCATGAGCTTCCACTGTGCTGTTTTGGCTGTTGACTCACTGCAGAACAGTCTGGAAATCAACTGTTGACCTTTTGGTCATCACATCTTCTGGAGGTGTCAAGCTGAGATAGCGTTTCCCAAGCGTTTGAGGCTGGTGCGGTCTAGAGGACAGTAGGAGATGAGGACAATGATTAAGGCTGGCAGAGCTTAACAGAGCCTGTGATGGGATCGATGTAGCAATGGGTTTGGGTTTAATTTCTTTTTAGTTTAGTTTACTCAGGCTTATAGGTCTGGTGGTGTCTTCCCTTGACACAGTTCATACCCATTGTCCAAATCCAGCAACATCTGGTGGCACAGAGCAATCAAGGCTGCACTTCTTACCAGTTACGTGACTGGAGGTGATGAGGATGCTAATGTAGGTTTTCATACCTTCGTTAAGGGGAAGGCTGAGGGATAAAGCCTTTGTGGCATCCTAGATGTCCTACAGGATAGAGTGATCACATCTGCCCCAGAGGTTTCTGCTCTGCTGTTGCTCAGCGTTGTTCGCTTAAAAAACAGTTTGATTTTTAGTAAATCACCAGGACTGAAGGCAGCCATGACTGCGAACTCGCTGCTTGTATTTCAGGTGTCCTGATTATCTGCTGTGTGTTTTCTTTCCCTCATTCTCCCATGCGCTCCTGCCTGCGCAGATGCTGAGTAGACTGGGAACATAATTTACTTCTCCTTTGGTCCAGTGTACTGACGTGATTGATAACTCACGTTGTGGCGACAGCCATTTTTTATCCCTTCCTTCTGACTGGAGAAACAAGGAAGGATGTATGAGAGCAAGGCTGTTGCATGGATGGAAGATGCACAGATGATGTTTTGCCTTTGCAAATGTTTATTGTGAGCGTGATGGGAACTCTGCTTCTTGTCATCCTTTCGACTGTTTCTGCTCACTGTAGATGATGCAAGAAACTGTGCTGAAGTGTTTTGTGCCTCTGGTTCCACCTGTGAGCATTACCTGCTTGTAGGCTGGCTGGAGTGAGGCTCTGCTTTCAGCTCTCCTGAGAAGTATTGGTCTTTGTCCATGATGAGTTTGTCTCTAGGTTTAACAGAGTGGCTTCTCTAAACAAGGAACTGAATTGATTTTGAAAGAATACACCTCCTCTGCGAGATGTCAAGGTCATGATCCATGAGAGCAGCCTGTAGACCATGTTTTTAGATATGTTCATCACTAAGATGCACATAACTTTTATTTCTAAATTTCTATTTTTATTTACATTTCACCTGCTAGGTTCCAAATTTGGTGCTTCCTCCACTTGAAGATGGCTGAGCCCTTGACCTGCCATAGAAGCCTGTGGGGTTTCCATCTCCTGTGGAAGAAATGCACAGTGTGGAAATTGGCTCCTAGGGGAAACAGCAAGTGGAAAGTGTAATCCAGTATAGAAATATTTATTTTCTTTAAAGACAAGTGGCAACCTCCTGTCCCTCTGCTGCCCCGTGCGCTCCCCATCTATTTCAGATTCTAATAAATTTCTTGTTTATTTTGAGGAAGCAAATTAATAAGTAATGGCAATTGCTCTTTAGAGAGAGAGGCTGCTGAAGGTTACAGTTGTTTTAATTTGGCATGTGTGTGGTCTCAGGGACTGTTGGCTGTCGAGGCAGGAGCATCAGTGTCAGAGGCAGTAAAATGTGACAGTTCCCTGCACGCCCAAATGTTGGGTGTAAAGTCGTGCAAGTAGGTCTCTAAGCAAGGGTGCCCGTGGCTGTTTGCACAACGAGGGAATTAAGCTGGTCTTGCTGGGAGCTTTGGGGCTCCTGTCTCCTTTAGCTCTGAGTAAGCAAGTTTGAAATCTGGCACGACTGGTTGGACACATCTCAGTGAGTTGCCGGGCAATCGCCAGCATTGCTCATCCAGGTGAGCGTCATTATCGGATGTGTGGTGCCGGTCAGGTCTCAGCCCTTTTCATATGCCAGAAACCCACAGCTGCTTCCTTCAGACACTTGCCTGAGGTGATGCTGTGTTTGGTTTGGAGGTGGCCTGGCCCTGGACACTGTACATATCCCTTCTGTGGGAACACAGAGATGATGTGGAGCTTGACTGCGTGTGCATCATAGTGATCTTAATATCACTCAGCAACTAAACCTGAGTGCTCAGAAGCCCTGAGCCACAACAAGAACAACTGGCTCTGCTTAAAAGGTTAGGAGCTTTGCGAAGAAGTGTCATTTCTACACCTTTCTGTGTGGTTTTGAGCTCATGCTTGCATTGAGTTGAGGTGCTGTGATAGCCAGGCTTTTCCCGTGACCTCATATGTTGGGATTTTTCAACCTTAACTGGTGCGATCACAGTTGCTCATTGGCATGGACTGTGGGCCAGCATCCTGGTCCAGGCTGAGATGACACCTCTTGGAGAAGAAAATGGCCTCTTTGTTTTGTTTCCTGGCTGTTCCTCATCTGCAAAACCGGAGTGTGAAGGTATGTCACGCCTGACGTGCAGTCGGTGCAGCAAGCTGTGGGAGTTGCTAAGCAGCCGCGGGAAGCGGGGTTAGAGCATCCAACATCAGGGCAGGACGGAACCCACCTGCACGGATCCGTTTTCAGATGTCATCTCAATGAAGATGACTTTCCCAGCGTCAGCCCTCACGCCTCTCATTACAGCAATTTAATTTGCAATCATGTGCCATGTTTGGCCCGGCAGCCACGGCTCCTGGAAAGCCTGACTGCGGGAGTTCACCCCAAACCTTGCAGATATTGCAGTTTAAGCCCCAGAACATCGCCTGGGGGGAGGGCAGGGCTGGAGGTTCCCTTCCCGGGGAGTCAGTGACAGATTGTGGGCTCCTTGCATCCCTTGCTCCGCACTCGCCAGCCGACTGTCCTGCAGCACTCGGCTCTTTTGCTGGTGCCTGCTGCCTCGGTTTCCTGCCTGCACAAAGAGGGGCCCCACTCCTGGCTCAGCACGGGGTGGGGAAGATGGTGGGTGCTGCTCTCGGTGGAGATGCCCAGCAGGGTGCAGCTCTGCAGATGCGCTCTGCCAACTGGGCAGGTGGGAGACCCTTGAGCCAGGATGTGTCACCTGTGGTGTGTGGCTGCTCCCCCTTTTCTGGGGGTATCTGTGGATCCTCTTTCAATGGTCAGGGAAAGATTTCCCTCCCTGCTTTCCAGACTCTGAGCGGGAGCACCGTGTAATGCTTGGGTTATGTGCCGATTAGGGCGATTCCTAAAACCCTGTGCTGAGACTGTGGGTAAAACACACGCCTTCTCTCAAATTACCGGCTTCCCTTTTCAAAGGGAAGAGAGGAATCAACTCCCCAGTTGCTCATCTGGTTTTGCTTTTTACTTTGTTTCTGTCCCGTTATGCTGAGCTCACTGCATTTTTGGTTGCTTCCAATTCCAAATTGAGATAAATCTGCTGATAACCCTCTGGCGTGCGCGGTGTCCGCTGCCAGGGAGCTCTGCCTGGCTTGTCCCATGGGGGATCGGGGCAAACCAGGAGCTGCAGGAGGCTGCCGTGCTGAGGCTTCACTCCAGTGGGGCTTCCAGGTTGTATTTCAGCCAGCCAGCAGATAGTTGGCTGGGATATTACAGGACCCTTTTCCCCCCTTTTCCCCCCCTTTTTTTCTCTTCCCCCCTTTTTTTCTCTTCCCCCCTTTTTTTCTCTTCCCCGCATTTTTTCTCTTACCCCCTTTTTTCCCTTTCCCCCTTTTTTCCCTTCCCCCTTTTTTCCCTTTCCCCCTTTTTTCCTCTTCCCCCCATTATTTCTCCTCCCCCCATTTTTTCTCTTCCCCCCTTTTTTTCTCGTCCCCACTTTTTTCTCTTCCCCCCTTTTTTTTCTCTTCCCCCCTTTTTTTCTCTTCCCCCCTTTTTTCTCTTCCCCCCTTTTTTCTCTTCCCCCCTTTTTTTCTCTTCCCCCCTTTTTTTCTCTTCCCCCCTTTTTTCCTTTCCCCCTTTTTTCTCTTCCCCCCTTTTTTCCCTTTCCCCCTTTTTTCTCTTCCCCCCTTTTTTCTCTTCCCCCCTTTTTTCTCTTCCCCCCTTTTTTCTCTTCCCCCCTTTTTTCTCTTCCCCCCTTTTTTCTCTTCCCCCCTTTTTTCTCTTCCCCCCTTTTTTCTCTTCCCCCTTTTTTCTCTTCCCCCCTTTGTTCTCTTCCCCCCTTTTTTCTCTTCCCCCCCTTTTTTCTCTTCCCCCCTTTTTTTCTTCCCCCCTTTTTTCTCTTCCCCCCTTTTTTCTCTTCCCCCCTTTTTTCCCTTTCCCCCCTTTTTTCCCTTTCCCCCTTTTTTCCCTTTCCCCCTTTTTTCCCTTTCCCCCCCCCTTTTTTTCCCTTTCCCCCTTTTTTTCCCTTTCTTCCCCCTTTTTTCCCTTTCCCCCCCTTTTTTCCCTTTCCCCCTTTTTTCCCTTTCCCCCTTTTTTTCCCTTCCCCCTTTTTTCCCTTTCCCCCTTTTTTTTTCTTTTCCCTTTCCCCCCTTTTTTCCCTTTCCCCCTTTTTTCCCTTTCCCCCTTTTTTCCCTTTCCCCCTTTTTTCCCTTTCCCCCTTTTTTCCCCTTTCCTTCCCCCTTTTTCCCTTTCCCCCTTTTTCCCTTTCCCCCTTTTTTCCCTTTCCCCCTTTTTTTTCCCTTTCCCCCTTTTTTTTTCCCTTTCCCCCTTTTTTCCCTTTCCCCTTTTTTCCCTTCCCCCTTTTTTCCCTTTCCCCCTTTTTTCCCTTTCCCCCTTTTTTCCCTTTCCCCCTTTTTTCCCTTTCCCCCTTTTTTCCCTTTCCCCCTTTTTTCCCTTTCCCCCTTTTTTCCCTTTCCCCCTTTTTCTCTTCCCCCCTTTTTTCCCTTTCCCCCATTTTTTTCCCTTTCCCCCCTTTTTTTTTCCCTTCCCCCCCTTTTTTCCCTTTCCCCCTTTTTCCCTTCCCCCTTTTTTTTCCCTTTCCCCCCCTCCTTTTTCCCTTTCCCCCCCTCTTCTTTCCCTTCCCCCCCTTTTTTTTCCCTTTCCCCCCCTTTTTTTTCCCTTTCCCCCCCTTTTTTTTCCCTTTCCCCCCCTTTTTTTTCCCTTTCCCCCCTATTTTTTCCCTTTCCCCCCTTTTTTTTCCCTTTCCCCCCTTTTTTTTCCCTTTCCCCCCTTTTTTTTCCCTTTCCCCCCCTTTTTTTCCCTTTCCCCCCTTTTTTTTTCCCTTTCCCCCCCCCTTTTTTTTCCCTTTCCCCCTTTTTTTTTTCCCTTCCCCCCCTTTTTTTTTCCCTTCCCCCCTTTTTTTTCCCTTTCCCCCCCTTTTTTTTTCCCTTTCCCCCCCTTTTTTTTTTCCCTTTCTCCCCCCCCCTTTTTTGTTCCCTTCCCTCCCCCCCCTTTTTTTTTCCCTTTCCCCCCCTTTTTTTTTTTCCTTTCCCCCCTTTTTTGTTTCCTTTCCCCCCTTTTTTTTCTTCCTTTCCCCCCTTTTTTTTTTTTTCCTTTCCCCCCTTTTTTTTTTCCTTTCCCCCCCTTTTTTTTTCCCTTTCCCCCCTTTTTTTTTTTTTCCCTTTCCCCCCTTTTTTTTTTTCCCTTTCCCCCCCTTTTTTTTTTCCCTTTCCCCCCTTTTTTTTTTCCCTTTCCCCCCTTTTTTTTTCCCTTTTCCCCTTTTTATAAAGGGACTTAATTACTGAAATAGGTCTGTGGTTAGAGGAGCTGGAGACACTCCATTCAGCACCGGAAGGACCTCATGCCACATAATGGGAGAAAACCAGCACTAAATGGTCTCACTTCTCCCATTTCCCTTCGGTCTCTTGTATTTAGCATCAACTGCACAATGTAGGTTTCCTTTTGTTTTAATTGTGATGAATTCCGGAGAGGAGGAATGGATCGCTCCCTCATTTTTCTTTCTACTGTAGCTCCAGCCGTCCCGATGACAGATCTTGTCATTACGCGGTGTTGTTTTAGATGTTTGTGCTGCACCAAAAGCAAACAGAGGAGCCTACAGTCTGGGCTGTGTGTTGAATAACAATGTTTTTCCAGGAAAAAAAAAGTGAAGTTTTAAATCAGAAACACGAGTTTCGCAGAGGCAGCCCGCATGCTGCTTCCTACCCAAGGAAGTGATGGCTTGCGTCTCTCTGGGTATCAGCTTTTGTCGCCCTTTGTTTCTGAAGGCTGCGAAACTGTGGAGTCATCTTGAAAGTGAAAAGCAAGAGGACTCATGTTTTCCCATGCGTGGTGGATCCTCTGGGACAGCTTCCCAGTTGCAGGCTCCTCGCTAGAGTAGCAATGTGATGTGTGACTGGGAGATGTTGGGGACAACGCGTGTCCAGAAGGAGCAAGGATAGCATTGAGGGGCTTAAAATCACGGCACGGGAATCTGCGTCTCATGAAATGTCTGTGTGCTAAAGATGGTGAAAACTGCTGATGCAGGAGAGCGGAGCATCTTTGTCAGGCATCTGTTTCCCAACTGCCTTCCTTTCAAGCAAGGAGGGCTGCTGGGGAAGTCTCGTCTCTGCAGACCTCCTCCTGCCTTCCTGACTTCTCAGAAGGGTCATGCGAAAACTAATGTGATCAAAAGGGGGTTTTAAGTGTTATTTAAAGTGTGATGACTGTTTTGCAGAGGGTTTTTGTTGGTCAGAATTGGGTGATTTGACTGCTTGTCAGCTGTCACCCTGAACTTTGCTGCGGGATCTCACCAGAGAGGTGATACTGGCAACTGAGAACTAGTGTGCGATTGCCTCGCTTGGGTTGGTCTGGCCCCTCTTCACTTTTTCTTATAGCTCCTGAACACCCTGCCTTGCTGTTGCCCTCTGAAGTGTGTTGAGCTTTGTGGGCAGCAGTGGACAGTTTCTCGGGAATGTGAATATGACTTGTGGGGCTTTGGGAAATGGCCATGCCCAGGAGATGGCAAGGAGCCCAAGCTTGTGGGCTCTGTGGAGCTGACTCTGTAGTTGTCGGCGTAATTTTGGGCATGATGTATAGTTTGGTAGGACAGGAGGACACCCAATAAAAACCCGGTCCTTGAGAAGAAGCAGAAGACTCATCCACCAGCAGGCTGAACTGGGCTTAGGAGCTGCCACAGCACGCCTGCATGCTCTGCAGATCTCTCCACTGTCAGATTTGGGGCTTCTCAGATACCCTTAACACATTTCATGCATGCGATGGATGAAAACAAAAACCTTACGGCCACCTAGGGATGTGCATAAGCGCTGCCGTCCCTCCTGTGAAGGGCCAACAGGGAATGCGGGACCCCAGTGGGCACACAGGACCCTTGCGGGAAGAGCGCAGAGCCAAGATGGAGATGTGGGAAGCATGATATGATAGCAAGTGCTCCTCCCACTCTGAAGAGTGGTCCTGCTGGTGGTCCCCATGTAGCTTACCCTTCTTTGGCTCTGTGCAGGGATCCCAGGGGCAGGAATCGGTCGCTGCTTTCCCCAGCGCTGTGGGGCAGATATGACACCTCATGATGAAAAGCCCTCCAAGCTCTCTCTAGATGGTTCGTCTCATTTTGCAGCTTATGGGTTGAAAGAAAACTGGAAAAAACATTTTTACCACATGAAATCAAGGTGTGTGCCTTTCCTTCACCTCAACTTTTGCTGGACGTTGAAATTCAGCATCAGCCTTCCCAAGCTTGACACCCCCCTTAACTCGTCTTCTGGGATTGCTCTGGTCAGGGTTGTCACTAAGGGCTGGAGACCAGCCCTGCCACTGGTCCAGCAGTTATTTGAATGATTTCCTGTCCTGGAATTAAAGTCCCTTCCTTCAGGAATAATTAATACACTCACAAAGTTTTCCAAAATGATTCTGGAATAAAATGTCCACAGAGGAGGAGGCTGATCTGGAATAGCAGTTGCTGAATAATTTATTCTGCAGTGACTAGTTAATTTCCCTATATGGATCAGCCCTAATAAGCTCCAAAATTTAAGCTTTATTGGTTTGGGGCAGGAGAGAAAGGAAACCACTAAGTTTTTGTGAAGCTACTGAAGTGAGCTAAGCCGTTTAAGTACAATAATATTTCTACAATATTAAAAAATGTTTGGCTGTGGTTTTCTCGGTGAAATTCAATAGCAAAAAAAAAAAGTATATTATAAACGGGGGCTGTAAAAGTTGGGAGGAAAGAGGGCTCGTCCCAGTGTCTGCTCCTGGGGTCTGTGCCCAATTCCTGAATGGGGGATGGAGAGCAGAAATGGCAAAACGGTGTCATCTCAAAGATTTTTCCAGTTTGGGGGAGCAGTTTCAATGCAGAGCCCTTTTCTGTGCTTAAAAGTGAGATTTTTGAAAGGAAGTTAATTGACCTTTTCAGCAAATCTTTCGCTGAGGCCGTTACCACAAATGCTATTGAAACGCTTCGTAAATATAATGTTCGTTTAACAACATTGCCAATAACTTAGAAAGTCTGACTTTATCCTCCATTTAAAAAAAAAAGCTATTTTTGGTGGAAAATATGTCTTTTTTCGGAAGGATTTGGAGCAGATTTTCATACCCTCATTTTCATTCCCTCAGAAGGCTTCAGAGGGCCAGGAAAATTATAACTAATAACTTCCCTATAAATTGTAGAGCTACTATTTTAAGGTCTGATGTCTCAGGGAGGAGCAGGGTGATGTCCTGCTTCCCTCCATTGCGGCGCAATGCCCTGGTTTGATTCGGGTCGGTGTTAGGCTGGCTGCCAGTCCTGCCCTGTGCAAAACCAAAACGTGGGAAGAAAACAAGTCGGGAGACTTTCGGGCTTGGTTTTGCTTTTGATTTTCCGTAGTGGTGGGTTGAGTTCAGGTTTTGGTATGGAGGTGGCTTGTTCCGGAGCTGGCTTTAAATTGCAAAATATGCACTGAATGCAGTTTGTCTTTGTGTATTTGGAGACAAAATCTAAAGCTGCTTCCTAGCCTGAGGCCAAGATGGACCTGGAGAAGCTGCTGACACGGGAGGGAGGCCACGTTTCAGAAAAGCAGGTCAGCAAGGGGAGCAGATATGTAGAGAGAATAGGATGTCCATGGCTCTGGAGCAACTTCTTCCCCAACGAGACGGTACCCAGGGACGAGCCCTTAAGCCAGGGAACAACGTGTTAAGGGCTCTGGCATGAGAGGTGCTTCGCTTTTAGTGGTTGGGATTATGTTTTTGTGGGGCTAAGGGTTGCCATGAATCGCCACGTAAAAAAAAAGATGATAGAGGGAAGAGCACCACTCCACGTGCTTCTGACAGTGGTTAACATCAGTGATCCCATTGTAGTGACACTTGCATGGGTGGATAAGAGGCATTTCCTAATTAAAACCCTTTTATGTGCTAGAAGCAAGCTTCTCAGCTGTTGGAAATCTGGGTGGCTCCATTGAAGTCAGGAGATGACCCCAGCTCAGCCTCGCGTGTGAGTTTTGGCATCTCCCATCAGTTTCCTTGAGGTTGCCGGGGTAGTGACAGCATGGGGCTGGGTCTGCTTGGTGGCAGCCTCAACTGATGGGATGCATGAGCCCGGAAACTCCAGCAAAAGTGAATTTCCTCCCCAGGGATATTTTGTTTCATGCTTGAAAACACCCCTGCATCTGTTGAGAAAACACCTGAGGTGTAACAAGGAACGGCGTTGCTCCCTGTTCAGACACGGCTGCTCGTGAATGCCGGGAGAGGGAGGCTACTTCTGAGATGGTCGCAGAGATGTGTTGCTTTTTCTCCCTTAACATAGAGATGGTGCATTCACCAATTCTGCCAAAAAATGTACGTCACGTCCTCATTTTTCTGATTTCTCTTGGTTTTAAGAGAGCTCTTTATAGTCAAGCTCACCATGAAATATACTGTAGCAGTAAAGAGCAGAGAGACTTGACAGCATTTTGCCACCAGTTATTACGTGGGCAGCACATGTTAGCAAAGATGTGGTGAACTCATCCTCTCTTCAAGCCCTTTCTATTTCTTATGCTGTTGCAAAAATGGCATTTGGGTTGGTTTGCATTAAATCTGAACTACTAGCAGAGGAATTCAGCTTGCAGGGCTGCACCTTCGCAGAGGAAATCAGTCTGAGCTTTAAAACGGGTTGTATTTTTCCCTTCTTCCCCCAAACCATATGTCTTTGGAGCAAGGGTTGCACATCTGGGTAGATTGAAAACTCATTTGTTGGTGGGGGCGCGGAAGGATGTGGAAGGTGATGTGGGGAGAGGTGGTCTTGGCTATGGGGCTGGCAACAAAAACCCTAAAAACCTGGATTTTTGGGTTTGAATGGGCAACAAAGAGCGCTCCAGGCTGGGGAGAAAATGAGGAACAGTTTTGAATATTTTTGGGGAATATCACAGATCAGGACCAGTTGTCTGGAGAGCTGGCTTGGTCCAGCCACCCCCTGAGCTGGGTAGGGGGAGGAAAAAACCCTCCATTTCAGGCTCCTAGATAAACAAACACCAGAAATCTCGTAAGGGTAATAATGGAAATCACTGGGAAATTGAGTTAATACAAGGGCATCTGTGTAAGTGAAGGCTCGGGACAGGGAAACGGCTTTGTCCTTTAACTCTACTAATGCTGGAGCAGATGGGAAGCGCAGCGTGCTTCACGCATTAGCTGGCTCGGATAAAGAGCGAGGCAGAGGCCGGTCCTCGTGGCTGATTAGAGGTTAACAGGGATAGAAAACCAGGGGATTGACTCTTCATTTGCAGGAGGTGTTGTGGGATCAGAGCAGATGGCAGAGAGAGCGTCCCTCCAGCTTACTCAGCTGCTCAGAGGAGCTTATGGCTCCCTCCAGCACAAACAGCCCCACTCACATCTCCTCTCTTTACAGCTTGTGCTTCTTCCCTGGCCTTCCCACAGAGACAGTATTTCTCCTAAACCTGTGGTAGTTGGTGTCCGAGGCTGTAGGTGCATGCGGGGACACTTGCAGGCGTAGCTCATCCTCTCAGGCTCAGCTGCATCCCTTTGTTACGGCTCCTCCAGCTCAGCCACAGGCACAGCTCCTTGCCAGGGGGCTTTTGATGGTCTTCCTTAGCTCTGCAAAGGCCGGAGGTGCTTTTCCAGGGTGGTTAATGACTGGGAAAGGACAGGAGCATGGCAGGGACTGGGGAGGAGGGCTGAGAAGGACGCTGCGTTCTGCTGGGGCAGTGTCCTCCTGACTGGCCATCGCCTGCCTCCTTCATCCCTGCCGAGGTCTTGCTCAACGGCAACACCTTTGCCTGCAGTCACAAAAAGAAATTGCTTTGGGGAGGAGGGAGGATGTAAACTCATACCATCTCTGCTCATTGACTCCCTGGAAGCCCCGATCCCCTATTTTGCAAGGGAGAAATGGCAATTGATTCCGCCTTACCCTCTCGCTTTTTGTCTGCCAGCGCTCTGAAAAGGCACATTTTATCTGTGTGTGACAACACCTGCCTAGGGTGCCTCTCATTGAGCCGCGCTGAATCAAAAGAGCAACAAGAAAAGTGGGTTTAATTGCACACATCTTCAGCGGAGCCTTTCTTGCACTGGCAACACAAAAGGCCAGCCCGGCACTGGCTAAATGGAGCCTGGGAGAGCTGGGGCACACCGTGCTCTCCGTTACTATCGGAGGCAGATGATTCACTTTGCTGGAGCATTGTCATGTGCAAATGAGTTCATGAGCCCATCTCCTTTTCCAACTGCAAGGTCAGGGACTGAGCAATTGTCAGAATCAGCCGGCTGGAGGAATTGATCTAGAAGCTGGAAAGCTTTGGGAGATTTTACTAACCTCCGTTTCCCACCACGTGAGCACACCGACACCTTCCTCCCACGGGTGTTGTCTACATTACAAATATTGACCGATTTTAAATTCACGTTTGGAAAGCTGCTGTTTTGAAGTATGGAAATGTGACCGAGAATGGCTTATAAATAACACTCGGTGCAGCAATTATTATTCATTGCTAGTTATGGCTTTCACACAGTGGAAAAACAAATGGTTTTTCCACTAGGAGCTGGAGCTGCAGTCCGTTCAATCACTGAAGAGCTTGGAATCGCTTCAGTTTAAAATACTTTTCCGCTGTGGTTTGGAAATTTAAAAAAAAAAAATATTTGGGTCATGTTAACCTAGTGTATACGACTTGTGCTGAGATTTTCAGTTTACCTCGTCTACATCTGCTGAGCTCCATAAATATCCGTGTGTTCGTTCCTGTTCGGTTTTGCAGAGCTCCTGCCTGCCTAGAAGGCAGAGCTGCCCAAACCCAGATTTGAAATGGGGTGAGTCTGACTAGAAGTGGGGTCCTGGGAGCTGAGCAGCAAGGAGCCAAGCCACTGTCTAACGCAGCCGCCACTCCCTGCCCAGGATGCAAGGGGATGTGGCTGGTGCCATTGGGAAGCTGCGTGGATGGACTTTCCATCACGTTGCTCCTAACGGAGGCTGCCGAAACATCGGCCTCAGTTACTAAGAGGTCACTTGAGGTTTTGACAGCCAGATGTGGGTGTGAGTTCTTCATGTACAGCGTCTGGTTGCATCCCACCTGTGGTCCTTGCGCGGGAGGATGGATGTGGTTACGCGTTTCCCTCTGCAGAGCCGTTCCTTGCCCCACTGAGAAAAGCCTGATGAGGAGGAGGAGCTACAGTGACGTAAAGAAATGCTCCCTGTGTTACCTAGGCGTTGCTGGTCCCCGTCCTCTTGCACAGCAATGGCAGCACAGCAACCTCAAATGGTCTGTGCTGGCCCAGGGTTAGGTCCTGGAGGTGGCTGCTCTTGCGTGAAGGCTTCCTCCATAGCAGGATTGCACTAACACTCCGTGAAAGGCAAGCGAGTGCCATGCCTGGGAAGAGTGAGCTAATTTTTCCAAATGGCACAACTTTGCGAATGACAACTGTGACTTCTGCCTGGGCTGTGGTGTGAAACCTGAGGGATGGCTGTGAGCAGCAACTGCCGGAGGGAGAAGAGCTGAGCTCTGAAGTTCCTGGGTAGTGTTGTAGCTGTGGCGTCCTCATCTCTCTCCTCCTCCTCCTCGCAGGTGTTGGGAGGGCTCTTGGTGACACAGTTATGAGAAAGGAAAGGGTTACGCCTGGGTAACACCTTGCTTATTTCTGGGGTTTAAATATCCACCTGCGGTCTGATCGTCTCCAGACTTCAGGAATTTTGATGTAACCAGCTTGAACGCTGGCTTCTCCTTTAGTAGTTTGCTGGGGGACTCCGGAGCCAGCCTGGGGGTGGGTTGGAGCTGCAGGACAGGCTAGTTGTTTCTCCTGACAGGTGGCTTGTGGACATCTGAGTTAGAAAATGCCCAGCTGAAAGACTCTGGCTGCTCTTACAGAACTAGAAGAGTTTGCAAAGCTCCTTTTGGTCGAGTAAGTTTAGAGATCAAAGAATTCTCCAACTTGTTTAAAGATTCTTCTGTCGAGGCCTTAATGGTCTTATCTTAATAGCAAAGTTGCCTGCAGTGGAGCTCCTGCTAAAGGCTTGATCCTTCATAGCTATTGCGGAGCCCCGGGATGTTTTGTGCATCCATGCTCCTCCCAGCCGGTGGGGTTTACCAGCTCCAATGGGGAGATTGCTTCCCAGCTGGTGAGTTTGGAAGTGCTACTGGTGTGGAGCTCACAGACTCCCAGAAGACATTTCTAGGGTCTATTTTAATTTAAATCAGAGGCACAATGTCCTGCAGCACTAATACAAGGTCCTTGCTCCAGTGTTTTGTCCCCGTTTGATGGGTAAGTGGGATTAAGAAGGAGATGTGCTCATAGTGCCTGTGAACATTTGTGGCACCTTCCTGTGCCCTTTCTGGGGCAGGTGTGAACACTCGGCTGCTTTTGCAACCTGGATCAAGGAGACATCCACTGGGAAGCATCCGTGGTAAAAGTAGGGGAGGCTGTTCTGGGGCAGGGAGGAGGTGACGTTGTTCTTGGGACAAAGCTGGGCTGCGATGGGGCATAATGAGTTCGTAGCTACAAGGATGTTATTTAATTATTTCTTTTCCATGGTTTTCAAGTCCTGGCACTGTCACTTTCCTGGCAGCAAATCAAACACCAAGTTAGCTTATGTTAAGAAACAGAAGATGAAGTCCTAGATAAGCACTCGGCTGTAGGAACGTTTCAAATTGAAACGTGCAGGGGGGACGTGGAGGAGAGTGTATTTTTGCTCTCAGCACCATCCAGACCCTGTATCCAAGGCCAGGGTTGTGTTTCTCTCTGCTGGAGTGCTGGTATTGCCTGCCCCATGTACTTTCAGGATGCGAGATTAATGGAGAGGAGGGTACGGTGACAGCTGTCCTTCTCTAGGGTGACCTGTAGCCTCTTGGTGACTGTGGCATCAGGGTTTTATGTGGACCAGGAGTGATTGCATCGATGGATGATGGAGTAACCACACCATAACCTGCCTTTTAACTACCGCTCTTCTCTGGGACAGCGATACCTGTTGCTGCTGAGCTGGCATGCTCAGCACCCATGGGGCTGGGGTGCAGGCCTGGCTGCCGAGCAGGGCACAGTGTGGTAGCTGCAGCCTGACCTCCCGTTAATGTAAACATTCCCAAATAATGCATCTGTTCCTGCCAGTTCCTGTCTCTCCCCTTCTCACCGTGCTTAATTGCTGACTAAGCTTTTGATAAATGTTTTGTATAAAGTTCCTCGTTTATCTGAAATAGACCTGCTGCCACCACAGCTAAAATCTAAACTGACACTTGACTTAGGACTCCAGTGCCAGATGAACTTGGCAGTTGCCAATGTGCTGAACCGTCCTGTTCCATGTGCAGACCCTGGCTACAAGTTGCAAGGACCAGCTCTCGCAGCAGATGGGTGAGCATGGCTTTTGGGATGCCTGAGAGCAGCCTGGGAAGTATGTGGACAAATTTTCTGTCTTGGGGCGCTGGATTCAGATCACGGTTGATGTATTTGCAGACTTAACACCTGTCTGAAACAGGTTGTTTGGTTAAATGAGTTCCTCCAGCATTACACCACTTAGCCACGAGTCGAGTCTGGCCCATGGTCCTGCTAAAGTAAGCGTTTCAAGGCGGTGTTTATGACTAGTAATTTGTCTTAGAGGGTTTTATATATATATGTGTATATGTCTGTGGGTATACATATGCATATATACATACATTCTTGTTCAGGAACGTGGTTTCCAGTCCTTTTAACTTGTTCAAAAAGTAAACTCGGGAGAAACTGGCAGTCAGTCGGAGCTGCCTGCCAAGCATTGCAGACCAGAGAAGTGGTAAAACATAAACACTTGGGAGTTTATCCTTGGGATTTATATAGTTTGGCTGCTGGAGGATGGACTCGTGCCGGGGGGTGAGGGGGTGGCTTGTCAGCCCCTGGCTGTGCCCCCGCGGCACTGAGCCCAGTACCTCCAAGGCTGAACCCGGCACCTCTGCAGCCACGCTTCCATTCCCAGCAGCGCATGAGCGAGAGGGTAATGCGGGGTTGTCTGTCTCTCCCCGCCGCTCCTCTGGCCACGTGGGGTGGGTTTTGGGCAATGGCAGCAGAACAGGTTTGCTCTCCCCCTCCCCTGTGCTAAAGTAAAAGCAGATCTCCTTGATGCTTAATCAGATCTGAATGTGGGTTTTGGCGTGGCTTTAAAGAGACTGGCAGTGAATAGCTGGTTTTGATGCCATTTATTAAAAACTGCTGGTAGAATTTGTCTCGGAAAGCCTTTGTGAGAGCTGGCAAACACACAAGGGTTTGATGCAGTTAATGTATTTTAATCTTCACCCCTCCACACCCCTTCTCCTTTTCTGTCGCTAATTGTAGGGCTCTCAGCTGTCTGCTGCCTTCTCCAGGGGGACGGCAGGCAGGCTCCGCAGGGACCTCTGTACAAACATGGCTTAGTATGGTTGCAGTGGCACAGACAAAAGTGAGCATCCTCTTTGGGGAAGAGGGCTGGAGCACTGGGTCCCAGGTACTGTGCTAGGCTCTGACATGGGGGCAGTGGGTGAGCCTGGCGTGTTAATTAACCTCCTGGTGTGGCCTTGTTTTCCTTGGAGCAACCAGGCGGACGGATGGGGGAAACAAAGATGTCCCTTTTCCAGGAGGCTGGGCAAGTGCAAAGCATTGGTGTTGGACCTCCTCGGCAGCTGGTTACTGGGAAGTGCTCCCTGGGCTTTCAGGCTGAGGTTAATGGGCATCCAGGCTTTTCTCACTGACTTTATCCCTCACTTGCTTGGTGTGTCCATCTTCCTTGGACCCAGCAGACCTTCCGAACCCGTTTCTCTCTCTTCACCTGCTTATGGGACTTGTTGGGGGTTTTTTTTCACGGTTTGTGCACGAAGACGCTGCAGCCCCTCGTGACTCAGCAGGAGCTCTCAGGAATACCATAACATTTGCCTCTGTTACTGCCCAGCACATGGATTGCACTGACGAGTGGCTGGCTTCCTGGCCACAGTATTTCAAAGAGAGCTCAAGAGCTCGCAGGGGAGCAGCAGATATTATGGAGCTCAAGGAAGAAACAGTTTCCCCCACTCCCCAAGCCTGCAGTTGAAGCTCCCGTCTCTGCTCCTTGTTCCTGCTGTGTGTTGGAGCTCAGAAGTGCCCTGGAGCGCTCTGCCTGGTTGAAGGACTCGAGCTGGAGTTGCATTGCTTTTAATTTGTGGTTGATTGGGTTTTTGTCTGCCTCGTCAAAGAAAAGAAAACCTGTCCTTTTTCTGCCAGCCCTCGCTCACGTGAGTTGCAAATTCAGTGAGAGGGAAGGTGTGGAGGAAGATGACTCCCAGGAGAGAAGCAGTCTGAGAGACTCTTAAACAAATGGGAACTGAGAGGCTTTGCTCGTCCCCTGAGGGTTTGGCTGTTAAATAAACCCGCCAAAGAATCTGGCTGCACGCGTGCGTTGATGTAAGAGTGTGTTTGTACGTGGGCTGGTGTTGCTGAGCGTAAGCCACCAGGATGGCGTGCATTGGGTCGTCCACTCCTTGGCACAGCGATGCATGAGCAGCCTTGTCCTCCTTCCAGAGTTTGCGCGGATGGTCCTGGTCAGAGGGAAGCTAACGTGGCCTTTTCCTCTTCTCCTTTCCTCTCCAGGGTTCCACCTCAGCGGGACGGTAACGGAGCCTGCGACTGCAACGGAACCAGAGATGACCTACAAGGTGGCCATCAGCTTCGACCGCTGCAAAATCACCTCAGTGACATGTGGCTGTGGGAACAAGGACATTTTTTACTGTGCCCATGTCGTGGCACTTTCGCTGTACAGGATCCGTAAGCCCGACCAGGTCAAACTCCGTCTTCCCATCTCAGAGACCCTTTTCCAGATGAACAGGGACCAGCTCCAGAAGTTTGTTCAGTATTTGATCACAGCGCACCACACCGAGGTGCTGCCCACTGCCCAGAAGTTGGCTGATGAGATCCTGTCATCCAACTCGGAGATCAACCAAGTGCATGGTAATTCCTCCCTGGGTGCCTCGGCACTGATTCACTCTCCATTTGGGGGTGGGCTGATGGTTTCACGCTGACAGTGGTGACCTTCGTTTTGCCATGTTGCTGCACAGAGAGAGATGGTAGTGTCAAACTGACGTTAATGCTTGGGTGTTGGGACCACATCGATGGTGGCCACGTGTCCCTGCTCTGCCCTCTGTTCTTCTTTATGTGTTTATCTGTCAAATACTGACTTCAACAGGCAAAAAAAGGCAGAGCAGACAGGCTGGCGGTGCCCAAGGCGCAGCTCAGAGTAGGATGGAGAAGCTAAGGGTGGAGGAAGTGAGCACGTTTAGTCCCCAACACAGAAGGACGTGGTACTGGGACCCTGGGAAGTGGGAGGTGCAGTGAGGACGCAGCTTCTCCAGCACGCAGGGACATAGTGTCAGCCCAGTACTGCACATTACTAAGTCAGATGTGGCCGAGCCGGCAGGAGATAAAGCTTTAATCTCCATGGGTGTTAATTTGCCCATAATAAATTTGAGTGCCGCTTTCCTGACCTACAGCACAAAGGCAGCGGAGATGTGTCCTGGGACTTTGTGTTTGGAAGATGCTTTCAACTTCCTCTCTAGGAAAGCACTGACTGGGGAATGGTGCCCATCCCAGCCTGGCTGCAGCAGCCCACTGGCCCAGGAAGTGGCCCAGATTCCCCCAGGGAGTTGCCCTGAGGCTTCCTTCATCAGTCCAAGCTGAGTGCTCCTGCTGTGTCTTTCTGAGGAGCCTAGAAGCTGAGGTTGCCTAGGGTCTGCAACAATGAGCCGCTCCCCACCGTGCCTGTCCCACCAGCTGTAGAGCGGAGATAATAAACACTTATCTGCCACGGAAGGGCGTTGTGGGGATTAACACATGCCTGTTAAGTGCTCTGAAGATGAAAAACCCCATATGAAGCCTAAAATAGGATCTGAACTGGTTGAATCCACATGTAGAGGTGAGGCCAGGGGTCTACCTCCACCATAGGGGTGATGGCAGCTCTGATCTCAGATATCTTCCCCTCCCCTCCGTCTAGCTGGTCGTTCCTGCTCTTACCTTGGGGGAGGCTTTTGTCTCCTCCACTGGGCCATATCTGCTGCATGTGTGGTTGTGCTCTAAATTACTGATTGAGTGGGTTTCCTCATTTTTTTGGCATTAAAAAGAATGAGGAGCCTGTGGCGCTGCAAGAATCTGGTGAGGTCCGCTCTCTCACTGAGCTGATCCACTGAAGCTGAGGTTGGGAAAGATCCCTTCTTGGCCATTGTTTGAAGGCTGCTTTCTCCTAAGCAGATTGAAGAAAAGCCTTTAAGGCTCTGAATATTTATTGCTCTAGAGTCAGCAAAAGGCTGGTGATTGAGAGTCTTACAAAGATACAGATGTTGGCTCCAGTTCAGTATCTGCCTCTTGTTTTTACAAGTGGTTTTAAAAAAACAAAGCAAAAATTCTCTGTCCCTTCAGACTTGTGCAAATTCACACACTCCAGTGTGCGATTTTGAGCTAATAGAGCCCCGTTGACTTACCTAGCAGAAGGTAGCCCATATCTGGCACACGTGTGGCTGCCCTAGCCAGAGTCACAAGCCAGTAAACGCCTCTGCAAGCAGGAGTACAGCCTGGTCTCATCCAGGAGGAGGGTGTAGATCAGCCTTAGGATGATGAGATGATCTGAAACTCATAGGTGTCGCACCCTGTGAAAAGGAAGGCTCAAAACCTGTCACATTCAAGTTCAGAGTGATGTTGTCCAGGGCTTCAGCTCTTGATCCTGGACAGTGTTGCAAGCTTTGCCCTCCACGTCCTGCCAGTGAAGCCACAGTGCAACCATCGCAGAGCTGCTTGAGCAAGGAGCCTGGGATGAGGAAGAGCTGCAATCTGGACGCTCCCCAGGATCTCTGGTTGATGAGGATTCAAATTTTCCCCCCATCTTGCCCTTCCTGGCTGTGGTTCATGCATTCTTAGCAGGTCCCGGATCCTGGGATTTGAAGTTCTTCAAGGTGTGCTTTACATAGAGCTTTATGGGCTTACATGTGCATTGCTTGGCCATGTCTAGCTCAGACCCGTGGGGTCACACCTTCGTTCACCTCTGGGTTGAGGCCTGCTCGCTTTTGACAGGCCAGCCTCCGCAGCCCAAAAAGTAACCCCGTGTGTGCGCCTGAACGCCCAAGGTCGTTACACTTCGGAGCAAGAACAGCTTCTCCAGAAATCTTTTCTTTTCTCCCATTTCTTCCAAGGAGAGCTTCAGATCAGCATCAGGTTTTCCCCACCTTCCTCTGGTCACCCAAAGGGCTGCTCCTTCCACACTGATGATGAGCACGTGGGATGGAGAAGCTGATTCCGCACCCCAGGAGCACCCCAGGCTCTCTGGGGAATGCCCCTAGTGCAAAGGGATTGTCTGGTTTTGTAAAATACGGCTTTCAGGGCCGCTCCTTCTCCTCCTGCAGAGCCTGAGCAGCGAAGAAAATTACAGGCCATCATCTGGCACGCTTGTCTCGGGGCGTCAGCACTTTGTTCCTTGCAGGAGTCTGTAGCTGCGGGCTGTGCACCGCAGGCCTGTCTTCCTGACTGCCTTCCTAGAAGGAAATGCAAACTATCCAGTAACGGCGGAGTCTCGGAGCGCAGCCAAGGCTCTGGCGCGTTCTTGAAGGGTTCGACCCGCGCAGGGAGCCTCGGCGTGCCGGCCGCTCTGCTCCCCGCTTGACCTCCGCCTGCTCCAGTGGATCACGTTTCTGCTCTCGTAGCTGGCGGCAAGGGGCAGCGTGCTCACAGCCGGAGCGTCTCACGTGTCTGGCACCTCCATGCTCACCGTCTGAAGCGGCAGCTGGAGTGAGGAGACCAGGGTGGGTTTCAGTGCTGCCGTGTCCCCTCTCCGAGTGTGTTCCTTCTTGGGGACAATGTCAGAAGCGTGACTGTCCAGCACGGGGCAAAGCTACAAGGTTGTCATCGCACCAGCAAACGTGACTGGAGGCTGCTTGGTCTTTCCTGGTGGGATGGCTGCTGGGGACAGCCAGGACCTGCAGCTGGAGAGCTTGGACTCACCAGCTGGGTCTCTGACAGAGTGAGGAGCATCTGATGGTGGCCACCTTGTCACCCTGTTCCCTTAGCTCTACCCAGAGCATTAGCCCAGGGCTTGTGTTGGTTTGCTGCAGGGCCAGCCTGGCTCGGGATAAATGCAGGCTGAGAGAGTGGCTCAGGGCCACCAGCCATGGTGGGATGTGGTGGGGATAGGTGCAGCTTTGCTGTTGGAGGGGGCATCCCTGCTTTACCACCTTGAACCATGGGAAGAATATGTCCTTTTGGGGTGCAAATGAGGAACAGAGAGTGATCGATTTGGTGCGGTAAGGTGTTGCAGAAGAGGGCTAGGAGGTATTGGAGAGGGTAAGGCTGAGAAGAAGAGCTGAAATGGAAGTAACAGGCAAAGAGGGAGATTTCGGGGGCAGCTCTGAGTTTCCTGCTCTCACAGTGTGGATCCGACATCCAGCAGCAGCAAGTGCACAGGGTCCAAGTCAACCAGCAGACTGGGGAGGTGGCACTCATCTCCTCTTGTGCTTTGATTCATGCTTGTAGTGAATGATTTGAATTTATTTTAAGAGGAAGACAGGATCAGTGTGAGGTCCACAGGAGGAAGGCTACTATCTCAGATACATCGTCTGAGCCCAACTGGGATATCTGGGCTTTGGAGGCAAATGTTGGATTCTTCCTGAGGGCAAAAGCAGTCTGTAGCCAAGGAAGGAGAGGAGGCTGATGGAGACCACTGCAGGGTCGGAGACAGGGGTCATTAAAATTTTTTAATTAGAAGCTTAAAGACAGGAGAGGCAGCTCTGAGGACTGAGAGTGCCTGTGGGCCCAAAAGATTTGGGGCTTAGAGGTATCCTTCATGCATCATCAGTGAAATCTTGTTCCTTGGGTGAGGAGCGGGATGTTTTGGCAGACCTGGTGTTTACAGCTTGGTAACTTGCCCCGTTTGAGAAACGCTGGAGCATGGCGGGGAGAGCCCCTGCCTTCAGCCTGGGAGATGTGGTCAGGGCAGTCTGTCTGCCCCAGGGAAATGCCAGTGGGTGACACAGTGTCTGTGGTGCTCAGCTGATGCCATCAAAAGGCTTGGGATGGTCTTCTAAGCCAGAAGGCAGAAAAGCCACAAAACCTCCTCTGTCTCGCAGTGCAGAGGCAACTCCCTCCAAGGACGAGCCAGCAGAGAGTCAGTGTGAATCACTAAGGGGCCTCTGTGGTCCTGAAGGATCTCAGGAGCTTCCTTGAAGGAGAGGACCTTCAGAAAGCTCTTAGTGGCAATGATACTTCAGGCTTTGTCATGGGAAAACCACATCTGCTCATGCAAAAGCCATAAGGAGCCCTTTGACTCATCTTCTCACTTTTATCCCAGATGTGTTCTTGACCACCTTGAGCCCTTTCTTCAACTCCTGGGCTAATCCTGTCCTTCACCCATTGACCTGTCTTACTCCTTGTGCACAGCAAGTTGGCTGCCAGGTCCTGTCGTACTGGGCAAGGGCTAATGTTTGAGGAGTCCTCAGGCAGTCTTTAACTTTGAGGTCATCTCATGACAGCATCTGGAGGGCAGCACCGGTAAGTCTATTTGAAATTCTGCCTTCCCGCTGGGGCAGAGGAGAAGGCCAGGTCTCCAGGGGACTCGTGTTCCTGGTTGCTGAGCTGATGTGAATTTAAGGGAAAATAACACACCTGAGTGCTGGAGAGAAATTCTCTGCTGGTGTGTCTTCCCCCTTGTTTGCAGAGCCACTGGGGTTGCCGAATGACCCCAGAGCACATATGCGGTGCGTGACAAGCAGCTTCCAAAGATGACTGAACCTGATGCTGGTATCAGCTGGACCAGTGAGCTCCCAGCCACCATGCTGGGAGCCAGTCTGGCTTCACTTGCCTCATTGCTGTCAGATGACTGCGAATCTTCAGGCCACCCTGGAGGCTCCATCCAACCTGCATCCTCTTGAAAACGGACGGGGAGCCTTGGTGGAGCTTGACTCCTCGCTTTGCTGCTATTTTTAATCCCTTGTTAGAGTTCATTTCCTTTCTGATGCCTAGTTATTTTCTCTTAAGGTTTTCTGCTGTTTGTTTATTTGTCTGTGTCCTCCCCACCCCGAATGCTGGAGAGGCAGCCCGGAGGTATGCAGCAACGCCACCACCACGTGCAGTCATGAGATGGCCCTTGTGAACCGCCACCACAACAGCCAGCCCTGCTGCAGGCGGCTGCAGCTCGAACGGCTGGCAGAGCCTTCCCTGGCACCGCCGACCCCAAGGCCAGCACGGCCAGACTCTGAGCTGCCACCACGTACCAGGCACGGTTGGCCGAGATGACTGCAAGGGAGATGCTGGAATGGCCACCTGCATCCCTGGGTTGCCTTTACCATCAGTTTATCAGCTCCAGGCACTGGTTAAAATAATAGTTTATCCCTTATTCTTTGTGTCACCACTCCTGCTCCAGGTGAGACTCTCTGGGAGTGCTTCCAATGCCGCCTGGCTGATGTGTCTCCCCTTCTTGGGTTTTTGAGCTCAGGTCTGGGATGCGCTGATGCCTCAGCGTGAGCCATGAGGTCCCACCACGTCTCAGCCCTGGAAACCTGCTGCTTTCCAGTCCAGGGGCACCTTATGTTTTCTTCTTCTGAGCAAGGCGTTGAATTTTCCATGCCTGGCCTCGCTCTGTTTTCTAATTTGTAGATTTTTCCAGTCCTTATTTCTCAGCCTTTGTATTCCACTGGAGGAGTCTCACTTGGCTGTTAAACAGTTAAACCCTGAGCCGGCAGCGAGGTGGGGGTCCTGCTTCTCCTCTGATGGATAGCGTTTTTATCTGTTTCTACAGCCAGTGTAAACGGGCTGGTGAAACCCTCTTTCCACTCAAGATGTGGGGGGTGTTTCCTTAAATCTGAATCCGTCAGGACCAAGATCCAGCACATCTGAAACGGGGCTCTTTGGAGCAGGAATGCTGCTATATGAGAAACGTGTTACGCAGGCGCTGGGCTGTTTTACATGCCGTTCCCTGCTCCTTTGGAGCCAAGACATGGAATCAGTCATTGGCTGCGTCACGGCATGCCGCTGTCAAAGCCCCCACGGTGTGAACGTTGGCAAGGGGAAGTGGACAAATCCTGCCATTAATATTTAAGCCCGGCATAAATCCCGTTGTTTGCTCTTAAATGTTTATCGAGCTCCCCAGTGTAATTGGGCAGCCCGTTATCTGTCGGGTTGTGTGTGGGAATCTGCTATTACAACCCTCTCTCTGAATCTTTTATAGGAGAGCAAAATACATTTACAAGCAAATTTGGGCTTTATTTGGAGGTGCCGGAGGCGCGTTACTAATTTGGCTGCGGCCCGAACCCCAACGTGTGAAGTGCTCAATGTGTTGCGTGGGAGGAGGAGGTTTTATTTAGCTGCTTGCTTCTTTCCTCGCTGCTTGGGCTTTCCGTCGCTCACGCTACATGTGAGCAGCGAGTGCCGAGGGTAGCCCTGGGAACCCCAGAAAAATGCAGCCACTTTTTGTATCTCACTAACTCCTCCACCTGTATCTGTCACAGCGGTCTCAGTGAGGGACCAGGGACGTAGGGGGCCTATAAGAAAGCTGGAGAGGAGCTTTTTACAAGGGTATGTATTGGTAAGACAAGAGGCAGTGGCTTTAAACTGAAAGAGGGGAGATTTCAATTAGTTCTAAGGAAGAAATTTTTTACAATGAGGATGGTGAAACACTGGAACAGGTTGCCCAGAGAAGTTGTGGATGCCCCATCTCTGGAAGTGTTCAAGGCCAGACTGGATGAGGCTTTGAGCAACCTGTTCTAGCAGGTGGTGTCTCTGCCCATGGCAGGAGGCTGTGCTACTAGATAATCTTTAAGATCCCTTCCAACCCAAACCGTTCTATGAGCTGAGCTTCAGTGGGATGGGTTACCCTGGTCAGGCACGCCATCCTGGTCCCTAAAGATGCTGCCAGGTGACCCTGTAGAGGCAGCTGAGATGACTGGGCCGGTCTGGATAGTTGCAGCTGGGAGCAGCAGGTGGGATGGTGGGGAGGAGGTTACTAAGAGCGTGAGCATCTTGGATACCTCACGGTGGGGCTGGATGAGCGCTTGTGGTAGACAGATTAGTCATCGGTTCCTGATAGGGGATAATCGCTGGCTTGTCTGCTCTTTATCTGTGAGATAAGGACAGGTTGGGGGAGGGAACAAAAAGGCATGGAAAAGCTGAGACAGCCAGGATGGACTGTCTCTGACGTGGTGGTCCCTCATGACTTATGGCAGGACTTGGCCACCAGTGTCAGGGAAGCAGGATCAGGGCACGCGTGGGACTGTAGGCGAAAGCCCTCGTGCTCATCTGAGGGCTGTGGATGAGCTTCAGCTGCTGCTTCAGGTCCTGTCCCAATTATGTGGTTGTGTCGACTGTAAATTATTCTGCGGAGGGAGCAGCAGCATCCTGTCCCTTCAGCATGGCGAAGGCTGCGCCTAGAGGTTGCTGGAACCGCTCTTGGTCAGCAACCGTTAGCGGAAATTAAAGGAATTTTGTAAAGGACGTTAAATACAAATGGCTGTATCTTATCAGGTCAGGAGCTTTCTCAGACTTTGCTGGAAGAGCAAACCCCCTCGAGTTGATGTCCTCTCGCTTACAAGCCAAAAAGAGACAGTTGCCCTGCAGAGCAGGCATCCTGGAGCTTGATTTTCATGGATTGCACTGGAGTTCCCAGTTCAGCATCGCATGATGCTGGGGCATGCACAGCATCCTGAGCTGTCTCCATGTGAAAGCGCTGTCTGCTCCTCAACCAGATCCCAGTTCAGTGGGGCAGACATCATTAAGATTTAAGTGGGAACGTGTCAGCCACAGCAACCCCATGGCTGGCAGTGCAGTACCCCGCTCTTGCCGCACTGACCCCCTGCCTCGCTCGAGAGGGAGACGAGATGGGAGAAGCAGAGCAAATTGGAGCGGAGCATCCTCCAGCCACGCTGGTCCCTCCTTGGCACTGGTTTTCCCTGAGGAGCTTCTGCAGAGCAGGACTCAAAAGTGGGGAGCCAAAAAGCTGAGTTTCTGTTCCCTTTTGCACTCCTGGCTGCTCACTGGGCAGTGCTTGGGGGTGGGGAAATGGGAATTGGAAGGGGCAAAGCAAGGAGAGGTGGATGCAAGCGGTTGTTTTTAAAAGCACTTGTGGTTTGTTTTTTTTATTTTTTTCCTTGTTTTTTTGATTCTCTGGAAGGTGAAATACAGCCTGTGAACACACGTGTGTGCCTGCCAAAGGCCCTGCTCTGGTGTCCTGGTTTTGGCTGAGATAGAGTTAGTTTTCTTCTTAGTTGGCTGCTGGCTGGGGTTAAACCACAACATTTGGTCACAGTTTGGCCTTTGTAGGATTATTGTTCCTTTGCACTTTCCAGTGGAGGGTCTCTCCCAGGCAGGTACGGTGATGTGCAGGGACTTGTCCCCTGTCCTAAAGCAAACAAGGTGCGGGAGCAGGTGTTTGACCCAGGGCTGGGGAGCCCCCGTGCAGCAGTACCTTTGTTAGACTGTTCCTAAGGTGGGCAAGGGTTTGCAGGAGTTGGAGCTTTAGTGATATTTGAACAAACCGGTGATGTGGAGCACAAGGAGGAGCAACCTCAGGCGATCCCTGGAGCCGAGGAACACTGGGGCTCTGCAGCTGCCCTGCCTGCACTGCAGGGGCTTGGAGGAAGGCAGGTTGCTGCTCTTCCTCAGCCTCCTGTCGCCTGGGGTGCAGAGGGAGAGGGGCCAGGCGTTAGCCCTGTGGTTGGGATCCCTCCTGACGGCTGCTGCCACCGCTGTGGAAGGAGAGCATGACGCTGTCAGCTGGGGCTCGCTGCCTGGGAACCTGCTTGGTTTTCCCTCACCTGAGCTGATAAAAATAGAGGTGGGTCCATATGAAATAAAGGTAGATCCACTTCTTGTTGCTGGTGAGACTGCTGACCCTGCTGCTATAAACACGATTGTCTCTTTTCTCCTCCCTCCACATCACTCCAGGCGCTCCCGACCCCACTGCTGGGGCCAGCATCGATGACGAGAACTGCTGGCACTTGGATGAGGAGCAGGTCCGAGAGCAGGTGAAGCTGTTCCTATCTCAGGGAGGGTACTACGGCTCGGGGAAGCAGCTCAACTCCATGTTTGCCAAGGTGAGGAGGAGCCAGTTGCTCTCTCCCCTCTCCGCTCAACGCGTCACGTAGCCGGCAGCTCGCCGGCTGCCCTGGCAAGGTGCCCATCACAGCTGGGAATCTCTGCTCCAGTGCCTTTTCGCCCGGTCGCAGAGCAGGCGGTTGTAATCCAGGCTCTGGGTCAGGCCTGCATTGTCTCACTCGCTCTCCTGGCAGGTCCCTTCCTCCCACGCCACGGGCTTGCTGTGGTCCCTGCGTGAGGGAGGGCTTTTCCCCATCTCCCCATCAGCACGGTGGGGGGAAAGCCAACCCTGCAGAGCCTGCTGAGACCATGGAGAGGTGGCACCAGCCTACTGGCTTTGCTCTTTCTTTGCAGAAGGGCCTTGTTTTCATGTTCTTGATTGCTTGGTCCTCTTCACAGCCTAGGCTGTGGCTGTTACTCAGCTGCACTCCAACCAGCCAGGTCACAGCCGTTGCATGAGTGTTGTAATGTATGACTATACATTATATGCATGTCTATATTTGCAGTCTAGACCTCCAGACTGAGGGAGCTGTGGCTTGCCAGCCAGGTAACTGTGTATTAAACACCTCCAGGGGACCATGGTTTGTCTCACAAAGGACCTTCTCTCTATCCTTTCCAGGTTCGGGAGATGCTGCGCATGAGGGACTCCAATGGGGCCAGGATGCTGACATTGATAACGGAGCAGTTCATGGCCGATCCTCGGCTTTCCCTCTGGAGGCAGCAGGGGACAGGCATAACAGAGAAGTGCCGGCAGCTCTGGGATGAGCTGGGTAAGGGTCACCACCTTGCAGAGAGCAGAAGCAGGGTTGCCTGGGCTGCCGGGCCAGCAGACATCATCCCAGAGGCTTTTGGGGCTCTTTTTTGGGAGCTGAGGCCCTGAGAGATGCCGGGAGTTTGCTCTATCCCCTGCTGGGGAAATCCTGGTGGGACAGCTGGATCAGGCCCCAGCTGCACAGTTCAACACCTTAAACCAGCCGCTGTCCTGCAAAGGAGTCAAGGACGATGGGTGCACAGAGCGAGGCTGGTGCCATGCTCATGCCAGCCTGGTGTTCGGTGTGCTGCTCTGAAGCCTTTGCGAAGGAGGCTGCGGGCTGGTGAGCCCCAGGGGCTGGATGTAGCCTGGAGACATGGAAGTGCTGTTTCTGGTGGATCTGTGATCTAGAGGGGAAAAGGCAGGTTCTCAAGTCTTGTCCCACCTAGCAGATTTCTGCCTGCTCTGGTGCGCGTTTCCAGGGTGAGGGGGGCCAGGATGGCCAGCACAGAGCCTAGCTTTAAGGGAAACACAGTTCTGGGTAATTCTAGCTAAGCACCTTAGACACCGGCTCAGCTGGCTGACGCTGTAATATCATTAAAATAAAACATTTAGATGACGTGGGCCCAGGGAGGTTTGTTGTGTGACGGAGTTATCCCAGCAGTTCTGGGCACTCCTGGACATCTGGGATCTCGGGTGAATGGTTTGACTGCTGTAGTTTCATGATGAGCAAGTTTGAGCTCCTCTGCAGCCTGCCAGTGGGACGTGCTGGGCAAGGACAAGGGCTCATGGGCTGGGACCAAAGGGATCTTGTAGAGCTGGAAGAAGGATGAGGGTGGTCCAGGATCCGGAGCACCTGAAACTGCAGCTGGGGTCACAGATGCTCATACCAAGTGCCCATCAAATGCAAATGTAGCCATGAGTCTGGAGAGCCTGGCTGAACAGCACAGACAAGGGCTGGGCAGGGGTGGGACGTCTTAGTCCTGTGTGAAGTTCCCTGGATGGAAATAACCAAGCCAGCTCTGGAGAGCTCATCTGTGCTTGCTTGCCAAGAAGATATTTCCAGGATTTTGGGATAGTGCAGCTAGATAGTTGGATTCACAAGGATCCTGGAGAGATGGCCAAATCCACCAAGCCAGAATTTCCACATGGAAGAATGCAGACACATTGGTGAAACATGGGTGTGTGGTTGTCTGGGCAGGCCTGGACGCAGGAAGCAGTTTGCCCAGAATTACAGATTATTTGGCCAGACTTCAAACCTGCTGTCCAAGCCGAGAGCCCTCCCTCTCTTCCCGCACACATGAGGGGGTCGTGAGTGGTTTTCAATCCTGGCTTAACCACACAAGGACCAGGTTGGTGCGTGTAGTTTTGGTCAACAGAGCGGGAGGAGGGGACAGCATGTCCCCATCAGCAGATGGATGGCAAGGTGGCTGGGGAACGTCGGGGCCTTACCAGGGCTGCATCAGTGGGACAGCAGGTGAAGCGTGGTGCCAGCCAACAGACGTCAGAGCGACCGGCTCGCGTGTTGGCACGTCATGCCAGAGGGATTTGGGCATCTCCACGCTGAAGAGAAGCCCTGTGGAGGACATGGTGATGGTCCAAGAAGCAGCTCCAGGGCAGGATGGGCATGGACTATGCTCAGAGCAGGGATTGTTTGTCCTGTCTTACAGAAGCCTTTTGGGTTTGGACCTGGGCAGTGTTTGCTGTGAGAACAGAGCATCCCTCTGAAGGGAGGGACCAGGGCCGTGGTGAGTTGGTGGTGTTCACCGGTAACGAGCATCAGCAATGCAGAGAGATGCCCCAAACCATCGCTGGGCGGGTAACAGTAGCCAGGGTGTGTGGGACAGTGAAGGCATATTGTCCAGCTGCCCGTGGGCTGTGGATGCCAAAGCTGCCCGGTGTTACTGCTGCTGCCAAAGGGAGGGACCGGGGGGCCGGTGCCAGCTGCCGTGGGAAGCCCCGGCACGGACTGCATCCCCCTGCCACGTGGAAGAGAAAAACGAGCCTCGCGGAAATTATTTTGGGCACGCGTTTAATAATTAATCATTGATTTTAGCAAAGACTGCATCACAGACTTGCGTGGGATTGGAAGAAGATCAGCCTTAAAGAAGATTGTGGGTTTATGCTGGGGGAAAATGTAGAGGATTTTGCAGGATTTCAGAGTTTTAAAAATACATATATAAATAAATAAAAAGGGCATCGTTTTCTTGCGCGCGTGCTGCCAACTGAACATCTATTGCCCCGTCTGCTGGGGAGCCAAAGGAAAGACCTGCTGGATGGGAGAGCTCTGCGGCGTGGGAGTATTTGCCCTGGTGCTTTAGTACTTACGATTAAAGCCTAATTACAAAAAATAGACGAAAAACCAGCTGAAGTGCAGCCTGACCTTAATCTGCCTGGAGACGGGTTTATTTATCTCGGCCACTTGTTTACAGTGGGGAATTTCAGCAGATTAAGCTGAGGAGCGACCCTGTGGGAAACAGGAGAATTTCTTTGATGGTTTGGAAACTTGGGCGCGGGATCGGAGTGCCTGTCCTCTCCAGGGCCAGCAGGCGGGACCGCTGGGGTGGGAAGGCTCCAACCCCCCCCGTCCCTGCACCCAGCCCTGTCATCAAAAAGCATTTTTGTTTAGAGGCTTAGCTTAATCGTGATCTGCTGCTTTGTTCCCCACTTAACCTCCTGCTAGCAGAAAGTTCAGATGAAGGTTTCTGCAGTGTGTGAACAGACGTGGAGTCTGACCCGGCGTAGTGTTCTGGCTCGGGACAGGAGTCGCTTGCGCTGTTAGCTGATGGCACTTGACCATAGGGCTCAGAAAACCCCCTCTTTTCCATCTCCCAGATAACTGTCACAGCCGAAACAGATGCAAATCCCTCGTCCCTCCTTGTCTCCACCTCCCTGCCACATCTTCCCTTCTGCTGGAGAGCCCAGGGGCACAGTGTTTTGGCAGGCAAAAGATGCCTCGGAGGGCTCCCAAAAATAGGCTGTGAAGTCATGAGGCTGCCAAGGATCGCTCCTTAGCCAAGCTGTAGGAGCCAAAAATCCAGCGGGTGCATCCCGTTCCTGGGGGCAGTGGAACTGAGCACGGAGCCTCGTTACCGCCTGCCAGCCGAGCCACTCTGTGCCGTCAGAGGTGTGAGCCGAAACTGCTGGAGGCTGCTTTTTGCACAAGTAGCCCTGGAATGGGTGAAGAGGAGTGTTGACAAAAGGCAGGAGCCCTGGTGGGAGAGGGATGCCCAAAATCAGTCGGAGCCCCAGGTTGCCCAATGCCAGGAGCTGAGCACAGGATTTTTAGCTCGTGCCCACCCAAGGTGGAGAGTTTTATGCCCTCGGGGTGGCAGGTGCCCACCGCTCAGCTGAGGGGTACTAACCAGAGCCTTAAGAACTCATTTTTTTGGAGCCGAGTCCAGACTTTTTCAAAGATGCCATGGCTGTGCAACCCCTGTGGAGCTTGCAGGGGCCTGGGAATGAGTGACAGACCTTCTCTGGGAGGGACGAGCCCTGGGACCCCCGAAGGAGTCATCTCTTCTCTTGCATGTGCATTAAGCGCTGACGTTGCAGCTCAAAAGTCTTACTCCCCTCCTGTTCATCAGAAAGGAGTGAGGGTTCGGTGGCGTTTTCTGGGAGCAGCGGAGCGGAGATGTGGATGGAGCTGGACCTGGTGAGGGCTGCTTTGAATATTTGCTGATCTCGAGTGCCTGTGGTTGCTCTTCCTGTGCCTATTCCTGGATGAGATGCTGCTGCCACCATCTGTGTTGTGACGCCATGACGTGTCTCCCGCTGAGCCAAGCCACTCCAAGGAGCCGGACGTGCGCAGCCTCCGCATCTTGTTAATGATTTGAACCAGACGTGTCCACAAGTCCCAACTGGTAGAGGATGGGGTCCTGGGAGACGCAGCCCAAAAGCACCACTAAAGCTCAGCTATAACCCAGAGGAGTGGGGAGACACCAGAGTCTGGACATTGCTGCTCAGCCTGGTTTTGCCTCATGCTGCCTGGAAAAGGGACCGGCTGCTCTGGTTGCCTGTGTTGGAGTCACAGCCTTGCTCAGGGCTCTCTGGCTCTGCGGCCCAGCTGTGCAGCTGCGGAGGGAGCCATGTCAGGTGATGATGTCCTGCCGCTGGCTCTCACCTTGGGATGGGAACTTTGGCTCTGGAAGTGGTGGAGGGGTGGGGGAGAGCAGCTGGCTGGGTGGGGAGAAGGAAGACGCTCCAGGTCTCCGCTGGGCCCATGGAGAAGAGGCCAGGGAGGGCGTTCCTGCAGGAAGCCGAGCTGTCCCAGGTGTGCGACAGGATCCAACACAGGCAGAGAGGAGCAGCACAGGCTGCTCAGCCCGGGCATCACTGCACACCGCAGCTGTGCCAGCACGCAGCCATGCCACCCCGCCCAGCAGGCACGAGGGAGGGGACGTGCTGCATCCTGGCAGCCTCGCAGGGAAATCTGAGCAGAAATGCGATTAGCTAAAGGAGAAATCATGGTTTTGCACTTGTTCGGGTTGCTGCAGCCCTTTTCGGAGCAGTGGGTGACCCAGGAGAGGTGGTGAGGCTCGGTCAGCAGCACCAGTGTCAGCCTTGTCTTAATGAGCTGGATCTTCATACTGACAGATGTCCTTGGGCCTGGTTCTGTCTCTCATGCAGTAGATGGCAATGTCAGGCCTGGGAGATCCTGCGGTTGATCTGGAGGGTGTCCGCACGCACGTCCTACTGAAGGACACCTCCGCTTGCAAGGTCCAGAGGGCTTACACCTCAGAAGGCTCTTGTCTGCAAGACACGGAGCCAAGCTCCAGGTTCCTCTGCTGGTTCCTCTGCAGGGTGGGGGCTACTGGAGATTAAAAAGAAAAAGGAAAGGAAAAAAAAAAAAAGGGAAGAAAATACACCAAATCTCCTTTTTAAACAGTTGAATGCAAATGGCCTGAAGAACAATGACAGATGAAATAGCATTCGGAGTGGGCTTTAAAGTGCTTGGAACGTGGGTAGGATCAAAATCAGGTTAGTCTTTGGAGATACAGACTCTGCAGCTTGCCAAGGTGTTTTTAAGCACGCTTTGATGTGTAGTTCAAACATTAGATTTGTCCTGGCAGACAGAATCACTCACAAATTCATACACAGCCGCTCTCTCCTTCCCTCCTCCCCACTGTCCCCCATCTCATGAGATTATAATTTAGCTTCGTTACAGAGGAGTTTTACTTTTATTTTAAAAGCTGTCTAAATCCCCCTCCTGGATCCATGCATTATGCCGAAATGAGTTTCTGGACGCCGATGAAACCTTGCAGGCTCTCATGATGAGCGTGGCAGCGGAAGAGCTTTGCCCGTGGGTATGGTGCTGGCACCTCCTTGATTTCTTGGCTTTGTTTAGGGGCGCTGTGGGTGTGCGTGGTGTTAAACCCACACTGCAAGCTGGAAGAGAAATCCTGCTGGCTCCGGCAGCTGCGCAAGTGGGGCGAGATGGACGTCTGTCCCCTGGAAGATGGCAATTATGGTAACGAGCTTCCCAATATCACCAACGCGCTTACGCAGAGCTCCGGTCACAGCCAAGGTGAGTCCAGGCAGGGAGTGAAAATCCAGCCATTGGCCGCAGGGGTTGGGTCCGGGTCAAAACTTACCCCAGAGTTGAGAGATTTCACTTCACGTGCTGGTGGTCTCTGGGAGTCACAGGAATACAAAACATTTCCCTTTACAGCCTCTGGTTTTAGATGCACTTGGAAACGTTTAGCTCTTTGCCACATCTTGGGTGAAGTCACCTCTATTTTGAGCATCGAATTAGAGGCTGTTTTAAAGCAATTTGACCTTGGGGGAGTTTAGACCCCCCACGGTCTGTGCAGGTTTGGGTATGGAGTTTTACAGGCAACTGGTGCTGCTTGAAATGGAGCAGAGCTGAGCTGGAAAGCCCTGGCTGTAACATGAGAGTGAGGAGTTGGAGATGATGTAGAGCCCTTTTCCCAGCCCTTGAGCCTTGCTTCTGGGCTTTGATTTGGGTGGCAGGCAAGTCCTTAGCCAGGAACATTAAGCGCGGTTCAAATGCAGAGCACAAGCAGAGCAATGTGGTTACAGGGTTGTTCCTTCATGCTAAAATATTTTCTCAACCCCTGACAAAGCATTTCATCCCTTTAAATTTGAGTGATTTTCCCCCTTCTTTTGCCTGAAGTAGACATTAATTGAAAGTTACTGCTCTTGCCATGCTTCTGTCTGCTGCACTGGAATTGCTCTTTGGTGTGTTATGTGCGGCCATAGTGGGAAGAGGAGAGGGGGACAGCAGCCGTGCCATGGAGGAAATGTCACTCTTCTGGGTGGGATTAGTCCCTCAGCAGTGGTTCAGGAGTGTGGCTGTCCTGCCAGCCCACCCCAGCCATGGCCCAAATGGCATGCCCCGACCGTGTGCATCGTTGGGATGCGGCTTAATTTAAACCTGGCCTGGTTCCATGTCCTGCGCCAGCCCCGGGACACCCCCTTGGTGTTCCCAGCTCCACTGAGGATTCACTCTGGCATTTGGGGCAGGTTGCCAGGGCTGAGCAGGTCACTTTTTTTTAGATGAGCAGGGAGTTTCCGAAGCGCAGTTCTGGGACATCCCCTTGTCCCTGCGCTCCTGTCTCTCTGAGCAGGGGACTGAAAGCAGCGTGGATCCCGGAGGTGTCCCAGGGTTAATGTTTGTGCGTATGCAAATCCTGCTGCAGATTGTTGCCAGCCGCTTTTATTGCTGAAGGGGAACAGCTGATTCCTGAAATCCTTCCTGGTGAAGTGAGCAAGCTTGGTTCTCTACATACGAACACCTGTTTAATTTCTCTTCACCTCGGGGTGCCTGCAGCATTCAGGCTAATTGCTTGTTGCCATCGTTTCCGGAGCATGTTATTCCAGCCTCCCTGCATCAGCTCTGAGCAGTGCCTTTTGTTTTCCCCCTTGAGCGTGTTTAACTTAGCCCATCCTGCGGGTTGCAGGACCTGACATTCAGCGTTGCATCCCCTTTGGGGCTTCCCGTTTGGCAGCCCACTGGCTGTTTGGCCCTTGTGATCTGGCACGGCTGGAGCAATTGCGGGATTGCTCCGGACAGGCCTTTTCCTCCTGACAAACCACTTGTCTGATTGGTCTGGATGGAGTGAAATGCTCATCCAGCATTCGATAGCTTCAGAAGTGTCAGCGTAGTTGCAGAGCAGACATCTGCTGTGGAGCGGTGGTGGGGTTTCAGACAATGCCTTCTCCTCCTATCCAGCCCTCTCGTGCAGCCAGAGGAGGTAGCTGGAAGGTGATGGTTTCCCCCATCACCCGCAGGCAGATGAGACACGCTTGTGCAGTTCCCTTCGTGGCTTCAGGTGCTGCTGATCTGAGCAGCTGTGGTTCAGTGAAGCTGGGACTTGGCACTGGAGCAGAAGAGGAGAGCTTGCGGTGCTGGCGGGGCAGTGACACCAAGGAAGCTCAGTCTTGAGCCCTGGCGGCTGCCTGCATGCTGAGCATCATGGGGTGGGATGTACTGCCATGCTTCAAAGCGTCAGCCTCATGTGTGACAGTGGATTATTGTCAGAAAGTGAATGGCTGGGCATTCCCTGCCTCTTTTCTCACTTCTCTGGCCAAGGCAGCCATTCCAGCAAGTTACTGAGCGATGCATCCTAAGGAGACAGCAGTCTCCATCGGGGACGAGATGGGCAGGAGAGGTATCTAAAGGCAATCAGCTGCAGCACAGGAGCCAGAGCCACTGTACTCAGCTCAGAAACGGCTGTGGTGGGACCAGGTGGGGCTTTGCTCTCATAAAGGTGTTCTGCCGAGGGAGGTCATGTCTAGGGGTGGGAACAGGCTGCCCCTGCCCCGCCAAGGCAGTGATGGTTTCTCTCTTTGCAGACTCGCTGGCCAGGCCCAGACGAACCGTGTTCACCCGAGCGATCGAAGGCTGTGACCTCCACTGGCAGGACAGCCACCTGCAGCGCATCATCAGCAGTGACTTCTACGTGTCTCCCTCCTACCAGCGGGAGGGTGAGAGCCTCCTCTTCAACTCCCAGGGGCAGCCGCTGTGGCTGGGTAAGCATCCAAACCAGTGGCCCCTTGCATGGCCTGGGAGGGTAGGCTTGCTAGTGGAGAAGAGCCACCCAAGGCATCAAAGAAGCTTTGCTACCCTGGGTCCTTGCCAGCTTCTGCACCCTAGGTTGAAAGTGCCTCCCTGGCCCTTAGCCTGAGGACTAGGGCGAGCAGAAGAACTTGATTTCCTCCTACACCCCAGCCACAGTCCTTATAGCAAGCCCCACGTCTTTACAGTCTGATTTCCTCTTGGTCTGCTTGGACTAGGCTCTTCATGTCCTCCTGCATCCTGCCAGTGTTCAGCTGTCCCCAGTGCAAGCTGTCACTCTTCCCAGTACAGGGGGACTGGACACTTAAAGTTGTCTGGGGAGCACAGCTGTATCCTGTGGATTTTTTCTTCCCTGCTCTCACCCTCTCTTTAGTCTTCCCTTAGAGGCAATCAGCAGACAGTACAATTAAACCTCGTATGACCTTAAGGCACACTGGACCAGTCAAGCTCAGTACTCTTCTGTGTTGTAGACCTTTAGTCCACTTACCTCAGGCCACACAACTTCTCTGCTGCAAAGTAATGACACTGGGCAGATCTGCAGACCCTCGACAACTACGAATCTGGGATGAGAACAAGTGAGACAAAGGGCTTGGGAGGGAGGTGCCTGGTGTGGCTGTCAGTCCTCAGACTGACCCCAAAATGAGAGACGCAAGCCCCCCACACCTCCAGGAACGTGAGTGCCTCATCCCTGCAACCCAAGAGGTGAATGTGTGGACGTAGAACAGGTCAAAACCCACCACTGCACTGTCGTCCTCTCCGAGAGCTGGGGTCTGCTGTCACGCAGCCAAGTGGGAAGAGAGTATTTAAAGTCATCCAGAGGTGTGGTTTGTGAAGCAGCAGACACTGGGTTACTAAGGCCAGGAGATGAGTTAAAAAGGGCCCATGTGAAGGCTGCTGGTACACCTCTGCTAGCTTAGCTGGAGCAGGAGAGGACGTTTCTACTCTAGGAAGAGTTCTATGTAGCTGCAGGCAGCAGGTCTCCTCCCTGTGCAGTGGTGGGTTGGTGCTACCATGGACTCCATCTAGCAGTGACACGGCAACCACAGCTGCCCTGTCCCTAGCATAATCTGAGCCCTTTGGCCCAGCTGGTTCGTGCATGTTATTTTTCTGATGTGTTTGCTGTGATTTTTCAATTTTATGCTTTCACTGTCTTGGCACCCCATCAGGGACTTGGTGCTGGGAGAGGAGTGTGATTTGTCAGCAACCTCCAGTGATGAATTCAGCGAGAAGCTGAATATTTCATCCATTTAGCAAATGAATAGAGGGAGCAACAAGAAGCTGTTTTACTGATATATTTGTTCTGAAACCTCTTCCTCATGTATTCCTAGTGGATGACCTTTGGGACATGGAAACTCCATTTATGGAGGTGGTTGTCTGCCTTTCCAAAGCTTTCTGAGCTCTTCCAGGAATAGAAATTATACCTCTACCATAATTTTAGATCTGTGTTTCCCTTCCCCCCACTCCCACCCCTGGTAGGACATTTTGCAAGAAAATGAGATTTTCGCTGCTTGTTATGTGGAATGTCATGTCATCTACTCCTGCTAATTTCTCACTCAGTCATAATCCTCTCCACAGTTGCTTGTGATTTCAGGTGAGCAATGAGCAGCAGGAGCAGATGAATTCCTAAGCAACTGTGACTCTTGGAGGGGGGGGTGGTTCGTGCAACTGTTCCTAATAATAAAACACCAGGTAGAAGCTGCAGAAGAGATGAGGTGCCTGCAGAGCTCACTCCGTGGAGGTGTTAAGGAAGCCGTTCAAAACATCAGCCTAAATCTGCCAGTGCCCCCAGCTCAGTGATGGATGCTCAGCCTCACTCTGTGTATCGTCACCTGTGCTGTGAGAGCAGGGAGAAGTGTTCAATGAGATGCCAAGAAGTGTTCGGATGCACAGCAGTGAGAGAAATCACTCTTAAGTCATGCAGGTTTTAGGAAGAATGAGCGACAGGGTTGGAACAGCCTGTGTTTGGAGCCATCATATTGCAGTGATAGCATGTTGGAACTGCTTCCGCTAGATAAGGTTTGTGGAGGTGGGGATTTAGGTGCTGACGTGGCTGCTGTGGGTTGAACAAGGTAGGAGTCCCATTAGTATTCCTGGTGGGCATCCCTGCCAGGAGCAGGGAGAAAGGGATGACTTAAGGCAGGGAGCAGGAGGTTTAACTGGGGTGTGGAGAAGACCAGTGGAAGAAAATGCCTTGAAGGCTGATGCTGTCAGGTTCTCTTCACTGTTGGTACAATCCTGTGAGTATCTTTGCTCTTCTGGCTCAGCCATGCCCCTGCGTTTGTCCTTGCCTTGCAGAACATGTCCCGACAGCCTGCGCTCGAGTGGATGCCCTGCGCTCCCACGGCTATCCCAGAGAAGCTCTCCGACTAACTGTTGCCATAATCAACACCCTGAGACTGCAACAGCAAAGGCAGCTGGAAATATATAAGCATCAGAAGAAAGGTATGAGTAGAGCTATAGGAAGAGTGTCCCATGAGGTCTAGCTGGGGTGTCCCAGCTGTTTGAGAAAGTCTTCTCCATACCAGAGAGTGGTGCTGCCCCATCCAGAGCAACAGAGGTGGACGGTGGGCAGCGCCATGTGGGATTACTCACACGCTAGAAAGACGAACTGATGCGTCTGATTGCTTGAGCCAAACCGCGTTGGTACCCGCATGCTAAGGACAGAGAGGTGCCTACATGCTGTTTTGGGGCTGCTGGAGTAGGGATGTTCTTATTCCCACTGTCGCCGTGTCTGGTTGCCCATAAGGATTGCATGGGTGATGGTGGGTGATCCCTGCATTAAAGAGGAGCTGCCTGTCTGCAGAGCTGCAGTAACTGGCTGTCGATGCTGCCTCCACCTTGCAGCTGCTGAGCAAAGATCAGTGTTTCTCCTGTTGCAATTGCAGTTGGCAGAGAGCTGGGCTTCGTTGCCGCAGTGGTAACTCTTCTGGGCCTTGCTAGCTCAGCCAGCTTGAGATCATTGAAAGATGGAGCTTTTAAGACTCACTGTGAGTCTTTGTCGTCTCCAGAGAGATTTCTGATTGTGTTTCCAAAACGTTCAGGCTACTATTGCCAATGAGTCCATAAGCTGCAGGTCTGACCTTATAGACCCCATCTTGGGACTCTGCAGCCCCTCATGTCGTCCTGGAACAGAGGATGAACCGCTGCATCATATGTGGCCTTAGGGGCACCTTTTTTTGTTGGGTGCTGCTCCCTCTGATGCCTGTGGTAGCCTGCAGGGTGGCTGCTTTGAGCTACTCCTTGCCCTTGCAAGCTCCTGTGACCGAGTCAGCCCTGGAGGTCCCCATGTCCCAGGCCAGTGGGGTAAGAAAAGGCCTTTGGTCTCAGAGACCTCTCTGGGTGCAGAACCTGTCTTTAAATTCCTCACTTTTAATGTTTTTCTGTTCTGTATTTTTGCAGAGCTGCTGCAGCGAGGAGCAACAACCATCACCAACTTGGAGGGCTGGGTGGGCCACCCTCTGAACCCCATCGGCTGCCTCTTTCTCACCCTGACTGAAGCTTGTAGATTAGAAGAGGAAAATTGCCTTGAAATTTCAGGTACTGAGCACTCCTCCAGGATCCCTTCCCGGTGGCAGCGGCTGAACCGAAGACCGGTTGGCAGGCCCTGGGTGCAGGTCTGGGGCTCAGGACTCCTGGGCTCCAAATCTCCCCTCTCCGCCTTTGCAGGAGCAGCCAAGACAGCGCTGCAGTGCAGAGAGGGGGAGTTAGTGCCCTGAGTTTTCCCAGTGACATTTCCCAACCCAGTTTTTCTGGTTTGCAGCCAGAGCAGAGCAGGAGAGTGGCTTAGCAGAGCTGGGTTGAGGCGTGCCAGCCCACGGGAAGGGTCTGGAGTCAGCTGTGCACCCTGTTGCATGGGTCTCAGGTCTCCTAGTGAGAGCAGGAAGGAGGGTAAAGCCCACATCTCCCGCAGGGAGCTTTTATACATCCTCTTGGTGTAACTGAAGGCGGGCAGAAAGGGAAGTGTGGGTCTGGCTTCTGAAGTCAAGAGGTTTTTCTCTCTGCCGTGGTTCTGCCACCTAGGAAGGCTCTTCTAACCCTGCTGCATCTCTTCCCCTTCTTCCAGACACCGGGGACTCCAAACCCCCAGTGTATCAACACGTGCCCGTCGCTACTGGCAGCCAAGACAGCGGAGAGTCCTACCTATCCCTGGCCTTAGAGGTGGCCCTGATGGGGATGGGTCAGCAGAGGGTGATGCCCGAAGGCCTCTATGCCCAGGACAAGGTGTGCCGCAACGAGGAGCAGATCATTGCCCGGCTGCAGGACCTGGAGCTGGACCCAGTGCTGGTGCAGACCCTACGGAAGCAGTGCATCTTGCTGCTGGAAGGTGGGGGCTTGGTCCATCTAGCTGGCTCCTGTGCCTCAGCTGAGTGTTGGTACCATCTCCGGGTGCCCTTTCCAAGGTTTATGCCTGGCTGACTCCATCCTGGCTCCTTCTTTGGGTGTGGTGCTGAGTCTGTAGGATGGCTACTCTGGCCAAAGCAAGGGTTTGCTGACATGCCTGAAGTGAGACCACCTCAGAGGCATTACAGAGGAGGATGCTAACTAAGCATGTGGCCTCAGTTTCTGAGGGATTTTGAGCTGAAAGCATTTTTAGAAAAGAAAAGAGCAGCCCATTGCCCTGGACCCAACTCAAGTAATGCTCCAGGGAGCTGCTGAGCAGATCCTCAAAGCTTTGGGGTGGCGCAAACCCCAGCCACGGATCCTGCTGTGCTAATTACGGCTGACGGGCTCTGCTTTTGCCTAGGTGGTCCCTTCAGCGGCTTGGGAGAAGTCATCCACCGTGAGAGCGTCCCCATGCACACCTTTGCCAAATACCTGTTCTCTGCCCTGCTGCCCCACGACGCAGACCTGGCATACAAGCTGGCTCTGCGGGCCATGAGGTTGGTGCATGTTTTATTCTGTTGCCCCCTGTTTTGCCTCCCTCCTCTGCTCCACTGGGAAGCCGGAGTGCCTTGCAACCCGAGAGCAGGGATGGGTGCAGAGGCAGGCTCAGAGCTCACCATCCCTGCGATCATCCTGTGCAGTGTGTAGGGCTGCCCGGGCACCAAGCAGCAGGGCAAAGAGTCTCCTGCTCTCTGTTTGGGCAATTCCTGTTTCTTCATGCCCCATCCTTGGAGTCAATGCTTGAAGGACCCTCAACCCCAGAGCATCCCAGTGCCCTCCCCCTCTGACACCATGAAAAGTCTCAGCCCAGAGTATCATCTTTCTTGCAGTATTTCCTTGGTGAAATGAGCCATCTCTCCCCAATGTGGGGGAGAATTTTGAAATCCCCCTGTCATGAGCTGCTTAGGAGGACAGCAAGACCTAAAGAACAGCCGAGGGCCTCTGCAGTGTGTGGGGACACCATGCCCCACCAGACCTAAGACCTCCAGCCACTGAGCAGGAATGGGACCGAGAGCCCTGGGGATGTTGCTCCCTCACCGTCTGTTAGTGCCCGTCCCTTGCTCGCAGCTGGGACTCCCTGTGTTGGGGTGTCTCTGATCTGGGCTGGGAAGGCTGGGCTTCTGCTGTCCCATAGGTACCCTAAGCCTGCAAGTGAGTAGAGCGGAAATGGTTGGATGCTCTCTGTGTCCAGGGGAACAGTTTCTCTCCTGCACACTGTGGCTGGCCACTGAGTTAGTGACACCAGCACCAACTCAGGGTTTTAAGAGCCAAGATGGTTTTGTCACCATGGCTGGCGATGTGAGACTTCTGCTCCCCTTCCTTAGGCTTCCTTCTCCCCTGGGTTTTCCAGGCTTTTGGATATCCCTGCGCAAACAGGTAACCCAACCCGGCTGCAGAGGCCCTGGGGAAATGTGCTGCTGCTTCTGATCATAACCGGGCGTTTTAAGAAGAACCAGATGATAAAGCCAGAAATTCTGCTGGGTGCTCTGACATGAAAGGAGTGGGGAGGGAGGAGGGATTTTGCTGCTTTTTTTTTTTTTTGTTCTGAGGCTTGTGCTTTTCCTTACAAGTTTATAAATCACTTCACGGATCATTCTCCTCCTTTCAAGTCAGTCTCAGATTGATCCCTGTGCCCATGTGTTGAGCACGCAGCCTTGGGAGCCCCAACACATGCACGGCAGCAGGATGCTTTCAGAGGCGTTGCTACAGGCAGCTGCCTGCAGGCAGCCCCTGCCTTGCCTCACCAGTGCCTCGGGGAGGGGGAGCAAAGCCGCGGCTGGGCTGGGGCTGCCAGGGCAAGATCTGATATTGCATTCTCCTACTTACCCTTCAGGTTGCCCGTCCTGGAGACCACAGCACCGTCTGGTGACGTGACTCACCCCCACCATCTTGTCTCGGTGGTCCCCAGCAGATACCCACGCTGGTTCACCCTGGGGCACCTGGAGTCTCAGCAGTGTGAGCTGGCCTCCACCATGCTCACGGCAGCCAAAGGTTGGTGAAGGGCTGGCTCTGTAACAGGGGTGATGGGACAGGGCTGCACGAGAGCATCAAAGGGACTTCACTGGAGAAAAGAGAGATCTCCTCTTTCTACTCCCTTGAGCGCTGGCAAAGACCAGGCTGGGCATCCCCTGGCAGTCTGCTGCGGGCAGGGCATGGTGCGCTGGCCTCGGAGCAGCCTACCAGAATCTGGGATCTCTGGGGCTTTGGTCTCAAAGGTTCCCAAGGCTCGTGTTCCAGCAGGACAGGACAGGAGGTTCCCAAGAGGTGTGGGCAGCCCTGTAGGGATGCCAGCCGCAACGCCAGAGATCCCAGGTAGTGCCCTGGGTGATGCTGTACCATGCGTGCCCTGCAGCATGGTCAGCTGCCAGGTCAGCGAGCCCTGCCCAGCATACCATGGGTTCATGCTGCAGGCTTTTCATGAAGTATCTCTCTGGCTGGAAACCAGTCCCACTGGGGAAGCAAGCTGAGCGGTCACCGCTGCCCGCTGCTGTCCCGCACAGTCCGTGTCAGCCTCCAGCAAACTGTGCTGCCAGCCTGATGGGGAAGGTGCCACTTCCCTGACGAGGTGGAAGGTAAATGAGCCATCCGAAAGCTCCAGCCTTGCTGCCTTGGCAGCCACTTCTCTCCTTTCAGCCCTCCCCCAGCTTTTCCAGGGCTGATGGCGACCTGCTCCTGCCTTGCAGTGCCCTGATATAAAGCTGGCACCTGGACGCAAGTGGCTTATCCTCAGTGTCTTCTCCCTTCCAGCACTTAATGGGGATGAGGTTTTTATGCCAGGGTTGTAGGGCTCTTGGATTACGTTGGATTATGTCTATTTTTCCCACCGTGCCCTTCCCTGGGTGTTCCCCCACCACAGCATGTCCCCATGCGATCCTGTGTCCTCACCATCTCTCTCGCCCGCACCCCCGCGAGCTGTTTTAGGGAGGCTTAGATTTTGGTGGTGGTACAAGTGGGTGCTGTGGGCGGCAGGTGATATCTTTAGCAGTTATTAGTCACCCAAGATGTCTCTGCGTGCCCAAGTGCAGCACTAGGTTTTTCATGCTGCTGTGTGTTACTTGGTTTCTTTTGTGTGAGGTTCATTTGCTCAGTTTATGACTATGGGACTAGAAACATGAACCTGGAACAAAGCAGAGCAACCTGATGTGGCACGGTGGCTTTTCTGGTCTGCACCCATGCCAAAGGTCCCTCTCCCCACCCTGTGTCCCACACAGGCTGACAGGAGGATTTCCCAAGCCAGATGCAGGATCATATTAATGTGCCTTGATGGGTCCCTCTTCCAAGATCCTGCCCCATCTGCCAGTGCCACCACATGTCCTTCTAGGACACATCTCCTGCTGTGGCAGGAGACCCACAGCGTCACTGGGTGTCGTGCCAGGAACCCACTTCTTTGGGGGTATCTCAGCTTGTCTTGGTCGTGAGAGCTGCATGCTTGACCTGGGACATCCAGAACCAAACCTCTGCAGTGAGTCTGGGTGACCCTGTCCCAGCCTTTGCTAGCCTTGCAGAGAGAAGGGGCTTGCGGACAAGAAAGTATGTGTGCAGCAAACAGTTTTTCCACTTCTTTTTAATGTTCCTAAATGAAGACTGACTTTTCTGCAGCCATTCAGCACTGGGCATCTCCCCAAACCCCTCCTTTGTTGGAAAGAGCCTGCTTTATAGCTGTCAAACTTGAGTCCAGGGTAGAATGTCCAGGTGCCTGGAGATGTCTGCTAATGCTCCAGGAGGTGTCTGGGATCACTCAGGTTGTTTGTCCTCTCTGTGAGAGGATGGTCTTGAGTGAGGGTGGGTGCTGTAGGATGTGTCACCTCCTGGGGAGGACCCCCCATTTTGCTGTTGGACTGCAGGGCCTGATCCAGCATCCCCATGCATCCCTCCACATGCGTGTCCAGAGGGACTGACTGTGCTGAAGGGGCTGTTCACCACCCAGTACAGGCAGGAGATGGGGCTCAGGGGCAAGGTGACAGCCTTCTGACTGTTCTTGCCTGTATCCAGGAGATATGCTGCGCCTACGCACAGTGCTGGAGGCCATCCAGAAGAATATCCACTCCTCCTCCTTGATCTTCAAGCTGGCCCAAGATGCGTTCAAGATCGCCACGCCGGCTGACAGCAACTCGGATACGACGCTGCTCAACGTGGCGCTGGAGCTGGGGCTCCAGGTATGGGATGGCGCTGGGGATGCTGGTGGCCCTTTTGCCCCATGCACTGCGGCAGTGGCACTGGTGGTGGTCTTCCACAAGCAAGTTGGTCCTCTGTGAGAGGAGTAAATTCATCACTTCATGGCCCTGAGCAGGGGAGCTCAGCCCTGAGAGGCCCTGTCCCCGCTGCACTTTGGGTGGAGGCACGGCAGTGCTGGGGAGCCAGTAGCCAGCTGGGCCAGAGGGATTTTTGGGGAGTACCACTGTGTTGGGTGGCCTCGGTGGAGCCCTGTGGGGTGACTGGTCACTCTGCATTTATCTTGCAGGTGATGCGCATGACCCTGTCCACCCTCAACTGGCGTCGGCGGGAGATGGTGAGGTGGCTGGTGACGTGCGCTACTGAAGTGGGTGAGTGCCTCGCTGTGCCAAGGGGATCCAGTCCACGCGTGGCGGGAGCAGGGTGGGCACAGAGATCATAGGGTCGCTCATAGCCCTGGGCATCTGAGCTCTCCTGGGTCTCACATTTCTTCCTGGGTAACTGGATGCACCTCAGAGCACCAGCTGGAAGGGCTGGGGCCGCAGCGGTGGCCGGGTTTGAGACTGGGACAGGTATCCTGGACCCGGGCCATGCCAGTGGTGTGTATTGGCTGTGCCCAGCAGCATGGCAGCACAGGGTACCTCTGCCTTTCCCCCTCCACCCTCTCGCCCTGCTGGGGTAGAGGCAGCAGGTCAGCGCCACTGCAGGCTGGCTTTGCCCTGGCTCCAGGCACCGGGGGACTCAGGAGCCCTGTGATCTGAGCCGGGCTCCAGGCCTGTGCCATGACCTGGTGTTTTCTTGCAGGGGTGAGGGCCCTGGTGAGCATCCTGCAGAGCTGGTACTCGCTGTTCACTCCCACGGAAGCCACCAGCATCGTGGCAGCCACAGTGATGTCCCACAACACCATCCTGCGCCTGAGTCTGGACTACCCACAGCGGGAAGAGCTGGCCAGCTGCGCCCGCACCTTGGCCCTGCAGTGTGCCATGAAGGACCCGCAGAACTGCGCCCTGTCTGCCCTGACCCTCTGCGAGAAGGACCACATCGCTTTCGAGACTGCCTACCAGATCGTCATCGACGCCGCCTCCACCGGCATGACCTACACCCAGCTCTTCACCATCGCCCGCTACATGGAGCACCGAGGCTACCCGCTCCGGGCCTTCAAACTGGCCTCGTTGGCCATGACGCACCTCAACCTGGCCTACAACCAGGACACGCACCCGGCCATCAACGACGTGCTCTGGGCCTGCGCCTTGAGCCACTCTTTGGGCAAGAACGAGCTGGCGGCCATCATCCCACTGGTGGTGAAGAGCGTGCACTGTGCCACGGTGCTCTCGGACATCCTTCGCCGCTGCACCATGACGGCCCCAGGGCTGGCCGGCATTCCTGGCCGCAGGAACTCGGGGAAGCTGATGTCCACTGACAAAGCCCCCCTGCGGCAGCTGCTGGACGCGACAATAAGCGCCTACATCAACACCACCCACTCCCGGCTCACCCACATCAGCCCACGGCACTACGGGGAGTTCATCGAGTTCCTCAGCAAGGCCAGGGAGACCTTCCTCCTGGCACAGGACGGGCACATACAGTTCGCCCAGTTCATTGACAATCTCAAACAAATCTACAAAGGCAAGAAAAAACTGATGCTGCTGGTGCGGGAACGGTTTGGGTGAGCCCCGGCCCCTGCCACGCTCACTGGCAGGGTCCAGCCGCAGCATGGGGACTCGGGAGAGAAGAAGGAAGGAAAGCGGAGATCGCCTTCCCCCATTGGCAGAGGCTGCTCTTTTCTGGTCTTCTGTTTCTTTTTTCCGTTTGTTTTCTTTGTTTTCTTTTTCTTTTTTTAAAATTTTTTATGTTTCTCTTTCTTGGATTTAACCATTTCACTCACTGAGAAGATCCAGAGATTCCTTGGGCACAAACCAAAAGGCAACCACGGGGAAAAGGATGGTTCGCTCAGCCCCCTGCCCTCCCTTGCCAATACCAAAAGCTAACCTGGAAATCTAATACCTCTTTCCTGAAGGAAGCGGTCGCTGGAGGGATCTGAAGGTTGCAAAGTGCAAAAATCTTTAAAAATACATGGGGAATTTAAAAAAAAAAAAAAGGCAAGCAAAGAAACCCACAACACTAGAACCTCATGCGTCACCAAAAGCGATGGCTTTGCAGAGCGCTGCTCCCGCCCGCCCGAGACATGCAAACTCCTCTATTTGTGAAGATGCTTCAATAAAAACAAGTTAAAGTAACTGTTCTCAGGGATTGCTTACTAAAAGTAACACAAAAAAAAAAAAAAAAAGCATTTATGATACTGTAAATACTATAGTATATGTGTCAATTATTAAATTGTAAAGTTATAATTATTTATAATTCTGTCTTTTATTTGGGGGATACTTGAAATTGTTGTGGGCTGGGGCGATTATTTTTATTATTGCTATTATTATTATTATTATTATAACTATTATTTAAAAAAACCACAAAACAAAACCACAGACAAAAAAAGAGGAGGAGGAGGCACGCGAACATTTCTCAGGTTCCCACAGCATCGTCGGCAGCAAGAAGGGTGTGGGGAGAGGCGAACATCCGCTCAACTCGCAGCCCTGGGACGGATGGACGGACAGATGGACAGAGGAGCAGCAGCCCAGTGCTTGAGGACGGCGAAGGAAGGGGACTCGAGGCGACTCTCGCTCAGACGCACGTGGATGCTGGCGATGGAGGACACGAGCCTGTCATCTCATGCACAGCCGTCACCCAGCGGGCGCAGGGTGCGAGGTGCCTGAGCAGGCGTGGGGGCACCAGGGCTGCCCAGCTCCTGGGGAGGCAGCAGGGGCAGGCGCACCCACACCGCCTCCTTGTGCCGTTCTGCTTCCCGGCTCCGTGGTGCAGCCGACGCTCAGCCTTTCCCGGCTTTGCCCCACACCAGCAGCAGACTCTCTGGCCCTGGGCCAGTGGCTGTTTGGTTTTGGTTTGTTTCTTTGGCAGTGGGTTGGGGGGGGGCCGGGGCCGGTCTGGTCGGTGACTTGTAGTTAGAGAATGTGGGCTAGTTATCTGCTGTCTGGTTTGACTTTTTAATTTTTTGGAAAGTGACTTGTGTCCGCACTCCGGCCAGGAAACCAATTGTACTCGGTCTCTGTCGCCACCGAAATAGCAGTCTTCAACCAGTCTGTTTCTTTTTTCCTTCCTTTTTTTTTTTGTTTGTTTTCTTTTTTGCGTGCGTGCGTGTATGTGTGTGTGCGACCTCTTCATCTGATGTTTAATAATAAAAGGGATGAACGTTACTGCCTGTATCTCTGCTGCCTTTCTCTGAAGCCAGAGGGGTCACTGCAGTTGCTGGGCAGCCTGGGAGGAGGTGGCATTGCAGACCCCTATTGTACCCAGCTCCTACATCCCAGAGACAGGGATGGAGCAGCCACAAGGCACCCTGGCTCATTCAGGGTGTGACTCCTTGCCACACCAAAGGTCATCAGCCTAGTGGCACTGCCCTGTCTGTGCTGGCTGGAGCAGTGTTAGAGCAAGCAGCACCCGTGTCTTGATCCATCCTACAGCCAGCCTGGACTGCAGTGAGTATGCTGTGGTGCAGGATCAGGTAGTAATGCAGCCCAGGATTCCTGGGTGCTGTTGGCACCTTGGACTGCTTTCTGCAGGGTTTGCTGAGCCCCAGGCAGCCTTGACCCCTGAGGGTCTGAGGAGATGAGGAGGTGTGCATGAGGGAGAGATCTCTAGGACCAGTGGGATGGTCCCAAAGAGGCTCTGGGAGCTGGAGGAGGGTGATGGCGGTGCTGGGACCATGCTGTCTCTGCCACCATCCCAGCTAGTGTGGCAAGAGTGCTGCTGCAGCTTGTGCCTGGAGGGCTACTGCCCTGTGGCCAGCTGTCCCCCAGATGGAGTTCTGTTGGGTCTCCCACCCACTCGAGGATGTCCTGGGTCCATGTCATGCTGCACCTTTCCACCTGAGCAGGGCTGTGGCACTGCTCACACTGAGCATGGGTAGGATGTGAGCCCCCAGCACCCAGGCTGTGACCCTGCCAGCTTCAGGCAGCCCATCTCCCCAGCAGGGCCGAGCACATCTGTAGTGCCAGGAGACGCCCCTTGTGCTCTCAGCTCACAAGCCCTTGGCACAACACACTGCAGCCTGGCAGAGAGAGGCATCCCCATTGCCCCATCCTGTCCTGCAGGACAGAGCTCACCGGCTCCCCCTGACCTCACATGCCCAACTGCCAGGCTGCAAGCACTGCCTCTCTACTCCAGAGCTGGCCAGTTCCCCGTCGCCCCAGCCAGAGCCACGCGGCTGCAGTGGAGAAGGTGCTGGTTTAATGCTGCAGCCCAGCCTGGAGCGAGCCCTGTGACAACACGCTACTTGCAGTGACTGTGCCCAAACCGGAGTCCTGTTCCCAAGCCTTCAGGCTCAGCTGTGCTTGTTGATGTGTCGGGAGTGAGCGTGCACAGCCTCCACGAAGGCCCCCACGTGCTCCGGGCTCATGTCAGGGTAGAGGCCGTGGCCCAGGTTCGCGATGTAGCGCTGGGTCCCGAAACCCTCCAGCATCTTCTTCACCAGCTCGCCAATCTTCTCCTGTAGGCACAGTAGGAAACCATGCGTCATTCCCAGCCAGCCCAGGGTACTCCACCCTCATCCATTCCCAGCCAGCCTGGGGGACTGCTGGGACATAAGCTGGCATTTTGCTATGGGGAAACTGAGGCAGGAGGCCCTTAACACAGGCTGGAACTAGCCCCTGTTGCTGGTGATGGCCACAGCTCACCTTGGGTGCATAGAGAGCGCAGGGATCCAGGTTCCCTTGCAGGGTGACGTCTTTCCCGGTCTGTGTGCTGCAGCACAGAGGAAGCAGGTGAGTTGTTTTGTATGATGCAGAGTCCAGGGGCAGCTGGGTGCTTCCAGCCCCCACCACAGGGCACGTGGGACCCCTCAGTGCAGCCCCTGGCTGCTGTGAGCTCCACATAGCATGGGGGCCCAACTATCCCCACCTCTGGAGCAGAAATCTCCACGCCTGGGGATGGCTTATGATAGAGGAAAGGGTCAGGGTACCCAGCGTGGGGTGCTGCCCAAGCATCTGAGCACTGTGCCAGACTCTTACCGAGCTTCCTGGGGCTGGATGGTCCAATCGAGACCAACCACCTCATAGCCAGCGTGGGCCAGGTCACGTAGCGCGTAGTGTGCGTCCTTCGCAAAGATGATCTGGAGAGAGAGAAGATGGGCAGTAACTCTGCTATGGGTCGGGTCCCTCTCTGCAGGCTAGACAGGGGGAGGCATGTACCAGGGGATACACCCCTCTCCAGCAGCCCCCAGGTAGCAGGGTCAACCCAGGCAGCCCTGACTCACCATGGGTACCAGAGGCAGCGCCTCCTCCTTCAGCTTGCTCTTGACGGCCTGGGCGATGTCTCGGATGTAAGGCAGGGCGAAGTCCTGAAACTGCTCTGGCCCCAGGTGCCCCGCATGGGACTCAAACAGCTGGAGTGCCTGCCGGGAACATGGGGCTGGGAGATCTGTGCCTTGATCCCTCCTCCTCCTCCCAGAGGCCAGACCCCCCCTGTGCGCTGTCCCCAGTCCCTGCCCTCCTGCCTGGACCCGTCTCATGTCCCAGGACACACCTGTGCTCCAGCAGCCACCTGCCCCACCAGGTAGTCAGTGACAACATCAGCCAGCAGCCGCAGCAGTCGGTGGCTTGCCTCAGGGTGACGGTAGAGCCAGCTCTTGGCCTTGGCCATTGTAGTGGAGCCACTGCCTTCAATCATGTAGGACATGAGCGTCCACTGGAAGAAGGACAGGAGTGGAGTGAGGAGGGTGAAGGAGATGGAAAAAGACACAAGGGGCCGGTCACAGTGCTGAAGGTAGCGCCTGTGAGCACCCCAGAGCCTGGGGCACAGCTGCTCCTGCATTAAATGTCTTGTAGTGTCATGGCTGGCATCACCCCAAAGGAAAGAGCAGAGAAACCCAGCTGGGAAGCCCACACGGAGGAACCACATCACTTACAGGCGCGCCGGAGAAGCCGATGAGGGGCACCCTGCCCTCCAGGCTGTGTCGTGTCAGCGTGATGGCCTGGAAGACGTAACCCAGCTCCGCGGTCACATCCACCTTCTGTCGCAGTTTCAGCAGATCTTCCACCTCCTTCAGGGGCTCTGTGAACATGGGTCCTTTGCCAGGGACCATAACAACCTCCATGCCCAGCGCCTGGTGATGGGAGAGAACAGAAGAAGCAGAAATGGGTCAGCCCTGGACCCAGCCCCATTCCCAGTCACTGCTCCCCACCACTGGCCATGGCTCTCACCTGAGGCACGACCAAGATGTCGGAGAAGATGATGGCAGCATCCAGGGGGAATCGTCTGAGCGGCTGTGCAGGGGAAGAACTAGTGTCAGTGAGGGGCTGGGACCCCTTCTCCATGGAGGATCTGGACAAACACATGGGGCAGTGGGGTCCCCGAGGGCTGTACAACTAGTGCTAGGGTCACCAGGGTGGCCAGACCCAAGGTTTCTCCCCATCCTTATTTGGGCGGAGAGAGGGATCACACAGTCTCCCGGAAGACACTCACCTGCAGTGTCAGTTCACAGCACAACTTGGGGCTCCGGCAAGTGGCAAAGAAATCCTGCGCTGCCCGGGTCTCCCGAAACTCTGCAAGGGACCGTCATGAGCGTGACGGGGTGCGTGCCGTGCCCTCCCTCACTATCCCACCGCACGCCTCCACCTGCTCACCGGGCAGATAGCGCCCTGCCTGCCGCATGCACCACACCGGAGTGTGCTCTGTCTCCTCCCCACGCGCTGCTCGCAGGAACGTGTCGTTCTTCAGCTTGGGGAAGCCCTTGGGGCTGCGGATGAAAGAGCAGAGACGAGTTGTCACCCATGAGGCGGACAAATGTCCTGCCGGATTCCCACCACTGGGGTCAGGGGGTGCCAAGGCCAGCAGCTCGTCCCTACTTCCCGGCTTGTGGCCGCAGGAAAGGGCTTGTGCCCAGCTACAAATGTGACAAGCGCTCCCTGTCGCGGTCCGGGGACTGTTCCCGCTGGGGATCGCGGCACTCCGCAGGGAGAGGCGATGCCCGGCGCGGGGCCCTGCGAGATTGTGTTATCAGTTGCTCCCATCTGGAGAGATGTGGGGCCAGAGCAGGAAGGCAGCGCTGCCGCCGGCGTCCCCGGCTCCTATCTGTGCCGCGCAGCCCCCAGAGGCTCAGGCGCCCTCCGAGGTGGCAACCATGTGTCCCCAACCTTCCCCTGCGCGGTGTCACCGCCGAGGGGCTGCCGCCGAGACCGAGACCCGGCCCCTCCAGGGACCCTGGGCAACCGCAGGGGACGGCCGGTGGCCCCGCCGACCCGTCCCAGCGCGGGATCGGCCCCCGCAGCGCCCTCGCCGGTGACTCCGGTGTCAGCATCGTATCCCCAGGGCCGCACCAGTACGGGATCCCAGGGAAACACCGGTGTCCCCCGTGCAGACCCCGGTGCGCGCGCCCCTCCCTCACCGCACTAGGAGTCCGGGGAGGGCGGCGGGGGCGCATCTGCGCCCGCTCCGCCCCGCCGCCCTCCCCGGCCCCGGTTACTTACAGGAGCCGCTCGCTGCCCTCCATACTCCTTTACCGCTGACCGACCTCTCCGTTGCCTCCCGACGCGGCCCGCCCCACCCTCGCCCCGCCCCGCGGGCTCCGCCATCTTGCCGTAGCCCCGCCTCTCCGTACGCCGCCATCTTGCCCTGCTCCTCCATCTTCGGCAGGGGCGCCGCCATCTTGCTCGCCGTCCGCCCCATCGGGCGCCGCCATCTTGCCTCGTCGACGGGCGGGGTTTGCCGTAAACCTGCGAGTAGCGACCTCGCCGGTGCGGGGTTCGGCCGCTGTCCGCCGTGCTCGGTGCGCGATGCGGGCGGGCGGGGAGGCGCCGCACCAGGTGCTAGGCCGGTTGCGGTTCCTGCTGCAGTGCAGCGAGTGCTTCCGCCGCGCCCGGCCGCTGCCCGCCGCTCTCTGCTACGTGCCGCGGGAGGTGCAGTACAAGATCTGCAAGGACCCCGCCGCCGCCGCCGCTGCCGCCGCCGCCCGCAGCCTGCTCAGCGTCTGGGACAGCCCGGGGCCGGCGCGGGGCGGCAAGCGGGCGGCGCGGGCCACCATCGAGGTGCGGAAGGGCGGCTGCCTCCGCGCCACCGGCGAGGAGTACTGCAACGGCGCCGGGCTCTGGGTCAAGCTCAGCAAGGTAACGGCGGCGGGGGCTGGGAGGCCGCCGCGGCCCGCGGAGGGGCCGGTCGGTCCCCTGACGGGAGCCGCGTGTCCCTGGCAGGAACAGCTGGAGGAGTACAAGAGCGGCTGCGAGCTGGAGGAGGGCTGGGTGCTGGTGTGCAAGCACGCCGACGGCGGGGACCGGCTGGTGCCGGTGGAGTCCACGGAGCGGATCCAGCGGCAGCAGCAGCTCTTCGGGGTGGATTACAAACCCGTAATCAGGTGCGGGGCCGCCGCTCGCTCTGTGTCGCCGCTTCGGGCTTCCCCGGCTCCCCCTTGCACGGCAGAGAGCAGGGGGGTTCTCTCCTCCCGTTCGCCCGGGCGCAGCTGCGTGGGGTTTCGATGCGCTGCCCCTCAGCCGTTCCTGCCCTTGGCTGAGCAGCCCTGGCCCGCTTGGCCACATCTTCCATGGAAGTGAGGCAAGAGGGTTGCCAGATGTGGAGTTAACTGGGTTTGGCTCGGTCACTGTGCTTGTCTTCTCCCTAGTGGGGTGTGGGCTGGAAGAAGTAGAGATAGTTGGAAAGGAAAGGGCGGCAGATGAGGCTAGAGATGATGGATGGAGTGCAGTGCGGCTTTAAACCAAATTCTTCCCCTTCCAGCTACTCTTTGACCACCAGCCCCTTCTCTCCCCTGGGATTTTCTTACTCCCTCTTTCTCTGGTTGTTTCAGATGGGAGCAGGTGGTGGATCTGACGTACTCCCTACGCCTCGGAGCGAAGCCCAAGCCCATGGAGCAGGATGAGGCCGCAGTGGAGAAGCTTCGGTACGAGCCGTTTCCCAGCTTCTGCTGCAGTTGAGTGCAAGCCACTGTCTCTCCCTGGCTGCTCAGACAGCCGTCTCCTGCAGACCAGGGAGAGAGGGGGAAAGACAGGCAGCGGGGAACAGCTCTGCTCAGCACAGTCTTGTCCTAGATAAGCCTGCACAAAGCAGAAAACAGAGCAAGACCAAGGCAAGCAGGACATGGACCTGCCTTCCCTGACCCGTGAGCCGTCTGCCCCTGGCTCTCCAGACCCATTAATCTTCTTCCTTGGTAGGTTTGTGCCCCCAACATGGACTTACGAATGTGATGAAGACCTGGTGCATTTCCTGTATGATCACATTGGGAAGGAGGATGAAAACTTGGGCAGCGTCAAGCAGTATGTGGACAGCATCGATGTCTCGTCTTACACGGTGGGTTAAAGGGACAAGGCTCCATCAGCCCTGCAGTGTCATGAGCTGTGTCATGAGGCTGGAGAGCATGGATGGTGCTTGGTGTGCTGGACTGTGTTTGAGGATGTGGGAGAGAAGCTTGGGTTGCATTATGCAGCATATTGTGCAATGTGGACCCTGGAGGGGCTGTGGTTTGAGAAGTAAATGCTAATATTAGCTGCTAAGCTGATTTTAGGCAGGGTTAGATGTTCTGTGCTGTGTGTTTGTGACCCCAGAGCACCTTGGAGGGTCAGCTCCAGCGTCTTGTGTGCTCCGTACTCCCTGTGTCTACCTGCAGCCCAGTAAAGGGAACAGGCCGGTTTGACGCCCTCTTACTCTGAGATTCCTGATGAGAGTAATTGCTAATGGGAAGTTAATTCTACCCCCATCTGATCTTCCTTTCATTCACTGCCCTCTTCCAGGAGGACTTCAATGTGTCATGCTTGACCGACAGCCACGCCGACACATACTGGGAGAGTGACGGGTCTCAGGGCCAGCACTGGGTGCGGCTCAACATGAAGAAAGGCACCATTGTCAAGTGAGGCACCTCTCCCCTGCGCGCTGGCTCAGGGCTGGGGCGAGCCCTGCAGCCCCCACTCTCAGCATGAGTCCGTCATGGCCCAAATTTGCCCTGTGCTCCCTGCCCCTCAGTCCTTCCTCTGGCTCTGGGCTTGAAGGGGTCTTAGTGTTGTCACAGGTACCTGGGGATCCCAGCACCAGCTCTGTGTGCTTGATAACAAGTGTGAGCGGGGACAGCAATGGGTGTTCAGATGCAGTTACTGTCTCCTCATTTCATGCTTCCCTTTGCAGGAAGCTCCTGCTGACAGTGGATACCACCGATGAGAACTTCATGCCTAAGCGGGTCGCTGTGTATGGAGGCGAGGGAGACAATCTGAAGAAACTGAATGATGTCGGCATTGATGAGTGAGCAGATGGAGGTGGAGAGGGTAGCGAGGCCCTTGCAGGGGCCAGAGGTGCTGGACACCCTGACCCTAAGCAGTCATACCAGCACCAGCCTGGCTTAAGAGGGCCAGGGCTTTGGCACAGGCATTTTCCATCTTTGAGCTGTGGGTTCACTCTGCCTACAATAGCAGACACCACAATCATCAGGGCTCTCCTGATCCGATTGTGGGACCCATCGGGATCATGTCGCCTGGACCTCAGGTACCAGAAGGTTCAGGCGTTCAGCATAGGCCATGTTGTAGGCAACTGGGTCTGGGTTCCTGCTGCAGGCTCCCATTTCCAAAGATGCAAACCCTCTTCCCTTACAAGCGACGGGGTGGATTTTGACAGGATGGGCAAGGGAACGGTTCTGCAGCCCTCCTCTGTGCCGTGTTTGCAGGAGCTACATTGGAGATGTGTGCGTCCTTGAGGACATGACAACACACCTGCCTGTCATCGAGATCCGGATTGTGGAGTGCAGAGGTATGACTGGATGTTATGGCCACATCCATTATGCACCTGTAAGATACTGTACATTAAGAGTTTATTCCTGTGGCTTGTACTTCTTGGACCTCTGGGCTGTTTCAGATGAGGTGCAGAAGAACCATAGGAAACTCCACAAGGACCTGGAGGTTTGCAAGCTCTCAACTTTCATCATATCTTTCTCTGCTTTCAATTTTTTTTTTTTCTTCTGTAAATGCTCCACTTCTTCACAGAGGTAGTTCAGGCTCTCAGTGCCCAGCCCCAGAGCTGGTGAAGCTGATCACATTCCTAGTGCTTTTACTCATAGACCTCCCACGCTGAAAGACTCGCTTTCTCCTGGTCTTAGCTTATCATCCGTGGTTTTCCTTGGCAGATGATGGGATTGACGTTCGTCTCCGAGGCATCAAAATCAAATCCTCCCGACAGAGGGACTTGGGGCTCAGTGCTGACATGTTCCAGCTGCCCAATTTAGTGCGCTACCCTCGCCTAGAAGGGACAGACCCTGACCTGCTGTACCGACGGGCTGTGCTCATTCAAAGGTACTGCATGGAGGGAGGCAGACATGCAGGGTGGCGTTGCCTGCAGGGATTGGTGCCAGCTCCAGCACCAGTATGGCTGGAAGCTGTAAGGCTGCGTGACTCCCCTTGGGACAGGCGTCCTGGACCCTGGAGAAAATAGCAGAGTCATTAGGGAACAAAGTGCGCTCTCTGGGGTAACTCCCCTACATTTCCAGGGGAGTTTTGCATCTCAAGTTCACAGTGTCTCGTGTGTCCTAAGCACAGCATATCAGTATGGTGTGCGGGGCAGGTGCATGCAGAGTCCCTCGCGAGGGGTGCAAGGTCCTTGCAGTGCCCAGGGAGCAGGAGTTTGGTACCAAAGATTCTGTGATGTGAAAGACCATGCTGGACTGGGTTTGGATCAGTCATTGCTTTTCTGCTTGTGTCTGAGGGTGTCTGGTCTGGAATAGGCTTGTGCAGATCCTGTCTCTCCTGTGTCGCAATTCCTTCTTCTTCGGGATTTAGGTTCATCAAGCTCCTGGACAGTGTCCTGCATCACTTGGTGCCAGCCTGGGACCACACTGTTGGCACGTTCAGCAAGCTGAAGGTGAGCGATTCCTTCTGTGTCTTGCGGGGCCTCAGTCTGGCAGGGTGATTGTGCTCGGGCTGTGGCAAGGGAGGCAGGCAGTGCTTGTTGCCTTTAAAGCAGCTCGGGGGAAATACCTGGCTAAGCTCAGTTCATTAAAGCTGTGAAAGGTGATACTGTTTAGAGGCCAGTTTCCTGCTAAAACGCTGATGTGGAAACATGTAGCTATGGGGTAACAACTAGAATCAAACCAGAGCACTTCATCCTCAAAAGGACTTGGACCATAGCGGCACTGGACCAGTGAGCTGGACACACATCCCCTCTGAGATCTCAGCCCAGGACACTCCGTTCCTGCACTTGCTGCCAGCAGCTTTGAGCTGGCTGTGTCCAAACAGCAAGGCTTTTCCAGTAACTTCTGTCTGGCTTCAATAAGCTTTTGATTTCCATCTTTCTCATAAGACTGAGTTTGTCCTTCCAGTTGTCTATTTTCCTTACATCCTCTCACAGAATATATGTGCCGGACGTTGCTGAGGTAGCCCTGTTCTGTGTGTTTCCAGACCTGGTGTCAGAAAGCACTGTAATTCCTGTGCTGGCTCAACATAGGACCCAAAGCGTTTGAGAATTCTTGTTTGTTTAGAGGAGCTTGCTTTGATTACAAATAGGAGGAACAGTTAGCCCGATGTTCTGGTGAGAGTGAGGGTGAAGGAGAGTCCCAGCAACACTGGAGTGTGAGCATCAGCTGATGGAGAGAGGACCAGGCTTGGTATTTGCCTTAAGCCTTAAGCCAGAAAGCAAAATCTTTCAGAGGCAGAAGTGGAGCAAATATTGTCAAAGAGAACATGTCAGTGTGTGGAAGGCAGTGGCCCTGGGAAGGTGAGAGACCTGGCGGTGCAGTGGCTTCAGCAGGAAGTAGGTGACATGTTTTGGACACTGGGCACTTCTGATGTTTTGGACATACCTTTTGGCAGCATATCAAGCAGTTCTTGCTGCTGTCCAAGAGGCGCACAGCTCTCATTACCCAGTGTCTGAAGGACTCGGAGACCAACAAGCCCAATTTCATGCCACGGCTCTATATTAACCGACGCCTGGCTATGGAGCACCGAGACAACCCTGCCCTGGACCCCAGCTGCAAGAATGCTGTCTTCACCCAGGTACTGTCCCTCCTGGAAGGGTCTCTGCTGCTGTGGGGAGTGTGAGGTGCGAGACACCGCAAAACCAAAATGAACCACATAGAGGTGGGTGGAAGGGACAACTTGGATCTGGAGATACCTAGAGTCCTCAAGGCCTCTTCATATGACTCATAGGCTCTACAATTGCACGTGCTGATGATCCCATATCCAGGAATAACATCTAGGAGGGATTTGGGATCTCTGAGTTGAAGACTCTATCCTGGATGCTCTCTGTGGCATGTTGCTAATGCAGGGCATAACAATCTCCTTACACTAAAAGGGCAACAAAGAATTCTTGTGTGACAACAATAACACAGCTGCATACGGTCCTGTACCGCGCTTTTACAGCAATGCTGGTCTTCTTACTGTCATTCTCCCCCACCTCCAAAAGATCTGTTGCTCTATGTGTGCGCAGGCAGCCCAGACTGTGAGGTTTAATGTGTGTTCAATGTATGTCCGAGGCCAGAAAGCTCCATACAGTGGTTAGCATTGTAATTTATGTTCCCTTTCCAAAAACAAAAGGCTCCTAAACTGTTTAGAGATTGGCTTTGGCCAGTATTTAAAGGTTTGGGGCAAACCGGATTTCTTCAGGTTTCCTGCCTCCACCTGGCACCAATTCCCCTGGAGAGGAGATACCAGCCGTGATCTTCTCTGCTTGTTGCAGGTGTATGAAGGTCTGAAACCATCAGACAAGTTTGAAAAGCCTCTAGATTATAGGTAAGCAGTGTCTGGGAGAGGGAGGGGATCATGCAGTGCTGAGAGCTGTGACCTCTGTCACAGCAAGGTGTTTGGGAAGCCTGTGTGTGTCCTGTGCTCTGGAGGAGGTTTGCTAGGGCAGGAGCCAGCTCAGCCATGGGGTCGGGGCCTGTTCCCCAAGGTATCATCTCCCTGCTGAGGATGCTGCTGTCCCGAGATTGAGAACTTTCCTGTCCTAAGCCCAGGCTGGTCCACACTAGTCCCCTGGTGTCCCTGCTGTGCTTGCTGCCTCCCTAGCATCTCCTTGGCTTTGAGCAGCACCTCAGGCGATGCCTGGCTCTCCACAGGTGGCCGTTGCGTTATGACCAGTGGTGGGAGTGCAAATTCATCGCAGAGGGCATCATTGACCAAGGTAGGGGCTGTGTGAGGCAAGGGCTCCTCTGGAGCAGAGTTGGGGGTTGGTGGATGCGTTACTGCCCATGGAGGAGAGAGGGAAGGCTGGTTGCCTTGTCCTGCCACTCCTGGCTGTGTTCCAGATAAGAAGTGCTGCTTGCTGGGATGGGGTCCAGACCTTCATTAGTCACTAACAGCAGCTCTGACAGTGCCAGTGCTCCCTCTGGCTGTGCTCCACAGGCCAGGCAGGGGTGTTATTTCTCCTGTCTTATTTCCTCCGGTCCCATAAGGTTCTGACAGGAGCCTCTGCTCAGCCCTGGTCCAGGTTGGACCAGAATTCCTCATCTTTGCGCCCTAACTCTGAACGTCGGCACATGGAGAGTTCACATCACTAAAAATGCCCTTCTTTTGGGGTTGCAGGTGGTGGTTTTCGGGACAGCCTGGCAGACATGTCGGAGGAGCTTTGTCCCAGCTCAGCAGATACCCCCGTGCCTCTGCCCTTCTTTGTGCGCACATCCAACCAGGTGCTGTGGGTTGGGATATTTGAGGCAGATCTTTCTGTGCCTGGCAATGCGGTGCTGTCCCTGTCCCCCTGCATGCCAGGCACATACCTACTTTCCCTGGTCCAGAGCTTTTCCTCGTAAAGGGTTGGGTTGGTTGCTTTGTGGCATCTCGTTTCAGGATATGCTGACAAAGTGCCTGGATACTTGTGTCTCACTAAGAATATTGTCAAGGAGGATGGGGTGGATTTAGTCTACTTCTATTGTGAGGAGTGCCCAGAGGCACTGCAGGAACTGAGTTTGTGGTGCTTTGTGTCATGAGATCATGACTTGGAGTTTTGCCTCTCACTCCTGTAGGGTAACAGCACTGGAGAAGCCAGGGACATGTATGTCCCCAACCCCTCCTGTAAAGACTTCCCAAAGTACGAGTGGATTGGGCAGATCATGGGAGCAGCTCTGAGGGGCAAGGAGTTTCTGGTAAGCTTTCAGCCCTATAACTGCATGGAGGTTTGCTGCAAGCGGAGTCATTAGCCTCCTTCTACAGCCTGTCTGACAGGAAGGCGTCTGTGATTACATGCTGGGACAAAAGGTGTTTGGCAGGATTTGGGGCCGAAGAGTTAGGAGAGCTCACAGGCTGAGTTTTGGGAGATGCTGCTGGCAGTTTGGGAGAGGGTGTCTGGTCTCTACTTGACTATGATGAGCTCTGCATGTGGACAGGGGGAGCAGGAAAGCTCCTTTATATCTGTCTGCACTGTTGAGCCCTGTCTCCATCTTTGGAGATGTCTCTTTTCACACAGCCTCAGCAAAATCCCTCTTCTCTTTCCAGGTCCTGGCTCTTCCTGGCTTTGTATGGAAACAATTAACAGGGGAGGAGGTCAGCTGGAGCAAAGACTTCCCAGCTGTGGACTCCGTGCTGGTGAGAGGGACTGGGAAGCTGTGCTTATCTTATTTCTTGTGGCACTCAGCAAGGTGGTGATTTGTCTCCCTGTCCCTGTGGTGTACTTACTTCCTCCTGTGATGTGTCAAAGAAACATGCACATCCTATAGCTAATATGGAGATGTAGCCATGCTGACTGCTGCTTCAAGCATGCAATGCCCCAGGGTCTGCTAAACAGCTCTAGGGCAGCATATCCTATGCTGTGCTGCTGTCACAGTCACTCCATCCCATGTCTGGGAAGGGAGAAAATGAGGGCTCAGGCACACCACTGCCCACTGGGCATCTCTAACAAGCACTCATCTGGGGCCTGGGCAGGTGAAGCTCTTGGAGGTGATGGAAGTCATGGACAAAGACACCTTTGAGTTCAAATTTGGGAATGAGCTGACCTACACAACGGTGCTGAGTGACCAGCGCATGGTGGAGCTGATCCCCAATGGCAGCAGCACCGTGGTGCGCTACGAGGACCGCAGAGAGTTCATCCGCCTGGTGCAGAAGGCTCGACTGGAGGAGAGCAAGGAGCAGGTAACACTGTCTCATAGCATTAGTGGTCATTGAGTCCCCAAGTCTGTTTCTGGTAAAATGCATCGTGGTTAGTGTCCCTGTGCTGATCAGTGCAATAGTAGGCAGCCTGTTTTGGTAAGGTCCAGGGGCCCCTGGAGTTGCTGAGAAGCAAAGTGGCTTGTAGCAGCATGGGAGACACAGGGGTTTATTCCCAGTTCTGACACATGCGTCCTGATTGAAAAGGGGTACATCTCTGTGAGATCCTGTTCCCCTCTTCAGATTCCTTGGAGCCTGTGTGTCACACAGCTCGCGTACAGTCCAGTTCCTAGGCTCAACCACAAGCCAGGAAAACAGGTAAGACATGCAGTTTACTTGTCCTGTCTCATTTTCAGATCATGGCCATGCAGGCTGGGCTGCTGAAGGTGGTGCCACAAGCTGTTCTTGACCTCCTCACCTGGCAGGAGCTGGAAAAGAAAGTCTGTGGAGACCCTGAAGTCACCGTTGATGCCCTGAAGAAGCTCAGTAAGTGACGGGCTCTGTTGAAAATTCTTTTCCTGAAAACAAGATGACTGTCTTCTCTCTGTACTGGGACAAGGAGAGGTGTGGGAGGCAGATATTAGCCTTTATTACAGCGAGAATGTGGGCCTGTATGCTACTTGCCCTTAGCTGGGTGCTGATAGGGGCAGGGGTGCCCCTTGTCTCCATGCTGGGCTTCAGAGGAGAAGTTGGGACATCCCTGGGCTGCCAGTATCTGAGCCTCTGTGGAGCTGAGATGTGGATCTGGATGTGCTTTCTGGGAGAGCCCTGACTGCATGTGTCCCTCACACCTTGGGTCTATGTGCTCACACGCTGCAGGTTTCTTCCTGCTCTAGCAGAGGAGTTCTAGGTGAGCAGGGGAGGCCCTGCTCTAATTTATTCAGGAGGAGCTTAGGTCTTTATTAAACTCCTTTTCTGTGTCCTTTCTGCCAGCCCGGTTTGAGGACTTTGAGCCCTTGGACACCCGTGTTCAGTACTTCTGGGAAGCACTGAACAACTTCACCAATGGTGAGTGATTTGCTCTGCCTCTACGTCTTGTGCCATGACAGCCCCTGCATGCTGGTTGGGAACTGGGAGGGTGAAACCACCCTCATTGCTGCCTGGGGAACAGATGGGAGCCAAGGAAGCAAGCAGGTGGGCCAAAGGAACTGCTCACTAGCGCTGGGGTTACCTAGAAGTGGCTGTACTCCATCTCGCATCCCTCTAGGGTCTGCTGATGTCTTTGCTTTTCCTTCACAGAGGATCGCAGCCGCTTCCTCAGATTTGTCACTGGCAGAAGCCGCCTTCCAGCACGGATCTACATCTATCCAGACAAGATGGGGTGAGTCTATTCTGTAGACTGCAAGGCTGACAGATCCCACATCAAAGGGATGTGCGGTCTGGTCTCCCCTGTCTCATTGACCTGCTGGTTCTGACCAGTTTGTCATCTTCTCCTCAAGCTCTGAGACGACAGATGCTTTGCCGGAGTCGTCCACCTGCTCCAGCACCCTCTTCTTGCCCAACTATGCCACGTAAGTTTTGGTGCTTCCCTACATCTGGGGGACTGTGTCTGGGCTCTCTTCTTAACCTTGATGTTGACCTGTAGGGCCCCATTGCTTTGCCACGCTTATGTGCCCCCAGCTGTACCATGTGGCTGCTGTGATTCTCTCTGTGAGCAGCTCTTGAAGCATAACCCCCACCTCAGAAAGCATCTTGTCCTCTCAGCTGGCAAATGCAGCAATGGAAACTCCTCCTTGTCTTATTTTTTTCTTTCTTTTCCCCGCTCCTGCCATCCCTAGAGCCAAGGTGTGTGAAGAGAAGTTGCGCTATGCCGCCTATAACTGCGTGGCCATTGACACAGACATGAGTCCATGGGAGGAGTGATGTTGCAGCCTGACTGAGCAGCATGGACAATCGTTCGACAAAACCGGGCAGTGGGAAGAGCTTCCTTGTGCCCCCCAGGATGTGTATATATAATAAACGTATAGGTGTGAAGCCTGGCTCCCAGCATTGGTAACCAACATCTCTTTGGACATAGAATCATAGAATGGTTAGGGCTGGAAGGGACCTTCGAAGGTCATCTAGTCCAACCCCCCTGCAAGGAACAGGGATATCTCCAACTAGATCAGGTTGCTCAGGGCCTCATCCAACCTGGCCTTGAACGTCTCCAGGGATGGAGCATCCACCACCTCTCTGGGCAACCTGTTCCAGTGTTCTACCACTCTCATGGTAAAAAATTTTTTTCTAATATCCAATCTGAATCTACCTCCCTCTATTTTAAAACCATTACCCCTTGTCCTATCACAACTGGTCCTCCTGAACAGCCTCTCCCCATCTTTCCTGTAGGCCCCCTTGAGGTACTGGAAGACCGCTATAAGGTCACCCCGGAGCCTCCTCTTCTCCAGGCTGAACAGCCCCAACTCTTTCAGCCTGTCCTCATAGGAAAGGTGCTCCAGCCCTCTTATCATCTTCGTGGCCCTCCTCTGGACCCTCTCCAACTGGTCCATGTCCTTCTTATGTTGGGGGCTCCAGAACTGGACGCAGTACTCCAGGTGAGGTCTCACGAGGGCAGAGTAGAGGGGAAGAATCACCTCTCTCGACCTGCTGGCCACACTCCTCTTGATGCAGCCCAGGACGCGGTTGGCCTTCTGGGCCGCAAGAGCACATTGCCGGCTCATATTGAGCTTCTCATCCACCAGTACTCCCAAGTCCTTCTCCTCAGGGCTGCTCTCGATCCATTCTCCGCCCAGTCTGTACTTGTGCCTGGGATTGCCACGACCCAGATGTAGGACCTTGCATTTGGCCTGGTTGAACTTCATGAGGTTGGTACGGGCCCACCTCTCCAGCCTGTTGAGGTCCCTCTGGATGGCATCCCTCCCTTCCAGCGTGTCGACGGCACCACACAGCTTGGTGTCATCGGCGAACTTGCTGAGGGTGCACTCCATGCCACTGTCCACGTCACTGACAAAGATGTTGAAGAGGGCCGGGCCCAACACGGACCCCTGAGGGACGCCACTCGTGACCGGTCTCCACTTGGACATTGAGCCGTTGACCACTACTCTCTGAGTGCGGCCATTGAGCCAATTCCTTATCCACCGAGTGGTCCATCCATCAAACCCATGACTCTCTAATTTAGAGAGAAGAATGTCGTGCGGGACAGTGTCAAAAGCTTTGCACAAGTCCAGGTAGATGATATCCATTGGTCGACCCTTGTCCACCGATGCTGTCACCCCATCATAAAAGGCCACCAAGTTGGTCAGGCACGATCTGCCTTTGGTGAAGCCATGTTGGCTGTCACCCACCACCTCCTTGCTCTCCATGTGCCTTAGCATGGTTCCCAGGAGAATCTGCTCCATGACCTTGCCAGGCACAGAGGTGAGGCTGACCGGCCTGTAGTTGCCCGGGTCCTCCTTGTTCCCCTTTTTAAAAATGGGGGTTATGTTCCCTCTCTTCCAGTCATCGGGGACCTCGCCAGACCGCCACGACTTCTCAAATATAATAGCCAGTGGCTTGGCAACTTCATCCGCCAGTTCCTTCAGGACCCGCGGATGGATCTCATCAGGTCCCATGGACTTGTGCACCTTCAAGTTCCTCAGATATTCCCGAACCTGCTCTTCAAGTACAGTGGGCGGTGGTTCATCCTCACAGTCCCTGCTAGTTCCTTCCACAGCTTGGGCAGTAAGACAAGAGGCTTTATCAGTGAAAACTGAGGCGAAAAAGTCATTGAGTACCTCAGCCTTCTCTATGTCCCGGGTAATCAGAGCACCAGTATTCTTCCGGAGGGGGCCTACGTTCTCCTTGGACTTCCTTTTGTCCCCTACATACCTGTAGAAGCTTTTCTTATTGCTTTTTATATCCCTTGCTAAATTTAATTCCTTCAGGGCTTTAGCCATCCTCACTTGATCCCTGGTCACTCGTACAGCTTCTCTGTATTCCTCCCAGGCTATCTGTCTCCGCTTCCACCCTCTATAGGCTAACCTCTTCATTTTCAGTTGGTCCAGGAGCTCCTTGCTCATCCACGGGGGCTTCCTGGTCTTTTTGCCCAACTTGTTCTTCATCGGGATGCACCTCTGCTGAGCTTGGAGGAGGTGCTCCTTGAATGTGGACCAACTTTCCTGGGCCCCTCGTCCCTCCAGGGCCGCCTCCCACGGCACTTTGCCCATCAGGTCCTTGAAGAGGCCGAAGTCCGCCTTCCTGAAGTCTAGGGCACAGAGCTTGCTGTATAGTTTCCTTGCTGCCCCATGGATCTTGAACTCCACCGTGTCGTGGTCACTGCAGCCAAGGCTATCCTTAAGTGTCACATCGCCCACTAGTCCCTCTCTGTTGGTGAGCACAAGGTCGAGCATGGCACCCCTCCTTGTCGGCTCCTCTATCACCTGCAGGAGGAAGTTGTCATCCACGCATTCCAGGAACCTCCTGGACTGCCTGTGCCCTGCCGTATTGTCTCTCCAACAGATGTCAGGGTGGTTGAAGTCCCCCATGAGGACCAGGGCTTGTGACCGCGAGGCTGCTTCTATCTGGCTATAAAGCGCCTCATCTGCTCTGTCCTCCTGGCCAGGTGGCCTGTAACAGACCCTTACTGTAACATCGCCTATCCGTCCCCGTCCTCTAATCTTGACCCATAAGCTCTCTGTCAGCTCCTCCTCCAACCCCAGGCGAAGCTCCACGCACTCCAGCCAGTTGCTGACGTAGAGAGCGACACCCCCTCCTCGTCTCCCCTTCCTGTCCTTTCTAAAAAGCTTATACCCCTCCATGTTGACACTCCAGTCATAGGAGTCGTCCCACCACGTCTCCGTGATGCCAATAAGGTCGTAGCCCTGCTCATGTGCACGCATCTCCAGCTCATCCTGTTTATTTCCCATGCTGCGTGCGTTGGTGTACATACACTTCAGCTGGGCCTCCGACAAAGCCGACTCGCTGGCTGAACGTTTGGATCTTCAGCAGGGTGGGAGCTAGCTTGGAGTGTAAATGTGATTGCACTAATGAAACCCTGGCCCAGCCCTTGTACATCGGAAAGGTCTGGTAGGCTTTTGTAATGAGTTTCTTCTCCACGTGTCCCTGTTGCAGCTCCTCAACTCGCTCTGACTCCTTGCAGGCTGTGCTCTGCTCCAGACAGAAGTAGGGTACGGCCACAAAGCTGCACAGCACGTTACAGGACAGAGAACTGTGAGCTGCTGCCGAGACCACGGGGATGCTCAGTGTGTCCTAGCCTGAGCGTCTTGACCACTTTCCCTTGCCTTGTTCCTGCTCTCACCTGAGGTCATGGAAATGAGATCATTCATCTAGGTTTAAGAAGATACTGGGCAGGCTGGTGGCTGGTGCTGCAGGGGTGCCTCTGACCACCAGGTGTCACGACAGACCTGCACAGCAGGACCGCGGGTGGTGTCAGGAAAGGGCTCCCATGCCTTTACATCGCACAAAATCCCAGTTTGTGACCACCCGTGGTTCCTACACTCCTTGCACAGCAGCGACTGCTGGGGAGCTGCTCCCCACAGGAGGTGGGAACTGCTTCCTGCCTGCTCTGTAACCTTCCAATTCTGCATCCAGCATGCGGGTGGCCTAGCAGCTGCTCTCCCAGGCTTTCTGAGCCTTGGTTTTCCTCTAAAAGCCATTATTGCAACTAATCCATTATGCTTCTCACGGAGATGTGCAGGGCCAAGCTCTTCTCCCAGGCAGCAGAGGTTAGAGCAGTAGCAGGCACAGCAGCATTGGGCTCTGCTCCTGTCTGCTGTGGGGAGGTAGGTGGTTTCAGGTGAACAGGGAAAGCCTTTGCCTCAGGGGAGTGAAGAGACTGGGTACTGAGGTTTGGAGCTCCTTGAGCAGATGACACACAGTGTGTGAGCGAGGAGTGGGCGATGGAAGCTTTACAACTTCAAAACGGTTTGAAATGTTCTTTGACCTTCCCAGCCCTGGGCTGGGCTCGTCGTTGCCTAGCACTGTGAGCTACCAGATGTCGGTCTGCTTTTATGTACCCACTGCATCTTCCGCCTGTGTGGTCTCTGGGACCACCGCTTCTAAGAGCCACTGAGTCACTATGTGTGTCTTCACTGGAGTGGGGCTAATGCTGTGAATTAACATTTATCCTGTAGTAACACTTCTTGCCTTTTTCTTCTCTGTCGAAGGAGTCTGTCATTCAGAAATCACTTCCAGTTGTAAACGAAGTCCTTCCCTTCACCAGTTTCCTTTGGATCTGCCGTATTCCCAGACCTGCTGAGGGGACTTGTACTAAAAGACATGTAGAACCAGGAGAGAGTATGTGCTGCCACGTCCTGCATCACAGTGAGCGGCAGGAGTATAGGGTGAACGAGGAGGCTGCTTCTGGGAGCCCTTGCCTGCAGCAGAGCCTTCCACCCTTGGCTTGGTGGTGTGAAGGCCCATATGCTGGAGAAGTTATTTTTGTAAATCCTGGAGTTATTTCAGAATTGAACTCTGACTTTATGGCTGATTTCAACAACCACTATGGACAGGAGCAGAGCCAGTGTGATACCTTTCCACACTGGTGACCGAGACACTTCCTAGGGTGTCTGTTTTAAATGGGAATGAGTGAGCTAGTGAAAGCGCTTTGATCTGCTGGCTTGGCCTTGGTTGGAAGTGTTGCTGAAGGAGTCTTCAGCATTGAGCTGAGATTTGAAATAAACCATCCTAGATCCTTTTTGGCCACTGACATTTGGGTGGAATTGATTCTGCTTTTTCCAGCCTTGCCCACTTGACTCTAAGGGAGATCAGCAGGAGGTCACATTATTTAGCAAGAAAAATTGACTCCTCTCTGGTGCTTTTTTGCCAGGCAGGGGATGGTTGGTTGATGAGCGGCTCAGGGATGGATGGATAAAATGGCCCTGGTCTTCGGTGGAGGGTGAGCTGATGTCACCTGTGGGAATGGGCAGGCTAAGAGCCAGCTGGGGTTGCTTGGGGTGATCAGCTGTGGAGGAATGAGCACCTCTGGCTGAGACGTCTCCAACAAGTGACGGCTGACTCCCCTGGCCTTGGTGGAAGCCACTGCAGCTGACTGAGGGTAACCAAGGTTATAATGGAGGTACCCAGAGCCGCTCAGGTTTCTCACTGAGGGGTGAGATGCTTGGACAGCTGTATTCCCTCTCGTCTTCCGTGTACACAGTCCCAGCCCTCTGTAAGGACAGGAGAGCTGCCGTGCAGAGCAATGCTGGGAGCAGAGCCTGGCTGAAGTGATGGGATCCTTCCCTAGAAGCATCATGGCATCTCTGTCCTTGAAGATGTTCAAGACTTGTCTTAAATCCCTGGGCAATCTGATCTAACTTCCAGTCTTGCCCTCCTGCCTTCAGGTCTAGGTCTTCCCTAACCTGAAGTACTTGATGACTGTGGAGTTATCAACTTTTCCCACATTACTCTTCCTCCCAGCAAGGTCTTTTAGCCTCTGACCTCTCGCACCCTTGGGTTTATTTCTTGCCACTGTGAAAAGAGTGCTGCCCAAGGGCTTGCTGCAGCACTAGAGCGAATGCTGGAGCTCTGGGGAAAGGATTTAGCTGGTGATGGGGATTTCTGTTTAAAAAATGCTTGTAGTAACAGGAGCCTGGCCCTAGCAGGAAGGCTGCAGTTGGGAGCTCATCCAGGATGGTCTGGGTTTAACCTCTACAACCATATTGAGAAAAACATTTTTTTACCATATATACCATTGTTTTACTGTCCATTTTGTGTTACGGCCATATACACGTTGGAGAATGGCAGCGGCTGCTGCAGTGCTCTGCCAGGGCTCAGAGACCTGTGAAAGCCCTTCCAGTTGCAGGAAGAGCCCATCACTGCAGCAAGGTCTCAGAGGGTCTGGACAAATGTGGCTGCTTGAGCAAGGATGCCGAGATAACCCAAGATGATGCTGTTGAGTTTGCTGTGCAAAGGTGAGCTGGGAAGGGGGAAATGGTTACTCACCTGGATCTGTCTGCACAGTCCTGTCTCATCTGTGGCATTTTAAAGCCAATCACAAACTGAATTTCCACTGTGACAGCACAGTGAATTGTGGAAAAGGTCAGCGTGGCTCAGCTCTGGCCAATCTCAGGGCACAGAGAAGGTTGTATTTCAGTGCTGAGACACATTCCTTCTCCTCTGATCTCTAAAGCTGCAGGTAGGAGCTGTCTCCCAGTGTATTTGACAAGACATAAGCCCAGTGCCCCTGCCTGGGACTCCTGCTGTGTGTGGCCCACAGCGAGGGAGCCCTCTTGGGCACTGGGAACCAGAGGCTGTGTGTCCCCACCCTGTCACCCAGGCTCAAGTCAGTCAAGATCAATTTTCAAGCTAATGCCATTTTGAGAAACGTCCTGGTGCCTCTGTGCTGCTGAGGAGAGGAGGCAGCTGTGTGTGCCAGAGCTGCAGCTTTACAGGGTGGGTAGGGACGAGCTGGGGGAGGGACAGATGCCATCATGGCTCCGTGTAATCACTCGCTCTCTCCTGACTTCAGCTTGCTGAATTGTCATAGAACAGCTTCAAGTGATTAATAACGCACATTAGTCTAGCTTTTCTTGTTATTCCACTAATGCCCTGGAGTACGACAAGCTATAAATAATTCGACAGGCTCTGTCTGTCCCTACCTCATGTAGGATCTAAAATAAAGTGAAGGAACAAACTACTCCCGGCCCTCCTGATGATTCGTCTGGTCTGGCTGGGGCTCCTGTGTCCTTCTGTTGGGTTTAATAGTGGTGGAGACTGATGTCATGAGAGGTGACTAGAGGTAAAGCAGATTGGCCCCGTGATACCCTTTTCGCACAAAGCGGTGTCATGGAGGTGGCTCAGAGTATAAACTGGCCCAACCCTTTGCGGCAGCTCTGCCACCAGCTTTATGAGGTGACGTGATGTGGCTGCAAAAGGAGGGCATGGGACCCTCCTGGCTGCAGGTAGGAGCAAGGCAGAAGCTTGCATTTCTTCAGTGTGGTTCAAGGCCGGTTCCCAGCCCTGCAGCAAGGCAGTCACACCTGTCCAGAGATAATGCTGCAGGGGTGACAGCTGTCGGACCTCTCTTTGCACTGTGTCTTTGCAGGCAGGGATGGAGCTGGACTCTGACCGGCCAGGAGAGCAGGCAGGCACCAGAAGGGTGTGGAGACCTTTGAGCTCTGCCAGCCTGGCTGTTTCCTGATCCCTAAACGCTGCTCTTTGTGCCCAACCTGGAGAAATTCAGGTAGCATGGGGTGGGACTGAGTTGCTCTCTGCCACCACCTCACTGTGGTATGCAACAGGTAGATGTGACATGGGGTGATGCACTGGCAGTGTTCTGGGCTGGTTGGGTGCTGCTGGGTGTCATGGTCTCGTTCCTGCTGCCAGGATGCCGCGGCTGGCTGGGATAAAGCTGCTCCTGGGCGAAAAAGCCCGACATCCTCCCCTGCAAGCCTGCGCAGAGGAGGAATATGGCCCCCAGCCAGCCAGGAGCCAGCTCTCCCCATAGCAGGATGCTTCCTTCCCTCTTTTCCCTACCCATGCCAGAGATGGAGCCCTGTGCCCTGACCCCGCAGGGACCTCTCTCTCCGTTTAGGGATGGAGGCAGGGAGAGGTGCTTTGGGGGCCAGGAGAGAGCAGAGGTGTAAGGCGCGGGCAGAGGGGATGTAGGTGCACCGGGTCAGCTCCTGCTGGCGGCAGAGGGACCGAGGTGGACGCAACAGCCACATTTTGGCAAAAAGGGGTGACAGCAGCCCCGCATCCAGTACTCTACTGCGGAGCGGGGGGGACCGTGGCCCGGGAGGGGCAAAGAAGGGCCAGGGCGTGCCAGGAGGCACGGGCGGAGCGGCGCCTGCGCGGGGACGAGGCGGCAGCCCGGGTCAGGGCTGTCCGCGGCGGGGCGGCCTCGGAGAGCCGGGCCGGGAGCGGCCGGAGGCGGAGCCGGGCGCGGCGACATCGCTGGAGGCGAACCGGCACCGCGGGCACCGCCGGGGCACAGCACCGGGACAGCCCGGGGCATAGCAAGAGCGGCACCGTCAGGGTGCGCAGCGCCGGGCCAGCTCGGGGACCAGCGGGAGCGGCACCGTCGGGGCGGCGCGGTGCAGGGAGCCGGTGCCGGGGCTCGGTGCGCGATGCAGGCGGGCGGGGAGGCGCCGCACCAGGTGCTGGGCCGGTTGCGGTTCCTGCTGCAGTGCAGCGAGTGCTTCCGCCGCGCCCGGCCGCTGCCCGCCGCTCTCTGCTACGTGCCGCGGGAGGTGCAGTACAAGATCTGCAAGGACCCCCGCCGCCGCCGCCGCTGCCGCCGCCGCCCGCAGCCTGCTCAGCGTCTGGGACAGCCCGGGGCCGGCGCGGGGCGGCAAGCGGGCGGCGCGGGCCACCATCGAGGTGCGGAAGGGCGGCTGCCTCCGCGCCACCGGCGAGGAGTACTGCAACGGCGCCGGGCTCTGGGTCAAGCTCAGCAAGGTAACGGCGGGACGCGCCCCGCTCTGCAGCCGGGAACCCCTCCTCGGGGGACGTCGGGTCCCGACGGCGGTGACAAGGTGGGATGTGCTTTCAGGAGCAGCTGGAGGAGTACACGAGCAGCCATGACCTGGCTGAGGGCTGGGTCCTGGCGCAGAGGTTTGGAGAGGGAGGAGATAAGTTGGTGCCGGTTGAGTCCATGGAGAAGATCCAGTGGCAGCACCAGACGCTCGGGGTTGATCATAAACCCGCAGTCAGGTATGGACCCGTGTAGGGGCCAGGCTGTGGGTGATGGATACGCATGTGACCAGTACCCACAGAAGACATGCGACCCAACTGTCCCAGATCCCTTGAGCATGTCCAGCACAGACCCCTCGCTCCCTCTGGTGCAGCAGGAACACGTCCCTGCCCAGCCGCCTGTGTGCAGGACGGTGCCCCCTCGTAGGTTGATCCTGCTTGCTTGTGGCAGCACCTGCACGGGATAAAGATGATACCGGAGGGTTTCTGAGGCACTCGGGTTTGGGCTGAGCAATGTCGCAGAGGTAATGCAGTGATGAGAGAGCTCATATTTGGTTTTCATAACAGAAGGCCATGTGCAGGGCCGGATTCCCCCACTCAGCCCCAGCCTGCACTGGGGTGCAGGGATGCTCTCGTCCCTCCCACAGCTGTTCCGGCAGTCCCTGGGTGTCATCACTGGTCCACCACTGCTGCTGTCTCCACTCCAGGCTAAGGCAGGAATGCTTGGGCACGCTGAGCACTGACCCATCTTTTCCCTTGTGTGATTCATCCATTGGTTCTGCTCCAGCTGGGAACACGTGGTGGACCTGACGTACTCCATGCACTTGGGAAAGAAGCACAGATTCATAGAGCAGGATGAGGCTGCGGTGCAGAAGTTTCGGTATGAGTGCATCTCCTAGAGCAGTACTGCAGCGCCCCAAGGGGCAGCTGGCTGGGGCCTGGACATGCCTGCAGGGCCAGGACTGGCTTCAGGATCAGGACTGGGGAGGATGGGTGTCATGAGATGCCTTTTACATTGATGCTGCTCAAGCAAAGATGGCCTTTGCTCTGCAGAGCATCGGAGCAACCACGTGGTGCTATTCCCACTGGGCTGGGGTGGCCATAAACGCTCAACGTGGTGGCAGTGAGATACAGCTGTCCCATCTGCCTGCGACGGGGACAACTGCCCAGTGTCATCCCAGTGTTGGTGACCATGAGATGCTGGAGCCAATCTGTGCTGGGGCACCTGCACAGTGCTGGTGGGAAGGTTTGCGGTGCAACCTCATCTCCCAGTCCCATTGACATGGAGCCCACCTGCAGGTCTGTGCCCCCGGGCTGGAGCTACGAGCGCGACATGGAGCTGGGACGCTTCCTGTACGATCACAGCGAGAGGAAGCTGCAGCACAGGGACTGCGTCAAGGAGCATGTCAGCAGCATCGAGGTCTCCTCGCATGCGGTGCGTAGCGGGGGCTCCTCCACTGCTTAAAATCAGTGTGAGATACACGAGCATTGCCACAGCTGTGGGGAAGAGTGGCCGGCAGCGGCTGCCCCCTCCGCAAGGGGCAGGGGATGGTGGTGGGTTTTGCTGCTCTAGCGAAGCTGCGAGGAGTTGGGCATCTGGAGTAAAACCCCATTGTGTCTCTGGGGCACTGCCAGGGGTTCATGGCCGTGCCTGGCTTGCTCTGTGGGGAGCCACCATCCACCCAGAGCCCAGTGAACTGAGGGGCTGGCCCGGTCCTGACCTCCTCTGGTCGCATGGGACCCATCCTGGGGGTGGCCAAGGCATGCCCAAGGATGCTCAGCTCTCTCCCTCCACTTACTCTTGCAGGAGAACTGCGGCGCAGCCCATCTGACCGACGATCAGACAGACACCTTCTGGGAGAGCAACGGGCCCTCGGGGCAGCACTGGGTGCGGCTCAACATGAAGAGAGGTGCCGTTGTCAAGTGAGACCTCAGGGTGTCCCCTCCTGCTGGCAGCTGTGTCAGGGACGGGCAGGGCGCGGAGCAAAGCACCATCTTCCTCTTGAAATCAGCTTTCCCCGAGCTGCAGCTGGGGGCTTGGGGTTGAGGTGGGAGGCAGCTGCTGCCAGATGCACCCCAGGAGGACATAGCCTTGCCCCTAGCCCTGGGACAACTCCAGGGGCATCTCTGTGCCCAGGCAGCTTGAGAGGGGAGGACAACACGGCCCATTGCTCTTCTAATTCCCAGGAAGCTGTGGCTGATGCTGGACAGGCAGACCAACTCCTACATACCCAGGCGGGTGGCCGTGTATGGCGGGGCACCAGACAGGCTTCAGCACTTGAAAACCGCCCTTGTTAATGAGTGAGTAACGAGCAAGGAGCAGCCTGGGTCCAGTTTAGGCCAAACACCCAAGCTGTCTCTGCATCCTGAGCAGATGCTAAGGAAAGGGCTGGGGTCAGTCCTAAGCGACCCAGTGGTGACGGTGCCTCTCCGTGGGTTCCTGGGTGCAGGTTACGTTGGTCTCTGCAATCATGGTGGCCTGCCACCTCCACATGCCAGCCAAGTGCCTTCATCTCCACTCCTGCACCTCATCCGTGTGCTTCCTCCTGCCTGGTGACTTTGAGGGTCTCTCCTCCTCCTTCTCCTCGCCTCTAGAAGCACGTGCTGCTACCGTGTCCTTTCTGAGCATCTCTGCCATGCTGTAGCCAAGAAGTCCTGGGGTGCTTCACCTCTGCCTCTTTGCTCTGGCTCTGCAGCACCCTTCTCAAGGCAGGCAGGGGTTTACACAGAGGTGCAAAGATCTCCTCCTCCTTCCCTAAAACTTCCCTGTTTGCCTGTTTTTGGCTGAGCAGTGAGACTTGTCTGAAGAAGCATGCGCAAGACTGCTGAGGTGTCTTTCCCGGTAGCAGGAGCCAACTCCTTGCTGCATCTGGGCAGTCACAGTGGTTTTTCCCCATGTGCCAATAGGTCTTTGACGGGACCTTGCCAAAGCCTTTGGAAATACAAATGAATCACCAAATTGCTCATCTCCACAATTCCCCATTTCCTTCAAAACACATCACCCTTATATGATCAGCTCGGCTCGGCTCGAAGGATGGTTGTGCTGATTTGAGATGTGCCAGGACCCTCCAGGAACAATGACACGCTCTTGGCCATCCTACCTGTCTGTCCTGCTTTGAATTCATGCTCTTTTCTGGCTTTTTGGATGCGGCTTCCACCTTCTTCTGGACATCTCTGGGCCTGTGACAGCCTCTCCTCTCTGCTCAGCCTCCTCCTGCCACAGCCCTGGTGAGGCAGGGGAAGCTCTCACCATGGGTAGCGGCACATTCTCAGCTGGGGAGCCAGTGGCTCGCGCCTCGCTGGATGCCTTACTGGTGTCTGTGCCTCATGGCTCTGCTATCTCCCTCTGTGCTCTGTGCAGGAACAGATCCCGGCACGCCTGCATCTTCCGTGACATGAAGACTCACCTCCCAGTGCTGGAGATCCGCATCTTGGAGTGTCAGGGTGAGCCTGTGCTGTGGGACTGGGGTTGCCAGCCCATCCCGGCCCTAAACCTGCAGCTCTTCCTGCCGCACCAGCTGTTTTTTGGGGTCTGTTGGAGAGAAGCTGGGGAATGAGCTTCATTTGGGATGCTGCAGGCGCTGGGGGCTCCTTGCCCCTGACTGCAGCATCCGAACCATGCCAGCCACACAGCTGCAGTCACACACGCAGCATCACTGTCCTTTCTTGGCAGACCAAGGGATCAATGTCCGCCTGCAAGGGATTAAGATCGAGTCCTTCTGGGAATGGGACCTGACCCTCAATGCTGACATGTTCCAGCCAGCCCGACTGGTGCGCTACCCTCTCCTGGAAGGGGTGGACGCCGACGTGCTGTACCGGCGGGCCGTGCTCATTCAGAGGTATGGTGCAGGGATGGCACCGTCCCCACAGTGAGCCCAGGCTCTGAGGACCATGCTCTGGCCTCTAGCAGGGGATTGCATGTATCTTGCTTAAAGACTGCCAGCTTCTTTCCCATATTCAGCAAGGACTTCTGCTTGCTGCTTTCCATCCGAACACGGCTGCTCGCAGTGCCTGGGGAGTATGGCGCCAGCACAGGGTGATGGGGATCTGCAATGTAGAGTCTCCCACCCGGCTGCCTGCAGAGCAGCCTGAGGCTGGGGTCTGCCAGCCTGGCCCGACGGAGAGACCCTCTGCAGTGGGTCAGCCACAGTGTTGTGGTGTGGGTTGGGCCACCCTCTTTTGCAGCTTTCTCTTGGGGGGAATAAAATAACATGCTTGGCCAGAGGGTGCTGGTTGGGTGCTCCCCTTGGCATGCCGGTGTCCCTCCGTGGCTGCAGGAGACCCACGTACAGGTGATGTGGAGCCCAGGCTCAGCATGTGCCTGGAGCTGTCTGCGGTGAGACACCAGGGGTGTGTTGGGCTCTGTGCGTCTGCCAACCCCCTTGCATCCTCACACCAGTCCTCGCCGGTTTCCAGGTTCGTCCAGCTCCTGGACAGTGTCCTGTGTTACCTGATCCCCGTCTCTGAGGACAGTATCGGCACCTTCAATGCAATCAGAGTGAGTGTTTGCTGGGCTCCTTTGGGATGGTGCCAGTAGGAGCATCATGTCACGGGCTTGTCTGGCTTCTCTGGGGGCTGTGGCATATCCCTTTTGATCCAATGGGGACAGACCAGTCCAGGGCTTATGCTGAGAGCTGCCGTGCTGGGCGTTGCCAAAGGGATGGAGAAGCTGAGCATCCCCTGCCACTCTGGGGGCTGTGCTTGGGGAAGGGTAAGAGGGCACACAGTGGCAGGATCAGGCCTCTGAACATCCCTGCTCGTCCCTTGGTAGAGCATGAAGCCCTTCCTGGTGCTGTCCAAGCAAAGCGCAGGCCTCATCGCCCACTGTCTCCAGTCCTCAGAGAGCAACCCCCCTTCCAACATGCCACAGCTGCACATCAACCGGCGGCTGGCCTGGGAGCACCGCTCCAACCCTGCGCTGGACCCCAGCTGCAAGAACACCGTCTTCACCCAGGTATGGCTGCACCATGTCCCGTGCCAGATACCTGCCAGTTCAGCATTGCTTGTCTCCGCTGTGTCTCATCCCTCTTCCACTCTGCTCCCCTCCAGCTGTACAAAAGCCTCAGATCTTCCAAGAACAATCAGCCCCTGGACTACAGGTAGGTCTTCACGTCACATTTGTGGGGTGTCACTTCCCCGGAGCGGGCTGTGGGGGGATGTTGGGTGCTGCTGGCTGTCTTGGAGGAGGAATGCGTGTGGGGCTGTCGCTTCCCTGCAGGTGGCCCTTGAGCTACAGCCAGTGGTGGAAGTGTGAGTTCATCACCGAGGGCATCATGGACAACGGTGAGAGCTCTCCCCTCCCTCCCCACGGCTCTCCCCTGGGCTTTCTCATGTTGGGGGGCAGCTTGGTGTGTTGCCTACTGCGGTGGAGTGCCCATGCTGTCCCGGCTGCTCTGTGGGAGGCGGCCCCACTCTGCACACATGGGGTGGTCCCTGCATCTCCCCTAGGCCCCTGGCACTGCCCCACAGAGAGGGGCTGGGTGGCTTAGCCAGATCCTGCAGCTCAGCATCTGGCCCCAGGCATGTCAGGCATGAACCAGCCTCTGCCCTCATTGCAGGTGGCGGTTTTCGGGACAGCCTGTCAGACATATCGGAGGAGCTGTGTCCCAGCTCAGGCGACGTCCCTGTGCCCCTGCCCTTCTTCGTGCGCACCTCCAACAAGGTTTGGCACCCCGCTGTCTGCCTGTCCCAGCCCTAGGGGGGCATCCAGCAGAGCCTGGGGGCTTTTGGGGTGTTAGTCCTATCTTAACGCTTGCAGGGCTATTGGCTGCGGGGGCTGTGCTTGTACCTGGGTGGTGAGATCTCCTGGAGGGGTGTAACGGGCAGGAGAGGCAGGCAGAGAGACGATGGAGAGGGAAGCTGCAGGGAGGGACCGTGCTGGGCTGGTCACATCTGTGTCCGCTGGTCCTAAGCCTCTCTCCCACAGGGTAACAGCAGCAGTGACGCCAGGGACAAGTATGTCCCCAACCCCTCCTGCAAGGACTTCCCCAAGTATGAGTGGATTGGGCAGCTGATAGGAGCAGCCCTGAGGAGCAAGGAGTTTCTGGTGAGCTGGGGCAGAGGGGCTGCCCTCGGGTGAAGGCGGGATGCAGGGAGGACACGTGTCTTTGCTCCCTCTGGCAGATCCTGGCTCTGCCGGGGCTGGTGTGGAAGCAGTTGGCGGGGGAGGAGGTCAGCTGGAGCAATGACTTTGTCACGGTGGACTCAGAGCTGGTGAGTGGGGCTGGGGGCTGGCAGGGCTGTGCCATGCACTCCTGTGGCTCCTCTGGCTCCTCCATGATGGCTTTTGCCCATGGGGGTTGCAGGTGAAGCTGCTGGAGGTGCTAGAGGGGGTGGACAGGGAAGCCTTTGAGTTCATGTTCGGCAGAGAGCTGACCTACACGACGGTGCTGAGTGACCAGCGCATGGTGGAGCTGATCCCCAATGGCAGCAGCACCGTGGTGCGCTACGAGGACCGCAAAGAGTTCATCCGCCTGGTGCAGAAGGCTCGACTGGAGGAGAGCAAGGAGCAGGTAACTGGAGTGGCTCCAAGGGGACCCTGCCCCCATTGCAGGCCCTCCTGGTACCCCCACAGCTCGACCTGTGGGGTTGGTGGCTGCAAAAACGTTTCCCCAAAAGCAGTTCCAGCTTGGTGGTGCCTCCATGCATCCCATGCCCTGGGTGTCTGTGAGCCCCAGGGACCCTCTTTGGGGTCCTGCGGTCCCTGCCCCTGGTGCCCTGGCTGACTGCCTTGGGCTCAGACCTGTCGCAGTAACGTGGGACCCTTCTTGTGCTCCCCCCAGATTGCAGCCATGCGTGCTGGGCTGCTCTGTGTGGTGCCCCAGCTTGTGCTGGACCTGCTCACCTGGCAGCAGCTGGAGAAGAAGGTCTGTGGAGACCCCGAGATCACGGTGGCTGAACTGCAGAGGTTCAGTAAGTGCAAGAGCCAGCCCAAAGCTGCTCCCAGCACCCGGTGTGGGCAGGGGCCCCCCTCGACAGTGCTCATCCTGTGCACATATCCTGCCCCATGCTGAATCTCTGGCTGTGGTGTGCCTGGGAGCCTAGGGGAGGACGAGCTTGAGGGACCCTGGTCAAGGATGCTTCAGGTTTAGCTGCAACCCACCAGTCCCCACTCTGGTCCCTCTGGTCTTCCGCCGCTGTGGGGAGAGGTGAACAGCCACCCTGTAAACTGGGCCCTCCATTTCTCCACCCACCTTGTGCAGGGTGCCAGCCCCTCTTGGGGGTGCCAGGGGCTTGCAAGGGCTCACCGAGAGCAGAGGATCTCCTTCTCTCCTGCCTCCCTTCTTGGTGCTCACAGAGGGTGGGATGGATGTGTCCCATGTTAATTTGCTTTACTGGGACTGTCTAACGAAGCTGTTGTGTATTCTTTGTTGCAGTGACATTTGATGGCTTTTCCTCCGGCGACACCCGTATCCAGATCTTCTTGGAGGCACTCAACAACTTCACCAGCGGTGAGTGACCCTGCTCTTCATGTGCAGCAGGGTGAGCCAGGGGATGGGGTACCACTGCCCTGCACCCTGGAGATGCTCACCGAGTGCTTCCCTGGGAGTCGGCTGGGGTTGTCCCGCCTGGCCCTTTCTGGGATGCTGAGAGCATCCCTTAGCGTTGCACTGTGCTCTGGGCTGCTTCTGCGAGGGCAGACCCTGGCATGACAGCAGCAACTGGGGTGGTCCTGTCCCTAACCCTGAGCCCTGAGACCTGTCCTTCCCCTCAGAGGATCTCAGACGCTTCCTCAAGTTCGTCACTGGCCGGAGCCGCCTCCCAGTTGAGATCATTGTCTACCCGGAGAGGTCAAAGTGAGTCCATCCTGCCCAGGCTGGGGTCCCTGTGCCATGGCAGGGTCTGACTGTCTCTCCTTTCTCCCAAGTGTGAACACACTAGACCTGATGCCAGAGGCCTCCACGTGCTCCTGCACCTTCTACTTACCCAACTATTCCTCGTGAGTCTAGCTGGGGACAGGGGATGGGGACGCTCCCCAATGCCTGAGGCTGGTGTTGGGGTCCCGTCCCAGCGTCCTCAGGTCCTGCCCTGGGGGACATCAGGGCGGGTGTGGGGAGGGAAGCATGGGGCTCTCAGTGACCCAGCGTCCCCTGCCAGGGCCAAGGTCTGTGAGGAGCTGCTGCGATACGCCGTGTACAACTGTGCGTCCATTGACACCGACAAGGACACCTGGGATGAATGAGGCACCCCAGGTGGCCTGTGCCATGGGAGCTGCCCACCCCGGGGACACTGGATTCAATAAAAGTGCAGGGTTGGATCCTGCTGTCCTGCCCCAGGCCCTGTCTGTGTCCATGCTCGTCCAGGGCTGGGACTGGAGTATACGTGGCCGATGCTGCAACTGGGGAGCCAGCATGGTGCTGTTTCCGAGTGCCGTGCTGGCAAGGGGTGCTGCAGGGTGGGGAGCGTGGCGTGCATGCAGGAGCTGTAGGGTGGGGAGCGTGGGGTGTGTGCAGGAGCTGCGGGGTGGGCAGCGTGGGGTGCGTGCAGGCGCTGGGGGTCCCGTCCCCTCCCCGGGCACGCGTGGTGCGGAGCGTGGCCGCAAACTGCCCCCCGCCCCGCGTCCCGACCTGCGGCTCCTGCGCCCCCCCCGCTTGCAGCCCCACCTCCGGCCGCATGGGGGCGCTGTGCCGCCGAGCCCCTTCCAGCGGCCGGGCAAGGATCCATGGCTCGGCGCTCCGCAGCCCGAGATCCTTCTCTCGGTGTTCCTCTCGCTGCACTGGTCGGGAGGAGGCCGATCGTCGCAAGGCGAGGAAGGTGATCGAGTCTATCGGCGCTCTACGGGCGATGTCCGCGATCGACCCGCTCGGTTCTCTGCACGCATGCGTATTGCGCGCCGGCGCCGTCATCCCTGTGCTGTCAGTGAAGGGCCGGGAGCCGGTGGTCAGCAGAGCGGAAGTAACGGCGGGGCGGGGGGAGGCGCGGCGGCTCCGCACGGGCTGTGAGGGGCGTAGGGGAGGCGGGGAGGCGATGCGCGCCTCTGCGAAGCGCTGGCGGCTAAAGCTGGGCCAGGCTGAGCCGAGCCGGTCTTAGCCCGGGCCGGGCTCGGCCTGTCCCGGCGCGGGCCTGACCGGTGCCGCCGTGGCTGAGCGCGGCCGCGCCTCGGCGCTCTCTCTGCAGAATGGAGTTCCAGGCTGTGGTGATGGCGGCAGGAGGCGGCTCCCGTATGACGGACCTGACCTCCAGCATCCCGAAGCCGCTGCTGCCGGTGGGCAACCGGCCCCTGCTCTGGTACCCGCTGAACCTGCTGGAGCGCGCCGGCTTCGAAGGTGAGGCGCGACAGTGGCGTGGGGCGCGGGCGGACGACTCTGGTCCTTCCTCTGAGGCTTCCCGTGGCGACCTTCGCCACTCCCTTTTGTCGCCCCTCCTTGTTCTAGTGTCTTGTCGTAGGCGGCCTGTGGGTCAGGGCGGTTGCCTTAACAGGAGGTCTCGTCTCTGCACTGGAGCTATGCTGTTGGCCCATGTCGCATCCTTTCCTTAACTGTAGACTATACCTCCTGTGTATGCACCCTTGCCAAGGCTTTTCCCATCTATATGTTTTTCCCAACATTGGTGTCTTTCACAGTGTTGTTAACCAGGAGTCTCTCACTCATTTCTTTCTTTGAATCATTAATGAGAGTAGCGTAAGAAGTGTGTCAGCTCTCTTAAGATATCTCTTGGTTTGTTGTTTCTGTCTGGCCTGAAGTTCAGGATTACTTGCTCTGACTGAGACCTTTAGTTGTTGTTGTAGTGTGGAGCCAAGTGCTGGGTTTTGAACAGAACAGGGCAGGGGGAGGTGGCAGGTTTGTAGTGCTCACCTGTGGACCTTGTTTTATGGGATGGCTAAAACAGTATTTAGTACATTATGAGGTTCTTCAGAGTTTTTTGGGTTTAGGTTTTTATTTACCTTTGGAGTGGTGGACCAAATCTTTCTGTGGTGTTACCCCTGCAACTTAGAAGACTCCTTCCTGACACCTTTCGTAGCTCTTTTTTTTTCATGTTGTTATTTGTCCTTTGCCTTTCTACTTCTCTATTTTTGCTTCTCCTGCGTGTCTGTATGATTATTCTGTACCCCAACTCGAGAATGTGGCTTTTTTCTTGACGACTTTTTTTATCTGTGAAAATGTAAAGATCAGCTCATGGTTACCCATGTCAGCCTTACAGTTTCAGTGTGAAAGAGCAAAAGAAAGAGCTAACTTAGGGCTTTGCCTTTATTTTGTTCCATTAAGAAATCCTTAGGAACTTTTTTCCCTTGGAATTGCTTTTTGCCTGTTGTTTGTTTGAAGCTTGCTTTCTGAAGGTCTGCTTTCTTTGACTGTTCTCCTGTCTTTTTTTTTTTTTGGCTAGGATCATACTTTTATCCTGTGGTATGGATATATGGGTAGCTAAAAGCTTCTCTGTAATCAGTCTTGTGCTTTGTATGGCTCTTTATAATTGTTCAGAAATAATCTTTTCCCCTTGTTGCCCTTGACTGCTAGTAGGTGGTGTTACATCAGATCTTTCTCCTTTCTCAGGCTCCTCAGCTCGTCTATCCCCTACAAAAACTTGGACGTACAGGGTTGTATATGCAGCTTCAGTAAGCAAGCTACCACCTTCCTGCTTCTCTCTTTCTTCTGCCCCTTGGCCAAGCTGTACATTTCTGTGTTAATAGTCCAGTGGCACGAATTCTCTCCCTGGATCATAATTCTTAGTATTACAGGAGGCTTTAGTTCCTCATACTTGCTTATATTAGTAAGTACATGTTCCACAGTCTGATTCACTGTGTCCCTTCTGTCCCAACTGCAAGTGCTTTATGTCTCCTAGTAAGTATTAGGAGACCTTTGTCTAGCTCACCAGATTTATGCTGGACTGTGGCCTTTTAACTTCCACCTGACACCAATTCTTTCTCCATCAGCTAGTTCTTTCCCCAGTTCAAGGTGTGTGTGCTTTCAGTCTCTTTTTCTGGATTCTTCGGCCTGATTTGAATCCCAGTTGACATCCTGTACAGGAGAGGGAGGGGAGCCCTTCCATGTCTCTGAAACCAAACTACCACATGATGCCCACGTTTACAGTTCCTTCCTCTTTTCTGTTAACAGATTCAGGATGAGTTCAGTTTTGAACGATACAGATTTACTCTTAATGCGTCTTCATCTTGCCACGGGAGCTTCCTAGGCTGAGGGCTGTATTATTTCCCATACTTCTCTATTAAACTTCCATATAGAATATGATATTATGGTGTTGGGTTTTTTTTGGGGGGGTGGGATATCTTAATTTGAGTGTTTTACTCTTGCTTTTCCTTCCAGTTCTTGGGGCTGGGGGAAGAGGTTTCTTGCTGACTTGTTTTCTCAGTCTTTTCTTTGCAGAACTTCTGTTCTCAGATTCTTCGTCTTGGAAAAGATGCTTTCATGCCACTGTTGATATCCTTCAAATATGCATTTACCTTTTTTGTTTTATAGATGGAAAGAGGTTATTGCTCACATATTACTCCATTCTTTTGCCAAGCTGATGCTGGGAAATAGTTTAATGATTGTATTGTAACAGTGTGGTTGGTGGTGTTGTCCGCAGAGGATTGTATAGGATCAGTGGGGGAAAAAGACAAAGCTGTCGAGTGTTGGTGACATCAATGCAGGGTCTCATTGGTCTGTTTGAGGACATGTGGTTTGAGGTCGCTTTCTAATGATAGAAGAGTTTCTGTTCTGTCTTGCTAATTCATGCCACTCACATGCATGTGTCCCTTACAGTAACAAAATTCCACCCACAGAAAGCAGGAGAGATTGTTTTCATATTCATTAGGAGTTTAATTCTCTTCTTCGAAAGTTACTGTTGCCAAAAGAGCTTGATCCATTGGAGAAAACAAGTATGTTACTCAAGCCTTTTGACAGTTCCATCAAGCTTTGAAAATGAAAAGCGAGTGTATTCTTTGTGATGATTTTTTTTCCCTTGATCTCATCCCACTTTCCTCTGTCCTAGAGGTGATTGTGATTACAAGGAAGGAGATCCAAAAGATGTTAAACTTGGACACAAAAATGAAGCTGGATTTCGTGTGCATCAGTGACAACATGGACATGGGTACAGCAGATTCCCTGAGGCATATTCACCAGAAAATTAAGGTATTACTGTCTTCTATTGAACTTGACTGGAAGACATTTGTTTATAATAATATTTTTTTTCGTTGTGCTTTAAGAGCTGTCCCATGTAATGATATTGTGGGTGACTGAATTTCCTGATCTTCAAAAGAGTTGAATTTTGTAAAGATCACCTCATGAGGGAACTCAACAAAGACTCTAAATGACTAGAATTGACAGCTGCAGGCTGCACACTGGCTGCTTCTTAGTCCATGTTAGCTTTCTGGCAGGTTAATTAAAAGGTTCTCTTTGTTCATACAATTATTTTTATGTGATGTGTGATAGCTGTTGTCCAGTTAATGTTTGGGGAAGTAGTTCTGCACAAATGTTCTTTGTTGTCTTAGCTTAGGCAATACGCCAGTATGTAAGGAAGCTTATGTTCAGTTCTTGGCCCTACCACAGGCTTGCCTGCACCGTTAGGCAAGTGACTTGCTCTGTGCTTCAGTTTTCTGCTTTTCCTGTGCTTTTGCTGGCTTGGTCATATGGTAAGCTCTTTGATAAACAGTGCCCAAATGTGATAAAGGGCTGCTGTTCTAATAAAAACGCCAGTTTATAGGATTTTAATTTCCAGCTGCACAATTAAAACACTCCCATGTAAGGCTGAAATGCTGTTCAGAGCTCTTACCACAATCTGGGATGGAATTTTGTTTTTGCCATTGTCATATACTTAACCTTCTGATTTGTTCCCTGTCTGTGTAGGCCATCTTAGCCTAATTGACGTTTAAATAAAGGTTACCATAGAACATCAAAGGACCGTTTAAGTCCCGAGGTGTCTTTTTGTCTTCAGGCTCTTTTGAAGGTGATAAACTACAATAGAACAGGCTGTGTGCTCCCAAGAGAAAGACTCCAGTTGAGACAAGATGAAACTTTCCAGGCAAATATGAGTATCTAGGTGGCACAATGAGAGAGATTCTGCAAGGGATTAATGCACAAACTAGAATATTTTAGAGGTCAAAGAGAAGATACAAAGAGGAAAAGCAAATCAACAAAATCAGTTTAACTTCACTGAATGTTTCTGTCGTGTGGAGAATCGTGCTCTGTCATGACTCAATTTAGCAGTATTTTTAAATACGTGCGTGCAGTAAGGAAATATCTCTGCACTGCAAATTGTGACCCTGGCTTCACGGTTTTATTGCCTGATGAGAGCAATCAGTCCAGCTTCTGGGTGTCCTTCTTTTTGGTAATGCAGGTGAGTTTGCTTAGGGAGAGGCCTGGGAAACAACAGTAAAGCGTGTGGGGGTAAGAAAATAGACTGTATCTTCAGAGGCGGGCAGTGTTGATCCGTTTATTTTCAGAAAAAAGGCTTAGAGAAATGTGAGGTAATATTGAAAAACACAACTTTTCTTCAGTCAACTGCTGTGTATGAACGGCAGCAATTGCTTCTGCCCTTTTTATTCCATGTCTTGCTTGTCTGGCCAGAGAGGACAAAGCAGTCTCTTGTTTGAAATAATCCTGTACTAAGTTCTTGAGCAGGTCGCTGCACTGTGTATTTTGGAGTCATTCCTCTAGTAAATGCATACCACCGGGACGCCTCTCACAGGGTATGCCCTCTTCTGCATGGTACAGGTGAGAGAACTGCACAGCAGAGGTAGCTGAAAAGCTGCTGTATGTTGGCTGTGTCTGCGGTGTAGCGGGAGAGGCATCTCACTGAAGAACGAGTTTCCCTGGTGAAAACAACTGCTGCTTGTGGCTGCAGTTCGCTGGCAGGCTCTTTGCAACCCGCGTCAGAAGTCTGATGAGGAGCTTAAACTGGTTGCTGAAACTTACTCGTTGCAAATTGAGTTAATTGCCCACGGACAGAAGAGCAAGTATGCTCAGTAAAACGTGGTGACATGGCACAGTACAACTTGCCTGTGTGCAATGCAAGTGACATGGAGTAAAGCCAAGATTATGAATGCATGGTAGGAAATATGTCTAAGGTTAGCTGAATTGCTCATCACAAATTCCAAAATGGACCACTCTAAAGCATAAAACGTCATGACTTGCTGCCTTGTCTAGTGTTTGACTGAGGGAGTTCCACCAGCGCAACAGCATTGCTGTTTGCTGTGCCTGCAGTTGCAGGCCTTTTTGTTGTGTTGCACCTTGGTTAATGAAGCTTGATACTTTAAGAATTAGGTGTCAAGATTAGATTTACGGAACTACACTCAGTACTAGCATGAGATACTGCAAAAGTCTGTAAGGGCTGAGGGAAGGTAGTTTGCACTATTGTTTTATCACTTGGATGCCAGCATTTTTGGGGGAGGTAAGACTGTCTTGGTTCACAGTAACCAGCAGCTGACTCCGCCAGTCTTACTCTTCTTCCTTGGGAAGTTCATGAGAGCAAAGGAAGCCTGTAAAAGTTTTGTTTGCTGTTTGCCTACTCTACACACACAGGATTTTTTTGACATCTTTACCTCCAAGAGTTGATAGAGTAGATGCGTGCTCTTTGCTCTGCTGGAACTCTTCCTGTTATTTTTGGCTTCTCAGCCAACACCTGGTTGCCAAGGTAGCCACTTGATTAGTTTTTTTTATATTCATTACAAGTCTGAATGTATCCTTTTCTTGGATCCTTCACACAATAAAGATATTGTGCTAAACTTGATTCCTAAAGGCACCTGCTTGAGAAGTAATGAACAAAGAATTTGGTCCCATAAGTTCCACTTTCTGGCTTCCTAGGCCTGGGTGTCAGTCTGGCCCATTCTCTACCAGTACTTCTTTAACTGACTTGTGTCGTGGAGTTTTTTTGTTTGTTTGTATTTAAACATTCAGTTCTGAATAGCTAACACTTTTGAACAATTTGTCTTCACAAGTCTACGACTGAGGATTAATGAGGTGAAGTAATTTACCTGGGATCATTAAAGAGATTCATAACAGTACTAGAAACTGGACATCTGTCTCAAAATCTAATGGTTTCATGCATAAGATCATATTTCTATTGCATGCTCTTGTTTCCTCACCTTGGAGAAGCTACCAGGACAAGAAATTAAACAGAAGTTGAAGCTCTTTTAAAAGGAAACTACTGAAATAGAAACTTCAGTAGAGCTGCAGTCCAATTTCTGAATTGCAAGTATTGTGTTTTTTTTCAGTGTGTGCTAGGTTATGCCTTTAGAAAGGTCCTCAATTTGGGAGTGCGTCAGTCTAAATTTAAGTATCTGAAAAATCCTTTTGCAGCACATGAAGCCGAAAGTGATACGGTTTTGATTATTTTTTTTTCCCTGTGTTCATATTACTTTTTGATTGGGTAATATAACACATCAATGTTTTGCACCAAGTCTAGCACTTAGAATGATGTTGTCAAAAACCAAAAAGTGAGTATAGGAGTTACTATTTATTTCTTAAATGTTTTGTTATTTACAGGGATATGAAAACAATTTAAGGACTTTGTGACAGCTATCGCTCAGATCCTTTAATTGCTTTCCTGTGGGCAATCCCAGCATTTCCCTAGAATGCTGTTGGTTTCAGGATCCTGTTATAGTCTGGGTGCCTTACGGCAGATTCCATAGCTGTCATTTTAATGTCCAGTCTTTGTTTTTTGATGTACTTTTAATGTGACTGTCAGTTTTATTCTTTTGGCCCTTTAAGTTCCTAGTTTTCTGCTTATCTTTTGCAGGACTGATAATGAGTGGCTTTTCAAAATATGAAAAGGAAAGCGAAGCTGCAAAGGCTTAATTCTTGTCTCATTTATGTATAGGATTGGAAATGGTAGGACATAGGCAATGTAGACCCACAGTTGGTGGTACAATAATGCTTTTGTTGAAACTTCAGCTTTACCACCATCAGGGTGTTTAGAGGTCTCTGTCACCTCATGATCTGTGCTGGTGAAACAGATCTCTGTCACCTCATGATCTAGCCTAAACAGAGAAATGAGCCAGCCTCCCGTGCTTCTGGGTTTGGATTGATCACCTTCCCTGGTCATGAAGAGTGAAGAGAGCTGCCTTATTCTGGATGGGGCCTTGGCAAGAGGATGGTATATGGAGGGGTTTAATGTATTTTGGAAGATGGCGGTCTGCTTCTGTAGCTGAGTAAATTCATTACAGGAACATGGATTTTATCTGTTTATTTATTTAAAATGCCTTCTGACTTCAATTTGCTTTCAATTGTTCACATATGCAATTATGCTAGAGTAATTCTGAAGTGATTTACTTGGTGAAAACTTCACTACTTTTGAGTTAATGCCTCACCCGCAGCCTGAAAGTGGGACAGGTCCAGCAAGACTTGCAGGATACAAAAAGGAGGCACTACCGTGGATTTCTTCAACTGCGTGCCTGTCTGCTTTTGAAAAGCTGTGCAAAATAGTGAAAAAAACCTTTCACTAAATCTCTTGAAGACAAAGAAGAACTGTGATAAACCAAGCATCTTTGGTGGATTGTAACAAGCAATGAATCAAGCAGCTGTATCCTTAGGTTCCAAATCTGTTGAAGCAGTGCTTTTGCATGATTTACTCCAATCCTGTATCTTTATGTTGAACTTTTAAAACTTTGCTGGGTGTTCCTGGGTCTTTTCAAGAATCATTGTCAATAATTACTTTGAAACGTCAGAAAATTATTTTTATAGATTAAATAACAAAGTCAGCTCTCTCTAAGTCTGTAATGTGTAAATACCACCTCATCCAATGTATGTTAGTGAAAGCAGACTGTGAGCTCTTTAGGGCAGAATCTGTGCGCTCCTTTGTCTCTGAAGGACATATGCTTTAGCCTCCTCCTTTGGTTGGAGCTATGTTACTATTGTCTTAATCTATTATTTGCATTAAAGAATGTTGTTGACCTGTCAGGGAGTGCTTGAAATAAAAAAAAATAATAGTATAGGTGTAAAAAAAATTATTTTTGTATGAAACATAAATCAAACTCTCTCCTTCATGAAATCTCATTTTCTACATCCTGTTTTTGTTTTGTTTATTTTTTCCCCTGTCCCTTTCTAATTTTGCTGTCTTAAGATATCTTTCCTGCTTCATCAGTCACTTAGGCTGTTGCTGGTTGTCACTGTTTCATGTGTTACAGGCATGGGAGGCATGTAGCCTTTGCGTGCTTTGCTAAGGAGCCTGTAGAATTTGTAAGGGGGAAGAAATAATTTGCTTTCTTAAGAGTCAGATTCTCTAAAGGGTAAACTTTCATTAGGGACAAACGAGCAAACAATATGGGTGTAAGAATGGCTGAATCTAGCCCTGAGCATGAACAACTGAATACCTGTTCCATAGATGATAAGAAAACACTAAACTTACACTGGATTTGTCTTTCATTTTCCTCACACAATGGTGTTTCAGGATTAAGGCATTTCTAAGTGAAATCAGTGTTTGGTGTTTTTAGTAAAACAGCATGTTCAGCATGCTACTGTAAACTAAGGAGAATGTTACAGGTGCTAAGGTATAATTTGATATTTTCCATGTTTCCGTTTTTATTTAGCATCCAAAGCTTGCTAAGTGCCAGTAGCAGTGTGGAAGGGAGTCTTTGTAAGAGATGTAGCTTTTCTTTGTTTAGAATCATGTATAATTGCGTTCTCCTCAATAACTATCACCAGTCCTTGTTTCTGGTTTTCCCTGGTACGCAGCACTGACTGAAGCATTCAGATGAGTTCAATCTGAATAACAGGGAGATGAGTAAGAATCCGTACAATTTCCGTGGTGATACCTGACACACTTTCTAGCAAGAGATAGTAGGAGTGCTGTCTGCTGCATGTGGTAGGAGATGATGCGGTTTTGTTTTGTAGGCAGCTCGTCTTCCAGTGGTGATTTTTTTTTTTTTCATAATTGTGGGCAGTGGACTGCCTTTTAAAAAGTTAACTTCTTTTGATGTCTCTTGAAATTTTATGTAATAAAATCCCCTGGCTCACTTAGGGAGGCTTTTCCTCTGTAGCTGGTGTTAGTGGGCACACTTTTTTAAAGTCAAGATGTAAAGTCTTCTAGTATGTCCATTGGGGCTTTTTAGTGGGGTTATTCCCTCTAGTATTTTGCTCTGTGACTTCTTCAGTCCAGATTTATGTCTTCATTTATTTGACTTCTACTACTCTTCGTAAAGGCCTTCTCTAGCAGTTAGTAGACCTCCTTTGGATGATTCACAGGACCAATATGCAAAATATGTGTGCAATGGCCAGCCACATTATGGCATAGTAATAGTGTCAAGACTTTGATTGGTGATGCAGAACTTGTGATTTTGGGGATTTGTAACAATAAATTGTAATAGGAGCTAGGAGCCCATGAGTAAATTGAACATCTCAGAATGTACTAGTTTGAAATAGGGTGATGGTGAGCAGCCACTCTTGCTGGAGGAAGGAAGGGTAAACACAAGACTAGAATGTATTAGGTAAAGTATTTTTTTTGATAGAGATGAGAAATTAATACTATTGCTTAAGGCAATGGGAAAATTTTTTGCCTGGGATACTGCACATATGGGGAACTCAAGCACATCAAATGTGGAACAAACATTAGAAAAGGAGATAAGATATTCAGAGTGGAATATAGTTGGGTTAAAATTTGCTGTGGGAAAACACAGGCTGAAAATTACAGAAAGGTTTTAATGAGAGCAGAATGGGATTGTGACACAGTCTTCCAGAAGGAGTAGTCAAGACAAAAATCCCCTAACTTTATACTGGAGTGACAAGCTGTTTTTTTTTTGTTGTGTGGGGTTTTTTTTATTTGTTTGTTGGTTGGTTCGAGGGTTTTTGAATAACTAAGTAATGATATACCTGGAATGGCAGGAGACTGAACCGACTCAGGAAACGTCTTTGAGACCTGTGTTTCTGTGACCTTCTCCTTGTACCGTTCATCAAACTGCTGCAGACCTTTTTGCGGGTTGTAGATTAATGTTGACAAAAAAAAAAAAATGAGGGGTGTCACTGTAGTTTACAAATGAGTTTCTCTAAATTTTAGACATCTTTAATATTTGACCATTTTGTTTCTTGTGCCAAATTTTACTGGACCCACGCGACTGCTGTCTGGTGCCAGCTCCCAGGCTGGGGCCTCTCCAGGCAGCAGGTTGAGAACCTGGTTAAGTCATGAATCTGTGCTTCAGGCTGAAGCAGGAGGTGGATTGGGTGTGCCTGGATCAAGCATTTGTCTTCACTGAGTCTATATTATTTTCATCTTCCGTTAAGCATTTCTCTCCCTTGTGTCACTCAACTATACTCCAGTCAGTGATTAAAATGTGGCGTTCCAGCAGAGTAACAGCAATGGAACAATTTCACATTTTCCTTCCTCGATGAGCCCTTAGTTGTGTTAATGGAAGCCCTGACTAATACGGTGTGAATTAATCAGCATGTCTTCTGCTGCTATCACTGGTGAGTGCTTGCATGCGAAATGTTTCATCTCAGGTGGTCCACCTGGCTTTCTCAATTTCAAAAAGTAAGATTTGAAAGTAATACAGCTCTTAAAAAGCAAAACAAAACAAACCCTGAAAAGCTACCAAAAAGAAGAAGAAAAAACAACTTTCTTTGAACAAATAAACAAAGATTGAAACTTCAGATTCTCTTGGTATGTGCATCTTTGGGAGCCATGTTGTGGAAAGTGTGATGTCACGGTGGTGGTCTGTCTGCTGCTGAGGGTCACTGATCCGTGGAGTCTTGGACGGCATGGCTAAGCGCTTCACTTCCTCTGTTGAAAAATCTCCTTTCCAAACACATGATGTAAGTAAGCTTGCTGTAACGGCTGGAAGATGGAATCTGAATCCTTTTGGTACAGCTGAGCAGAGTTTGGTGAGCATGGAAAGAAAACTTCAGGCCTCATAATATATAGTTATATATTTTTTGTACTGTCAGTGGAAATAAAAAGCCAATGAAATTCGTTTGTAAGAGACAAGGTCTGTGTCTCTGTCTCTCTCTGAGCAATACTTAGCTAAATATTCTGTTCATCTATTTTGAAATAGTAAAAAGAATGTCATAATTTTTTTCCAGCAGACCTGACAGAAAATATTGTTTACTTGAGTGTCTAAAATGCAAATTCAAGCTGCCGACTTGCTGTTGTTTTTTTTTTTTTTTTTCATTCTGCCTTTCAAAATGTTAGCTGGCTTGGGAAAAGCAGATGTGTCAGATGGAAGCTCACAGGTTATGTAGCATCTTGTTTCCTTCCCTGCCTCTGACTGAAAGCTGCCACTGTTGAGGCACTAGGCAGAATTAATTATGGGTTGCATGCCTGCGTCCCATTCCCAAAGCACAGCTGATTGTTTTAGTGAAAAGCAGCTATACTGGCAGGTGCTCAGGCTGGTGATGTTGCTGGGGGGAATGATGTAGTGCTGCCTGACTGTGTGCTTGATGAATGTGTTCAGGACTTTGCTCTGATCTTTATTTTTCCTGGCAGGGTAAGAGTTAGAGAATTCAACAGTTGTTGGTTGTTTCAGTTTGTTGGTTTTTTTTTTAAAGTTACTCAGCTTTAGAAGAACGTAGCTAATTAAATTAATTATTTTGCTGCCAGGGTTTACTATGGATGAGTGTTAAAACACCAGAAGTTCGAATGAGGCAATTAGGTCTGAAGGTTAGGATCAAGAGTGGTTATTAAGGTATTTGCGATTCCACCTATTGTCAGCTGAAAGGGATAGCCTCCATTATACACACAGGCAAAAAATATGTGAAGACCTTAGGTGTTTTGCAAGACGAGTCATTGACAGACCTGAGATGACTGTCAGTTTTAATACTTGCATCTACTGCTGCGTGTCCTTATCCTTTTCATGCTTCTGGCAACTCGAGGCCTGTGCTCATCATGTTAACCAATACCTCTTGTTTCCATGTAGAAGGTAATTGTCAGCATTTCTCCTGTATTACAGTTTATGTTTTCTTTTAGACCCTATGTGGTTTCTGATGAATTACACAAACTCAGCCTATTCTAGTTGCAGACACGGTAAGCTTTTACACATGTATAAAAGCATCCTGGTAAAAATCTTTTCCTGCTTTTTGAGCTAATAGTTTTCACTTTCTGGGGGTAAACAGAAATTAGCATTCATTTTTGTACATCATCCATCATTCTATCTTCTTAAAGTATATACAGTCGTTTTGTGTAAATGACTTGCTGTGCTATATGTTGAGGGAACATTACAGCTTTAGTAAAGGTAATCTCAAAAAACATTTTGCACTTTTTGTCTTTAACAACACATGAAGGCAAAGAAGAGTTAAATGTCCTTTATTATAATCTCATTTTATCAGGCATAGGAAGCCTTTTACATTAGCTCAAACTCAAGTTTCCAGTTTTCAAAAGTTGTTCAACGGTGAACGTTCAAAGAAGTGAAAAGCCTGTGTGAAATGAATTTGTGCATCTTATTTTATTTCCAGAGAGAGTAAAATATTAACAGCGTGGGGGAAGAAAGTCCATGTCCATTGGCTGCTGTCTTTCCTTGGTGCTGTCAGTGGAGAGGCCAAAGCCCTGTGCTGGGTATGAGCCATGAGAACGTAACTGTCCCCATGCCTGGAAGAGGGCATGAAGGGCGGCGTGAAGGCGTCACTGATGTGTCACCCTGGACTCCATGGAGCAGGAGTTGTGCAGGGCTCTCTTTGGTGTTCTTTGACAATGTCCTTGTTTTGAATGTTGTCAGCATCTAGTCTGATGTTTTAATCATTTTTGGCTTGTAACTTGCAATGTCCTTGGCCTTTCCCCATGAGACTCAAGGCCACCCTGGCTTCAGGTAGAGTGATACTTACAAGAAGGCGTTCACTGAATATTTGAACGTTTTTCTGGAGTAACATTCCTTCCCTGCTGTCTGAAGCCTTTTTGCTTTTTCTAGCCTGCATGATTTCAACTTGTGTATTTTCCCCATGTTTGGATCTTAACAGCCCTTCCCTCATTGGAGGTTGGGGCATTTCGTGGCAATTGTGGGCTGTACAGCTGTCATGGTTACCCTGTCGCAGGTGACAGTCCCTAGTATTTGTCCTTTGAAATAGAAAATGGAATTGCTCAGGTTAAACACATTTTTTTGTGTGTTAACCTAAGTACCTACTTCAAGTTATTGGGGAATATGGGAGGGAGCAGATGCCAGACGTCAACCCATGGAGTTACTGTGCTAGAGAAGGTTTGTCCCTGTGTCTGTTTTTGCAGCCTGGTACAGTAGTGTAACATTGATAATAGGAGGGTGGTTCTGTGAACAGCACAGGCCATCCTGTCACTGTGCTCAGCGTTGGTTTTCTGTCACTGTTTAATTTGATGAAAGCATTGGTGAAAATCAGTGGACTTGTAGGATGTCTGGAATTTAATTTTGCATTTTTGTCATGTTATGTTAACTGGGAAACCCATGTAGGTTATGTAGTTTTTCTTTTTCCTTGCTTCTGAGCTGAAAAGGGAAAAACAATTGTGTATTCAGGTTTCTTGAAGCAAATTTAGGCATTCTTCTGTAGTACAAATTCTATTCGTTCCTTTGGGAGGATAGTGAAAATTCTGAACGTAGACTAATAGCGCTGGAAAAAGCAGTGGAGGTCTTGAAGTTTTCATAACGCTTTGCTTGCAATACCAGTTGCTGCAGGCCAAATGTCACTGGAAAAATTGGAGACGTGCTAGGGGAGAAAATAGTATTGCATGGGGGATGGTATAGAAATCTACAGTTCAAAACAGTACTTCTATGTAACATAGCATGATTTGGTTTTGCAGGAAGAAAAATGCATGAGCAAAGCTAATCATGTTTCATGCGTGCGGATGCTCAGTTCGGTGCAGGCTAGTACGAAGTAGCAATGCCATGGAGCTGTGTTTCACAGTGGCTGGTTCTGTTGAGCCTGTGCTTTGTGGAGCAGATCAACATTCGGGTCTTCTGTTGGAGAAGAGTTGAAACTGGGTTTTGTGGAATGACTTGGTTTGACCTTGGAAGGAGTTTCACACTTTCTCTGTTTTTTTTTTTTTTAACTTTAAGATCATGCTGATACTAGCTATGGGATGGCATAATAATTCCTGAGAACACATGCTGTGTATGTCTTGGTTTTCATTTATAGTCTGGTTTGAGACTGCAAGGAACTATTATGATCCTCTAGGCTGTAAGGGAATTTGCACACAGTCGTTAGGGCTGTTAGCCCCAAAACTTAGGGATGACTTAGTGAATGTGCTTCGGAAAGATAGCAAGTCTTTATTTGTACATTCTAGTAGATGAAGAGTCTGTTATATCCTTTGGTATTTTATTCCAGATGATATTTATTCTTCCTCTTGAAACACTTTGCCTTTTATTTCTCTGTTGAACACCGATTTCTAGCCACTAAATCCAGTCACCCCTGCTTTCTGTTGCATCGCTGAGAGATCTTCTGCTGTTTAGGTCGTTGTGGGCTGTGGGCAAAAGCCTTCATTCCCTTCAATAAGCTGAGCCGGTTGAGCTCCATTAGGGCTCCTTTTATTATTATTGTTTGTATGACTACAGCACCTGACTGCCTAAGGCTCTGCTTACATTAAGTGTTAAGCCTGGGCTTGAGCTCTGGGCTTTGGCAGCAAGCCTGCTGCGTCGCTGCTGTTGAGATTGAAGCCTGACTGCAGCGTTCTCCTTTCTGTTCACATGAGGCGGAGTCCAAGATCAGCTGCACAGCAGGTCTGGTAGTGCTGCCGTCCAGGTAGTTCTGGAAACCTGCCTTCCAGGAGTAGGAGTGACGAGGAGAGCACCATTTGTTTCTGGAGTTCTCCTGCCCATGAAGAAGGGATCTGTTCATGCAGTGTGTTGAGCCAGGGGAGCGTTCAGCTTGCCAGGCTCCCCCTCTTGAACTGGTGAATTCGGCACCTGGGTTCTGGGGTGCTCCTCTGAGCTTTATCATGTGTGGTTCTCATGAGTGATGGTGTGCACTTTCTGGGAGCCTAAAACCATGTCCTTTAGAAGATACAAGTAGATAATAGAGCTGGCATCCTTTGTTGATGTAAGGCAGAAGTAGACTTGGTAAGTGAATGGTGAATGTAAGGGATAGGCTATTAAAAGGAGGCTAAACAACTTCCGCTTGATGTGACAGATAATGGAACCAGTGAAGAAGGGTGATGAGATTGGAGAAGAAAGCTGGGAGAATTATTTTTGGAGTACTGTGTGAGCAGGGCAACATTGCAGTAGTTGGAACCAGAGGAGAATATGGATCGCAAAGCTTATGTTCCAGACCAGAAGGCTTACTGTTCATTGTCATAATATCAAAGTCCTGCTTTGAAAACATTCTTAATAAGCTTATGAACTTGTGTTCATCTCAACTTGTGCTTTTGGTTGCTGATAACTGTAAATTACCCTTTTCCACCCCATGTGTCAGTTTGAGCAATAGGTAACGAGACTTCCTCCTGGGAGGAGACAGGATGCCTTCTGGGCTTGAATATCTTTCCTGTTCCTAGCTTATATGTATGTAAATTAAAAAATATTGATTTTGGATGGTAGCTCTTGAGATACAAAGATAACCTAAAATGGTGTTTTCGTTGTATGGTCCCATCTGATACAATGCATAGGATGAGCCATATGATGGGACCGAGGTTAAGTCTCCTCCCCAGCTTCTGGCATCTTTCTTCCAGGTTTCTTTGAGAAGATAAACAGTGATGCTGACAGGTTATGTATGTGAAGGCATTCACATTGCCTTAAGATATCCTCACCTGATGAATGCAGGGCCATCCAAGAAATTAGAAGAGACTCCCTTGGCTCCTGCATTAGACTTTTCTGGTTTTGTTTTTTTTTTTAATTTTAAAACAAAGTAAAAAAAAGAAGCCTCTTTCATGTTACACACTGTCTTTAAAAAAAAAAAAGTTTTTTTCCGTCTGTTAATGAGGAGAGGTTGCTACTGGATTTCAAATTGAGAGACGTCCTGTGCCTCCACTGCCCTCTGTCCTTAGAAGAGTTATGAAAGTGCTGGTCTACAGCAAACTTGCTGCTGCAGGATGAGTGCACAGTAGGTAAATGCTTCATGTCTGCTAACAGTACTAAATCATTATTTTCTTCTGAATCTTGCTATCAAGAACATTACAAAAGCAGAGTGGGAATTCCCAGCCAAAGGCAGCCATTTCAGTTGGTAGCTAACGAGATCCTACAGACATCAAAAAATAAATGAGGTTCTCTGCTCCAGTTACGGCAAGAGCCCTAGAGCTTCAAAGAGGTCACAGGTGTGGAAATTGGAGGACTCTTCATGGAAACTGAGATAAAAAGGGATTCTCTAAAGCCTTGGACGTAAGTTTCTGATCTGAAGCGGTGAGTAATGCAATTGCTCAGAGGTATCTTTGGCTTTGCCTGGAGCACGCTAACAAGCGATGAAAACTCTTGCCCACAGCCGAACTATTCTTTCCCTTTCCACTCTTTAGAGTAATAAAAGCATTTTACACAAACCCCACTGTTAATGCAACATGTGGGTGAAGTTCCAGGCTATTGTGTATAAAACTCAAGTCTTAATTCCAGCAGTAATTATAACTTGTTCCTCTCTCCCCTGTTGTATGGTGACACCACAGGAAGTGATGCAAAGTTCTCTGTTTGTGCCTCTGTTAAATTAGGCTGAGTGCAGGAGCAGAGTCTATCTAATCTCTTGATTTTTTTTTTTTTTCTTTTCCTGTCAAAGTCTCAGCTGTAATGCTGTGCAATTGTAAAGTTTTAGCATTTAACTTCAATGTTTTGTCTGTCTTCAGTTCCTTTAGGAGGTGGTTCTACTGCTTCTTTTCTCTTTATAATGCAATCTGACATTTGTTTTCCTCTTTCTCTTGAGGCTGATTTTGTTCAAATTAGAGATTTCCTTGCAACACATGTTTTCTCATTTTCTAGTCTGCAGTTTGTGAGGCCCTCAGCAGTTTAGGCTACGAGGTCCTGCCCTTGTCTATACTTGGTAGAAAAATTATAGTGAATACCGCTAAAAATTCATCATTTGTTGCCAGCTATCTGTGGTAACCTTGATATCTCCTGTTTGAACAGAAGAGATCCAGCAATTATTGCTGAATATAAAGAGTTTTTAGCATTGCCTTTGTATACAGGGTGTGAGAAAGTCCAAGGCTTTTTATTTATGCTGGTATATTACACCATATAATTGCATCCATCTTTTGATCTGTGGTATGAATTAGTTCCATTGAAAACATGTTTCTATTTTTAAGTCGGTTGTCTTGAACTGCGTTCTTGAAACATTCTGCTTTTTCGTCTTGTTTTTTGTGTAGATTTTCCATATTGTGCTGGGTTTAATATAATTGTTGACATGTTGGTTTTGAGCTTTCTTTCTTTACTGTTTTTTTCTCTATTTTGTATAAATCTCTTGATGTTTTATATTACAGTGTTGTATTTATCCAGATTGAGTATGTAAGTTATCTGATGATATCTGAGCATTTCACAGTTCAGAAACGTTTGATGGTGAAGTGCTGTTAGCCAGTGTTAGAAAGGGAGAGCAGAGATTTGGAGGCCTTAAGTGCCATGTTTCTGTACTTGACAGAATACTCTGTGTTCAGTGATGACTAGAATGGAAGCCCGGGGCTCCGTCCATGGTCAGTAGGGACAGAGAAACATCGCCTTTAAAGTAGATCATAGGTGGGCTGATCTCCGCAGGACCTCGTTTTTTCTCCACTGATCAGCAGCCGAGTCTAAATGCTGAACAAGAGTGCATAAATTGCAAATCTGAGATTAAATGGGATTACTGAGGCCCAGATGACTCTTCCAGGGAGTGTCATATTCTCCTTATCTTTCTGTGGCTCTTGTGGTGCTCACAAAACATGTGAGCTGTGCTACCAGCAGGCTAGGGCTGCTGTCCCTATACCTGAGTAGCACTGCAGTGTTTCCTTGTGTTCCCCAACCCAAAGTCATTTGCTGTTCTCCTTTTATTATGTGTGACGGTGTTTTAACCTGGTCTGTACAGCAGCTTCTGTGGCAGAGCCCTGGTCTGTGATGAAGGCTCCTCCATGTCATAAAAGTAGTAAGCAAAACGGCACATATCAAATTTGGCAGAGCAGGAAAATGCCAGAAATTCCAAGCATTGTTTCATGCCCCATCCGTTAGATGATCCTCCTTGAGTTAAGACCCTTGCCTTGTCCTTCCCGTGGTTGTAATGGCTGTTGAGAGTGCATTTGTGCATGCGTTTTTCTTCCGTTGCAGTGGTTCTGCTTGGGGTGTGTGCTTGCTGATTTTTTTTTAATCAGTTCATGTTGATTCTTATCATCTGTTTGTATAATAGTTTGGGGTTGATGTAATCATTGTTACATGTATTTCATTAAGAGATGTATGTGTGCGTGTACTTAGGTGTTTGCATAATTCATGAAGTCAAGTATGTTCACATACCCCTTGTTAGCACAGGAGTGCATGTAGTACGTACTTACTTCTCTTCTTTGTATCAGTGGCTCATTGGGAAAGGTGCACTGTATTTATTTGGCATGTATATATGTAAAAACCCCACAAGCTCTACCATTTATTTTCTTTCTTCTACACCCACCCTAAAAACGTAAAGAAAAACACACACTTCTGCTAGGGTTCTAGGATAGTTTATTTTTTCATTCAGCCATTAGTTTATTCGTTCAGGGGTTGTACACTGGAAAAAAAGTGCATCCATTAGACAGTGAGGGCTTTATTTATGAGGGGGGTGGTGTTTCAAAGGGGAGGCTGTCAAGTCCCAAAAGAGCCTTTCATGGTGTATTCTCAGCGTGCTTCTGAGGCCGCTGCTCTGCTCATCAGGAGGAGAGGCAGAAATGTGGGCTTTACAGAGCAAGTATGTGTTTCACTGGTCCCTGCGCTCGCTGACGTTTATTTACATATTGGGAGAGTAAATGGGTAGAACAGATGGCAACCAGACATTTGGTGGTTCTGTTCCCGTATGCTCCTCAGGGGTCGTGCATTCAGTTTTTGCAAAAAGCTTGTCCTAAAGAGAGGAGAGAAAACCCAGGAGCCTGTTCACAACTGTGAAATGCTTCTTGGGTTTTTGCTGTAGTGACAGATTAAAGCATTTAGTAAAATGTGAAATAATTACAAGGTTTGTTTTACAAGTCCAGATACTTGTTCCTTAGAATAAGTCCATCGGTGTGTCTGTCTCTCTCTTTTATTACTATTTCTTATTTTCGCCACTGGCATGAATGCATTTAGATTGGAAGCTGGCGATCTCTTCCTTCTACAAACTGAGTTTGAAAAGTACAGGCCTGTTTATATGGGTCTTGGATACCTTTTGGCTTGTTCTGCAAATATCGTAACTCATTTGTGCTCTTCTAAAAACAGAATATCTGAAAATTTTGCAGAATTTTCCAGGATGTTTAATATGTGTTTCTTCACTATTTACAGTAATGAAGCAGCAGATTTACTTCCATACCAATTTTAATTTTTTTCTTACTTTCTTTGTACGTGCTGGAATGTTGGAGCGTGGCTGCTCCAGAGCGTTAGGCAGCTTGCTGTAGTGGTTTGGGTCGGATGTTTTTTTCCAATGCATGCATGTTGTTTGTTTTAGAGAAGTGATAATTAAAGCACTTCTCCTGGGCAAAACTGTAATATAAACCACACGTTTTGAAAATACATTCAGAGGGGCGATGCAAGTCAGGTTTTGAACGTGTAAAATTCTCAACCTGTGCATTGTTTCTTCCTGTAAAGCAGCCAGGTGTTTCTCAGTAAGGTGAGGAGAAATCAAATGAAAATTGAAGAGCTTGACCTTTTGCACAGCATGCCAAATCAGCAGTTCTAACAGTTTGTGACATAATGAATTCCGATGACTTATTGGTAAACACATGAAACTGCCTAGCATATGTAGGAGAACCTGTCAAATAATGTATATACCAGACGTCAGTTAGTCTCACCTACAATGTGGGATCTCCTAGTATTAGATAAAGTCTGTAAAGCAAACCTTTCTATAATAAACCTTTCTGTAATAAAAGGTCAATGCTGAACTAGTTTGCTTTGAACCGAGATAGTTTTCGAAAGCAAAAGTAGAATTACTGATCCTCCGTAAGCTAATCACTTCAGGTTTTACTAAGTATTTTCTGGTGCCCTTCTTATTAAATAACATCTTTTAAAAGGACAAAACTAGGAAGCCATGTCACAGTCTGCAGGGAGGCTTACCATAGTAAATGGTAGCACAGAAAGTGAAAATGGTAAATGTCAAGAAAGAAACACTATCTTCTTGAGACACGCTTAGAAGGTTGATCATTAACAAAAAATAAAGTGGAATTTGCTGCTCTTCTGTAGACCATGCTACACAAATATTACGTTAGGATTAGTTTAAATGAAAATAATTGCTGAACTAGTAGATTTCTGGCAGTATATTCCACAACTCATGTGAAATACAGAAAATTGTTTCTAAGTAAGAGTTTTTAGCCAGAGTATATTGATGGTGTGCATGGTTAATGAAGCTGCTGCATCTCACTCAGTATGTGACAATGTTTCTGTGATATATGCAGCAGTTCTCTTAAACGCTTTGTAAGGCACTTTGGAATCCTTTGAGATCAAAATTAAATACAAGCCTGTTATTAAATAGGACCTAACTTCCTCATTTTTTTTTTTATATGGGGTATTGCTGATTTTAGGAAATGTATTTCTAAACTGAGCCCACCATCACAGTGCAATTACTGAGTAAATCACATCCTAGATAGTCTTTGCTTTTTCTCCCCCCAATAAAATAACATAGTTTAAATATCTTTTCCAGTGGTTTGTAGCCAGATGCAAAGTCAGCTAAAAAAGATCTCTTCAGAAAGATTTCTTTTCTACATCATTATGTAACTAAAAGTAGCTGTTTTAAATACTGCAGAATTTCATGGCAGTCTTGAAAACCATGGATTCTGTGTCCCAGTTCCTTCCCTTAGGAGCAGATGATGGCAGTTTAGATGGTCATATATTCTTTATGGTCCAGAGCTGGGTAAGCGTTAACTAAATAACTAATTTAGTAACAGCAGGACTCAAGAAAAATGAACTGGTAAAAAACAGTAACTATTTTTGGCAGAGTATGGCAGACCCTGTGTTTTTTAAATTTAAAAAAAAAAAAAAGTTATGGGGGTATTTGTTGTTGAGTCTTCAAATGCTAATCTATATGTGGTCATTTGTATCTCTGACGGGTTTGGTGTTTTTTTTTTTTCTTCTTTGACAGACTGATGTTTTGGTGTTGAGCTGCGATCTGATCACAGATGTTGATTTATATAAAGTTGTGGATCTCTTTCGAACACATGATGCTACTCTTTCCATGTTGATGAAGAAAACTCATGAACCCACAGAAGTGGTACCAGGACAGAAAGGGAAAAAAAAGCCAGGTATGTAGATAGGAATACATATATTTATTTATGAATAAATGATAGAGAAACCACTGGTATGTATGATATGTTTAGTTATCAATCCCAGAGCAAAAGAAATAAAAAAGGTATAAATACCCTATTTTTCCTCAGATTCCCGGCGAGGGGTAAGTTGGTGTGTGACTTGTTTTTTCCAGCTCAGAATTAAGTATTAGTCTCGTGTAATCTTGCAGGCTGTGATCCAAAGCTCACAAGAGTTAAGGGAAAAGCTCCAGGTGACTTCAGTGAGTTTGGATCAAACTCTAAATTTTTGTTACATATGAACATTAAACCGTTAGGTTTTTGAAGAGCACTAAGCATCAGCCAGGTTATAGCTGGGAATTTTACCGTTGACTGTAGAGGCCAGTGTTAGACGGGTAACAAATACTTCTAGAAATTCTCCCCTCTCATGGTATGTACTGGATTACTCCTCTGAGATCACATCCAGGAGCCTTTTGCTAGGCAAAACTCCCACTGATTTCAAGGACTTGGTTAGATGCTTATCTTGTCCCTCTTACCATAATATCTTAGTTAGTGCCTTGTAATCTTTAATGTATCTATTCTCACAACACTGCTGTAAGGCAGGGCAGGACTATTATTCCCATTTTACTTACATGCTAAAAGTACCAAATACTGTACTGTTGTTCCCATACCATACCTCTCATTTTCTTTAATGATATCTGTTAACTGCTGGGGCTTGATTATTGCCAGCTTAGTGGGTCCTAGTCCATGATTAAAGCTCAGAGGTGCTACAGTAATACGAATAAGAAAGTGTAGCTTCAAACTGTTTGAGAGAGGAGTGATATACGAGCCAACAGTTGGACTACGTGTGTGTCTGAAAATGGAGGAAATGTGTTTTTAAAAGAAAGCTGCTTAGACTCTGCATGAAAAGACTTTCTGGAGCAAAGTGTAAGGATAGTAGGGCTGAAACCGTTTAGGACTCGGACTCTCAAACAGCTCTAAACCTCCCTGTTTTTGAAAAGACAATCTAAGTGATAATGGCACATAAACATTGTCAAGAGCACTACTACTGTCACAGAGTTGAGCATTCAGGAGTTATAAACTAATGGGTCTACGGATAAACATCATATTGCTGCCCAGTGTGTGAGCTTTGAGCACACAGGGCACAGGCGAGGAGGTCTATGAAGATAAACAAGATCATCTGAAGACTCTTCCCAAATGTGAGCACATCAGGTTGCACATGCATTCTTAATTGGCTTGTTTGTAAATGCCTGTGTGCTTGGCTTTGTAGCATTACTCTTCCTGCATAACTTGTTAAAATTTATGCATGATTTCTCAGCTCTGTAAAAGGACCAAACTTGAAAAAATTAAAATTCCATTATATGGAAGTGTTTTGACACCCACAGTGTTTTTCTGTGGGGCTGAATGCTAAGGTCTCCCACTCTAAGCTACTCTACTTGAGCTGTCATAAATAACTCTGGTAAGTTGTCTTCTGTGAACTGCCTCGGATGAGACAGGTACCCTACCAGGCTTTTTTCAGTCATTTGCTAAAAGCAGGGGAGTGCTGAGACTGAGGAATTTTGGGTTATTCTCCAGGTTCTGGAGAGGGACAGTACATTTTAGGGAGCACTGGACCCTCCTACCTTTTGTTCCTACTTGACTGAATGCACCCTAATGCTGTCAATGTCATCCTAGATGATCCCTGTCTCTTTTCCCATGCTGACTTCTTGCCACCACCAGCCTCCATTCTTGTTCTCTTTGCTTAGTCTCCTCCTATGTGGATCATTGTCAAGAGTCCAGCTTCTCTTTCTCGTATGTTACTCTTCTCTTTCACTACCAGTACCATCCCCTGTTGCACTTCTGACTTCATCTCGACCTGCTTCATTTATCTGCTTATAGTCACCTTTTTTCTTCTCTTCTGATTCATGTGTCTGTGGTTCACTGTCCTTTCACGGACAGTCCCAATTTCCACCAGTTTTCAGGGACTACTTTCTCTCCCTTCCAGCCCATCTTGCAGAGTCCTTGTTTATATGCTCTTCTTTCCCCTCACCCTTGTGAGCTTAAAAGTTTTATTTCATTGTAAAAAAATGGGTTGCAAAAACACAATAGATCAAGCTCTTTCACCCAAGCAGTCATCACAGCAAGGCTGTGGAGCCTCATGGCTCGTGTACTTTGCTTGTACCACCTGATGGTAGGGAAGACCTTAGATGGCACCTGCTACTGGATCGGTTCTAGAAACTGAGGAATTGAAACAACCTTTCCTTAAGAGTAAAGTATGCAGCCATTTTTGCAACAAAAATGGGACTCTTGAAAGAGCATGTGAAACTGCAGTTTTTCAAAGATTTATAATGGAGTCAGGTGGCAAAAAGTATACTCCTGATACTCAGGTCAGCAGCACTTACTGAGTGTCATGCTGCTTCTCTGAAGAACTGAAATACCAGAGCTTTCCAAGAGAAAGGCCACTTAACTGCTTAAGCTTAGGCTAAACATCTTTTTTTTCTTTAGCCTTAGAAGCAGCTGAACTGTTTTCCCATTCCAAATGTTCCTCTTAAGGCAGGAACCTGACATTGGGAATATAATCCCAAACAGTTAAAATTTGATGAAGCTTTTAAGCAACTGAAGGCAAGGTATTAACATGGAATGCGTCAGGCAGCTTTTCATAGTATGTGGCACTACTAACTCCTTCTCCAAATCATGACACATGTATGTTTCTGTGTACTTGCAGTGTACTGTTCAAGTGTTAGTATGATTAGGAAATGGATCCTTATTCCTGACGAGCCACTAGATATATTTGCAGTTTGCTTTATCGTTTGACTGTTCCTACAAATTCATTAATTTTTTGACAAGGAGCAACAAAACTTTATTTTGCATATGTCATGGAATCCAATACAAAGTCCTTGCTTTTGAGATATTACTGAACATTCAAGAACTGTGATATAAGGAACAGTTTTTAAATTAGCAGCGTTAAGCAGCTATAAATTCATACTGATGGTTTCCTGAAATGCTTGACATAACTCAGCTGCAAGTTACAGGGTGAAGTTCATTGGCTTTTATATTTAGGGGATCATATATTGACAATAATCATCTTATTGTCTTTTTTAATTGATTGATGAGAGCATGGCAATTAAAAAAAAAAAAAAAGCAGAGTGCTAGTGAATGATAGTAACCCAAATAAACAGTGCATCAGGAATTCAGACACCCAGATGGAGCCGTGTGCTTAAAGATGACCTGCAAGGGACTGGCTGGAAAAGGGTGTCTGAATCTTTCTGTGTATAAAGAAAGGCAGAAAAGATGGGGATGGTGACTCTTTCCTGCTTGTTTTTCTTGTCTTGAAGAGCAGCAGGCATGTCATCACTGGTATGCCCTGTGTTTGCCAGAAGACCTCTTGGTGGTCTTGCAGTCTGCATCGTGTGAATTCTCTCCCTTTTAATTGAAAGGGTGGGGATACCAAATCTTTAACAAAGGTGTCTTTTTCCCAAATGTCAATTAATTATGTTTGATTAAAAAGCATTTGAGAAAATCTGACTGAAAATTATTTCTTCTCATCACTGAATCACTCAATTTCCATTCTCTTGTGATGTCATGATTTCTTTAGGTCATTAAAGCTCTCAAAATTGATGGGGCTTTAATTTCTAAGATAATTAATAAATTGCAATGTTAAATTAATAAATAGCTATGTTAAATCCTTATTTATCTATTTTGAGGTGGCAAAACACATTCTGCATTCTATTTTTATGTTTTTAAACAATATTTTAGTTACCATCACTGGAGATTTAACATTTTTCTCATGCTTTCCTTGCAGGGATTTTGTAAACTAGTTATGTATTCATTCTTCTATTTATTTTTCCTCACTAAGTAATGCCAGTGTGATTGGAAACAGCACTCTTATATCTCTGGGTAATCGATTTTAGTAATAAGTTTTGTCTTTTCTAAATTACAAAAGTAATGCTGTTTATTGCCAGTGTACAGGGGAAAACCTGACCTGGCATCCGCTACAAAAAAAAAATAGTGCTCTCACATGTTTCGCTGTTTCTCACCTATCCACACAAGCAAGAGAAACCGGTTTGGTGGCAGTCATACACCTGGTCCTGTTTTCATCAGTTTTCTTTTTCCCTTTTCTTACTGCATAGAGCTTTGCTATAGCAGTATAATATATTATGTTACTGTAGGAACGGTCAGGAGATGGCCAGCCATGACTTGAACTTTGAGAGGTACCTTGATGGAGGAGAATCTGTCGCTGTCATGTTTCTCGCCTGTCAGGACACCCCATTTAGGTGGCAGTGGTGATGGTTGGTTAGGCTCTACTCTCAGACTTCATCACTCTCCTCAGCATGAGAACCAGCACTGCTTTCAGGACTAATTTCTGAGTTTTTATAGCAAATGAGCTTTATCCTAATTTTACTGAATTTGTCATAGTGTTACATGTTCAGGCCTATTTTTGTGCTTCTTTGCTGTATGATTAATTTCTGAGAAGGGATGGGGAGGATTTCTGAAGAGGGTATGCTTGGTCACTTGGATCAAGGGCTGCTGGTAGGAGAACTTTCAACAGCTGCTTAGATTTGACTGTATTTTGATTATGGTTATTGTTAAGGGAACTCTGAAGGAACAGGTAAAAGGAAAATAAGGGATGGGGCTGAACTGGGGAAGATAAGGTTAAAAACAGTTTGGCTGAGAAAAGATCTTACAGAATTACTTACTTACCAGAGTATGCTATTATTCCAATGTTGTTAAAAGCTTAGAACTTAGGAGATTGAGTATTTGCCAATTTGGCCCCAAGTAACAGTATTTAGTGGGAGAAAAGAGGTTTTTGTTAGAACTGTACCACGGCATTCTTGTACAGCCTGTGTTCCTGTAAAGACCAGTGTATTGTTGCCACCAGAGTGATGGCACATACTGCAAAGTGCAAGTTAGAATAAGGGGCCACCACTGTATTCAGATGTTGTGAAGACTGTTCAAAAATAAATGTTTTACATTTCAGTAGACCAAGGTCACTGTTGATACAGTCACTGTTGCAGGAGATGAGAGTTGCTGCAATAATATATGTGACTATTAGATATTCTCGTGGTTGGCAGTTTTATAAAGAGATATTTAAACCGAGTTAACCCACCCAGAAACATCAATGGTAGGAGTCTTAGAACTATACTTTTATGTATGTTTGTGTATATGATTTAGGTTTTCTATTGCTATCCGTATTTATCTGAAATAGGACATCAGTTGCAAAGTAGTTATGTCTTAACTGAATTCATAATCCTCTCCAGACCACCAAATCGTAATGTGGAGTGATTTATGATGAGGAAGAAGCAGTTGGATTTTCAAGAACTCTCTGCTTGCCTTGGGTTTGTTTTGTAAATTCGGGTAGCAGGTTTTAGTTTTGTTTGTGTTTTTTTAATAAAAAAAGAGAGAGAGGGGAAAGGACAGCTCCAGATGGAGTGTTGCATGTCAGGAACCTGTAGTTGGCATCTCTTTTAAATGCCAAGGTATATATCAGCTACCCTGACTGAAATAAGATAATAAATATTGTGGATAAATTTTGCAAATTCACTGATTTGCTGGGTTGGTCTGAAACCTAGTATTTGAGGGTGCTCGGTGGTCCCGTTTGTCTTTCCAGTCTGCATTAAGACAGGATTATGTAGTGATTGTGTTTGATTTTCTACTACAGTGGAGCAGCGTGACTTCATGGAGTGGACGATACAGGAAAAAGATTGCTCTTCATGGCTAATGAAGCTGACTTGGATGAAGAACTCGTCATTAAAAGATCCATCCTTCAGAAGTAAGCTTATGAGTCCTTTTAACAGAAACTGAACTTGTAATGGGGGGAAATAACTATGGACTAAGAGTGATGGTTAAATACAAAGTAGGATGAGAAGAGGAAAAGCAGCTTTTGCAATATTCAGGGAGCAGTATTTTATTATTCATTACATCATTACCTGTTGATAGGCTTGTCTGATACCTCTGTTGTGAAAAATTCCTGGGAAAGAAAAGGAATGGGTGAAAAGGTAACTCTCCTTGAAATGAAGCCAGTATCACTATAGTTCAGGTACAATTTAGATTCAGAGATTTGGAAGTGGTAGACCTGTGTCTGTAAATGAAAGCCTCATTGACTGAGTCCCAAATGCATTTACAGAGTATCTGAGAGAGGCTCTCAGGATTTCACGACACTCTTCTGCATATAAGGCACAAAACCTCTGCTGTCTTTCCAGGCGCAAAAAGATTCATTAGAGAATCCATGTTATATCCACCATTACACTGCACCAGGAACTTGAATGAATTTATCAAACATGCCAAACTAGCTGAGCTCTTGCACAACATAGTTCATATCCGTTCTTAGAAGAAGGAAAGATGGCATGTTGCTCTTTATGCTCTCTGTACAATGATTTTAGTTTTCTCAGACACACATTGTCTGACACATGTGGAAAGCTCTGCTGGCTCCTTGAGAGGCCAACCTTTGTAGTCTGTCCCAGGCTGACAGTCAGACTTTCACCTCTGTGAGATTAGACACCTGTGGGGCAGCCATCTGAGAGCTGAGAAATTCATCCATGTGGACCTTTTAAGTCAAGGATGCGGCCATCTGGGGTCTGCTCTCAGATAATCTCTTCTGTGAAAATGCCTCTGGTCTGTGCTGTGGCCAAAGCTACGGGTAATCTTTCCTTGAACGTCCCACTACCAGATGTGAGGGAGGTGCTGCGTGTCCGTGGAAAGATGACCTCCCTTCTGCCTGAATTTAAGGATTACCCTAGAAGGAAGGTGGTCAAAAGTGAATGATATGTTAACTGCTGTGATGGAGGGAACGTGTCCCAGTGTGTTCCCACTGGCTCTCTCCTGTTTTTTTCTTGGACACGGCAGGGACCAAGCTGCAGGCAGGCTTCTGTACGTACCAGCAGCTGAATCTGCATAGTGTAGGAAATTCAGCACTGTTGCATTCTATGGTTTGAGCAAACAAAAACTAATAGATCTATTTTGGGCTAGGGAGGAATATTTTATCTCCTGTAGTATGACAGGCTTGTCTTCACGTCTTTCTCCTAGCAGTAGCGGGTGGCTATGATTAATGAGTTAGAAATTGCTGTAAAATATGTGATCTTAGTTGACCTCTGATTTTACACTTCATCTAACCAGAGGATTCTCATTCCTGTTACCCTATAGCTAAATTAATCAGGCTTTATCCTGCAGGCCAAACTCTGCCTTCAGGAACACCTGTTCAGTTACATTGTCTTCAGCAGATCTTTTCTTGAGCATGATGTTTGGGATTTGGTAAAATGTGGTGATATACAGATGGGATAAAAATCTGTATATCTCCCTGTCTGTCTTATATTTCTATATGCACAGCAATCAAAGCTAAAAGTGTTAACTGCCCTCCAAGCAGAGCCCACAGAGGATAGAATAGTCTAGAAGCACAAAAAGAGAAGATCTGCTAAGTGTTAAAAAGAAGAAGGAAGAAAGAAAGGGGGAAAAAAAAAGATGCTTTGAGCATCAGCCAGAAGTATTGAGCCGGTATCTAACTGAGTGAGTCTTTGACGTCTGAAGCTGCCTCCTGTGGATACTCGTGCACTCTCTCTGTTTTATAGCTACCATCTTGGAGAAGCTCTGAGGGAAGCATAGTATATGGAAATAATCAAATATTTTCAAATGAGGCAGTTCCAGGGTAGCAACAACTGTCGGAGCTCTCAGAAGACAAAGTGTTGGCAGCTAATGATGTTTTAACCACTGTGTTGTCTAGACCTGCTCGAGCCTGACTTTCTCATGTGAGAAACAAAAGTGACGCTTAAAACGATCTTTGAAGTCTTTTTTTTTAATAAATTATAGCAAAGCAAGAAGTGAAAAAAAAAATAGTCGTGCAAGCCCCATCTCGTTTTTCTTCATGGATCACTTGACGTGACTGACTTTCAGCTACCATGTTGGCTGTTTCTTGATCTCTGGACTTTGTTTTGATGAAATAACACACTTTGTGGCAAGATGGGACAATTTCCAGTACACTCATTCATTGCTCTGTAAAATACAATAGACATCTTGAGGATGTTGCTTTTGTTTGTTTTTCTTTTAATGGTTCCTTTGAAAGGCTATGGTGGTCTTGTTACATGAACTCTAGAACTCCTTCAGTGCTTGTTTTCCTCTTCAGATCCTTTTATTCTTCTATTTTCTTTTTTCTCTCCTTTTTTAAGGAGGGAGGTGGAAGAAGGAACAGGGAGGGAGTGGTGCAAGGAATGGGAGTAGGGAGGATGAACTTTTCTTTAAAGCTAGGAGTCTTGTAGCTGGTAAAAATCTAGATCCCATACAGAAATGGTTCAAAGGACCTTTGGCTTCCCTTCCTCACAGGAGGGAAGTGTGTGTTGACAAAACATCCAAAGCTGTAGAACGCTAATTTAAATCCTTGAAGAAAAACCTTTTTCCTGACCTTTGCCTTCTTCCTATCATTGGATTTCACGCTCTTCACTTTCCTGCCATAAAAGAGCAGCTGGTAGAGAGGGACAGGGGAAAACACACATTCTCCTGAGTACCTGTTCAGTATTCAGTATTTATTTGCTCTGACTCGGGCATTTTGTAATAAGGAAAGTGTTACAGAATGAAACATTGTGGTAGGATTTCTAAGTTCGTGATGTAACCTGTTATTCTCTTTCTCAGTTTTGTTAGGATTTCTTTTCCAGATTCGCTGTTTTGATTTGTTCTGCGTTTTTTTGAGTTGTGGATAGCCATTTTGGTTTTGAGAATGCCTCTCCTTGTTACACCGCAGAAAGGAGTCTGGATGTTGCTCCTTTGCTTGCCAGAGCAAATCTGGCAAAGCTTTCCAGTCAGCTGTTAAAATTGACTGTCTTTTTTTTTTTCCCTATGATATTAATCACCCTGATGACAAGTCCCACAGGTAGCATCCTCCCTCTGGTAAACAAGTGCAAAACAGTATCAAATACATTAATCCAGGCATGTTTTGCTGTACATCAGGATGGGCCAGGAGACAAATTTATTGGTGGTGCCTAGAGAGACTGATGCTGCTGGGGAAAGCATTTTCAAGGAAATGGTTCCCTGTTTGGGTAATGAGAGCTTATAAAAAACCATGAACAGCCTGCGTATGTCATTCACTTTGGCAGATAGCTGCAAGATGAGATACTAGAATGAAAAAAAATACGGTTTGGGGAAGTTTCAGAGCCAGCTTAGGGCCTTTGAAGAGAAAAAAAAAAAAAAAAGGTTATGTGCTCATCCCTGGAGTGTGGTTTTGCCGGTGACATCTCTCTGACTTGAGTCTGGCAGGATGAAGGAGTGAGGAAATGATGAGAATTCCATAGCTGCCGCCTTTGCTTTCAGAGGGGGCAAAGGTATTTGTTTTCAAAGCACGATTACAATGGACGAGGAGCTTTTTGCTCCACCCTCTGATATTTATGGTCATGCAAAGTGAGACGTAAAAGACACCTGTTGGAGCAGGTCTAAATTGGGAGCATTTCCTTTCAAGATCTTGTGGGCTGTGTAAGGGTGAGTTCAGCGTCGTGGGTGTTCTGTCTGCACAGACGCAGGTGCAGGGCTTCTCCTGAGAATATGTTAATAAATCACCATGACAATTCCAGCTACTTATTACCTCATGTTCTTCAGACAGAAAGGAATACCTCATCTATAAATATATACAGTACTAACATTAGCAACCTTGAAGTAACAATACAGATCTGTTTTTAAGATCTTTTAAAATAAAAAGAGGGGGTAAGATGGGGGAGTTTTTTCTTCCTTTACCCTTGCATCATGAGAGTAAAATGAATGGTGTAGTATAATTTTCAGTCAACGTTGCAAGTGGGTAGGTAATGGGAGTTCGGGAATAGCTTGATACACTTGATTTCCTTTCTATTGCCTTGGGATATTGCCTTTTTTTTCTGCTGATAATTTGTTTTAAATAAGGGATCATATATGAGCACACTGCAACTTCCTTAGTGTCCCTGTTCTCTGAAGCTGCCCTCCTTAGGAAATTGGCATCTCTGAAATACTCTGCTGCTCTTATGGTGGTTCTTTTTTGTTTTGGTTGTTTTCTTTTCTTTTAAAATCTGCTTCCATGAGAAAGGCTGGGAATAACACAGGTATAGGCAGATGTTCCACTGGTGAGGCATCCTAAACTAGATCATGGGCAGATTTTCTCTTTCAGATCCGTCTGTGCTGGTGAAAGGGGCTACCCCCTCCAGCTTGCCCCCAGCTGGATGTATGATTGAGTGCTTCATAAGGCACATGTGTCAAAATGAGTTGCATGAATTTAATAGATTAAACAGCAGGACTTTGATAACTCAGTTCTTTTTACTTTGTGCATTAGTAGGAGTGGGTCCCCACAAGCAGCGCCACTGGTAGGGAAGGGAGAGATGCAATAACCCAACTCAGTAGGAAAATCTTGAGGAGCAACTCAGGGTACACCAGGGAGTGAAAACTCTTTGCTTGGGCTTAGTTATCTATAGAATGAATATACGTGGTTTGGCTTGGTGGTATTCCTATGTTGAAATCAGTAGTCTTCACTATTAGCAAACTTTTGTTACAAAGTTCCCTTGCGTTCAAGTGATGTTTTGAGGAATGCCATGGAAAGATGTTGGATATTTTTTTTCTCTAAAATGTGACTATTAGAGAATGATGTGTGGATCTTCGTGTCTTTCCTGTTAGTCCAGATCTGCTCTTTTCATAAATAAAAACAGAATTTTCTGACTACCATCCAGAGAATAAGTCAGATTCTCTTTGGCTCCTCCATCACAAAAGTAGAAATTGTATGTGTTGATTTAGGTAATAATCCTTTTGCAGATGCACAAGCCAGAAAAGAATCTGGTTCTCCTTTGCAGAACTGAATTGGTTTCACAGTACTAGTAGGAATTTAGAAAGTTGTAAAAAGTTATTTTAGCCAGTAAAGCAAGTGGATCTGACTTTGAATCAAAACAGGGGAACTACGTCTATTGGATAAGAGGGTGTGATTTTTACACACTAACTTCTCAGGCTATAACCACACTTTAAAAATGTTGGTGTAGCTTTAATCATATTTCTTCACAAAAGAGGATTTTACTGAACATTTCAGAGAAAGATATTGGCCTTTGAGTTGTTGTTTGAGCCATGAATTGGGAGTAGATGTTCTCAAGATGCCTTGGAGATCTTGCGTGCTAGTTTAGAAGTCTCTCAGTTCACTAAGAGTAGCTGTTGTAACTAAAAGGCATAATTTTTCTCACAAAGTTTGCCCTTTTTATTATGCGTTTAAACTTTACTCAATTTGCTCTGCTTTTTCTGTAAATATGTTGGGGGTGAGTGTAGCCTTCAACTTCAGAAATGGAGTATTTTTAAAACTATTTATTGTTTCTAAACTGAATGTAGCCAAATATAAGGAAAACAATTTGATGCTTTTGTATGTTATGCTTATACAATAAATATGAACGTACTATCAAAGCAGTTTGTGAGACCTTGACTTTATATTTTAAAGAACATACTGCTGTTACTGATTTTAATACTGTTGCTTTCACAGGATTTTATTGTATTTTGCTGCTCCCATGTTATTTTATTCGTTCAGTGGGGGCGTTGAAAGGAATGTACAGCATATCCAGGTCTATTATAAAAGAAAGGTCATGCCAAGTGTCTTGACAGCCTTGTACAGGTAAGAGGTCATGAATCTTAGAATTTGGAATATTAACAAGGACTTCTGTTGAATGAAGCTAGACTGACTTACTGGCAACGGATTTAATTTTACTGCAAGATTCTTGCCAGCGTTGCAGTATGCATAAGACTAAAAGCAGAGAGCATGAGGCTCAGCATTTGGTTTCTAATCGTCAGTAAATATATGTGTGCGGATCGTCATCAGTCATTTGTCTGTCTGGTCTGCTGAGGCTTCAGACCAGCACTTAGCCCGTGATTGGTTTTACTTTTTGGAGGTTTCAAAGGAGGAAGAGCTGACTGTATTCCTTGGACACCCTCGAGTCCATGTGACTTGGTAAATACAGTGCTCTGGGTGAGTCATCAGGCTGGACAGCACTGAAGTTGAATCTCATTGTTCCTCTAAGCCAGGCTTGAATCTTGAAAAGATGACAAATGGTCTGTTCATTTTAGAAAGATGTCTAATATTCTAATACAGTTGCCACTGTGTAGTTTTTAGCAGTGCTGTGAGTTAGTTTATTTCACTGAGTTGATGGAATATGTAGCCATCACTAGTGTTTTTGGACCTATTTAGCCCAATTAATCCAGATATAACTTATATGATCAAAAAGTTCCTCTGAAAGGTCTCGTAGAGGTGAGGACATAGAATAATCAATTTTTTGCTTTTAGCATATGTTTACAGCCACAGTTTGTATTCAGTAGAGCTGCCTGTTGAAATCTTAGAGTTTCAGCTTGTGTCCAGCAATCCCAGAATGACAAGTAGGCAACAGAGGGGCACAGACTCCTTATTGTGCAGTTGGGGATGGCACCGAGGAAAAAAAAAAGCCGAAGGTCAGAGGGAGTTATCCCTGCTTGTGCTAGTGCTGTCAGGCTCTTCCTACCACATGTCCACCATGTGTTCCTCATCAGCGGGATGTGGAACTCCATGACGCAGAGCAGACTGGAATGCAGAGTTAGTTAACACCCGCCGTTGGGGAATTTATCAGCCAATGTGGACTATGGGGGGGGAGGAACAGCCTGGTTTTAAAGCAAAGTAAGGGTGAAAATGAGGCATGTGGACTGTTCCTCTTCAGTTAAAAGGTCTGATTCTGCTTGGGGCTGAGGTCCTGGCGCCCGAGCCCAGCCGAAGCTTGTGGTTCCCTTACTGTTCTGCGTTACTGATTTTTTTTTATTTTTTAATTTTTTTAAAAATCCTTTGCATTGTCATGCTTAGCAGAAGATTTTTCCAGTGGGCTGGAGGGAAATACCCTTGGGATTTTTTCAAGGAACCATTCATCTAGTTTATTTCTAAGAAACCTGGACTTTGAAGAGCCTTTGCTTCATCCGGTCATTGAGATCCCAAATCACTAACTTGCAAGGATATCACGTAAAAGTGATAGCATCTCCATTAAAATTAGCTACACTTGGTATCAATTGAACTGTAGTTGCATAATATTTTTAGTCCTGATTTATTACAATTTATTTCATGGCTACTGTGAACTCTAGCCTGAATGATTTACTGGGATGTTTAGCACTGCTAAGAATATTGTGAAAGTCATAATGGAAAGGGTCAGAATATACAATTATCTGGTTGAAGGTATATTTGTGCCCACAATCCTTATTGGGTTCGCATTCTACTTTACTCAGAGCAATACATATCTTTCAAAATGTTTCCATTCATTCAGAATACAATGCCGAATTCCCTCTTGAATAGCCGTTGTGTGGTTCTCCCCAAACAGCATTGTGCTGGCAGTTTCTGGAATTACACAGGAAATGAAGAGCATAGCAAACTTTCCTTTCTCTTGCTAAGACATGCTCCCCGGGAGTTCTTCCAGTAGATCGGAGTAAATAGCAGAGATCTATTCCTAAGGGCAGCATGTCCTCTATGTTTCTGCTTTGAGAACTCCTGGTTTCCGCTGGCTTTAAATCCTTCCTTTCTTCATCAAATTTATTGCACCATTTCCCCAGCTAGAGAAGATTAGATAAAGATTCCGTTTACACACAGTAAAACTTCTTGTCCACTTGTCTTAGAGGACTTCTTATAGGACTCTTTCATTGCCCAGTCACCAATATGAAATACTCTGTTAGGAGTTAAGAGGAGGTGACTATTAGACCTTGATACATGAACTGGCAATGCAGAATGCTGTATCTTGCACAATCACTCATTCTAAGTGTAACTCACACATACCTGCATACCTGCATATTGGCCAGCAATAGCTGTTGGTATTACTTGGGTCAGTCATGTTGAAATCTTTTAACTTTTTAAAAAACATGCTGGGGGTGGCGTTGATAATTTGGGTTAGTGGAAGCTCAAGATTTGGAAAAATCTGGGTCAGTCAATGCAGAGAAACTTGAAAGGGAATAATTTAGGTCCTTCAGACGGAAAAAAAATTGGCTGATGGACTTTAATTAAACTCCGAGCATTGGAAGCAAACCAGTAAGATAGCAAGGGGAAATTCCACGTTAAAGCTCAACTTCTAGTTGTTTGCATATAAATCCTCCAGCAGCTGGTGATATTTGCAGGAAGCACAAGGGACTGTCTTTCAGTATTCCCTTTGATTTTATTTTTCTTCCCTTTGCTTTATTATTCCCAGGGTGTAGCATTAAATGTCATTTCATAGGCCATGTGTGTCCCCTAACTTCTCTGTTCCAATCTCTATGGTACATGTGTTCATACATGTATGCATATATGTGTAATATATAGCTTTGTTCACTAATGTGTGGGTACAGCATTTCTAGAACTAGGTGTTTATTTTTTCATCTTTTTTTTTTCCCCCCCTAAATGAGCTACAGCATTTCTGAAACTACCTCTGAAATTCCCACTTCTGTGACTTTGAGCCTTAGCCAGGTAGAATAGTAATAACAGAATCATGGCCAGCAGTGCCATAAATTTCAACTAAAGTATCGAGCAAGAAGGCTGATTTCTGTTTGTACTGTTGTTGGAGATATTTATGCAGGGCAGGTCTTTCAGCAAGTGTGATTATTTTCAGAGAGGCCCTTTCTCCATTCTTGCATTAGAATGTGCTGGGGATGTGTGCGGGGAACAGCACCTGACGAACAGCAGCCAGACAGAAGGAATAAAATCCCTTGGGAAAGAGACTTCTCTTTATGGCCATTTTTCACTTCTAAGGCCACTTGAAAAATATTGTTCTTCAGGTAGATCTCCTTCCTAGATCCCTGGGTTAGCATTTGGGTGCCTGCCATTTTCCCAGACCAAGGAGCTACTGAAGACTTAAGCTTTTCAAGTAGGAAAGTATGCAAGCACATATTTGCAGCACCAGAGCTATTGAAAGAATAATGGACCCTTCCCACATTCAACTCCATTCTTCTTGCACTCGCTCCCAGACCTCTGGAGCCACTGTGCTAGCAAATGATTACATTCTCTTTCCCTTCCGTAACTCTTCCTAAACAAAATGTTAATTGAGACGTTGATTTATACAATTTGGATTCCTTTGTTAAGTCAGTGTAGTTAAAAGTAGCCTCTGGCTATTGAGAGGATAGATCAGTGAGACAAATTAGTGCTTGCCTGGTATGTTTTTCTGTATCTTACCCTTTGAGAAAATCGTATATGTTTTGGATTTAAGGAATATGTCTCTTGCATGTGTTTTAGATGTACCCCATCATGGTTGTAGCTCTAGAATGCAGGATTCTAGGTGTTTTCTGATTTGTATTGTTATGTGAAGGAAGCAACCTGGAAAAAAGTAGACTTTGGCATTTTTTTTTGCTATGCCCTTGATGTTTGTCAACTGAAAAGAAGGGTTATGTTCATAGATTCATAGATTTCTAGGTTGGAAAAGACCTTAGAGATCATCGAGTCCAACCATCCCTAATCCCCATTAACCATATCCTCAAGTAGCTCATCCACCCTATTCTTAAACAATCCAGGGATGGGGACTCAACCACCTCCTGGGCAGCCTATTCCAGTGGCTGACAACCCTTTCAGAGAAGAAATACTTCCTAACATCCAACCTGAATCTCCCCTGACTAAGCTTATGCCCATTTCCTCTTGTTCTATATCACCATCACTAATGTAAAGAGCCCTTCCCCTAACTCCCCACCATCTTTTCTCAAGTATTTATAGGCCGTAATCAGGTCTCCCCTCAGCCTCCTCTTCTCCAGGCTAAACAGCCCCAACTCCCTCAGCCGCTCCTCATAAGTTTTATTTTCCAGCCCCTTGACCAGTTTAGTTGCCCTTCTTTGGACTCGCTCAGGAGCTCAATATCTCTCTTAAAGCGAGGGCCCAAAACTGGACACAATATTCCAGGTGCGGCCTCACCAGTGCCGAGTACAGGGGCAGGATCACTTCCCTGCTCCTGCTGGTCACACTATTCTTGATACATGCCAGTATCCCATTGGCCTTTTTGGCCACCTGGGCACACTGCTGGCTCATATCAAGCCGGTAGTCAACCAACACCCCCAGGTCCTTCTCCGCCAGGCAGCTCTCCAGCCACTCCTCCCGAGCCTATAGCGATGCTTGGGGTTTTTATACCCCAAGTGAAGGACTCTGCACTTGGCCTTATTAAAGCTCATGCCATTGGCCTCAGCCCAACGATCCAGTCTGTTCAAATCCCTCTGAAGGGCCTCCCTACCCTCAAGCAGATCGACACAGCCTCCCAGCTTGGTGTCGTCCGCAAATTTACTGAGGGTACATTCAATCCCCTCATCCAGGTCATTGATAAAGATGTTAAACAGAACTGGACCCAGCACTGAGCCCTGGGGAACCCCACTGGTGACCGGCCTCCAGCCGGATTTAGCCCCATTTACCACCACTCTTTGGGCCCGGCCATCCAGCCAGTTTTTAACCCAAAGGAGGGTGTGCCTATCCAGGCCAGCAGTTACCAGTTTCTCCACCAGAACACTATGAGAAACTGTATCAAAGGCTTTACTGAGGTCCAGGAAAACTACATCCACAGCCCTTCCCTCGTCAACCAGGCGGGTCACCCTGTCATAGAAGGTGATCAGGTTTGATTGGCAAGACCTGCCTTTCATAAACCCATGTTGACTGGGCCTGATCACCCGGTTAACCTGTATGTGCTCATTAATAGCACTCAAGATAACCTGTTCCATGACTTTGCCCAGTCACCGAGGTCAGACTGACAGGCCTGTAGTTCCCCGGATCCTCCTTCCGCCCTTTTTTGTAAATGGGGGTAACATCCGCCAGCCTCCAGTCCAGCGAACTTGTTACTAGAAATGTTGTAGATTCCAGGCTTTTGTATGGTGGCAGGGTTATAAAATGACTTCTGATGTCCTGGGCAACTGTTGACATAAAGGGGTTGACTTTACTTCTCAGTAATCTATTCTTGTCTTGGAAAAAATGGAAGTTAATCTGTTTGATTGTTGCAGACAACCGTTAAACTAAGCAACCTTTGTGTTTACAAAGGAAGAGTTCTCCTTCTACAGGTGATCTGGTGTCTGGAAAGGGTAAAAGTTAACAGGTGAATTGATGTGCTATCACCTGCTTGCATAAGAATTCCTTGTAATTAATATACAAGAGATCTCACTTCTCCACTTGGCTTTGTGGCCTTGAGAAGTCCACCTTAATGTTTGTCTCTCATACTTTCTTTCACTTTTTAAAATGAACACAGGATTACTTTCCTGTCTCATAGGGGCATAAATCATGAATGTTTATGTCAGTACTGTAAATGTAAAATGCAGCTCTGAGTACAGGGTATTAACTGTTGGCTTTCCTACTTTTAGAATCACAATAGTACTTGTTAAAACGACCTGCAGGAAGCAACTGATGCGATGCTGTGTACAACATGTACAACATGATCGTTGTTTAAACCTAGATTGTCAGTTTCAGCCGCTTGCATTTATGTATGTCAGATGCCAGTAGTATTTAAATGTATTTGTATAGCTTAGTGTGTTACGTTGTTACATGCTGCTATTCTTACTACTCCGCTATCTCTAATTTCCTTTCAATGTACTAATTCTCCGGTTTTTCATACAAAAGCCACTGAGCCTACAGTGAAAATCGAGTATGTTTTCTTTCGCATTAACAGGCCACTACTCCTGAGAGTGCGCGATCAATTTGTAAGGTAGGCGGTTCCTTGCGTGTACATGAACTGGTTTTGCAAATGCTGGCTTGAGCCTGGCACAGCTTGTAGCAGTGCACCTGAGCTAACATGCGAGTGGCTGTACTGCTGCCAGCCAGGCTGGGCTGGCAGTGGAGTAGCTGGGCAGGCAGAGCAGCTCCTGAGCTAGCGAGTGCTGCAGGGGCGCAGGGTACACCGTAGGGATTTGGTAGGAGCCAGTTCTGGTGTGGAAAAGGTACTATTGCTCTGGATAAGGGAGAAAAGGTGATGTTGATGTTTCTTTAATCCTTGCATTTGTTTTCTGCTCTCCACTTCCAGTTTGGCCACCTGATGGCAGCTTTTAAATTCTGACCTAAGAGTTGGTGGTTTTGTTACCCATACGTACAGCTTTGGTCAGCACTTTCAAGTTCCAGCAAAATGCAAATCTCAACAAGAGAATAATCTTTTATAGTTCTTCAAATAGTTTACTTTTCATAGTAGAACAGTAATTGCCTTTAGAAAGGGATTACTCCAAAGACTGGCTTGCTTTCATTTCTCCTAACATTTTAAAAGCATGACAACTATTTTCTTAGAAGTGGTCTGCTGTAAACATCTTCAGAGTTGATTTGGACTGCCATGTGTGATCTGCTTCTTTACTTTTTTAATGACAATTTTATCCATAGCGAAAAAGGTAACATCTTCTGAATGGCAGGTATGGTAATAAACAAGGTGGTACTGCCCTGCTAAATAGTGGCCTCATAAAGGTCATGGGCATAATGAAGATGTAATGAACCCATAAGTCAAGAATGCCGGGAACAGCAGAAATGTCAAACACCAGAGCTGACAGCACAGTTGACTAACCTGCTGCAAAGAAGTCTGGCACTTTACCTGTTCCTTCATTTCTTCATTTTCAAGTTGTAATTGATGATTCACTATCTTGAAGGCACTGGATGCAAGGATACAAATTTGTGCGTCTCTGAGAAAGTATCTAGTACTGAGCACAAGTCTTTGAGTGACAGAAAGCTCATAGCAGACTGCAGCACAATGATTTAAAGGCAAATTTTGCTTTGCCACTCTTGTCCTTTGACTTCTTAATATTCCTAAATGAAAACATGTGAGTCCGCAATGGAGGTGACTCACAGGTTCCGTTTCGGACTCCCGGAAGGCTTCAGATTTTACCTGCCTATCTACTGCTGGTTTCGACCTCTTCCTACAATAACAATAAGAAACCTGTCCATAAGTATTAATTCCGAGTCTCAATGGAAGTATCCAGAGTCTAGGTATCTTAGGATACTGCTGTTTCCTAAGGTTTCTAGATATGCTGACATGTAGCTGGTGAGTGTTTGTCATCATTGGGTCAGTGCCTGAAAAGTTATTGTATGGTGAAGGGGTGAAAGCTGAACTGCATTCTCTGTTCAGCACCAAAATGCTTGGATTGAAGGGGAAACTATGGGAAGGTGTGCTGCACTGTAGTGATGTGAGGCCACATCAGTTGTGTGCTGTGTACATGAGAGAGTCAAGGACAGCTGCAGTGTACGCAAGTGAAAGATTGTTGGTTCTTTGCAAAGGCTGATCCAGTTCGAAGGGTAAGTTTACTGGTCAGAATTGTTGATCCCTGCTTGCTGCTGGGTAGAGCGTAAGTGTGGAGAATTCACATGAAGTTCTTTAGAAGGAGGAGAAAAATTGATGAACCTCAAACATTCCTTGCAGGTAGGCATTGACTTGAACTTGTACATTGTTTCTAAAAGTGGATAATAGCTTCTTATTTACGCTCACAGTTAAATATTTTATTCCCAAAATTCTAGGATGTTTTGGCTTTTAAGTCTAACGAGGAAGGAAAAGTGACAAAGTCTGTACTAATATGGATCAAATATAGTGGGTGAAAAGTGTTATGAGAACCCATTCTTAGCAGTTCTGTTTGTTACCTTAAGCACAATGTCCCCCTCACTGCCACTGTTTGTGTCCTGAAGAGAATCCCGTGTTCATATCTCCAAGGAACTAACTTTGTCATCCAGTTGAATACTGAGACCCAAAATTGAGGTTAACAGTCAACAAAAATAAGAAGCAAGTGCTCTGCTGTTATTTGATCACTTTGTGCTTACTTGCTTAGCTGAGTTTTTCACCGGTTACGTTTTTTTTTATGATTTCTGAGTATTGTTCATTAGCGTAGTTAGTTCATTGCTGAATGACAGCATGTTTTTACGTACTGCTGTCGCTTTCTAGCTCCATTTCGAAAGGAGAGGAGATTTCCTTGCCAGAAGTAGAGCCGTTGTGCTATATGGGTTGTACTTCCAGAATTCCTTCAGGGCTTCAGTTTGTATTTGATTTTTGGCTGGTTTGCAAGAATATATGATCCAATTGATCCAGTCACATTTTTAATCGAAGCATACATAGTTCGTATATATTAAAAAGGATCATTTGCATGTAAGGAAAAGCCCATGGAAGCGTGTTTGAGAATGCTACCTGCACCTGGGCATAGAAAAAGTTTAGGAAACGATTTTGTGTGTATGCATTGGGTATTTGTTGGTTTTTTTTTTTATCAGTGTCCGTCAGAGGACCTAATACAAATAAAGTGTGCTATGCAGCACACTAATTAAATCAATGCCTCTGTGGAAGAACTTAGTTTCTGGAATTGCTCTGGTAAATCTGAGATGTAAACAAAAACCTAGTTATTTTTATATTGTTTCCCTTTGCCTCATGTACGTGATTCTGGAAGTTGGAGAGTTATAGGTTTATGCCTCTTTTTATAGCAGAATATTTGCGTGGCTGAATTTTTATTGAAGCATAATTCTGGTTTCCTTAAAGCTGAGCAGGGCTACTGTACAGTGGGAACATATGTTAATTTGAGTTGCTGTGAAGGGCTGTTCATTTTAAAGCTGTCAGGTAGCAAATTGTCCTCAAGTGTTCTTCATTAAGAGTTGTTTGCCACTTTTGTAGAAACGGCTGCTTCAGCCACAGAAAGTAAGTTGGGAGCTTTTCCTGAAAGAAGCACGTGCAAAGAACAGCATTTAGGCCATGGATTCTTACTGTCCATCCTTCTCCTGCCCCTGCCTACCTGGGGAATGATGCAGGTGCCATTGCGTTTTATTCTGTTTCGTTTCACCTGTGTGCCAAGATGAGCAGTCTCCAGAGGCTGCTTTTATCTGAGGTTGGCTTTAGTTTGTTCTCTCTTGGTTGGTTTGTAGCTTCCTCAAAGACTATGAACTCATTGTGTTGGTTTCTTTAAAATGTAGAACGCAAAGATACTACCTGTCTTAAAAGTTTAGAGTCTAAATGATCTGTACGATTATGGATATGGCCATTGCTCCCATTAAATGTGAAAATCCCGCTCTTCAGAATAAAACCTATTTTATAGTGAATTCCCATATAATCATAAAATCTACTATTTGCGAAGAGTGCAGCGTCCTTGGTGTGAATAATCAGACCCACTTCTGTTGAAATGTAAAAACTCCCTTTTTTTTTAATAGCAAATTATTTTGAGAGCAGAGCCCAGAAGCATGGGATTTTTAGAAGTAAACTAGTCTTTTAAGGCTTCCTGTTCATTTTGGTTGTGCTTATTGTTTCTTACCTCTCTCTGATACCTTTTTTTTTAACTGTTCTCCACAAAAGCAACCAATGTAGACTTGGGTCTTGTTTGTATTACTAATATAACGCAAGTCTTTATAATTACAGATTGTTTCTGATACATTTTTTCTTTATAACTAAGGACAGGACTGTACACGAAATCTCTGTTATTGTATTTGGCTTCGTGCTCATATACTTGTTGACTGTTTTACAAGCCAGTAACGTCGGTAGCCACAGGCTAGGAAGCTTGCCCGAAATCTGGCATATTTAATTAGTGCTAGTAAACAAGCAGAGTTTCAAATTTAATTTTTCCTTCTTTAATTCCTATAAACCTCAAGCCATTTTAAAACTTAATTTTGACGCTAGTTTTGTTTATGCATTCGGATAACACTGAAACAGTCCACAACCACAGATGAAATAGTCCAAGTCTCTTCCAAGCGAGAACGGAATAGAATTTGTTTTGTTTTAATAGTGTTTGAGGTTGCCATAAAACTGTAAATGATATCTTCAGGTCATCCATACCCATTTTCTTTTTCTTTTTGTTAGGCTAAGGTTTCAAGATGAAGAAGTTGTCCTACCATGAGTTTAGCCTTGGAAAGGAAAAGGATTGGATTTGTTGCCATTCTGGTCGTTGTGCAGAGAGCTATTCTAAGAGCAAATTATGGAGGCATCTGAACTCCGTTACTTGCCATAGCCAGTTTATTGCTTCTAGGCTGTGAGGTTAACCTCGCTACCCCAGGTGGCATTAGGTAACAGAGGCTGCAGTTGCTGTGTTCTCTCTTGCTTTCAATGCCAGCTTGTGACCAGTGGTGAAAATGGTTCTCTACTACTGCTTCTGCTATTAGGACCACTGAAGTCTAGATTAATGGCATTTCTCCTATCTGCTTCATTGCTGAAGCCATGCTGTCTCCAGACAAGTAGTGTGCCGATGTCTCCTTATCACAGCAATAAAATACTTGCTAATTTTGGCCAAAACCTGGACTCTGTAACTGCAGCTAAAAAAAAAATAAATAAAAAATTAATATTTAAATTGTGAAAATACACGATGAGCAGTGTCTTATTAGCTAACTAGAAAGCTTTGCCTTCAAGAATTTAGTTTTGCTTTTTTTAAATGAAAGCGACTGTCCCCTTACTTTTTGTAAAGGCACCTCCCACCTACTGTACGAAGTGAATTAGCAAGTGCTGGGCTGTGCAGAACAGCACTCTTGTTTGCGTGAAGTTTCTCAGCCAGCAGTAACCATCCTAGAGAAGGAAGTTAAACCTACTGCTCAAGTACTGTCTCATGGTATTGAATTCGCCTGGATTTTCTTCTGTCCTCTGCAATATTCTAATTGCCATATTATCACCGTTCAAAAGGAGTGAAACCTTAAGCTGTTATTCAGGTCCTAGTAATGGGTAAAGATGAGAAAGGTATTTTTTTACTTATTTTTTATTTTTTAAATCCAGCTCTGTCCTCAGTGCAGTGTATGTTTTTGTTCAGTTGGGCTTAATGCTGTAGTGCTCCAACTTTAAGCATCCTCCTGAAAGCATTTAGGTGTAAGCTCAGTTTCTTATAGTAATATGAAGCAGCAACATCTGTTGTAGCTGTTAACAAATCTTGCAACTTTAAATCATGAGTAATCTGGTCTAACCAGAAACTATTCCAGTGTGGTTGTGACCACTGTATTTACTTGTTTTAAAAAGTGCAGATTTGGACTTTGGGTGGATGTTAGGCTCTTCTTATGGTGATGATAGATTTTTCTGTGTCTTGTCTTTTTTCCCTTTTTTTTTCCCCCCCTGATACTTACATTCATCATCCCATAGTATTTCTAATGGTGTTTTGTAAAATGCCAGTTAGCTATTAAAAAAATAATCATAAATTCTTTTGGGTTTAAAAGAAGAGAGATGTCTGCAAGTGGCTTCAGTCTGACTTCAGTTCTCTTTTGATTTTAAATTCTGCTGTCACTCTGCAAAAGAATGCTACATTTTCTAATTTTAGACTCTCTTTTAATGAAGTTCTTACTTGATACTGTCAAAAATATTAGCTCATAAATTAAGTAGTATAGATTCTTTTAGACTATGAAAGAACACAAGTATCTCTGTATTTCTGGTGTGATGTTCCTATCGCTTGGGGTATTTCTTCACTGCAGAATTGAGCTGTGCTCTAATGCTGATGGTGCCCTGGCCTGACAGCTCTGTGTCCTGAAATCTCGTGGGTCAAGGTTGATGTTGCCCTAAATCCAGGCTAACATATGTCTGAGGATGTATCTGAATACATGGGCTGAGTCATTACTTTAGTGTAGCCAAGTCTGGAAACTACTGTTTTTCTGTGGTGAAGCAGGATTCATCAAGTCTGACTGCTGATACCTTAGCATAGTTTCCCCTAAAATGTATTTTTCTTCTGTGTATGCCTTCAGCATTGCTGAGATGTGGAGCAGCCTGTGTCCTGGCTGTCCCAGCCAAGCTCCCTCTGCAGTGGCAGCAGAGCCAAGTTCCGTGCCGGCTTTAATTTCTGCCTCGGATAAAGCTGTTTTCATTTATTGATTAATATTTGATGCTTCAAGTTGTTTGGGTCTTGTGAGGATGAGTGTGGTTACTGTGTTGTCAAATGCCAAGAGCCCAGTTTCAGTGGAGTTGAGATGTGAATAGGTACGACTGTAAAACCTTATCGTGAGTCAAAAGTGAGACAGAAGCAGTAGGTTCCAGGGGGAAATCAAAGGAAACACAGGTCAAAGCACCAGCTGAGGAAGCTACAGACCCTCGAGGAGCAGGACCGAAGTATAATTCACTTACTGTATATGAAGGAAATTAGCATTGCCAGATTTACTGCAGAGGACATCCTGCATGGCCTTGATTTGGGTAGGTTTTCGTAATTTAAACTGTAACGCTTGAAATTTTTACTGTCTTGGATTCAAAGCTCGTCTTCTTGCTTTCTAGAATGTAAGTGTTTGGGGGAGCCAGATGCTGCTTTGTCTAAACTCACCACACTTATTGCGCTTTCTTTCTTCTATTTTCTCCCTCTGTTCTTCCTTTAACCCTCATGACCTGCTTTCAGGCTCTTGTCAGGTTGTTTCCAGTCCCATGAAATTAACTGTTTTGAATGCAAATATCTTCTAAAGAAAGACAAACACGCACCTTCTGTCATAACAGCCTGTTTGCTTGTCAGGTGAAGATCCTGGCAAAGGAAAGTGAGTGATCAGGTATGGTCTGTGCACAGTAACAGGTTTGAAGAGGGATTTTTAATTTTAGTAACTGGTGGTGCAGGAGGAAGTGGTTTTCTTGAGGTACCTGGAAGGCTACTCGTAACCGGGAAACCAAAGGGATGTGTGACAGCTTCAGTTTGTCCTGCTTCTGGGCCCTACAAAATCAAAGAGAAAAGCTTATAATGGTTATTTCAACTTTGTTTTTTCCATTTCTGCTTTTACTTGCAATTTAAGGTTGAGGAGGAAAGATTTCTTTTTGCCTGTATGTTTTAGTAGTCCAAAAGCATGCCATTACCTAAATTCCCGAGTTTTGGAGATCACGGATTCTAAGTAAAACCCACCTCACCTGGAGGTGCAGAAGGTCTTTGGAGCCTTATCGGCAGGGCTGCCATCAGCCAGTCACGCTGCCGAGTACCGTTTTGTTCGCCTTTGAGTCGAGGCTAGTGATGTAAAGAAACTGCGGCAGCCTTGCTGTGTTTAAGCTATATATTGCTAGTGACCTGCAGCTTTGACCTAGTATTCGGTTTCACTGTTTCCCATGCATTTACTGTAATTATTTGATTTAAGAAAATATATCATATGTCTGCTGCTTAGCCCTATGGGAGCTGGCGTAGGAGGGATCAGCAGGAGCTGCTGTTCTTCAGTAGCCTCTGTACAACCTCCAGCTTCAGTTGTTTGCTTAAAACTTGTTCCTCTGGTGTTGTCATCCTTTCAGCTCTGGTGATTTTAGGGAACAATTATTTACTAAGGTGAATTTCCATGAAGCAGGAAGCAAAATAAGCTGAAAATTGGAAATGATTAGGGTTGCCAGGTGCAGACTTTCAGTTCTTCTCCCTCTTAGCAAGAAGCATTTCCCAAAGCTTGATTAAATCTCTTAAATCACAGTTTAGTTCAGCATAAGAAAAATAAGCTCAAATACCAGATCTGAACCAAGTGACTAAGCCATGTCCCGTTGTGTTGGAATTGAATTGGTTATAGTGCACAATAATCTACTTTATTGTCATCCCAGCCTTAACTGTAGCATAAGATGATTACATTGAATGTGTGTAATAATAAGGCTTACACTTTGTATATACTGCTTTAAATATTTGGCACACCATAGAAAGAACCTTTACGTGCAAGGCTTGATTAATCCTTTTCTCTGTGTGTAGAACAGTAGCTGCCAGAGCTCAAGGGTAAAACCTATTAATAATGTCGCTGGCAGTCCCCGCCCTCCTTCCCAGCGTATTCTCTTCTGTTCACACCAAACTCCAGACTCATTATCATTTTGGTTTCTCTCTCTTGGTTTCCCAGTTTCTACATAGCAATTGAAGTATTTTAGCAGCCTTGAGTCTAGTATAAAAGTGTCTAGTATAAGTATTTGCATTTTTCTGTATTTTCAGTGGAAGGCAGGAAAAGAGGGAAAGGGGCAGGGGGGTTGTGGGGAGCCTGGCCCCTGTGTTATTTCCTGCAGCTGTTAGCACTCAGTATGGCAGAGAAGACCCTTAGAACCAAGTTTAGGGAAATGCTTTCCCCAGCAGCTGTGTCTGGCGTGCTCCCGGGGGATGCACGTGTGTCCAGCAACGTGGCCACCCACCCCCGAGAGAGCTCCTCGGACTTGGGGTGAGTGAGGAGTTACCCTTGTTCTCATTTTCCTATGGGGAAGCAGAAGCAGGGTGAAGAACAACATTTTATATAAGCCATGGGATGACGTTGGCCACGCAGCTATTGGCTGTTGCAGTGTCAAAGTCAAGAGAGATGTTAACGGTTAAAGCATGGTGTCAGTGCCGAAATAACGACTCTTTCTATGGGAGGTCACACAGGCTTATTCTAAACCATTGCTGACCTTCAACAAATATTAATCCTGAGTTCGACTGGTAACCTATACTCTTTATACTAGAGAAAAAATGATTTAAATCTTTGGCTTTCATTGGAAGTGGTTCCTTTACCAAAAGTTTTCATCATGTTTTTGTCAGAAGTAAGTTCATAGTTTGTACGTAATCTCATGAGTATATTAATATAACACAACAAAGAAAAAGGGCACATGGTGAAGGTTTTAAATGAAAAATATTTATATTCAAAGGCTTTCAGCAAACTTAGGTCACTAGATCATAAAACATTTTATTTGGAAAGTACTTCCCATTCCTGATGGTGTCTCTTTAGAAGCAGCCGCCGTGAGGATGGATCTGTGGGTAGTGACCAGAGAAGCTGCAAACGTGGCCAGGTCACAAACCCTTGCCAGGTCCATGAGGGACCAAGGTGCGTGTTGCCCTCCTGTCTTTGTGAATAAGGTTGTCACAAAACTGGAGGAAGGGAGACAGCGAGGGGGTCCCTCTGAGCTGGGAAGCGGGGGCCGGGGTCACCCTTTCCTGCGCCCCTTTCCCCCTCCACGCCAGCTCTTGCATCACCGAGGTATTCCGCGTAGCCAAAACCGAACCGGTTGTTTCCACCCGAGAAGCAGCATCCTCTAACCAAGCTTGCTCCCGCTCCTCTGGAGCCGGGCGGCCGAGGGGCAGAGCGGGGCAGGAGCCCCCCCGGGCGGGGGGTCCGCCTGCGCCGCGGCAGCTGCTGCCGTTCAGCCCGGAGGTGGCAGCATTTCACTGGTGGGCAAAGGAGGGCCGGGACACAGCGGGGACAGTCGCTGGATCTTTTTGGCCGAAAGGCACTGTGGGGGGAAAAAAAAAAATTAAAGTCGTAAGGTGTCTGGGTTTTGAAGAGCCAGCGTAACAGTGGTCTTTTATTATTAGTGAGTTTACAGCCAAGAGCTGTCCCGTAAATGAGCAATGCGATTTAGGGATTTTATTTAAATTTTTTTTTTCCTTTAAATGTAGGAATGCTTGAGACATTAAAGGTGGTCTGGCAGCTTTCACTGCGAGGCTTCTCTTCGTGTTGATCTGTACACTGGCTTTGCGTCAACACGAGAGCACCGCCTCCGTGCAGACAGTCGGGGTCAGGACTGTGTCTGAGCTGGATGGCACGCTTCTTCACCCAAGAGTACAGTATGTGGTGCGGGGCATAGGAAGAACGTGGTAGGCTGTTTGGCTATGTGAGCTATGTGCAATTAATTAGAAAAGAAATTAATATGAAATGCACAGGTTGCACTTAGCATGCGGTTACTTATTTACTTATTTACTTATTTTCGTGGCGTGGGGAGGAAGATGAACCCGTAAACCCATAGTGGATGTAATTCAGATATCAGTTCAGGAGCCAGGTTAATAGCAGCTATGATTGGATTTTTATTGTGTCGTTGCTTGGATTAGTGTTAGAGTATGGACAGCCTCAGGTCCTTGAGCTTATTTAAAGACCTTCATATTTTCCATCAACAGCTGTATGAAGTTAAGGGAAAGAGGCCATGGGATTTCTCTTTCTCAGCTAGTTTATTTGTGAGGTGGTGAGGTTAATGTGGCAATATCCCCTGCTTAGTAGAGAGGCTTTTTGGCTTTAAGCATTGTGTGTGCTCTCTTCAGATTTATGATTTTGACCCCAGCCTGGCATTATCACACTGTCAGTGGGAGTGCAGGGCTGATTTGAACCTCCAGCTCTTGGTGGTAATCTCTCTTAATTAGTTTACAGTTGAAACAATTGTCCATCTTTTTGCCTTTAAACAAGGGAAGTTTGCTCTGTCTGTGGTTGAGGGAGGAAATCCTGAGAGAGGTTATCAGGGAGAGAAAAGCCCTGGGCTCCACTTTCAAAGCAATGCCACGTACGAAGCATGCATCAATCCTGTTAGTACTGCTTATTATTTCACAATGGCGTGTCAGGAATTACGGGCACAGACCTTTCTAAGGACTCTTGCAGACCTTATGCACTCTCATCCCGAGTCAGGATTTTGTGGAATTATGTGCTGATAAAAGCTAATTTTACACATTAAATTGCATTCTTGAAATTGTTCTTTTAATTTCTGGTCTTTCCCTGACTTCTCCACAGATCTCTCCGAGCCTCCTCATTGTCAACTTTCTGCCAGGGAGCCCTCCATGCCTCATCATTAGGGCTAAAATCTGCCGTCACTTAACATAACACACAGAGCTTACAACTGGGAGCAGCCCCCTCCCTTGCATGGGAGCACAGACAATAATAGACACTATAGTGGCAGCGCCAATGGGAGTTTACCGTGTATTTTAATGACTTGTGCTTGATTACATTTGCTAGATTGAACTGAAGTTCATTTAGTAATTGGTATGATTCTTAGAGGGTTCACGTTTGACATTCCTTGCTCATTAAAGAGCTCCAACAATGGCTGTTACAACTTTCATCTCAACCGTGACCCTCTCAGATATATATCCAGTCTTTTTCTCTTGGTAAACCACCCAACCTGGCATTCATTAACACTTAACCATCTGCAGCCAGCCCCTCCTAGTACCTTCTCCCTTGCTTTGATGATATAATTAAAAGCCTTCTGTATTATCTCCCTCAGAGCAATAAGTCTAGGTGCGTCAGCTCTCGGCACATGCAATTGTTTGTTATTCGATTCTCCCTGTATCAGCTGTTCCTCATGACGGGCTCATTTTTCATATGTTCTAAAGATTAGCTGATGGAGTGGGAGATCAGAGGCATGAGAAGGGAGTGTGGCTTTCAATATTAGTAACCAGATGCTCATTTGAAATGGTGATGGAGGTTGCTGTTATCTGTTAGATTATTTGGCTCCGTTGCTTCTACCTGAAGATAAACTGGTTTAACCACTAGTCAATGAAAATTAGCATCATCTTTAGTGGCTTGTCATGATAGAGTGCTCTTATCAGTCTGGTTTGGTGTGGCTATTCTCTCCTTGAGCCTGGTTTACAGAAATCGCAGCTTTGTTTATGCATGTGCCCAAACTTGCCTGTTTGACCTTTGAAGCTGTGATTATAATATTAATCTATGGGACTATTCTGTTGCAAATCACTTAGGTGGTCTGTATTTCAGAGGATTTTCATTGTGGGACTTCCCTCTTGTCCAGCATGACGTTCCATTATTGTTAGTGTATTCTACATCGAAGCTAACTCAGGGCGGCGGCGTTTCAGTACATCTTGTTGTCTGTCTGGTTTTTGTGAGGGTTTTTTTGTGTGTGATAGAGCTGCAGCTCGGAGAGCACTGTGCTACTGTCTGTCCACTTGCACTGATTTTGTGTAACTTCGTTATAAAGTTGCTTAGCTACGGAAAAACTTGGTACAATACTTGCAGACAGATACAAACTTCAGCCCACAAATCCTCAGTACCCTGTGGTGTAACAGACACTGGCAACAGAACCAGCGTGTATTGAGGAGTTCCAGTTTTACACTTTTCTGCTTGATGTCTAGCCCTTGCAGCCTTCCCCTGCCATGTGTTTACAGGGGGTTGTGATAGATCTTGAATAGGGAGAGAAGAACCTGGCATTCTGGCACTAAAGAAACCATGTCCTATTGTCATCTTGAAGTTAAGAATTGAGTTTTTTTCCCCTTATTTTTCCCTTTCCTTCCCATGTTGCATCCATTTTTATCTTTTTACATGTTTCTTGCTTCGATCCATTGTTTTGTTCATTTTCCCGTCTTTCCTCCCTGCTCCATTTCTTTCCATTTGTCTCTTTCACTCATTTCAATAAACTATTGTATTCATTATATAAATACAAGAGAGCCCTTTTTCTCAGGGAAGATATGAAAATTCTCCCTCTCATAAATACACAAAGTGTGGAAACCATCCTCAGGATGTAGAGCAGGAGGGAGTCTGCTCACTTCCAACTGCAAGACCTCATTAAAATTAGTGGATTTTCTATCCTCTTTGCATAAGGTACATTGCTATTTGGGCTGACTTCCACAGCAACATCTGGGCCACTGATAACATCAGTACTGGAGCATTGCTAGGTGAGCTCATGTTTTGTTAGTGAAGTAATCTACCGAAAGTGCATATATCACTTTTTAGTACCACATACTTTACTGCAAAGTGTCATACTACTATTATAGGAGCTTTCCTTTGCAAGTGGGACTTAAAGAATTTCATTATAGCTAATAATGTACTTAGCTTGAATTGAATGGCATGCTCGAGAAATGTCACCTAAATTATAAAATTTTAAGACTTAAGTACTTTGGTAGTTCAATGCGTTAATTGAGAAATACATTGAAAAATGGCTTACTAGAACACCTGATATTCTCAGTAGCTTTGTTGTTACTAAATACTTGGTGTGCTAGTATTGGTTTACTACATATATGTACATGTACATATGCATGTCCGAGTTGTGTGTGATCTCTCTGCAGAGCTAACTAAATAATAAAGTGATCATGATCACAAATATCTGACTTTAGTGTGTTTTGGAATAAGCAAAAAAAGATTGGATGGAATACACTGGTAAAGTATGTTCATTCAAACTTCATTATGAAATACAGGCATCAAAGGAGGAAGGGGAAGAGAGAGACAATTTCAGCTGTGGATTGAAATTTCTCTCCTTAATAGCCTCTGGACTGAGTACAGTTACAGATCTCTTGAACAACCCACTGTAGTCCTTGACTGTTGCTGTGTTTGTTATTTTTAGTTTGCAAACTAAATATTCTTGTGGCTTTTCTGTCCTGAGAACTAGTGGTGAGCGTTCAGACAGGCAGAACACTCTGAGATGAGACTATAGGTGTGTGGAAGGGAAAGCAATAGTGACATAAAACATCTAGCTGCTTTGACTCAGGTTCCAAAAAGGATTTCTACTATCTAAGAGCGAAGAGTGTATAAAGAGAAGTAATAGAAGTAATCGATAAGTCTTTCTGATTTGAAACTTTGTTCTTAAAACATTGAAGCTATTGGTGATTTCTGAGTTTCTGAAATGTTAACCTGCCACTGGTCTGAAAGCGAAGACATCCCTGTCTGCCAGTGTTTGGCTAATGATGAGAGGGAGTTTTAACGATCTTTTCCATCTTACTGGGCCGGGTAGGCAATGCTTTGTAATTGAGCTGTGGCAGTCATTTGTAATGTGTAGTGTAGGAAAGGTGAGCAGACCCCATCTCCTTCCCCTTTTCCCCTGCAGGAAGTGTTGGGAAAAAATACAGTAGTGGTGTTGTGTTTGCTAGCAGAACATGCACAGCCTTGCATATTAAGGCAGGCACTTGGCCAGAAGCTTTGAATTATTGTACCCTGACATTACCCACTGTAACTTTTAGCACTCTGGGCCCATTACTTTGGCTTCCTGCCCAGTAATGTGCAATTTCCACTTACATAAGAAGATGTAGCAGGAGTAATGACTCCTTGGAGGAGGTGTTTTCTTTCACAGCAAATCAGCCCAGGGCCAGCAGGTGTAAGTTTATAGACACAGTCCAGTAATGGCAGCCTGCGCTGTTGTTCTCTGTTAATCCAGGAGCAACAGATCTGCCTTTGCACACTTTTCTCTGTCCACTGACTTAATAGCAAAATTAAGCTCTTGTAAATGGCCATGCAAAGCTCTGTGATTTTTTTCTTTTCCAGACACCCCAGAATGCACATCAGAACAGGGTTGATGGACGCCCATCTGTACTGTCTGAAGAAATACGTGGTAGACTTCCTTGTAGAAAACAGGTAAGAAACCAAGCAAGACACAGGTAGTAGCAGGTGTTTGTACCAGACCTTTTAAAGGAAGATTTGTTTCATTAAATGGGCTAGCATAAAATAAAAATGTAAAAGAAATGAGTTTTCAAAATGCTTTAACTACACTAAAAAGAATGCCAAGTACTACGTCCAAATTTCTTATTAGCTCTTTTTATTAAAAAAAAAATAAATCCAATAACAACATAGATGAAAGCTAAAATCTTTGCCTTTTTTCTGCATCCCTTGTTTTCCTAATGTATCTGTGCTTTTTGACTGCTCATTTCACCAGGATTCTCCCATTGTTAGGGCTGTGAATACATTTCTGACCTTTGATTTCCCCCACCACAGTGTGTTTTGGCCTTTGCAATCACCTTTTCTCTCCCCCTTCACATCCACCACCACTGCAGGTGGGCTATCTCTGTAGCATCCTATGTTTTTAGCTTGTGATATTGCTCTGTCAAAACTCTGAGACCACCCACTGAGAGTAAGAAAAACATCCATTTATGGCAGTGGAGAAGGATCTTAGCTATAATATTTCATGAAAAAACTCTGTTTATCTTTAAAAAACAAACAAATGAACAACCTTCCTCACAGTAAGTAGTTCAGTTTTGGAACGATGTCCTGTTCCTAGACTTTTTGTAGCGCTCTCATGACCATTAAATATATTGAATGCTGACTGAGTTCTCAAGTTTTTCTCCCGTTTTAGGCAAGATGAAAGATAAAGGGGCTGACTAAGTGTTGTGTTCATAGTGCTTTCCTTAGCAGACAAACTGACATGTGAAAAAACGTTGGGGAGCAGGGGGATTTGTGGTAGTCTTGACCATATGCAAATCTGGTGATGCAGTTGGATACATGATTGAAGAAGCTCTTCCAGAATAAGGTTCTGTGAGTGAGTTAAGTGGAAAATCTGTGTTAACCCCTAGAGCAATTTCTTGCCATGCATACGAATAAAGCTTATCCAATGCTGTGACTGGCACGTGGGGGCATTGTACAAGTCATTTTTGTTCCCGTTTGTGTGTGGGAACATGTCTGAAAGGTGAGAAAGCTTCAGGAGCAGCAGATGATTTAAATCTGGAACAAACTGTTTATTCAGTGTATTTTAGAAAGTCAGTGACAGTTTGGACTTCTAGTATTTCCTGTGGTAGCAAATACAACATGTAGAACTCATTTCTTGAAATCCTAGCCATCCAGTTTTGCTGGGATTAGACGTTTCTGGAATATTAGACATTTCACACATTTGATTCTTTTTCCCTGATATTTTCATGCTGGTTTGAATTTAGATCATTAGGTCTGTGGGACAAGGACAGTCTTTGTCAGACATGCCACAGCACGTGACACAATGAGGCCTTTAAGTGCAAACAGTGGTAACTTCAGATTTCAAGGCTTTATGCTATTTCCATTGAAACTGGTAAGATCTTTGGCTTTGTCAGTGATGGGATTTTACCTTGTGTTAACTAAAGCCAGCAGGGCAAAATCCTGCTCTGAACTCCTCCAGTTGTCCCCAGGTCCCCCTAGAACAAGTCTACTGGCTTTTTGCAAGTATGACTAGTTGTTTTTTTGTTTCCTGTAGAGAGGTCATTCTCTGTCTTCACTGTTTTATGAAGCTGTCTTCTTTTCTGTGACAGTTTCATGACAAATACATAATTACAGCAGCTAGACAGTATTCCTAAGACCTGATAGCAGCCTCTGTCTTACAGCAGATAGCTGCTTCGTTCTCTGTATTACACACATGCTGCTTATTCAGTCAATTCAAAGAGAGAGTCAATTGCAAGTAATGTGCTTAACTGGTAAGTCTGGGGAATGGGACTTTTGCCATGAGGAATAACTTGGGCTTTCAGGCTTCTGGCATTGGTGGGCGTTTGCAGCTTGTTTTTCTTCTCTGAGGAAGGGGAGGACAGTGCATACCCAAAGATCTTTCCATGTTTGGCAGCAGTATGCCAGGACTTTTTAAAGACTCTGTGGAATATTTTTGCCTCAAAAGTACTGACATCTACATAATTGTTTGGGTTTAAAGATTCTTTTTAATACTTTGGTTTTTAGTCTAGAGAGAACCTACGGTAAGATTTTTGCCTCTCTGCAATTCCGCACCAGGACTGGAGAAGCTCAGATGCCTTAAGTTGTGCGTGTTTAAAACTAACAGCAGGGACTGAAGTGAACAGTGAAGCTCTTGTACGGTGCCAGGAAGTACTGACACAGTGTACTTCCTCAATATTACAATATTTACATTGTGTTAATATTTTAGCAGTGGGGTTTGATGGCAGGCAGAACACCTTTTTTCATTGTTTGTAGCTCAGTGAAGCAGTTACATTTTTTTCAAATTTTATTTTGACATACAAGAGCAGAAAAGATGTTGCCCAGCAGTAAAAATTTCAGATCCTACAACTGGCTCACCCTTTTGCAGGGGAAAATTATGATTGCTTCCAGGTCAAATAATTACATAAAAACAAATGTGGTTATGTATGTAGGATCTGTTGCTCCAAATGGGATAAAAGCCCAGTGCAGTCCCAGCTTAGCTGCAAAGATGTGGCAAGAACAAGCTCTCCACAAGTGAATGTAGTTTGTATATAGCTGCACCTGTAAGGGTAAATTGCATTCCTTCAGTTTAGTCGGATTAATATATGTGTCGTATGTAATCACTAGCAACTAATACAGAAACAGGGGAAAAAAAGAACGTGAAATTACTAAATCTTTATTTTGTCCAAGTATATGAATCTTGCTTTAGGATTTGGGACAACTTTGTTACATGACATCTCTGGAAAAAAGTTGAATTTATTTTTCAGCTCCAAAATGAAGTTGCAATACTGAGGTTTTGTTATTAGCTTGGCGACTGTCTTGCTTTGTGGTACTGGACAGATCCCTTAATTCTTCTGTGCACTTGTTTCCTCTTCTGGGTGGGATTGTTTGGAGAATAATCGGTATTTGTTTGGCAGCAGTGAGAGTCTACTACAGGGGATGTTAGGAGAGGTCAAAATACTGTTTTGTAGTCTGAAACTTAGTTCTTAGTCCTTTAATGCATTTTTATGAACTGTTTTAAAAGGATTTGAATAGTAGATTCTCCTGCCTGATGCTTTATTGCACTATAGCAAACCAAATAAGTTCTTGAGTTTTAGAAAGCAGAGATCACTAGTGCCTTTGAATAGAAGTCAGAGGAAATGGTCTGTTTATTAGAACTCCCTCAAATATGTATGCCCAGGCAAAAATAAAAATATCACGCCCCTAATGTTGTTTAAACCTGGGGAATTTATTTTTCAGGGAATTAAACTGCTTTCTCTTTCCTCTCCTAGGAGGAAAAAAAAATGTGTTTTGGCACTTAAAATCCTCATCTCCATCTATTTCTCATCCAATAGTTCAACACTAGCTCTTAGTGTAGCCATCAAGGGTATGACAGTCATACCCTGTCCAAATCTACCAAGGTCAAACACTCGTGGTTCCACAGTGGCTTGGGGAAGAGCTGAAGAAATTCCGGGCCCTAGCAGTTTGTTATTCCCTGCAGCTGGAATTTATTCCTTCCCTTCTCTCCACACTCCTGCATCACTGGGGCAGGTTGATTATCTGAGTGCTCCTTAATCAACTCCAGCGCGCTGGCAGTCTCTGCCCGGGAGTGCCAGTGGGAGCACTCAGAGTTCTGCCCCAGGTTGGACATCTTCATCCCTGCATCCACAGTGGGCACCCAGCGCTGACGACTCCTGGGTCTGTTCCCACTAGATTCACAAGAGGTCACAGACTGTACCCTGCTACCAACTGGATTTATCCCATCAGAACGGGCACTCTGACCTCAATGTGAACAAGCAGCAGCTTGTTTGGGCTGAATTTTCTGCGGAGTGTAACTGTCCCTGGGTTTTTTTTTCTGCAGAGACCTTTCGTTCTTCTCCAGGTTTATTTGTGCGTCGATGAAGTTAAGGATTGCTGAAGTTGGCCTTAGTTTGGCGGATGTACGAGTCTGCCGCATTGTATCACATCTTTGCACGACAGGGAGGTCAGTTACAAATGTGATCTCCCTGTATTCCGGCCAGAGCTTTCCTTTCCTAAACGTTTCCTTTTTCAGAATAAAGCTACCCTGAGGACCCTACAGGTGCTGCGCGTTGTGGCGTGGGGAAGAGGCGAGCGCCGGCCGTGCGTGTTGCAGGAGCTGCTCTGCCAGCGCAGTGCGGGGGTAGCTGAAGGTGAACACCTGCACCGCGTGACGAACTGCACAATATTGCTTTTCTTACAACGATCGTTACGCAGGCTGAGCCAGCAGGCGAGACAGAAGCAGAGGCTGTAGCTGGCTGGGGGCACGGCTCCACCCCGCAGCTGGCGAGCCTCGCACCCCTGGGGCCCTGGGGTGGCAGCCAGCACAGTAGCCAGTCCCTTTTTTGGCACTCTCCTGAGTGCTAGGTTGGAATCCTGCCTCGCTGCTGCATTCAGGGCAGATGGAAGAAGAGAGTCCTTATTCCCTTTCCCCTGTGAACTTCATCTGTAGCGGAGGGCAGGGTCTAGGCCTGTGCTTTGTGAGCCTGGCGTGCTGCACAGGCATGCACTGATACTTCTTTACTGTGTGCTGACAGTTCGCTTGCTAACAATCCCTGCAAAGCTGCTGGCAGAAGAAATGTGATCAAAGGGAAATTGCATGGTAGTTTGTGTTCTGTTTTTCCCGACTATTTCTAAAGCTCTAGCCTGGTGAAATAAGATAACCTGATTTGGGGAAGGGCGAGGGAGGGAGACATACATAAAACAACCCCTTCCCCTGTAAAGTTTTAACACGGAAAATTCAAACTTGCTTTGGGAATATAAGTGTTGAAGATGTGTGTGTCTCTATATATCCTGTGTATAGGCTTAAAAGCATATGTAGTATGCATTTATAATGTAGGTATGCATTATAATATGAATGACATCGTGCCCAGTCAGTTGTGCAGGTACAGATGACAACATTTGTTATATGTGTAAGGATTTCACCCTGCTTGGAGCTGAAACCTGTAGACACGTGAAGGCTGCCGTTTTCACCCGTCATTGAGGTGGACCAGCAAATCCGAAGCCAGATCAGGCTGCCTAAAACAAAGCAGTATGTGGTCCTACTTATTAAGTTCACTCCAAAAAATCACTTTTGTCAAATTTCATCAGTGCAGAGCTTGTCATGAATATGCTAATCAAACCTTAGTTACAGCTTGGGAACACAAAAAGCTACATTTAAAAATACTAGAGCAAATTTAAGCACCTGGCAGTTAGGAAGTGAGGCTGAGGCTCTGGCTCCCTGTGCAACTTTTTGCTTCTGTATGTGCCACATACTACGGTACAGTCTCCAATTACATGACTCCCTACGATTTTTTTTCGATCAGTGACCAGTGCTTCATTTGTCACCTGAGATGCTCACTGAAGGAGATACTGTTCAGTATTGTGTGTAATTTCTGCAGTTCAGGTGAAGGCCAGCAGCCTTACTTGCTGTTCGCTGTTTAAACCCTGCTCTGAAGTTAAGGTAAATGCTTTCCTTTTGGATTCTTGGTGCTCATCACTGATACTATAATGCTCTGCACACACTTCATTAACTGTCTTTTCAGCACCCCAATTAGTGAAGTAGTGGTCTTTCCCTATTCTGAAAGAGGGAAACTAAGGCACACAAGAGCTGAAGTTTGAAGCATCTTTGCCTTAAGTATGCCATTTTTCAGTCCTTGATGTTATACAGAGCTCTTAATATTGAAAGAATCTTTTTTCTTTGATGACAGCTGTCACAGGGTGACACTGATCAAATCAAAAGCACAGAATTAGTGGCAACCTGCAGAAATTAGATTTACGTTCTGCATTAAGCAGCACCTGTAAACTCCTCTGACAGAAGGGAATTAAAAAAAAAATCAGATCTTCAGGCATCATCCATTTGCCTTAAATATTAGCAGTTCTTTTCTCCTCTCGCAGCCCTCAGCCTTGTACATTTAACACGCATGTTCTAACAAATGAGGCAGACATTCTTCTGCCTCATTACACAACCTTGATTCATCCCCAGGGCATAGTCCATCTTTACATTGGGTGAAGAAGAGATCGAGATTGGGGAGAGAGGAAAAGTAGGTGAGTGTGTTTTTAAGGATTGTGTCATAATGTGTACACATGAGGTCTTAATTAAAGTTGTATAAGCAACGTAGTTTTAGCTTTTCTTAATTTGAGTGCCCAAACTGTTGCCCTGATGTTCTTTTAAGTGTGTGTATATGTATTTTTATATGTGACACTTGTAGAATTAATCAGTGAGGCTGCTGTGGCTCTTGCTAATGGAGTAGCTGTTATCAACATAGATTTATCACCTTTCAGGTCAGCCACCAGAAAGAGATGAGATGCTCTAAACTTCAAAGAATATCCAGCTCAGCCTTCATAACCTTGGCCTAGAGCATACTCTGTTACTCTGTGGAGTAGTGCATGAGCACTCCAGTTACCTTGCAAAAAGAAAGAGAGAATGGAGCATTCCCAATGTAGAAGGACTCAAAAAATTTAGCTGCAAAACAGGTCTCTTCCAAGCATGTACAAACAGTGTTTTTTCAGACTTAGCTTGATGTAGTATGGGCACTTTTTATGTTTACAAATGTAATGCCCTGATGAAAAGACAACCTTCTGCCAAATTGCAAGCATGGAAGCACAAGAGCTTTTCAGCAGAGCAACTGAAATATTTTTAACATGGACAAAACACAGTTTTTTTCCATAATTTTGTTCTTCGAAATAGCTGAGACGTTTTTGATGAAGCTGTCAAAAAAAATCAGCTTGAGGCAAACACCTGGCATGGGTAAATTCAGCCAAAAGAGTTAAACTTTGGCAAAGTTTACAAACAGATGAAGACAGAAACTTACAACAGGAAATGCTGGACAATTTATCTATATGCACCCCAATTGCACCATCTCTGAAATCCAGTCATCTCAGTTTTTCTGAAGGCAAATGCCACTATGTGTTTGCTCAGATGTTATGGCTTCTCTGCTATGCACCAGAGTGGCAATTGCATTTTCTAACTTAAGGAGATCTTTGAACTTCATTTCAAAAGACTATGTCTGTATATCTAAAACAAAATTGATAGCACACGTCTTCCTCTTACATGTTAGAACATTTTACAGACACTTGTGTCCTTCTCCCTTTTTTCTCCCCTCTTCCTCCTAAAAGCAAGGTAACATTTTATTTTGTTTAGTAATGTGTTTGCAAATCACCATTTTGTTCCGAATTTAGCACTTCTGAATTGTTGGATGTAGAAAAAGCCACCGTTTCCCTTGTACAGTCACCTGGGAAGTGGGCGGCTCTGTTTGTGGCCAGAAGGAGCCATGTGTGGTACTGGGAAAGCAAGAAGGAGACACAGCAGCACTGTGCTTGCTCCGAAAGGTCTGAGAAAGCATTCACAGTGCCTTGTCCTGGGAATGCTGAGTACTAACATCTTGCTTGCCACCCAGGAAATCCACTTTCCCTGGGGAGCCCTCCTCCCGGGGTGCACCCCGCAAGAGGCTGAACTGGAGCTAAGGAAACAAATCAGCTCTTCTGCAGTTCTTCCAGTGCGGGCTGGAGAGCTGCCTGCCAGAATTCGCCAGTGGAGAAACTCTTCTCTGAACTGAGCAAATTTGCAGTAAGCTTCATAGCCAAAGTCAGTATGATTTGTTTGCAAAGTTGAACACTGGGACTTTTTTTTTGAACTGCTGAAATAAATAAGTGCAAATCCTGTGAGGTCATAGTGCTCTGCCTTTCCAAACTGCTTCAGCTGCGATCCCAGAGCAAGCTCCTCTGCTCGACTCCCCTCTGCTGTGTCCAGAAAGCCTCCACTGGGCCAGCCTGAGGAGAGGGGGGGAGAGGAAGGTTTGCTGCCTCAGTGCTGTGTTCTGGTATCTGTGGCTGCGAGAAGAGCTGCAGCAGATCCACCCTTCTCCTGCCCGATAAAGGGCAGCGGCAGGCTGAGATCTTTGAAAGTGGAGGTGCGAGTGAGTGGCTCTGAAGCTTCTGCTTGGATGGCTGTGTGCTATGCTGTACACAAAGGCCCCTGCAGGTTTATATTAAGGTGCTGCCCAGACTAAACCAGTGCATTTTTTCTTTTTCCCCTCTAAATGCCTTTTTATCATTCAGGCTGTCACCTGTGTTTCCTGGCAAGGGCTGCTGGCTGGGGGAGGTCTGGCAGAGCTGAACACCCAGCTTGGTGGTCTTTGTGTGGCTGCCTGAAAGATGGCTTAAAACAGAACCTGCTCTGTGAATACCTGCGAGTTAACATGTGTCAGCCGTGTGGCTGGAAGGTTTCTCCTTTGCTGTAAAGAGAGATTTTATAATGAATACTTTCCTTGTGATTAATACGGGTAAATAAACAAATAGCTCCTACAGGAAGTATACTGTGTGAAGACAGGGCAAATAGATTGTAGCTTTCCAAACAAGGAGAAGAAAAGGGGATGGGGGGGCAGAACCAACCAACCAAACCCAAGCTCCTCCTCAGTGTATTTAATCTATTAGAATGTGAAATGGTAATTTATCTTTCCCATTTCCTTTCCTTGTCAAACATGTCCAGCTGTTGGAGCTTTCTCTGCTCCTTACTAGAAATGCCAAGACTTGAAATTTGTTAGTGTCCTCCTCCTCCAGAGTGTTGTTACCGTTATCGTCTTTTCTTGGTACCATCCAAGCTCACTCCTGAAAACCTCAGGAGAAAAAAACCTAATGATCCAAACTAGATTTTAAAAAAATAGTGATTTTCAGCAGATCAATTCTGTAATAAATGCAATTCTTTTTCTGTTAGCAGACAACCTGGGAGCAGACATACCTCTGGATGTGCTGAACTGAAGCTGATTAACTTCATGAACAACTATGAATCTTTCCTTATGAGACCATGATATGCCATAGTGGCCATGTGCCTGAGATACTTGAAGCATGCTTGATCACAGCACAGTATTCTGTGCGTGCAAGCTGCTCCTAATGCAAACTTTTGTAAAGTAAATGTTAAAATTTGTTAGTTTTGTCCTCTAACTGTGATTTACAGCATCCGATAATGACCCTTTGGATTCTCTGTGAAAAGCGAATGTAGGGAGGACATTGAAAAGGTCTTTCAAGTGTCATTGCAAATATTATAGAATAATTGAAAAATTTAGGTTGGGGAAGGACCTCTAGCAGTCTCTAGTCCAACCTCCTGCTCCAAGTAGGGCTAACTTCAGTGTTGCTCAGGGCTTTTTTTTTTTTTTTCCAGTTGAGTTTTGAAAATCTCCAAGGATGGAGACTGGGCCTTGTCCCAGGATTGTACCAGTCACTGAAAAGTTGTTTTCTTTATGTCCCAACTGGAATTTCCCTTGTTGCAGCTTGCATCTGTTGCCTCTTGGCCTTTTACTGTGCATCTCTTGGAAAATTCTGGCTGTCTTCTATGTCGCTTCACTTTTCGTAGTGGAAAATTGTAATCAGATCCCCCTGTGGCCTTCTCTTCTCCAGGCTGGACAAACCTACCTCCCTCAGCTTCTCCTCCTGCGTCATGTGCTTCTGGCCCTCTTGATGGCCTCAGCTGGACTTGCTCTGATCTGATAATAAACATTAAAAATTGTTAACTATTTTTTCCACTGTTTCATGGAGTTGCAGTTTCCTTGGGTAGCCTTCAGTCAGACTGACTTTTGTCTTCATATGAGATGTGGATTTTACACCAAGGAGGAATGATGATTCTTTTATCCATCTATATCTGCTTTTTTCTTTTTTTTCCCCTCCCTCCCTCCCTTAAATCATTGCCACTTGGACAGTGTCATCCTAAGCATTCTTTCATCAGTGCAGTACATTTTCTTCTACACAGCACTACTTTCATGAAAGATAATACTTGAGGTGAAACGATTATCTTACCTTGCTGGACATTTCCCTGTGAGGATATAATCCTTATATGTGATATCATGGCATATTTCTCTTGCAGTGGAGAACATAATTATCCTAGGTTTTTCTGTTCTGTTCAGATGAACTGAATTTCTCCTCAAGATCGTGAAACTTTCAAGAATTTTCAAGATAATTTTTTCCTTTCTTCCCCTCTCTGGTTTGCTTCTAAATATCTTCTCTTCTGCACCACTTTGGTCCTTGAACCTTCTGAAATGCTGAGAGTCCCTTTTTACTCATGAGTTGAATTTTCGGGAAACAGAAAATAGTGATTGTTTCCCTACTATTCTACTTTTCGTAGTTTTTGTACTCTAGGTGTTAGTTCAATGTGAAATTTCATGGTGCCTTAACCAATCAAATTAAACAGGAACAACAATAAATACATGAACATGAACAATAATAACACGAACAATAATAAAGTCTAACATGAACAATAAAAAAGACGTCTATAGCACTGTTGCCGACTTTATTATTGCATTGAATTACCGTGATGGGAAACTTTTAACTTCCTGCATATAGAAGAGAGAATAAATGCTACTAATGATGATAGGGCGCACTTGCCTGAATAGAGTAGCTAAGAACTATCTTTATTAAGTCAGTGAACCAATAAATAATAACATTTTAAGTTCCATTTTAAGTAGCAGGAATATGAGGTAAGGGCTGATCTTAGAACACAGTCTTGAATCAAAGCGGGGCAACTACACAGTGCTTCAGTTAAGATAAAGTGGAAAAAATAAAAAGAGGGCGTATTAAACAGCCATAAGGCTGTCTATGAGAAACACTGAGTGCTGTCTAGTTAAGTTCCTGGTTTTGAAGAAGTCAAAGACCTGAATGTGGAGGAGCCAAGACATTTCTCTAAAGCAAAGATGCAGAGATGAACTATAGCATACACAGCGTTTTACACCAAACCTTTCTGGATGAATACCACCTGGAAAGAACATTATGAATAAAAGGAGGCTTTTAGAGAAATGGGATTCATCGGCCAAAAAGCTTCATCTTAAAGTTCTTCAAGGGTAAAGTCACAAAAAAAGAAGTGTGGTTTTATCACAGGACAGTAGAACATGTTGAAAATGCCACAGTAAAGACAACAGAAGAGTTGTCCTAAAGGGAAGGGTGCAGCAAGGATTAATCAATAGTGAGGATAGGAATTAAGGTGGAATGATTGTTGGGGAGAAGGATGTAGAAATGGGACTTGTAGAGGTAGAAGCAGGACTGAATTACACACCAGAGCTTCCAGTTTATCTGCCAGGCTGCTGAAAGTATGGACATGTCGTTGAGTCAAATTGGGAGTGGGTCCATTTGATTGCAGACCACCAAGCGCAGTATCTGTATAGAGAAGCAAAGTGATGTGGACATCTAAAGTGTCTTTAATGCAGCCTCAGTGGAGCAGGGTAAAAGAGCTTACCCACGTGAAGCTACAGCGCTGACTACGTTTCTTGAAACATGTTTTATACAGAGAAGTCTGAAGCATTTAAATCTATCTATCTAAGCGTATACTTATGTACCTAAAGTTTACATAGTTCATCAGTCTTGTGGATATATGTCAACTTTATCAAATGCAGCATATGCATGTATTTGTTTAGGCATATTATCAGAATACCTGTGTTCGATGCACTTTTCAGGAAAGAATCCTAATTTCAAAAGGCATTTAGAAAAGAGTTGGTAACTCAGACACAGATGGCTGCAAAGGCGGAGGTGGGAGAGAAAAGGGAAAGATGAGTTCTGGCAAGGAATCACGTTCGGTGCAGGTGCGCTTGTTTTAGAAGAATGGGATGCTGTCTGGGAATGAATGAGATCCATTCCTCAGCAGCATGTGCAACCTGCCAAACACCCTGGGTGGCCTCCGACGGCCTCTGAACCTTTTGGTCAGAGAGAAGTTCTAAAAACGTCTAAACTTGCTGGCATTCCCATGCAAAAGCCGTATTAGTCGGGAGCTGTGGGGCATTCCTGGCTGTTTGTTGAGTGGGCAGAGTTAAGGTTACTTAGATGACCTGAGCTGAGTGCACGCACGCTTTCAAAGGATTTGAGCATGTAATTGAGGAGTTTAATTTCTGTGGTCAGTTTTTCAGAAAGATGCTTTGTTTCCCAAAGGGTTTTTTGGCAGAAGTAGAAGTTAGATCCCTGCTCCTTTAAGTGCATCCAGACTTGGTGGAACTTGAGAACAGCTTTTTATGTGGTTGGCATCCATACCATGTCTTCCATACTTTGATCTGAATCCCCTATGCGTTATGGTGTCTATGACTGTCACTTGCGTGTTGTCTTCTCTCCATCATCCAGAATCCAAGGATTTCGGTCATGATTCTGCAGTTTTGAGAAGTCATTCATAAACTTGAGCCTGCAAAGCAAAGCTGTGCAGTTACACCAGCTTTCTCTGCAGTGGCTTTTGAAATATTGTCATGCACGCTCTTATGAACGTTGGGAGTAGTTTGGTGTCAGACTTGAAGGTTTTGGTCAGAAAACAGTATGGAAAGACAAATGAAGCACAAATGCAGCCATGTGGAATTATCTTTTAGTAGAGCATTTCTCAAAGTTTCCTTGCCTTCTCCATAGGCTTTTAGATCCAAAAATAATAAGAAACTCTGACAAATAAGTAATTAATGTGAATTTGGGAGGGATGAGAAATATATTCACTCTTTTTGTGATAGAAATTTTGGGAGTAGAACAGGACAAATGGAATATAGCTAGAAATAGCATCTGTTTGATGCTATGATTGGTGTTGCAGGTTATTGTATTAGGCACAAGTAATTGCCTGGTAGTTTATTGGCTCGTCTGGTTACTTTGGAGTTTTCCCTTTGTTATAATTGATCTGGGGTACACCAAACAAAGGCAAAAAGCTTACTGCAAGATATAAAGGCAGAACTAGCCTTCTGCAGGGAGGTGGCACACCCTATAAATTTATCATTTGAGATTTTTTCCTTTTGTACATAGTCCTTCTCTGCTTTCTCCACATTCTTAGCATGTCTCAGAAATTCCAGCATTTTTAGCAGTGAATCAGTGAGAAGAAGGGGAAAAGGCCTGTAATTGCTTTTTCCATTGTGCTTGTTAAAACCGCATTGTGGGAAATGGACCCAAACACTGTCTTTTAAGTGGTGTTGAGTCTGAGGCAGGTGGTATTAACTCAGGACTGCATTAACTCTTTTCAAATCTCTTTCCTGTTTCCTTGAGGAAACATGCCTGGTGTATATATGTGGCAAGGGCTGTTTGCCTGCCTCTTGCATTGACATTTTAATTTGGTCCATGATATAAATATCATTTCCCTAATCCCCCTTGCCCTGACCCTGTTTTGTCTTTTCTTCAAAGTGAGTTGACTTTTTTTTTCTTTAAGGAGGGGGGAGGAGATGGGAATGGTGCTGGCTGCTCTAGTTTGGAGCATTAAATGCTCCGGGGGAAAAAAATTCTCAGAGTAACTGTTGTTTCTTTCTTTGTATTCACATGGAAATTTTTAATCTCCATCAAAGGATCAGGAGAAAATAACGTTGAGATTCAACAAGAGAGCTCCCAGCTTACATGGAATTTTTAAATGTTATTTGGCTTTATCCTTTAAGCAATGAGAACCATGAACTATGTACCTACAGGGTTCAGAATTAACTTTTCTCTTTCTTCCAACACACCCTCTTTTTTTTTTCTTCCTCCCTCCCTTTTTCTTACATCTTTATTGTTCTGCATAAACATGCAACTTCTTTTTGGCCAAAACTGTAAGTGCCTTAGGATTTATTTAGTTGTATTTATGTGTACATTTCTAACATTAATTATGAGCACCAGTCTGAAATACAGCCTCATGTTCTCCTTTTGATGTGATCTGAAGAATCTCTCTTGAAGGCCACGGAGCTAAGATCAGAACCCAACCTACTGTATGCTTGCATATTTGTACAAGAGCTAACATTAGCCTGTTTAAAAAAAAAAAGGCAAAAGTAGGTATAGAAGGGCTAATAATCTGCTTGTTTGTAGTGGGGAATCACAGATACTATCTGCACCTGTAGATGTAGCTGATTGTGCTAATAATGATAGCAAGGGAGACCCCCTGCAACTAGCCCATGGAGAGTAACAGCAGATCACACAGGTGGTTGGTGACAGCAATGGTGGGTTTTATGTTTCATCACAGATGAATAAAACAGGGAGGATATTAAAATGCTAATACTCATTAATACTGTTTTATGGTGTTTAACATTAAACATGGAAAATAAAAATGAATGACAGCCGGTAAATGGAACTGACAGTTGTGTTCAGGGTGTCTGAAGCTGGAGAGAACTAGCTGCAGGAAATAAAAGCTGTGGGTGCTCCCACTGCAGCTGTGGGTCAAGCCAAACAGCACCTCCTGGTACCTAGACTGTTGCAAGGTCACTAAACTTGGACTTAAATAGACTCTTCTATTATTACAAAATATTTGATGAGATTTTATCAGCATTGATCAGAACCATTATTTTCTGTGTCATATGAAAGACAGTCTCCAGCAATGTGTAGGTCTAAGAGCAGAAATCACAGCCCATTTAAGCATAATTATGAAATTATTATTTTTTTTAAGTTTAAGTGGTAAACATTTGGTTTTTCCCCAAAACTCCTCGTGTTTCAGTTGGCTCCATTGTTTTTCATTTCTTGCTAAAGTTTCAATAAGCTTCCCTTCATCCCAGAGGCAGTTGCATTTCAGCAACAAGTAAAAGTTGGCCCTCTGTGGGCCATAATATATGTAATGTAATATAGTATAATATAATATATATAGATACAAACTTAATTCTCCCATATCACAGATTGTTCTAATTTTATTTGTGGTTGTAACGCACTGAAAACTTCTGCATAGCTGTGTTTAAATAGGAAACTTAAAGATCTAGGGTATTTTCACCTAATGTTCTTCGCAAGTAAAAATTTTTAATTTAGCGTGAACCTCATCTCTGCCTTTGCTGTCATGCAAAAATCCCAGGATCACTGGAAAGATATCATAGTGCACAGGGACCAGAGATAAAGGGATTCTAAAGGCATCATGCTTATGTCTCTCTGGTATTGACAGTACTTGGTAAAAATTGCAGTTGTCTGACCAAGTATCTATTTTTGTACCTTAACGTTTTAAGTTTTAAATAAAATTAACCTTGAATATCCTAGATTTATAATGCCTAAGTCTGAGGCTGCAGTCTGCATAGTTGGCTGCAAACAAGTGATGTGTGCTTTGAGCTCTTAGGTACATTTAATATAGACTTTTCCAGGGGGTTCTTTTGCTTTTAAAAATTTCATCTTCTCTTGAATTCCCAGCTGTTTCTTGCATACGCACCATGAATTTCAACTGCCCTGTTGTCTTCATTTCCCCCATGCATGCACTGTCTCTTGCCAACATCTCCCTTTGCTGTCATCTGCTGCGTGAATGGCAGATTCCATCTCAGAGATATTTCTTCTTTTTACATGCTTAAAATGAGATCAGTTTCAACCCCTTTCAAAATTGCTGCCATCTCCTGTTGCTCTCATGGGACTGAAGCCACATAAGGTGCTTCAGGGATTAGTCCTCCCAATTCCTTTACAAGCAGCAATTTAACAGCACTCTCGATCTTTGACTGTTTAATTGAAAACCTACAACTTTCTGTTGAGGTGAAAACAGACAGATAGAACTTCAAAAAATCAAATTTTAGGGAACGAAAGATCACGAAAAAGGCTCGTCACTTGGGCTGGAATTTGTGAAAGCATGTTTATTTTGACAAATGTTTCTCAAAAGCAGATTCATTTTTATCCTCTCTACTGTCTGGATTTTGCTGTGAGGTGTCAGAGCATGGTTATTCCGAGTTGGCTTAGAATTGGATTTCAGCCAAAATTTTGTGTGCCCTCCTCTCTTTCCACTCACCTCTTCACTTTCTTTCTCCTGGTTATAGTAGAGTTTTTCCTTGTGTTGATCTCGATGGATATTTCATTCTTACTCTTGGTGCTAAAGAAAATAACTAGCTTAGAAACCAGGAGGATGCCAAGTTTTAAAAGCTGAAGAGAATAAAAAAAGTCTGCTTTCTTCAGCATATACAGTCTTACACTTACTTGTATAGGCACTAATATAAGCATGTGTAGTTCAGGATTTGATTGTAAGAATTTTTAACACACTAACCTTTTTGGTTTGTTTTCTCTTGAATCTAGGTTACAGGGTAGTTGGTTCTTCCAAACTCCTGCTGATTTTTTTTCTCTCTTGATGAAGGGTCTTCAATCCTTCCTTTGATTGAAATTCCTTTCCTAGTCCCAGACAGATGTTTGGTTTTCCCCACTGTTGACAGTCAGATAACGTTCTCATGCTATCACTTCGTATATCCACGTTTGCAAGATCTGTCACAAAAAATTCCCAAATTTTGTCACTGAGTGCCTTTCTGCATATTATTTTAATACTTTCCAAAGGCAAATTCCTTTGATGTCACATATAAATTGCTTAAACAGCAAGCAAAAGCAAACCTTCTTGGTTTTCCTTTTCCAGTAAGAAGGGTGTGTTTCTGAGCCACATCTTATGGATGACCTGGAGATTTACTCCACCTTTGCTGAAGGAATGTGGCTAGCACTTCAGAGAATTGCAGGAAAGCTTCAGGAGTTTGGCCAAGAAAGAGTAAACCATCAGAAACCAGGCAAAACTTTGTCTTTCCCCCTTTCCACTGCTTTCATTTCCTACTGTGTTGTGTTGTCCTCTGCATCAGACTATTTAAGACTGCCAAATACTTGGATATTTTATAGGTAATATATCTTATAAATGCCATGGCCAGCCTCTGAGGGAAACACAGGATTGTCGGTTTTGGATGGAGTATAAAACCCAAGCAGGAAATCATTGCTGAATGGCACAGCTGCAGGCAAACATTGTAAGCTAGTAAACTGCCCATCTGCACAGCCACACGTGTGTCGGAGCGCGGGGCCAGGGCGGCCGTGGCAGAGCACGCCTGTAAGTGGTTAGCAGGGAGAAATTTGGTGATTAAAGAATGAAGTGTTTTGCTTCATTAGTTCCTGAAATACAGCTATCTGAAGGTGATTGTAATCTTATTTTCAAGAAGGAGGAGAGACTGAAGACTAGCGCTTTTCCTTGTTTATAATAAAAAAAATAAAGCAGAATTTCAGATCTGGAATGGGTTAGATCATCCCTCTGCAGGACGGAGGATGTGACACAACCTACAGCTTAGGACTGAAGGAGAAGTTTGTCAAGAAAAAGGAAAACACTGTGTTTGGTCATAGGGCTGAACAGGCAATCACATCTGAATCTTCCCTTCAGAGTTAGAGACAGGAAAGACTGTTTTGGTCCTTAGATCTGCTTTACTATCATTGACCTGAATGGGGGCCTGGCTGGGTCATGAGCTGCATGTTTCTTAAAGTTTGAACTGTTTAAGATCCCACTTTGCTAGAGATTTTGCCAACCAAAATTACTTTCAGGATACTTATTCTAGTACCTTGCTTTTTTAATTTAACCTATAGTTAGTTCCTAGTTTTGCTGTCTTCTGTTCTAAATAAGTCCTCTTTCTTTGTGGATTATCATTTGTAGAGTTCCTCTCGCCAAGCTCTCTGTGTTAGTTCTCCCAAACCTTCCTCTGAAGTTTAGCACTTCCTCTTATACATGCCAAGTTTGAGTTCATTTTCCGCATGATTTTCCCAAGCACTACTTTAAATAATCCACAATGCAGTAACTAAATGCAGATTGTTAAAATAATGAAACAACAACAATAAAGCTGTTTTAAGACTGCATCTCTTGCACTCCCACTGTAAAAACTATTGATTTGGGGTTTTTTTCCAAACACTTTATTGAAAAAGAAAATTATCTTCTAATAGTCAAAATTAAATTACCAGGGTTATAATCTCATTGTACAGTAGACTTTCTACATTGATATTTCTCTACTGGGGAGAGGTTTTTCTTGATTCATTGTAATGTATAAATCAATGCAAGAGGAAGGATAATCTAGTGATCGGGGTCCTTGTTTAAGGCATAGGTGGCTTGAGTTCAAGTCCTTGCTTTATCACAAAGCCCTCATGATTTCTCTGCCTTCTAGTCTTGGGGTGTCAAAACGAATATACTAAAAGTTGAAATTTGTATGCAGGGAAGATGGGTGTATTGCCAGCTGAAGTCTTTGGAAGCTTTCTGTTCGCTGATGTATTTTGGTTTGAGGCACCTAAAGGGTGTGAAACTCTTGGGACCTAAACTTGTTAAAATGTGCTGATTTTTCTTGGTTAAAGGACTGAGTCTTTAAAATGTTCTTGATGTTTCATATGAGCAGGAGGACATCTATAATGTCTGTGTTGTAAATATGTTCATTGAAGGATCTGATATTTCATATATCTTTGAGCATGTTCATATTTTTACCACAAAGAAAAGGAGCTGCTTTGGTTTTTTCTCTGTAGGCACTTTAGTTTCTCTCTGTCAATTTATGCCATTTTTTAAGCCACATAAAGTGGTTTTCAGTTGTTGTAATTACGATGTTGGTACTTCCTGCATTCCATCTGCACACAAGCATGAATCGCAGGGTGATGCCATATTAAATTATAGACGTCTCTGTTAAAACATAGGGGAATTGGTTCTGAAGATGAAGCTTTTTCCTTATTTTGAATCTTCCTTTATATTTTAGTGCATTAAGGAAGCACATGACTACTGGACATTGTCTTAGTGCCAGATGTCTTGGAGTACCTGGAATTTTGATTCGTCTTCATGAAAAATGTGCAAAATGTCTGATAATGTTATGCAAATAAAATGAAGATATGTAAGTTTTAGCATTAATGGACTTCATGTGTGTGTCTCCTTCTCCAGGACAATCACATCTCTCCGAAGTGAACTGATCCCACATCTGGTTAGGAAACAGTTCTCTTCTCCTCCATCATTGCAGCAAGGACTAGACAACAAAGAGGACCAAAAGAAAAAAGAACAAGCATCCCTAGGTCAGTACAAGTGTCAAAGATTTGATGAAGGTTTTAAAGCCCATATGCTACAACTGAATTATTGGGCAGAGGATAGAATTAGCCTGAAACACTAATTTGGGGGTTTGTTTTTTTTCTCTTATACTTTGTGATAGCAAAGATTCTAGTAGATGTCTTTTTCAAAGAGTATTGTGCATTATATAAATATTTTTGTCCTCCCTTGTTTTGGTGGAAATCAAAAGCAAATGAGCTAGGTGCTCTGTATTTTTTCTTCTGGAATACAGTATAGGTAGATGCACTTTTGAAAACGTAGTTTTAGGAAGGAGCTCCTAAAATCGTGTAGGGCAACAGACTAAGCCTTAACTACCCTGCACTGGGAACTGGACAGGATCGCAGATCTTGGAATTTATTTTTAGCATTTCCGCTGTCTCCTTATGTGACCTTGGGCAAAACGTTGCATCTGTCCTGATCCCTTGATTCCCACCTGCAGAATAAAAATAAGCACTTACTCACTACATGTGATAAAATCTGTTAATGATTGCTAAGTATCTAACCATTCAGATGATGTGAGGCAAAGATTTCCCTTCACCAACAGTATTTTAACAGTATTCCTCTTCAGAAAGTATTTCATTAAATCTTGTCTAACTTCATGCATGTGTGTGTTCTCCAGACATTTATAGTTTCATAAAGGAAGATAATAGCTTGCTGAAACCTGCTCCAGATAACTCTTGTTGGAATGATCGTAGAGGAGATATGAATGAAACTCTCCATGAAGGAAAAGTGCGCTGCTACGTCCATGTAATGAAAGAGGGACTGTGCTACCGAGTGAATACTCTTGGGTTGTATATTGAAGCTAACCGACAGGTGAGAAAAGTACAGGACTGCCACGTGGGAATACAGCAGTAGCTTATGGAACATTTTAGCCTCCCGGAGTGGCTCCCTGCGATACAGCAGAGGAGTATGTGGGAATTGAACCAGTGCCATATTGTCTAGGCACATCACCCTACTGGTTGATGGACAGGGACATGAGCCCAGAAAACTCCCACTCCACACACTCTTCTGTTTTAGGGGGTGGCAAGACTTGCAGCCAAAGAGCCAAGTAGTACGGAAAATAAGCCTAGAAGCAGCTTTGATAGGTCATTTAATTAATGTCCTCCATGTCCTAAAGGCAAGATCAGTTCTGACTGGACTCATCCTAACAGGTGTTTATCTAAGTGATAATGACAAAGGTTATTAATGATTTTCAGGAAGACTTAAACTACCCTTAAATTCAAATTGCGTAATCCTTTCCATTATGAAATCATTATTTTATGAACAGGTTTCATTACAGTTGCACTCCAGGTAAACACAGAGGTGAAATGTTGATCTGTTGCAGCTTCCACTTTCAGACTACTGAGCATTCATGAAATAAAAGATCACAGGAGGATTAGAGAAATCCTGTACTAGCTAATGAGCTGATGATTAAAAGCTTTTAATATGATTTTTTTTTTTTTTTTTTTTTTTTTTTTACTACACTGGCTGATGCAATGTACAAGTTCTCACTTTATTCTGCTAGTGCTGAACTTTGTTTTTATCAGGAGTGGACAGTTTCCTCCGGTTTTGAAAGACCGATAGGGAGTGTAGTAGGGAAAGTCCCAAGATTTCTGGAAGTGGGGCTGGGAGAGTGATAAAGTTGTATTGGGAATCCTGGAAGTGGTCACTGCCTTGCCTTTGCTCTGAGATTAAGTTGATTTCTTTTTAATAAAATGAATGGATGAATTTTATGCAAATTAGAGTTGCAGCATGGCAGAGTGAGTTCACACACTGGAGCTCTTTCTCCTTAGTGCCTGTAGAGTAGCACAGAAATAGTGATTTGTTTTGTGGTTAGGGACATGAGGAGGGAGGCAGCACTGCTGTCAGAATGGGAAAACAAGAATATCAGGAACAACTGTGCCCAAAGGGTTAAGGGAGAACACCAATTGCTAGGGGAAGTGTTCGTGTACATTTGGCAGCAGCCACTTCAGTAAAAAGTTATTGAGTTGAGCCAGTCAGACTCCATGTGGGTTTTTTGTGTTGTTTTTTTTTATTATTTTTTTAACCTAAATATTCTACATTTTGGTCAGTTCAGGAAATGTGTTTGCTCCTGGGTGGTACATAGAATTAGTGTTTTGAAATCACATTGGGGCCTTCAATGTTGGAAAGGATTTTCTTTGAATTTTTAACTTTTCCAGAATGGCAAAATTTCTAAGGAAACTATGTGGAGGTAAAACATAAAACGGAGCTTAATGAGGAGTTGTGAGAAATAAGTTCCTTTTTTCAATACCACTGCATTTTGTTTCTTTTGCTAATCCTCATAAAAGACACATAATTAATTTTATCGGGGTTTTTTTACCTGTTTTGTTGGTCTCTGAGGAAGACTTTTGGTGTCTTGTTTGGTCTTATCTTGGTCTTCACAGACCAGATTCTGAGATTCCCTGGCTGCAAAGCTGAGACCTATAACTTTGCTGTCCAAGAGGACAGACTTATGGAGCAGGAGCAGTCCAGTCCAGTAGCCATGAGAAGGAATGGCATCCTAACCCGTTGCCCTTCTGGTGAGGAAACACTTTACTCACATCATTTCACTTCCAGCTGGGTTTCTGGATGCCTGGAGCCTGTGTGTGGGCAGGTGGGTTCAGGAGGGAGTTATCTTCAATAGCAGGAAATAGTTTCTTTGTAAGATGAATTAAATCCAAACACATCTTAAACCTTCCCTTGACCCAGGCACTCCCTCTGACTCCTGCCCCCTATCTAACCTTCCCTTTCAGAGTGAAATGCTTGAGCTGGTAGCTTTCTTGGGTCACCCCTCAGGCTGCACTGCCATCAACTGATTCTAATAAGGGCTTTGCTCTGGCCAGTGAAATCCTTTATTTAATTCACCACACCGTCTTTCCACGGAGGAGGGCACGAGCCTTTCCTTGTTTCTTTCCCTTCCCACAGAGCAACACTGGATAGTAGGAATCTTTCCAACCTATGCTGTAGGTATGCTTTGGTGTGTGTTCCTCTCTTGGATCTATCTGTCGTGGCTGCCCAGCTATGTGTCAGGTGAGGACAACATCCCTTCACCAAGCCAGAATCATCCAAGCAGACTGGCCTAGTTTGTGGTGTTTTGGTAAGCTGGTGGTTTTCTGTAGTGCCTGCACCTTGGACTGAAGGATCTAACCTACTCGTGCTTTTTTAAAAAAACAAAGAAAACCCAAGTCTAGTAGGAAGGACCATCTTCAAGATGTAAAGAGCTACAGATGTGGAAACGTCTGCTGGGGACAACAGGCAGCCTGAAATGATAGCTCAGAGGTGTGAGCTCATCTCACTCATCAACTGTGAAAATTCTTATCATATGAAAAACAGCACTATTTATCCATCCTTGCATGCTGGAAGGGAAACAGGCTGGTCAAATTATGAACATCCAAACAACTTCCTGCAAGTATCATCTCATTTGAGATCCTGAGATATTTTTTTCTGATCTGATCCCAACTTCTTCAGATCTGTGGGATCTGCTTCTTGAGGTTCACTCCCTAGCCATCAGCTCTTGTTATCCCAGCTTTCTAAGGAAGTCGTTTTACACAATCGTGCTGTACGGCAGCTCCTTCATAGCAGCTTTGGAAATTGCCGGCAACTCTCAGCCAAATTTAACAGAGCAATAGAGATCTCAAAGATAAACTTTCCTAAGAGTTTTGTAAAAATAGATGCCTGGGTAGAGAAAAGAGAGACTTAATCAGTGCCGCTTCCTCCCCTCAGGCAAACTCAGTTCCACCGTCACTGCGCTGAGACTCTGGTTGACCTCCCAGATGGACAGTCAGTGCACGCGTCCTGCCTGGCCAAGCAGCATGTGTGGAGCTCCACACCAGCCCCGGCACACGCTGCCTCTCGTTCAGGCGTACGCTTTGCCATGACGCAGACCTCTTAGCTCTCCTGCATCACTTTGCCATCTTCTCGTGTATCTCCCATGTTTCTGTGACTGCCACCTCTGTCCTACCGAGATACATCATACATTGCACCACCGCTGCAAGTAACTCTGTGCAGCACTGTGCCTGTGCATTGCTGTGAGACTCCCACCTCCCCTGAAATCTCCATCCGTGCTGTCATCGCCTCTTCTGTGGTGTGTGACCTTGGCCCCAGCCTGACGCCAGGAGATGCAGAACGCCTCAGGCTGCCCTTTCACCCAGAAAAGGAGGAATGATGGAGTGATATCCCATCCTCCTACAATGCTGGCTCCCCTTTCTTCTCAGGAGCCGGTTCAGAATTGCTCTCCATGGATTTGTTCTTGGCTACCTCATGGGCTGTGTCTCTCTATTACCATCGCTGCTTTGTCTGCTTATCTCTGCCTGCCTTCTCTCTGTCAAGAGCCTTTTCTCCTGCAGCTTTCTACCATCTGGAATAGCCACTTGATCAACTTTAGTTTCTTTCTCCTTAAACTTCTGAAATACTTTTTTTTGCCTGTATCTCAGCATGCTACCTTATTGAGTGGGCTGAGCATAGTCATCTTTTTATGCCAGTTTACTGGTTTATGTTTGATATTACTTGCTTCCATTTCTTGCATTACTGCATGGTGTAAACCACGTTGAGCTGCATTTGGAATGGCAGATGCTGGACATTATAGTACTGTACAGGATGACACTGTGTTCAGCTGGAACCAGCTTGCTTGCTGCTGATGATTTCTGCTGCTTATCCACAGGTGGGAAGCTGAGAGGAGACATGCAGTGCACTGCAGTAGAAGTGTACCTATCTGCTTTACAAAAGAGGAAGATGATAAATCACACATCTGGCTGCAGATTTAAAATGCAGGAACCTGCATTTTCCTTTAAGTTAAAATGTTTACGGTAGATGCACTAGTGCAATGGAAACTAAAGCCATCTTTGAGCTGTTTCTGTAACATGCGGGTAGAGCACTGTCATGTTAACTTGTGATATGGGTTTTTCCATCCAGGTTCCCAAACTATTGCTTAACTTGGGTCTGGAAGAGCCACTGGTTCATGGATCTGCACAGATCACTGACAGAGGCATGGTAAGTGTTCCCTTTCCCCGTCTCTGCTCTTTCAATACAGTCTGCATGCCCTTTGCTTCAAGAACTGCTCCCTAAAATTCAGTCCCACTGTTGGAAGTGAAGCTGAGTTCTGAAGTGTGGCATTACAAAGTAGGCGATATAGCCCAGAGTCTCCTTGTGGGCTCGCCCATGGGTTCCTGCCTTTCAGTCTGTCTTTAAAAATGTTTGGTAAAAATTCTATCTTAACTCCCAAGTCAGACACTGCAGTCTCTTGTTCCCTAATGGTCATTAATGTTAGTTGAGCATTTTGCCTCCCAAAGGACACCAAACTCAGAAGGGGTCACTATTTTAGCTCTGCTTCTTGCTAAAGGATTTTGGCTGAATACCAGCTTCAAGCCTCCTTTTCACAGGTCTCCCTGGTCAAACCTTAGTGAAACCAGTGAGTACCAGCAGGACTATTCTGACCGTGCTCACCTCACTACGTGAGGCCTACAGAGCCAGACCTGCTAATGGAGTTTTACCAAGCTAATGGACCTTGGGAACACTGTCCAACTGTCTGCCTGTGGGATGAGCCCCAGATTTCTAGGTCTTTCCTCTGCCAAGGATCCCTAAGGGTGGAGCAGGGTACAGTTTGTTGATGAGTGCTGTTTGGAAGAGGTGTATGAAGAACACATATCGGAGAGCTCCGGGTACTTTTGTCAATTTCCATTCTTTTCTTCCCTAGGTTGGATCGGACAGCATCATTGGGTCATCCACACAAGTGGGAGAGAAGACATCTATTAAACACTCCATCATCGGCAGCATGTGTACCATAAAAGACAAAGTTAAGATAACGAACTGCATCATCATGAATTCTGTTACAATTGAGGAAGGGTATGTCATCTCTTTGTATCTCAGTCCCCTAAGTTTGCAGTTTCTTTTTCGAGACAGATTCTAAGTCAGTAATTTTTGTCCTGCAAGCAATTCTCAGTCAGCCCAAGTCAGAAATAAGTCTCTATAAACAGGCTACAAATGTACAAGTGAAATGAATTAACAAGAGGGCTGCAGTCTTGGAACATAAATTTCCTCTTTTTAGAGGAGATCATATCGTCTTCAGATGTGTAAATAAGTTAAGTGGATGTATGAGTCTGTATGAGTTTGTGTGTCATTCCTCTAAGCTTTATTTTAGTGGCTGAGTCTGTGAGTATATCTAATATATTTGAGGCACAAAGCATGTTTTAAAATGGTACACTTACCAACTAGAAATGTTCTTATCACTTTTGAACATTACAGCTTCACCTAAAATATAATTTTCTTTGGCCCTTTTTGTCATTTTGCAGCTTTACCATTGTATATGCTGAGTAATAGAATAAATGAATAAACTTTTTAAAGAGAAAATCTGCCAGTTAGTAGAGGTTTCCCATGCATTAAAGACGCTAACTAAATAGGTAGCCTTGAGCTGTACATTTCCAAATGTGGGAAAAGTGGCCTATCTGTAATTGTTGATGTCTGCATGCCCCCATCTTTCCATACATGCTGGCTTCCTGTGGATGTCAGTGGAAAGGAAACTGCTGATTGAGTCTGTGCAGGCCTGTATAAATTCCCGGCACCTTCATGGCTTGAGGTTTGCTTAGGGCCTCAGGAAAAAGGCCAAACTGTTAAAAAATGCCAAGTTGGCTCTGAAAGTTGCATATGTGAAAAACAAAAAAATCCCAAAGGATGTGGGGTCTATGGAGGATACTACTGTTACATAACTAAATTACAGGTAAGTATGGTACCTTACTGCCAAGTGTTTGTCTTTAATAGAAATCCACAGTAATTTCAAACACATCATAAATCAGAATTCCGTTGACTATAGAAAATAGCTGGTTTCCAGTTCAATCACAGATGGGTCCAGTGTGGCTGTATCACAAGCACTGCTGTCATAAGAAGTACCAGAACCTCTCTCGTTTGTTCGTGAGACCCTCTGTCATTTTGATTAATGAATTGATCACAGTCATAATGGTATGGTTTTGCATATGAGGTGAGCGGCTCTACTATTGAATCACAGAGGCAGCTAAGTGTATGAATAGTGCTATTTTTATAAAGAGTCCCAAATCAGCTCGTCTTTGTCTGCACTGGTATATAGTATTATTCTCTTCTAAATCCTAAATCAAGCTCAGAGTGGTTATCTTAAGCATTTCACGAAATTCCACAAGCATCATAAAGATGGTGATAAATTACTTTTTTAATAGGGATAAGCTAACTTTTGGGGTAACGCTTTTGTGAATTTCTGGGAAACAATGTCATCCCTAGTGACCCTCAATGAAAACAATGTAGCCACCATTGAGAGAAAACCCTCATAGTCCCAGGGGTTTACCCCCTTTAGCTGCACACTGTGTGGTTACTGCACACTGATGCACTGGAGTCAAGTTTGTACTTATTCCTCTCCAGCCAGAATTAAGGCTATGGACCGTGGAGCTTTTTTTTTCAAAGCATACTGTAATTCGTATTGTGTAGATCTGCACAGATACTGAGCTGACAAAGTATTTCTTGTTGCATCATGGTAAGTCTTAAGATTAGAGGGGCACAAAGTCATGCCTACACAGGCAGCGAGATACAGAAATTCTCTAGCTGCTGAGTTTTGTTGAAAGAAGTCTTGCTTGTAACTTTAGTGAAGAATTTCTATGTATTTTGACCGTCTTTCATAACTTTGATTAAATCCGATAGATTTTTGTTAAAATGCTAATGATTCTTACATATATTGATGGATGCATTTGCAACAAGTGGATAAATTATATGTGGTTTTGCTTTAAACCACCCACAATGGACAACTTCTCTTTACAAACATCTCCCAAGTGTCTCTAAAATAACTCAGGCTTTATCTAATCACCGACGTCAGAAAACATCTTAGACTTCAATTGTAAAGTCAGTATACGTTGGCTGATATGGGTCAACATGAGCCTAATAAAGTGCCTTAACAGATCTAATTTATTCTTTGTTGCATAGCAAATGGCTGACAAGTCAATTTTAACACCATCTAAGGTATTGTGTATTAGAAACTTCCGGTATTGCACTGAGAAGTGGATTAAAACTGTGTCATTTAAAGAATATACATTTTAATGCTGACATAAGCAGCTCCACCAAACTAATGGATTACTGTATTAATTCCCTAGTCAAAAGTGAGTGGTAACGGAAGGCTTGTCCCAGCAGTGTTCATGCAATAATACCAACTTGAAGCAGTAGGCTGAGAAGACTGCAGTATGGCACATATTATGGAAAAGATGAAGCTGTTTAGATAACCCAGAGAAGAAAGAAGGATGGGGTAAATAATTTCTACAAGTCAGGAGACTGGGAAGAACCAAATACAAAAATTGCTCTGCATTCTAAATTAATTTATCAAGAGCTATGATTATACATGGCACTGCCTTGGTAATTCCCTTACCACTTAAATCACCTCTAGCTTCTCTGGGTTGAATCTTTTTTTTTTTTTTTTTTTTTCTTTTTTTTTTCCCCATCTCAGCTGCAAAAGTGATCAGCAGCTTCAGTTCACTATTTCAATATCGAAAAAAAAATCACAAAACAACAAAAAAAAACAGATAAAAATATTTATCTCTTGATGGTTTTCCACAGGATTTGAGGATCCTGTGCCGTAGTTCCTGCGGCTTCCAGATTCACATTATACCTCCAAACCAGAAAAAGGTTTTGAATAGCCTCACCGCATTTGATACCAGCTTCTGAAATGGATAACTAGATCCTTTCTGGGCAAATGGGAACACCACAAGGTGCTTGGAACAAAACTAGGTTCCTATTGTTAGGCTGTGGTTGGCTCATTATTGGAGAAACATAGGTTGTGACCTAGATGATGATGACCTTTACAACTGAATGGATCAAGGAACTGGGGTTAGCTTGGACAGTGCCATTATATACTATTTGCAAATTATGATCCATTCTCCAGTGATGGCTGGTGTGTTTGATACTCTGGAGGACCGGTAGCAGAGTTTTTTGTTTTCTCTGGTGTGCAAGGCTTCTGTTACATTATATGTCTCCTGTGAAGTGATTTGAGTAGATATGAATCCCCCCTTAGAAGAGATTACAGGGGATTAAAGTAACACAGGCAAAATAATTGGTAGTCCTTCCTTAATGTGTTTCCCACTGTGCAACTAATTCTTCCATCAATGAGACAATAAAATAGCGAAGATTACATATGTGCTGAATGATGGACATACTTGACCAAGCTGGGAGGGACGTAATTTACACAACAGCACAAGTGCTGAGAGATGCTGACTGTCCAGGTGACAGCCTGCAGTGGGGAAACGGTTCTTGTTTCCCTCTGGACGGCTCCCCAGAGCTCAGTGACAAATGACTGCACTGAGTTAAATAGTTGGAGAAAATCTACTCATCGAGCTGAAATTATAGGTCACTTGAAAACTTTGTATATCTCAGTGCTCCTGCAGTAGCTGTATGTGTCCTCAGGCTCTGTAGTAGCTTGGGGCCACCCCTTCTGTTTGTTCTGTTTGCGTTAGAGGTGGTGCAGTACAACAAGGTCCCTGGCTTGCTGTGTCTTTGGTGCAGGTGTCCCCTCATTATAGCTGTCTTGCAAAGGAGCAATCTCTAACACTGGCAGATAGACTGAAGCTGGTTATGTAGGGAGATTGTGCCATTTGCAAATGAAAAGTGATGACTCTGATAGATTTACCACCCCCTGCCGCAATGAGCAAGACTGGCAAACTGGTAACAACAAATGAGGAGAAAGCTGAGGTACTCAACAGCTTTTTTGCTTCAGTCTTCACTGGCAATCTCTCTTCCCACACCTTTTGAGTGGATGACCACAAGGCAGGGACAGGGGGAGCAGAGTCCCTCCCACTGTAAGAGAAGAACAGATTTCTGACCAACGGGAGAACTCGAACGTTCATAATGAGATGAGATGCATCCCAGAGTCCTGAGGGAATTGGCCGATGTAGTTGCCAAGCCACTCTCTGTGATGTTTGAAAAGTCACGGCAGTCAGGTGAAGTCCCTGGTGACTGGAAAAAGGGAAACATTGCACCCATTTTTAAAAAGGGTGGAAAGGAGGACCCTGGGAACTACCAACCTGTCAGCCTCACCTCTGTGCCTGGGAAGATCATGGAACAGATCCTCCTAGAAGTTATGCTAAGGCACATGGAGGACAGGGAGGTGATTCGAGACAGCCAACATGGCTTCACCAAGGGCGTGTCCTGCCTGATCAACCTGATGGCCTTCTATAATGAAGTGATTACATACCCTGGTTTCAGTGGACAAGGGAAGGGCTGTGGGTGTCATCTATCTGGACTTCTGTAAGGCTTTTGACATAGTTTCCCACAACATCCTTCTCTCTAAATTGGAGACATATGGATTTGATGGGTGGACTGTTTGGTGGATGAGGAATTGGTTGGATGGTTGCATCCAGAGGATAGTGGTCAATGGCTCAATGTTCCAGATGGAGATTGGTGACAAGTGGTGTCCCTCAGGGGTCTGTATTGGGACCAGTACTGTTTAATATCTTCATCAATGACATAGACAGGGGGATTGAGTGCACCCTTGGTAAGTTTGCAGGTGACACCAAGCTGAGTGGTGTGGTTGACATGCCTGAGGGATGGGATGCCATCCAGAGGGATCTGGACAGGCTCAAAAAGTGGGCGCATGTGAACCTCATGAGGTTCAACAAGGCCAAGTGCAAGGTCCTGCACCTGGGTTAGGGCAACTGCTGGTATCAAGACAGGCTAGGGGATGAAGAGTTTGAGAGCGGAGAAGGACTTGGGGGTACTGGTGGATGGAAGGCTGGACATGAGCTGGCAATGTGCACTCACAGGCCAGAAAGCCAACCATATCCTTGGCTGCATCAAAAGAAGTGTGGCCGGTAGGTCAAGGGAGGTGATTCTGACCCTCTACTCTGCTCTAGTGAGACCTCACCTGTAGTACTGTGTTCAACTCTGGAGCCCTCAGCACAGGAAAGACATGGACCTGTTGGAGTAGGTCCAGAGGAGGGCCAAAAATTGATCAGAGGGATGGAACACCTCTCCTATGAAGAAAGGCTGGGAGCGTTGGGGTTGTTCAGCCTGGAGAAGAGGCTCTGAGGAGACGTTATTGCGGCCTTTCAATACTTAAAGGTGGCTTATAAGAATGGGGACAAACTTTATAGGGCCTGCTGTGTTAGGACAAGGAGTAATGATTTTAAACTAAAAGAGGGTAGATTTAGACTAAATATAAGGAAGAAATTCTTTACAATGATGGTGGTGAAACACTGGAACAGGTTGCCCAGAGAGATGATAGATGCCTCATCCCTAGAAGTGTTCAAGGTCAGGTTGGACAGGGCTCTGAGCACCTGATCTAGTTGAAGATGTCCCTCCTTATTGCAGGGAGGTTGGACTAGATGACCTTTAAAGTGCCTTTCCAACCCAAACTATCCTATGATTCTAACTCCACCCTGATCTCTTCATAGAACAGAAATTACTGCTGTTGGAGCTTGCAGACAATCTCGCAATAAATTATGCTTACTTGAGTGTGATAACTGTGTTTCATTTGGTATACTTAGGTACACTTAGCTTCCTTGAAATGAGACCTAGATATGGATGGATTAATTTAGTTTCAGGTTCCTGTTTTGGCTTTTGTTTTGGCAGTTGGTCATTGGTTTACTGTTTTGGTGGTGGTGTTTTTTTTTCAAAGATTGGCTTTATTTTTACCAGTCTTGTAGTTTTACTTAGTTTGTTCTGGCAGCTGGAACGTCAAGTTGCTCTGGTCATACAGAACCTTGTGCCGGAGTGTTCTGAGCATTACAAGTAATATTAACAGGAAAAGCATGTTGAATCCTTTATTCCATCCCTGCAGATAAAGATTTTGAAATCTCGTTTGTTAATAAAACTGTCTCAATGTATACACTTACTGAAAGGAGCTGGGCCATTTTGTCATGTGCACAGTATATCCTTCTTCCTTGGTCGTGGAAAATGAATGTTTCCCTGGGAAAGATTCAAGAGATGGGACTGTAGTAGAGAAAAAAAACCCTGATCTTTGGACTACTTAGAGGTTAGTTGAGGAGGCAAGCATGAAAACTCGGATAAACATTGAGTCCACAGTGAGCCATGCTTTGAAACAGTCTTGTTGACATGCTGGTAGTCAGTACCATAGGGGCTCTGGGGCAGATGTAGTCTCTGAAATGAAGTATTTTGCTGCTTTTCTTTTTTCAAGGAAATACAAAGCATTCTGCTTCAAATGATGTTTTATGGAAATCATAAATCCACTGCTGTCATTATCAGAGGGGGTGACAGCAGGACACAAATGGCCCAAGATTTGCATCAAGATTTCACCTTCACAGCTACGAAGTACCAGATCGTAGCAGAGTAACCAAGGAAGCTCGACCTGTCTCACCTATAATTTTATTAGAAAAACTACTCTTTGGGGATGATTGGTTTTGGACAATGGAAAAGATAATTGAAATGTCTGGACATCTGCCTGGCACAGGCCAGAGAATTTTAGGCAGTACCTGCCAAGTTGAACTCAGCAGCTGTTGACTTTAGAAGATGGCGATCTTCATTTGGAAGTCAGGAACAATTTGAAGTCTATTGACCACCTTGGGAAGCTGTTCCAATGTTCATTTTCATCTCCCTATTTCCATTTGTAATGTATAGAGACACATCTCCATTCCTGAGTGTTTTACAGTCTGCAGTCAAAGATGTTTTGTGTGGCACAGGGGCTTGCCAGCACAGGTGCAATTTATGGGATGTAGAATCAGGCAGGTACTGATATTTACGTTGCTGACAGTTAACAGTTCTCTGACTAGAACTCTGCAAGGTTTCCCCTGCAATTGTACAATGGTGTCTTTATCCTGGTGTCCGTCATGTGGATATACTTCGACGTGATGTCTCAAAAGATTCCTCACCATTGAACTCCTCAAGCTATATCCCAAACTGGGAATAGCAGTGGGAGAAGGAGAGGGTTCCTTCCAGAAGGGAGTTTGTGGCAGACAGTTGCCAGATAGCCAGATGCAGTGGGCAGTCTTAGTTCAGGAATTGTAAAACTAGGCTTGCAGATGTGACAGAGGTTGTCGGGTGTGTGTGCGCGCAGGGGCAGGAACTATTGAACAATAACCTCGTCTCCTTGCTGCGTTTGGAAAGCTTACAGTGTGTTTTTGGAACTACATAAAAACGTACTACCCAAAAAGAACTGCTGAAGTTCCCCATATGACATGCTGCTAAGGTTACCTTTTGGAAAGGGAAGAGGTTAAAAAGACAAGCAGATATGTTTTGTGTTAGGCTGCAGGTGATGGCAGCAAACTGCAGAGCGTTGCAGCATCAGGGAACATGGAATGCAAGGGAGGTGACGAAGAGCACTGCGGGTTACAAAAACTGCAGGAAGGTGATGTGGATATTGAGGACAGAGGGAAAGTTAAGACAAGTCCCACGGGGAGATGTGGTAAACCCTGGGGAGTTCTGACTGGGCAGAAAGAATTAAAAATTTCTATGAAAGACTAAAGTACGCAGATTTGTGGAGGAAGGACTGACATCAAAAATGTTACGTCAGCCAAAACTAGCATCTTCCTTGTTCAATCATATATATGAAGACAGAAAGTTATGTGCTGGATTTTGTTGAAGGTGTTCTGGCTACCTGTGTGAAAAGTAGATGGCACAGATGCTGTAGTGTTACTCAGCGCGGGGACGGGAGAGAGACCACATGTGACTGGTTAAAGGCTACTCTAGTTTACCACATGTCTCCAATTTATTGCTACTTTCTATGAGAAAATGTACAAAGGAAGAAAACAACAAGCAAGCCGAGCTGGATTGACTACTAACTGCAGATTGATTGTGAAGTTTATTGGTTGTTTCCTCAATAGTGCCAAATCAGCACCTGATGTAGAAACAGTCAGCGGTTTGAAGAAAGTTCTAATTAAAACCAGGATGGAATTGAGCATTTATAGGGGTTCAGCACATAAGTAGTCTTTTTCCCCTTGGATAATGGCAGTACAAAAGAATGATCCTATTGCCAAGGCAACATTTGTTGAAATTGTAAAATATATTTTACAGTACGTTCCCTCATGAGAAGGAATGAGGAGATGGTGTTCCCAGCACCATAGCTTGCAAAGCTGGAAATAAAGATTGGCTTATGCTGGGATTCCCAAACAGTTTGTATTGTGAACCGTTTTTTAAGATGGCTGTTGTCTTCTGGACACTTTATCTCACAGTACCAGTTGCCCCCTGCCCTATGCTAGCCCTAGAAAGAAGAATGAGTTTAGAATAGATTCTGCAGAAAGCACATGAAAAGTGAGAACTTGATTCAGAAAAAGCACATGCTCAGCTTAAATATGGATAAAGTTTGTATATGGATAAACTATATCACAGATATGGATAAACATGAATGTATGAAGAAAGCTAGGTATAGTCTTTGCCTGTAAAAAGGGCTCTTATTTTTCTTCATTACATAGCAATTATGTTCTGTCTTTTCTGTCACACCTCTTGATTTTAAACTGTAAACATTTTTGCTCAGGAACTATAATTTTCATTCTAGTATTTAATTCAATGCACATGCTGTATAAGATACTGAATAGAGACTGTATAAGATACTGAATAGAGACAACCTCTGGCTGCCAGAGTTTGCTTTCAGGAAGATAAATTGAAGAAGAGAGGGCAAACTAGGAAACCAGTGAGCAGGAAGTGGTTGAGCTACTTGCAGGGCTAGTTTTCAGTTACTTTCAACTGAAGTCAAATTTGACTGTCTCTAATATATTTAGGATATTTCTCATATAGTATCTGTTATCTTGTGAATATCTGAACCAGTATTACTAGCAGCTCCTCAAAAAAACACTTTTTTTCTGGCTAGCTTCCTGATACATCAGTCTGTCTTCAATAAATCACCTTTCGCTAATCTCAGATGCAGATGTTTCCCTGATAGTGCAGGGAGCTCTTCCCAGTTTTCCAAACATCTTGTACATCAAATGTTGAACTTAAAGCACAGATCAGCTCTGAAAAGTGGTATTTTAAAACACGTCTCGTTCTGCTCATCTGCTTCTTCAGGTGGCCAGGGTTATATCTGACTTCAGAGCTATAAATAAGCTTCTGCCTCCTGCTAGCCACATGGGTCTAATCGAAGAGTATGGAGATTTTTCACAAGCAACTGATCGCTGTTGGGTTTTGGTGGGAATCTGGGTGTGAGTGTCTCTGGTGTTCTTGAAAATCTTCACCAACCTGGCAATGGAAAAGGAAGAAGTTATCACATTGTGCCAGAATCATGCCTGTAAGGGGACCGTGGGGTTGAACAAGTTCAGCTTGGCTCTAAGAAGGCTCACTTTGTAAGGGTGACATTTAGAAAATCCTTTTCCTTGTCAACCTAGCCCATACGATACAGAAGCTGATTTAGCCAATAATGTTCTATGGAGGGCTACAGCTCTCAACCCAGAATTGCCCTTGAAAAACTCCAGAGAAAGTGTCTTTCTGTCTTTCTACTGTGTGTGCCAGCTTCCCTGCTCAGTCTGACTATGCCAGCTAGCGAGAAACTAAAGCAAACCTGGAGATGGGAGTGAACATTCTGCTCTGTTACCTTCACATAGATATCGAGAGCTTTTCCCAGGCATCAGCTGAGTGTCTGTAAAATCGTGCAGGATGTGGCCCTCCCACTCTGCAAAGGAGAATCCAGAGGGAGGTCAATTTTCCTGCATGTGGGGTGTAAAACTCCTTGCAGCGTACTTTCGCTGAAGCGTGCAAAACCGACCTTGCAGCTACATAAAAGGCCACCAATTTGTTTGTTCCAAGATCAGCTGGATTTAACTGAAGTTTCAGAGGTGAGGCACAACCTTCCAGGCGACCTCCCCCAGCAGCCTAAGTTTCACTTAATAAAACACATTAAGGTAGGTTTGAGGCAATCTTTTAAGGTCAGTTGAACTTTCACTGGAAAATACGAGTGCTGGCAAGTATATGCAATATGTAATGCAAAATGTTTAGGGGGTGGGGAAGACGTGTAAAGGAGCCATACCACAGTGATGAGCTTGGCTAGAAAAGAGACATGAAACAAGTTCCTTAGTGAAAACACCCTCAGAGACGGGTGAAGAATTTAGGGGGGTTGGTAGAATGTTTTTGTTACCCCCAAGGGGAAAAACAGGAGATCAAAGCCCAAATTCACTTAAGAATGCTTGCTTTGAAACGTATCTATAAATTATAGCACATACTGCTGGCATCTATTGTAGTCTTTGGTATTTACTTGAGTGTATAACGTGAGATTCCGAGTGCCCTGAGTTCACTTGTTAGTGTGTAAAAGCGTGTTGGTGTAAAAATGTATTGGTGTGTAAAGCGTGTTGGTGAAGGCAACATTTCGGGTTCTCAAGTTTCCTAGTAGTGTTTTTGCCTCTTCCCTGTTTTCCCATGGTCTTTGCACCTAACCCCTGTGATTATGTGTGCCAGCCACCAACTCACGAGCTAAAGGGGGACTGACTCCTTGAGGGGTTACTGGTAGGTTTTAGAGCTCTACCTGCCTCCTTGCCACCTCTCAGTGTTATTAAGGTGCCTGTTGTAGCTGTTATCTTCTTGGTCAGGGCAGAATGGGATGTTGCTCCCAGGGGAATCCACAGCTGTTACCCCTCAGTCAGCAAAGTAGCTGCCAAGGCATGTCACCCTTTGGTTTTAACTCCTGAATCAGTCTCTCCGTTTCGTAGCTCATCCGGAGGAGCAGGAGACCCGACTTCTTGGCATGGCAGTGCATGACCGACAGGCTCTCCTAAGCTTTGTGCTCCAGGCTCTTTCTTCCTGTGAGTGTATAGTTTTAAGCATTGCATTTTAGACACCTCATTTGCTTTGCTGCCCAACAGAGATTATGTCGGGGTTTTGGCACAATTGGATTAAACTTGCAGACCTGGATAACTTCCATTGGCATTTCAGGAGATTTGCTGTAAGGCAAACCTGTGACATTCATACCTTCCTAAGCTTGCACAACTAGGGCGAGAGCTGCAGTTGAGGTCTTGACCTCAGTTACTTAAGCCCCTTTCTCCCAGGAACGTTCATCACTTTAATCACAGAGTCCTAAATAATCAGTGGGTAGCCTGTAATTAGGGGGTTGTGTCTTGGACTCCTGCAGCCTGCTCCCTGTGTGCTGAGCGCTGCGTATTTTGATTTCCCGTTCCCCCAAAGGATGTTTGATCTCAGATTTACACTTTAGAAAATTAAGAAGGGTACGGCTCCTCGGTCCCCTGGCAATCTTCCTGCTTTCAGTGGTAGAAGCCTTGCTTTTCCTAAGTATCTCAGTGCTGCGGCGATTGACACACTTGATTTAAGAGTTTGATTTATAGACTGATACTCAGGCTGAAAGTCAGCAGTTCCAGGGCTGCGTAAATCAGCCTGTCTCTGGGACTAATACTTCCTTATTTATAATTTCGACAGGAGATGGAATTCTTTCTCGATTCTTTACATTTCTTTCAGATGTAATCGACCACCCTGTCCTTCGGTTTAAAGCTATGCAACTTTGCCACAAATAGAGGGAGGGGAAAGTAAGCCGAGTCCAGGAATTGCTGTGTTATAAAAGCTCCATATTGTATGCTCTTGGACTTTGCTTTCTCCCAGCTTCCTTCAAGCCCACACAAGAGATGGACTTGAGGTTTTTTGGCTTTCTTCCCCTCCCCCCTCCCTCAATACATAGGCTGACCTTTTAGAAAAATAAATAAAAGATAAAGAAGGACCTGGAATGTTGCAGAATGTGTGTACATTTTGCTCTCTGTTGTTTTCTGCTGGGATTAGTTGTTTACAATGGGGGAGAGAGGGAGGGCAGAGGAAGGGAGGTCTGTGGCCTTAACTGAAATTAGTGGCATTTCAGAGTGATCTTGTTAGGTGGTCTGCAGTTTAAAGACCTAAATCCTTGTAATCCCCCCCATGCCTCCTTGGCCACTACTCCTTTTGCTCTTGTTCTCTCACTTTCAAAAAAAAAAAACACCCCAAAGTCAGCCCCTCTGTCTTTCAGACAGGCGCGTAACATACACCCATGCACGCATGCACAGACACAAGATGTACATGCACACTCTCTCTCATATGCTTCCATTCGCACGTTGTACCTGTATAACAAATTAATGTCTTAGCTACATCTGTTCCCACTACAGGACTGGGCTTGTAAAATGTTCTTTCTAGAATGCAGACGCACACTGAATATTTTTATTTATTTTCTGACAAACACCCAGCTGCCAGACTTTCAGTTTGTGATTACACTTAAAACAAATTCAAATTGAAATTTCAGCCATAAATCAAATGCCCCAAATTAGTTCCTCTTGTGGGTTTGAACATGCTCTTTGGATTTTAAGGTCAGAAGATATCCGTTTTCACTGTGCTGAAAAGTTTAAAAATATACTACATTTTCGGGAAAAAAAATATGGTTTGCATTATAAAGCAGTACATCAAACGTGCGTGTATGTGCACACACAACAGTGTCGGTGAAGCTGGATGCTGTTGGAGCACCTTTGAGGACTAATAGCAGCTAATTGTTAAGCAAGGCAGGGACCGTGGTGGCTGTTTAGCCAAGGAGAATACAGCAGTGCGCCCTGAGATGTGATATTTACCCTGTAAGAGAATAAAAGTTTATTCCTTACTCTTCAACTTAAAAAAATAGTAAAAATTAAATAAACACACAAAATATTTCTCTTGGCAGACTTTATAACATACTTTTTTTTTAAAAAAAAAAAGGCATTTACAAGTGGTTTCAAAATGGCTGTGTTACATCTGTCAGCGGGTGAAGGGAACACCCACAAATTGTGTTTTTATCTCTTGAAGTTTTGTTCCACTTGAGCAATAAAAGCCGGATTCGCTGCTGGTTTGTGTGATTGGAGTAATCTGAGCGCTGAGTATGGTTTTAAAACTTCTGCAGTTGCTTGGGTTTGTAAGTTTTAAGAAACTCCTGGGGTGGCGGAGTTCTTGGGTTTTGTTTTACCCTGGCACCAGGGAAGGGTTGGTTTGCAAGCACCTGGCACCGGCAAGTTCGTCTTGGTTCCCTGGCCTGTCTCTCCCAACAAATGGCTTGGCAAGAACCCCCCTTATCTTTGATGTTAATGTCATCAGCAGTTTCTTGGTTACAATGCTGTTCTTTCTCCGGCAGTTGAAAAATATCTCCAAGTAGGCTCTGAACACACATCCAGTATTCTCCAGCCTGAACTCCAGACCGACAGCTTAAATCTCCTCTCTGTTGGGGAATGTCCTCCTGCGTGAGGATAATGCCGAGAGGTGTAGTGTACTCACGGCTGCTCTCCTCCCCAGAAGAAGTGATAGATGGTGGGAACCTAAAAGTTTGCAAGGAAAAGCTCTCATCTGACTGGCTGGAAGTGATGGAGGAGGACGTATTTTGGAGTGTGCATTCTGGATGGGAGCCATTTCAGTGGGAAACGAGCAACCTCTCCCATCGCCTTCACTAGTCCTGTTGAAAACAAAGTCGGGATGGCAGCGGTGGGCAGTCCTCCCTCCACTAATTCATTGCCTAGCCCAGCTGCAAATAACGAGCGCTCTCACTCTCAGCGACCGCTGTTGCACAAGAGGATGGCCTGATCTGCTGCGCGAGCACACAACGCTATTGGAAAGGAAGCAGATCATGACAGTGTGAGAGCAAAGGCAGGCAGGGGTCTGCTGTGTATCTTTGCCGCTTTTTATCTTATTAACATGTTAGTAAAAACCTTGCCAAGGCAACCTGAGCTGGTTACTTGTAGCATAATTGCTCATATTGCCTTCTTATAGGTCAGGCAAGGGGGAGTTTAAGTGAGTTAAAAGAATAATTGTTCAGAGGGGACAGTGTGTTCAAGGGGGGTCGTAACTGCTAACCACTGCAGCAGAGGTCCACTTTTACTGCTTTTACTCCTGCAGAATTAATGCTAGGTTTGTGGGGCAGATGGTTTCTGCTCTGACTCATGCAAGCAACAGAATTGTAATATGTTTAATGGCAAATTCTGTATTCTAGATAATAGTGATGCATGAGGAGAAAAATACTAGGAATTAATTTTAGGATCAATGGTCTGGAATGAGCTTTGATGTTCCTCTCTTCTCCTGAGAACCACAGCCAGCTAGCCATCCATTTAATACAGAATTGAGGCTCAGGGTTTTGACCTGATACCAAAACCCCTCTGTGCTGTCAGTTCAGGCTCCAGGGTAACAATCCTGTCCGCAAGCCAGCCTGGTGGTGCAGTGCAGCTGTGTTTCACTAGTGCAGTGAGTAGCGGTGGCGCCTGTGACCAAGGTGGGGAATGGCTGCAGGTCATTAAACTGCGGAACTTGCCACGCAGAATGCCACTGAAGCCAAAAACTTCAGACAGGATCAGCTGTTCGACTGAGGATAGCAAGAATATCCACAACTGTTGTAATTAATATTAGCAGAAATACTGGGGAGAAGATACAAAATGCCATGGTTCACAGTAGGATTAATATGGGGGAGCAGATTACCTGTATCTCTCTGGCGTTATATATCTCACTTATACCTTCCTCCCGATCAGCTGGTTTTGATGGACATTAGACTTAGTATTTTTAGACATTTCTCAACTGGGTGCCTTCAAATTTTCTGTCCTTCAATGACTTCTACTGATCTTTGCATATGTGAAAATAAGGAAACAAATCATTTGCATCGTAGTTATTTTTTTCTCTGTAGCTTTGAAAGAAATTACATTTAATACCATTTATTACTACTCATGATGCTGAGTGAACAGCATTTCAGGACACATCATGGATACTAGTAGAGATTCACAACTTCCGTTTTACTGCATGGAGGGGCTCAGACCGATGCAGTACGTCTCTCAGCAGAGGAGTTACAAAGCCAGCACTTGGACTCTGAACTTCTTTCCTATCTGGACAATCAGATCAGCAGATTTGAAAGCTCGTTATCACAGATTCAAATGCATTTTGGAAGAAAGTGACTTTTGCTAAAGTTCCATCCTGTGTAGCATTTCAGACTTTGTGGTGTCAAAGGCTATGCGAGCGTGAAGATATCCAAGGCAGGCAGAGCAAATCCAGTATGGGTTTCATTGGTTTAGTACTGCAGAGTAATCATGACTGGGCGCTTGAATGTAACATGAACAAAGCCAACGAGCTGAGGTATTGATCTGCCCCTTCTTGCCACCCTTTTCTAGTGCCTCGCAAGCTGGAACATATGAAACTTCTCAGCAAAATTCACAGGGAAGGACTGGGTTGCTGCTCCTCTTTTTAACCGGGGAGCTGAGCAGAGAAGCCACCCCTGCAGTTACCCAGACTGTCTGTGGAAAATATGAGACTTGATCCAGGTCCCAGGTCCTAGGCCAGTGTCCTGCCTATGAAATCCTCTGGACGGATTTATTCTGTTAAGGAAACATAGAAGAAAGCTGTTCTAACAGGAGGTAAAACTGTAAACTCTTTTTTGCAAATTCATTCTGACAGCTAGCATTTCAGTTTTTCCAGCAACTGGGTGTGAGGATCAGGAGAAGAATAGTGGTGTTCTTGAGAAAAGAGCAGAACTGAACCTACTTACAAGATCATTAGATATTCCAGTGGATACCTGTGTTTTGTACCTGTCATTTTAAATTATTTTCTTGCTTTACTTTGTGTTTATGTTGTAGGTGCTGTCTTCAGGGCAGTGTTGTTTGTCATAACGCTGTGATAGAAAAGGGTGCAGACATCAAAGACTGTTTGATTGGAAGCGATCAGAGGCTGGAAGCCAAAGGTAAGTAGAGGAGCTGTATTTACAGTGCATTTGTAATCATTTTGAGAATTTCTTCCTCGAGATTTTACTCCTGCTTCTTCAAGAAGTGCCAGTTAACAGTGGCAGCTCTACAGTGTGGTATCCTATAATATTAGGATTTGTTTTTCATGGAAAGTACAGCTTCTTGGCATAAGAATAGTTCAGGGACTTCCTCCTCTGAAGTTGGCAGAAAAGCTCTGCTGTTGTTATAAAAAACAAGATTGGGTGCTGAGACAGTCTTTTCCCGGAGACCACAATTAGATCATCCTGAAGTTGTCCTCAGCAGAAGGAGCCATTATTTTGACTAGTAATCTTTGTCAGTGTCAGGGCCAATGCAGTCAAATTATTGATCACACAGACATCCTTCTCTTTGTAGATGGTACCAACCCATGGTGCCAGTGTGCTCCCATTCATCTTGCTCCAAGCAAAAGCTCAAGGTGGAACATCATACTAGGAGCTGCTGTGCTCAGTACTAAATACCAGGGCAGCTATGTTCAGAGCTGCTTTACTGCTATGAAATGCTATTTTGGGGCTTCAGAGAGGTTACAACTCCATGGCCCTCATTTGGGCAAAGTTAAGCCATCCAGTGGAAGTGTTGGTGGAGAGGGCTCGGTGGTAACCGCCTGAGTGGAACTGTTGATTTCCTGCCCTAAGAGATAATGGGCAGGAAATGGCTGTCTCAGTGACTGCATCCCAAGCAGAGGGCTTTTTAATGAATATTTATAGTTGGGGTTTGGCAAATCCTTGCTCTAGGGTGTGGACTGAGGACAAAAGTGAGTTCTTTTGCAGGCTCCATGTGAAGTTATTTAGTCAGATCAGGATTGTTTGCTCGCTTTGTCTTTATGGGTGGATTCCCAGTTGTAAGTGTCCTAACACAGAGCAGGGTTTGCACTTAACATAGTATAGCTTAACCTATTGTCAGCTATGCATACGACAAATTTTCCTTTAAATTGAAACTAAAAGTAAAAAAGACTTACGAAAACAAATTATTGATCTTGCAGTTGCAAGTCTTGCATAGTGCAGGAGACACACAGTGAATATTCCATGCACTGTGGTCTCGGTCCCTGTATACCAGAATCTGTGCCTACTCATGGCTTTACCCATCGCATCGGTCTGAATCAGTGGCCCTTGCGGGCTTCATTGCTCCCCTGTCACTGAAGATTTGCACTGTTCATCATGCTCCATCTGTGTCCTCCCCTGAGCACAGAATCATAGAATCATTTGAGTTGGAAAAGACCTTTAAGATCATTGAGTCCAACCATAAACTAACACTGCCAAGTCCACCACTAAACCATGTCCCTAAGTGCCACTTCTACACATCTGCATGAATCACTAGGAGACCTGAACCAGGTTGTGTTTGGTTGTTAACCTGCAGTGTGAACTATAAGGAGACGAGGTGTAAATTTAGCTAATATTTTAGGACATAGGAATATGTTTGATTTCTTTAGTAGATTATATCAAACAGAAATATCACTCTTTGACCTCACTCACATCTGCTTCAGCAGTCTCTTCCAGGTTGCAGATCCTAGTCTAGTTGATCTTAGTATGGAAACCGTTCTTTCTTCTTGATAGTCCTTGTCATCATGTTTTTCAGGGTCTGTAGATGTATTTGCAGGGAGCGTAACAGAGCTGTAACCTGTGGTTCATTTGCCTATTCTTGTAGAGTCTACTGCTCACCTCTCCAAAGCTTAAACTCACTTCTTAATGAGTCTGTGGGCCCTCTAGTTAAACTGTTCAGAAATGTATGATTGACGTTAGCAAAGACACGTTCAGGTAGATTATGAATATGCCATCATGCTGAGCAAGAAAAAATAATAAAACCTCAGTTCATTTCCCTGCCTCAGTTTCCTAACTGTTCTGGAATTTCTTTGGGCTAGGGGTCAGGTTCTCCTCGGTGGTCTGGGATCTGTCTGCAAAGTTCATGACTTATTTCCTGAACTGTGGAGTCTTTCCAGCCTAGCATGTCTCTTCTGACCTTGGCTGGTCCCATAGTAAACTGGGCCCTCTCTTTTTTGCTGTGAAAGCATGCCATGACTTCCTTTCCCCTGCCCAAGACTTCCTGTGTCTTGTGCCAAGCTTTTGGTGTGGCCCTGTAGGTCTGTTTCCATATTCCCCCTTTCATCAAGACTTTGGCTGTGCTGTTCTGTTTGGTAATTTTTCCTTCTTCAAACTCGAGCCTCCACGGCCAGGTTAGAAAAAAACTAGTTCTCTTGGGTTGGAGCCACCTTTTGTTGCAAGCTGATCACACTTCAGCAGACGTAAGCGGTAGCAGCTGGCTGTTGACTCTAGTCTGGGAGTTACATGCTAGAAACCTCCTCAGCAAACCTGCATACACCTTCCCAGAAACATTAAAAAAAAAAAAAATACAGCAGTCTCTTATTCCAAAGTATCAGCCAGGATTCATCAAAGGTAGAAATATCCCTGCATCATCCTGCACAGCCTCACACAAATCTTACAGTTGACTTTGCTGCAGAACTGGCTGTGTGCTCCCTGCTCTGCCGTATGAGTCCTGGCCACACTGCCCAGGTGGCTCGTGGTACAAGGGCTCTTTGAGCCAGTGGTGCACTGACCTCCTTTCATAAAATGAACTCCAGTTGCCTGCAAGGAGGATGGCAGGAGAACAGCTACCACAAATGACAGGCAAACGTAACTCAAACCAGCTCTCATCCTTTTCCTTCTGCAGAAGAATATGGGCATATTTAGGGTGGTCCAAATGGTCCAGCTGGGAGTAATGGGATTGAATTAAACACAATTTAAGTTGGCTATCTGGAATGTTTTCTTAACGATGTGGTCTGGTAGGCTGTGGGATATTCTCCCTGGGGACATGGTGGGAGACCTCATCACTTAATAATGGGCTTGGCAAAGCTCTGGACACCTAAACAGAGGGAACACTCCAACACTGGTTACTGGGGTAGATCAGATGCAGCCTACTATTTTCAAACTGAAAAGAAAGTTAGAGACACAGGAGGGCCAGGTAGCTGTTAGCAATGACATCTCAGTCCTGCGTTGACTTCAGCACTATCACAGCGCAGGCCAGAGATGGTTCTTTTAAGCGCCTCTGTTAAAGTCAAGGTATGGAGTTTTATCAAACTCTTGGATTTGCAAGGCATGCCTCCTGAGAGCCATACTATTCTCTTCCTACTGCTTTTATTACGAAGCTTAGGAAGCACCCACTTTCCTTCCTCTGATACTTTAATTTAAGGAATTTGCTACAGAGAATTAACAGATGGGCTTTGTGAAAGCTACCTCAAGCAGGTAGCAGTTTGAAAAACATGTTGGTACCTAGGAAAAAGAAGGTAGTTATTAAGGGGATAAGAAATGTCAGGCAGCAGTTCTGAAAGAACTTAATTGCACAGAGCATTCAGTCACTGTTTCGAAGACAGTTATTAGGATCATACTCCAGCCTTTTTGATGAACCAATTTTTAAAGAGGAGCTCAAAAGCGGCATGTGCTCATTGAAGGAGGGCACTAGAGAGAGGGAGTGCTGGTGATGGGCCAGACGAGGAGTCTGATGAGCCCTAGAGTCAGTGAGTACAATTCCCAAAGGAGTCTCTAGGCCAGATTCAGGAGGGAGTACGTTCTACATCTGGTATAGGTTAGCCAGGAAGAGGCATGTACAGTAAAGCAGCCTGTAACACCAAGAACAGATGCGGTAAAGACACACACATAGGACAGAACTAGCAAACTGGATGTAAAACTCACCACCTTCTCCCTTGCCTTCACCTCTGTTGTCGTTGGGGCAGGGATATTTGGTGTTACGGAGCCAGTGTTGTTTGGGATCACCTTGAATCACTGCACACCCAAAAAGTGCATTACAGCGGTGTTGTTGCCACAAAGCGTATGTTCAGAAAGGGAAAAAATACCAGCATTCAGGATGCCGATGTAATCTTAGCTCGGTATCCTGGTACATACTTAGTAGTAGCATTACTTCTGTGATCAGGCTGTAGACTAAAACTTCCCTGTGCTTGTTCCTGTGCAGTTTTTATGCTACTATATATTTTTATTTTCCTTGGTGCCCTGATGCAGTCAACACCCAGAATGAGTAGTGCTTGCTGAACGCAAGGGTTTTCCGTATTTCTCATTTTCCTGTCTTTTTTCAGTTTGTGTCTGGAACCTTAAATACTGTACACTATGCAAGAGACAGGTCCTTCCTTCCTACGGCTTTTCTGCAACGTTCTTCATCTGAATGCTTCACAACTGTTAATAACCTCATTTTTGCCTCCTCAGTATGAACATTGTTAGTATTGCGTCCTATTTTACAGAGACCTGAGAGACAGGGGGATTCCGATCATGTGCCCATTCATTTGGACTGGCCAGCTTAAGTGCTGAAGTTGCATTTACATGTGGCATTTCCTAGCTATTACAGACTTGACATTTTAGCCTTAGCATCTTCTTGTAAATGTTGGGAGGGAAGGTTCAGTCCACTGGAAAAAAAACAGTTTTATTATATGAGACGATGTTGACCCTTGCATGGATCATTAGCAGTGTCAGAAACTTGAACTCCATTGTACAGCTTTCTGCTGCTTCAGCTGATGGGAACTGATAGTAGTGGGTCATCTTCCTTAAGGGCAGCTGGATCTGCAATGAGACAAGAGAAACTTTTTGCCAGGAGGTTTCATGGATGCGTCGGCAGCCCTGAGATCCACTCCTGGTGCTGGGAGGAGAAGGCTGTAGTCACTGCAGGCTTTACTGCTCCTGCCCCCAGTATCAGCCATTGGGCCCCAACTACATCACCTATGTCCCATCTGATCCTGACTCCTGCTTCACAGCTCCGTGCTATGGCTTTGTCCCAGGATCAGACTCATCCCCTTCCTAGACTTCTCTGTTTTTTCCTCTAGTCTTTCTCCCATGGAGATTCTTATTTTCTCTCTTACTTGCTTATTCACAGACACCCACCTGACAACTCCTCTGGTCTGACCGTACCTACTATTTCCAGTTCCCTTGCCTAAGTCTCATGATGCATTTCCCCTCTGGCACTCGCCCCAACTGCTTTGAGTGAGACTGCATCCCCTTCCGTACCGCCGTCGTGCCCGGGCAGAATCATTCTTGGTACAGGAGGGAAGCAGTTCTGTGTGGAGTGCTGCACTGGTCCATAGAGCAGGGATACGAGCAAGGGGGAAGCCCTGCCTTCCTCCTGCTCTTCCATGGTTTGAGAGTGCTCACTGCAGACAGAGTCTCTGGAGCTTTTAGCTGCCCTCCTGAGAACATGTGCAAACTGAGATTTTTTTTTCCAGAGGCTTATCACATAGCCAAAACTGTGTGGTTTTTCACAAGAACAGAAAAAGGCACATATCCAGTAAGGACTGGCTCCCGTTTCCAATCATTTTCCAAGTCCTGTTCCAAGCTTGGAGTCCTAGGACTTCTCAATGAAACAGAGTAAGATTTTTTATTTTAATGAGAGCCAAAGAGCACATTTTTCTCTAATATCATCCTCGGAAGGCAGGTACAGTTTATGAAACTTCCACATATGAATGGATGACTGCTCGTGAGGGTACTTTGCCCCAGCCAAGACTTAGCAGGATAGGGACAGGAGGAACTGAGGGACTTTCTGATGCTTTCGCTGCATTCAATTAGGGACAAGCATCTGCTCTTCCAAGATGCTGAGTACCTCCTGGTGAAGTCTTCAGGAACTGAAAACACTTAGCATGACACAAGGTCGGGATCAGAAAGCATGCTGCAGTGCAGATGGGAGTTACAAAAGCTTGCGAAGAACAGACACAGACTAAACAGTGCACACATGTATATTGTGCACTGGGGTGCAAGATGAGCTGGCGATGATGTAGGAATGGTGTAAATTCATAGCAAAACTGAGCAGTCCATATGATTTGTTCCCTGAAGTAGTTTAACTACTGAGCGTCCTTGATGAAGATACTAGTTGGCAGTTAAAACAGGCATCTCTTAAATAGTTTTCATTTTTCTTTCAGGGACTATGCAGTGACTACATTTCTAGCTGATCCTAATAAGCCTCTTTTCCAAGTTGTATAAAAATGGTTTATGAGTTCTGACCTTAGCAGTGGCATAAAACTTCCCTAGAATATCCATCCAGTGACACTTTGTCCTTCCCTCTGCCGCTGGGGACTGTCACACTTGTGCACACTGTCATTCCCAATCAAGGAAGTTCAGGCTTCCTGCGTGAGCGGGTTAAACGAGCTGCCACATACGCAGCATGTTGATTGTGAAGTCTGCCCATAGGCAGCAGTTCGTAACCTTGTGGAAATATTTTTACATGCTCCATGCAGAGAAAATAACCACTTGTGCTCTGCTAGAGCTCAGACACATGAAAGAGCCAGGAAGAACACCGCAATGGATGCTGAGAAAGGAAAGGGACCTCTACTCGCATCCGGTGCAGTGGGCACCAGCGTCCAGACAAATACGGCATCTCTGCCACCTTAGGAGGAAGTGTGGATAGAGTCTTTTAGGCTGACGTTTCTGAGAACCCTGCTCGTGTTTCTGTGAGGTGGTGATACCTCGTGGGAGCACATCAATCGGTACAATCCAGTTCCTTTCTTAAAACACTTTGCTAGGACTCTATCCCAATAGTAGGACTCCAAGTATGTCCCCCAAGGAGATTGCTATCTTAGTCACATCCTCAGCTCTTGGTCTCCTTTTCCCTTGACTAACCTTCCTCCTAAGACCCTGACTGATGACTTTCCCATACACCTCTCTTTCCAGTTCCTTCACTACCCCAGTCCATCTGCTCCAAGCCACAGTAAATTCATCTCTCTTTGGGCACTGAATTCAGTGTTGCCTTTACCTTTACGCTCCCAAGACAAATCTACTCCCTAGATGGCTTTAAGGGCAAATGGGTTAATACTGGCTGAACTCTGAGAAAAGCCTCAGCTGGACCAGGTGAGTACCAGCACTGTGCACTGGCCATTGCTGGGGATGGGTGTAAGGCAGCAGTGAGATCTCTACTGCCCACCTGTTCCGTGGGCCGGAGGCCCCAGCTGTGGACCAGAGCTGATCTGTCTGAAGCTACCGCCAGCCCCGTTCACCCCAGGGGTGAGCTGCACATCCCACCTCTGGGCTGGGGCACCCTGCTCATGGGGAGCATCGTTCCCGGACAGCCTCAGACTCGGCTGAAGGCTGCACAGCAGGGCTGACGCAGCAGCGCTTGGGAGAACTCTGTGGGAGACTCCTGGCCTTTGGGGCCACAGCGTGGTCACCCCTGATCTCCAGCGGTTGCGTAAGTAAGCCTGGCTGGGGAGAGAGCAGGCCTGGAAAGCCCCACTGCTCTGTAAACACAAACAAATCGGCCCCCATCACCTGCTTCCCTTCTTTATCTCTACATGTAATTTAAAACACCCTCCAGCCTCCCAAAGTCAAGCTTCAGCTGCTTCCCATCCCCTTAAGCCCGTTTAGTTCCTCTCCCCCCACCAACCAAGCTGCTTTTCCAGGGCCAACCATCACTGCAGAGACAAGTTGCTCTTCTCTCCCGCTCTCTGATCCTTTCTGTCCTGGGTGAATGTGGTAGGAACCACCCACAGCGTGTTTTCGTGCATGCGTTTCTGCAGCCACCCCTCCCCCCCGCCTAGTTTTTTAAGTTAAACTATCTCTTGCTTTAAAGAGAGCAAATACACAGCAGTGGCTTTCATCACTGCTGTATAATAGAGCAGTAATTCTGTGCCAGGGACTGTTTTCTATTTTATTTTAAAGGGTTTATAAAACAGTGTATGTAATTGAGTGAGTAAACTGAACGTTTTCTGGAGCCCCTGAGGGCTGGAACTTCGTGGTGGTCCTGGGCCTAGGCCCTAACCTTTTTTTTTCTCTCTCTCTTTTTTTTTCTCCCCCTTCCCTTTCCCCTCCTCCTTTACAACCCAGCGTTGCCACCAGCAGCAGCAACAGCAATCTGTCTGGGGCTAATTGAGCAAACAACAAGGAGATGCTTTCACATGGCTTTTAAAGGAATGCTCCAGCATCCCCTTTCTGTAAGCAGCTCGGCAGGAACCTGCCAGAAAGGCTGGGGAGCGCAGGGTCCCCGGCCCCCGGCCCGCCGGTGGGGTTTATGCTGGGCTGCCCAGTCATTTCCGCCCCTCTGTTTATTTGCATTACAATTTGTTTTTAGCCAAGCACCGAAAGCTGCTCTGCTCCCCAGCTCTCTAGCTCTCCTTGCCTTGTGCTTATGCTTTTAAGGGGCTCGTGTACAGTATGTGTAAACAAATGTCTTCCAAAGCAGGAACACATATATAACGAGTGACAGGTTTTTGATTTACGCTCAGTAAAATCTCCGTGGACGCTCGGTTCAAGCACCCAGGCTGACTTCAGGCTGGGCTGCGTCAGCAAGTTGAAGCGAAGTGCTAATCAGGAGGTTGAATGTGTTGATCAGCTCTGGATTTGCTTAGCACCAGATGCTCCCAATCTGAGAAGATCTAGTTGAACATGATTTAAGGTTGTGGAGTCCAACTCTAAGGCTTTCTGAAAGTCCTTTCTCTAATCCCTCTTCTTTCTCTGTGGGCTGAATGCATCTGTAACCCTGCCAGTGTCAGATAAAAGGCAGCCTGGTAAGAAATCCCTAATGGAGAGCTGGGGAAGGAGAAGGGAGCTGAACAGCTAAGCATGTGAGGTACTTCTCCCTCCTCGCCCAGAGTTTCAGGCAGAGTTTCTGCATGAACTGAGCTTGCTGGTACCAGCCAGAGCCACTGGCAACTGGCAGCCACGGCTGATAATGAAACACTATCTGCAACTCGACTCCCTGGCACACACAGTGGAGTCTGAATTCCCTTCCCTCGGCAAGGAGGGCTTTGGGAAGGGAAGAGGGAAGCAGGGTGAATCCTTATCTGCCTATCGCATCCCCTGGAGGTGCGGAATCGGGCTTTGTTTCTAGCAAAACCATTCCCTTTATCGCTTAAAAACTTTCTCGAGATTTGAGGCAGGCACATTCATGTGTTTTCTTTTAGCCTGTACAAGGAGAAACGAGTTTGGTGGTTTCATGCGAGTCTCTGAGGTAGCAGTGGCACATCGGGAAGGCTATGTGTGACCGCTTCAGAGAATGCGGGCTACACAGATCAAGGAGGAGAACGAAACAGGAAGAGGGATGTGAGATGAGGGAATGCGTGCTCGGATTTCCCATGTGGATTGGGCTACTTGAACTCCCTAAACTCACTGCTGCCTCAGTTTCCCCATCTGTAAAATGGGAATACTCTTATTCGCCCACTCTCGAAAAGCATTTTGAACTCATCAGGTGTAAAGTGCAAGATACCATAAAGCAGCTATAAGCATGTCAATGCAAAATGCAAACAGGTGGTACCACCTCTGCAACGAAGTATGTGACAGGACCCACCCCAGCTCTGCAAGTTTAGGACAGTGCAGGATGCTGTCTGAAATGAAGCAAGAAGTTCCTTATTAGAAAGTATTGCTACAGATAACCTATATATAGAACCATAAATTGACATGGCTCTTTATAAGCCTGGATGAAGGCGTGTTTAATCTGCAGAGGCATAACGTAATTACTCTCACTGGATGGTAGCCAGGGTCTTATTCACATCACAGAAATCAACATGATAGGTAGTCTGCTTGGAGGAGGTTCAGGAATGGAGTCACAGGAGTTGCTACAGGGCTTGTTTGAGATGTATTGGGAAAGTTGTTGGGGGTGAGGAATGTTATAGCAAGAAGTGCTGCAGGTTGGTTTTGAGGTACCTTGGCAAAGCTGTGTGGGGTCCAGGACGGGAGGAGAGAGGTGCTGAAGGCTGGACTTGGGGCTATTGGCAGAGCTGTGCTGGAGAGGTTGTGTGGTGATACCTACATCACACTTGCACCTGGCACTTGTACAGTCAGTCCCTCATTTTCCTGAGCACTGCATCCACCTCTGCTTGTCCTGCCCAAAGTGCTGGAGATTGGGCTCCACGTTCCAACTTCAAGCTCCGAGATGTTGGCATGAGGCTCCAGGATTAATTATTATCAGTTGTCACTAAATACCCTAAGCGAAGAGCTAAGTGACTCGATCTGATGCTGAAGGTGAGAAGCAACTCCTTGATCTCCTTATTCTTGTCTTCACAAAAGGTCTCTGAAAGGGAGTCATGTGGCTAACCCGGCTCTGTCCTCCAGGCTGAGACGACAGCAGGATCCATACAATTGTGAGGTTGAGGTTGAGTTTGTAGTGGGAAAGTATCTTGCCACAGTCCAAAACTCCTTGAAGTTTATAGAGCAGTTTTTGATTTTTGATCAAACATTTTCTGGAGCAATGGTTTGCAAAGGTAATGTTGTGAATTTTAAACCAAGAGAAGCATCGTGTTGGCCTGGCCAGTTTGGGGATTGCCTGGAATTTCTTCATTTAGCCAAGGGTGGCATGTTTGTTGTTTTGCAGTAGTCTTGCAAAATCTGCTCCCCTGAGGGGAGGAGTTTTACGTGAGTAAATAGAACAAAACTCCCTATTTCCATCATCCTTGGCTGTCCACCTGCGCTGCTGTGTAAGGTGCGGAAGACAACACAGTCAGTGTATCCAGGCACCTCACAGGCCTTCATGCTTTATCCCAGGCTCCAGAGCTGATTGTTATTCCTAATGTGCAGAAGGGGAGCTGGAAAGCCCAGGGGCATGGGTCAAACCACCTGAGCTCCACCTGAATAGGTGTCCAGCTCCCAGAGAGCAATTTACATTCACCGCCTCCCCCCACAGTACCCTGAGGACACCCACTTTGAGCACTCTGGCTTTGTGTCACGCTCCCAGGCCACATGCTTGGGTTTTTTAGGCACTGGGCTTTCAGTTGCGTGGTTTTATTATTTTGGCTTTAGATCCCTTATTTGCAGTCCTTCCCTGACAAGCTGCTTTTGCATTTTAAAGGGAAGGCTCTTTCAGTACAGTGCATTAACAGTGCTGGGGCAGGGACTGGCACGTTAATGTGTCCACCGGGGCTGTGCAGAGCTCCTGGGAACAGGCGAAGGAGTGACCTTCTAGAAATTGCCCTTCCAACAAATTTGCTCCATAGGAGTCGGAGGTGGGCTGACCACCATTACCCTCAGAGATGATAACTGTGCTCAGAGATCTTGCTTCACACAGATACTTTTGGAGAGGCTCCATCCAGATTTTCTTGAATCCAGGAGGGAGAAGTCAGGTTTAAATTTAAAAAAAAAAAAAAAAAAAAAAAAAGCCCTTCTTTTTTAAGCTGCCAAGGTTGAGTTGGGATTGCTGAGAGGATCTCACGCTGCCTCGGTGATGGCCCTCCAATGCTGAGCAGCCCCTCTCCTCCCCAGTCTCTGTGCAGTTTGAGGGCACAGAGCACACTTTAGGGCTGGGGAGGATTACCGATCCTTAATTTTGTCAGTTCTCCATGTTAGATGTCGACGGTTCTTTGCCTCAACCTAGGTGTACACCTGTCAGCAACAGCTGTGACTTCCGTCGGGCCTCTCTTGTTTAGTAGTGACACATACATGTGAAAACTCTCATTAGAGAAACCTCCTGATGTTTAGTCAGTTGTTTAGGCTTTTGCCATGTGTGTGGGATACTGCTGGAGAGACGCTGGAGTCCAAAGAAAGGCAGCGAATCCGTGTTCGAGTTCCCCAGAATCTGCTTTTCTCATTTGTTTTAAAGTTGCAGATTTGAAAAATGCAAAGTCTGAAGCGCTGCTGCAAAACTCAATTCCTCTTCGTTTCCTCCCTCTCTCTTTTCAGCCAAACATGCTAATGAAGTCATTGTGGGCACCGAACAGCTGATGGAGATATAACCCGAGTAAGTTTTAAAGATGATTTTATGGAAGCCAGCAACAGAACCAGATGTTCAAGCATCGTAAGATCATCCGTACAGATCAGTACTGGCACGGTTTACCCTGTCATTTCTGCTTTCCTGTTCAGCTTTATATTTATGTCTTAATAAAGAAGTATTTACAGAGTGATGTGTCCGTCAGCCCCTCCCCCCTCATTGGGATGCACGCTGGTTTGTGCCGGGTAATATCGGTTCCTGCGCGCCCGGCGAACGCACTGTACTTTTCCAGCAGAAGGGAGAGCGGGGACCACACAGACTGTGCCCACTCCAAAGAATGACTTAGCCGCCCTCCCTGCGATGTAAACCACGTCCCTGCAGTCCTGCACCACCGTCCCGAGCCTGGGAGAAACCCGTTTGGGATGCTGCTTGTGCATCTCATCAACGCAGCAGGTGGGCAGTGAAGCACAGCGGTAACATGGGCTGCTCTTTGCAGCCTAGCAGCTTCGCCAGCCTCCTCCTCCTCCTCCTCTCTCTCTCTCCCTCTCTTCCCCCCCCCCCCCCTCTCTCATGATGCTGCCCCATAGCACAGAAGTGTTTAAGCTGTGCCTCTTCTCTTCTGTAATGCAGTTGAGGAGTTTGGCACCCGTTTCCATCAGGGCTGAGTTTGGTCCGTTACTTTGAAATCCTGCCCAAGAGCAAGTATGTGAGAGGGTGGAGGAATGGGGGAGTGTGGAGGGGAAGTGGGGCGTAAGCAGTGGGTGCTCTCTGCCTTATTTTGATGGTTGTTTCGTGTGTTGGTCTGCTGTTCCTAATCCCAGACAAGAGGTCCCTCCTCATATCTAGATGATCTGTGGATGACTATACCTACGTCTGTGAGATGCATCGAGCACACTGATGTGAAACGTGTAGTCCTGTGGTCAGGGGTTGTGCCAGGATTGTAAAGCACCTGGATAGGATTGAAACACAAGCTGTTCTTTAGCGTTTGTAAATTGGACACAAGTTCCTACCTAAAAGCTGTTTATTACAGTCTAGTAGGGTTCAACGGGACATTTATCTGCCCCTGGCAGTTTGACATCCAGAGGTGCTTACAGCAGCTGGCGGGGATGATATCTCATTAACTGAAGTGATAAATTTTAAATGTGTGTTTCATGGGCACTGATGTCCCCTGAGGAAAATTACAGTTTCCTAGCTAATTTGGCAGGGAAGAGAGATTATAATTCAGACATTGTCTGAGTTTCATAAACAAAATCCCTCCTCTAAAGGGCCCTATTGGAGTGGAAAGTGTGGGTAAGGATGAGTTTCGAGGCCTTTGACAAGCTGCAGAAAGAAACGCGCTGCAATTCAGCTCCAGCTTTGTGCTAGAGGTTTTTCCTTGTATATGTGCGCAAACATGTTCCTAAGGTACGAAGCCTTTTTCATCCAAGGATCGCAGAGGCTTTACAAAGGTTAATTAAAGAGAGTTCTTGTCTCTGTGTGCGGCAAGGGAGCGAGGCATCTATTTTGGGTGTGTAGAAACAGAAGCAGAGCGGAGTGTAATTACCTGGCTTTGCATTTTACCAGAAAGCTGCGGCAAAGGCAAGAGGTCCGCAGGGACTTTGACTCACGGTCCTTTTGCTTAAACACAAAGCCTTCTCCCTCTCCGTTTTTAGGATATGTTTTAACTTCTGAAAAGTCTGCATCCCCTTACTTAACAGCTACAGCTTTACCTCCTTGTGCGTTAATTATATGTTAAAGTCTCAGTCCTTTTGTTCAGCTAATTTAAGAAGAGGGTGGGGGGCTCTTTACTGTGTCGGTTAGAATTTAGCATTAATTTAGTGTTCTCTGACACTTGAAAACCTGGCTGGGATTTGAGGCGTTTTCTTTTCCTTTTTGCCTTTTACGACCTGCAGGTGTTTGGTGTGAGATAAAAGTAGATCCCAAAGTGAGATTTCACAGCACAAATTATCAAAGTGAAGATTCACTCTTGATGTAGTCTACGTGTGTGGCAGTAATTATGAAAAATAATTCAGGATAATAGGGCCTTCAGGAATCCCAAGGCGGGCACTGGTAGGTTAACCCTTCCTCATCTAACCTGATCTCCACACCGCTGTCATCATCAGGTGAGCAGATGATGGGTTGAGTCAGGCTACTTCACAAACTGTGTGATAAACGTTATAGTCTTCAAGAAAATCAAGGAAAGGAAGTTCGGTTCCCAGGTAGTTTCGGATGTGACTGTTTGGTCCTGGGTTATACAGACCTTCGGGAAGGTGTTACTGGTACGGGCTGCTCACCAGCTTTGAGGAGCGGATCACGTCTCAGATAGCAAGGAAGTCTTCTCACTTTGCTGCTCTGTCACACCCAGGCAGCCGAGCGTTACAGCCTGTGCCCATCACAGTGCTGTTAGCACCAAGGTGGTGCTTTACAGGCAACGTTTCCCTGAAAAGGTGGAGGTTCCCAGCTCTGCAGACACTGGCGCTTCCTCAACAGGCTTGTCCTGAATGCTTCCTTGGCAGATGTACAGCTGGGGTTGATGTGAGAAGCTCTTGCAGTGGCACGTCATGTGCTGCATCTGCAGGCGGTAAAGCAGAGGCTTGCCGCGATGCCCAGTGAGGTCCCCAGCCAGCAGCACCTCCAGCTCCTGGGTTTCACTGAGCGGTGTCCTGCCAGCAGCTCCTAAAAGGCTTTTTCCGTGACCAGGGCAGCAGGTCGGCATGGGTGCAGTGTGTGTGCACACCGGGCCCATACTTCTCCCCATGGGTCCGTTGCCCCTAGCACACCGTGACAGGGGCTCCTGAAGCTCTGCCCCCGCACCCAGGCTCCTCTGAGAGGTGGGCACCACCTGCAGCAGCTCTGCAGCGAGATCCTTCCCAGGATGTTTGCAGCCAAGCCCATTTGGAAGATGCAGATTCGGGAAAAGCATTTGTTGGGCAGTTAGAAATACCCAGAGCCGTGGCTCTGCTCCATCAGTTTGTGTTTGCTTTTGTAGGTGACTGTTGTCATCCTTCAGGAATCAGCAGCTCATCTGATCCCTTGTGCAGTCAAAGCGGAGTGGATGGCTCCCATCTTCCTGGCAGCCTGGGAGTGGAGCCACACGAGGGGGAGGCACGCAGCCAGCCATTCCTGGGGACAGGGGGCTTCCCACCCTGGCGATGTTCAAAAGGACACAAAACCTTTGCACCAGGCTTTGATCTCACTTTAGAGACAGTTTTTTGGCTTGTGGACAGGAAGAGGAGAGGAATGCCAGGCTGAGCGGTCGTACAGCCTCAGGTCCACAGGTCTGGCTCCCCCATCACCTGTCAAGTTGACACGCTGTGTGCAGCCCTAAACATAGGACTCTCCTGAACCCTTTGGAGCTGGGCACCAGGAGGATTCACCAGTCTTTTACTTAAGCCTCTGGTCCCCAAGATTTATCATGCAGAGATGTGCTGCTCCTGCTGACTGCCTTGCTGGGTTCTGCACCCCGCTTTCCTTCCCCTGGCTGCCTGGAAAGAGTGGTTTTCACCACGCCCTGCCCATCCTTTGAACTTCACTGGTGGGACCTTCTCATCCTGGGAGACCAGAATTTTCCCTATGAAACCCTGCAGGTCTGGGAACACCAGTGTGCTCAGGCAGTGCCTTGCTGCCTCTGCTCTGGCCCAAGCCCACAGCGAGGGCCGGTGGCAGTTCTGGTCGCTGCCTTGGTGTCTTGCTAGGGGCAGGGTTGGATCGAGCCCAGGGCTTGCTCGCAGAGGAATCGCCTGCGCCAGCAGCGACGGTGTGATGACCACACGTTGCACAGTGCGTGGTGTAACCCGCTCCCCTGGTGCCACTGGTCCTGGGACACCACGATGCCATCGATCCTGTCACACGCAGCCGTTCCTGTGGCTTTTGATCAGCCGTTTTAAAGGACTGAAGATTGCAGTGAGTGATCAGGGCTGGGTCCGTTGGCATTACAGGCTGCCCACCATGCTCCATCCCAGCCCCTCCGGTGCCACGTGGGGAGCGCAGTGTTTGGGGCTCTTCTCACCAGGTGACCTGCAGGGTTAATTCAGGGACGTGGAGGTGCCCTCACCAGGGTCCAGTGCCCAGCAAACCCCTCGAGCATCTCGAGCATCTCGGCAGCAGCCGGTTCACAGAGGCTCGCTCGCTCCCAGCCAGGTGGCTGATTCCTGGATCCTGTTGGTTTTCACTCCATCTCCTGGGAGCCAAGGTCCACAGCCGCGCCTGTGCCTCCCAGACGGGCCGGCAGACAAGAACTTCCTTCCAGGCCCTATAGACAGACATTTTATATAAGTTAAAATACGTGTGTATATAAATATGGAAAGCAAGAGCTTGGGAGAGCTTGAATCTAAATAAACTTGTATGTTTAAGGCTTTTAAAATGGTAATGTTGAATTTCAGGGGAGGGGGAACGCAAGGAGATTGTTGGACTGAGCACCAAGACAGCTGATGAGCTTGGATGGGTGCCTTTACAATTCAAGGAAAAATGGGATAGTTTGGGAAGGAAAAAGGGATTTTCTTGTTTTTGTTTTTAGTAGCAAATAAAAGAAGCTGCCTTCTTATTTGCCTCCCTCCCCCAGCGCCGGAGCAGCAAGCAACTGGTGTTGTATGCATAAGCTATTCCTTTGTGCAACATCTAAATGGTTAATTGTGTTTGAGGAAGATGTACGGGCGAATGGAGGGACCACCCAGCAAGAGACAGACAAGAAAGAGCGATCTCTGAAATGTTTAACCAGAGAGAGAGCAAAGTTGTTTAAAAATATTTAATTTACAACATTCCACACTGCTGATTATAAATTGGCCGTCCTAAAACACTGCTGCGTGCGGGGAGGAATCCAGGCAGCATGAAACAAATTCTTGTGATTGTTTTTCCTATCTTCCTCCCTCCTTTCCTTGGGGAGTTTAACCCCAGGGCGGGATGTGGGTCGCCCGAGGCAGGGCAGGCACAACCGCCATCCCCTGGGACCACGGGTTTGTCGTTTCCCGGTGCCAACACCTGTGCCTGGGATCGAGGTGCAGCTGCCTGCTGGCACTGGGAGGGTCTGAAGGGACGGTAAGGAACGACTGACTGGCAATGCCTGCAGCAGAGACAGGCACACATTTGAGATGCCCAATGGGTAAAGGTCCCGCAGCCCCTTCCCTCTGATTTTCACCCCAGCACTGGGATTCCCTCAAAGCATCCAGCTGTGCTCCTGGGCAAGGAAAGCTAGGAATCCTCTGGCAATGGGTCAGGAGACTCAGGGAGCTGAACCCAGCCAGGCTGTGCTGCCCATGAGAGGTCCCTCACCACCGCGACAGTGCCACTCTTCAGATCAGTGGCGCTCAGCCACATCGCCCAGCCATTCCCAGCAGCACTAGGAAGGAGCCGAGACCTGGGCCCTCATGGAGTCACTGAGCAACAGCAGTGTCTCCTCCCTGCTCCGGCCTTTCTGCAAAGCGGGCGGTTGGTGCCGGATGCCGGGAAGAAGGGATTTGGCCACGTTCTGCTCACAGCCGCTGCTGATCCACGGTTGGCTTCCATGCACTTGGCGGCCCCAGCTCTGCTCCCCCCGCGTGAGGGGCTGGGGCTGCCCTGCAAGGAGGGACAGTTCCCTCTGGGTGGTGGCCAGGCCATCTCCCCCATCACCTGGGTATGGCTCCTGCTCCCACCATGATGTCCTTTCCTACCTTCGTAGCCCCTGTTCCCCCTGTGGCAAGGGAAGTCTGGGTGAGGAGGCTCCTGGGCTACTTATCATGCTGCTCCCAGGAGACCAGGCATGCAAAGGATGCACGTGGTGGGGGTCAGCCCCTTCTTCCCCAGCCAGGACCAACCCTGCCACTTGTCCACCCTTATAGATGTCACCTGAAGGTTTGGAGAGCCGCCATACCTGGAGGGTGCCGGGGAAGGGGGGAGATGCACATCTCCCAGCCGGTGACCCCATGCTGCCGAGGGGATCTGAGCAGAGCTGAGGGATGGGGGGATGCAGGAGGAACTGGAATCCAAAAGCAGTGGCTGCTTTTGCTGCAGATCCCTCCTTGGCATCTCCTTGCAGATCGCGCTTGAGTGCTTTCACACCCTGCTGCCCCAGGACCCTGGCCATGCAGCCAGCCCCCAGGGAGCCCTGGAGAGCCCTCGGCCACTGGGGAGGGCAGGGCTCTCGCCTGCTCCCGCCGGCTCTCCTGGCAAGAACGGGGCACAGGGAGGGCTGCGGGGCTCTTTGCCAGGGATTGCCACAACTTTCCTAACCCCTAATCAGCCAGGAAGCCTCACCGGCCACCTGGGTGCTTCCTCGCATGCAGCGAAGGCCTGTGAGAGCCCGAGGAGCTGGGGTGGGTTTGGCTGCTTGCCCTGGTGGCGAGCTCGGCTCTCGGTGGCTGAACCGCTCTGGGCCCTGCCAGCCCCAGCCGGTGCCGGGAGCAAGAGTGGAGACAAAAGACCTTGTGTCCGCCTGCCAGCAGCCGGCCCTGCCAAGCGGCCGCCCGCCCAATTAAACCGTGCCCGCTTCCCATGCGGCAGGGACGCTCGGTGGGCTCGCCAGCCACCTCCTGCAGCCCACCAGCCCCGGGGGGACCCCCACCCCACAGGACCTCTCCTGCCTCCCCGCAAGTGTTGGAACTTTGCCACTCTCGTCAGGTGCCAATACGGGTGGACGAGTGCCTCCGTCCCGTGGCAAGGGAATCTCCAGCTCACTCCATCCCCGAGCATCTCCTCTTCCCCGCGCTTTCCTCGCACCCTGGGCCTCACAGCACCCACCAGCGCAGGCAGTGGGGTGCTGAGCATCCCTCCCTGCTCCCATTCCCCCGAAGGGCCAGGTCAGGATGAGACCTGGCAGCAGCAGCCACCGCCACAGCAGGAGCATCCCCGCGCCCCGGCCCAACCCGTGGGGCCGGTGTCACATCCACTTAGCCGGCTCCAAAAATCCCTCGCCTTGACACCTTGTTAAATACCCACCAGGGGTCACAGTTCCTGGGTTTCTTTTTCCTACTTTTCCTTTACCCCGCTGAGACGTTTCGGTTGGCAGGAGCTCCCCCCACCACCGCCACCTCCCAGCTATTAGGTATCTTTCGGGGAACGAGAAACCTAGATCACTTACAAATTAATTTGGAGTTAAACCTACAGAAAATGAGAAACATGCTGCTTTGCAGGAGAGAGCGCTTGGCCAGCGATCAAGAAAAATACATCCAAACCGCCCGATGCGGCGCGCTCAGCAGCGGCCGGGGAATGGGGGGGGCTGTGCGTTCAAGGTAGCCATCGGCTGCGTTCGGGTGTGTTTTAATGGAGCTGCGGCCTTTCCTCCCAATTAAAACCGTAGCAAACAAACGAAGAGGAGAGGCGTGTGAAGGGATGTGGGGAAAGGTTGGGGTGTGGAGGGACGAGGTGTGGGGCGCAGCGCTGTAGCACAGGGGTCTGCCTGCCATGGGAACTGGCTGCGGGCACTGCTTGCTCCATGGTGTACAGACACATTTGCACTGGTGTTGTCCCATGGCTGCATCCCCAGGGCCACAGCAGCTTGTGCCAGGGCTGGTCCATGAGGGAGGACCCCACATCTCCTCGCCCCACAAGGTGCCGTGGGGCGAGGGGACTTGTGGCGATGCAGGGGACCCCTAGCCCGCAAACAGGTGGGTGGGTGGGAGCAGTCCCCCATGCCAGGTGCTCCCAGAGGGGCTGGCTGCTGCGGCGCATTGTGGCTGCGGCACGAGCGGCTGCGGCGGGAGGGGGCTGCATGGGGGAGGCTGGGGCGGCGGAAGAGCAGTGATAAGATAAAAGGTCTGCTTTCCCATGCCGGGGAGGTGGGGGGGGGGACCGACATGACGCGGGGCGAGAGCCGAGGCCACCCAGGTTTCAAGCACTCGGCCTCGGCGCCTGACCCCGGCACATTCAGAGAGCACTTCCTAAATTTGTCTCCTGTGTTCCTGACTCACAAGCAATTTCCTCACCCATAAAACGGCATCGGCATGAAAGGACTGGCCGGGACACCAATTACTTGTCACCGTTTTACCACTCCACTGCTCACCGGTTCGCAGCCCCCAGCACTGCCCGCCTGGGTTCTGCCCCCTCCCTGCAGAGTCCCTCTGCACCGCGCAGCCGGAGCGGTCGGGGTCCACAGTGCCATGGGGAAGGTACTATGGGGCAGAGGGATCCCTGTGTCCCCAGGCAGAGCCATCCTGTGTCTCTGCTGCTCCTGGGCATCCTAAAGGGATCTTCCAGTCCAGCCTGCAATCAGGGAGAGGTCGACCGGCCCTGTGCTGGCATTGTCCCCGTGGTATGAAAGATGCTGCTATGCAGCTGCATGGGAGGGAGCAAGGCTCCATCATCATTGCCGTGATGATGGCACCAGGCTTGCTCCTGAGCACGGCCAGTGACCCTGCCGTGAGGTGCATGGACCCACGCAGCCACCCCCAGTGCCTCTGTGCCCTGCCTTGTCCCCACTCCCTGTGCCTCTGTGCCACCTCATCTGTCCACCCCCAGTCCCTAGTGCTGTCCCTAGCGCTGGCACATCCCCAGCTGCTCCCGTGTCCAGGGAATGCAGATGGGGATAGGCTGGTGCAGAAGGGCAGGGAGTTGTGGGGATCTCGGGAGGGTCTGAGCACAGCCAGGACCCCCGGGAAGCCCCCGTCTGCCTCCCGGGAGTAGGGAGACGTTGTACAGCTGCGGCCGCAGCCCGACCTTCCCCAACAGCAGTTACCCACCCTCCCCACATCAAATTGCTCCCGGCTTCATGCCGGCAGCGGGCGAGGTTTGCCCAGGGCCCAGCGAGCACCACGGCGGCTGCTAAATGGGTTTTATGGTGGGATTTAGGGACTTTTCTGCTGGGTAATTGATTTGCCCAGGCAGTAAAAGATCAAGGCAGGGGCTGACTGTGGCTCCTGGCATCTGCCTGCCAAGTGGGCCAGGGCGCAAGCGGCTCGGGGCACGGCCAGGGCCAGTGGTCCCCAACACTGCGATGCGCGGCGTGGGGCGCCGCAGCCCCGCAGCGATGGGGCGAGCCCCATGGTTCGGTCCAGGAGCTCCCTTGAAGCCCCCTCCTCCCCCCACTCCTCGCATCCTCGCATCCCCCTCCCCAACCCCACCACAAAACAGCCCCCAAAGGAGACAAAAGGGGCTGTTTGGGGACCTGCCACCTGCTAGTCCCCATCCTACAATACCGCAGTAAAGAGGCACCAAACAAAGGCCTTAAAATCCTAAAGGGGCCCATTCATTAGGGTGACAAAGGGGGAAAGAACTACATTATCATAATTAATCCCGGTGCTGGCGGTGGGTGGCAGGGCCCTCTGTCTTCCAAGGTGGTGTGGGGACGGCCGGTGTCACCACGTCCACACGCTATTGTGCGCGGTGGCCTTGCGGGGCTTAGGCGGTTCTTAAGCTCTGTAAACACTGCAGGACCCCCCCACGGGTGCCGGGGATGCCGTCCTCCCCCCAGCCCCTCCCCAGCCCTGTCTGTTTGTCTGCTTGCTGCAGACCCTCCCCAAAATCCCAGGCCTGGGATGGGTCCATCCATACCCCCTCAGTGCACCTGCCCTCAGGACTGCTGAGGACTGAAGAAGAGCCTGAATCCCGAATCCCGAATCCCTGGGTCCTGCTGGTGGTGCTGGGATGGGAGCTCTCTGGCCACATGCCCTGTGCCGTGTCACACAGAGAATCATCCCAGGTGGGGTGTGACAGGGATCCCTCTGCTCCCTCCCCGGGGCTTTCCCTGGCCTCCAAGATGGAACTGTATCCCTTCCCTGCCATCTCAGCCCTATCTGGGGGGACCAGATGGGGTCTGACTTGAGGACCAGCCTCTCTTCCCCCTCTTCAGCTTCGTGCTGTTGGGGAGGTGCAGGGAAACGGAGGCATGGTGCTGCACATGGAGATGCGCAAAGGTTTTAGGGGATGTTAATGCCCCATCTCTAATCCCTGGTGGTGGATTCCGCCTCCCTTCTCTATCCCTTGGTACACAGCATCCCTTTGGGATGCAGCACCCATTGGGACACACCCAGTGCCGGCTGGGGGAAGCAATGGGGCAGAGGACACCCTGACACTGCCCGTCCATCCCAGGGGGCCCTCCCTGGACCCCGAGCTCTCCTGGGGTCCCTGGGAGCCTGTGCCTGGCTCAGGGCCCTGGCTGGGCCCGCTACGCCGGTGCTTGGGAGATCACCATCTGGTTTCCAACTAACAAACGCCCAGCGCTGGCTCCCGGCAGAGGAGTTGCTGCTGCGGTGGCGGCTGTTTACAGCGTGCCGAGGCTCTGGCATGTCCCTGCCAAGTCCCCTCTGCTTTCCCTCCCGGCCGCAGGGCTCCGGGGCTGCATCGTGGCCATGCGAAGCTCAGCTCCACACCCCAGCCCCTGCCCAGCCACTGCTCTCCCGGAGGATGCTGCTGCCCACCGAGGCTGTTGTCCCAGGCTGGCCATCCCCAAGGAGTGCCCGCTGTGGCCTGGCTCCTGCCTGCGGGGATTTTCCCATCCCCTTTGCTCGATGGGGTGGGATGCGCAGTATGGGGACAGGGGACAGGGTGGGCTCCCCGGCCACGCCAACTCCTCTCCGGGTGCTCGGTGAGAGTGTTGCCCTGTGCTCCCTGGCTTCCACCGCATCCCACCGGCTCACACCGGCATCTCCCTGCAGCAGGGTTGAGGGGCGAGGCGCAAGAGTGGTTAGGGTCCCTGGTGGCCCCAGCACGGGGGCAAAGTCCTGGGCTCCTGCCTCGCACCCACGGCTCTCGCAGCCACCGGTGCTGCAGAGACACTGCGCAGGGTGGGGACTGCGTGAAGCCATTTGCCTTTAATTGAATTTATTTGTTACAACCCCAAACAATGTAAAGCAGGCTTCTCCCAGGCTCCAGCTGCCTGCCTGCCCATTAAAATACCATCTAGAACAGCAAATCCCCCCTCTCGCCTTGATATAAAACAGCCGGTCAGCAAGATGTGGCAAACGAAGTCTCCCTGCGCACGAGCCGGTCTCCTGCTCTCCATCCCACTCCCCCGCAGCTGGTGGCCCGCAGAGCTTCAACTCCCCTTCCGGGTGGCTCCAGGGGAAATAAGGGTCCTGCAGGGACACCCAAAGCCCTGGGCTCAGAGCAGACCTGCAGTCCAACAGCCCATCGCTGCAGTGTTAGGGCAAGGGCAGGCTGAGCCCCATGTTGCCCACAGGCATTTTCCAGTTGGGTTTTCAGTCCCCGTCGGAGTCACAGGATCTGGCCCTGTTGCTGGAGTTGTCATCCCCCCTGCAAAGCTTGGGATCCCCAAACCGGCCACCCTCCTGCCGAGCCCCACACCCTCTCGTTTGGGACGCGTGTCACCATGCCAGTGCGGTGCCAGCTGCTGCCGGGGCCATGTGGGTCCTGGGGGGCAGCTGGTCCCTGGGGACCATGGAGGCGGTGGGGGGGCAGCGGACAGGGATGCAGGGTGCAGAGCAGACAGGGATGCCAGGGACGGTCCTGCCATGGCCAGTCCTGCGCAGTGCTCCTGCCACACGGGAGCCCAGTGCCAGTGTGGGCGAGCCAGGATGGGGCTGGGGAAGCTGGTCCTGCATTGCTGGGAGCTCAGGAAAACCCTCGGTGCCTGGGATGGGGCAAATTCAGCTCAGCCCTGAGCCCCAGCAGACACTGATCGAGACTCCATTGACCATCCCACAACTTTTCCAATGGCATGGATGCTGTTTCCTTGTCCACAGGGCACAGGTGGGAGAGCCCTAGGTGGAAAACGATAGTGAGAGATAGGAAGTGGACGGAGGACTGGGGGAACCAGCAGTGCCGGGGAGAAGGAGGAGAACTCAAGTTTTTTATAATTAAGTTTATAAAAAGCAGCAGCTGCCCAGCGGTGGTGCGGGTCCACCGAGGAAGAGGAATGGTGGAGCTGTTAATAGCAATCAGGCAGCAGAAGTGCTGAATAGCCGTTTCCCTTCTGTATTTGGGGACTCGCCAGATGCTACAGGCCTATCGCTGGACGAGGGAGAAACCCTTTACGTGCTGCTGAGGCCCAGGAGAGCTCGACGGCAGCGGGTCAGGCCAATGGGGGCCGTGGCTGGGGGGCAAGGAGGAGCTGCCCAAGGAACTCGATTTATTTATGGGGGTTTCCCACATTTTTGGCCAGTAAGGAGACACCAGGATGAGCATCACTGTCATTGCTCCAGGGGACCGGGGTGGGCAGTGGAGACATGGGATGGGTGCTGCTCCATATGGGTTTACCGACTGCCCTAGGTGCCCTCAGGAGCTCCTCGGGGCACCATTCTTGGTGGGAGCAGCACCACGTCTGTTCAATAAAGACCTGAGAAGAGTGTAAAATGGGCAGAGAAATAATCCCAATTATCCCACAAATTATTGATGGTATTTATCCCTTGCCCTTTTGCCAGCCCCCTGCCCCATGGATGGAGATTCTGTGCCCCCCTGCCTCCAGCCCTGGAGTGTTAGGCTTGGCTCCTCAAAGCAGGGCATGGGGCAGCACTTGTGGGCACACTCAAAGAGTGGGGTGTCTTCCTGCCCCCTGCCATGGCCCTAGGGGAATACCTGGCCCTTGGGGAGGGCAAGAGGGCACTGGGGCTGGGGGGACACCCTGCTCTTGGCAGGGGGGTGGTTTGTTTCCTTGAGAAAAGGCATCAGGGGAGATACTTGGTCCTTTGTGGAGGGCACCTGGCCCTTGAAAGGGGGTGCTCATCCCTTGGGGTGGCTACAGGGGAGATGTGCAGCCACTGGGAGAGGGCTGCCTCTCCCTTGGGATGCATGAAGGGGGCTGCCCAGCCCTTGGGGGGTGGGCACAGGGGGATATCCAGCCGTTAGGAAGGCTGCCTGTCCCTTGGGAAGTGTTATGGGGAGATGCCTGGCCCTGGAGGGGATACCTGGCCCTTGGGGTGGCTACGCAGGGTCTGCCCAGCATTGTGGGGGGCTACGGGGGGAATGCCTGGACCAAGGAGGGTAGCTATGGGGAGATGCCCATTCCTGAGGAGAGGCTACAAGGGCATGCCCTGCCCTTAAGATGCCCTTGGGAGGGATGTCCATCCCAAGGGGGCTGTCTACCCTTGCAGGGTAGTGGTGGGAGAAGGATGCTCATTCCTGGAGGTGGCTGTGGGGGGATGCCCTGCTTATGGGGTGCCCGTCCGTGGGGGATAGCTATGGGGAGCTGCCTGCCTTTAGAGGGGGTCATTACAGGGGGATGCCCATCCTCCTTGGGGTGGCTGTGGGGGGATGCCCTGAAGATGAGGTTTGCTATGGGGGGTCCCTATCCCTTGGGGTTTACTGTGGGGGGTGCCCACCTCTGGGGATGACAGTGTGAGGGTGCCCACCCCTTTGATGGTGGTGGTAGTGGGGATCCCTAGGGGTATCTGTGGGGGTTTGCCGGTCCCGGGGTGGGGCGCGGGGGGGGCGGGGGGGTAGCCCGGGGCGCGGGGTGGGGGGGTACCATTGCCTGCGGGCGGGGCGGGCCGGACCAGGCTGCCCCCGGTGCCGCCGCCGCGCTCCCCCCCGCGGCGGGGCCGGGCCGGGCCGCGCGGGGCGGGGGGGCGGGCGGGAGGGGGGTGCCGCTGTGTGTGGCCGCCGGCGGCGGGCGCGCCGTTGCCTAGCAGCGGCGATGGGCGCTGCCGCGGCGGCGGCGGCCAATGGGAGCGGCGGCGGCGGCGCGGCCCCGGCGCCCCCCGCCCCCGCCTCCCCTTTAGAGGCGCGGCGGGCGGCCGGCGGCACACAGCCTTCCGCACCGGCACCGCGCCGCTCCGCCACCGGCACCACCGGCCCCGCCGCGCGCATGGGGGCCGCCGCGCTTGGCCCCACATAACGGGGGGTGCCCAGCCCCGCCAGCCGCCCCGCCATGCCGGCCGAGCCCCTCCGCTCCGCGCCGCCGCCGCTCCGCGCCGCCCGCCGCAAGCCGCTGCCCGAGGTAAGGGGCGAGCGTCGCCCGCTCCCGCGGGGGGCTCCGGGCCGGGGGGAGCGGGCGGGCGGGCAGAGGAGCCCGGGGGGGCTCGGAGCGGGTGTGGGTACCCCTGTGTACCCCGGTTCGGAGACTCGCTCTCTCCCTGGCTGGGGACCCCCAGCATCGCGGCTGCCGGAGGGGTCCCGGCGCCGCTCCGCAGCCCGCGGAGCGTGGCCGCCGCGGGCATCCTGCCCCGCTGCGGGATTCCCCCCCTCCCGGGCAGGCGCTCCCCTTTCTCCGCTCCCAGCCTGATCCTCGCCCTCTCTCCAGGGCAGGGCCGTGGGCCAGAGGGCCCCGCTGTGGCTGCGGGCCCGCTTTCAGGCGCTGCTCTTCGCCCTGGGCTGCCGGATCCAGCGGCACTGCGGGAAGGTGCTCTTCGTGGGGCTGCTGGTGTTCGGGGCGCTGGCCGTGGGGCTGCGGGTGGCCTCCATCGAGACGGACATCGAGCACCTCTGGGTAGAAGGTAAGCGCGGCCCCACGGGCTCAGGCGCCCGTGGGAACGGTCCCGCTCCCGGCTGCGGCTTTGTCCCCGCGTGGAGCGCGGAGTCGCGGGGCCGGCCCGGAGGCAGGTGACAGCGCGGGAGCGGGGCGGCAGGAGGATGAGGATGCCGCCGGGATTCCTGCGTGCGGGGCCGCGGAGGACGGAGCGGCGGATGCCCGCGCGCGGAGGTCCCGTCCGCGCGGCCGCTCGGGCTGCGCCTTGCGTGGGCGCGTGGTGCGGAGCCGCAGAGGAGCCCCACGCGCGACCCGGCGGGGGTCCCCGCACGAGCGGGCACGTGCGGTGGGGATGGTGTTTGGCGCCGGCTGAGCGCGCGTGTCCCCGCGCGTGGGCAACCCCGTCCCGCGGTGCCGCTCTCCCGCCGCCGGGCCCTTTCCCCGCGGGAAGAGCCCCCGGGAGCGGTCGCAGTCCCGTACCGGGGCAGAGCCGGCGCCGCGGCTCTGGCTGAGGACCCCCGGCCCGGCGGGGACGGAGCAGCGGGCAGGGTCAGGCAGGAGCAAATCCCCGTTTCCGAGTGGAAGCGGCTGATCCCCCTTCTTTGTTATTAATAACTCCAGCGTGGATTTTTCTCTCCCCTCTCCCTGCAGCTCTGCTCCACGGCGCTGGGATTCGCTTTTCCCTTGCGCCTCCCTCCTGCTTTGGGGGTCTCGGGGGCAGGCAGCACCCGGCATCGCACCCCCCCATCCCTGCCAGGCTCTGGCCGGAGGGAGTCTCCCAGCCTGGGGTCCCCGGCGGGGTGCTGTGCAGGGGCAGATGTTGCTCAGCGGAGGGGTGTCAGCCATCTTTGTGCGGGAGCGCTGCCTCCTCCCCCACGCCCCGCTCCCTGTGTGGTCCTCAGCTACTCTTGGATGCGGTTCAACAATAGAAGCAACTTTGCTCTCCCACCCCCTTTTTTTTTTTATTAAAAAAAAAAAGGCCCTGCACTCCCTCGCTCCTTGCACACAGATGCACACACACGCACCCCTGCCCAGGAATGCCCAGCTCTCCCACCTGCTCCCCATTCCCGAGGGGTGTTTGTCCCCCCTGGGGTCTTGTCTCCGTCATCCCTTTCCTCTGCAACGCGTAGCAGAGAAATCCAGTGATACCTCCCGGTCCGGCTGGTGCCTGAGTGGTGGCTGCTGGAGGAGGGACGCGCTCCCTCCATGGTTCCCTTGGTCCGGGTCGTGACTCTGGCACCGTCCGATTTTTATTGTGCTTTTGGGGTTGCAAGGAGTCAGCGTTTCATGCAACCGCGGCTGGAGCCAGGGAAGTGGCTGTGGTTGTTCCTGTTTGGGGGGAACGGGACTTGCGAAACATCGGGGTGGAGAGCGAGATGGGGAAGGGGCTGAGCCTGGGGACAGATGGAAGTGCCCAGAAACCTGGCTTTTCCTGCACCCATGCTCTGTGCCCCACTGTACTTCCCTGCTTGCATGGGTACAGGCAGGAGGCACTGTGGCTGCAGTTGGGGGATGTTTCCCCCACACTGTGGTATGGCTGTGACACGGTACTGGGGGCCTCTGCGAGGAGCTGGCCCTTTCCTATGGCTGGGGCATTGGTATCAGGACTTGGTTTTATTTATTTGTTTTTTTTCACCCCATGGTGAAACACTGCTGACCCGGGATGTCCTGCCCCCCTTCCTGGGCAATGAGTGCACTGGCTTCCGCACACAGCCCGTGCCCTGGATCTGTAGCACCTGGAGTGAGGATGGCCTGCAATGCTGGGGTGCTCTGTGGCGTGCTGCTTGGGGCCCTCCCTTGGCCTTCCTGGAAGGGCTTTTCCCCCGAGACTATGCGCTTGGGGCAGACCCCTCCATGCCTTGCTTCTGGGTGGCATGGCCCCATGGCACTCAAGGAGGCTTTCCTCAGGTGTTGGCACTACCTGTGACCACCAAGGATGATGTGGCTGGGGTGGCTTTAGTCCTGCAGGTCTCTGACAGGCTTGTGTGGGTCAGGACATGGAAGGTTTGAAGCGGCATTTCCAGTCTCATGTATCAACTGTGGGGCTGCCTCCCTTCCCCATAACCATCTGTGGGTCCTTGCCTCTCTGTTGTCCTCTGCTTCTGCATTTTCTGGTGAGATCAAAGCCTCCCCTGGTGTCCTCAGGTGTACCCAGCCCACCCTGATCTCTGGACCCCATCCCACTGGTGTGAGGGTGTGTGTTATCAGTCAGCGGGAGGGCCTGGGCAGCAGGATGCAGTTTTCCAGACTGCACGGTTGGATCCTGAGCACTTTAAGCTCCTTCTGGCTTCTCTCAGCCACTACCGTCTCCTGTCCCCGGGTGTATGGCAGGGTGGTTGGTGTGCATGTCCCTCTGCAGTGAGCCTGGCACTGCCGTGCCAGCTTGAAGCAGCGCAGCCCTCACTCATGGACTGGCAAATCTGGGTGCCCCCATCAGCCTGGCCACAAAGCCTTGGGAACCCCAGAGTGCTGTCAGGACCCCAGCTTCTGCCCTCTCTGCGTGTGTGTGTGTGTAGGTTTGCAGGAACGTGGTCCATCGCAGCCCTGAGGCAGCATCATGGGGTGTTTAAGGGACAGGGGGTGTGTGTGTGGGAGTCCTGATCCCATCATCCTAGGCTGGTAGGTCCCAGCTGATCTCCCAGCTCAGGGGCTGGGTGGTTTAGGGTCCTGGGAAGCCTCTGATGACCCCCTGAAGCTCATCTGTACCTGATCACCTGCCTGTGCTTAGCCAGGCTGAGGGGTGCAGTTTTGTGATGCTCCAACCCAAACCACCTCACCCAGGTGATGTTCCAGCCTTGCAGGAGTGGAGTGTGACCCCATGCTGGGCTATCCCCTCTGCAGGCTGAGCTCAGCCCTCTGGGAGCTGGAGACCTGGTGGGCAGGGGAGGAAAGGGAACGGAGAACCGTGCTGCTCTCCCCACCCCAGAGGAATAGGATGGGCAGCCCTGCTTTGCCCCCAGTAGCTGGGGTCAGTGTTGGGGCCATGCTGATGGCAGGTCTCTCTGTGCCTGGGCTGTGACCCCAGCCACTATGGGAAAGCACAAGGTCCCCTGTTCCAGTTTGGGGGGTGTCCTCAGCCCTGTGGGCTGGGGGGTGCTGGGGGTGCCCTGGGGTAACTGCCTGACCTGCGTCCCTGTTTGAGAGATGGAAGGGAAGCCATGTCACCCCATAAATTGGACTCGACTGTGGAAATGTTCAATTAGGCTCCTCCAAAGCAATTAGCCACTCAGAGGCTTTGAAATCCCGGCTAGCGGTGAGTGTTGAGTTACCTCTAGACACCTGGCAGCTGTTCCTGGCTCTCCCAGGGCGTCTGTAGGGCCAAGGGGCCGGGGCGGTGAGCTCTGGGCAGGCAGAGCCCTGGGTGGTGAATGGGTCTGCCTGATTTATAGCACTGAGGGCTGGTTCAAAGGAAGGCCGGGTTAATTCCTAACCGGAACAGCCGAGCACCCTGCGCAGCCCTCACACTCTCAAAGAGCTGCTGAGTCTCCCCACAGAAGACCCCATCTCTTTCCTGGAGAGGTCAGGGACACTCCAAATGTGCTGGTGGGATGAAATGGGATGCATAGTATGGGGGCAAGGGGAATTTGCTGCCTTTTTACCAGCTTGGGGCATGAAGCTGAGACACCCCCAACCCACTTGTCAATGGCTTTTGTCCTTTTTTGGCCTCTGCAACAGGACTTGGCACAGGGTGTCCACTCCCTGGCATCCAGGGCAGGGCTGGGGTGCAGCCCAGGGGCTCCCCCTATGGCAGGGGCAAGCGGGAGAGGAGACCCCAGCTGGCTTCATCTTTGCAGAGAGAGGGGCAGTAGGGATGGGGAAGCCACAACAAAAAGCCAAGGATGGGGATTTAGCGCCATCCCCACCCTGCCTCTGCCCTGGGGAGACTGTCCGTGTGGCCCCTCTTCCCAGCCTCTGTCCCCACTGTGCATGGTGGGACCCACAGGGGACGTGGGGCAGCAGCTGTGGAGGGGAAGTGGGGGGCTGTGGCCGTTCCTGGGTGGGCACAGGAGAGGTGGGTGGTCTCGTTGCTGCCAGCGGGTGGGTTTTGTGGGGTGAGATGTTGGTGTGGGCGCTGAGAAAGGAGCAGGCAAAGCTGGGCTGGGGAGGATCTGCGTGGGGCTGACACTGGTGGCACGGGGGGCTCCGATGGCAGCTTGTCCATGCAGTGGGAGCAGCAAGACGCCTGCTGGGATCTGGCCTGAGCCGGCCTTGTGCCTGAAGGGCGACTCCCAGGCTGCCACGTCTCCACTCCCTCCCCATATGGGTGTCCTGTGGGGGACAGGGTGCCTGCTCCTCTGGAGGTGCAGTGACACAGGTGTTGCCCCATGGGGAGGGAAGGGGCAGCCTGGAGTCTCCAGTGCTGCCCTGAGGACCCTCCTGCCCAGCCCAGTGGCATTTTTCCTTCAGGACTCTGCAGTTCTCTGTTCACAGGGTCTGGACATTCTTGAGCACCCTGTGCCTCCATCCTCGGGGGCTCAGAGAAGTGAGGGGCAGTGAGGCATTGCCACCGAGTGGTGCCGAGGTCCATGTTATCCTAGAATCCTGGCTGGCTCTGCCCTCTGCTCTGAAGCACCCTCTCCGCCGCACCCCTGGCTGCCTCTGAAAAGACCTTTCTTCTTGGAGCTAGGGGGTGGCTGGGCTGGGCTCATCCAGCAGCCCCCCGCCTGCCCAAAGATGGGGCGCAGGCAGATTTCCCTTTATTTATCTTCAGAAGGTGAGCGTGAAACCTCTTGCTTTCCTTTTCCTTTCCTTGACAGCTCAGTTGGCTTTTTCGGGCTGGAAAATTTTGCCAATTAACCCAAAAAGACTGGGAGACTCTTTACAGATGGCTGCAGCTTATCTGCCCCTATCCATTTTGCTTTGCTTTTCAACTTATATATATATTTTTTTTATTTCCTAGAAAGTGGTGGGGTTTTTTTCAACTTAGACATATCCACGGATTTAGGGAGGGGGCTTTTTTTTTGTGTGTGTTTTAAATGTTATTTGGCGGCTGGGAGGGGGCAGCGCCAGGGCCCGAGAAGAGGGTTTTATTATCTGCCTCTCCCTCGGGCCTGGAAAAGTGGTCTGAGTTCAAAAAATTCATTTCTTGCCTGAATGAAGCCAGCAATGTGGAAAAATTTCACCATTCAGAGGGGGATGAATGTATGTTTCAACCACACATTAAGTGACATTAGCAAGCAGTGGAGTGCCTAATGTGGCCATTTTTCACAGCAGCCAACAGAGGGGGTGATTAGCATAATTAGTACAGGCAGCCCTATACATATGGAAATGGCAAATGCCTAAATGCCAACACCAGTGGAAATTTATGTCAATGCTGACAGGAGTCTTAGCGGTGAATAGTTCCCAACTGAATCCCCTCTCCCCACTTTTTTTTTTCCTCTTTTCCCCCCTCTTTTTCGGGGGTCGTGCTGTCCCCTCTGCACCGGCCGGGGCGGTGTGAGCTCCTGGCTGTTCCCCGCTCCCTGTGCTGGGAACCGCCATCCTGTGATTTGGGGTAATAAAGACATTAATTTAGCTTTGCTGTTAAACAAAAGGGGTTTGGCCGGGGAGCCAGCCCCAAACGGGCCCTTTCAGCCCCCTCCGCCACTGGCTTTTTGAAGGCATCCTCCACTTCTGCCACCTCTCTTGGCTGAGCCAGGCAGTGGGAGCCCCTGTGGTGGGGCTCGGCTTGGATGGAGGCTCCAGTCATCCCTTGGCGCTACTGGGGAGACTCATCTGCCACCTACCTACCCCCCTCCTTTCCTTAGGACCGGCCCCATGCCGTGGGGTGAATGGGGCCGGGAGGACATGTTTTGACAGGCCAGGGGCCGCGGGGCTTTTGGCGAGGCCGGCGGTAGCAGCCGGGACAGGTAAAAATGGCTCTTTCAGCGTGCCCTGGGTGAGACTTCCTCCAGAGCAGCATGGGTCCTTTCACTGCCTCCCTAATCCAGCTAATCCGCCCCACAACACTTTGAAGGTGGCCTCCAGCTTGCACGCTGCTCGGCACGGGGAAGCAGACGGCAGAGGGATGGATGCTCGAGGCGGTGCCTCGGGACCCCTTCCCACCAGGATGCAGGATGGTGCTGGCATCCTTCCAATGCCCCAGGGGCTTTAATTGCTTGGGATGGGTATATCTGCTGCTGTGATGTGCTCTGTCTGCGCTGTGGAGCGGCTCCATGGTCCAGAGTTTGCCCTGACAGGCGCCCCTTGTTGTTGCGGGGTGGGGGGCGGGCGGTTTCCCATGGGGATGGCTTTTCCCAGGATATCTCAGTGTGGCCTTGCCTCCCTCCCATCTGTGACTTGAGTGGGGGTTTCTAGCCCTGGCATTGGGATGTTGTGCTGTGGAAAGGGGGCTGCTCCCCAAGGCACTCCCCCTTACTGCTTCCAGCTCTTCCCTTACTGGGGAGCATGGCTGGAGCTGGGGTCAGGGCTGGCCTGGCTCTGGGACTTGCTGGCCCTGGCACAGGGCTGTGGCATCCCCCATGTACCAGCCAAATCTGTGACTTGCCATGTTTGTCATTACATCCCACAGCCCCGTTATCCTAGGCAGGAGGACAGGGCCTGATTTTTGGAGGCCAAGCAGGGTCATGTACTCAGGCGTGCTCCTTCTCTGCCACCCTGTGCCGTCTGGGGTCACCCAAGCAGTGATGGCTGCTGGAAGTGCCCATGGTCCCACCCACAGAGCAGTGCCACTGCTGTTGACCACAGCTTCCTCACACAGAGCGGTCCCCTCAGCAGCGTGCATCTCCTGGGTGGACACTGATGCCTCTCCATGATCCCAGCACCTCCCATGGCCTCCCTCGCCTCCAGACCCTTTGCCTTTGCCAGATAGGGAGGGCTTGGTGTGGGGCTGGCAACCTGCCCCGACCCACTGCCCTCCTGGTGCCACCTGGGCACGCTGCCCCAGCATGCTCAGCCTGCTGCCCCCCACCTGTGGGTGCCTGGGGATAGGGCCTCTGTGGGGTTTGCCCACCTCCTGCCCTGGCTAAGCAAGGCAGGATGTCCCCGTGCTGTCATGCCAGGCACGGTGGCTGCGTGGGGGCAAGCCCTGTGCCAGGGGGCTTGCAGCTGTACCAGGAGCAGCAGGACCTGGCATGGGTTCCTCTGACCTCAAACCCTCTGAGATGAGTCTGCAGGGTGCTGGCAGCCCCAGGGGGGATGTAGGGTGAGCTTGGGTCAGACCCCTTCTGGGGCAGGGGGGCAATGCAGAGGGTCCATCCTGGCTGGGAGCAGCAGCCTGGGGCTTCCCATGTCTGGAGAGTGTAGATGGGCTGGCACTGGTCATGGGGGTGCTGTGGTCCTGGCACCCGCTGGGGCAGATGAGGGCACAAGCTGGTCCCGCTGGGTGAGGGTGATATGGCTGCAGCCCTGGGGCTGTGACCGTGGGTCCTGTGCCAGGAGGGTTTGGGGAGTGATGTCGGTGGGGGAACGACTCAGGCAGGGTGGCCGGGAAGGGGGCAGGGAGGCTCCCGCCCTGCTCTGTAATTTTGTGGCGGATGCTGTAATTACGGGAGGGCTCCCCCCGTGTGGCCTGTGGGCGGGAGGCAGCCGCACACGCAGCTGCCCCCACTACTGGGGACCCCGGCCCCTCTCTGGCAGCTGTGCCCTCCCCACTTGGCCACAGTGGGGTCCCACTCTGCACCCTGGATGTATGGGGTGTACGTGGGCATGGGGTCCCGTTCACCCTCCAGCCCATGATGCTGCGTGCCTGCACCCTGTGAAACCTCCAGCTGCAGGTACCCAGAAGCAGTGCCCACCCCAGGGAGGATGCTTGCACAGGGCACAGCTGTCACCGGGGACCGTTCTGCCCCCAGGCCCCACTGTGAGGTTTTGGGGGGGAATGGGAGTCCCTTTCCCCAATGGGGGGGGGAGGGGGGGTCCAGGGGAGGGGCAAAGGCAGCTCCCACTGGGGAGCAGAGTGGGCTGTTAATAAGTGGGACTGGGGCGCCTGATTGGAACCAGAGAGCCCTTTGCATGGAAAAGCCAAGGGCTCCCTTTGTTAATTGGAATTAAAAAAAAAAAAAAGAAAGAAAAAAAAAAGAATTTACATACAGTTCCTCATTAACGTGCTCATTGTTGGTATTGGGGTGCCCCCCCGACCCCCTGCCCAGGCCAGGGGGCTGCGTGCGGCATGGGGCGTCTCACCCTGCTCCCAGCCGCGGGCCGGCCGGCGGGCGCGCGCCCGTTTGAAGTGTCCTTGGCAGCCCTGTGTGTGCTGCCTTGTCTTTTCATGTTGCTCTTTGGTTAATTAGGGTGTTGGAATTTGAGGCTTCCTCATGGCCTTTGAAGCTTGCTGACGGCTCGCAGTGCCCTGTTCCAAATTAACACTAATTACAAGGGACGGCTTTTTATTTTCTCTCTTTTTTTTTTTTTTGTCTTTCTTTAATTTTTCGGGGGGCTCCCCCCCACTCTACGCTTGCAGATGTGCGGCTTGTCCCACAGCGCTGCTCTCAGTAGAGATGCCCGCGGGGTGCAGCAGGATGCGTCCCCCGAGAGTGGTGGCCATGCTGGACACCCCCCCGCCCCCACTTCGGTCACCCTGCCCCACCACCCGCATGGTTCAGCGTGGGTGGCACGGCTGAGATCAGAGCAGCTCGGTGCACCTCCTGCCTGACCTCCCAGCCTGCCGGGAAGGGGATGGGTTCCCCTGTGACACCCACCCTCCCTGTGTCCTCGTCCCCTCGCCCCGGGTGCTGCCGTCCCCTCTGACACACACACAAAGGCCACAGCCGTGTGCTCCCCCTCCCTGGCCCTGGCACAACCTCCATCCCAACTGGCATCTGATGGACACCAGCTGCTCCTCGGCCCAGCAAGAAACAATAAAGATGCTTCCCCCTCCCCGTTCCCAAAAAGCAGGGGAAAAAAACCCAGAAAAACACCAACCCATATAATAAGTCATTAAAAGGGAAGATTCTGCTCCTTATTTGCGGTCTCGCTCTGGCCTCCTCGGCGCTGGCAGGGGGCCAGGCCCGCCGGGGCCCCCGCCTCTTGCTGAGGGAGCGTCCCAGCGCAGATGAATCCTGACGCCCCCTCCCTTCCTCAGCACCCGGGGCTGGGCAGGAGCCGACTTCCCCCTCCCAAAAGCAGCAGTGCCTTGGGATGCGTGCTGACAGCGGGCACCCTGGGGTGTCCCTGGTGGGTGGCCTGGGGGTGGGGGCTGCATGCAGCATTGCCCACTCTGGGCAGGGGGCTGGGAGCAGGGCGGCCGGGTGTTGTGCTTAGGGATCTCAGGATGGGCCTCCCGCTCTCCCCTGGGCTCTGTCATCCCTGCTTCGCTGTGCCAGGAGGCATGGAGCCCCTCGTTTGATGGGCACGGGGACGGCTGTCCCTGGGACAGTGCTCCGCCACCCAAAAGGCCATGCAGGGTTTGATCTCAGCCCCAGCTGCGCTGGCAGGGAAGGATTTCTCTTCTGTGCTGAGGCGGCTGGAAATAAAGTCGATGGCTTTTCCCAGAAACCTCAGCCCCACTGCGTGCAGAGGTCTCCTGCTGCCGTTGGGGATGGATCCCAGAACATCAGTGAGGGAGAGGGGTCCTGCAGAGCTCCCCGGGGCCATGTCCCTGCCCTGTCCCCAAGCCCCTCCGGAGGTAGCCTGCACCTGTGGGAGTTTGGAGGTGGCCACTTCTCCCTAACCCATCCCCTGGTCAAAATGCACACCTTGAGGTGCCAAGGAGCAGCCAGGCGAGATGGGATGGGGCGTCGCCAGTTTCATTCGCTGTGTCAGGGACCAGTTGCGTTGGGCATCTGCAGCAACCACTGCAGCGCACAGGTGGGAGCGGGCAGGATGCATCCCATCCTCCTTGCCAGCTGTCCGCCTATGGCGTTTTTCCTCAGAAAGCAAAGCCAACAAGCTGCTCTGGGGCTGGAAATATCTGTGTCGGTGGGAAGGGGGATGCCTGCTCCGGTGTGGGCTGGGGTGCTGCTCGCCTGGGTCCCCTGAGTGCGAGCACCTGGAGGATGCAGAGATTGGAGATGGGCACTGACAAGGCACATCACGGTCCCTTCTGCAGCAGGCAGCCGGGTGAGCCAAGAGCTGCGCTACACCAAGGAGAAGCTGGGCGAGGAGTCGGTCTACACCTCCCAAATGTTGATCCAGACCCCAAAGCGTGACGGGGAGAACATCCTGACGCAGGAGGCCCTTCAGCTCCACCTCGAGGCAGCCCTGGCAGCTAGCAAAGTCCAAGTCTCGCTGTATGGAAAGTGAGTCCGGCTCCGGACAGGGGAGATGAGAACCCCCACCATGTCCTGCGTGTCCCCCACAGCCTTTGCTGTGTCCCCTGTGGGATGATGCCTGTTCTCAGCTCCTCCTTCTGCCTTTCCAGATCGTGGGATTTGAATAAGATCTGCTACAAGTCAGGTGTCCCCATCATCGAGAACGGCATGATTGAGAGGGTGAGTGGTGGCACAGCGTGTCCCCAGGGATCCCCTCCACAGGGCACCGGTCCCCCAAGAAACAGGCAGCGGATGGGCCATGGTGGGGTTGAGACTTGCCAGTCCCAGGCTCTGCAAAGGCACCACCAGCTCCGTGCGGGAGGGTGCAGGTTTGGGCAGCCCAGCAGGGCTGAGGTGGGGGAGAGTGGGGGGGGGCCTAATCCATCCCTGCTGACCCCTCGCATCTCCTCCTCCCACAGATGATAGAGAAGCTGTTCCCCTGTGTGATCCTGACGCCACTGGACTGCTTCTGGGAAGGCGCCAAGCTGCAGGGAGGCTCAGCCTACCTCCCGTGAGTTCGGGGGGGCTGTCCTGGGGTGAGGGAGGGTGCAGGAATTGCGGGGGCTGCTGAGGAGCTGTGCTTATCCACCTCGTGCACCTCGGCCCTGCTGCTCCGAGGTCCCTTGGTGCTGCTGCTCAGCCCCAGGATGGTCCCACCACTGTTGCTCACCCTTTGGGTCAACACCCTGGGGACAGGTCCCCATCCTCATCTGCCCAGCCTTGGTGGCGCAGGCAGGGCTGCGGCCCATGCCATCACACCAGCCAGTGATGGGGACGCGAGGACAGAGAGGCAGGTCCCTGGGGACTGCTTCCCCCCTCCAGCACTTTGTGGGTGCCACGGTGGTGAGGAAGCACCCATGCTCTGAGCTGTGCCCAGGGACACAGGGCTCGGAGTCCCTGGGCTGGGTGGTGGGTGACTCTCACACAACTCCCCACACCGCGGTGGTGGGGTGGGGGACCCCGGGCTGGGCAGAGGGAGCCCCCCCCCCCAACATTCCTTCTGTTTACGCGTGTGTTTGTCCGGGAGAGCCGGGGCGGCTTGTGCATTGTCAGCAAACGCAGCGCCTCGCTTTCTCATGCTAATGCTGCTCGGAAAGCTGCCCCTTGCCAAACAGATGAAATAGTGGCCTTATTCAGACTGCTGCTGGACGGGAGGAGGGGGAAGGGGCTGCAGCATCCCCAGCGAGGACTGGGGAACCGGCTTTTTCCCCCCAAGACTTCAGATTCTCCCCATGCCAACCTGGGGAGCAGCCAGGAGTGGGAGCGAGCCAGGCTGGGGTGGCCATGGCGAGCGGGATGCTGGTGGCATCGTCCGCCGGCGTGGGCAGCATGGTGGCGCTGGGGTACGTGGCAGGTGGGGTGGCACCCGCAGCCACGGTGGGACCCATCTCTCCTTGCAGCCGGGTGAGCGGGTGCCTGCATGGGCACCCCAGCTGCACCACGGCCAGCCCATGGGGACTCGTCCCCCTTTTTAACGCCGAGGGGTGAGCAGGGTGGGAGCTGGGAGAACAAAGAGCGGCAATCTATGGAAAGACAAAAGGATTTGCCCTGGCTCAGTGAAGCAAGCGAAAGCAGATAAAAGGGGCTCTCTTTGGAAGCAACAGCAGCTCCAGTTGGTATGTGGGAATCTCAAGCGGCCAGCTCCGGCCCAGCCAGCCTTCATGAATTATTAGGCTGCATTTCTCCCCAGAGCCCACACTCACTTGGGGCTTTTTCTTCCCCTCTTTGGAGTGCTGGGCTGGGTTATTGGCTTTTTTGTGTGTCCTTTCTGTCTTAAAAAAGAAGCCGAGCAAAGCTGGGAGCTGGCCTCCAGCACCCCAGGCTGGGATGGAGGGAGAAGAGCATCCACAGGCGATGGAAAAGCCCCTTTTCCTTAGTACCCAAGTCCCGTGGGGTCCTGCTGGACCTCCAAAGACCTGGTCTGCATCCAGCTCCCAGCCCCATCCTGAGCCCCCAGAACCTCTGCTGAGCCCTGAAACCTCCAGCTTGGGGGCAGATGGCAGAAAGGGCTGGAGGGGATGCTGGGAGCCCTTGCTGCCTGCTCTCCTCTATCAAGATGTTAGCCTGCGGGCAGTAATCGGCCTGACTACTCGCACAAAGCGGGGCTGGGCGGTGGGGCCAGCTCCCCCCGCTTTGTCCCTGCCTAACAGGATCAGGCACGCTACTTGACTCGGGGCACGGCCTGCTGCGCCGCACGGGGCGTGGGGGATGCTGCAGGCAGCCCCGGGAAGGGGTTGCGCTGGGGACTGGTGCTGTTCCTCTGCATCCTCGCACCTTGCCTTCCATGGCACCCCCGGGACCCATGGGATGGGGTGGCAGTGGTGGTGGTGGTACCACATATGAGTTTTGGCATCCCCCGTCACTTGAGCCCTGCTCTGTCCCCAGGGGCCGCCCGGACATCCAGTGGAGCAACCTGGACCCTCTGCAGCTGATGGAGGAGCTGGGGCAGTTCACATCCCTGGAAGGCTTCAAAGAGCTGCTGGACAAGGCAGAGGTGGGGCAAGCTTACATGGAGCGGCCCTGCCTGAACCCCCAGGACCCCCAGTGCCCCCCCAGCGCCCCCAACAAGCAGAGCCAGCAGGTGGGTCACAGCCCGTGGGGGTGGGGAAGGGCGTGGGGGCTTGCTGCTCTCCTGCCTGCCCCACAGTCCTGTATCCCTGACGCCTCCCCTCCTCCTGCAGAGCCCTGACATCCCCACCGAGCTCTCAGGAGGCTGCCATGGCTTCTCCAGGAAGTTCATGCGCTGGCAGGAGGAGCTGATTTTAGGCGGCACAACCAAAGACTCTCAGGGCAAGCTGCTACGGTGAGAGCCGCTGCGGTACGGGTGTCCCCAGGCATGGCACAGGGGCCCAGCCACAGCACCTGCTCCGGCGACAGTTTGGGGCAGGGTTTCCTCATCCTCATCCTCATCCGATGCCCATGGGAGCCCACCCTGGCTGCAAGAGAGGCCGTCTGGGAGAGCGTGTGAGGCTGGTGAATGTATGGGGCTGGCGAGTGTATGGGGCTGGTGAGTGTGTGGGGCTGGCGAGTGTGTGGAGCTGGTGAGTGTGTGGGGCTGGTGAGTGTATGGGGCTGGCGAGCAGGGCAGTGCTTCAGAGTGAAAGGGAGGATGGGGGCAGGATGCCTGCATCCTCTCCTGGGTGTCTGTGGTGGGACTGGGAGCTGTGGGGTGGGGGATGGACCCATTCCTGCATCCTGGGGCGCTGCAGCCGGTCCCAGCGAGGTGCGTGCCTGTCCCCCAGCGCCGAGGCCCTGCAGACCATGTTCCTCCTCATGAGCCCCCGGCAGCTCTTTGAGCATTTCAAGGATGACTATGAGATCCATGATATCAGCTGGAGCGAGGAGAAGGCAGGTGCCATCCTGGAGGCCTGGCAGAGGAAATTCGTGGAGGTGGGTACTGGGAACAGCCGCCATGTGGGGCTGGGCACGGTGATCTTGTGCATGGCATCCTCCTGCACCCAGGTTTTCATGTGGCCACAGGTCCTGGCACCACTCTCTTGTGGTCCGGCGGGTCCCTAGGGACCCTCAGTGGTGATGCTGACACCCTGGGTGGCTTCAGGGGGGATGTTCTGGGGAGAGGGGGGATCCTGACTCCTCTAACGGGATGCACCTCCGGCAGCTGGCACAGGACTCCATCCCACCCAATGCCACGCAGAGCGTCCACGCTTTCTCCACCACCACTCTCAACGACATCATGAAGTCCTTCTCCGATGTTAGTGCCATCCGGGTGGCTGGGGGCTACCTCCTCATGGTTCGTGTGCTCCCTCTCTCTGTCTCCCACCGTCCCTCCCTTGCCCCCCGATCCCCACTAACCTGCTGTGCTCTTCCAGCTGGCCTACGCCTGTGTCACCATGCTGCGGTGGGACTGCTCCAAGTCCCAAGGGGCTGTGGGCCTGGCAGGAGTCCTGCTTGTGGCTCTCTCCGTGGCCTCTGGCCTGGGGCTTTGCTCACTGTTGGGCATCTCCTTCAATGCAGCCACCACCCAGGTATGTGGTGGGGGAAGAGCTGGATACTGCAGGGCTGGTGGGACCCTGGGGACTGCAGGGTGGCCAGGTCCCCTCTCAGGCGGTGTCTGTGTCCCCTCACTGATGCTGGCTGTTCTCTGGTAGGTCCTGCCCTTCCTGGCCCTTGGCATCGGCGTGGATGACATGTTCCTCTTGGCTCATGCCTTCACTGAGACCAGCCAGCACATCCCCTTCAAGGTGAGCACCGAGCCCTGCCTGGGGGCTGCCCAGTCCCCTCCCACGTCCCCTCTCATCACTCCCTCCCTCTGTCCTCACAGGAGCGGACGGGCGAGTGCCTGAAGCGCACGGGGACCAGTGTGGCTCTCACCTCTGTCAGCAACATGATCGCCTTCTTCATGGCAGCCCTGGTGCCCATCCCAGCCCTGCGCGCCTTCTCCCTCCAGGTTTGACTGGTGTCCCTCTCCGGGGGCGGGTGGGAAGGGGTGACCGGACCCGGCTCTGACATGTCCCCCTGCCCAGGCTGCGGTAGTTGTGGTGTTCAACTTTGCCATGGTGCTATTCGTCTTCCCTGCCATCCTGAGCCTGGACCTGCACCGCCGGGAGAAACGCCGGCTCGACATCCTCTGCTGCTTCTACAGGTACCAGCGCTGGGCTGGCCAGGATGGGGCTGACCCCGTGGGTCCTCCCCAGAAGCATGGGATGACTCCGCTCCTCTCCCTCAACATCTTCTCTTCCTTCCCTCTCTCCCTCCAGCCCTTGCTCTTCACGGGTCATCCAGATCCAACCCCAGGAGCTCGCTGATGCCAATGACAACCATGCCTGCCACCCCTCCCCTTACGGGCACCCTGGTGTGGCCACCAGCACCCAGATCACCACCACTGTGCAAGCCTTCACCCGGTGTGACCCCTCGGGCCACCACGTCGTCACTGTCCTTCCACCCACCTCCCAGGTGTGCACCTCGCCCGCTGTCCTCCTGCCCCCCGCTGACCCCCTGGGCTCCCAGGTTTTCGCCCCATCCAGCTCCACCCGGGACCTGTTGGCTCAGCTGGACGAGGCCAAAGGTGGGCGGGAGTGCGTCCCCCTGCCCTTCTGCCGCTGGAGCCTCGCCGACTTTGCCCGGGACAAGTATGCCCCACTCCTCCTCCGGACCCAGACCAAGGTGAGGTGGGGACAGTCCTGGCGGTGCCACCTGAGGTGGGTGGGTGCATGGGACACTGCCTGACCCCCGCTATCCCTGCAGGCAGTGGTGGCAGTGCTGTTCCTGGCACTTCTGGGGCTGAGCCTCTACGGCACCACCATGGTGCATGATGGGCTCTACCTGACGGACATCGTGCCGCGAGACACCAAGGCACACGCCTTCATCTCGGCCCAGTTCAAGTACTTCTCGTTCTACAACATGTTCATCGTCACCAAGGGCGGCTTCCACTACCCAGGCGCCCAAGCCGCCCTGCTCAGCCTGCACCAGGCCTTCAGCACTGTCAAGTACGTGGTGCGGGAGGGCAACCGTGACCTGCCCAAGATGTGGCTCCACTACTTCCAGGACTGGCTGCGAGGTGAGGGACATCCTTCTTCTCCATGCCTTCCTCTGCCCACAGACCCTCTCCCCATCCCACATCCTCCTTGCTGGCCCAGGAACACCTTCCCCAGTACGTGGCACCCTGAGGGGGGTGGTTCCACGATGCCCCCAAGGTGCCCAGCAGTGCCAAGCTGATCTCCGAGGTTTCTGTGTGCCCATCCTGCTGGCATCATGCTCCCCCAGGGCACACGGGATGCCGTGCAGGGTGGTGCGCCCCAAGGGATGCTCACCCCCCTCGCGCTGTGTCCCCAGGGCTTCAGGCCACTTTCGACAGAGACTGGCAAGCTGGGCGCATCACCCACGACAGCTACCGCAATGGCTCCGAGGACGGGGCGCTGGCGTACAAGCTCCTAATCCAGACCGGCAACAAGAAGGAGCCCTTCAACTTCAACCAGGTGCGTGGGGACAGGGCTGGGGTGACAGGGCTGGGGCTGACGCTGTGCCCACTGCCCAGTTCACGCCCGCTCCTGCTCTCTCCCCGTAGCTGACCACGCGGCGGCTGGTAGACGAGAACGGCATCATCCCCCCTGACACCTTCTACATCTGCCTGACGGTGTGGGCCAGCAACGACCCCCTGGGCTTCGCTGCCTCCCAGGCCAACTTCTACCCCCCGCCGCCCGAGTGGATCCATGACAAGTACGACACCACAGGCGAGAACTTGCGAAGTGAGTGAGCGTGGTGGGCTCCCCATGGCCCCCTCCCAGCATCCCCTGGCACAGGACTCCACTCCCTGCACCTTTCCTGCCCCACAAGCATCCCCCCGAAGAGAACTCCCCCACACCACTCGTCCCATCAGCATCCTCTGGTAGAGAAGCTGCCCTGCTGCCCCGTGCCCCACGCTCGTCCCCCTGCACCCCGCACCCTGAGCATCCTGCTGTGCCCTCCCCATGCCTGTAGCATTCAGCAACATGCCCCTGCTCCAGCCCATGAACATCTCACCTCAAAGCAGCCCCTCTGCCTCACAAACATTCCCCTGCAAAGAAACGCCCCGCTCCCTGTGGCTCACCAACCCCGCAAGCACCCTGCCAGCAGAGAAACCTCTTCCTCCTTGCCCCCAGTCTGCTCCCTGCACCCTCCCCAGCCCTGTGGTGCCCAGCCAGGCATCGGGCTGCCTGGGCTACACTCAGGCTGGTGTGGCCAGGGTGCCCCGTGCTGCCTGCACCCGCTGCTGCCTGCACCCCCGTGCTGCCTGTGCCTCCATGCTGCCCATGCTCTCTTCCCCAGTCCCGGCAGCCCAGCCGCTGGAATTCGCCCAGTTCCCCTTCTACCTGAGCGGGCTGCGTCGCACAGCTGACTTCGTGGAGGCGATCGAGAGCGTTCGGGCCATCTGCCGGGAAGCCGCCCAGCGCCACGGGGTGCTGAGCTACCCCAGCGGCTATCCCTTCCTCTTCTGGGAGCAGTACATCGGCCTGCGCCACTGGTTCCTGCTGGCCATCAGCATCCTGCTGGCCTGCACCTTCCTTGTCTGCGCCCTGCTGCTGCTCAACCCCTGGACAGCCGGCATCATCGTGAGTACGCAGCCCGACGCGTGGGGATAGGGGGGCAGCTGGCCATGCTGCCCTCCCGATGGGTGGGGACAGCGACCTCCAGCCCTGCTCCCATCCTGCTGGATGGTCCTGGATACCTGCTTCATGGGGACAGGGCAATGGGGTTGCCGGGGCGCCCTAGATGAAAAGGACACCCATATGGAGGTGGCGGTGGGTGGGGAACTCCCATATGGAGGGATCATGGACATCCCTTATGAAAGGAACATATGAAGGGGACAGGGGTTTGGGAACAACCATGCAGAGGAGGGTGAGGGCCACTCCAATAGATGGGACAGAGGAACATCCCAAATAGAGAGGAAAGGGACAATGGCGTGAGGCTGTCCTGTATGGAGGGGTAGGATGGGGCATGCCAGAGGGAAGGGCAGAGGGGACAGCTGATCAGAGCCACTCATCACTGACACCGCTGCCCCCCAGGTCTCCATCCTGGCCATGATGGCAGTGGAGCTGTTTGGCATCATGGGACTGATGGGAATCAAGCTGAGCGCCATCCCCGTGGTCATCCTCATCGCCTCGGTGGGCATTGGTGTGGAGTTCACCGTCCATGTGGCTCTGGTGAGTGCAGTCAAACCTCTTCCCAGCCATAGGGCACCCCAGCTCCTGCTCCCCAGCACCCTGACCCCCTTGGCCATGTGCTGATGAGTGGCCATATCATGGGTGGCACATGGGGATGAGCCCCACATGACATCCACACACCATGCAGGGCTTCCTGACGGCTGCGGGGAACAGGAACGTGCGCTCGGCCGTGGCACTGGAGCACACTTTCGCCCCCGTGATGGACGGTGCCGTCTCCACCCTCCTGGGTGTCCTCATGTTGGCTGGCTCTGAGTTCGACTTCATCATGAGGTGAGCGCTGGAGAAGAGTAAACCAGCCACTTGTTGTCTCCCAAAAACTTTGGCCATGGGGGCTGGTGAGCATGGGCAGCCTCCCTGGCTGGCAGTGGGGATTTGGGGGAGCTAGCGAGGACATGTCTTGCTGGGGGCACCCATCCCATCTCACATGGAGGCTGGGGTGACACGAGGGGGCTGGAGTGTGTGGTTTGGGAAGCCATGTTTGGAGTGGGATGGGGTTTGTGAGGGTCATGCCTGCTCACCCCCTCTGCCTGCGGCCCCCCCAGGTACTTCTTTGCAGTGCTTACCATCCTGACGCTGCTGGGGCTGCTGAACGGGCTGGTGCTGCTGCCTGTCCTGCTCTCCGTCATTGGGCCACCCCCTGAGGTATGAGACCCCCGTCCCGCCTCTCCTTGTCCCTCCCCCACCCCATACCCACCTCTTTCCATCCCTCATTGCCCCTCACCCTGTCCCCCCTTCACCCTACACCCATCCTTGCCTTACCCAGTCCCAGCTTCGTCCCATACCCCTCTCCGACCATCCCTTACCCTGTACCACCCCTGCTTTACCCCATCCTTTCTTTGCCCCGTATCCGACTTGCCCCATACCTGCATGACCTCGCTCCTGCCTCACCCCACACTCAACTCTCCCCGTCCCTCCCTGACCCATTTGACCCCATCCCTGCTTCACTCCTATCTCCCTCACCCCATCCTCGCTTCACTCCACACTCCCTGCTCCTCTGTCCCTGTGTGTCCCTGGTCCCCCTAATGCCATCCCCTCTCTCCCCAGGCATCCCCAGTGGATAACGGCCCCCGCCTGCCCCCGACGGAGCCGGTGCCCCCATGCCTTGGCCCTGGGGGGCTGTACCTCCGCCGTGCCCCAGCCTGGCCTGCCACCTTCCCGGACCCCTCGGACACAGAGCACTATGCAGAGAGTGTGAGGCCGGGCAACCCTCGGAGTCCCTTCATCATGCCCCCTGCCCCGGCACACATCCTGCTGGAGGCCAGCAAGGACCCCAGCTTCCCCCGCATCACTGTGAGTGTCTCTGCCTGCTGTGGCATTGCTGGCTCCCTGACATCCCCTCGGAGAAGGCCACAGATAGAGCAGGGGGAAGAGGGCTCAGGGGTGCCCTGTGATGCTGGTGGGGTTGCCAGAAGGATGCTCAGCATGGCTGGGGGCCTTCATGCTCCGTGTCATCCCCCCAGGTGCTGAAGCCCTACAAGGACAGTCCAGAGGTCCAAGGGAAGGAGGCTCCTGGCCCACAGCCTGCACCCCCCCTGCCATCTGGGGAGCCATGCCCCGCACCGCCCCAAGACTACCTGCAGCCCTGCCCGCCGGGTGCCCGGCCAGCCCCAACCTCAGCCCTGCCTGTCTACAGCACCCACCTGCAGGGTCCTGCTGGCAGCTATGCTACCGTCACAGCCACTGCTTCGGTGACAGTGGCCTTGCACCCCACGCTGCCTGGCTCGTACCCCAACTTTGGCGCTGAGGGCTTCGCCGGCGGCGAGCAGGACTGCCCACAGGAGCCTGGTGTGCCCAGCACCGGTGGCACCGCTGTGCCCGACGCCTTCGAGATGCAGAGCATGGGACACTGCGGGGCAAGCGCCCGTCGCTAGGTGAGTTTGGGGACACGGATACCCTACCCTGGGGCTCATGCATAGTGGCTGGGGGGGCACAGCTTTGGTTTAGAGGGACCCAGCTGACCCGCTCCCTGTTCTCTCTCCCCGCAGGTTGCCAGCTCCTGGGCTGAGCATCTCCCCAGCGCCCGGTGGGCACAGGAGGGTGCAGAGCAGAGTCGCCCGCATCGTGCTGCTAATCGCCAGAGTGGTGATGCCTCCCGGTCTCAGCCGAGGAGGACCAGCCCCCCGTGCCCCCCATAAAGGGGCTCAGCAGGGCAGGGTGGCACTTCTATGCAAGCTGTGTGCACGCTATGCTGTGCCCGCATGTCCCCAGCCTAGGGCTGTACCGATGGTGCCGTGTCCCCCCACCCAGGGTTTAGGGTTACCCTGTCCTGGGCTTGTTGCCCCCCAGAAATGGAAGCACTAACCCCTTGTCTGTTTCTGGAGCTGCTGGCGAGGTGGGCTCAGTGCCCTGCCAGCTCCCCCGCTGCAGGGTCACTACTTGCTCTCCATCACCTCCTCCTGGGACCCCGCCACCTGGGCCACAAGCTGGGGTGTCCCAACAGGGCGCCCTGGTGCCCCCCATCCCAATAAGGGGGCAGCCCCAGCGCCAGCCGTGCCCTGGGGTGCCATGGGCAAGGCCTGGAGCGGGCACCCCTCACCTTTATTTATTGCAAAGGGAAACTATCTATAGAGAGATATATATTTTTAAGCTTATTTTAAAAGATTTATTTCTCAGCCTATGGCCTTGCCCGGCTGCCCAGGGTGTAGGCAGGGAGGGAGCAGATCCTTTGCCCGTGCAGGACTGCCCACCGGAGGCAGTGGGAGCCCAGAGTGGGGGAATAGACCTGGTTCAGGCCCCTGCTCCACAGGGTGCTGGGTGACCACAGGCAGCTCACCCCCTCTGACACGCTGCTCCGTGCCTCAGTTTCCCCACTGGCAAACATGGGAAGGCTGGAGATAGGGGACGTGCTGTGCAGCCAGGGAACCTGTTGCTCCCACTGCACAGGCAGGGGTTTTGGCGGGGGGGGGGGGGGGGGGGGGGGGGGGGAGCTGGTCCTTGGGTTGGTCCTCACTTGCCAAGCCCCGGACCTGTCCCATGGTCATGGCCCCTCGTGCAACACTCATGCTCTGCCCTGGTGACAGCACATGCTGGTGCACGCCCAGGGAAGCGCACGCTCACATGGGCACCTGCGATGCCACGGGGCACATCTCGCTGGGAAAGCAAATTTCTTACCATGTCCCTGTGCAACGGCGCTGCCCACGAGGCCAGGCCCGTCCCCCTCCCCACCCCAGGCACCGTCTGCGCCGTTACCCAGCACTTTAACTCTAGCGGTGTTTGCTGTGCCTGTGGCCCCGGCCCCCCTCAGCCCCCCGACACTGCCGCTGAGCTGGGGTGGCCTCGGGGACCCTGCCCCTGTGCCAGGCGTGGGCACGGTGGACAGCCCCCTACCCCCCCCCCCCAACACGCCATCTAAGTTATTTATATCAAAGAGAGCAAAGGTTTATTTTTGTAGTTTGTACAGGCGGTAGTGGGGACCGAAGGTTTATTTTTAAAGAGTAAATATATATATTATATATAAATTACCTGCCGTGTCCAGCTCTTTCTCCTAGGGGCACAGTTTGCGGGGGGATGCTTGAGACAGACCCAGCTGTGTGTGTGCACATGCAATGGGGGGGGGCACGGGTGAGTAAGAGTGTGTGTGGCACATGGGAGGGCTGGCAGCCTGTCCCCCCAGGCCAAGGCTATGAGGGGCTGGGGGCTGCTGGTGTCAGAGGTACAACGGTGCTGGGTGGGTGCAGAGATGCCGGCTCTCCCCTCCCACTTGCCCCCCCCCCCCCCCCCCCCCAATCTCAGGCCTCTTGCAGCCGCCCCATAGGCTCCCCATCCCGCTCAGCCCCTTCCCCACCGCTGCCATGGGGAGGGGGGGGTTCGGCCCCCTGCCCAGGCCGGTGCCAGCGCTCGCCGCCTGCTGCAGCACAGCCCCGCTGCCGGCGGAGGGCAGCACGGCCCCGGGGAAGGGTCCCAGCACAGGGCCCGGCTGGGGGGCAGCGGTGGGGCTGGGAGAGGGGGAGCCTCTGCCTCCGTCCCCCAGGGCACCCCGCAGCCCCGACACCGCCGGGGTCAGCGCCCACACCCACCCCATGGCCCACCTCCAACCCTCTCCCCAGTCACCTCAGCCCTTTTTGGGGTGACCAAGGCACCATCCTGCCCGGACCCCAAAGCTACAGCACAGAGCAAAGGGCTTTAGCGATGCTCTCGGCCACAGCGGTACCTCCAGCAGTGCCCGGCCCCACCGCCTGCCCCACTGCAGAACACTGGGCCGGGGGGCACTGCTACTGCCCGCACCCCCGGGTTGGGCTGGGGGGACTTCGGCACCGAGCCCCTACTTGGCGTGCGGGTCCAGATGTCGGTGGTGGTCGCGGGGCCGCGTGCCGTGCCGGGGCCTGCAGAGGTAGGAGGGCACCCCGCTGGCCTTCCTCAGCGCATGAGATCGCCATGCTGCTGCGATGCTCTCCACCTACGGGGACCGGGCAGGGATGGGGGCATCAGCATGGCCACAGGGTAGTGTACCCCCCCAAACCAGGCCCTGCACCATACCCCAGGGGATGCACCCGGAGGGGCGGCAGCAGCTCACCGGGATGAGCAAGTCCCGCTGGTTGAGGCTTTCCAGCATCGCCAGCTCACTGGGTGCCAGCAAGGGCAGGCGCAGCTCCCGCACAGGCAGGGCGGCCACCTCAGGCACCGGGCGCTCCAAGACGGCCTGCGGAATGTGAAGGATGAGGCTGGATGCCCCGAGCACTGGGGGTGTTTGTGGGGGGGGGAGAATGCAACCCCTGTCCTCATCACACAGCCCTGGGCTCAGGGACAGGGCACCTGGGTTCCCTGCCTGGGCTGGTGGGAGTCTGGGAACACCTGTGTGGCTCTGCCTGGGGGTGCCAGCTGGGACCACCTCCCCATCACTGCTGCGTTGCACTCACCGAGCTGACGTGTGCCCACTCCCGCACAGCCTGCACCAGGTCCAGCTCGTCCACAGTCAGGCGGTCGCTGCGCAGCACCCGTGCCAGCACCGCATCGGAGAGCTCATGGAAGCCCTGCGTCCGCACCACCGCCTGCCAGTACATCACAGCACCAGAGTGCTGGTACTGGGACCCCGCCCCACTCCATGGGTCATTGGACACATCCTGGCACCATCCCTGCCTGGCACTCCAGCATCCCCCTGCCCTGACCCCGATACCCTGGCATCCCTGTACTCCCCCCAGCCAGTCTCTACCTGGCACCCAGCATCTTCTCCCCAAACACCATTTACCCCCTTTCCTCCTGCCCCAGCCTCCAGCCACTCCATTCTTATGGTCTCCACTCCCCTGCCCCATGCTGTGTCCCGCAGTGCTCTCCATGCCACATGTCCCCGGTGCTGCCCATGCCTTGGAGTACCCCATGCCATGCTCCCCCACTGCCTGTAGCCATACCGTGGTGCAGCCCTCGATGAATGCCAGGCAGTGCTGCTGGAGGTCTGCCTGCCCATAGGTCACCGCAGCCTGTGGGACAACACAGACACCTGTGAGGGGGTCCAGGGCAGGAGGGTCCCCCAAGAGCCCTACAGAGACACGAGACACAGCCCCAAGGCACTCTCAGGGACCCAGGTGAGGTGAGCATCCCCGTGAGTGGGTGTCACTCTGTGAATGTGGTGGAGAAGGGGCACCCAGGTGGGCAAGGTTGCCCCAGCACTGCTGTCACAAGGACACACTGCGGGGCCACCCATCCCCAGCGGTCCCTGTGTGGGCACAGGGTCAGCTTAAAGCCCCTCCATGTGTGTCCATGCCCTGGCACCAGCCTCAACCTGCCCCATAGATGCCATCCCCCACTGCAGCAGGAGCCTGGGGTGCTCTCATCCTCCCCCAGCCTCAGGGCTGGCACTGCCCATCTGGGCACCAGGAAGACAGTCCCTGTACCCTGGCAGTGGCAGCCCCTGTGTGGGGGGTACTCAGGAGCAGCACAGGCAGGGCGAGCATCACCTTCCGCTCCACCACAGTAGGGGACCATCATTGACGCAAGCAGAGAGGGAAGGCGAGATGTTTTCTTCAGGTTTGTTTTGTTCTGGGGTTTTGGGGTTTTCTGTTTGTTTCCTTCCAGCCAGTTTTAGCTCTGTTTACGCCGCAGTGGTCTGGCACCACATCTGGCAGGAGCTTCTCGGGCCAGCATCTTGCCCTGAGAGCATCGCTTCAGCCCACAGGAGATGGAACAAATCCCCCTTCTCTGGGAAGCGGCCCTGGTTCCACCAAGTGGTGCAGCAGGGCCATTGGGATCCCCTCACCACCCCCCAGCTATTTTTGGGTGCCTCAACTCTCAGCAGGGTTTTTGGGACTGGCCTTAAAGCCATGAGAGCTCCCAGAAACCCACTGCCTCCCAGTTTCATGCCAATGATGGCAAGGTCCTGACACTGGGGAGCTCTGGCCAGCCCTACTCGGGGCAGCATGACCTCAGGGACATCTCTCTGCCAGGCTGTGGTGGTCCCAGTGGCCCCTGCAGCCCCAGTACAAAGTGCTCAGAAGCTGGCTGGGCAGCTGCTGAACCAGGAGTGGGCAGAAAATCCTGCTCCATCATTCAGACAAGAGCAGGAGAGTCGGGCCACCTCTTGCCACAAAATCAGACAGGTTATTTTTATCCCTCTGTGACTCCGCTGGGGTCACACTCACCTGCAGAGCCTCGCAGACCTGCTCCACACTCAGAGTATCCTTGATGAACTTGACACAGAGCTGGAAGGCAGATTGAGAGAGGGTGGGCAGAGCAGGGACCCAGCCCTGCCACCCACCCTCCTGTGACTCTCAGCACCCCCAGAGCCCCCAGGACACAGGGTGGAGGCACCGCCAGCCCCCCAGGGTTTCATAAGGCAGCGATGGACCACGGGCAGCCAGCCCAGGCAATGATTCAGACAAGGACCAGCTTGATGCAACCAAATCCCAGCCAACCCCATAGCCCCAGGTGGGTCACCTAACCTTGGCCACAGTCACTAGCCATGTCCTGCCACAGGGGATGGCCCTGGTGCTGGCTGCAGCGCACTGGGGCAGCCCAGCTTTGCCCAGACCTGCCTGCCACCTGCACTCTGCCTGTGACTGTTGAGGGACATCAGGACCTCCGGCTGCAGCCCACACGTGGGCGACGCAGGTGGGATGCAGCCAGACCGCCACGTCTATCAGAGAACAGGACATCTCACTGACTCCCATGCAAAAGGGTCAGCGCCCCTGGGAAACCCAAGGGGATGTGACATGCAGGGAGGAGCCGTCAGCTGGAGCAGAAGGGCTGTGAGTCACCGGCTGGAGGGACATGAGGTCACCCTGCAGCTGGGGGGACAGTCAGGGGCTTCCCTGGCTGTCCTCTGTCAGCCCCTTTCCCTCCCACCCTTCCTCTATGGCTCTTCCCGCTGCAGGTCACATCCCCGAGGATGCTGGATGGTGGAATGGGACTCGTGTGGCCAGGGCATGGGGTCCCCCTTTCTGTAACACCGCTTATGTCCCTTCCCTGCTCAGCCAGCTGTTTGACAGCCGCGTGCCACATCTGAGGTCAGGCTGAGCTTGTCCCCACCAGGGTGATGGGGCAGGTCCCATCCCACTGCCCTGGCGCACAGCTGCCCACAGTTCCTCAGCTCCTCAGCGAGGTCCTTCCGCAGCGCGGTGGGAAGGGAGGGGAAGTCCGGGCATGAGATGGCGGGTCACGCGATCGGCCCGGCTGTAATTGAGGAATCATTCTGATGACGTGGCCTGGCCGCCTCCCCAACGCCGAGCCGCTCCAGCTCCCTGCCCCCTCCTCATCCGGCTCCCACTCCTCCTTTTTGCTGCCTGCTGCCTTCCCAAAACCTTCCCGCCCAAAGCGGCACCTCCTTGGCAGCACTGTGGCTAGGGTCCTGAGTGCTGCCCAGGACCAGGGCTTTCCCTATGGCATCATCCTGCCAGATGACTGAAGGGCACCCATGGGTGATGGCATAGGGGTTTTCCTGCTGCCCTTTGCTGTGTGGGAGATGTGAGGTCCCGTGCCCTTCCCCAGGATTCCCCAGCCCCTGTGGGGCTCCCAGACGATGCTGCACCCCATCAAGGGGGATCCCACTGGAAAGACTCTCCAGGATTGAGAAGCAGGGGCTGAGCTTGCAAAGGACCCAGGTGATGCACCATGGTACTGGTCTCAGAGCCACCTCCAGCCACCAGCAGGGACCATCATGGGGTGCTCCTCAGTATGGGGGCACTCAGGGACCACCACCCTCAGTCTAAGCAGGGCCATACCTTGCACAGGTCCTGCAGGCCATACTCCACTGACGAGGTCAGGACCTCCAGCGCCTGCAGGCAAGAGGGACATTGTAAGCATCAGCACCGAGGGCCACAGGCAAGCATGGCAGCCCAGGGGCCAAAGACACGCGTCCTCCTGCCTCTGTGGGAGCTCACAGGTGGGGCATGGGGGAGAATGGGGCTGCCACATGTCCTGCTCTGGTGTTCCCATTCCCAGCATCCAGAGTCTGCGCAGCCAGTTGTTGGGGGTTGGGGCAGGCACTTGTGCTCTGTGCACCCCACTGTGGTGGGCTGAGACCCCACACTCTTTGCACTGTTAGCCAGCCAGAAAGCATCATCCAGAGCATCCCCTCCACCTTCAGCACCCAAGGAGCTGCAAAGCACTCCCTACTGCTGCATTCCCCCCCCCGCCCCTGCCACTCCCATGCCCATGGTCCCTGCCAGCCCCAGCCCCACTCACAATGCAGCTGTTGAGGGTGACGCTGTTGGTGTAGAGGAATTCGATGACAGCCAAGAAGACATCGGGCTGCACGTTGCCCAAGATGAAGGGGCCCTGGGGTGGGATGCTGCCAGGGGAGTCCTCACTGCCTGCTGGCCCCTGGCTGAGCATCCCCCGGAAAGCCTGGCAGCGGCACGCCAGCACGCAGCGATGCGCAAAAACCTTCTGCTGCTCCCGGCCCACCACAAACGTCACGTCACTGCAGAGGAGAGGGGACCATGAGGGATGGAGTGCCTGGGGAGCTAGGGAATGAGATGCACTGGGGCTGGGACATGGCACACGGGCAGGGACCAGCTGGGTGCCCGTCCCAGTGGGGCAGTGCCCTTTAGTTTTAACTCAGGGCTTTTCCCAGCAGAGGCACGGAGGAGCTCCTTGCTGGTGGCTCCTTGCAGTCATCATGCTGCAGGTGGGGTAAGCAAGATGGGTCCTCTGGAGGCACAGACAGTCATGGGTGTTGGCACAGTCTGTCATGGGTGCCAGCACTGCCAGTCACGGGTGCCAACACAGCCAGCCAAGGGTCCTGGCACAGAGCAGTGCAGAGAAAGGCCTAGGACAGCTGGAGAAAGTGGCTTTCTCTTTTGGCATGGCAAAGCCAGGGAAAGCACGGCTGCCACTGGGCTCGGCCTCCTTGACTCACGGGAACTGACTCACAGGCTCGAAGATAAAAATCCTCCAGCATCGCTGCTGGCAGGGCTGGCATTGACGCCCCTCACACCTGCGGGACAGGGCAGCCTGTGGTGCACACTGGGACACAGGGTTCATCTCTCTGCCCTGGTCCCCCACAGCACACACACCACCACCCCCCCCCCCCCCGCCCCGCCCCAGCACAGTCTCCAGCCCCATGGCCTCAGGAAAGGGAGGCAGGATCGGGAGGAAGGGAGCAGGCAAAGGGCAGGGAGTCTCTACCCCATGTGCGCTGTGTGACCGTGGCCACTCCATCCCTTTGTCCTCTCCTCCTCTTCCCCTATCCCAGCAGGGCAGTGAGCAGAAGACGCCACCCAAAATCTAGCTGCCACAAGACCATGCACAAACCCATGGCCCGACCCTTGTGGTGTCCCACAGGGATGTGCCCACCAGAGGAAAGGGCACAGCTGGGGCATTCTGGGCAATGTGAGCAGAGCCCAACTGGTCCTTGATGACTGATACTGCAAGAGGGATCAAAACAAACTGCTCCGTGGCTACAGTCCGCAGGCCAAATGGGAGAAGCAGGGTGCAGGTACAGGATGTGGGCTGTGAGATGTGCAACGCAGGCTGTGGTTGGTTATGGGATGCAAGGTTTGGGATGCAGGATGCAGGCTGCAGGATGGGTGCAGGATGAAGGCTGCAGATTGTGAGATGCAGGACACAGGCTGCAGGAGGAAGGGTGAGGGATGAAGGATGTAGGACGAAGGATGCAGAGTGCAGATTTCAGATTGCAGGCTGTGGGATGTGAGTTGCGAGATACAGGACAAAGGGTGTGGGATGCAAGATGCAAGCAGCAGGATGTGGGCTGGGGATGGCCAGACATTGGCAGCCGTTTCCCCACTGCCTGGTGCTGTGGCTGGGGAGTTTTCACTGGGATTTCTCTTCTGGGTGGCCAAAAATTTCAGCAGGGATGGGGATTTTCTCAGATAGTGCTGGCACTTGTGCCAGGCCTCAGCAAGAAGTGGGTGACAAGGACTACAGAGCTGTCCAGCTGCCCAGCAGGAGGTGCTGTGTAGGTGGGAGGCAGCTGAGGTGGCAGCTCCCCATCTCTGGTCCCTGCTCTGGGAGGAGGTGGGAGGGACACCGGGCACTGCGACGGGGGCCAGCCAGGCTGCCACCTGCCCTCCGGGGTGTGGGGAGGTTGGAGATGTTAAAGGAGAGCACTGGTGAAGCTGGGATGGGAAAGGAGCCAAGCATGGGTGGCTGCCCCTGGGGGGCACGGCGGCTGCAGCACGCCCCATCCTGGCAAGAGCAGGAGCCCCAGTGCAGGACACCGCCTCGTCCCACTAGCACCATGCCCGGGGCCAGAGGGGGTCAGGGCACACCGGAGGACCTTCCCTTCCTCCGGAGAGGTGGTGGCCGTCCTGGGGGGGGGATGCACCCGCGGAGCCCCGCGCTCCCGCTGCCGTGCGGACACGGAGGGAGCGCGGCAAGAGCCGTGCGGGGTGCCCAGGATGCGCACAAGCCGTGTCTGCCCTGGCACCTGCCCGGGGCTCCCTGCATCGCCCAGGGGCCCCAAACTCCCCCGGCAGCGCTCGGGGGCCACGGAAAAGGAGCACGGAGCGGGCGCCGGGGGCTTCGGCATGGCTGGGGGGGGGGGGTGGTAGCCCTCCCCCTCTCCCCCCGCCCCTCACCTGAACTGGGGGTTGTTGACCAGGGTGCGGAGGGCAGCGGTGAAGGTGGCCGCTTCGCCCTGCAGCCGCGCCGAGCACGGTCCGGCCATGGGCGGCCTCGGGGAGGGCGGTGGCGGAGGCGGGAGGGAGGCGGGCCGGCCTGGGGAGGCCGCCGGGAGGAGAGCGCCGCGCCGTACGACATGGCCCATCGCTTGGGAAACCTTGGCAGGCAGCGGCGGCGGGGGTGGGGGGCGGCCAGTCGGGAAGCCCACCCTCGCTGCCGAGGCGGCTCCGTGCGGGTGTTCGCCGGATGGGAGCGGAGCAGGGAGGCAGGCCTGTGCCTCCGTTCAAGTGGCATCCCCCAGCCGCGGCTCATGGCATGGCCCCCGGCCCCCCCCGGAACGGGGAGCCGCCCCCTCCTCTGCCCAGTCGGTGGCTTTGCTGCAGAGGAGCCCGTGGATGGGGCGGGTGGGGGTGAAGGGAGGCGGGCGGGTGGGATTTTGGAAAAGGCAATACATGCCCAGGTTAAATGCACAAAGATCCCCCCCACCTCCAAATGCACCGCCCCCATGGAAAGGTTCCCGGCGCCAGCAGTGGAGTAAACTCCATCGCAGTGGAGAGATCTGCTGAAATGGCAAAAGCCTGCTCTCCTGCTGACGCCTCAGGCCAAAGCCCTGCAGCTCTCATGTTTGCTTAGGACACAAGCGACCAAAGGCAGAAAAAAGCATAACCGGACTCGGCCAGGCCTAAACCAAGTGCTGTACCAGGGGATGCCACATTCCCTTTCTCCCAAGCCTGGCTGGCCCCAAGCAGCCTGCAGACCATGACATGGGGAGGGTGCCCACAGAGGGACCCACCTTCCCTTGCCAGCAGTGGTGGGAGTGAGAGGGAGGAGCAGGGCCCACAGTCGACACAGCACCGGGAGGGAGCAGGGTCCAGCTGCCAGCGTGCTTGGCAGCACTAGTCAGCGGCAGGCTATAAATACCTCTGATGGGAGATAGAAACACAAAAGCCATCACCACTTTCCTCAAATAGCTCGGCAGCCAGGCCAGACAAAGGCACATTGACTGGGTGGTGGTGGCGTACCAGCTGGGCTGGGCTCCGACAGCAGAGAGAAACCCCACTCGGGGTTGGGAGCACCCAAGAAACCTGCCCTTGGGCCAGGGCATTGCAGGAGCAGGGTCCCTGGCACATGGCAGGGATGTGCTCAACGGGTGCCCACCTGCCCGCAGTCTCCCTTAGTGCAGGGGGCAGAAGCACCCAAAAGATGCAACCCTTTGGGTGAAATCAAGCTGTTGGAGGTCCCAGCCCCGGCGCAGCTTATAGTTGGGGTGCAAAGCAGCAATCATAGCAGCTGTTCTCCACCCCCTGCTCCTCCTTTGCAAGTTCAACACCAGCAAGCATTTTTCTGGGCTGGTGAGGAGCAGCCGAGGTTGAAGGGCACATGTACAGAGCAACAGTCCCTGTGCTGGCACAGCTGGAAATGCAGACAGGGCAGGAGTGAAAGGGGATGGGGCTGTCCAGGAACCAGGAAACAAGGAGTTACAGGAGCCGTGCCCCAGAGCGGCCCTGGAGAGCTGCAGTATCGCATAGCAACACTTCACACTCCAGGAACACAACAGGTTTGGCTCTACTCATTGCAGCTTGCAGGACTCAGGTTGGTCCTGGACAGCCAGGAGCACAACATCGGCCGGAGACAAGTCCCCTGGGTTTACCCTGGCAGGGCAGGGCGCTAGGGGTAAGTATGGGACCAGCTGCAGGCAGGAGGGCTGGGGAGGCTGGAGGGGAAGGAGCTGCTCACTCATTCCAGGGGGGGAAATGCTGGGGATGGGAGAGCAGAGGGCTGAATGGATTGTACATGGCTGCACTGGATCAGCCCCATCTGGCAGAAGCTGCTGGAGATGTGAAGGCAGCTACCACAGTCCTGAAGCCCCTCTGCATCCAGCTCCATGGGGGCTCATGTGCCAGGAGGCATGGGATTTGCAGGGGACAGGGAGAGGTAAAGCAGAGAGGCTAAGGGACAACCCACCTCCGCCAGACACTCAGAGCCACATCTCCTTTCCAGGCTACCCATAGGGCTGAACAGCCTTCCCCAGAGGCGACCCTGCCAGCCCAGGTGACAGCCATGGACAACACTGAAGCCCCTCTGGTACGAGCATCTCACCGCGGCTCCCAGCCCCCAGCCCTGGCACGGGGCACTGAGGAAGGCAAACCACCCCTCCCGCTCTCCCGCCGCAGCTCCATCCTTAGCACCCTCCCACCGTCCCTGGCCAGCCGTCGCAGCTCACTGGGGGCTGCTGCAGGGGGCAGGCACCCCTCCATCGGCCCCTGGATGCTCCACAGCCGAGTGAGCTTCTCTGGGCTCCCCCTCTTTCAGCCCATCCTCAAGACCCGCCTTGAAAACACTTACAGGATGCAGCCAGATGATGGCTGCAAGTTCAATGGGGGGCAGGTGCAGCGGGTGCTGGAGGGGGCCCTGGCCAGCGCCCTGGGGACTGTAGTCTACAGCCCCCAGGGCAGCGCCCCACTAGCCCAGAGCCTGGCCGAGCTGCTGCGGAGCCGGGCAAAGGAGGTGGTGCCACCCCGCTACAAGCTGGTCTGCCATGTGCTGCTGGGCCAGCATGGTCAGCAGAGCCTGCTGGTGGCCAGCCGGGCACTGTGGGACCCCAAAAGTGACAGCTTTGCCTCCACCACCTTCTCCAATGCCTCCCTGTTTGCTGTGGCCACAGTGCATGGGGTTTACTTTGAGTAGCATCTGCTTCTCCCTCCACCCAGGCTTTTGAGGCTGCAGGGAGAGAGCCATTAAATAAAGCGGTTTGGTCTAGCTGTGGCTCATACCTGGTGGCTTTGGCCATGCTGCATGCAAGGATGCACCTCAGCACCTTGATGCTCACTGCAGCCCCCAGCCTGGGCTCACACCCACACCACAGCTTCTACTACTATAGTTTGCAAAAAGACCCAAGCTGCAGCAAATACAACCCAAAAGGCTGTGTGACCCTGGAGCAGGCAGCTGCCCAAGGCCCTGCTACAGGGAGCAGCCCAGGCTGCTTCCCACAGGACAAGCTTCTCCCAGGGGGATTGATTACATCAGCACTGAGGAAGGAGATGACAGATCACCTTCAAAGCAAGCTCATGGAGCAGATTAAGACCCTCCACTTTCCTGGCTTCATTCCCAGCTCATATCCCATCACAGCAGGTGCCATGGCACAAGGACCCAGGCAACCCACGCCTGGGCCACAGCTCAGTAGAAGCATTAGAGCAGCTGGGCTTGGTCCAAGCACACAGACAGTTGGGAATGAGAGTTTAGCAGCAGCAAGAAGCTGAGGCAGCTCCAGGTCTCCACAGGCATCAGCAAGAGCTAAAACACTGCCGTTCCTGCCAGCCTTGACAAGGGCAGTGGAGTTACCACATGGGCTCCTCACCTCCATCCTGCCTCCCTGACCTCATCTCCCAGAAACAGCCACTGTCCAGAGGGGTCTGGCCTGGCAAGCAGGAGCAGCCCTGGAGCAAGGATGAAGCTGAAGCCCTGTTGTGACCAACACCCCAGAGCTCCAGGGAAGGCAGACACAGTTTGCCTTTACACAAAAATGTTTATTGAGGTGAGTCAGGGACAGGGGAGCTGCACATGGACATACTAAGAGGAAAATAAATAATTCCATATAAATAAGATACATAAATAGTCCCACATGGCAGAGACTGCCTCAAAACAAGAAACTTCCCCAGGTCCCAGCAAGACAAGGGCTGCTCTAGGCAAGCCCTCAGATCCCATCCCCCCCCCCCCCCCCCTTTATCAAACCTCAAGTTGTACCAGACAATTGACAATTTTGGAGTGGACAGGGCAGGGTTGGGCCCAGCACAGCCCCCTCCTTAGTGTCGCAGCTATGAAGTGGCACACACCAGTCCACACAGCCCCTGGCAGGGCAGGCAGCGCCCTTCACCCCTGTCCACCCCTGGGAAGGGGTTTTCCCTACCCAACAGCAGCCAAGCCTAGAGCCAAGGCTGTGCCAGTCATCTCCAGACCATGGAGAGGGTCTGTGCAACTGGTGCAGCACCTTGGGCAGGACAGCCCAAGCCCCCACGCAGGCAGCTGCCAGCCAGGGGAGGCTGGAGCACCAGGCCACAAACAAGGCACAGCCAGCCCCAAACCTGGCTGCAGGGCACTCACCCACCACCTCCCTGTGCCACCCCAGGCCATTTCACTGAGACCAGCACAACCAGAGCAGGAGTTGGCGGGGTCGGGGGCAGAGGGAAGACAGATTGCCCAGAGTCAGGAAGCAGCAGGGATGTCCAGACCTGCTGCTGTAACCACATCCACGTGTCTTAGTCCAGAGTCCAGCTGAGCACCAGGATACAGGGTGCCCAGGTGGGCAGCCAGCACCACAACATACCTCCCAGCCCGTGGGAGGGCAGGGGAAGACCTCTACATCCAGAGAGCATTCCCCAAGGTCCCATGCTAAGCCTCAGCCCTCTCTTGGAGGAGCTTGAGGATGTATCTGAGGCGGTAGTGGAGCTCAGGAGAGCAGCCCAGCTCCTGGATGCTGCACAGCTTGTAGGTGTAGGAGTTGCGCTCCCGGTTGATGTAGGTGACAAGGCAGGAGTAGTCAGGCTTGCTAATGATCACCTTGGTGTGGTCATTGTAGAAGTTCACCTAGGAGACAGGTTGGGCTTGGTTCAACCGACGCTTCCTGCGGCATGTCGGGAGCTGGGATGGAGCCACACTTCCTGCCTCAACCCGTTCCTCCTCCCCGACCTGCCTGGGAGCATCCCTGCTGCATACCCCACGGCAGGAACACACCAGCCCCAGCACTGAGGCAGACGGAAGCTGCCAACTGAGGCATCATTTCCCTCACAGGCTAGACAAGCTGCGACCAGCACCTCCAGGCACTGGAGCAGCATCCTGCACCTACAGCTGTTTTTGCAGCTGGACCTCGCATTTGGGCTGCGGCAGACAAGATCTAACGCAGGCCAGGAGTCCCCAGCTGGCCTCACCCCTCCAGGGGTCTGGGCATCTCCAGTGTGCCCCACACGTACCTGGAGGGTGCCACTGCTGAATAGCATGAGCAAAGCTTGGTCAGTCTTCACCCACTGCAGGAGAAGCAGGGCCGGCTGCCCAAGGTCATCTACACTGGGCAAGTCACCTCCCTTGAAGAGAAGGATGAGAGTAAGCCACTGATCTCATACTTGGGAGCACTGCCACCAGGAGACACAGCCAAACCTAGATTCAGCCCCAGTGGGGTCCCCACTCCCAGGACACAACTCTCTAGGTGTCCACCTGGCCAAGCCTGTGAGCAGGGAATCCCGCAACCCCAGGCAGTGTGGTCAAGCCATGACCCAACATCCAGCCTACCCACGATCCCAGCCCAGGGCCCCAGCACCCACCTTCATGAGATGTTGCTCCATGTAGGATGCAAAGTAGCGCAAGACACTCATCTGTCCCTGCAGCTGCTCGGGGATAGTGGCCACAGAGAACACAAGGTGTTTGCTGTTGGTCGGGTTGTAATGCACAGTCCTGGGAGGAAGCAAACCATGAGCTTTGGGGCCACCCAACACCAAATGCACCCCTGGCACAGCCTCCCCTTACCCCTTCCCACCTGAGGGGCTGCTCCAGAGACACCAGCCCCCTTCCCCACTGCTTACCTGCGGTTGGGGGAAAGAGTCATGTGTGTGCCATTGTTGAAGAGGACCCCGATGCTGCGGTTGGAGAGCTGGTAGCCAAAGCCGTACTTGTTGGAGTAATCCACCCACTTGCTCACCCAGACAAAGTGCTCATGGCGGGCCAAGGAAGCCGGGTTTTTCTCCGCTGGTGGAGAAGAGATGGGCTGAGCAGAGGAGGCAGTCAGGCCCTGCCCATCTCACCTCCCCAGGAGGGGAGCAGTTCCCCGCTCCAGAGGGCTCTGGCAACATTTAAGGTACCCCAAATAGCAGCCATGCCTTCATCCCATGGGGAAGGGAATGCACAGCACCCTGTCCCATCCCAGAGCAGTCTGACCGGTTTACCTGGGGGCATGGAGGAGAGGCAGGTCTGCAGGAGCTGGACAGCAGACTCGATGATGGCAGAGGCAGTGATGCAGTCTTCAAAGGCTGCAGAGAGAAGATGGCAGGCTGAGTCAGCTGGCCCTGCTATCAGCCAGGGCAGGACAGGAAGCTTGGGGTGGCCGGAGCAGGTATTGCTCACCCTCACAGCTGCTGGCCATTGTCCCTCGGATGGAGGGGGTCACAGACTTGTGAGACGTCTCCTCCACCACTGTCTCCACGGGGCTAGAGCTGGAGCTGCGGCATGATATGGGGGTGGCCTGCAGAGAGACCTGGATTTATCACCATCCTGCCTGCTCCCCTGAAGATAGGTGTGCACAGGCTCAGGGATGTTCTCACCTCATTCCCTTCCACAGTTTTATAGCTCATCTGCCGGCAGATCGAGGTCTTCATCAGCCCAGTGACCAGCTTGGAGATGTCATCCTTGTCCTCTAAAGAGCCTTTCTTGGCTGAGGAGAGAGCAAGTGATGAGCACACTGTTGAGCACAGGGAATGGGGACATGTGGGCCACCCCTCCCAGTAGCTCGGCTCTCCCCTATCCATTCCCTTGTCCACAGTGCTAGGGGTGCTGTCAGGCAGCTGCCTCCCACTTTCACTTCCCAGTTCTCATGCAACACAGGGCTTCCAGGAGGAACTTCCCCCATGAGTTGCAGCACAGCATCCCCTCTCCAGGCACACACCCACACTGGGCAAGCAGGGGCAAGCCTAGCTTCTGCTGGCCCAGGCAGGGGGTTCACAGAGACCCATGAGGAGGTGTCTCCAAGAGACAGGACCCACTTCTCCCTGGAAGAAGGGTCACCCAGAGGCTCCTGGGCAAGTGTATGGACTCACCCTTGGGTTTCTTCTTCCCAAAGAGTGTCTTCGTGACTTTAGCAAACAGACTCTTTGCTGGGTTGGGGGGACTCAGCTCTGGAGCCATCACGCAGCTGCTGGGAGGGAGTTTCTCAGGCGTGTAGCCCTGCAGAGAGGTCAGGGCAGAGGTTTGGTTTCCATAGGCCGCATTTCCAGGCAGAGCAGCTGCCCTGGACTGACCACAGTCACTCACAGCCCTCCTGACAGCCAGCTTGCATTTCCATCAAGCCTTGGCCCCAGGACTGGCATCAGTATGGCAAACAGCCCATGCTACAGGCACAAGGTGGCAGAAGCACACCAGATCCCTCACTCCCCTGGTTGGCTGGCATGTGGGCAGGACACCAGTTGCTTCCTTTGAAGGACTGAGACTTGGGCTCTAAGGACAGCACCCTGCACAACCCAAAAAGCCTCATCCCAACTGGAGAAGGGTCAAGGCCAGACCCCCAGCCCACTCACCTTGAAGAACTCATGGTCCAAGATCTCCTCAAGGGTGAGGCGGTCCTGGGGGTTGCGTCTGAGGATGCCAGCAATGAGGTGCTTGGCAGGCAGGGAGAGGAAGGCAGGGAGGGTGTACTCCACTTGCTTGATACACCTGTAGGTCTCCTTGAGGTCGGAGGTCTCAAAGGGAGGGTTCCCGCATAGCAGGGTGTACCTGGGAGGAGACATACGTGCCACCGTCACATCCCCACCAGGCTTGTGACTCAGCAGCACTTAAAGCAAGGAAGTTATTGGCATTTGGCCGGCCACACCTGGCCAGGAGCACCACTTCCAGCCCAGGCTGCCGTGCTCGCATCCGGCCACACTTCCTCCTAGCAACTGTTTAGAGCAACAGGCAGGGAGCCCTGGGGAAGATAGAAGGCTGGCAGGAGACGGCCACCCTGCTGTCACCGCTCCCATCCCCTGCATGGCCACCACAGCAGAAAGCAGAGCAGGAAGCTGCGGGCAGCAGCCGGGCAAAGGGCTGGATGTGCCGAAGCAGCATCGCAGTTGCTCCCCACACAAACAGAGCAGCAGCTGCTGCCAGATTTTCCATTGTTTATCAGGTTTGCAGGGATGTCGAGCCTGCTTTGAACCGGAGCTGAGTGCGGCACGAGCGTGCCTGCCCTTTGCAGTTCCTGCTTGCACGGCCCCCAAGCAGCATCCTGGGATGGCTGGCAACACCCACCCCAAAGCAGGGCTGGGCAGGATCTGGCCACTCACTTCACTCCCCTCCCCCTGCCTTTCAGCAACCACAGCAAAGCCACAAGGCAAAGCGCAAGAGGACTTCCTCCTCGGGGCTGCTCCACAGCCCGGCTCTCCCCTACCCTGCGTGAGGCTGCCCAGACCCCTGCCCACCCAGCAGCACTGACTTACATGACACAGCCCAGAGACCACACGTCCGACTCTGGCCCATGGCCCTGCCTCAGCAGCACTTCTGGGGCCAGGTAGTTTGGGGTCCCACATATTGTCCTGTGGGGCAGAGTACCAGGTCAGTGCATGCTCTGCAGCCCCTCAGACAACCTCCCCTAGCCAAGCCCTGTATTTGGCTCGCAGCCTGTCTTCCCCCGCTCCATTTTGCTCCCCCTCCTCCATCTACAAGGAGCCCCATACAGACTTCCCCCTCCCCAGCTCCCAGGGGTCAGGAGCAGCTGCTCCTGGGGAGCCGTTGGGAAGAGCTTGTCCAAGAGTCAGGGAGGAACAGAGCCTTTGTGTCCCAGCCTGCACAGCCGGCATGGCAGCCGGGCAGGCACAATAGCGATAGTCAGCACATTGTTCTCCCTGACGGCTGCAAACTCACTCCTGAAGGAGCCACAAAGCCCCCAGCCTCCTCGTTTTGCCTGCAGCTGGGGCAGGAATTGCTCCTCCACCCCGGGAAGGGGCCTTAAGGCTTTCCTTAAGACCAGGAGCGACCACTCACCCTCTACCCTCCTGGGAAGCTGCAGGAAGAAGAGGAAGAGTGAAACCTCAGAGGGCTCTGGTTTAGGGAAATCTCAAACTTACTTTTTCTTCTGGTCAGAGATATCCTGGCAAGCAGCTAGCCCAAAGTCCCCCACTTTCAGCTCCATGTTTTCATTGATGAAAAAATTGCCTGCAAGTCAAGGGCAATGTGTGTCACCACAAGTCCCTCTGGGGCAGCTCGCTCACCACGTGGCACCCTGCCCCAACCACAGCACTCACCAAGCTTGAGGTCCCTGTGCAGGATGCCCTTGAGGTGAAGGTATTTCAAGCCTGAGATTATCTGTTTGAGGTAATAGCGCACTTCGGGCTCCAGCAGAGTATGGCGAGCCTTCCAGATGTGGGCCAGGGACTGTAGAGGGAGAGAAGGCAGCTCAGTGATGGCAGGCAGGGAGAACAGGCAGCCCTGCTGACTAAGCAAGGGGCAGGCAGGGTCAAAGCCAGTTCTTCCAGAAGTTGCACATCCACAAATAATCCTTCTTCCACAGCCATGACCTCAGCAGACTCCCCACAAGAGGCTGAGGTTACTCAGCCAGCCAGGGGAATCACTGGATTTACAGTGGCCCCACCAGGAGCTATGGGCTGCCAATATGAGCAGGCAGCCGGCGGTGTGCCCGTTGCCATGCAAACAACACGGGTTATGGCTGAGCTCAGAAGGTGTGACAGAGCGGGCAGCCAGACAGCCCAGGAGGAGCGTGCCAACAAAGCACCTCAGATAAGGCCTGCTCCAACCAGTCACACCTCTGTTTAGGAGAGCCTTTGGCAAGGAGGCCATACCAGCACTCACCTTCCTACTGCAGTGCTCCAGGAAGATGTAGATGCTTTCCGTGTCCTCAAAGTAGTGGGAGAACTTGACGATGTGCTTATGGTGCAAGTCCCGGTGCAGCTCGATCTCGTTGGTAATCTGAAACGGAATAGCAGTCCCAGGTAAGCACGGGACTCCTGCTGCACCCTGCCAGCCCAGCACCCCACCAGCCTCACAGCACTCACCTTCTCCCGCTGGTGGGGTTTAGCCACCCTGCTGTGAGGAATGACCTTTACAGCATAGGTTTTGTTGCTGGAGAGATCTGTCATTTCATAGCATCGTGCAAATCCACCCTGCAAGGCAAGAGGTAGTTATGGATGGGTGAGACAGCTCTTCGCCCCTGCCTGCTTACAAGCCACCTCCTCCTCCTCCGTTCCCTTGCAGCACAGCCTGGCAAGCATCACACGCTCCCTCCTGCTGTATCGCCCACTAAAATCTGAACTACGATGCTCTCAACCAGGGACTTTCTTCACCCAGTTCCTGTAAGACCTCCAGGCGTTTTTCCTCCCACCATGGCCAGACTCTGCATCTTTCCACGTGACAGATCAACCTGGAAAGCCCTGCGCAGGGCACGGAGCCCGGGCACCGGAGGCCACTGAAAGGCAGCCCCATGGAGACAGGTTTTTCCTGCCGTGATGTCAGCCTCCAATCTGCACACTCAGCCCGCCGAGCCCGCCCGGGCCGGGCTGGGAACCGGCACCCACCTCCCACACACGCCGCCGGCAGCGGGAGGAAAAGTTGCGTGCGGCGGAGCGGCGCGGGCCGGCACCCCTGGGAACCGGGGCACCCGCCGGCCCACGCACAGCCCGCGGGGCACCCCGAAACCGATGCGACTCCGATAGCCGGCAAGGCATGCAGCCAGCCCGGGTGATTCACAGCTTCCAGCGCTGCCGCGGGCCCGCCGGCAGAGGCGTGGGGGATGGGGGCGGCGTGCGGCAGCCGAGGGGCCGCATCCAGCCCCAGGCCGCCCCGGCGTGGGAAGAGATCGAGCAGACGCGCAGCCCCCCGCCCTTCCCCGCGCCGGCTACCAGCCCCGCTCAACTCGGCACGCCCCGACTGGTGCCTCCCGCGGCGGCTCGCCCCAGCACCACCCCCTCCTTCCCCAGTACCTTTCCCAGCAGGCGGCCCTTGCAGTAGGACCGACCGGAGAGCGGGTCGGTGATGATGCGGGTGGTCTCGGCCACGCGGGGCGGGGGCGCCGGGGCGGGTGCGGGCTGTGCGGGGAGGCAGGCGGCTAGGAAGGGAGGGAAGAGGCCGGCGGGCTCCATGGCGGGCGCAGGAGGAGAAGGAGAAGACTCTCCGCGGGGCTGGGGCTGCTCCGCCACCGCCGGGCCCCACGCACGTGGCCCCACGCACGTGGCCCCACCGCCGCGCGCTGCTGCTGCCGCCCCGGGAATCCCGCCGGCTTTATCAACGGGAGCGCTGACGTCACTCGCGGAGCCCCGCCCCTGGGCGGCCCCACGCTGCCCTTAAAGCGGCCGCCGCCCGAGGAAGTGGGAGGGGGTGATGGGGTTCTGCGTGCCCACCGGTGCGCCTTTGCCAGCCGTGATCCGACAGGGAGTCCAGCCGCGGCCTCCACCGCGCAGCCCCCCCCGCCATATACGCACAGCACCGCCCCAGGCACCCCCTCCGCTAGGCACAGAGACTCCCACAGACAGAGATCCCCGTAGGCACACACAGACCCCATAGGCATGCAGAGACCCCTCCTCAGCTGCCTCCCCTCTCTCCCGGGGCATGCAGAGCCCCCTCCCCACAGACATCCGTAAATACACACTCACTCACAGGACACCTTCCCTTGCAGGGGTGACCAGCTTGTGTCATATGACCTCCTGGGAGCTGGGGACCCCTCACCTATGCCCCACGGAAAGGCTGTGACCAGGGTGGGATTTCGAAGCCCATGTATTCACTGGGGGCCCTGGTCTCCCCATGCCAAACCTGGGTGCAGGAAGACACCTCCCCCACCCCTCACTCTGTGCCAGGAACCAGGAAGGGGGGGTCATGGCCCACCCTAGGTGGGGTGCTGGGAATGTTGGGGACAGTGGAAGATGCAGGTGAGCTCCCCAGCAGGGCTGTCCCCTGGGTAGGTGCCCCTTGGCTGCGGCCCAGCCCCATGCCCCAGTGACCCTCTAACAGCCCTGAAAATCAGTCTGCTGTGACTGTCCACGGTGGCCAGTCCAGGACTGGGGACCTGCAGGACTGTCCCACTGGGATGTCCTTCCTCGGTGCTTGGGCACCCTGTCCTGGGCTTACTGGGGGCTCTGGTGGTGCGGAGTGGGCCTGGCTGTGCTGGCCCGGTGCGGTGGTGTCTGGGCAGTGTGCCATAGCGGTGCTGCTCTCTAATGGCCATGAGGAGGACGTGTCTCTGTCACCCGAAACAGGTCGCGGAGGGACGCAGGGCATCTCTCGCTCCCCACGGGCGTGGTTGCTGGCAGAGGTGGCTGCAAACCCACGGCCCTCCACGAGCCGGAAAGCAGCAGCGTTGCAAGAGCCCCTCAAAAGCAGACCCTGCTGCCCTTCCCCTGCTGCCTGCTGCACGCGGGGCAACTGTGTGCACATCCCTTGCTCTGTGCCTCAGTTTCCCCACTCTGCACTCCACCTCTGCTTCCCCGGAGCAGCTCAGGGCTCTGGTCACTGATGCTCCATCTGCTCCTGAATATGCTGAGGGTTTTGCATGAGCACTCCCAGCCAAACAGCCCTGTGATTCACAGCCCATCCCCTGTGGGGACAATTAACCCCCTTTTTTTGCTGCAGGAAAGCTGAGCAAACCTGCCTGCAAAGAGAGAGGAAACGAGCTGGATCCATCTGCTTTTTCTCAGGTTTCCAGCTTTTGCAGAGGAAATATATGCAAACCCACCGCCTGGCAGCAAACACGCTCCAGGCGCAGGCAGGGAGGCTGCAGCCCCTTGGGGGAACGCTGCTGCCTGTTTCCACCAGGGCCCCAGGGCTGCTTGGGGCGCGGGCCGCGTCACGGAGCAGTTCTGGTTTTCCGATGGAGGCCCCAGCTCGAGGCTGCCCGGAGCTCCCAGGGACTGAGCTGAGTCAGCGTCTGGAGGGAGCGCGTGGGTGGAGGCACCCCGGGGTGCGGGGAGGCCCCAGGGCACCTGCCTGGGGGTGGCAGGACAATCTGTGTGGGGCTTGCCCTGGGGTCCCCCACAGAGGCACAGCAGGGACCAGCGAGGGCCGGGAGCTGCCAGCTCTGCTCCTGCTCCCTGCTTGCTCTGGGCGAGCCCTTGGCCTGGGTTTGAAGGCACAGACGGACCCCACAGCCCACATCCCACCAGGGCTGCAACACCTCCTCCCCAAGAGGGATGGAGCCAGAGAGCAGCCCTCCTCCACCTGCAGCTCAGGTCCGTGGTGATGCAAAGCATCGCAGCCAGCCGGGGTTTTCCCATCACCGAGCTGGGGTGGTGGGAGGAAGCGCGGTTTAACATCAACAGCCTACCCAGCCTGGGGAAGGGGAGGCTCTGGAGTGATCCTCTGGCTGCCTGCAGCTGTTTAGATGGAGTTACAGGAAAAGAGAGGCAGGCTCTTCAGGGAGGTGTACAGCAAAATGAGGACAGGCACCTGCCGCAAGTAGCATCAAGGGAAATTCCATCTAGATACTAGGAAACTTTTTTCCCCTGTAAGCGTGGTAAAATATTACAGGAGGCCAGAGAGGCGGTGGAATCTTCATTCCCCATGATACTCAGACCTGGCCTAGCCCCATCCTGGTCCCCCTTGAGGTCCCCCCACCCTCCCATCCTGGGCTGCAGGGTAGCTCCTCAAGATGGGGATGCCAGCCATGATCCCCTCGGGAGCAGGGTTTTTCCCTCCCTCGGCACTGTCACCCCGTGAGTTCCTGCAAAGTGTGGGATTGCAGCCACCAAGGAGAAGGAGGGGGAGGGTGGCTGGTCCCTCGGGTGAGCCGGGGAAGGAAGCACCAGCTCCAGCACCAGCACCAGCAGAGACCAACCCACCCCAGGGGCTGGCTGGGGATGTGCAGAGGAGAAGTTGCAAAACTGGGCAAAGCTGCCTGGAGGAAGAGATAAAAGGACTTGGATTCCTCCAGATTAAGGAAACACTTGGATCTGGGGTGGTATGTAAAACACCAGTGCTGGAAGGTACCCCCTAGGAGGCAGGATCTGGCCCACTGAGGCTCAGGGAGCCCTCTGAAATCTCCTGCAACGGGGCTCTTGGCTCAGCTGCTGCCTTAGAGCAGGAGAAGTGGGGGAGGCTTTACCCCAAGCAGGGTGTTAGCAGGCTCCAGCCCGTGGGTGCCAGCTCAGGGCTGTGCGACCGTGTCCAGGGCACCCCAGGAGGCAACTCTCACCCTGCCAGGCCAGTGCGCTGCTGGCATCTCCCTTCCCACAAAGGCCTGAACTGCCATTTCCTGTGTCCCACCCCACAGCCAGCACTCAGCTGGCCCCACTTCCCTCCCTGTCCCGTCCCATCTCGTTCCATCCCATCCTGTCCCTGCTGCCCAGCAGAAATCCCTGGTGCAGGGTTCATTGCTGTGGCATTTTCTGTACAGCACGAGATGTCAGCACCCCAAAGCTGCTGCTCGTGAGGTAATGCCCACAGCAGGACAGGGCAGGTCCTACTGCCAGAAACTCACCCCTCTGCCAGGGTTTGTGGGTCTGGAATAGACCCAAGTGAGGTGCGTGAGATGTGGGCGATAGATCTGCACCAAGGGGAGCCACTGCTTCCCCGCTGGGGGCTGGAGCATCCCTGAGCAGAGATGTGAAAGCAGCACCCACAAGTGAGGTGTGAAATCAAGGAAGGAAACTCCTGAATCTGGTGCTTCCTCAAACTCAGCTGCATCCCTTAGGACAGCATGGTGGCCAAGGGAAGCCTCATAGAACCCAATGTTGTTATAACTGGTGTACTGAGCTTGCCAGGCCTCTGAGGCACCCTAGTTATGCAGTGTGTAGGCTGTCCCAGCACTCCGCGCTCCGAGAGAGGAGGAAGAGCAGCCACCAGAGCCCTCCTCTACTGTGGTCACCCCACCAGGCTCTGACACCGCAGCACCACACAGGCACTTGGGCCAGGTCCCATCTCACCCACTCCCACTACCACTGAAGCAAAGTGCTGTTGGTACCATGCCACGTACCTCAGTTTACCTGGGTCACACTGTGGTGAGCACACATCTGCTTTCAGGATGTGGAAATGCATCTCCCCTCTCCAGTGCCACTTTTCCTGTGGGCTGTCGTGCTCATGTCCGATCCTGTTCCTGTTCCCAGCCCGGGACTTGTGTGGGATGGAAGGAAGTCATAAGGAGTCCAGTGATGGAGACAGAGCTCTTTGGTCCCCATCCTGCAAAGGTGTCCACCCTGCAGCCTCTCCTGAGTGGGGCTGGGAGTCACGGAGGTGAGGACCAGCCGGGTGGAGCCCTATCCTCTTCCCAGGAGGGAAGGGGAACTCAGCAAAGCCCAACTTGGCCCTTCTCCAGGGGCTTGGGGGGCTGATGCTGGATTACGGAGTGGGGCTGGACGGAGATATGGCTGTGAGGGGGGCAGAAGGGGGTGGAAACTGGGAGAGGCTGGGAAGGGTCGTTGCTTCTCGGAGGTGGAGAGTGGAGGGATGGAGAGTGGATGGGGGGCTGTAAGGGGCCGTGGCTTTGGGGGGTGTGCAGAGGAAGGGGGACCACGGGGTGGATTGGCTGCAGGGAGCCGGGAACAAGCACGTTTTGGGGGATGCCGCTGCACAGCGCGGCTGGAGGGTCCACGTCTGGCGGGAGCCCAGCGAGGGAACGGAGCACAGGGGACTGAAGCGACACTACGGCCCACGGGGTGGGGGGGGCAGCGGGCCGGGGCGGGCGGGTTGCGGCGGGGCCGCCCCGCGGCGAGGCGGAGCCGACGGCCGCGCCCGGCGGGGAGCGCGGCGGGCGCGGAGCGGCCCCGGAGGATGGGGCGTGCGGCGGCAGGTGAGGCCGGGCAGGGCACCCCGGGGGGCGACGAGCACAGCCCCGGGGGTCGCTCGCTGCCCGCGGGCAGCCGGCCGAAGCTGCGGGACGTCGGGTGTGAGACAACCCCGGGCTGGCGGGGGGACGGTATCTCTGGGAGGCGGCTCCGGGACGGGCTGCGGGGACTCTGGTCCCTTCCCTGGGGAGGGGAGAGAAGCGGGGTTCACCCTCTCGCCATGGTGGGCTGGAGCGAGGGGAGAGCTGGTCCCGCCGAGGGGTCACCCATCCCCTCTGTTCTCCCCGCAGGCGCTGGGCTGGGGACCGTGTCCCTCTGGGGCAGCCTCCTGCTCGCTGCCGGCCTCGCCCTCGACCCGGCACCGCAAAGCTGCAACTGCACGGAGCCCATGGACTTCCAGGCTTTCCGGGAGGCCCCGCTCCCCGAGAGCTGCTGCCTCAACTTCACCAGCTCCAACATCACCCACCTGGACTGGGGCACACTGGTAGAGGTGCGGGGGCTGCGGGAGCTCTACCTCTCGCACTGCAGCATCACGGATATCAGCAACGCAGAGGGAGTCCCCCCTGCCTTGGAGATCTTGCACTTAAGTCACAACCTGCTGGAAAGTCTCCCTGTAAGCTTTCTGGAAGATGCCCCTAATTTGAGGGTCCTTTATCTAGATGGCAACCAGCTCCAGGAGCTGCCCAAGTCCTTCCTGAAAGCATCGACCCAGGTCCGGGAGGTCTACCTGGGCTTCAACGCCCTGACCTTCCTTCCCGCCAGCCTCCTGAAGCCATCTCTGCTCCAGCTCCAGCTCTCCAACAATAGCTGGGACTGCAGCTGCGCTTTGCTCAGCAACCTAGAGGGTTGGCCCAGCCTGGCCACTGAGGTTATCTGCCACATGCCGGAGCGGTACCGTGGCGTTGACCTTCAGAGCATCCCCCGGGATGAGCTGTGCCGCTCACACAGCCTCACCGCCCTCTTCATCTGTCTGCCCCCTCTCCTCATCCTCGCCAGCATCACCTGGTGCTTCTGCAGGCGGAAGAGAAAGACCAACTACAGCCTTCAGAGCAGGTCCCAGAGCCAACCAGCCACAGTGGAGAGGGGCAATATGCCAGTGCCTGCAGAGCCCCACCACTACGTCCCCTATGAGCTGCCCACTGCTCCCTCCGAGACCGAGAAGAAGGTGCTACTGAGGAGGCAGGTCCTGCTGCAGCCCTCCACGGACCTGCTGGAGAGTGGCAGGGACCTCTATGAGGAGGTGGAGATCCAGGTGGGATCTCCCATCAGTTCCCAGGTGCCAACTCATGAAGGGCAGCAAGGCACAGGGCTGGGTAGGCAGCGGGACACCCTGGCACCGAGGGCAGAGGAGCAGGGGGGCAGCGAGCCAGAGGTGGACACCGTCAGCGTGAGTGAAGTCCTGAAGGACTCTGCTGACCTGGAGAAGATCTACATGAGTCAGTCAACCAACTATTACAACCTGGTACCCGGCATTGAGCTGGAGGACTCAGACAACCTGGAGTATGAAAACATTGACCTGCACTGATGTTGGGACTTGGGCTGTGTCTGGGACACGCCAGGAGGATGGCTGGGCTGGACTGTAGCGAAGGCCAGCAGAGCAGGAGAGGCATGAGCTGTCCTGCTGTGGCTTACTGTAGCTCTTTGCAAAGCTGCACCCCAAATTCCCATCCCTTCCCCTGTGCTACCACATGCACCCCTTGCTTGCCATGTGCCGCAGCTGGGCAGGGGGTGTGAGAGTGCTTCGGGCACTGGGGACCCTGCCACAGGCTGACTGTTTGGGGACATGGGCTGGCAGTGCCTAAGGAAGGATGTATGGAGGAGATGGGGGCTGTTATCTGGTTTTGGGGACCAGATGCCGATACTGTGTGTGCCAGACCCACTGACCAGGGCCTCCATCCTCTCTCACTGGAGCCAGCTATCATCTGGCATGGACCTGCTGCTACGCAGCCCGCAGAGAACAGAGTCTGGGACATGAAGTGGGGCTGGCTCTGCCTATGTGGTCTGCAGGAGAGTCATGCGTGAATGGGGTGCCCTGGGCTTGGCAGGGAGCCTGGGGTGGCCCTGCCAGCACCCCACCCCACATCCCACCATGTCGCACCACGTGGTATGGGGGCTTGAAACAGCTGGTGCACATGTGCTGCTGCATGCACGAGTGTGCGTGCACATGTGTGTGCAGAGACTGTGTGGGTGTGCGAGGCCCCAGAGGGACCCCTTGCGTCCTCCCCTGCCCCATGTGCTGCCAAGTGCTGTAGGATCCAGCTCTCAATAAGAAATAAATCATTTTACTCTGGCAGTGCAGTTCCATCCCTGTGTCTGCGTGGTTCAGGGCGCTGGGGAGCTGACTGATGGGACATGGGGGAGCACAGGGATGGGGAGGGCTTCATTCCTACCCATCGCCCCTCCCATGCCCTGGGGGATGCCCCAGCATGGGTTTTGTCCAGCAGCCCTGGGCCTGCTTTGCCATCCTTGCAGAGCAGAGCTGGGCATGGGCTGAGGGCGAGCAGAGCCCCTGCCTCGCACCGTGATTTACAGCCTGGCTGGGGAAGGCACCAGTCTGCTGTAAATGCTTTGGTTCCCAGCCGGGAGCTGTGTGGCTCCTGGGAATGGGGCAAAGGCTGGGGGTGCTGTAAATCACCTCCCTGCACCCCCCTAGTGAGCCTCACCCATGGCTGCTCCAGCCCTTTTCTGGGGATGGGTCACCCTTGAGTCCTTCCCCTCCTGCCCAGGGGGACATTTCCCAGGCCTTAAGCCCCAGTAGCTGCCCTGCTCCGCACTGGAGCCGACCTGGGCCAGGGCCGGGCGCTGTGCCCGGGCAGGAAGGGAGGGAGCCAGGCAGGGCAGGACGCGGCGCTCCCGCCGGCAAAGGAAGCAGCGTTTCCTGCGGAGCATGGCGTGGCCTCCAGCAGCCCACAGCGGGACGAGCCACGGGCCCCAGCAGCGCTCTGCCCCAGCGCGGGTTGGGGACGAGGACAGGATGATTTCTCTGCATGTCTCACTGTCACTCACGAATCTTTCCCACTGGTTTATGTCCTGCTGGAATTTTTTCCTTCCCGCTCCCTCCAAGGCCGTGGGAAAGTGGCTCAGTGCCAGCCTTTGATATGCCTCCACCACCCCCTGCCAGGTAGTGCGGCCAGGGGACACCCAGGGGATCCTGGCGTGCCCCAGCTCATGCCGTCCCCAAGTCCCCCGCAGGGACACGGAGGGACCAGGAGCTGCCACAGTGCGGAGGCAGGACAGGGAGGGGTCAGCCAGGCACTGCCTGTTGCTGGCAGCAGGGACGCAGGCAGTGCCGGGCATGTTTTTCACCCATGCTCCAGAAATATCCCGCAGCCTTCCCTAGGTGCCAGCTCTGCCTGCATGCCCCAGAGTCCCCTTCCCAGGGCTACCAGGAGCGATGGAATTCTCTGTCCTTTCTCCTCTTTCTCATGGAGCCTAAATACAGTCATCGGGGCTGCAAAGGGGAATGACCTAAACCACCCCAGTGGGTAGTGCCCAGCCTCAGCTCCAGCACCCGCAGCCCCCACTGAAATCTCCAGCTGTGGCCGATGACAGGGAAGTGTGACTGACCCGGAGTTCCCTGTCCCTGCTTCTGACAGCCCCAATCCATCATGGGGAGGGCTCGGCTGTTTGGGCCCATGCTGGGCTATTTAGAGGGAAGAGGTACCGGCGGGACGGGTGGGTGCAGGCAGGGAGCAGGCAGGCAGCGGCAGCAGGCGTGGGGAGGGCAAGGCAGCCGCGTGGGCGATCCTGCTGACGGGCCATAGCGCTCAATGTGGGATCGAGCGCGTGTCCCCAGGCCCTGCAGCCCGGACAGCAGCCAGAACACCAGTTCTCCTCAGTTTAGCTGGCAGCCAGCGAGAGAAGGATTTTTCCACTGAGGTGCGGGGCTGAGCCACGATGACCGTCTCCTACACACTGAAAGTCGCCAACTCCCGTTTCGGGGGTTTCCCCAAGCTGCTTTTCCGCTGGAAAGGCAGCATCTACAAGCTGCTGTACAAGGAGTTCATTGTCTTCGTGGTGCTGTATGATGTGCTCAGCCTCATCTATTGGTGAGCGGGGTCAGTGTGTCGCTGCCGGTGGTGCCCCTCCCTGCTGACCCACTGGGATGTGCAGAGATGCCCCACTGGTCATGGACTGGAGTCCCTGCAGGGAGGGGAGAAGCCCAGGGGACTCCCTCAGGGAGGGTGGGAGTAGGCAAGGGAGGGCAAGGAGAAGGGGAATTGGGCAGTGGCTTTTTGTGAAGGTCCAAGGCAGTCCCACCACTTGCCCTTGACCCCACTCTGTGTCCCTGACACCGCTCTCTGTCCACTGCAGGCAACTGCTGACCGAGGAGCGGAAGCAGCTCTATACCAAAGTGGCTCAATACTGCAACCGCTCCACATCCTCATGTCATTTGTCCTAGGTATGGGTCCCTCTCCTGAACCTAAGAGCTGAGGTCCTTCACTCACCCTGGTGCTGATGGCTTGAGGATGCTCCCACTGCCCATCCTGACCTCATGCTAAAACATCCCTTAGACACCATTGGATGGGGGACGGAAGAACCTGGAGCCCCAGAGATGGCACTTGGCTCCCAGACTCAATGAGCGCAGCTCCCTGGCCCTGGGGATGCCAGTGGGAGGCTGTGATTTCCCCTGGCCTGCTCTGCACCCTCCCCATGCCCAGGAAAGGGGCACCTTATCTACAAGAGATAGCTGTCCTGCCCTGTGCCATCCGCACTCATGGCAGGGAATTGCTGGGGACATCCCCACCTCCATCCCTGGGGAGGGCAGCCAAAGGGGAAAGGCAATCTGTGCTTTACCTCCTGGCCACAGAGAAATCTATCACCCCTGGAAACATGGCGTCTCTCCTGGTGCAGGCTCATCCTTGCCTTGACCCACTGCCCGGATGCACCGAGCCTCCCTCACGTGCCATCTCTCAGTGCAGGTTTTTATGTCACCCTGATCGTGAACCGGTGGTGGGCCCAGTACACCAGCATCTCCCTGCCCGACCAGCTCACGTGCGTCATCTCCAGCAATGTCCATGGCAAGGATGAGAAGGGCCGGATCCTGCGGCGCACCCTCATCCGCTATGCCAGCCTGTCAGCAGTCTTCATCCTGTGCTCCGTCAGCACCAGGGTGCTCAAGCACTTCCCCACCATGGACCATGTGGTGGAAGCAGGTGAGGAGCTAAACTCTGGGGGTGATAGCTTGCGATGGGGGGTGAGAGATGGGGCCACAGACATGTCACAGGGAGGGTGTGCTAGGGACTGGGGATCGTTGCAAGCATCCCTGCCCCAAACTGCCCCGCACAGGGGTGGCATCCTTGCACAGATATACACCTCCAAATTGCCCCATGTCCCCTCTGTCCAGAGCCCATCTCTGGGGACTGTAGTTTCACCTGGAAAACTCTGCATTCCTGCTGGGCATGGTCCCCATAGGGCTCTCCCCCACCGACACGGGGGCCATGGTGGTGAGCCTCTGCCCCGCCGCAGGCTTCATGACACAGGATGAGCGCAAGAAGTTCGAGAGCCTCCACTCCGACTTCAACAAGTACTGGATTCCCTGTGTGTGGTTCACCAACCTGGTGGCCCAGGCCAGGCGGGATGGCTGCATCCATGACGATGTGGCCCTTCGCCTACTCATGGATGTGAATTGGCGCCGGGTGTGTGGGGTGGGGGGACCAGGCACCGCAGGGAAGTTCGTGCAAAGCCCGGGTCACCCATCCTTGTCCTCTCTGCCCAGAAGCTGAATCTCTACCGGGCCAAGTGCAGCATGTTGTTTCATTACAACTGGATCAGCATCCCGCCAGTGTACATGCAGGTGGGTACCCACACACCCCATGGGCCCCTCGAGCCCAGCTCCCAGCTCCTTCCACCCCACAATGGCAGAGAAGCCTCACAGCTCCTCCCTGCATCCCGATAGGGAGCACTTTACCTCCCTTCCTAAAAGCACTTTACTCCCCTACTGATTCTGGTGCTGGAGCCAGCATGGCCGCTGGTTCAGAGCCTCACAGGGATGTGCAGGAGCGCGGAGGAGTGGGGCAGCAGGGTTTAGCCTCAAGCCCATGAGAGCATCAGTGACCTGTCAAGTCTCTTGCATCCTTCCTGCCCTTGTGCCGAGTGTCCCCCTGGGCTGCCACCCGCACCACCAGCTGACCCGTGCTCCCAGCAGGTGGTCACCATGGCTGTCTACTCCTTCTTTGCATTCTGCCTCATTGGTTGGCAGTTCCTGGAGCCACTGGAGCCAGAGCAGGAGGGGGACCTGGACATGTATGTCCCTCTCTCCATCCTCCTCCAGTTCTTCTTCTACGCTGGCTGGCTGAAGGTGAGATGCGGCCACACAGCCTGGCTTTGCTTTATGGGCTGAGGGTGGCCAGGTGGCACTGAGCACCCTTCTGGGCTGGGGGGTGGCTGACCCAGGGCATGGCACCAGCCATGTCACTGCTAGCTGCCCTTGGGGACACATCCTCTGGGCCCAGCCATCACACCGGGGCACCATGGAGCTCCAAGTCTGCACATTTCATGTGCCCCATGGGTAGACCAAGGGATGGAGAGCCCCGTGGAAAGGTGTCCCTGCGCCCTTGTCTCACCTGGGCAACTTGCTCCCCAGGTTGCAGAACAGATCATTAACCCCTTTGGAGAAGATGACAATGACTTTGAGACCAACACGCTGATAGACAGGAACCTGCAGGTGGGTCCTGCCCCAGGCTCATGTTGCGTGGGGCTGCTGCAGTCGAGGCACAGAGACATTCCTGACTCCTGGCAGTGGGAGCTGTGCCCTGCCAGCCCCCAGCCCTGCTCCTGGCCACACAGGTCATTGTCTGAAACAGGTTTCCATGCAAGGAAGCAGGGAAATTGCCCCTCCATATGTCTGCTCCCCACAGCAGGCTCAGCACCCCCTCCAAGGGATGCTCAGCACCTGGCACTACTGCTCAGCCCCTCACTTCTGAGAAAAGCAAGCAAAAGCCACCCCTGTCCCCTGCCTTGTCATGCTCAGGTGTCCCTGCTCTCCATGGATGACATGTACCAGAACCCGCTGCCCGCCGTGAAGGACAAATACTGGAATGAGTCCATGGCTCAGCCCCCCTACACCACGGCCACAGCCACTGAGTGAGACCCTGAAGCCCTTGTTCCTTGGCTCCACCTTCAACATGCGGTGAGTGCATGGTGCAGCCCTGCAGCTGGAGAAAAAGAGGGTGAATGCTTCAGGGTAGCAATAACACAAGCGGGCTCATCCCCCCTGGGCTCAATTATGGCGACCAAACAGCAAATCTCTGCTGGGAGTGTGTTGCCCAGCCCCTGTGGGGCTTTGGGGCTGCACTGGGCGATGGATGAGCTGCTGGGACAGGGACGTGGCCTCCCGGCGCTGCTCCCTGCCTGGAAATGCATTGGGACGGAGTCAGTGGGTGGTGCTGGGCATCCCTGCAGAGGGTGGCAGCCTGACCCCATCGCCCTGCCATGCTCCCCCAGCATGGGCGAGGACGCGGGGCAGAGCCAGCTAGTGGATGCCTCACTGAGCACGCCGTGCATCCAGACACCTCTGCTCAGCAGCTTCTTCCCTGTTGCCTCCCCCGCCATCAGCATGAAAAACTTCAGCCGGGGCAGCCGAGGTCACCCCCAGCCGTGGCATCTCCAGGCAAACAGCGGCTTCCCCTCCCCTTACTCCAACTGCTCTGAGGACCCCGAGTTGGTGGCCTGCATTGAGGAGGAGATGGAGCATGAGGAGAGCCGGGCCAGTGAGCCCACCATGCCTGGCCGTCACCCGGGGGGAACCAGCTGCCGGAGGCCTCCACAATGCGGAGGAAGGAGGTACCACTGATCGGGTGAAGGCACCATCCAGTGAGAGCATTGGGGCTGATCAGCCGGAGGCCGGGGAGCCCTGAGGCTGCCCCAAAAGCACTCCTTCCCTGGTGGTAGAATAGCTGCTCCCAACGAAAAGCACAGCCACTACCAGCCACAAAGCTCCCTGTTCCCAGGCAACACCCCTCAGACTCCCTGTCCAGATGCAGGACAAGCCCTGAGCCAAGATGTGTCCTCAGGTTGATGGGAAGATCCTGGTTGGTTTGGGATTGGGCAGATAGCCTTCAATACTAGCTGTTAGCCCCAAAACTGCAGGATTCAGCACATCTGTGTGATGATGGCACTGACCTGCAGCTGGCCAGGCTCACTCCCTGCTCCCAAGGCCCAATGCAGGGGACAAGGGACAGCCCAGATCCCAAGCAAGGAATGGGACAAGGGCATAAGTCTTGCAGAAAACCAACACTGTGATGGAGATGTCCTCTCAATATTAATAAAGCTTTTGCCAGCCTCAGCTTTGAGGTTCCTCCTTGTCGGTGCAAATAATTCCCAGAGGCAAGACAGCAGGGACATCACGTTTATCCAAGTGGGTGAACTGGGATTTTATCAAGGAGTGTGCGTGTTCTCCTGGGGCAAAAAGGGCACAGCCCCATGGACTAACACCAGTGATGGTTGTGGAGTATTAGAACAAGTGATACAACCAGAAAAAAAAAACCAGAAAGATGCTTTCAGCCTCCGTAGGATTCCTGCATTCAGACACGTGTGTTTCCCCTGAGAATATTAGCAGAGCTGTTAAAAAAATCCCTTTCCTGCAAGCCTCCCTTTCCCAAATCCGCCTCTCCTTAAAGCTCCTGTTTTCCCCAGTGAGCCAGCCCTGCTCCTCTTCCACTGCCCTCCAAGTCACTGCTGGACTTGTTAAAGTGTAACCACAGGGTCATTTTCTGGGTTGACCACCTCCGGTGAAAATACCCCAAAGTTAATACTGTGTGGAGCCGAGAGCCACTGAACAGCAAGGAGCAGCACTCAGGATGACGAGCGACCTCACTTGGGTCACGCTGCCAGCTCTGCCGGCTGCTCACTGCATGAAAAGTAGCTTTTTTTAAAATGCAGCCCTCGCACCTACCTGCAGAAGTGGGTAATGTCCTCAGACCAGACTTTGGCACCTCACAAACCCAGCAGGCCAAAGCTGTGCGTAACCCCAGCCCTTGCCCGTGCCTTGCTGGCTCGGTGCACGGCAGGCTTCCCTCCTCCCAGGCGGGTAAATCCCTGCACACATCCACGGGGCTATGCCAAGGCCAGATCAGAAACTGTACATCCTATCATCAAGCTGCACAAGGTCCCACAGGCTGTGCCACCGTGGGAGCCAGCTGCCACCATCCCATTCCCATGTCACACCTGCGGCATGGCTCCAGCGGGCGTTAAGTGCCACTTCAGTTCCCACGGGCTGTTGCCCTTGGCAGCCGCACTTTTTGGAGCAATAACTTTATGAGCAGCGTGCATTGATGAATTAGCCATAATCCTGCTCATCAGGGGCCAGGTTTACAGCTCCTGCTCTGACAGCAAGTTGGCATTTGCTCCATAAGCCTCAGCTTCTCCATCTGTACAAAGTCCTGCAGAAACACCCTGGATCCTGTTTGCACTTTGCAAAGGGCGAGGGGAGAGGACGTACTCAGAGGAAGGAGCAGTGATGTCTCCCTCCCAAGTGTCCTTTACGGTCTCCACCCCACCTCTCTGGAAAGCAGGCATTGCTGGAGAACAGCAAAAGTTTACCCCAGATCATTATGGAGAAGTAATGTGCTTGTGCAAACATCCTACCCAGCCCAGGTCCCACTGCCAGGGACACCAGAAGCACAGCCGGTTGCACCCAGCTGGGCGCAGCTCCGCTGGCAGCGCCCACAGTGGCGCAGACCCAGGCTGCCAAGCAGTGCTGACATGCCCGCCTCGGGATAACCATGCTGCTGCAGCCATCCAGGTAGCAGGTACCATCTTCTGACGTGGTTGGTGTGTCTTTCCATGTGTGGCACAGACCCATCCTCAGCTTCCTACCAGCAAGGCAGGATTGAACCCACACTGCCCAGGGCACCTGAGCCACCAGCATCTCCTGCTGCCACACAGCAGCCAGGGCAGAGCAGCACAGGAAAAACTTAAAAAAAAAAAAAAAAAAAAAAACAAAAAACCAAGCACAAGCTATTTTTAGGGCAGTCATTTTAAGGCACCAGAGACATGGGTCTCACCACAGTTCTGCTTGGAGTAAGATGATCACAGACCATCTCCTTCAGTTCAGAGCTAAAAATGGTGAAGCTGGGGCTGGAGGAAGCCTGCCTCACACCAGAGAGCTCCTGTGGATAAATGAGGTTTTTGTAAAAATACAGAAGTGGGGTGAAGCATGCAGTGTGTCCACTTAGCAGGCATGAGATGTGGGAGTCCAGCTCCCCCACAGCCCTGGGACTAGCCCTTAGATGGACTCCTAACTTTACCCTAGTACCTGCAAAAGGCATTTGGGAACTAGATGCAGAAATCCATCACACTGGCCTTCTATAAAAATCAGGAGTGCCAAGGAAATGACATCTCGTGCCCCAAAACATGCAGAAAAGCTTCTGTTCACCACAGCTTTCCAATCCCACAAGTGACAGGGCAGAAAGCTGGAGTTTGTACCCAGCTTTCGAAAGGGACAGACCACGAGGAGAGCCTGGCCCTTCTGCTAGAAGGAATTTCTCTTGCACTGGAATGAGACCAAGAAGGTCAGGGAAAGACCAGCCGGTCACCAAGCAGTGCAGCCAAGCTTGGTGCTTGGTTAAAAGAAGATACCGGACCCGGAAGGAAATTGTACAGCCAGGCAGGAAAGACCAAGCAGCAGCAAAAGGGGCTGCTGGCCCGAACCAGAGAACATCAGCCTGTGTGACCTGGAAAGCAGAGACAGGAGGTACCGGCTGCAAGGCTGGAGGGGTAAGACACAAGTTTTCAGAGAGACTTAGCACAAACACGAAGTCTAAGAAAAACAGTGCTCCAGCTGCAGAGCTGCTCCAGCACAGGAAAAGCGGGGACATGCACCCAGCCAGACCCCAGCACCTCCCAGAACTCTAGCAGTGACAGACAATTCCACCTTCCTCCTGCACACAGATTTCCAGCACCAGAAATTCTCCATTTCAGCCAAGTCTGACACTTTTCCACACCTCCTTGGTCCATTAAGTCACTGTCCTAGAACTGAGGGAGATATTTTAGTTGAGAGCGTTCAGGGCCAGAACTTGCCTGAGACACAAAAGCACTCAGGGATTCCAAGAGAGATCCTTCTTCCTTCACGTTTTACAGGCAGGAGTTGCTACGCGAGCCCCCTCCACCCTGCACACACAAATGAGCACACAACCCTTGTACTATAGCAGACTCTTGGTTTTATTCGTTCTCTCAGCAGAATAGTTTTTATTCATTTGCCTTTTCTGGCCTTGATCTTCCTCAAGTAGAACTCCAATTCCTTGCCTTCCAGCACATAGCCATCAGCTCGGCCACACTGTCCAGGTCTGGAGGCAATGCAGGCTGCAAGGAGAAGTAATCCAGTAAATTAATTTAATAGTTCTCTACCCCAGTATATACCCCAACTGAAACACTGCAAAAGCACAAACAAGTTATCAGTAACGGGTACACCAGTTCATGTTCTGGCTTCGGTACCTCCCCCCTAAGGTATCTTGCTCTTGAACCTGCTCTGCTGGATCAAGTCCCTAATGAAGTCCTCTTCAGATCTCCAAACTGTCATCGCTCAAATTCAGTAGCAGAACTGGACAAAGGTCTCATCATCAGAAGACTTCAGAACACTGCACTATTCACCAGAACTTGAAACCGGTCAAAGCTGTTACAAGTTCATAGGACATTTTTCTGACACACAGTGCAGCACACGAGTCTTTGCTCATTTTGCAAGTCTTGAGCCCCACGACTTTTCTCAAAAGGCCAACCAGGAATGATCAACTCCAGGAGTCTGGCGGGACATGTAGCAATTCAAGCTCCAGAAACACATATCCTCTTCCTGTTAGAAGTGGGGTAACTCCAGAGAAGATAAAAGAGTAAGTTATATTTAAGACCCAGAAGATACTCCTGCAGACATGGAGAACACTCCACTGCTTTCACCCTGCGGTCAGCTTTGTCACAGAGAGTAGAACTTTAAATGATCCCAAGACCAAGAATAACATCTGCTCTGACACCATGTTTGTGCCCTGACTCCCTTATCCCCACCTGCATTAATGCTGCCAGGGACTCACCAAGTAGCTTTCCTTGCTGGAACTGCTCCTCAAGAATACTTGCTATCTTGGCATGCTTTTTTCGCTCATCGTATTTCTTCTGGATCTTCTTTGAACGCTTCTTGTTCAAGATCTCCTCCTCTTCAGGAGTCTAAAAACAAGACCACAAGCAAAGACAAGTTTAAGCATATGGCTACCTTCTGCTAGAGGAGAGACCCTTGTATTCTCAGCGCTGCACTGTGTTTCCCAAGTCACACCTTCCAGAGGTACAAATACTTCAACCTCACAGAATCAGGTGCTGTGTTTCACTTTTGAGGCCGAGAAACGTAACGTCGCTATCTAGAGTCACTGTTGACAACAAAGCACGGGGCCCTAGGGAAGGGCGCTCTTACACCAATGAAATTGCAAAAGTTTCCTTGATGAATTAATCCTCCTCCAAAAAAGCGAACACTCTTTCCCTCTCCAGACCTGAGAGACCTTGGGTGCAAGTCCTGGCAGACAGGTTACAAGCTCTCCCCATGCTTCTGAACTGCTCAGTGCTCAGACAAGAAACACTTTGTTTTTAATGCAAGGAGACAACCTCAAGCTAAATGCTACACACAGGGGTTTAACATCCTTTCAGAACGCTTAAAAGCAAGCTGAAATTTAGGTAACAATCCAGAAGCTTCTCATCAAATCAATCACTCCTCAGCACAAGGACCTGATCTGCAGAGCCTTCCTCAGCATCATAAATGTCATCGCTCTCCCTTCAGTAGCAGAACTGGACAAAGGTTATCATCATTAGAAGACCAAAGAGATCCACAGGCAGGTCCTTGTGCACAAATGGATGCAATACCTCAGAGAGCTCCATGGTACTCAACACTCCATTAAGAGAGCCAGACTTCTTGTGGGAGGCGACAGGAACGCAGCCCAAATAACCAATGTTATCACTGACAGGTACTCAACCCTCTTCTGGCAGGCACTGTCCACTCCCAATGGCTAAATGCCTCCAGCAGGGCAGACTCTACTCTGCAAGGAGCCCAAATGCCAATCCCAGACATACCAGCTTGGCGCCCTTCTTGCGTCCAAGGGGCAAGGCATAGTGAGCTTCATACCACTGCCGGTACGGGGTGCTGTCAACAAGAACGATGCAATTCTTCACCAGGGTCTTTGTCCGCACCAGTTCATTGTTGGAAGCATTGTAGACGACATCGATGATTCTGGTCTTGCGAGTGCAGCCTTTCAAAAGAAGAGTATGAATTCAAACCTACAGGGATCGGACAACTGAGAATACAGACCACAGCATTACACATACCCTCAAACCATCTCACACTCATCGCCCCATCAAACGCCCTCCAGCCTTCCTGGCACTGAATTAAATTTAACGAAGAGACGCATCTATTTCTCATCAGTCCAACCTTCTTTTGCTAGCACAGAAGCCTACATCTGAAAACCAATTCACTCCAGGTGAAAAACTGGGATCTGTGGCCTTGCTGGAATGCATCACAAGACTAAGCAATGGTACAAAATAAATTTCTGGCTTGGAAGACACCTCGGCAGACGTCAACTAACATTGCACACAGGGCTCAATCCCATACGTACTTCTGAGAGTTACTAACTGCTTAGCAGTTGCTTGTCCTGGAGACAGAGCCTCCATATACGCAAAGGCCAGGCACAAGATGAGTTTTCTCATCTTCACTCACGTTTCTCATCCTTGTTCTGCCAAGTACGCTCCGTCCCTTCACCTCTGTAGTAATGCCTACGAATGACAGCACTCATCACAGTATGGACAACGCTCTGTGATCGCTGAGGAGAAAGTGTGTCCTATCTCCCTCACGCCACACTGGCCACTGAAACACCACCTTACTAACTGCCACCTTTGCCATCACGTTGAGCACAACTGAACAGAGCTGGGCTCAAGTTATATGGTTTTCAGTTTGTGATTCAGAGCAAACCCGCCTTGCTCATGGAAACACTACAGACTCCTCTCTCGCTGCTGTGCTTCCCGCTTTTGCTTAACAAAGCAGGACTATGAAGTAAACTGCACGTACTAGAATTTTCCTGAGAAGGCGTGGCCCTAGGACAAAATCCTCACACATTCTCTCTTGTACAGGACCACCTAGCTTCTACCAAAAATAAACAGAAGAAATTGCATTTGTGAAGAACAATCCCTATTTCGGTTTTTCACCCCTCTGGAGCTCTCCCCCAGTAAAAAAGGTAACGCAAGCACGTCACTTAGTGTAACTATGACACTCCAATCACTGTGAACTTAGCAGACATCTGAGTCTCCTAAGGCCACATAAGGTCAAAGTTATCATCACTATGCATGCTGCTTCAGTCCCAGTACTGCAAGATTCATGATATTCAAACTCGGCCTCCAAATCCACGGTTACGTTATCATCCTCCTACTCTGCAGCGCTACCAAGGACCAGCACAGCTGTGTAAGACTTTTCCAAAACATCAGGCTTACGATGTACTTACATTCCGATCCCCAGGAGAAGTTACCAACATCCAACCGAAGGGCACGGTACTTCTTATTTCCACCACGAACTCTCACTGTATGAATTCGGCGTGGGCCAATCTACGGTCAGAAACAAACGCCAGGGTGTTGTTGAGGCTGGAATGCTGCACGGCTGATGCAGGAGCCCAGCCAAGCCCTAAGCTCAAAGGCAATGTGGTCAGTGTAACTATGACAAACCCCAGCATCGGCAGATACGGTAAGTGACCAAAACGGTCTTTTGCATCTACCTAAGGCGAAAACTTCATCACTCCAATTGCCTCTAATTGCAAAAAAAAAAAAAAATACCACTGCTTTCCATAAGCACAGGGGAAAGCACCACCTTTTAAAGAAGCAGTGACAGGTATTTAACCACTCACAAAACACAGCACATATTTAAGCCTCCAACAGCACAGAAGCAGCAACCTGAGTTTGAAAACACAACTACCGACCACCCCCACAAATCACTCACCTTAGTGTTGGCAGGAGGTCGCCCCAACTCATACTTCCTCTTCTTGTGGTAGGGCTTCCTCTTGCCCCCAGTCTTGCGACGCTTATGCCAGTTGTCCCTGGAGATACCTGAACGGAGAGCAGTGTGGTCAGAGAATGGCATGGAGCCCACCTGGCCATGGCAGGGCACGGTTCTGAGTCCTCAGCTCTCCAAGGTTGGTATCTGCACAGTGCACTCAGCTTTATGCAGCAGTCAGAGAAGCTTCATCATTGATACTCAGATCCGCCTCCATCTCCTCCCTTCTAGTAGAACCGTACACGGCAGACAGACTCCCTCCACCGTGTCTGAGGCGTGTCCCTTTAGGAAGCAACCTCCCAACCTACCCCGTGTGCTGGACACCCTCTGGGAAGTGCCCCATCCCAAGCTGCCAGGCACATTACAGCGGACATCCCACACTATCGGCTAGGTCTGGCAGGTCCTCCACGGCAAAGGACCCCCATCCTACCCGTACGCTGAGCCCTTACGAGAGACATCCCAGCACAACCCTGCTCCTACCCAGCCTGCTGAGCCCCCTACAAGAACTATCTCCTCAGCGCATCCCACCTCGCCGCTCCCCTACGAGCTCCTGCAAACTAACCAAAACTTTCACAAGACCACCGCCCACCCCACCCGCTGGGCCCCCTGCGAAAGCCGTCCCACCTCATCCGCAGGATTCCCTGCGGACAACGCCGAGAGCGAAGCCAGCGCTCGGAGTCTGCAGGAAGACAACGCGAGGCCGTCCGCCCACCCTCCTCCCCTCCGTCGCCATGTTGGGCCTACGCATCCACACCCCGCCAGCAGCTCGCTGCCGTCGCGGCCACCCTCAATGGCGGGTGATGTGAGCTAGCGGCATCCTCCGCTGTCACCGGCAAGAGACAGCGGCGGGCAGCGGCAGCGCGGCGAGCAGATGGCGGAGGATGGCGACCAGGCCCCGAGGCAGCCCGACTCACCCATGATGCGGCACCAGCGCAAAGAGGCGGGGCGTGAGCTCCGGGGGCGGCTTGGCGGGCGAGCTCTCGCGAGGCAGTGACGTCACCGCGCCGCCACCGCCGGGCGCGCGCCGTTGCCTGGCGACGCCGCGGCGCTGAGGGGAGGCGGTCGGCGATGGCGGCGGTGGCGGGTGGTGCCGGGGCCGCGGCCGAGTCTCAGCGTGTGTCAGCGCTGGGGCTGCTCTGCCGGGGCACCGGCAGCGCCGGGCTCCGGCCCGCGGGCCGGGAGGGAGCGGAGCATTGCCGGGTGTTTGCTTGTCCCAGATACGTCCTTCCGGTCCCGGGGGTCACCTCACCGACGCCTCTGGGCAGGGCCTGCGGCAGGGCAGGGCAGGGCAGGGCCGGGCGGGCGCAGCGGCCTCGGCGCCGCCCGCACTACGGCCGAGCTCGGCGCTGCGGGCCGGGGGGGCGTCGTGAGCATACGGCTCATTAGACTTCGGCTGATTTACATACCCAGGGTGCACCGCAACCAGCGGCCCGGTCGCCGTGGCACTTTCCGCCGCTTCCGCGGGGCCTCTCGGGTCCGGGCGTGGGGCCGTACCCGTGTGCGCCACCGGAGGGGCGGGCCGAGGTGGCGGAGGATGGAGCCGGGGGGCTGCGAGGGTCGCCGTGTGCTCCGGGGAGACAACCGGGGGACGGTGTGTCCGGGGGGAAAGCAACAAGCATACTCCGGTTTCTCTTCAGATCGCATAAATCTTTCGCCTTTTACTAAAGATTTCCGTGGAGAGGAACAGGCACGAGTGTCGAAAAATTTTTTGAGGCTTCACTTCGGTGAAGCTGCCCTATGCTTAGTGAAAAACAGACTAAACGACTTGCAAGGGAGTCAGGGAGGCTTCGCCAGCCAGTGGGCAGGGCGTGCATGGGAGGCTGGGATGGGAGGCAGTCCCCGGGGATATGCCACGCCATGTGTCATCGTGCTCAGCAATAAAAACTGCGGAGGCCGCTGCCCGAGGACTGGGAGCGGTTGTTTTCATTTGCATCACTTGTCTTTCTTGGGTTTTATATTCCTTTTATTTTTTTCTTTCCTTACAATCTTTAAAAATATTATTTTATTTTAATTATTAAACTATTTCTATCTCAACTCATCGGTTTCTCGCTTTTACGCTACCAGTTCTTCCCCCATCCCACCGGGTGGAGGGGGCAGAGAGCGCCCGGCTGCGAGGTGCTCAGTTGCCGGCTGGGTTTAAACCACGGCGGGGAGCCACAAGCCTGTTGGGGCTGGGGAACCGGGATCTGCTGCGGGGCCGCGACCGGCCCCGGCGCGCATAGCGGGGCCCGACCCGGCTGCCCGCAGCGCTGCTCGGGGGCCCCACCCTCCCGAGCCGCCTCATTAGCATGTGTCTCGTTACCATTCGGCTGATTTGCATACCCACAGTGCACCGCGGCAGCGCCACGCTGCCCCGGCCCAGCCGATGTCCGCCGCCGCCGCCGGTCCAAGTGTTCGGGTCTGCACGGCTTGTTCACCGCGGCGGGGCTGGGCCGGGGGCCGCGGTGCTGGGAGCGGGCGGGCGGGCGGCCGTCGCCGTGACCTGTGGGGCGTGGGCTAGGCGGCCGGTAAGCCGGGGGCCAAATCATGGGCATACTCTGGTTTCTCTTCAGATCGTATAAATCTTTCGCCTTTTACTAAAGATTTCCGTGGAGAGGAACAGGCACGAGTGTCGAGGAATTTTTTGAGGCTCCATTTCGGTGGAGCTGCCCCTTTTCTGGTTAAAAATAGACACCTGCTAAATCAATTCTATGTAATTTGCACTCTACATCCCCTATCCCACCCACCCGGTAGCGCAGCTGTGTCCCTGGCGGCGGGTCCGGTCGGTCTCCGGTCTCTGCTCTCCCTTCCGCCCTTCGCCTCGGGCCCGGTGCCCGCTGGGGCCTTCTCCAGCTCTCCGTGGGAGCGCGACCACCGCCCGCCCCCGCGCCGCTCCAGGCCGCCGTCACGCGCGGAGCCGACTGCGCACGCGCCCCACTATATTCCCCTCCCGCCCCCGGGGCAGTAGTGCTGGGCGGTGCCCCGGGGCACGCCGGGAATTGTAGGCGGCCAGCCGCGCAGGGCATGCTGGGATGTGTAGTCCCCCTCCCGCCAGTGTCTCCCGGTAGGCCCCGCGGCACGCCGGCGCGCCGGGTTTAAATCGGCGGCGGTTGCGCGGGCCTGCGTTTCAGCGCCGGTCCGGAGGTGAGGCTGCCGTTAAGGAGCCGCTCGCTGTCTTCGTGCTCGCGCCATGGACTCCCGCATCTACCGGCACGTGTGCCCCGGCCGCGTCATTAACATCCAGCGGAGCAACGGTGAGGGGTGGGGAGGGGAGCGGGACGGCGCCGGGGGTCTCAGCCGCCGCCGCCTCCCGCAGCGCCCCTCGGCAGCGGTGTGGCGGGGACCCTGGCACCATGGGGCGGCGTTCAGCGGCGTGGGGCGGCCGAGCCGGGGCTCAGAGCAGGCCTCTTCCAGGGCTGATCCAGAAGGCGACGGTGAAGACGGTGAGCGCGGAGCGGGCCTCCGTGGCTGTGGAGTGGTCCGAGGGCGGCACCGTCAAGGGCAAGGAGGTGAGTGGCGGGCCCCGGGGTGTTTTAGCGCTCTCTCAGGCCGCAGCGAAGCGGGGTCGGGCCCCCCAAGACCGGGCAGGCGTTGCGCGCCGCTGGAAGCCCGAGGTGCGGCGCGCGTGCCCCCGCCGCGGCCGGCTCCTCTGCGCCTGGATCGCTTCCTCCGCGCTCCTGCAGCTGGCTCGGTTCTGTGGCCGTTCTGACGTTACGCGGGATTAAAGTAACGCGATAAACGCGTAAAGGCAGGATGTGACAGCTGGGCACACTGTGGCCGCGGCGGAGCGGTACCAAAACAGGGCGCTCGGCCTTTCAGAGGGAGCAGCGGGATATTGAGCCTCTCACACTGTTGGCTCCTGATTTCGAATGGCCCCAAATCCTGGTTTTCCCAGCTCTGGGGGCTGTCTGTTGGCTTATGATGGCCTTCAGGTTTTCCTCAAGACTCAATGCGGTGCTATGTTAAGAGGGCTGAGTTCGAGTTTCTGAATCTCTGTGCTGGTGTAAAATAAATGCTTTTTGAGACCGGGAGGAGGAGGGAGCCTGAGCCACTTGAGGTTGACGTGGCTGAAATCCTGACACTTGACAAAATCTTCTTTGGTAACTGAGCAAACATGCTTGTCCTGTCTGTTTCTCTAGAAACTTGTACTCTAGAGTTTAGTTAAAATCTTTTAAGTTGCCATTGGCTGGTTCGTTGAAATTGGATCTTACACCGTTTGTGTGCATGCTGCATTCCAATCTGCAAAATTTGCAGATCCAGGTGTAATTGTTGGCTAAATTACGTGCATGTCTTATGGTATTAAAATTCTATGCAGACAATTAAAAAACCACACATTTTCTTATATGCTGTTAGTATATATTATGTTGTTCACATACATGTGTTTCTGAGCTAATTTACTTTCTGATTAGATACTTAGAGATTCTATACAAGTCAAATTTCATAGGTTATTTCTCTTATGTTAGAATGCGGTATCACCTACTTGTTTTTGCTCTTTTCATGGACTTTTATTTTAAGTAATTTAAAAGTTAATTAGAAGAAGAAGAACTTCCTGGAGCAGTGCTTGTGTTGCTTTGTTAGGTGAATTCCAGGGCAAGCCGCTGTGATAACAGTTTTTCTGTACACGGGTTTTCAACCCCTTCTGCAGGATCAGGTTTGGAAAACTGAATGGAGACAGTTGCTGTCTTTTGTGCTGGAGCCTGTCCTTGGCTGCCTGCCCCTGTGTCGCTCCCCCTGCGTTGCAGCTGCCTGTGCCAGGGTGCTGCAGGATGTGGTGACAGCAGGATTATGACCTCACCGGAAGGTCAGGCAGGAGGCAGTAGCTGGCCCCAGGTGAAATGGCTTGCAACAGCAAGCGAAAATGCAGGTGAATTGACTTGTGGATTAAATGCTGAATCCTTCATTTCCCAAAGTCCAAGCAGCTCTTTGAAGTTTATTTCAGTAAATACAATCACCCAGCAAACACTTAATGCCCTCCTAGTGCAGAAGTCACAGAGCAGCTGAGATTTACTAAGATTAGCAGTAAGAGATTAAAGCAGTTGATGCCAAATGTGCTTTGTCCATCTCTTCAGAAGTGCTCTATGGCACCTGCAGAGCTGTGTGGTGTTTGGCGGATGAGGGTAAATGGCTTAACTAGCACATTTCTTCTAGCTTATTTGGGCATATGGGACTACTCAAATACGAACTACTGTCTTGCTCTTCCAGGAAATTTTAACTTAACATTTGGCAGGCAGTGGGTGAGGTTTGTTAGCCTGTACTGAAAGTCAAGGTTAAAAAAAATTGTTGTAAGTGGTAGCAGCAGTATTCCACTCTGTAAAATCCTGTCTTTGCTCTTGCAGATTGATATTGATGATGTGATAACAATAAATCCTGAGTTAGCAGAAGAGCTACCTGCTGCAGATGTGAAAGAGAACCTTCCTTTGCAAGAGAATGTAACTGTACAGGTAAGTGCTTTAAAGTGATTTAATCTCTCCTAAGGTATTAAAGTGTCAACAGCATAGGTCTTGTTATAAATAATACCCTCACTCTTAAAGTCTGAGGTTTCTAACTTGTCTTTTCTGACCAAAGTCTTAAGTATGAGACAGAAATCTTTGTTGTATCAATGTTGTCTTGAAGTGCTGTGCTAGGTGTTTGCAGCTTACTCCGATTACTTAAAGCAGTTGTTGTTTTTCAGAAACAGAAGCGTAGAACAACCCTTTCAAAAATTCCAGCTCCCCGGGAAGGTGAGAAAATGTTCTTTTCTCTGCTATATCCCTGTGAAACAGTGGTGGTCTTCAATTGCAGCCTTAATATTCTAGCTGAGTGCATCATAAGGCTGCTTATCCTGGCAATGCTAATAAAGACCATACTGGTTCATGCCAATGCTCTGGACTCGTGCGTGCAGAAACTTTGCTAACAGATTGCTGTCCTGTTCCTGTGAGCTGGGGTTTGTTGATGTGTTGCCCTTTTCTGCAGCATTGCTGTAGTTATTCCTTGATACTGCTTTAAATGTCACTAGGCAGTTGCTGTTGCAGCAAGTTTTACAGTTTTGTATGGAGTTTTGCAAATGCCACAAACAACAAAAGTTAAGTGGCAGTTATTAAGATTAAAAGTGTCAAAATGAGAGTGGAAAGGGCAAGAAAGAACTAGCAGTGACAAATGGATGTCTCCTTTTCAAACAGCCCCCCTAGACAATAACTAGAGCTTTATCCTTGGAGGCATTTCAGTGCCAGCTGGTGTGCTGTAGCTCAGTGATTGTATGTCAGTACAAGGTTTTGAACAAAGCCAGAAGGGAAGATAGAGATGTCAGAGTGTGGAATTGCTAAGCAGTTGTTTTTCTTGAGGTGCCAGGAGTTGGAAAGCTCCCATGTTTTCTACCTTCTCTTAGCTTATTAGTTGACTCCTTTGGATTTTCTGAATTGCAAGGGGCAGCATTACTGGTCTATTTGTAATACACTTGTGTGATGCTGAGGCTACTAATTTAATGATTCTCTTAAAGTATGTAGTTAGTTAGAACTTGTGATTTTCCATGCAATTGAGCTGTAAACAAAACAGCTGGGCTTGTCTGGCCTCTTCTGCTGTATGATGCAAGACAGGAAAGCTGGTACCAGAAGACAACAGTATAAATGCCCTTGACGTGGAGAGGTAGGAGCAATCCAAGAAGCCTAATGTGTCAAAACTTGTTCTGTACTAGAGCATCTTGATCTTCCTCAAATCTGGAGAACTCTTCATAAATTTTGTGAACTGGCAAGCAAAATGATGTGTTAAAGTTGTGACTGTCTCTCTAGACAGATCAGTTAATGGACCTGGAAAGCCAGCTGGAAGAATAAAGATGTTTTAATCCAGTCACTGATCGATGGAAAAACGTCCTCACAGAGGTCGTGGCTTTCCTGAAGTATACAATCTGAAATATCTGTTGCCTTTCCTACTGGCACAGCCTTGTCCCTGAAGACCTGCTCGGAGTACAGGAGAGAAGCAGTGTTTTCAGTATTTCTCAAATGTTATCTGTTACTACAGCTAGCTAAACCCCATGAGTGTCAGTGAGTATCTGTCCTGTTGCAAACTCTGCACTGCACCAATTAGAAAGCTAATATTGGCTTCAGGTTTTGGTTCTTAAACTAAACAAATTAAAGAAGATCAGAAGGTGTCTGTCTCTATCTCATTTAGGAAAGTGAGAGAAGCAGTGCTTGCAGAATGAATTAAGAAACAGATATTGCCTCAGTCCTCTGAATCAATAAGAATTTTGGAGAATGCTGAATATCTTCATGTACAAGAACTGCCTGAATCAAACCCATTTAGATGCAGCAAATCGTCCAGTTCGTAGGCCTGTCCAGGAGCACTAGCATTTACAGAAAAAGTGCTGCTGAATTTGTGATGAGATCAGGTCTGGGCATGTACGACACAAGCAAACAGAATAAAATGCTATCTCTGAGCATAATTAAACTGACACTTTTTGTTCCTAAAGTTGCAGCAGTGGCACCTAATGTCTCTGCACCTGAGCAGAAGATTCCAGGTAAAGAGTTAATAGATACGAGCACTGAGTTTTGTGGGTATGGTTCTAAGGAATTTGATCCAGAATTGAAATTTACCCTTGGTCTGATACAGATCTGGTGTCCTTTGAAATCATAGTGATTAATTCTGGATAAATTCTTGGGACTGCTAGAGGTGAAGGCAGTTCTGGCTTTCATATCATACTTCTATATTTTTTCATACCAGATTTGCTTTCTTGACAAACCTATTGAAGTGTGTGTTACAATCCCTTCCCTAGGAAGCTTTGCGATGGACTTGGTCTCAGTGAAAGAAATACCTTGGCATGTGACAATGAAGACTGCCTACAAAAGGACCCTTTCCAAAGATTCACTGTTGTGATTGTATGCAGTCTTTTAGCTGAATTTAGCATTATCAAGTGCCCGCTCCACTGTGCACCATGCACACACTCTCTGTGTGTGGGTGCTGTGATGGTGGATGTGATGCTGCCCATGACCGGTTGCCAAACTGCAGTACTACTGTCACAATCAAAGAGTTAACTCGCACAGCTCTGCAAGTGTGAAGCTTCAGAGGACTTTCCAGTTCCCTGACTTGTAGCTTCCTCCTTCGTAGGTATTAAGGTTCTGGAACCTGCCATATTAGTGAATCCTTAGTGGTATCTAAAAAGAAATTCACTGGAACTACAAATCTGGAATGAACTGTTTGCTTTTCTGTAGTGGAATATTTCATGATCACTTTTCACCCACCTACATTGCTTTATCCTGCACTTTGCTAATACATCAGGGATCTGGAAATGGTCCTTTTAACCACACCTTGTTCCTTACTGTTCTACATTTTGTGAGCACTTGATTTATTTGTAAGTGTCTGAGGCATGATGCTGACCTTGAATTCATGTTTCCAAAGCTTTGCGTGGCCGCTCCAGGATGTCTGTTATCACAGAATCTCAGTGCAGCCTTCAGGAAAACGAGATGGTGGTGGATCCCTGCACTTCTACACAAACCAGAAACAACTCATCAGTTCCTGGTGAGTGGAGAAAGAACCCAGTGAATTCTTACTATGAAGCAAGATGCTTTGTATACATTTAATTAGGTAAACTGCAAATCCCAGGGGGAAAAGCAACCTCTACCCCTTCATATATAAAACAAGAGACCTAGAGGTCTGCCACTATGTAAATACCCAGGGCTCCTACCCAAAGGTAGGAGGAAGAACTTTGGAAACAACATTGTTGAATAATGATGTGCTTTATTAGCTAGAGAGTTGTTGTGCATGTGGGTGGATGTGGTATCTGCTTAATGGCATAAAGTGGTATTCGTAGGGGCTAGAGTGGGAAGAGAAGCACCTCAATACTGCTGACAACATGCTCTGCAACTATACTGGTAGTAGTTTTACCTATATTGGTTGAGTAAAGCAAGAACTTGAGCCTACTTGAATTACAAAATTGTAGTTATTTATCTTTACCAGACCTACCCTATGAATAGTTGAGGGCATGCCTCCTGTGTTAAGTTCCACAAATACATTGAAATGCTAAATTCTTGTCTAGTTGGTGTGGACTTGATTGTAGCTTTGAAAGAAGTTGGTTATTGGCAAAGGATTAAAAAAATTATTTGCATGCTTACCACAGGTTTTAGCTAGTTCTCTCTCCTGATCCAGAATCAGAATTGAGGCAATGCCTGTGGTCTGTGAGGCTTTACAAATTACAAAATTATTCTTGATCTTTGGGATCTAATTATTGGTTTTGGCCTGGCTTCTTTCTGCAGCTGGCCGAACCAGGACTAGCAGGCTGAACTGTGCTCCAGAAGCCTCACTGGCAAATGTAAATGGAAACACAGAGGATCATCTGCCTGCTGCTAGAATGAGCTCTTCAGTGAGCCCAGGTACCAGGGAGCAGTGGGTAAGAACTGACTCACCAGTCAGCAATGAATCACTATGTGATTGCTGCCTTGTATACTCCAAGACTAAAGCTTTGAAAAGGTGGCTTTGGCAGTAAGAGTTGAATATCTTGAGTGTGTTTTATTCCAAATATGTAATTCTGTTGTAGCAGTATCTCCTCAGAAATGCTGCCTTTACTATAGAGTGGTAGTGAGGCTTCCTAAGCAGTTCCTGTGGTAGGTAGATCTGGTTTAGGAAGGACGCACTGCAAAATTAATAACCATCCTTCTGATGATTGTTTCCTGTACAAGTCAGTCTGTCAGCAATCTGGAAAAGCTGAAATATTTGTATTGTGCTTAAAACCTAGTATGATAAACTTAATCCAAGGAAATGTTTTTATTTTATCTAGTTCGGAGAAGATCTAACATTGTGAAAGAGATGGAGAAAATGAAAAACAAGAGAGAAGAAAAGAAAGCTCAAATGAGTGAAATCAGGACAAAACGTGCACAGGTGGAGTACTCTACCAGTAAGGGGAAATTCTATAGGATAGTGCATCACAATAGTTGAAATGAAAACATTTTGGACGGGCTGTGTTCTTAGGAAGTTGTACATAAGCATGGATTGATTCTAGTTTCAGAAAGTTCTGAGTCTTGTAGCCTTTAAGTGAAATATTTCTAATTGTGTACAGCTGATTGTTTAGTATGCTCTGGGCTTTTTTGCTGTAACAGGTTAATTACCTTCACATCTGTGTTTTTTTCCATGCAGGAATATGACAGCAGCTGTCCAAACTGGGAGTTTGCACGGATGATCAAGGAATTCAGAGCAACTTTGGACTGCCATACAATATCTATAACTGACCCAGTAAGTAAATACTGAGGTTACTAACTGCAGCCCGTAGACAGATAACTTTGTACTTGAGATTTTAACAATTTACTGCATCACTGCACCTTGGAAATCCTCTGAGCCAATTGTGGTCTTGAGGCACCTGGTGGCATTGGGGGTCGTGTACCTCCCCTATTTAAGACTAAGCTGCCTTGCATTACTTTGCGTATGTCACTAGCAAAGAGCTTGCACTTCAACTATTGTGCAGTGATTTGTGTGGTAACATCAGTCTTTTTCAGAGCTTTTAAATGGCAGAGCCTATTACATAGTAGCTGAGCTTGTTGTAGGTATAAGTATGAGTTAAAACACACTATTGCCTGCCCTATAATAGAAAGTGTTATCATATGTAAGTCACATTAAGTAATTTTAAACTATGTCAAAAAGTGGAGGAGCAAAAGTAGAGGTCAAAAACTAGAAAAACCAGGCTTAGTTGAGATCTTCAGCAATTACAGAGGAAGCATTGTTTAATACCTGAGAAAAAGTAGTCCTTGTCTAGCAAAAGCCTTGTTATGGTCAGTGAAAAATGACAGCTTTTAAGTTCAAACTAGGATCTAGGCTAGAACACAAGGTCGGTTGTGTACCTGCATCCTACGGTGCTGAGAACCAGCTGTTTGTGTATGTGTCACTGCATGACAGAAGTATGTCATCCTCTGCTTTCTGCCTCATCTGATGGAATATGCACTTTCCCACACTCAACTGATGTGTAGCTGTGCTGCACAAATAGCTAAACTTGCTGCATCAGTAGAGAACTCCAGGTCAAAAAATACCTCTGGAGTAAATGAAGATAATTTGCCTGAATTTGACTGTAGTTGCAGTATTGACATCGCAGATATTGCTGGAAAGCTGGCCAAGGACTCAACTCTTTACTAATTCTGATACAGAATATTTGGGGCACTTTATATACTGTAGCAGTATTTCCACCTGATATGTTGGAGCATGCTACATAAAGGTCAACAGTTTGTAGTGTTTCTTTTGCACTGAATAGGCTTTAAGACTTGCATCCCAGAGCAGCAGAGGCAACTCTGATCAGCTATAGAGAAGTAGATGCCAGGGAGCATCACATCTTTCTCTGTAATACTAAGTAAGTGTGGGTGTAATTGGGAAATAATTATTACTTGTTTCCTTACTTTTCTTTTAGATAGAAGAACATAGGATTTGTGTCTGTGTGAGGAAGCGCCCTCTCAATAAACAAGGTGAATGCACCAACAAAGCAGTTCTGTCTTGGAGCAGTTTGATATTGCTTATTCTTGTTCAAACTGAGGGTCTCTTCTGTCAACAGAAATCCTAAAAAAGGAGTGTGATGTGATTACTGTTCCGAGCAAGTGTGTCCTACTGGTGCATGAGCCGAAGCAGAAGGTGGACCTGACAAAATACCTTGAAACCCAAGCATTTAGATTTGACTTTTCATTTGATGAATCCTCTTCTAATGAGATGGTATACAGGTAATGCTTTCTTCTCATTGGGAACAACTCTAAAGATAAAAGCACAGAGCTATGGCTAGATGGCATCCCGGCTTAAAGAAACTGCTACCTGAAATAAATATTAAAATCCATTTTGAAGGAAACTAAAGGACTGAAAAGTCTAAAGCTTATTTTTGGTATAGCCTTGCTAATTTCCTAAGGATTTGCTTTTATTTGCCTTTTTTTAGGAAAGCTGATGAAGCAGGGTGTGAAATGCTTGCCTTAACTGTCTTCTACTTTCTGAATGTCCAGGTTCACTGCTAGACCTCTTGTAGAGACCATCTTCGAGGGTGGGAAGGCGACATGCTTTGCATATGGCCAGACAGGCAGTGGCAAGACACATGTAAGTTTTTCTCCAAGGTCTCAAATTTTCTACCTTTATCTAAAGTATTTTAAAACTTCTTGATGTTGATAATGAGTAGGATTGTATGAGGAGTTTGGATCTTGGTTTTATTGTCTTAAAGCTAATACTTTATCAGTTGTTAATTCTCTTTTTCTGTAGTTTTATGTATTAGTGTGTTTCCTCTGAGATTGTGAAGAAAATTGTACTAAACTAACCCTATAGCTGGCTTTTTAAAGGCATAGTATGTCCTGACATGTTGGTGTTGGTCACGGCTATTCCTTGCCTCAAATGGCTGTCGGCTGCCTAACTCCAGTCTGCGAAGTGGGGCTATGGGCCTGCATCTGAGACAATGGCTATTGTTAGTACTGTGTTTTGAACTTGGAGGCATTCCAAAGACTTTAGCAATTATATAAGAATAAGCGTCTGGCTGCATATAAACATTTCAGTGATCTGGTATTGTTTGTGAAGTGGGCAAATTAGTGTGTTCACTTTCTAACCACTCCTTCCAGTCTACCAGTTGCAGTTTAAAGAGACCTGAAGATTGTGTTTTCTGCCTCAAAGGTGATCTGATCTAAATTTTCAACAACTGTGTTGTCTTTTTAACTTTTTTCTGGAAACTATAGGGAAGAAAAGTGGGAAACTCTTCCTTCACAGCATGATAGTGAAGTCGAATTTGCTATCTTGTGCAAGAAGCCTTTATCTCAGACCACAGTGATCTGGACTGGGCTAGCCTTCCAGTTTGAGTAATCAGACAGTTGCTGTTATTCCATGGGCTGACAAACTGGCTCATCTGAGCATTGTTACAGGAATACAACTATGAGGCACTAAAATTAAAGGCAATGAAGTTACTTTCCCTTCCTGATCCTAGGGTGCAGAACTAGTGCAAGGACAATAGCTGTACCTAGAGTCTGTAGTGCTGCATACCAAAGTCTGGTAGATTGACAATATGTCATGGAGTTGAGTTGTGTTTTAAATAATTGACTCTGGTTGTATAAAAGTGGCAGAGCAAGTCACCAGGAGCACAGCAACTGAAAATTTTGTTGGGACTAAAGGTACCTTGGTTGAAGGATTTAAAGGTATTTTCTGATCTAGGTTTGATGTGTTTTGACACCACACATGTGAGCTTTTGCAAGTAGCAGTGAAAATATTACTCAACCTACGTCCTAAAAAATGAGGCATTGTTTCCTCTGACCAGAGGTTGCACTGTCAAGGCCATGCATTTCCCCTTGGAGGAACAACTGCTTTGACTCTGCACTGCAGAGCCTTACGGGCATTCAGCTGTTGCTTTGCATAGTCCAGATCTTCTTTCTAAACTGATAGAGAAGCAGAAAACTAATTTTATCCTGAATTGCACTATCTTCTAATCATCTTGCTGACATCAGAGCATATATATAAACTTCCTAGTAAGTTCTTGGGACTAAAATCAGGTAGCCTAACTTGTTTGTATCACACCTTACTTCAGGCCTTTTCTCTTCACAGACTATGGGTGGAGACTTCTCTGGGAGAGCACAGAATGCCTCAAAGGGCATATATGCTTTTGCATGTAAGTTGATTCTTCTTTAGATATGAAAATCAAATTAGTGCTTGTTTTTCTTAAATAGATAAGATCTGTTTTTTTATGGTTATTTAAAATGTTTCCAGTAAAAGATACTTAAAGTGTTTTTGTTGTCAGTAGTAAGTAGTAGTGTCTGTTGCAGAAAGCATGATCATTTTTTTTTAGCAGTTTCACAAAATATTTTCCATCCAGCTGGTAAGTTTCTAGACCCACACTTAACTCACCAGAAGATGTGTGTGTTCAAGGCAAAGAGATGACATGTTTTCTAGTTTGGCATTTGCTGGGCTGAACTATTTAAGCTTGATTCTTCTGCTTTACTTTTTGTCTCAGACTAAGGATGGTGTTTGGAAATCCCTGGCTTGAATGCAACATGACCCTACTCATTTCTGATATAAAGCTTGTTACACAGAAAGCATATGAATGTATGTGTTGTGTTTCTTCCTGTAAGCATTAGATGCAAAAAACCTGACACATACAGAATGATTTCAGAAAACATGCTTAGAAACCCCTCCTTGATGTAATGCCCAGAAAGCACCATGAACCTTGACCTCCTCTACCTTCCTTTTAAAGGCATCTTGTGAAACTAGTCTGTAGCAAGTCAGTTGAAACAAGAGCAACTGTTTGCTAGTCTCTGAAATTTAGTCATGACTGGCCCTGAAGGACAGTCTTTGCTTTCCAGCACAATTTCAAAGTCTGAAGCATAATTGTGAGAAGCTGCACTGGATCCAGCCAAAGGGTCAACTAATCTGGTATACTGTGTCCAAACAGCAGCAATGCGGGTGCTCACGGATGCATGTTTTCTTGGCTTTTCACAAGAAGTGCTTGAAACACAAACACATGACTTCTTCAGGCCTGTGCAAAACAATAGCAGATCCCGGTGTTTTCCCAGATCAGTAAGGATTGCTCTCTGCAGGTGACATTAGCACCAAAATTTCTGTATCCCCCTGTGTTTTCAGTCCATGGATAAAGATACTGCATAAACTGTTCTCCAGATGGTAGCACAGCACTAACTGTTCCACTTCCAAATGTTTAGGATGACTTGTTCCAACTGCTAGACACTGCCTTACGGCTGTGCAATATTTGAAAGCAGATCAAGTAGCAACTAGGATATGTTTTAAACCAGTTAACTAAACTTCTGCCTTTCCTTACTAGCACAAGATGTCTTCCTCCTCTTAAACCAGCCCAGGTACAGGAGTCAGAACCTGGAAGTCTATGTGACTTTCTTTGAAATATATAATGGAAAGGTAATACTTTTTTTTTTCTTTTAAAATCTTGACCTGACTTCCTTGGCTGAATGTTTCATAAGTAGCTGAGTGAAACTTACTAGTATCTATAGCTCTATATAGTCTATTCTTGGTGTGTTTGGAATTGAATTAGGAGTCTGTTAAAGGTGCTGTTTCTCTATAACTTTCTATAAAGAAAATGCAAAATACTTACAAGGAGACTTTGTTCAGACTTACCTTACTCTTGTTGCCTGAATACAGGTGTTTGACCTCTTGAATAAGAAGGCAAAGCTTCGAGTCCTGGAGGATGGCAAGCAGCAGGTCCAGGTCGTTGGTCTCCAAGAGAGACAAGTCAGCTGTGCTGAGGATGTCATCAGAACGATTGAGATAGGCAGTGCCTGCAGGTTTGGTGCCTTAAAACCAATAAGAATAGTCATATCCTGTTGCTACTTCTGTGTCTACAAAAATATATGTCTATAGCTGATGCTCTGAGACTTAAATGGAAGCTTGTTGTAGCCAGTAACAGGCAGGCACTGAGCAGCACCTCTACATGAATACAAGATGATGGTTACAGAATAAAGGGCTAGCAGAGATGGGTTTAGCCTGCCTTCCATAAAGTCAGAATTTATGGTTTGCATGTCCTCATGTAACTCAAAGAAGAGATAAACTATTCACATGAGGAGATGGCTGCCCTGGTGCCACAGCTAAACTGAGCAGTCTAGCTGCTTTCTAGAGCAGCTAGTTTACAGGAGCACAGGTAGCCAGAAGAGCAGCTGGCATCAACTTACAGTTGCAAAAATGCTTTGGCTTAACTGCAGACCAGAAGAGCTATTCCAATGGCAACAGAAATGCTGCACGTCCTTCAGGGATCTTGTCTAAAGAATCCTTGAGAGTAGGTGCCATGGGACAGCTGTAGGCTTGGCTTGTCATCCTGGCAGGAAGGCTGTGGTCAGGGCAACTCCACCATTGTACTGGTGTCTTTAATCAGGAGCTAAAAAAAATCTGTATTACCAAGCCTTACCTATCTCAGTGAAGTTGCAACTGCTGTGGAAACATTACTAGGCAAATGGGAACTCCTTGGCTTCTGTATTACACTGCATGTGCAGATATGCACATCTTGAAAGCTCAGTCAGCACTCTGCTCTGCATGCTTTTCTAGCTGACAATCCAGCCAAGAGCTGTTTAACACTTTAGACTCCTGCCTCGCTTTAGGACAACCTCCCTCCCTTTCTCCCACCAGGAGGGATGCAGGTGGAACAGTGAACCTGCCAGCCTTCTCAGGGAATAAATGGTAGTGAAGGTCATAGGGAGGTTTATGTTTGTCTTGCAGTCATAGGGCAGGTGCAGTTGCACAGCAGAGGTAAAATGCCCAAGCTAGCCTGGCTGGAGAAGGGGATTTAACATGATTGTCATGTGCTAGCACAGCTAATGCTGTTTAGTGGGGAGCTCGGCTGAGCTTACTGTGGAATGGCAGATGTGTTAGCAGAATGACATGTGGCCTGCTCTGAGGCAGGGAGATGTAGTGCTGAAGATATGTCTTCCAGCTCCAAATGCATGTAAGGCATTAGCAGTCAGAAAGGTGTTCCAGTATAGGCAGGCTGAGTTGACTCAGGCAGATTAAATAGCCTTAAATCTCTACAACTGGGATGCAGGTTCAAATTTCTCACAGTAGTCCTTCTGTGTTCTTATATCAGAAGTAATTCCATAATTCATGCAAAGTCGAGGCATTAATGTGTGGGATAAAACTGGGGAGGGTAAACTTAATTGAATGGCTGCAGGTCTCATCTAGTGCTGTTGGTACCTGTTGCATCTTCTGTGACACAGTTCTAACTTGTTCTCGTCTTTGCTGTAGGACATCTGGGCAGACTTTTGCAAATGCCAGCTCTTCACGGTCACATGCCTGCTTCCAAATCCTATTACGCCAAAGAGGGAAACTGCTTGGCAAATTTTCCTTGGTGGATCTGGCAGGAAATGAGAGGGGTGCAGACACATCTAGTGCTGATCGGCAGACACGAATGGAAGGTGCAGAAATCAATAAGAGCTTGCTGGCTTTGAAGGTGAGCTACAGCTCTGGGAGCAAATGGTGCTAATCACATGGATTCTGTTCAACTCTGGGGTTATCCGTTCTGTTTCTTCCCAGTGCAAGTAAAAAGAACAGCCAAAAAGATCCTAGTTTAGTATGTTAACAATGCTGAAAACAGTGTATACTTCCATTTAGAATGTTTCCAGGAAAGCAGTGTAGTCTTGTCAGGCCAGACACTGGTACAATCATTTCAAGCTTCATTCAAGTTGTCTTTTTTTTTCCACACATAATGGATATAACAGCTATCCTGTGACAGTCAAATATCTGGAGTATATTTAAAAGGCTGTGAAGTACTTACAGAGCAATGACTGTTCTCCAGCCTGTTGGTTTTACCAGCAATTGATGGTTGATAGCTTGCAGAGTTGTTTGAGAAGAGATGCAGATATTGTATTCACAAGACTTGTCTTTTTTTAGGAATGTATCCGAGCTTTAGGGCAGAACAAATCTCATACCCCTTTCCGGGAGAGCAAGCTGACCCAAGTGCTAAGAGACTCTTTCATAGGAACAAACTCAAGGACCTGTATGGTGAGTATGTGCCTGGCACAAAAACACAGGCTGCTTATGGGCTCTGTGATTTGACCAAATAGCTCCATGCTCCTCTTTGAGAGTTAGGGGACTTTGCAGAGAATGGAAGCTTTCCAACTTCAAAAACATCATATGGTTTTCCTCCTCTGCTCACCCATGGTGACTGAGATCAACTGGTGAGCTTTGCCCAGCCCCCGTAGAACCAAGGCTGCAGAAGTCAGTTTCATACAGTGAATCTAGAGCAGAGCCTGGTGTGCTCTCAAAGGGCTTTGCTTCCTCTGGAGGGTGCAGCACAGTGGCTGTACATAAAGCCAGTGGAAAGCTGATACAGGGCCACTGGCCTGTCCCACAGAAGCTATAAAGAAAAATGGACTTGACAGAATGTTCCAACTCCGACCCTTTGCCCTAACACATCCCACCTGCCTGGTGAGGTCTGCAGGACCACTAACATGAGCAAAAGTCAGATGTGGGAGTCACTGAGGTTTTCTGTTCTGTTTACAGATAGCAATGATTTCTCCAGGCATGAGTTCGTGCGAGTACACCTTAAACACACTGAGATACGCTGACAGGTAATGGCCTTTCTGACCTGGGGATTCTACTCTTGTTGCAGATGTTTTGGCTGCTTGTATTCAGACAAAAAGTTCTCTTGTTGTCATTACCTGTAATGGCAATTTGGAGGTTGGTCGTTAGGAGCAGGATATCTTAGAGGTGTCTTACGAAACTAAACTGGGTACTCTATGTGAGACATAACAGAGATAGTATAAAACCATGACTAATGTCTCCTTTCCTCAGAGGAGGGATGTCTCATATTAGACTTCAGACTGCCATGTTTTTTCTAGGGAGTTTACCCTGTCCTGAATGGTTATCTCCATGCCCTTTACTTTTTGTAGTACTTTGGGTCCTATCTGTAAGGATGTGCTAGGGACATGTCCCTGATTATGGCCCTACAGATGGCACACAACACTTGGTGTTCTTGATGGACTTTGATATGAACTAATAGGGTATGGCATCTGGAGACTCTGGGTGAAATCTGAAGGACCTGGAGAACTCAAAAGCCTCTAAGCAGATGGTGGGAGTGTGTTTTGAGTGCTCCATGGTTGACCTCGTGTACCTGCAGGACAAGGTAGATGTGCAGGGTTCCTTAGGGGTTTTGCTGATACCTGGAACCCCTGTGGCAGAGCAGCAAGCACCTCCCAGTCCCTGCTTTACATGCCTTTACACCTCTCTGGTGAGGTGACAAGTGAAAAAGAGACTGTGACTTTTGTCTATGTTGACAAGATGACACTTAACACATTTCAGGTTTGGTAGCTTTCCTTCATTTAGTTCACAAAAGGCTGCTTGATTCCTTCCTGGAAAGCATTCCACTCTCTGAAAAGATGTATGGTAATTCTTGTCATAGCATTCAGGAACATGGTGAATCTTGACAGATTTTCAGATTTGGTTCTGTATTGAAGTTGCTTTTTTTTTCCTTCCGGTGGACAGTCATTCCTGCTCACCTGAAAGTACAGGACAAAATGCAACATCTGACTTAGTGTTCTTCAGTAAGATTCTAGTCTTGAGTTGGGCCCATGGGGTTCTTAGCCAGTGCACAAGGCAAGTTCAGGCTATAAGAAAGGGGGTATTAGTCTGAAACTCACTGGAAATATGGTGACACTAGTAACTGGAATGAAACACCCAGCTGGTATCTGACATCTATCTCTAGTACTATATCATCAGCATTTTATCCTTATTATAGGCCTCTTCTGCCACAGTGGGTCTCTGGGAAAAATCAATCTTATTCCTTTTCTTTCTAAGTTCTCTTAGTTGGTCATGACAGACCAAGCTGACGTGTGCAAGATGGCTTCTGCGAAAGGCATTGCTGGCAATTAGCATTGTGTACCTGAACATTTCTCTCCAGGAGAGGCCCTAGATTGGGCATGGAGGCAAACATCTCTCAGCCCTCCTTGCCACAGCCCTCTCGGGTTTCTGCCCATTTAAGTTCATTCTGGGGGTGGTAATTCACAACTTGTAAAGCGTGGCCTAATGTTTCTTGCTGAGCACTGATTGATTGAAGTAGCAGTTTTGTGATGCTGTAGCTCAGAAACTGCTGGGAAAAGAATTTGAGTGGCAAATCTTCTTGTTGCAGAGTGAAAGAGCTCAGCCCTCATAACGGAGGTGGTGAAACACAGAACCAGATGGAGACTGAGAACGAGGAAATCGAGACCAGTGGAGAAGGCTCAGGTCTTCAACATGATGTATGTGTGTGCAGTGGGTTGAACAGATCTCAAAGCTGGGAACAACCTGCTGTTCTTACTTGGGCTGTTTCTTGCAGCTCTCCAAGGATGAGGAGGAAGATATCTCTCCCCACATGTTCAACTTCCGTGAGGCTATGATTCAAATTAGTGAACGGGAGGAGAAGGTTGTAGAACAGCTTAGAGAACTGAGACAGGTATGTGGAAGAGGCCAGCCCAGCCCAAGCTGCGTTCCACATGTTGATAGCAGCTTGCCTTGTTTGAGCCAGGTGCTGCTGGGGAGGCTGTGAGCTGTAATGCAAGATGTTGTACAGTGGGGTTACTTTTTCCTCAATGCCAACTTTTTTTTCTTGTGTTTTCCTGCCCAGCTGGTTAAACTGGGGTATTTCAGTGTTTGTGGCCAGCCAGTCCCCCTTCCCCTCCAACTAGCAACTTCTACTCACTGCTAATGAGCTCTGGCTGGTGCTGGTCTGTAGAAGCTCAGCTCTGTTGATTGGTCTACCAGATTTGAAGAAACCAATTGAATTTCCAGAAAGTCAATTTCTCATCACTGTTTATCCTTTGTCAATACAGAGAATGATGACTGAACTTGACTACCTTTTGGGAATCACAGAGCAACCAGACTATGATCTCGAGACCTTTGTGAGCAGAGCTAAGTACTTTGTAGAGGACAGCTCAAGAACCTTCCTCAGTGTCAGAGGTACGTTAGTGTCTGACTATCACTGTAGCTAATCTTTTTTTCAAAGACCTGACAGTAACACCAGCATACCTGTGGGGGTTTGAGCACCCAGTCCTTCTGCATAGCTTACAGTTCGGATCACTCTCCTATGTGATTGTAGGGACAGATCTGAAATGTCCTATTGTCTGCACTTTCCAAAATGAAATTTTGGCTTGTAACTTCCACTTGCTTTGCACTGCCATGTAAAATTGCCTTCCCTCGTGCAGGCAAGCATCCACCAAGAGCAGATAAGCTGAAGTCTGTTTGGCTGGTTGGTTACATAGCTTACCTTTTGCCTTGGCCAAAAAACAAACTTTGAGAAATATGTCTCAGTGCTATGTTGTAAAGACTCACTGGCTCCACTCCTGTTTTCAGGGATATCAGGCCTTATTACCCATCCACTTGTAAGGAGCATCTGCCAGGCATATACTGAGATGCCATGTCTGCCAGCACCTGCATTTGGCATGCCTTTGCCTTAGTCCAGGGCATTAATTAATGTGCAACAAAACCCCTCCAACTGTTCGGTTCTCACCCAGTTTGGAGACTTCCCAGTGCTGTGCAGGAAGATGTCAGCTGCCTGTTCCCTGAGCATTGCTTGCCTTGTTTGGACCATGCTGGTTGAAAGGCAGCAAGGCAGACGTATGAGCTTGGCTGACACGCTGGGTGCCAGGTAACAGTGCCAGGTACAAAGACTGCCTGAGTAGGGCAGGGAAAGCTACCCTGGTAACTGCTACTTTTCTGCCACTGTTGCAATAACTTGGGCTTTGATGCCACTTGAGCCATTACAGCTGGCATAGTCTTTCCTGCAAAAATGGCTGTGAGTTTTTTATTTTCATGAGGCTGAAAATTGTGGCATCAAAGTGAACTGTTAAACTGAAGTAGTGGTGTTTTTTTCTTAAACAATGCAGCTTCCATCACCTCTGTCTTCCTTTACAGAAACGTTGGATGCCCTGGGGGCTGCCATGCAGCTGGAAGAGCAAGCCAGCAAGCAGATGCGCCGTCAGAGGCCTTAGTAAATACAGCAAAACCTGGTTCACAAGCAGTCTTCTGTACGTCTTACAAGTTTGTCAGTGGTTTGTGTAACTCCTGGTTTTAAACGTGGTAGAGTGCCTGTGGGTCATGTCTGCCTGAGGGCAATGAACATGGCAGTCTCTCTTCATGGCCTGGTATCAGAGTACTCTGTACAGAGTGCTAGACACCTGCTGCGAGGCTTGGGGAGGGGGGCCTGAGAGTCTGCTAGGTGTGTTTAGCATCTGGCCCTTTGCTGGTGACAATGGTGGTCTCTAATAGAACTAGATAAACATGTATAGTTTTCTAGTGTACATATAACTTTTCCAGATCTGCTTGAAACATTGCGAAACTGTTGCAAGTCTGGCTTTTCTAGAAAGAAAATGGACTATACGCAATTGTAAAAAATCAGTATTTTAAGAAGTTTGGTAAATAAATGTTCCTGTAATTAGTTATCTTTATTATAAAATATATTTCTTGCTGATTTTGGTCAAGTCTAATAGCCCCTTAACACTGGCTGGTGTTATAGATATAGGCTGATTTCTTTGATTAAGTTTCTTTTTAAAGTCTTTACACTTGTAATGTTTACATAAAAATGACTCAAAATAAATTTTGTCTCTTAATTTTGAGATCCTGCTGGGTAGAACTTGCCTAGCAAGGGAGAAGCTGGTTTAGAGAGGGTACCTATCCTGCACCTGAGCAAAGCTCAGCATGTAGTGAGGGGCTCAGCTCTTGCGATGTCAGGTAAGTAGGAAGGGCTCTGTGAGACTCTCTTGTACCACTGGAGTTTACTTATGCTTTGAAGATAGCCCTGGGATGTTACTTCACACTTTTTCATATGTATTTCCCATGGCTAACATGTGACATAAAATACACGTTCAGTAGCCCACCAAAATCTGTATTTGAGGGCAGAAGTACAAAGCTGGCCACTGGCTCAGGTGCAGCAATGTGCTACCATGGCTCTTGTGGGGCCACTGGGACCCAGGTTGCACACACAACCTGTCTTCTGGGAAGGAGCGGGCAGAGAGGCAGGGTGGGGGAGGACAGATAAGAGGCATGTGCTGCTGCCCTGTTTCCTATTTGTTCAGCTCACTCCAGGGTTTGTCTCTGAAAGGACAAAACAGCCCTGTGAGCTCTGGGTTTGGCAACATGGGATGCAGCTATAGAAACATCAGATTACAGAGGGACCCTTCTACCATTACTTTCTCTTTCCCTTGACTCCCACCCTGGTCTCCTGCTTCCTGAGCTGCCCTCTTCCCCTGAAAATAAAGGGCGTCATTTAAGTGACTGTGCTGCCAGCTCTGCACACACCTTCTGTGGACTGCATCCTTGCAATGTCTCTGGGGATGTCGGCTATATTTGAGGTCAGTTCTTCAGCCTGAACTGGATCCATTTTTGTGTACCAGGTCTCAGGACTGTCCTGGAAAAGGCAACACAAGAGTTAGTATCTTAATGGGACCTGGGCCAGCAGCAGTACAATCAGCTAGGGAAGGGATGCTTCAACTTGGACAGGATCCTTCCCCCCACTGCGGGGGCACTTTGTGATTGACAGTTTAGGTACTGGGGGCAGTGTGGGGCTGAGTGCTCCAAGGGCCTCTGAACTGTCAAAGCTGACCTGTACCTGGGCTCTACTTCCATCATGTTAAGATGGTACCTCCACAGTAAAAGGGCTGTTATCCTCTACTGAGTTTGGCCTAAAGCAAGGCAGTCCTGTTTCACTATGTGGCTGATTATCCAGCTGTGCCTGCTGGTGTCTTGGGGTGAGTAAGGATGGGCCTGGGTGCAAGGAACAAAATGTTACCCCTTCTTTGTTCCACCTTCCCTCCCTGCACTTAACATTGCTTCCTGCTCTGTACATCCTACCCCAGGAGCTCAAGTTGGGAAGCACTTCATTTGGAGGAGCTTGTGTCACCTGTTGCCTTATAGGTCCTTCAGTTCATACTTCTGTGACCAAGTTCCCACTGTCACAGAAGTAACAGGAGTGTGAGATCCCTCCTTGTTCTTTTTGGGGCTGAGTCAGAGCAATTATCTTCCTGATCACTGAGACTGAAGGTTAATACTTCTCCAAGGGTGGCTTGGTTTATTTCTGGGCTCTCATGCAAGACTGGATTTCTTGTGAAATTCCTTTCTTGTGAAAAGAAACACTCCCTGCAGAACAGATCAAGGTCCTAGGGCTGCTAATAAACCCTGTAAGAGAGGCATGTTTACCATAAAGTGCTGGAACAGTGTGTGTCCCAGTGTCTTCTTTACACACTCCTCCACGAAGCGAAATGTGTAGACAAAATACTGCAACAGAACAGAGAGTTGCTGAGTAGGAAGAAGGGATGTATGTGTATAGGGGGTAGACCTGCATGGATGTTGTGGCTCCAGATAACCTGTGTCACGTGCCAGTGTGTCCCTGACCTACCTCCTTTAGCACTGGTGCTACTGCTGGCATGTCATTAATACAGCAAGAGGAACTCATAGGTCCCTGCTCAAACCTTACCTTGTTCTCCAGTGCCAGTTCCCATCTTCATTGACAAGAGGAGGGAGAGTGTTTGAGTGAAATGATTGCAGTGCAGTAGTTGCTAGGAAGTTCATCCTGCTCTGCTGTTGGTGCCTGCTCAGAGGAAGGCTGTACTGATCCTCTGCATTACTAGGTGTATTTGTAAACCCTTTTTCCCCCTGAGCAGCCTGGTTCTTGGCCATTGCTCATTCAGCCCTTCCCATCTACTGACAGCATAGTCCTTCCTGGTGGCTGTTACACAGGCAGAGCTGTGCTGAGGTAGGCCAAAGCTCTTTACCCAGCACCAGCAGGAAAAAATAGCCTGCTTATAATTCTGTGCTAGTGTTCTGCTCCAGTAAAATTGTCTTGATTAGCCCCTTAGCTCTCTCTGTGCTTGCTACCCACAGCAAGCATGTGGGCAGAACAGATGTGAGGGCCAACATTGGTTTCCCAGTACCCTATTTGTGGTGGGTGGCAGGAAGGAGGCAGACAGGAGGGGAAATACAGCTCTTTCCTGAAGGAGGTGTCACTCCTGCCTTTGTGAATATGCCTGTGTCTGCTATACTTAGGGAAAAAAAAAACAACCCACAGTGCAGGGAGCCTTTCTGCTCAGGTGCTCTGGGAGGAGACCCCCTGCTATGATGTCTGCTGCCATGTACCAACATGCTCACCTCCAGGGAGATGCTGGCGTGTCTCTGGCTGGCCACATGAGCCAGATTCCCCACAGCAACCATCAGGCCATGTACCACTTTCAGCTGGATCAGCTCTTCAGCCACTTCTGCTGATTCCTTGGCTAACACACTGCAATGAGATAGACCATCATCCTCTACCCCATATGGGGGAAGAAGCGTGCAACAAATTGAGTCTGGAACTCTTACTTCAGACTTGGTGCAACCCCAATGGAAAACAATGTGTTCCTACCCTGCCCTAGCAGCACCAACAGACAAGAGTCTCAAAATAAAAGTGTTTGGCTGTGCATTGATTCGCAATTGTTTAACATGTGGGCTTACTGAGAACAAATTGGTTAATGATTGGCAGGAGCTTCTTGGGGTGTATTAAAGTCTAGCAAGTTTCTTGTGTGAACATGAAGAACCCAGAACTGAAACAGCACCACCATCACTTCTGTGAGCACGTCCAGTACGTCTCCCTACCCACCCAGGGCTTTGTGTCATCTGCTTTTGCACAAAAAGTGTTCTGACAGCACTATCTTGTGGACACTGCAGGAAATTCATACTGACTGAACAAATTTTAGCACAAATGGCTGAATTTACTTAAGGATTCTGCAGGCAGTCATAGGCATTAGACTCTTCCATTGGGTGGCTGATGTTAAACAAGGGTGTTTCACTGCTCGCTGTGGCTCCCAGCTATGTGGAGAACTCATTAGCCTCGAGCAATACAGGAGGACACACACGTTACTTCCAGGTCCAGCCATAACGGGGACACTATGACAGCACACAGGGCCAGAGTAGATGGGATTCCATGTCTCCCTATAAATAAAATCTGAAGCCAGCTCCAGTGTCAGTAGCAGGGAGGGTCTGAGTACTGCTACCTGCAGGCAGCAGCTCTGCCCCATTCCTGAGACTTAACAGAGCTGGAGTACTCTGGCTCAGAGAGCAGTGCCAGAGGTGAATGGTCCCTGGGAAGAACATGTCCCAGCCCTTTCCTACCCAAAGGAAGCCACTGCTCTCTAAGGTCTCTTTTATGCTCCTGTGGATTTTGCTCCAGTTTCTTACCCAATGGCTTTTGCGGCAGCTGCCTGCTGAATATACAGTACCATGGGCTCCCTCAGGCAAAGTGCAGTTGGGTCTGCATGAGGAAAATTAGGAAGGTGAGAATGACGCTTTGAAACGCTTCAACGTTCTAACGAACGGAGGGGAGGTAGAGCTACACTGTTAGCATGAAAGGGGAATGTCATTTTTCAGGAAACATGCCTTAGGGAAGCCCTGTGGCTACGTATCATATGTAGTACCATGCAAGGATCTGTGCACATGATGCCCACGGCAGCACAACCACAGCTCACAGAGCTTGGGCCACTGTGGCCCGCTTTGCTGAGCCAGGGGAGGGAAAACTTGGGGCTGGAACTGTTCACCATCCTTGCCCAGCAGACAGCAGATCTCAGTGGGTCTCTGGAGGCAAGCGTGCCAGCATTAGTGCTGCAGGCAAACACTGCCTCGACCCGGGCAGCCCCCCGCACCTCCTCCTGTGCAATTCATGGTGATTGATGGCAGAGCCCTGCAGAAGGAGGTGAGGGAGCTTCGGAGAAACACCCTCCTGGTTGCCCTGGCAGGCCACAGCCTGCTGTGTACTCGGAGACCAGTCAGCTCTTTTACCTTTGATGGTCTCATCGCAGCAGGTCAATGCTTTCTTCCTGGGTGGTGTCAGTAATGCAACCAGGCCCTTCAGCAAGGCTGGACGGACCTCGTGGGCTATGAGGGCCTTCAGCAGCTGGATGGCTGGAAGAGAGTGGAGCCACTATCAGCACCGGGGCTCACATTTTGGACGTGCTTGTGGAGAAAAGCAAGAACTCGAGCACGCTTGTACGTTTTGCAGGCACGAGGTGGCAGAACCCACCCTAACTCCCACGAGTAACAATTACTACGCGCATACGCTGCCACGCAATCGACTCTATTTTTGACCACAAAAGAGACAGCTCCACCGAAATGGAGCCTCAAAAAATTCCTCAACACTCGTGCCTGTTCCTCTCCACGGAAATCTTTAGTAAAAGGCGAAAGATTTATACGATCTGAAGAGAAACCAGAGTATACCAATCGTTCCCCCCCAGGCTCACCGCCCGCCTGCCCCACGCCCCGCAGGTCACGGCGATGGCCGCCCGCCCGCCCCGCTCCCGGCACCGCGGCCCCCGGCCCAGCCCCGCCGCGGGTGTACAAGCCGTGCAGACCCGAACAGCTCGGACCGGCGGCAGCGGCGGGCGGCTGTGGAGATCGGCGGGGCCGGTGCAGCGTGGCGCTGCCGCGCTGCACCGTGGGTATGCAAATCAGCCGAATGGTAATGAGACACATGCTAATGAGGCGGTGGCACGGACGGGGGCCGGCCTCGCTACAGGTCTTGTCTCCCGCCAGCCCGAACCGGGACGAATTGCGATTTCACTGCACACGCTACAAATCCACATCGCGTACAACTGCTCCTACTAAAACCAATCACTCTCATCACTTTTTGTTCTATTTTTAACCATAGTAGGGATAGCTCCACCGAAATGGAGCCTCAAAAAATTTCTCGACACTCGTGCCTGTTCCTCTCCACGGAAATCTTTAGTAAAAGGCGAAAGATTTATACGATCTGAAGAGAAACCAGAGTATAAACAGAATAGTCCCCGCACAAGTACCCACCCTCGGCTGCTGCCCCATAGGACACGGCGACCTCACTCTGCCCGCCACTCGCCCCCTCCTGCCGCCCATCCCGGACTGACTCCAGACCGCCGCGGCCACGACAGCCCCGGTTCGGCCGGAGGCCACCAGCCGCCGGCGCAGCTGTGCTGGGGCCGGCGGGGCCGGCACGGCGCTGCCCCGCACTGCACCCTGGGAATGCCAATCGCAGCCATGCTGATGAGCGACATGCTAATGAGGGGCCCGCCCCGCCCGCGACCAAACGGGAGGCAGCGGTTGGCCAAGGCGGCGCGGTGCCCGGTCGGGAGCCGGATGGCTGGGCCGGCGGAGCGGGATAGCCGGGGACAGAGCGCAGGAGCGGGCAGGGACGGAGCAGCGCCTGGCTCGGGTTGGGTCACATCTCCCCGGGCAGCGCCGCGCAGAGGCTCCGGCAGAGGCTGCCGTACGCCACCACGGCCCGTTCCGCCGCCACGGGCCGGAGCGAGGCGGCCGGGCACTGCGCCGAGCCCCGGCCATTAACGACTGGGCCCGGCCACAAGTCCCGCGGGGCAAACAGCGCCAGAGCGGCGGCCCGGGCGGGACTGGGGCGCCCGGGACAGCGCTGCAGTGCCGGGCCCACGGCGCCCGGGACAGGTCCCCAGCTAACCGCTTCTCCCGAATCCCGAACCACCGGCAGGCAGCAGCCCCGCTCCATCGCCTGGGCCGGGAGAAGGAGTCGCCCGAGCCCCCGCGCGACCGCTCGCTCGTCTGTTGAGCAGGCGAGGGTAATGAGGCGGCTGCCCTCGGAGGGGGTGCGAAAGCGAGGGCCGCGCAACGGGATCCATCCAGCTTCACCGTGCGCGCCGGAATCAGAAGCGGACCCCCAGCACAGGAAGGTTTCAATCCTGTTTTCCCTTACCTTCAGCGCAGTGCTTCCAGTCGGAAACAACTCAGCCTTTCCTAATCCATTTTTAATTATTCTGCTTTTGACCATAATAGGGATAGCTCCACCGAAATGGAGCCTCAAAAAATTTCTCGACACTCGTGCTTGTTCCTCTCCACGGAAATCTTTAGTAAAAGGCGAAAGATTTATACGATCTGAAGAGAAACCAGAGTATGCGCCATAACCTCGCCGCACCCATACACACCCGCGGCTGTCGCTCTGCAGCACACGGAGACCGCCGGTGCGCCCGCCCCGGTCGCCACCGCCCCGGCCCGGCCTCCCGGCGACGCACACGGGCACAGTCCCGCGCTCGGACCCGAGCGGCCCCGCGGGAGCGGCGACGGCGGACAGCGCTACCGGGACCGCGCCGCCGCTCCGCGGTGCACCCTGGGTATGCAAATAAGCGGAATGCTAATGAGCCTCATGCTAATGAGGCGCCCACGGCCGAGCACAGCAACAGCGCGGCGGGAGCGCGGCGTACGCGGGGGCTGCTGCGCCCGTCCGGCTCCGCCGCGGGTCCGAGAGCGCCCGAGACGCCCGGGCCGAGGCTTCCCGCCCTCCGCCCCCACTGCCTTTGCGCACACCCCTGCCACGTTCGCCCAGGTCTAGAGACCACCACTCCTGCCCCCAGCCACAGCCTCCCCTAGACCCCATCAGTCACTGTGCAGGATTGCAAGACGGTTCCTACCTTCCTCCTGGACCTGCGGGTGCACTGAGGACAGCACGCTCAGCACGGGCTCCACGAGAAAGGAGGGGGCCTTTCCCACCACGTCCTGGGGGAAGAAGGGCAGAGTGACAGGGACAGTCTTCGGACAGTACTCCAGGCCATCCTCCAAGCACCATCCCCCGAACACCACGGGGACTGGCCCAGCTCCTGCCAGGGCAGGAAGGACAGACACAGAAGTTAATGCTGCCCTTCTCCCCAAGCGAGGCCTACTACCCACCTGCATGACCCTGAGCGTGTGCAGAGCCAGCTGCTGTGCTCGGGGAGAGGCGCATGGCAGCACAGCAACCAGGCCTTTGTAGACTTGGTTCTGGTACTTGGGATTGTCACGGCCCAAAGAGTCCAGCAGAACCTGCGCGTCTTCTTGAGCCTCTGCTGAGTTGGAAGTGGCCAAGAACTCGGCAAGAGATTGCACCCCTGTGCAGAGAAAGAGACACCAAGTTGTGTGCCTGGGTGAGTCTAGGTCACCCATCTCAGCTGCTTCATTGTCACCCCGAGAGAACCTAGTACCACATCCCACTCGCAGTGTGGCTCAAAGAATGGAAGCCAGGAAAGAAGTTCTTTCTCCTTGTCAAGATCCACACCACCAACTGGAAAAACAGTTGGCAAAATTCTCAGCTGGAGTAGGTGGCCAAGGCCCTTCTGCAGGCCTTTACACAAGCAGAGAGTCTGGCACTGGGATGCCAACAGTGCTGCTAAGGATCCCGCTGCTGATCCTTCTGCTTCATCTCTCTTGGAGGAAGCTGTGGCAGCAGGTATCACCCCACAGCCTCTGACAAGGTAATCTGAACTACAGAACAATTAATGAGGGTTGGCTTCCACTGCCCAGGAGGAAAAAACAGGAGAAAAAACGTTGTAATGCTCTTTCAAAAGATACAAGCCACAAAACCCTCCCACCCGCAGAGGAGAAGTCTGGGAAAGTTTGCAGTAGGTGAACGCTGCAGGCAAGAATGGAAGTTGTTCTGTGGTTTTAACTGGAGGAGTTGCAACCAGCAGGACAGCAATATCACATCAAATGACTGTAAAGAAAGCGAGCTCATTAAAAACTGAGAGGGGATAAAATGCAACCACTCAACAATAGCTGAGGCTCTGAACTCCTTCCAGCCAGAGGAACGCTGCAGCAACCTGCCATCCAGCAGGTGGAGGGAAGGGAGTGGCTCAGCGCGGCAAGCAGCCCCGGGGGCCAGAGGTCAGCGAGAACATCCTCACCTGAATTAGTAAAAAGCACGGATGGACACGCCGCCTACCGTAGCTTTCACAAATGAGCTCCTTATACTTCCTGCCAGCGTCCGCGACGAGCTGCAGCAGCTTTACAGACTCCCTTTTGTCCTCTTCTTTCAGGTGGTTCAGCCCTAGTATTTCCAGCAGAATCATGACCCCTCCGATCTCCAGAAATTCAATAAGGTATCTGTGTCTGCAAGGACCGGGGGAACAAAGCCAAAAGCGTCACCTACCTTGGAGCCCATCTTTCTCTGTCAGCATGCCATGCTCCTGGGAACCATCACCTCCTGCCTTGCTGCAGCAGGTGGCCAGTGCCCGGGCAGTGAACACGAGGAGTCTGAGCTAGGAGCGCGGAGGCAGATGCCCGCCAGCTGCGTGCTTTGCCGCCAGCAGGTCACCTGTGCTCATTTCGGATATTGAACCACAGGCACAGAAAGCCTGTCTCCACACTCATACTCTCACCACACTCCTTCCACATCGTATCAGTGACCTGGTGGCTCTGCAGACATGCACAAGGAGTGGATTTGGTTTTGAGAGCATTTGAAATAACTACCACAAGCCTCACTGGGGCCTGCCTTGCCTGAAGTGTTTACACAGCCCTCCCAAAAGACTGCCACGGAATTATTTTCTTTCTCTACTTACCCCCTCACCCTTGTGTGCCCTCCCCGTGGCACCTCACACAGTGACATTCTATACTCACCCATTTGCAGCAGATAAGAAGATGCCAATGGACTTGAGCAGCTTGTTGAGGCACATGCTGTACGTGCAGCTGTTCGACAAGGTTAAGGAGAGATGTACAGAACATCGTGGTGTCCCCCAGACAGCCTTTGGCAATATGGAGGTCTGAACTGGGTACTCTGTCTGCGAGAGAGCATGGACCTTCCTCTCACAGGTGGGCAGAGGCAGCACGCCCATCCCAGTAAGACAAAAACCACTAATTCTGGGTCCCTGAGAGACAGGTTACATGACTTTCCCTCCAGTTCCATCTTTAGATAGCCAGGGTTTTTTTAACCCTGCAGAACATGGCTGGACATGGACGTGTCCATATAGAAGCTTATTCTTTGAACAAGTTTTTAATAGAGGACTTTCCCTTCCTCTCCATCCCACTACCACACACCACTTCCAGCTGTCCAAGGAAAGGGATACGTCATCCTGAGCCATGCTGTTAGGCGAGCCAGAAACAAGCTGGCTCCCTGGGAAAACTCCAGCTCCAGCTCTGGTTGTGTCTTGCCATCACAGCTTTTAATGAAGTTGTCCAGAATGCAGCTTCGAGCAACTTTGCGGGCATTATCCCATTCCTGCAAGAAAACCATGAGCTTTCCGATGTCTTCCTGCTCTTTGACAGAAATCATGATCTCTTCTTCCTAGAGGAAAGTGAGAAAGAAGTTAAAAAAAGGGCTTCAAAGATAGAAGTCCATACTAAGGAATTACCACCAGAATCACATTTAAAATCTCTGGCAAATAATGTTAAAGCATTTACTAGCCATTAATTTAATCTCATTTTCCTTTATACTTATTTCATAGATAGGAAAACTGAGACAAAAGGAGAGTTCCTGGTATGTCTGAAGCTGCACAATGAATCTGCGACAGACTCGAGACTATTTTCCAGGACAGGTGGCTTCACCGTGGGAGCTCACTTCTCTGCTCTGTTAATAAAGTCATTTTGATGTTACTCATTCCCTCAGCTTCGGTTTCCCACCAGCTTCATCATATGAACTGCATCTCATCTCTGACCTGCCAGAGAATAAATAGGGTGAAATGAGAGCACAAATAGGTATGGATTTATGGGGGGTGACAGGGTCAAGGGGGCTGTAAATGCCTGTTAGCACAGTAGTGCAATGTGCCCTCACTCACGTGATGGAGCAACAGTCATTTGGACTGGGCCCACATCCACTCCAGGAAGATGTGCTTGGCCTTGGCACTGGGAGAGCACTTTGGGACCCTTTGGCATGACAGACATTTCCTCTGTTTTTTTCTTATGTAATTTCTATAATATGTTTTTAAACAATCTAAGAAAACCTGAAATGGTAGGAACTGTAGGCAAGAAGACATAAGCTCCAGAAACATCCCTTGCCTGCACTTCCTTCCATCCCTTCACACAGGTGTTAAATAAAGCAATCCGTATTTTGCCAAATTTCTTTGGCACACTTCTGGTTCGGTATGATATCCCCTGTTCCAGCTTGACAAATTAGACGGTGCACTTAGTAGGGGGACGAAATGTCAGAGGATTAAGCTCTCCATTCGGGTAGGTAAGAATTCCACTGACATGGATGCATCTGGCTTTAAGACACTGACCAATCTCAAGAAGCCTCGCAGTTAAACGTCAGTATCTGTGTACACACACAGATGCAGAAAGGGGAACAAGGTCACAGACAGCTGCATTAACACTGGTGCGTTGTTCTCCCCCAGGCTGTATCAACATGCCTAAGAAAGGAATCTGTGCCTCATCAAATACAGTTCTTGGACTTCCTACATAAGAAAAGCACAATTTTGGGTTTTATTTAAAGTGTGGTTTAAGAGAAAAAAAGTTAAAATGACACAAAATCTTTGGTTTTCCGAATAAGATGTTTCTTTCGATGTAATACAAGTCGCCAAGATTACCAATTTCCTACCTACAAACTTCTTAAGCCTTTTCTCCTAGAATCTGGAGCAAAATTCCAAATCAGTTCCAGAATATCCCCAAGATACCTGCTCAAAAGTAACTTTCTATTGCTGTTAGTGAACCAGACTGAACACAGTGACCAAGAGGTGAACATGTACCTCAGTGCCTGAAAACAAAGTCTTCAAAAAGCTGGCTAAGAAACAACATTTGAGAATTAAGATGAGATTAATTTTCGTTTGGGAATTAACGGTCTGTGCTCTGTAAGGAGTCTGTGTCCTTGGCAGGACATTTTCAGGATCTCCTTTGCGAGGAAGCAGGTTTAAAACAAATCCATTTTCCCAAAATAGTTGTGATTGAAAATGTTATTAGCCATAACAAATGTTAGTGCTGACAGGAGAATGGCCTGTTAGGGGCCTCTGGTGAAACAGTCAAGTGAAAGTCATATTTCACATTATTGCGAGCATTTTCCTGTGATTTACAGAATATTTGTGAAACATTACTTGCAAGGCATATGATTGATATGGAGAGAACAGCTAGTGTGTAGGGGGAATCTGTATTTCACAGAGACTGTTTGCATGAAATTTACAGTCCCATAAAGTGCTCCTCTGTCCTCAACAGAGATCTAGTTAAAAGAACTTTACAGTCTGAAACATTCTAAAATTGATTCTAAATTAATGTTTCCATATTTATGTTTGAGACGCTGGTGGCGTAACGCCACCCTCTTTTTATTATAAAGCTGCACCAACCCCTCACCATTCAGAAATACCAGAACCAGCTGTTGGACATGAGGATTTAGTGACACAAAAGGCTTGCCTATGAATCAATGGCAAAAAAAGAGAAGAGTTTGAAACAACGGTCACATGAGGTTTCTGAGGATATGGTGGTATCTGTCCCTGCCTGCTATAATAACAGCATCTGCTGACAAAGTAGTCTTTAAGCCGATATTGTAAAGTACACTGAAAATGTAGATGAATATTTTTATTATGACCATTTTACATATGGGAACATACAGACACAGGGAAGTTAAATGACTTGCCTGAGTTGTTCGTCAGTGCTAGCATCAGCATGTAAGTCCTGTTTGTCAGCTTCAGACTCTACTCTCAACAGTGCTGGGCTGCCACCCCAGTCCACTGGACCTAATAATCAAAACAAGGCTGGGTCAGGGCAGTACTTTATTGCTGCCAAGAAAAACACAAGTGATTTAGGAACTGGCTCCGGCAATTCAGCAGTGCTGCTAAATCATCAGATTGAGATCGAAAGGCAGACTGGTGCTGCATCAGCCTCAGTCCTAGTGTGAGGTGCCAGAGAGTGATAGCCTTGGACTCGTGGAAGAAAAGAGTGATGGTGATCTGGTGTTACCTTTGCATCTTGCAACATCAAGGTTGTGCCCAGCCTCAAGCAAAACTTAGAGCTGCTGTTTCCCCAGCAGGTTTCCCCCTCTCCTAGCATACCTCAAGTTCCCCACAACCACTTCTCACACACAATACACCTTCTCCAGTGTACCCAGTGCCTTCTACCCAGCTCCTATCAACCTGCAGTTCCACTGGCCCCTCTCTCACCTACATGTCCTGCCTCCCAACCCAGCCCTACTGTTAACCCCAGCCCCACTGTTAACCCCAGCCCCAACTCCAGCCCCAGCCCCTGCACTCTGCCCATCCCTAGCTGGGCCCTGCACTGACCCCCTGCATCTGTTCCAGTCCCCCACCTCCCCCCTACACGCTAAGCCCTAATCCCCTGCAGCCCCAACATTGCCCTCCCAGGCCCAGCCATCCCACCAGGCCTGATCCAGCCCAACTACAGGCCCTGTGCTCCCTCACACCCCGAATCCCACTTCCTACCTTACAGTCCCTCGCATGCTCCCTGACCCCAGTGCCCACCCCAGCCCCTGCGTCTGCCTCCCCAACACAATCGCCCACCTCAGGCCCAAGACCCCCCTCAGCTCCCACACCCACCCGGCCCCTCTGACTGCGACACCCGCTCCAGGCCTTACAATTCTCTCATCCTGACCCCCCAGACCCTACGACCCCTCCGGCCCCAGCGCCAGCCTCAGCCTCTCACTCCCTCACCTGCCCCGAGGGGGCGGATACCCTGCAGAATAACTGACACCGCAAGCGAACCAATCGCGGCCTGCCTCTGCGCCCGCGGCCCAATGGGTGGGCCAGTTTCAGCAGCCAGTGGGCGGGGCGACCAGCCCGGCCCGGGTGCTAAGGGAGCGTTGCTAAGGAAGTTGGATGCGGGGAGGGGAGGGGGAGTGAGGGGAGTGTTTTTCCTTCCCATTGGCTGCGGAGGGGCGGAGGGGCGGGGCTTCCGGTGGGGAGAGCGGAAGCGCCGGTGGGGTGTGAGGCGGGCGTGCGCGGCCATGGGGGTCCGCGGGCTGCAGGCGGCGGTGGAGCTGGCGCTGGCCTGCGGTGCGGGGCGGGCTTGCGGGGCGGGGGCGTCCCGAGGGTGAAGGAGGAGTCGGGCCGGGCCCGGGGGACCCCAATGACAGGAGGGACTGGGGTGCCCCTGATGGCGGAGAAGGGGAGACCGGGCCTGGGGGGCTCCTGAGGGAGGAGGGGGGACACCGGGTCTCGGGGGTGCGTTAGGGTGTGGGGAGAGGGAGCGGTGGGAATACTCGTGCCACACCAGGTGTCTGGTGGTTCCTGGAGAACAGGGCAGGATACTTTCCTTTCCCCTCTGGAAGTCTCTGATGCCTCCTCAACTCCTGGGGGTGTGTGAGGTGGAGGTCTCTGCCCCCGTAGTGATCTGCACACTGCCGGCTTCACGTCAGTGGAGAGCTTTGGAAAGCTGCCGGGACTGACACTCTGCTGTCTTACTGAGCACACCCACCTAGTGAAACTGGGATGAGGCAGTATTCATAGCTGACTGAGAAATTAAGCTAATACCCGCTTCACCATCACCTTTACTCTTTATGAAGCAGGCAAATTGTCATAAGTTCCGATTCTGGTAGGCTGAAGGACAATTATTTTAAATCTTGTGATTTGTTTCAGAGAGCAGTACAGAGAGAGGGCATGCAGATGGTCAGCCTGTGGTAATCCTTCTAGGTTGGGCAGGCTGCCAAGACAAATACCTGGCCAAATACAGTGCAATCTACAGTCAGAAGGTGAGTAGCTTATTTATATTTTCATAACACTGTCGTACAGCTCTCTGAGAAACTACCTCTTTTCTGCACGTAGGTAAAATCACTGTAAAACCTCTCTTGGTCTGAAAAGTCATTGGGGGTGAGTTCTCTTGTCATTGAAGCTCCTTGTCTCTTGGAGCCCAGGCAGCGTTATCTAACAGTTGCTCATGTCATCTCTGTGTGTGAAGCCGAGACAAAAATACTTCCTTGGAGAAACTTTTTGCCATTGTGAGAATCACTGGAGTATTTTAAGGCTTTTAAAGCTATGACATTATTCGTGAATTACATGAACTGTGTTAGCTTGCCAAACAGGTAAACCTGCGGGGAAAGATGATGTGTTTACTGCTTGCTAATAGGCTGCAGCACAGACTTGGCAAGGCCAGGCTGAGGACTGACAGAGCGCGTCAGCATCTGTCAGTCCTTCAGCTTTTCCTTCCTGTGAAGATGATTCATCTAAATGTCGTAACCCAAATTCATTTTATCCTGTCTGTGGAACAGGCATCCTATGATAGTCGTACCTGCTCGTTAGCAACTCCTTGCCTTTGAACTAGAGAGGTCTGTCCAACTCCTAGTTCCCCTAAATTGTGATATCTTCCTTTCTAATACTGGTTTTTACTGGAATGACCCCAGCTTGTGATATTGGGACCCAGTGAAACATGAGGTGGTTTTTGGTTGTTTTTTTTTTTTTTTGTCAGCATACAAGGATCTTGTATTTATTCAAATCTGTATCAGCTGTAGGTGGCAAAGCTTGTACGTTAACAAGTCTATTGTTAATGTGTGATCCAGTGCAAGAGTCATGGATTGGCTTGTTCTAGTGAAGAATTAATTGTTAAATGACTTTTGTAACTAAGAGATGCTGCTGATCAGATGAGGAGCACGTTACGTGGCAGCATGCCACCTTTTGTGAAAATACTTTTCTATCAGAAAGATGATAAGAATAAGAAAGGAGAGAAAGGGTTTTCTTAGCTCCCTAATGAGGAAGTGGCTGCAATGATGGCAAGACAGCATAGAAGACTTTGATTCAAGAACTTGGTATCTTCTCTTCTTCCTAGTTTGTTGTCCAGGGACCTGGGGGAGGGGGAGGGCTGTCTTGCTGCTTTTGCCTTGTGATTGTCAGTGTGTAACGTCAGTGAGTTTAGGTGATGGAAAAGATCTAAAGCATTTGTAAATGTAGTTCCTTCTGCTCTCTTCAGAAGGTGGATCTCCTCTGAGATCCTGTTTCCCAATCTATACCTAAATATAAGGCCTTAACTGTAAAGGCAATTGCTCAGGTGTTCTGAGTCTCTGAATCAGTGCTCTTCATTTGCACAGCTGGAGAGTTTCAGAAAGGCTTACGAAAATCATGTCAGTGTTGATTGTGAGTCTTAGCTGCACGTGAGTACTGCTCAAGAACAGGAAGAAGTTTCTTCTCCTTCTTACGTTTTTTTCAATGTCATGAATCAGATGTGTACCAGAGCAGGTCCTTCTTACCAAAACGGCTGATACCGAAGGTTTGTGAAACAGGGAGATCTTCTCTTCCTGGGAGAAGACTAACGCTCGTAAAAATGTGAGTGGCAATATCCACTGGAGATGTGCCAGTTAGCACAGGATTTGAAAGGATCTCGTATGTCATCAAATCCAGATCCTCTGCTGTTGCAGGAATCTTTCATAATATTGTGTACTGTTACGATTAATATCATCCTGTTCATATTGGTGTCTTGCTACTGGCTCTAAAGACTTGCTCCTGGCACTGTGGTTTCTGCTGGAGGCTTATCGCAAATTTTCATGTTGTCTGTACTGATACTTGCCTACTCCGTGTAATTTACAGCACAGCCTGAATGTGTGTGGCGTCTCTTTCTGTTCTTAGGGGTGCACCGTCATCCGCTACACAGCTCCATGGAGGATGATATTCTTCTCGGAGACCTTTGGCATCAGATCCCTCCAGACCCCAGCCAGGCAGCTCCTGGAGCTGCTTTTTGACTACAGCGTTGAAAACAGACCAGTTCTTTTTCATGTTTTTAGCAATGGTGGTGCCATGCTGTACCGTTACATCATTGAGGTGCTCCACACTCACAAGCCATTCAAGAACCTCAAAGTAGCAGGCACTGTTTTTGATAGTGCCCCTGGCAGAAGGAACTTGAGAGGAGCCCTTCGTGCCTTGGCGACTGTCTTGGTGTCCACAAATGTGCTGCTCAAGTATTTCCTCATATTCACTTTTGCTACTACAGCTGTCATGCTGCGGATCTTGCTGTACCCATTGACCCGCTTCGTCCATGAGAGCCATTACGATGCCCTGCTGAAAGCGCCCTCGCGGTGGCCTGAGCTTTACCTCTATTCCCAAGCCGATGCAATCATCAAGGCCAGCGAAGTTGAGCACGTGGCTGATGCCCGGCAGCAGCTCGGTGTCTCCGTGAAAGCTGTCGACTTCTCGGATTCAGCTCATGTCAGCCATATGCGGGCGTATCCCACCTATTACAGCAACCTCTGTGCAGCGTTCCTCTCTGACTGTGCCGGGGGCTCCCCTCGTTAGCGCTGTAGTGACCTCCAGTGTTCGCCTCTGCTTTGCTCAGCTTGGATGGGAAATGTCACCCCCTTTGCCTTTGTGTCTTTGAAGGGAGGAAGGAGAGATGACTTAGCCATGTTGTAGCACAGAGTAGATATGGATTAATTTAAAGTACTGATGGTGAAATCCTAGCATGGTTGAAGCCGATGTGATTTACCAAGGTGTCACAAACCAAAATGTTACATGGAGTGTTATTTGTTTCTTCCTGTATTGTGTTGTTCTCTGCTTTCCATGTTGTCTCCTTGTCCCTGATGTCCAGTGTGCGTGTTCTGTTGCCTTGTGTTGATTTTGCAATGCAGCTCTTCAATGACTTTGTTGTTTTTTTTCCTCTGCCGTTTCTTTTATCTTGAAGTGAGCAAACAGAAGCAGCTCTGCAGGACTTCTCTTTTCTGTTGGTGCATCCCAGCTCTTGTGATACTCCTTGCCTGGAGTTCAAGCCCAGAAGCAAAGTGTAAGACCTGGAAAAGGTGTGTGCAGGGCAGCATGACCAGACTGTCATCTGGTTCCACTGAAGAGCTGAGATAGGGCAGTCAAAGATGTGATCCTTAGCGGGAGCTCAGATGTTTCTGATAACTTTTGTGTTCTTCAATCAAAAGATTTAAGTTAACCTTTTTGAATGTGTCTTGTGTTTTGTTTCTCTTCCTTCCAGTCTTTTGTGTGTCCTTCCAAGTAGTTTTGCTTTCTTGAAGAACTACTCGTTTATTATTGTGTATCTTTGAGCAGCCTGTACGATATAGGAAATCTGGAAATGCAGGGAAACCGGCACAGCTGTAACCCAAAAGACCTCAGAAATACGAACGTGGAACTGCAGAGAAAAATGGAATTGTCCGTTGGAGCTATGATTTATACTGGGTGTTTCTTAAATCACTTCTAGCTCACAAATGACCATGAAATGTGATGCCTTTCCCCATAACATTCTCTTCAGATGATCAGTCTTTGCTGTCCATGCTGTGTGTGCTAGTACTACAAGAAATTAATTCCTGCCACCTAGTGAAAAGGTGGCTATTGTACTCCACTCCAGCCATGTTTGGTTTGGGGTTTTGTTGTTTATTTGGGGGAGAAGTGGGGATAAAGAGAGAGGAGAGCCTGCTAATATGTTTGTGCCATGTCACAACGTTGCACGCTAATTAACGATGTGGTGGACAGGATTAACCAGCTTTAAATTCCTGTCGCAGAAATCCAGGAATGGGCTCTGGAGGGCTGAGCTATGGGCCTGTTTCAACAAGGGGCTGCCCTGGAGAGGTAGGAAGATAAAAAGCACAAGGATTTTTACAGGTGTTTGCTGCCTGTGGGCTGCTGTACTTGTCTTGCCCACCCTTGGGGTGCTGTCATCCGCAGTTACAAAGCTCTTGCTGTTCTGAATCAAAACGCGGAGAGCGAGGTCTCTTGGGAAGCACTAAAATCATTCGGAAGTTTAAAACAAGAGCTGTAACACCTCACAGAAGTGGAAGCACAGGGCAAGTTGTGGTCAGTGGCCAGCACAACTGTTTTTAGCAGGCTACTGTGGCAATGCTTATTTGAAGTAGAGAGTAACCCTGCGTTGGGCATCATTTTGAATGGTGGACTGGGGTGAAGATAGGTGAGAAGTAACCCAAAAGAGGATCATGGCCTGGTTTGTCTTCAGTTTTTTTAGAGCGAAATCTGGCTCCAGGCACAGGAGCCCTTATTTCTCGGGGTCCAGTCTTCTGTCGGTGTGATCCCAGTTTCAGCTTCCACTGTGAAGATGAGCTGCGAGGGCTACCCTGCGGTAAGAGATACTGTTCAGCCTGCCACTTTCCACAGAGAAATCCGTGTTCCTAGGGTTTGGACCTGTAAAATTCAGGCATGGTCCCCTATCCCCAGAAAGTTCTCCCAGCTTTGTAAAGCAGGCCCCTGGTTTGTGCAGTCAGTGCTGTAACTCCTGAGCTGTTTTGCCTGCCTTCCTGGAGAACTGGGGTGCGTCTTCTGAGCAGCCAACCTGTTTGTGGCACTGTGAAAACTCTTGGGGAGCAGAGCGGGTAAAGGTTATTTAACAGGCACTTGCCCTCGTGCTGGTTTCCACGGGTTCAGTATTTACAGAACAGTTAAACACCCCATAGTGTAGGGCTCTGAATTAAGACAGTTGTGCCGGGTTGGAAATCTGCTGTTCCTGTTTATTGCCGTGGGCATTGAACTTCTATTTGAGGACTCAGGCTGTTGTGAAGCGTGACTGGCAGGAGCTAAACACTCCTTCCCTGTGCAGTGGAGTGGTGAAGCTCCCTCCGGGAAGAGCCTCACACATGTCAGCTACCTCTTCCATTCCCACCTTCGCCTCCACACCATGGGATTGCTGCTTCCCCAGCTCAATCTGGATCTGCTCCATCTCCCTGCTTTCCAGGGCAGCAGGCAGGGAGCAGGTGCTGCCTGCCAGAGCTCCATAGTCAGAGGTGCCCTGTGCTTCGCAAGTGGGAACCAGCTCATTGGCCTTTCTGCTGCTGCAAAACTGACCTGAAGTTCAGGGCTAATTCATGTACACACCTCTCTAAGAGCAGGGGCGGTCTCGAGCAAGCCAGCGACTTACAGAGGAAGTCATCCACACCAGTCTGCTGTCTGGGTTCTGTTTTCTGTGTCCCAGCAAGTTCTAATGATGATTATGAGCAGTGTGTTAAATGTGTTGTGTGACGTATCACCCTCTACTATCCTGTACAGCAGGTATGCTCGTCATGCCGTGTTCTGCCCTCCTTTTTTCTGTTGCTTGTTATTTGAAACAGAAGGTTAATAACTTGGAGCCTGAAGGCACACAGCCAAGAACTGATCCAAGCACTACTGGATTTAAAAAACCTCAGCCTCGAACCCTTAATCCTTGCTAAACTGTCACAGTTTGGTGCAGCCTGTGTTCTTAAAGAGCTTCAGCCTGAACACTGAAAGCCAAAGGTTGGGATATCTCAGCAAATCCAAGTAAATCTGAGACGAGCTATGGGAGCGGTATTGCAGATCTGCTCTGGGAGGAAAAATGCAGTGTCCCTGGGCTTGCCTTGTGGGTATAGGGAGCCGGATGTGGCACCAGTGATTTCTGCCTGAGGAGCGTGGAGCTCCTTTTCCTGCATTCCAGTCCTCGTGTACGGACAGTGGAGCAGCGTGGGTGAAACACCAGTAGTGGTGGAAGAGGAGGATGCCCAGGGAGGGGCCAGCTGCTGCCATTGCGTGTTTCCTGGCTAGGTTTGTTTTGCAAGAGCACGAATTAACCTCTCCTCATCAACAGAAGCCATTTGTGAGTGTTTTGTGTGAGGGAGCTGGCTGCTGGCTTGCTCCCCTGTGCTGCCTCCTCTCTCCAGGCAGCAGTGACATTACAGGAAGGTTTTAAAAAAGGAAAAAAGCCACTGAGTGGTCAGAGTGGTTGTGTACCTGGGGTGGAGGAGGCTTAGCTGCTCCTGACAGGTGGTGGGAGGGTACCCGTGCAGCTAGGGTGCCCCGTGGCACTGGGAGAGGCTGCGGTGAGGACCTGGGCAGACCAGGGGGCATGGTCCAGCCCAGCCAGGGGTCACGTTTTGGAGCATCTTGCAGCGTGAGTAGTTCAAACCAAGCCCCTGGGCGAAGACTGACCTGTGTCCACACCTAATAAAGGTGTTTTTTAAAACACCTCTGCTCTTGCCTTTTGGGTGTTGGGGCAGCAAATTGTGTATGAGCCGAGGCCCTGTCTTTGTACATGTTGGGAAGTCACAGACCTATGTGTGAAGCTCTGCCACTGATGGAAAAGTGTGGACAGCTTGAGATGGAAACAAACATCTCAACCCCCTATGCTGTGTCCTAGAAAGAGAAGGAGGGAGGTGTGAGGCTGGTGTCCATCTCGCCGTGGAGGTGATGGAGGAGGGGGCTGGCAGAGGGTGGCTGTGCCATCCTCCCTGGCCTCAGGAGCCTGGCCGGGTGTGGGGTGCTCCGGCCCGGGAGGGAGCAGAACTCCACGAGGTGGCAGCAGCCCCCTCTGTCCTGCGTGGAGAGATTCCTCGTTTAGGAGCTAAGCAGAGCAGATCCTGGAGAAGATCCCAACTTCTGCAAAAAGTCCCCTCTGGAGGCAAGGAAAAAGACCAGTAAGAACAAGCTCCGATGCCGAGAAGTAGACATCATGAGTTAATATAGACCAGCATCTGGCCCTAGAGCCGCCTGCGCCTGGAAGTCGTACTAGATTCTGCTCCTCAGCTTTAACTGAACTTTAAAACCGTTAAGTCTAATGGCAGGAGTAGCTTTACTGCCCTTCCTGCGTTGGCAGGCCAGGTCACACCACTTCCTTCTCCATCACCCAGAGAGGGCTGTCTGTTTTTCAAGAGAACCTGTGCAATGTTGTGGTTTGACAGACCATGGTTCAACTTCTGGAAACCCCACAAATCGGGACAGTGGAGGTCCCCTGGGTTCCCTGTAGCCTCCCAGCCCTGGGGGGGCGAGCTGAGCTTAGTGCTGCTCTCTGGAAAGACTGGCAGCACACAGGGTTGGGGGCTTGGGAAACAGGACACAGGAAACAGGGTAGCACAAATGGGGGCCGCAGCCACTATCTGACCTGCCCCCCCCCGCCCCGCATCGCCCAGCACATCCTACACACAGATCCTGCATCCAGCATAGGACATGGGTATCCATGATAGGAATAAGGGGCAATGGCTTTAAACTGAAAGAGGGGAGATTTAGATCAGATCTAAGGAAGAAATTTTTTACAATGAGGGTGGTGAAACACTGGAACAGGTTGCCCAGAGAAGCTGTGGATGCCCCATCCCTTGAGCTGTCCAAGGCTAGGCTGGATGAGGCTTTGAGCAGCCTGATCTAGAGGAAGGTGTCCCTACCTGCGACAGGGGGATTAGAACTGGATGGTTTTTAAGGTCCCTTCCAACCCAAACGGTTCTATGATCCAGCCTGGCACATGGGCAAGGGAGGCAGCAGCTCACACGGCAGCTGCTCGCTCTGCCTGTCCTGGCATCTTCCCTATCCCCTTTCCTTTGACCTTAAGCCGCCATCCCCTCCTCTCCACATCCTCACATGGCTGTGTACCCATCCCAGCACCACCAGCCAAAGATGAGCCACCCGGGCAGGGCTGAGGAGGGTAGAGGGATTCACGGCATCCTTCGGTCATCCTCCCAAAGCCATGGGGGCTGGAGGAGGGAGAGCTTGGGCAGCCCTGCCCTCCGTGGGTGATGAATGAGCTGACAATAGGGTATTGATAAGGAATTAACCTTGAGCCCTTCTTGCTTCAGTGTCAATAGAGCAGGAGCCAAGTACACACGTTTGATTGGAAATCTGTGTTTGGCCTCTGCACCCATCGACATGCTGGAGAGACAAGAGGGGGATGAGACCGGCCCCGCTGGCCCCTCCCTGTCCCAGACCCCCCCACCCCGGTAGGTCCCTCTCGGCTCACCCAGCCCACAGCTGCTGGGGTTGGCCATAGAGACCCGGCTCTATGGGGCTGCAGCCGCCTCTGTGCCCCCTGCTTGGCATGTGCAGATGGGCACAGGCGTTTTGGAGGACTGAGGGGCCCTGGTGCACAGCCCCCCAAAACGCCTGTGCCCATCCTGCTCCGGCCTCCACTCCAAGCGGTTTGTTTAATTAAGTGTTTTGCCTAATGGGATTGCCTCATTTCCATAACAAACTGGCGGGCTGTCATTAGGTGGGCTCCCTCATTCATTACTGTTAATTAGATATGGATCCCCCAGAAGGCGTCGAGGGGTGATGAACGAGGCCCCTGACACACGCTATTACGCATTAGCATTTTCTCAATACATCCGATACATCACGGCCCTCCGCTTCCTAAAGATATTTTAAATAAAATATTAGCAGCCCGCTGCAGGGTGGGTGGAGAAGGAGGGAGGGAGAGTTCCTGCCCCTCCCCCTGGCCTCAGGCCTCCTCTGGGATGAAAGAAAACTGGAGAGTGGATGAGATGCCCTGCCGCTCCCCGCCAACCAAAAAAGCAACCAAATCCACCCCTTTCCCCATCCTTGCTACCACAGATGGAAAGAAGTCCCTGACAGCCCTGCTTCCCCCTGCCCCCATCACTCTGGGGACACCCCCCCTCCCACCCAGCACTCCATCCCCAGGGACTGCAGTCATGGGAGGGGTTCAACACCCCATCGACCCATCTGCAAAATGTTTGTAAACCAAAAGCATCGGCGCCAGCTCCATGCTGGGGGGGAACCTGACCTCCATCACCCCCCCACCACAGCAGCCTCTTGGTCCCTGCTGTTGGGGGTAACCCTATACTGCTCTGGTGGCCCCTAATGCAAGATGTATAGATCTGTTGGGGCTGGGCGCCTCCTGCCCCCAACTAATGCAGCCGATGAGACTTCATTATTGGGGAGGGGGGGGGGGGGGGGTGTCCCCTGAGGTGTGCCCTTCACCCTGCCCTCCCGGCTCTACAATGCGGGGGATAAGCTGGGGGACCCCATCCGTGATGGGGCAGAGATGTAGCATCCCCCTGCATCCGTCCTTGCACCCCAAATAGGACCAGGGCTACCCTTTGGGATGTTACCCACATCCAGGGGCTGTGGCATATTTGGGGCAGGGGGGGCAGGAGGTGTCCCCTCTGCTGCTTTTCGCCTAGAAACACAGAAAGGCGGGAAGCACCTGAGAAGATTTATACTTGTTTAATTAATGTCAAATGTAGTTTACAAACGGGAGTGACAAGTACCTCTTTGTATAATATACACTGACACACAATCATCGACACACTGGAATATCGCTTTGTGCAACTGGGATTCTTTGGGCAAAGATAGGTAACTCCGATATTTCATTTTTTTTCTTTTTTTTTTAAAAAAAATCATTTCAACTCATTACAGAAGAGGGGAAGTGGCAGATGCCTGTTACAAACCGGGATGCCTCTCTTCCCCAGCCTTTCCCCTGCAGCCTCCTCCCCCGAAAACCGGGGATGGCTTTACAATTAAATCAAAAAACAAACCCCAAAACAAAGAACCCATGACTAGTTACATATGGTTTTACACATACGTACATAGAGCACACGGCTGGTCCACAACACCCGCCAGAAGCCCTGGCTCGCTCTTGGGGTCTACTTCCAAGGAAGGGCTGGGGCAGGGGGTTCCTGCCCTCTCCCCCTTCCTGGCTGCCACTCAGCCCCACCCACTGCACTCTCTCCAAATCCACCTCCGAGACCCCAGCACCCAGGCACCACAGCCCCGGTGGCACTCACAGCCCAGCTGTGTCTCCCCTAAATTTCTTCCCCTTTGCAAACTCCGACCCGAGCTCTGCATGCCTGCCCTTCCCCTGCCCTGGTGCTGCTGGGCAGAGGGTGGCCCAGCAGTGCCAGTCCACTGCTGCGGCCTCTTCCCTGTGAGGCAGGACCCTCCACAGGTGCCTCAGCTTCCTCCAGTCCCTGGGAGCTCTGCAGGGATGCAGCTCTCCTGTGTTGGAGGCGACCATGCTGCTAAGAGCTTGGAGACCTGGGAAACTCTCAATTAGGAACTGTCGTCTTTTGCTGAGATGCTTATAAAATACAGCTCCTTCAATTTGGTGTTGGGTTTTTTTTTGGGTGCAGTGGGATCCTTCTGAAACCACTCAGGAGACACCGAGGACAGCAGCCGCTTGCTGCAAAACAGCATCAAGCTCAGGGCAGAGAAGTGGTGATGGCACCGTCGCCTCTGAGGCGTCCTGCCTCCCCAGCCCTTCCCTCTCCAGGAAAGCCCCGGCAGCCCGGTGGTGCTGGGGTCCTGGCTCCAAACCCCTCATCCACTGCTGTTTCCAGACTGTCTTAAAATGCCCCGGTCACGTGCTGCCAGGTGAGATCTGCTTGGAAAGACCCTGCAGGAGCAGAGGGAGATGAGCTTCCCCATCTCCCTGTCTTCTGGCTGAGGTGACACCCCATGGGGAGCCAGGGCAGGGCTGCACGGTGGGGGGCTGGGAGAAGTCAGCACATGGGGCATGCATTCACCTTGGGAAATGATCAGTGTCTGTTTCTTGGGTCCTGAAAATGAAAGAAAAAACAACAAAAAACCAGGCCAGATGGCAGCTTTGGTTAAGGCTGAGAATACAGGAGGCAGGGACAAGCATGAGGGGCCATGTGGAAGAAGCTGGGGCTGGGGGGAACCTCTGGCTGTGGCTAGAAGTGTCTCTGCTGGCCGCAGCCTGCGGGCAAGCCCTGAGGGTGGCCACGGGACAGAGGGGGCTGACTCAGCTCCCTGCCCTAGTGCCAAAACCTCTTTTGCAAAACGCAGGCTCCAGGAGAACAGGAGCTGGGGGAGGCGGGCACGGGGCAGGGCTGGCCCACTCCAGCCAGCACCGTAACAGAACCGGCTGAGCCTCTCCGGGCAAAGCCACCAACATGGCCACCCCGTCCCCTGCCATCCCTGCCCGTGCCCACTGCTTCCCTTCCTGCCTCGGCAGCGGGCACCGGGAGCAGCTCGGGCATCCTTGGCCAGCAAACCCTGCCCAGAGGGGAGGAAGGCAAAGTGAGGCAGGGGCAGGGGAAGGGGCTACGGCCTTGGAGGGGGCATGAGGAGGGTCAGCCGGACCCTTGAGCAGGCACTCGGGGCTGGGGGAGAGGGCAGTGCTCTGTCAGGCTGCTGCCCTCCAGCTCTGCACATTTTGCCCCTTCCCCAGCTGGGAAAGGCAAAGGGGGCTGAGCCAGATCCCCGGGCGCTGCCCGGTCCCCCGGCGAGGAGTTAAAAGCCGTGTCTTTCCGGGGATAACGATTCTATTATAAATAGCCCCATTAGCTACAACTAATGACAAAAATCCACCTCCTCTACTCCCCATAAGTTCTGTAAGTTATGGGCAATGCTACAGCCATTACTAAAAGCTGTTAACTTCATATCTGAATGAGGAAATATACACCACAGAACATTAAACCATTTATATTATATATATGTATATATATACTTTTTTTAAACTAATGACTTTAATGCCAAAACTTTGCTGAACCAAGAAAAATATGGGTTTAATGTTCTCTGCTCATTTTTTTTTCTTCTTTAAAAAAAATACAACCCAAAAAAAAGAAAGGGAAACTTATTAGTATGTAATGTTTGAGTCTATCCCATTTATACACAACATTGTAAACATATATAATCTATATTACATGTGCTTCATTTCTGCCTGGGTGTGTTTTTTTTTTTCTTTAAACCTTTTTTTATCACTAGAACACCACAAAAAAAACCAAAACAGAACCAAACCAAAAACCAAACCAAAACAAATAAAAACAAAACAAAAAAAACTGAACAAAGAACACAAGTTACAGGTTATTTAACATCTTTCTGTCAAGGGTCCCTTCCCCAGTCTCCTGGGGGCAGAGTGGTCAACAACACAGTCCAAAGGAGGGCTCACGAGCCATCCGCGATGCAAAGCCAGCTCCCGGGAATGGGTGGATGGGGAATACTGGTTTTAAAAAAGGGGGCTTCACAACAAAGGGTTTGGTTTTGCCCGCTGCAGATGCTGAAGGAGGTCTCAACATGCGGGACCTGAGAGCTGAGGCTCCCCACTGCTCCTGTATCCTCGAGTCCATGTCTGGAGTCTCTGGTTTGTTGTATTTTTTTTTCCTTTAAATTTTAAAATGTCTTTTTTTGTTGTTGTTGCTGTCGTTCTTCTCCCCCTTGGTGTGATGAGCTGAGCCAAGTAGCTGGGTCCTGCCCTCCCGCTGGGTCCTTCATAAGTAGATGCGCCGAAGGTCTCCGGGAGACGTGATGGTGTTACACTGGGGACAGAGCTTCTTGGCACCCTGCAACCAGCAGATGAGACGAACAGCATGAGAAAGTGGAGGAGGACAACCTGCATGACCCTGCCCTTGGCCTGGGACCTCAGGGGGAGCAAGGCCATCCCCCTGGCCCTCCCACCAGCAGGCACAAGCTGTGAGAAGGGGGAGCTCCAACACCTTCCTTGCCTGCCCTGCAAGCCCCTCGCCCCGCTCCAGTCCCCGGCAGGAGGCAGCTGGGCAGGCAGGAGCCCTGCAAGAGGCTGAAACCCAGAGCCAGGACGTGTCATCAAACTCAGCAGCTCTGGGGAGAGAAGTCTCTGCCAATGGATTGTCCTGAGCTCCCCGTCCCACTGTACTGTCATCGGGGACTGCCAGGCAGATCTGCTCCTTGCTGCTTCCCTTGCTCATCTGCAGCCCCTGATGAGTCAGTTCAGTCACCGAGCGGGCAGAAAACCAACACAGCCAGAACAAGTGCAATTTTCAGCTGGGATAACTCAACTGGTTCATGGTGGGGCTGGACCACCCCCTTCAGTGCAGCATGCTGAGGGACTGCCTCGGCCATCCTGCAAAAGCCCCAGAACTGCTGGCATGAAGGAAACCCCTGTCCTGTCCTCCACAGCTCGCAGAGATGAGTCTGTTCTGCCAAGGTGAGCTGAAAATGGTAAACTGTGAACTGGGGAGAGGTAATGGGCAGCCAACATGAACACTACATGAAATAAAACAAGGGCTGATGTACCATCTGTCACCAAGCCTGACAGTAAGAGGGTGTTAATAAGCCTCAGAATCAGGGTCAACCTAGGCTGGTCATCATTAGATTGGCAGATGTGACAGACAGCTGATGGGAAAAATGACAGAAAGACGGCTCTGCTGTGAGGTAGCCTCTCCTCTACAGCAGCAGCAGCACAGGAAACTGGGATGCCCTGGTTTTCAACACTGACCACAGCCCAGCACAACCTCCTGCTGCACAGAACTGAGCACAGGCTCTGTCCGAGCACCCTGAGTTTTGCTCACTGCTGTCAGACAGGCCCTTCCAGCAGCTAACACCCAGTGCTCAGCACGACAAGCCAGCTGACAGGAATGTCAGGCAGTGTGAGAGTGTGCTGGCTTGCACAGGGCTTGCTGGCAGAACTGAAGCCGTTTGGTTCAGTGATGCTGCCGCTTTCCCTTGGCATGGCTTGTTTCAGCACCTGCAGCAGCGAGCGCGGCAGCCTGCGGGATGTGGACGGCGTGGCAGGGCAGGACCGTGACCTGCCACACTGCTTCGGTGCTGCTACCTGCATTCGGGGACATGCCTAGCAGAGGAGCTGGCACTGCTGCTTACAAAAGGCAAGTGTCCTTAGAGAAGGTCCTCTCTGCTCTGTGACAACATCTGCAGAGAGAGGACAGGGGTGTTCTCCCCTGGAAGCTCCTCAGACTAAGGAGAATCTGGAGGAGAGAGTCTCAGGTACAGAAAATTTACACGGGTGCAAGTAATTCATCAAGATGTTGCTCCGAAGAGGGGCAAGTCATGTTTGCTCCGCAGTCTCAAATACTACTGAAAACTCCCCAGACGCCAGGAATAACGTGCACTGGGAACGGGCAGGGGGCTGATTCAAGGCTGGTCTGCAGGACCACTTTCCTGAACCATCCAATACCTGAACCTGCCTTCAGTCTGGAGAGAAGGATGAAGGAAAGTGTTTGCTGCCACCTAAAACCATGTCCCTCTATTCCTCAGTGCTCCCGTGCAAAGCTGAAAAGCACTTCAGCAGTTATCTTCCTTTAGCTCTGCTGAAGTTGGAGATGTTTGGCTGAAGGTAGGTGGGGAGGAGCATCAAACCCCCTCGAGTTCATTTTTGCTAAAAGCAAATCTCAGCTGCTGCCACCTTGCTGTCTTGCATCTCATGCTCCGTTCTGGGATTCAGAGCTGCAGGTGGATGTACGTGACCTGTAGTGAGGGTAACCTTGCTAACACAGACCAGACAGCTCAATGTGGGTAATTCTGGAAGGACAGATTCCCTAGAAAGCCACCCTGCCCAGGTCTCTCCAAAGGCTGTGCAGGTGCTCGCTATAATTACAAGTCCTCTGCACTGAGCCCACAGGATGGCAGAACAAGCCTGATTAAACCGACCGCAGCTTTGCCCCTCTCTTCTGTGGCAAAGCAAGGTCAGGTATGCAAGTCCTTCACATCACAGGAAAAGGGAAGATGGGTAGATTTATCCTGCCAGACCCCAGGATCTCTGTCCTGGAGATCTGCTGTCAGCACCACATGTTTTAGGATGGCTTTAGTAGATCCACTCTTTCCACCTAAGGCTGAGAGCTGCACATGGGCAGCCAGGGCCAAGTTTTCGACCACGCCAGAAGGCAGAACACAACCAAATGTAGCTTGACCCATTTTCTGCAAAAGTTACATGATTCCAGGTTGATTGAGCGCAGTGGTAGACGTTGCTTCACCTGCACACTGGGAGGGCAGCTCATCTTGAGCTCTGAAGCCCAGGTACACTGGAGGGAACAACAGCATCCAAGAGACCTTCAGCAGCCTGGCCTGAGCGCCGCGCAGGCTGACTGCGCGTGCCGTGCCAGGTCCAGGTCTCTGGTCTCCTTCATATTTATGCTTGGTATTAAACAGTTCAAGAAAAAGTAATGACTGTGGACCCTTGGGGAAGCCTTTTTCTTTTCTCTTTTCTTTTTTTAAAAAAACCAAACACTGTCATCCTCTTCACACATAAGCATGTGTGTTAAATTCAGAACTAAGTCCTGATTTTTTCTTTTTAGATTGAAATCGCTCAGGACCTTGTTCCTTACATCTGGCTTTTTGGTGTAGGTGTACAACATTTATTGGCACTAGCGTTTAAGCTCACCTCTCTTGTAGAGAGGCACATAAGCTTGTACACACACACACATGCTGGCACAGGCACAATGAAAAAGCATTTGCTCCCCCACTGCTCACCTGCCAGCTGGGGTTACTAAACTTTTCCCTTGAAATAAAAATGCTGTGGAATAATAAGTCCCACCTGTCGGCCATTTCTTTCTTTTTTTTTTCCAGGTCCTTCTGCTCCTTTCATCATAGCTTCATGGAAAAGCCTTGATGTGTTATAGCTGCGTGTGCTAGAGTAAAGGCCACCTCAGCTTTTCCATTATAAACCCCAGTTTTGAGTGGTTTATAAAACTCTGCTGCAAGAAGTTTGCTCCAGGGCTGTTACAAAGCAAAGCAAAGGGGCTGGAACCAGGATGGAGTTTATTTTTTCTCCTCCTTTCTTAATTAAAATTTGGCAAGTGATTGATCCACAATACAGGCTAATCACTTGGGGTAGTAGTTTGAAAAATACATTAACGAGAGCCGAGATGTTGAGAAGTCGTTAGGGCTCACATGGTGCCAGGAAGGATTGGACTATTTTGTCTTAAAGTTGCCTCTTAAAAAAAAAAAATGACGTCTGCTATAAATTGGCTAAAGTAAGAAAACTCAAAAGGAAGGATTTAGGCACTTCCTGCTGTCCTGTGGGTCTAAAAATGGGCAATTTCCAAGCAAAATATGCTACCAGGCACAGAGAATAAAGAGACACACACAGAGAGCAACTTCGCCTACACAGTGCCATCTTCAACCCTGGGCTCAAAGCCTGCCTATTTTACAGAAAGGAAAACCAAGGCAGAGAGATGACAGGAGGGACACAAACCAAGAGCCATCTTCTGCCAGGAGAGGAATCAAACTCCAAGATCCAATTCTCAACAAAGGTGACAGCCCCCACTCCCCACGCCTGCACATGAAGTGGCAGCTTCTTCTCTGCAAATGCTAAATCCTAGAGAAGCAGCCGTTCACCACTGCCGTTGTGGGGTACCTCCAGTCATCAGGTAACGGGGTTAAAGCAATCAGGAGAGCATCCTTTTTCGCAGAGCCTCCTCAAAAAGTGGAGCTCACACCCACGGGTTGTCGGAGGCCAAAACTGAAATACATTCATAAATAACCGGACAACCTCATGGCAGACAGGAACATCACGAAGGATCAAGCACACCATCCTCCATGTAGCTACTGACTCAGGAGGTCCCTACGTTGCTGGAACCACTAAGGAATCACCCAGAAGGACTGTTTGATATCTGCGGTGTTTCACAGAAAAATACTCCAGCCCGCATGGGATATATGGTATTATAGTCCAGAAAAAGCAACCAGGCTAAGAATGTAGTAGTATAATCTACCAAAGATGTAAATGTGTCAACTGTAGAGCATACATATCTATAGATGGATCCCCTGGAAACATGTTCTGTGATAAAGTTTAGAAGTGATTTTTTGTCCTGCTCTTGCTGTTGTCATTTTCAAATAAGCCCAAGACAGGCAAGACAAGCCCGAGGTCAGCAAACACACACAGGAAATGCTGGATTTGGCTGTACAGGCAATGGGGGAAACTCAGCAACCTGCACCTGCTCAAATAAACCTGCCCTCTTTCAGCCCCTGCACACCTGCACCTACCAACAGCTCCATCACTGGCAAATGACTACCTGACTTAGCTTTTAAATCCTTTTACTTCGTAAGGAAGGATAGCAGGGTTTGAGAGATCACAGAACCGCAGCTCAGGGGGATGTCAAGAACTCACTGACCTGTTCCCCCAGTAACATCACCTCAACCTGAATTATTGCTGATGGGAAACGCATCAAACCTGTTCTCACTGACCTCCAAGGGTGGTGGCTCCAAACCTCCCCAGCAAAGTGCTGCAGCGGATTGCCAATCTTTACTGTCAGAGCACTCTTCCCAAGACAAGGAAAACACGAATCTCACCCACTAGTAGCTGTAGGATCCACCTTGGTTAATGGGGAAGGATAGAGAAGGGGCAGACAAACCTCTTCCAGAGGGAGATACATCCCCTGTCACTCAGTGATTCAGGGTTGCAGACCAGCAACCATTTGAGGATGGACACCTGCTGCAAGGATGGTGGATATTCAGGTAAATGAACCTCACCTCCTGCTGCCCAGGCTAAATCTCCCTCCTGCAACACTATTTCCCCTCCTGTCTTTGAAGAACCTGCATGTGTTTTCAGGGATTCCCAAAAGAGATCACAGGGAAGTCACTCCAGGCTAGTGTCCCAATTTCTGTGTAACTTCAAGGTAGCTCTCTGCATGCAGGATGGATGGATGAAAAACATCACTGTGTTGAGTCCCCAGACAATCAGCAAGTAGCGAGCAGCAAGCCCATGGGTGTGGTTTGACACAGCAACACAAAACCAGCAGACAAACCCACCTGACAAAGCAGGGAATTTCCTGGAAACCCAGCATGATCACGTAGCATTAAGCAACACGTTTTTGTATCCCTCTCCCTGTCTCCACTCCTGTTGTGCCTACAATCACAGGGCTGCCCACAGCGTATGCAGCATACAACACACCTTTAGCTTGTGTCCCCTGGACCACAGCCCTCAGGTAGAGTGGTTCTGCTCACAGAGCAAGTGGAAGGAGAGGAAACCACTCAACTCATCATGTCCTGACGCTGAGTAAAGGGATGGTTCCGCCCTTTCTCCATGGCCACTGTGAAGAGGACTGTATAACCAAGCAGCTTCTACTGGCACCGAAGCACTGGCTAACTCAGCGAGCACCATGATCTCGGTTCTCTTAAGCCATCTTCAGCGCCCCTTTCTGCAACCCCAGACTCTCTTTCATGTTAGTCCAATACAGCAACAGGAGACAGAGATGGAGTCTGCTCTGGTGGATGTTTTGTCCCCAGAACTTGGAGCTGGTTTGATGCCCTGAGCTCTAGTATAATGGTACCTAAGCTATAGAGTCCAGCAGCCATTTGTAGCGTTGGTGGTTAAAAACGCTTCCCCTAGCAACAGAATGGTTATAATTTGTAATTGGACATTGAGAGCCAAAAGACCAAAAATCGTATTTTCAGAAAGCCTAAGCGCTTTAAAGATCCAATCCTCATCAGCGCCCTAGACACCACCATAGTCAGAGGATACTAGAGATGTTCAGATCATTCTAGCAACATATCCTAGAAAATGTTTAAACCTTTTAAAAGACACTTCACCTCCTCTGATCCACAGGCAGATGTCAGCATCAAATTTCACCCCATCTTCAATACCCTGCAGAGGTTTAGAAGTGCTCCCAGGCACTCCGAGCCTTCCGTTCCAGGGCATTGTTCAATACACGGTCCTCCCTCTCTCTCTCTCACAGACACACTCACACTCTAATTTAATATTAGATCTCGGCTGGGCATATAAACCACAGGCGTACAGGAGAAAGGGGACTTTTCACCAGTAGGGATGGCAGATCTCCAGAATGTTCAAAAGGGGCCGGAAGCTCGACACAACCCGCCCGCCCCAACTCCTATTAACTCCAACAAATTGTTTATTGCACAACAGAAGAAAAATGTTGCCCCTCTCCCCCAGCCAAGTCTTTCCATGTGTGCTGCACGCGCAGGCTCCCTCCGCCCGCCCCCGCTGCGGAGCCAGCTTTATACCCAGGGAAAGGTAACAGCAGCGATTATTACACACACTATCCCACAGCTCCTCGCTTGTTAAAAAAAACAAGAGTCTCTTTTGTGCCCGAAATAAAAGGAGATACCTTAATTAGAACAATGCAGGTTGGTGAGCATTAAACATTGAGCCCAGCTGCTGTATGCCATTAAATTCATAAAAAAGGAGGGGGGAAGGAGGGCAGTCTTAACGAGATTACACACATTGACTTTGATCAAGACACAAAAGCACCAAGGCGTTCCAGGGTTTTTATTGCTGTCTTCGGGCTACATTTTAATGGTTACATTAGAAACATGCGAACACAGGCTGGGAGATTTTTTTTGAGACGGGAGAGGGAGTGCAAGCATGCCTTGTGAAAAGGCCTGGTTTAATAAATTGGGGGCTGCAGGGAGAGGCTAGGACTGGGGAACACATGAGTAGCCACTTATTAATTGCTTCCCCTATGCAAGTGCCAAGTCCTAACACAAAGTCTTGCTGGACTATTCCCATCCTGCCTGCCTGGTCGGCAGAAGAGCGATGTGCAGATCACACACAGCCAGCTCTGTCCCCACCTTCCTCATGGATATCTAGGGGGAAGATGACTCCCCCTCTGCAAGGGTAAATGCTAACCCCTGAGCACCTGGAGTGGGGTTTCCCAGTTCTCACGAGCAGCCGTGGCCGCTGTACACGAAACAAAAGGGCCGGACTGAAGTTTAATTAAGTTGCTGCTGAGCTTAAGAAAGCCTGAAATCGGTGCCACAGATTTAGAAGATGACTTGAGGCTGCTGGGAAGAGGAGAGGACAAAGAGTTCAGAGCAGAGAAAATAAAAAAGAAATTAGTGTTTTATCCTCTGCTTGTAGCACCGCTGAAGGACAAAATTACTCTTCACTTAGCAAAGGTGGCAGAGCACACATTCATCCAAACACCTCACAGCTACGTACCCACATATGTGTCTTTTATAACATGCAGCTAAAATGTTTATAAAAGCTTGTATAATCTAAATAGTGACAGTGTGTAGCTGAAGAGCTATAAAATATAGCCCAAGGGATAGCCAAGTTATTGAGTTGCTATTAGTACTCAAGCCCACAGGCACTTCACCGTCCTGGTAACTTTTCTTGGACAAGACTTTTAAAAGGCAGGATTTAAAGGAGCATGATCGGCTTAATCGTAATTCCAAGCACACAACGTGTTCTATAAAGTAGATTTTGCAATGCCTTACAGGAACAGTTTTTAGGAGTGGCATTCCCTTACATTTTTTGTAACCCAACACTGTATCATCTTGCTAGCAGGAGAACTAGAAAGCACAACTGACTATTTTCCGCTCTCCGACCTGAGCAAACGGAAAGCTTGAAAATCAGCTGCACAGAGGACGTTAAAGGCTGATTATAAAGCTCACAGTTTTAATATAGGAAAGGAAAACACTGTATTTAATAACACTTCAAATTTTAACCTGATGTCCTTTAATACATGTATAAATCACTACTGCACTGGGTCACCTATTCAATGTTCAAGTTAGTCCCCAATCTTCCAAACAGAATGGCATATGCTTGAAAACTGCACAGTGCTATTTCAAATAATCTGAAAAATATAGATTTATATTCATAAAAGCTCCTTTCCATATCATCTATCCTGAAGATGATTCCCTTTGCTTCAGGGGAATATTAGGTTTCTCAGAAGCTACCCATTCCATGAAATCTCAGTGGATTTGGCCTCCATTCTCACAGCTTTACCTCTCTGCATGGATGCCCCACAGGAAATTACTGTAAGGCAAGGTTGTCCCTGGCACAGAGCTCTTACATGAGCAATGGCTGTCCCCACAGCTGCAGAGGAGCAAGGGGCAGGACTGCACTTTGATCATGACGACTCAAACAAAATTCACTCAAGTCAAAGCTAGAGCGGCGTGTTAAACAGCAGGGCTTGGTTGGGATGTCTGCAGGCACGGCACTCAGATTGTTTAAAATAAAGCAAAAAGCACCTTTCCCCGTGGTGATTTAAAGAAAGTATCCCAGAAGAGAGGAAAAAGTCTGTAAGTCAACAAGAAAGTAGCCAAGAGCCTCACCAGAGTCCGCAGCCAGCATTCTTCACAGTGCACATGCCAGCACTGAATGGAAGTCAGGGGCATTGTGTAGGAGTCCTGAGGAGAAGAGGCAAATGGGTTATTTCCACAGCAGAGTTCTACTGATTCTTTGCTCCCAACCTCATCAAAACACCCTTCTTTGTGGGTAACATTGCCTTGTATTTTGTATTACAAAAAATAAGTTTGTGCAATACGTAAGTTTGTATTTTTGTCATGTTTGCGTGGCAGAGGCAGAAAGTCTCTGCAGTCCATTTTTCTGGCTTCCTAGAACCCCTGTTGGAAGCCCATAATCCACTCAAGTGGTGACCTGGCTCAGCACAGTTATCGCAAGAGCATCTGAAGTTGCTGCAGCCACCTGCCATTACTCTCATCAGAAAGGTCACCAGATCATACAAAAACCAGTGACAGGGTAAGATTAACCCTTATCACAACTCTTAGCTCTGCAGGAACAGCTTAACTACATCCCAAGAATGCTGCTGCTATCTCAGCAGATATGCCTTCTCTTGACCATCTTCTATCATTGCTAATAAACCTCTGGAAATCAGCAGCAAGCTGTCGTCCTTTCTGTGAGATGGGGACTGTACTCCCATACCTACAGGTCATGAGCTGGAAGAGAGAGCACCATGCATCATGGTGAAGTTGCAATGGGAGCCCTCCACCAAGCAGAAATTTCTCCTGCCATCAGCAGAATAAAAACCTAACAGGAGATGCAAAGCTTTGCAGGCTCAGACCATCAGAGGGAGCTGCTGCCCTTCTTTCAGAAGGCCACAGCATCACCACTGAGCAAGTAGGACATCGACAACTTTTAAATGCTCAGGCACCGTTCTGTTCTCAAATCATACGGCAGGTTTCAGATCAGAGATTCTGCTCTCTCTTACATATGTAAATCTGCATATGCAGGAAGAGGACACTGGTATCTGGAGTTTTCTACAGGAAGTCTGAAAGTCTTCTGAAGTTGGGGCTTTCTTATCCCTGGTAGGAATGGACAGCTACAAATACCAGTGGAACAACATAATGCATACAGAAATTTCAATTGCTAAAAACCACCCAGCACCTTCCTTTGGAAGGCTAATTGGTGTACAGGGACAAAGATGAGTTTGCCCACTCCACCTCAAAAAGAAGAAAAGCTTCTCCCCTCCTCAGCAAAGATAGCAAGACATTTCTGATTCATTACCACAAGTGGAGTGCTACTCACCATGCAAATGAGACATTTATAGCGGTCCCCACGGGAAAGCTGCCTTTCTAACTCACGGACACGAGCCTTTAACGCTTCAAATGTTGTCACTGCAGAGTCTTCTGTAATTCTGCAAAAGATGATGGAGCATGAGCATCACTGAGCACACAAGATTGTTAAGAGTTCAGGGAAAAAAGGATCCCACAACAGGTACTGCACAGGAAACAGCAACATTCGAAGTAATATATCCAACTTGTGGTGAAGAAGAGCTCCTGAAAATCCCAGTGAGAATTCTTTGATGTATTCTCCTAAACACTTCCAAACACATCACAACAGAACACAACAGGGCTGGGGTTGCCAGCCAGAGCACTTCACACAGAGCACATTTCCACAAGACGCGGACATTTAAAGAACAGATTCGTTTGTTTTTTGTTTGTGTCTCTTTTCTTGTCTCCCTTAAGAGATTCCTTAGGACCAAATATGCTCTGGCCAAAGTTCTGTATGTTTCTCTAAAGCTGGTGAGATAGCTTTCTGTGGGCAATAGGAGCTGTACTTTCCCTCAGAGAATGCAGGTCCTTGCTGGCCATCAACCTCGTGAAACACAAAATCAGCTCATTACACAGGATAAACACAACGCTTTTACGTTAAAGAAACCCTTAGCTTGCTAGGTTCTAACACTGAAAACAAGGAGAAACCAAAAGCAACAGACACTGTGCCAACAGGGTGGCTATAAAAGCAGCTTTACAATCTCTGCTTTCCCATTTCCTAGGGTCATTTTTGATGGGCAGCATTATCTCTTTTGTCACAGAGGCGCTGCGCTGAGGGCAGGCAAGTGTATTTTCATGGTTCTGTGAGGCTGGAGAAAAAAGCAGCTTGCCAACCTAAAAGCAAGGGCAGACAGCAATGCTTAGCAAATGAGATGCAGGGAGCATTACAGACAAGGATGTCACTCCAGCATGCTGCAAAATCCAATTTCTACACAGTGCAGACGTAGGGAGGGGCCCTCTGGCATTCCCCAGAAAAGGTTTAGAGCATTGCATTGACATTAAGGCTTTCATTCTTGTGGAAAAGCAAAACAAACCAGCAATTTTCATGTATGTCAGTGAACTTCAGGCCTGTCCAAGCAGACTCCAGCTCAGAAGAACCGGAAGAGCACCATGCCACCACTAAAAGCTGCATCAACCACAACATAACCCACAGTGGCACACGCACGTTCTACCTTTTCAGAGAATGATTCATCAACAGGTGGCTAAAACATGGGTCTAGAGGAATTACTACACCAATAAAGTGAGCTGCAATCTCAGCACTCCTGCCGCACGCATACACTCGCTCCTTTGCTCATCAGTCACTTGCCTCTGGCACACAGGGAGGGACCTGAGGTATCTCCCACGAGGTGATTCTGCTGGCTTTTCCCAAGGCTCTGGAAACAAAGCTAGTCAAAAAGATCTGGAGTGATTTTTTTAAATTATGACACTTCAGAAGACACTGGAGTGCAGGAATGCACATGGTTAAATACCAGTGTTATCAAGCTCCTCCAACTTCACTCCTACCTTTGTAGCGATCAGACACTCTGCATGAGCCAACTGAGGGGAAACCTCCATCAGGAGATTCATTGTAAATGACAGTTACTAGGAAACGGTAACAATTTTAAAACTGAAAAAAAAGGCAAGGAAACACCTATGTCCTGTGACAGCCTAGGGGGTGAGGACTGCCTTGAGACAGGGATACTGTGGATTCGTATCTTGGTATCAATAAATATTCTTCGGAGCAAAATGTAAGAGCTTCAGTAGAAGACAGTGCTCCTCGCTGTGAAACACCCACTTGCTCCTAGTCATTGGTATAAATTATTATCATGTCCCAGTTTGGGTTCTCACCTTCAAGGAAGAGTTGTCAGTGTTTTCAAAGAAAGTCTAGAAAGGTGTTAGTTTTGTCAAAGGAAGAAAAAGAATTATTTATTTATAGCCTGAAGATTATTGTGGGATGAGAAAATTGTTTCCCTTTCAGTCCAGTCTGTCAACAAGCTGCTGCTGGATGAAGGCTGCAGTCGAGCTTGACTTTCTGGAATCGGTTTCTCCTTCCTGCACACATAAGGGCACTGGAGGTGTAAAGGCAGCGTGTGTGGCTCCCACCCAAAGTAAGTGGCAAGCAGAACCTCAATGCTTGCTAAATTCTCCCATTACTATCTGTGGAGCTATCCGTCCTCCTCTGAAGGGCAGGCGACTCAGCAAGGAAAGGGAAAAGTGGAAGCAGATCCAAGCAAAGGCTGTTTCATCCCCAGACCCAGCCCAGTAACAGTCAAAGCTTGAGAATGAAAAATTTGCCACTGCAACAACTAGAGGAGATAGAAAATGGCTTGTTTATAGAAGTCTAAATGGCTGACCCCCATCAGCCAATTTCGGAAAGTCTCTGAGATAATCGCACCTGTCCAGTAATAAACGAATGAATCAGAAAAGGAGGCTGAATAGAGGTATAAGCAATAATGCTCAGAGGCTGCCTGATACAATGGCCAATCAATAGGAGGGCTGTAGATCAGGGTGCTAGTTAGCTGGAAAATTACCGCACCGCTGCGTGCGTCACGCTGTAGGGATCCTGGACAATCAATGTGGGAGGTATTGATTTAGTTATTATCACTTCATACGCTCCAGACATTGTTAAATATACATTTATTAACAAGACTGGGGTGCATTGGTAAGAGAGGGAGCTTTAGCCACTGCAATAACTCCCAGTGCTGACCAAAGCTCAGCTGTGACAGACTTTAAATTCCATGTCCTCCCTGCCAAGTGTGCTCTCAGGGCAAATCCTGACGCACAGTGTAGTGCTGAAAACGTAGCTCCTATCTCACAAGAGAGAGATTTTGGCCACAAGTGAGCATTTTGCACTTGAGATTTCAGGAAAGCCTCCCCGAGCAGCAGCAACCAGGGACGTGGCAGCCAAGGGTCAACCCAAAGTGAGCGATAATTGCACGGTTGCTTCCGAAAAGCCGGAGGAAATGAGGTCAAGGGAAATAGGGAGAACATTAGTAAATAAAGGAAACTGGAACTACCTCCAGGGATGGAATAAAGACAAGAGTCACTTCCCATGTCTGGCTCCCGTGGTGGCCAGCACACTTGGGACACATGCCATTTCATTTAGTGACATTTTACCGTCAACCTGCTGCTTGTATCCTAAAGATAAGCATCGCTTAGGAGCAACTCTTCCTGCAGCAGCAATCTTGGGAACTCCCTCAGGCTTCCCTCTTGCGTGCACACCCCGTGTGCGCTTGCCCGGACACAGCTGGGAGCAGCCCATGCAGTACTTTTACAGGGTTAACGTCGGGGTGGAGCGAGGGTCAGAAAGCCAAGCTCCACGGTCACAGTAAGGCCGTGTATGAGCTACCCTGCCAAGGGAGGCAGAGGGAATTACACCGCCCTGCTCTCCCTGCTTTGCCTTGACCTCATGCTGGATGTGGGAGGACTCTTTTAACAATTTTGTGCCTCAGCACTCGGATTTGAGGTGTTTGGAGAACGTCATTCATCAGACTCCAGAGAGATCTGCTGAGCACAACCGCTGCCGAGAGCAACGCCTCGAGCCTCAGCGCTGATGCTTCTCCAGCCACACAGGTCCGAGTGGCTTTAGCAATACCTGTACTGTCCTCCCTCACCTAGGATGTAACAAGAGGGCACATCCCTGCTCTACTTGCTGTGGACCTCCTACCTTATTATACACAGGGAAGCCTCAGCAAGAACCTTTAAACAAGAACAAAAATACGAAAGGAGGGCTTCTCACGGAGGAAGCTTGGTCCTGCACTTCTCTCAGGACTTTGTGGATAACTCTTCAACAATCTGGCAGTCACAGTTGAGGATGCTGGCTACCAGGGGACAAGCCTATAAGACCTGGCAGACAGCACTTGAGAGTTTTCAGTCTCTGCGCCCAGAGCATGTTTTTCTACTGTTCATAGCATTTTTCCCCTGAGCACTGAAAATAAGAATAAACTTTCTTCCTCTGAGCAAATCCTTGCTTTGTTCAAGTAAAAGGCCAGAAGGGGGGCACGAAAATACCATGGAAGAGGAAAAAGGACCTATCTGTAGCTTTGAGCTATTACTCAGCAATCACCTTCGGGCAAATCTCCCCTGAGAATTGGCTGCCCTCCTCTTTGCAAAAAAACTTTAACCCAAACGCTGGTTATTTGTCAAACATTAGCATGCATGTGATCTTTGTTTCTCCAAATTAAATCGAGCAATTCCTACCCGCTGTCCCAGTGGACAATCACAAGCAATTCCGTTAATTAAATTATCTCTGATTCTGCAGCTCTGGAATCTCTCAATTGACTAAGTCGGTGCTTTATCATCAACAAAATACTGGACCAAAAAGGAAACAAAAAAATGCTGATGTCAAAGTGATTGGCTTCAGTTAACCCTTCCCAGCTGGATATTAAGGGCCGCTCAAGAAACTGTTGGACTGGAACAAGCCCAAGAGTGAGAGCCTCGTACCAGAGATACCAGTAGCAGCTGTTCACTTGTGTTTCCTTTCCATCACACAGAAAAAAACAAACCATCATACCATCACTGCATCCTGCCTATTTGAGAGCCACAGAATGATGCAAACTGGTAGCTGCTGAAGAAACAGAAAAACACCTCAAAGATCAGTAAGCCCCTGCGAATATCCGGTCCTCCCCTAACCCAGATCTCACTTGACACACCCCGCTGTTGAAGAGTCTCCATAAAACATTTCCCTTCGGTTTATTTCAACTGGATATAAATTTTCCTTTCTTCATAAACGGCCACACTGTACACAGCATTCCATAAATTTTTACAATTCCACTGTTTGTATGTACCTTGTAAAAAACACTTAGCACTGATTAAATGCACTGCCAATAAAATTTCATGGGCTACTTTTGACACTTGATATTCTGACCTTCTTCTCTCTTCCTCATACATTTATTTTTGGTTTTGTATGCCTGTAAACACAGTGGCAGAGGGGAAAACGTACAGTACCACTGACAAACCCAAGAGTGATGTCTTTATTTTTAAACAAAGCCTTTTTCTTCCCTTGTCTGAGGTAGAGAACCTGATCCCAGCAGAACATACATGCACAAGGGGCAGAGGTCAGGTCGCTAGCAGCTCACGTATCATAAATATTAGAAACAGGCTGGTCGATGCTTTGAAGGCAGAGTCAAGCTAAAGTAAGATTCCAGGAGCAGAAAAATTGCTCCTGGCCATATCCAACCACAGCCGCCGATGACAATTATCATAACCACTACTACGCTGCAGAAGAGAAAGCCTACTGCAGTCCTCGCTTCGTGAGGCACAAATCTTGATAAAATGATCCAAAAAATGACCCCAACATCAGTGCACAATCATTTAATTGTAAGCCTTCTCTCATAGCCAATTTATGTTTAGGTGAGAGGGCAGCTTTTTCAGAGAAGAGACCATGTTTTATTAGCCTGTAACACGCTGTGCATAGCTGCTGTGACACTGGTAGCACTGCGGAACGGCAGAGCATGATGATGCTGTCTTGACTCCCTCATACGTTGTTTTCAACACAGCTCCCTCCCTATTCAAGTTTCAAATACTAACTAAAAACAACTCTAAGTTTTATGGGACAAGAACTGCTTCTGTTTTCAAGCTGGTGAAAGAATCCACCCTGCCTTCCAACTTAGCAAGCCTCACCTGCAGCAAGCGCTATAGCTAATGATATCGGGAGTTTAATTTGGCGGATGCGGGAGAGCACTACTGGGAGATATACAGTGGGAGATACACAGACACAAAGGCCTTTTGCACTTACTGGGGTGCAAGAACGTATCATAAAGCTGAAACAAAAAATTTGTTACTAACAAGGAAAACATTTAAAAAGATAAATAAATTTTTAAAAAGAAAAGTCACATGTGGCTTTAAAAGGGATCGGACACAGGTCAAGCATCTTCATACTTTAAGTCTCTGAAAGAAGTCCAGTGTCAGGCACTGGTGGCAGATTGACTGTGAATCACCCCAGAACACGCGGGCTACTGGATTGGCACAACACACCACAACTTCATTTCACTAGATGAGCTGGTCACGGCAGAAGGGGCCAGATCCCTAGGAGCAGAAAACTGCCCAACAAAGCTGCTTGCAGTAGAGTTGTGTCAAATCACACCAAGTGAAGTTTAGACCCTCAGTCTGGGAGAACGTGAGTGCTAAAAGCAAATCTTCTGGCAAGACATCAACGTTTTAGGAGCTGGCTTCCCCTCTATTTAGCTAAAAATCTCATTTATTTGGTTTATTTGTTTTTAGACTAACCTCCTTTAAAAAGGCTGACTTATAATCCTGTAAAACATCGTCACATGTATTGAGGAAATTGGCAAGGATGCTAATTTATTGTCCTCTAGGAAAAAAAAAAGCCCTCTTTCCTTGATTAATGTATGTTTTTGTATTGTAAGATATTAAAGAATGTTGCTTCACCTGTAATTATAGAGAATAGTTTATTTTGGCAAAGCGCCCTGGCTTCTGGTTGCCAAGTTATGAATAATGCAATGTTCCCCGTTCTAATTTCCGTGTTCTAAGTCGTGAATTTGGAGCGGGGTGCATGCAAGGGCACACACACACGACGCCGAGGCGCTCTCAGTCACGAGCGCCTCTATTTTATACTTGCTTGCACAACTTGTTAATACCGGCATCTGCTTGCCAAATTCGGAGTTTGCTTCTGACTAATTTCATCTTGATGCAAACCAAAAGTGTTGTCTCTTTTTTTCCCCACAGAGGAATTATTTCTCTTACACTTGCATGCACCGTCGCAACACCACTGAGGGGAGCTTACCACTGCAGGAAGGCGTTTTAAGCCGCATTTAGTAGGGCCTTGGGTAAAGATTCCCCAAAGAATTTAATGACAGAAGAATTCATTATGCTTTCATATCTCCTCCGCCTCTGTAACACAGAACCCAACAATGTCTCTACAGAAGCGGGAAGTAAATTCAGGCGCTGGCTCTTTCTCTCTCTCTTTTTTTTGGCCCGCGTTTCGCTGGGACACATGTGCCCAGCCCCAATCAAAACAGAGACAGATGGCACCGCTGATCATTCAGAATGGAAGGAGCCTCGGAGTCAGCATGTTTAGATGCATTTGTAGGGCTACGCAGTATCCGCTGGCCACTGGGACTGATTTAAAAAGGCGGCTAGTGAAAGTCTGAGCTTGCGCCAAAATTTTAAATGTGCCATTTGAGCAATTATGGTTCGACATGAAAGCTGGGAGAAAGAATGCATGGGTCATTCTGATTTCGATTTAGAGACTATGTCCCCTGTTCCAAAGAGAAAATAAATGCAATCCCATTGCTTTACTGGAGCAGCTTTGGTGATAAAGGAAAAAGCTGTGCTACGGAAGAGTGTTTTGCTGCAGGAAGGTTTTGTTGAGGCAGCACTGGCTGAGTGAGAAAATGATTCTCTAGACAAAGTTCCTAAATGGAAATAATCGCACATCTAACTAATTAATATCTCGGTTCACTTTTCCAATGTATCCTTCATCCTGGCGACCCTAATTGTATTCCTAACAGATCTTTGAAGATGTGTCACGGTCACTATCTTAATATAAGCCAGGGCTGCAAAAGGCAGGCAGCGGAAATGGAAAATACAGCTCCTCTCCCTGCTGAGGCACACGGCTTAGAGGTTCCAGCCTACTGAAACTTGCCTCCACCCACAAGTAAATATGTTTGGATTATGACCAAGCTCCACATATAGCTAGGCAGGTATATTTTTCTACTGGAAGACATATGGCAGCTGTAACCTGTCATCTTACAGGAGGTGGACTGGGATTATTGGTAGCTTTGGTTGGACGATCAGGGCACAACATTATAAAATATCCCTGAAGTGAAAGAGGAATAGCAAATTCCTAGGGCTGAAAGGTGTTCAGAAAGTTGGACGTGCAGACGAGTCTTGCAGCCAGCCTCTGTGCACAATGAAATACCTTCTACTCCCATGGCCAGCATCCAAACGGCCGAAATAAACAGGAAATATCTATGTTACTACAGCAGCGCTTGGATTCATCTGCAACCTTTTAAGGTCTTCACCGTGGAGGTGATATGCTTTCCAGAACTGCCACTCATGACTGCTGATTGGAGGTACACAAGGGCAGCGCGACAACACATCCTCCAGACAGCTTCCTACAACTGCTGCTGCTGCCCTAGAACTTTTACACTGTTGCTGTTTCCTTTACAGGGAAAGAAAGGATCAGAATTAGCATCATTTAAGGTAATCATGTCTTCAAAAAGAAACATAAGGCTGTTAAAAGAGGCCACAACACATCAGTGTCACATAACCAACTGTGGTCCCAGAGCTGGAAGAGGAAACCAGCAAAACAGAGGAAGGACAGGTCAAGAGCTGGCTATCTGAGGGACAATCAGGAATGCTTATGCAACTGAGTGGGAAAAAGCAGCTTTTGGGGGATGAAAACTCTCAAAAAGAAAGGAGAAGTGAATGGAGAAGTAGGATGAAGCACCTACAGCGGTGAGGAGCAAGTAAGGTTAAGGACAAGCACTGACACCAAAGTGAGGGCGAAAAAAATCAACACAGATATTAAAACACATTAATTACATTACTTGCTATTACACTGCTTCTGTAAAGGCAGTGATGGGTTCTGTGTTACAGAGGCACAGGAGATATAAAAGCACAATGAATTCTTCTGTCATTAAATCCTTTGAGAAATCTTTACCACGCTCCAACTAAATGCAGGCTAAAACTCCTTCCTGCAGCAGTACGCTCTCCTCAGCAGTATTGCAACTGTGCATGCGAATGCAAGAGAAATAATTACAGACTCTACAGCTGTCCCAGACATGGTTTAGCTCAGAATTAATACAAACTGGGTTTTCTTATTTTTCTGGTACTACTTCATATTTATACTTACCAACCATAGCCTAAGAAATGCATAAACTACCAAGAGCCATAATTACAATCATCCTGTTGTCATACAGCAGCTGGCACAGCACGAACACTTACTGAGTCCTGCCACAATAGCCAGTAAGTGCCAAAGAAAGCAGTAGCCCTATTAACGCCAGCACGCAGACAGCCTGCGCAGCCAGGGCTGCCCTTCAACAGATGCACGAGAGCGACAGCAAACTGGCAGCAGATAGGGCACAACATGATCCCTTTTCTGCTCTTCAAAGGAACATTTCCATCCAAAACAGGGAACACAGTCTACATAAAAATAATTGTTACTTTTCTCTTGAGAGCATCTGGGCACTGTACAAACATTTCCTAAATAAAAATAATAAAAAAAAATAATCAGTCCCTGCCTCTTCATTCTTGCAGCGTAGGTAAGGGATGTGAATAAACAGTCACGTCCTCAAAATACTTTCAGAAGGAACACAGCAGGATCTACAATGCTCCATCAGAGACATTGCTAAACACAACAGGCTAATTTTAGGGACAAGTCCTCTCTCTGACAAGCTGCTCACACATCTAAGGGTAGAATTTGTCTGCTAGAAGGCAGCTGTTTGTGTTTTACAAGCTAAAGTTTCTCTTACCTATGGAATAACTCCAATATTTCACAGGGAATCATCATCCATCTAACTGAAGTACCCTCTAACGGACCATCAGCCTCATATCCCCTTTGAAATAGCACAGCTGAGCACTTGCTGGGCCACGATTTATTTTTTACCTTCTAAGACATCTTGCTAACTCTATAGCTCAATAGTGACAGTCGAATTTCACACTGCGATAGCCCCCCATCGATTTTTCACTCCCAGGAAGCAACTCCACAAATTAAAGTTAACAGCATTTCTGAAACTAAGAAAAAAAAAAAAGAAAAGAAAAAAAAGAAAAGAAGGGGCAGGCAAAGAGACATGAATGGCAAGATGCCTGAACTGTGCCCTCAACATAGGAATAAAATTCCTTCTCGGGGTTTTCACCAGTTATGGGACCGGGATGCTACTGCTCCTGAAGCTGTCAGTCACCTTGGTTTGCAGACACTTCGGCTTTAAAACATCACAGATTCAACAGACACAAGAGTCCTTCCCTATAATGAAGATGTTCAAATCTACAGAAAACTGCCCCAAGGCATGAGAATTAGATCAAACCTCTAGACACAACTGGACTAAACAGAGATACCACCTTCCCTCCAGGTCTGAGCCTGTACAGTAAGCCTGCCTCGCTGAGCTTCGTTAACCACTAGTCTGTGATGAACCATAACGCTGATACAATTTCAGTTGGCGCAGTGGTAATAACGTTTGAGACCATCATTGGCACACGCAACTTCTACCGAACAGTTAAAAGAAGGAGCAGAATAAAGAACCGCAGCCCAGCACTCTGCTCTCCATCACCACAACCTACAGAATGAAGCAATGCCAAAGTCTCACTTCATAAAGAAATGGAGCATCTACCTATGCACCCTTCCAATGCTGAACACCAGAGTACATTACAAGCACATCTTACATACTACTGAATTACTGAAACGAAGGACTAAAACCTAACACAGACAAACCTGCACACAGGCAGCACTCAGTCCGGCAGCGCTTTCTCAGCCTGGCTTTGACGATCCCACGCTCCAGTTCAGCTTCCTGGATCCTGTCTCAAGTTAACATGAGTTGATCTAGGACTGGACCCACCACCAGCATCCTGCTGTCTCTTAGCAGAGCACAAAGGGTTAGTTCATTTATGACTCGAGTTAGTTTTTTAATTCTATATTTGCTATATGATGTTCTTGTCTCCCACCAAAGCCTATTAATGGTATGACACTACGGGGAAGGGCTGGGGAGTGCTTATCCTCTAGTGTGAATTCACAACAGCTTCTGTCTCCCTCTGACATACCAGCTGAAGTGTGGCTCCTTCCCCTTCAGCCTCTGCTAATCCTCTGGCTTCACAGCCCCTCTGCTCCCATCTCAACCCATCTGCCCAGGAGCAAGGTCCCCACGGCAGACACTGCTACCTCCTTGCCTGCTCTCACACGCTTGACTTTGCACAAGGACCTAAACTTTCGCACCTTTGCACCAAACCTAAACTTTGTTTAATTTTAACTGATGCTCCTTCCTGTGCTGCCACGCCAGAGCAACTCTGCAGCTGATGCTTTCCGAACAGCTGGATTGGAAAGAGGCGAGGTGGGAGGGGGAAGGGGAAGAAAGAGGAGACAAGAAAAATAAAACAAATACAATTGCTTTTTGTCTCTAAAACCCTCTTTTTAACCCAACAAGCGTCTCATCCAGTGAAGCATGATGAGCATGAAGTGTTATATAAAGAAGATAATTATAAAGGGATTTAATGCTTGGCAGGCTCGTATCGCAAGGTTTATAGCGGAGGTAGCATACTCACTTAAACAGCCTTGTGTCCGGGTTTGCTATTATGTGGGCAGCGCGGCTGGGGCCAAGCAGAATCAGAAACAAGATTTGTTTTACGAAAAAAAGAGCACAGCCCCCTTCCCACTGAGGATGGCAGTTCCAGTCCCACCTCCTTCCACTTCTGTCCCATCCCTGATTAATGATGTTGTCTGCCTGATTTATGACCCACCCCAACAGATTAGAGTTTCCCTCTTCAACCTCCCCCCTCCTCTCACCCCCCCCAGAAGGCATAGCCACACTCCGCTGGAAATATTAGAGAATTATTAAATAAACATTCATACGTCATGTCTCTTCCCATACTGAGCTCATCGTAGTCAACGCTCAGCGGCCGGGTCCTGTTTGCTTTGGGGCTGACACCAAACAGCTGGAGTGATTCATGGAGAGGCTGGCTACAATGCTCTGTGCCATATATCATGCTCGCAGCGCTCCCTGCCCCGGCGGAGATAAACTGATCAACCACAACGGGCTGGAATGAATTTATGACAACACAAAATTGAGGAAAACAAATGGGAGGTGACCCAGTGGGCCACTAACCCAGACTCTCTTGCTGGCCTGCAATCTAGTCTGGTGGCAGAAAGCAAAATTGAACATTGGCACTCTGAATTAAGATGCTGGCTTTTAACCCCGGGGAACCTCAGTTTCAAACCGGCACCAGACCCTCGTGGGCAGCATCTCAGGAAGGAGGAAGACTTTTTGTGGGAAAGGTGCTTTTTGCAGCTCTGTGTGTACAACAGTGCTTTGGCTGAAAGTGTGACATCGGCAGAGGAGTCGAGGAGGATGCCTGGGCAATTAAGCACTGGCTGCTCTCTCCGAGCAAAGCTGCATCTTGAGTCGAGGTAAAGGAGCATCACACCAGCTGAGCTCTGCCTGTCTGTGGAAGACCCCAGTCACGAGTGGGGATGCTCATTTACCTCTCCCCATGAGCATTCAGCACCCCAGGGTGTCTCCCAGACACCTCATGTTGGTGAGATTAGAAATGCTTAGCAGGGCTGAGGCGCCCTGCAGCACTGGGAAGGAGAGGCGGGACCAGCACCACATCTCTCGTTACCTGTGGCTGCCATCTGAAGCTCAACACAATGCAGATGAGGTTGCCCAAGCTACTGATGACCTGGCACGGCACAAGGAGCAGGGCAACAAACACAGACTTACCCCAAACCCCACCTAGCCATGCTACATCCAAGAGAGTCTTCCACAAAAACCTAAGTTTAGATTAAATTAACTTGCTCAAGCAAAGAGCTTCAGCTGCATGCCAAAAGGAGGACCACTTGCTGTATTGTATTAACGAATTAAAAAACAAACAAACAAAACCACACTGCTGTCCCTGCCTAGGCTTATTTTTGGAAGAGAGGAGGGGGAAGGAATGTCATCCTTATGAGAGAAGGATCAATATGTGGATTGCTGCTAACTCTATTAGCCGCTGCTCTAAACGGAGAGCACAGCTGACACAGGTGGTAAGCCATGTGCTTCTGGACACTTTTAAAAATGCTAATCAGACGCTACACAGGGTTTAACATACCAATCAATAACGCTCAGATTTAAAGGCAAAAATTAAAGTTACAAACAATGGAGTAAAGTGATGCTGCCAAAAACTTCCTGTAAGCGCCACCCAAAACAAGAAAAATGAAACCAATTTAGCTCCAGATTAAGAAACAGGAACTAGAGATGAATCAATTTAGCCTGTTGGGCTGGGTCGCCATATATCATGGCTCAGCAGTGGAGTGGGAATCAGCCAGACAGTGTGAAACCCTTCCCCCTCCTTTTCTGTAGGCTTCTAGCTCTGATCCCTGTTATCAATTAATTTAACAGAACCCCTCTGCACAGACAAGCACACAGAGCATTCAGGCTCCTTAAATGGCGGGACAGAAACTATTTATCACACACAAATCTCAAAGGAAAGAAGGAGAGGTAAAAAAAAAAAAGCAGCTAGGAATTCTCCACCTGAAACACCATCTTCCTTTCTGAACCTCTGAAATAAAGTGCCTTAAATAAAAAGCTTCCCCTGCTACTTTAAAAAAACTCAACATTATTGGAAAGACTCAGCAAGACGCTTAAGGCTTCTCGTGTAATTTCTATTGGGTTTTTCTGACTTTTCGCACCGTTTGCAGAACTGAAGCTTTAGCAGGGCAAGGTTATTGTGGAGCAAGGTGTGCATGCACACACGGGCACACGCACGCACACACATACACGCTCCCCCTGCTTCACAGCAGCGTTAGCACGAGCGTTGTTTGGAAAGGATTCTGGGATCCTTCAAAAGGTGCTAGCTAAAGCCTCTTTGATCAGATTATTAAAGCTATGTCAATTTTATCACTTGAGCTCAAGTGTTCTGGAAAATGTCAAATCCTTTCAGCTCCTGCAGTTTAAAGATTTTCAATAGGAGTGGATCTGGGAGGGTGGTGGGCTGCTGGGCTGACAGGCAGGAGGCCCAAAGGGAAGCCAAGCAGCGACTGAGACAGAGGCTGATAGATTAGGGCAGAAGGGATGAGTCCTTGCCACCAAGACAGCACGCAACGGTTGGCTCGCTCTAAGGACAAAGCTACTTCTGCACTGACCTGTGAGCGCTCAAACTCAGCAGTCCTTGGCCAAAGTCTGCTCACCGAGAAGCACCCAACAGCAGACAGCCCACATTTGGGACATGCTAATAAAAAGCCTTGTAAAAACGAAAGTGCCGAGACGGCAAAGCAGTCTTAAAGTTCCCTCTGCAGCAGGGAGTTTCCCCAGTCAGCCCCTGACTGTGAACATACGCTTTGCCAGGCTGCCTGAACTGTCAGAGATCCCGAAATGTGCCAAGGACACAACCTCTCAAGTTGGGACCAGGGCCAGAAGAAGCATAAACTACATTAAAAAAACTTTCTGTAAAGTCAGCTTAACGCTACACCAGATTTTTTTCCCCATCCCAAATTATCAGTGGACCTCATCCTCAAAATGTAAATGCCCACAATTATCTCATTGCTTCCATCTCATTCAAGCTGTTTTGTCTCTCACTACATCTTGGGGCAACATGTCAGGCAACAATCAACTTAAAACACTGCCCCACACCAATTAACGCAGTCCATAGCAGCAGTGAGGAGACAGTAGTTTTAGGCTTGGATCATCAAATCTGCTGGAGCAGTAAGTCTCCCTAGCAGTGTATTTAAGGAGGCTGAGGAGAGAGGTTGTTACTCCAATGCATAGTGCAGACAAAACCATTTGTTTCTATCCTGGACCAGGCTACAGAATATGCAGTGAGCAGAAAGGGACAGGAAAGGAAATGGTCAGGTGCCCCTCCACTATTGTACATTCAAACACTGGGACTTAAACTCCTGAATCAACTGGAAGGGCTGCAGGTAAAAAACTCAGGAACTGAGATGTTATTTCTATTAGCAACCACACAAAAGTGAAATCTGGACCTTAAGGGAAAAGAAATTCTCTCAGTGAGGTTTCTGCGAAGTTATGGGGCTGCTGGGATTCCCTCTTGCTGGAGAGATGGAGGGCGGAACATGCTGGTACCATGGAGAAAACAGAACAAAGACCATGTGAAGGACTGCCCTCAAAAACCAAGATGCAACGATAAGGTAACTTCTCCAGTAAAAGCAGGATACCGTGATACATTGATAGCAGGAATCTTGCAGGAGGAAATAAACAAATAATCAAAGTACAGCTTGACAAGCCAATTGCTTTTGTCAGGTTAAAGTGGGTTTGAATCTTCACCTCCTCTCCAAAGTCCCAGCTCTAGTCTAGGCTGCTATGCACAGCATAACATATTTGAAAAGCCACCATAACTAGAATACGGTGGAAAGCATGGATATATCTATTTGCGTATTTTAAAAGAAGGTCATTTGCAGTGGAGAAGCCCTTCGGAAGCTACGCTCGATCGCTTGTCACTGATTACTTGCCCATGCAGATATCTGGGAGAGGGACAAATCCCCATAGGCCCTTTGTGAACACAGCAGCAGCAAGTCAGGACACCAACAGCTCCAAGTCCAGCCTTCATGCTGAAGCACAACTTCCCTTCTCAGAGGTAAAAGCTTCAAATATGCCCACCCTCAGACTAGCACTGCTTCTAGAACACTGGATGGGACACTATGGTTCCTTAAAACAAAAAAAAAAAACCCCGAAAGCTATCCACTTTACACTCACTTTTCAATGTCACTGTTCTTACAGGTCTTCTGCATGGTCTCCTGTTTACTGCTTTCACCATTACTCGTTGAGGGCACTTCTGCTGAGGGAAGAACAGGCAAATTAGTAAGAGAACATTTGACCATTGCAATGAAATAGTCTGAGCAAGTTCAGTTTTGGAAGCAGAGGATGAGTCACTCTCATGTCGATTCTCAGAAAGAGAAGAGACCAATGCTAACCAATGCTACATGTCCCTGTCTGACACAGGGGCATTCTCTCTGTACGGCATGCTTCTATGATTCGGGGCTGAACATACTGACTGACCCTTCCAGATGTCCCAGTTGTTTTAAGCCAGGATATAATTCAGAAAGTTTTGGTGCAGCTGCCACACCAAAGTGTATTTCTAGAAAGGTGGATCTGGAGCCCAGACCCTGCTCTCAGCTTCTCCCTTTTTCTGAGACCCCTCAGACAGAGTCAGGGAGAAAAAGATATGCCAGGTAACTACTACGACAGACCACTGTTCATAGCTCTCCTCTACCAGCAGTCCCATGGCTCCTCCCAGCACTGGAGGGGATGTGAGATACCAGTCAGAGATGAACCAGATGAACTGTCCTAGAGTCAGCCCCTGGGCTGTAGGTTCAGCACCATGGCTTCAGGTAAAAGGTACGAAGAAAACAGCTCGTAGCAAATGCCATCAGGATTGCTTCCTCATCACCTCTGTGGCTGTATATACTGAAGCTGAACACACCTAGAAGCGAGTGCTCCTACATCACAGAAAATAAATGTGATTGCCTATCCTACAGAAGAAAATGCCTGCAATAGATATCCTATGCTCTCCATTTAATCATCATGCCCTTGGCAAAACTGGTTCTACCCACCTCCCTCCTACTGGCAAGCAGTTATATCTTGTAGGTACTTTCAAGGCTGGGAATCAAATGCCCAAAGCATTACAGTCACAGAACAGGGAACAAAATCATTGGGACAAGTCTCTTCAGGTCGCTGAGCTTCAATTCCCTTCCTAAGGGAGCTGAAGCAGCACTGCCGAGCTCTGGAAATGGATTTGGCATCAACAGCTGGAAAGCGCCAGGTTTTATTATTCTCATATTTTTACTAGGTTGCTGCTTACACTTCCAGTGCTGCTGGCATTAAATAAAAAAAACCCCAGCAATCGAATAGGTCTAACACCCCCTCACACGCATTCATGCTATGAGCTTTCAAATAACGTATGCAAAGGTACGATTTCACATTCACTCGTTTGCTCTGGAGTCTCAACTATAGGTCAAGAAGTACGACAGATCCTGAAATTCCAACTCAAAAGGTGCAGGCTTCAGAGCTGCAGGTTTTTCTTGCCATACAGAGGCCAGCAAGGACAAGACCAATCCAGCAGATCACTGTACAAGTCTCTAGCACACCCTTTTAAAGAAGGGAAGATGATAAGAAATGGGGGGCTGGGGACAGAGGGGGGGGGGGAAAGCAACAGGTACTTAGGTAGTTTAAACCCCCAGCAGCTGAACACCACCATCACATAGTGAAGCCCTGATGGCTTCCTCCGTGATACAGCAGCTTTTCTTTTAGTGGCATGACAGCAAGTCAATCCAACCCCTGTATCTTATCACCATAACAGTTAATGTTGCATTTTTGGGAACTCCCCCAGACGCCACCGACTACAGTAAATTGTGCTGTAAAGTTTCAAAAAGATAGCATGATAGTATGTGCATACATATCTGCTGGTACCACACAAGAGCATTTGTAACTACCATTTGCCTAATTACCGGCAATCAGAAGGTACCAAATATCTATCTGCCCTCCTGTAGCACACAAATTAACGATTTACATGTTGAACACTCACCGTCACTGGCCCATTTGGAAAACTCCGGTGTTATTCGAGTACTTGGTGTGCCACCACTAGAAGAGAAAAGGGCACAATGTTAAAGGTTGAATATGGAAAATTTTGCTGCTCAGGAAAAGCTACCCACTTCTCTCAATACTTCTAATCCATCAATCTAGCTTCAAAATGGGAGCGGTTGGCCTGCTGCAGGAGGTGGTTTTGTGCTAGACCACATTTCCACTAGCGCTCTCCCAACCTGCGCTTCTAGCTGTGACCTCTGCTGAATCACACTGGGGTTGTGATGCTGACTGAAGACTTGGGATTCAAACAGCACCTGTGACCTACAGCTCATTTTTGAATACACAATTTCAAAGATGAAAACTTTAGCCATGAGCAGAAATCCCCTGTGTTGCATTAGCTTCTCCCATTAAGAATAACTTTACATCTTCACAAGCCCCATCTTTTCCATCTTCCCGTGTGAAGAACAGCAGCACTGAAGTACAGACAACTCCTAACCCTGTCCATTCTCTTGCAAGCCAGTAACAGAGACTGCAAGAGAAAGGAATCTTCTGAGCAGGCTCCACACCTGTGCCTGCATAACATTTTAGCTCTATGAGCTAAGACAGTTCCATCCACTCAAAAGGTAATGTAGGCTTATGCTTCAGGGCATCAGTTACCGCACTGCACTTCTACAGAAACTTGCCAGAATTTCAAAGTGCTTTTACAAATAACACCATCTCTCCTGTTTTAAAGATGGGCAAACAAGTCCGGGAGATGTTCAAGGACCTTGCCAAAACAGCACAACGTGTTAGGTGCGAGATACATGAAGGAAAACCAGGTCTCCTGGCCTCAGGCTCCAAAGTCATCTCACCAAGCACTAAGCGTCCCCAGCCACTGATAAGGGATATCCTGATATTCTCCTGCTACAGTACCACTGACTTGGCCGTGAAGGAGCTTCAGCATCTTTGAGGCCCTGCCTACGGACTAGCATGGTTAGCAAAGTATTGAACAGATCAATGGTTTGGATCTAGTGTGGCAAATGCCACTTTGCTATGGAGTGGAACCTAATTTTAAACTAGTGTTTGTGACAAGCTAAGCAGTAAGAAAACTTAATTTCACTGCTCTATCAGTGACTTCAACCTTGACCTCAGAGGATCACTCAGTGAAAGAGATAGAGGGGTAATTTAGGCCCTGTTTTATACAGGGCAGAGGGCTTAGAAAGCAATCCTAGCTCCCTGTTAAGACTCATTTTATTTGCCTGAAATACTTCCCCAAGTGCCCTGAATGCTGGCTGCCAACATTCTCCACGTATGTATGTGGGCAAAGCACTCATCTTGCCCTGAGCTGCCCCAGTCCCAGAGCTGAATGCAGAAGGATCAGTTTGTGTAACCCACAACACACAATGGGATGCAATGAAATCATACTCTGGGTGCCAGACTTTTAATGTGCTGAATTAGTTTTGGATGGCATTGTTATACTACTACTAAGAGGCCACCTTTCATCATGAAGCAAGATGATGTGCAAGGCCTTAGTTTCCCCATCACCAGAATTCACCTTCTGTCCAGCGCTGTTCAGGGAGAAGATGGCACTGGCTGGGCAGTGGGGTGGTTAAGGGAGGGAGAGTGTGCACGGAGGCTTTATGAGGCTGCATGAGTAGAAATGGAGACTTGTCGGTCATACTATGCTTCTTTGTAAGTCTCTCTCGTTGCAACCCTTACACTCAAGTGAATGGCTATTTTTCACAAATTGAGATTCCCTAAAAGTAATGAAAGTAAATTAGGAAGGCACAGTACTTACTTTAAAACAGCACCTCGGAGCGCCTCCCTCTCTTTGGCTTCACCTGGCTCTTCCCCAGTGCAAGGGATAATGTCTGCTTCTGTGTACCTGAGCACAAGCAGTTAAGGAACATACAGCCTTGTTGCAGACAATGGAAAAGCTTTTGAGATGGTTGGGACACTATCTGGGATACAGAGCAAATTCATTTCAACTGGGAATACATCAAAAGAAGAGGGACTAGTATTCAAGAGGGGCTTGCTTTTAAATCCTGGATTAAAGTTCTGGTTTAGGTGGAAAGAAACAGAAGTCTTTTGACAGCAACACGATGCCACAGTTTCTTAGAAGGGGAAAACCAATTCCTCAAGTTCTGCAAGCCTAACTGGCTTGAAATGTCTACTGCACAAAATCTCTGAAAACAAAGGGATGTCTTGTGGAAAATAAACTAAATTCCTGCCCATGAAGCAAGAAAAGCTATCCATATGGAAGATAGAGACAAGAGACTGCAATGTCTCCTTCAGACTTCACCAACTGGGTCTGAAATACTGCTGCAGCAACAGAAGGATCTCAAAAGCAGCAACTGGGAATCCCTCCTAGTTCAAATAATACAGAAACTGGAAGGTAATGCCATTTCCAGTAGGGCTGGACACAGATTATCCACCACTACCCGGGACAGTGCTGTACAAAAGCCAGCTGAAGATGCTACTCCAGGTTCCCTCTCAGTTAGGACCTTTCAAAAAATGATACTGTGGTTTCCCGTATTCAAGTGTGTCATCCCCATCCACATCCAGGTCAGCGTCGCTGTCCGGATTCTCCTTGCCGCTGCACATGATAAATCCAGAACCTGGAAGAAAATAAAACATATGGATGAGTATTTGAATGGGAGACAAAGTGAAGGAGATCTCCTAAGTATGGTTGGACAGAACCAGTTTGTAGGCTGTCCTTTACTCTTAACAGCCTCACAGAAGGTACCATCTCTAAAGACTGTACAAGGACAATTTTCTGAAGATTGTACACTCACAGAAATGAATGCTGGATTTTATGCTCTAAAATGCCCCTCAACACTGAAAATGAAATTCTGAACTTTTGCTCTCTATATGAATTATTTGAAAGTTGAAGGCACTGGAAGCATCTCTCTCAAAGGCAGAAAAAAATTGAAGCAAAATAGAGAAGACCGGTTTTTCATAGAAGTAGTTAATACAAAACCTGCACTACTAGCAGGGAAGAGAAGGCCACAGAGACATTCTGAATTAGTCCTTACTTCAGGTGCATAGAGCAGAGAGAGGCTAAAATAAAATTAGAAATACCCTTTTTTTTCCTAATGCATTTAGTCATGGCTTAGATTTATAAAATGTTTAAGAAAAGCAAACCTCTTCTAGGAAAAAGATCAGACTCCACAGTCATTAACAGCCCCTTACAAGCATTTCTTACGTGAATAAATTCCAGAGCAAGCCAACAAGAGTCCTGCACTTCCAACAAGAGTGGATCAAGCACAAACCCAGTCTCAATTCCAGCAGCAAGAGTAAACAGTTACATCCAAGACTGAACTGTGTAACAAGTGCCATTTTCTAATAATATATACATTTATTTTGGTTCTCAAGCATTTTGTTGGCTGTGTTATTGCTGATTGTAACAAGGCTTCTTTTAGCTGAACCTGCTTGCAAGCACCTATGAAGATGAACCTTCACATGGTATTTGCTGCCTAAGGTATATTAACGGAAACTAAGGAAGACATATATTTACATTTTATGTGATCTAACATTGGACACGTTCTCTCCCACAAAACTGGAAATGAAGCAAAGATCTCCTGAATCCTAGGGTGGTGTAAGATTCTCATTTGTGTTCAATTCTGCAGCAAATCTAAGCTGTTTGCAGACATAAGCTACATAGACAGAAACTGGCTCACTCTGGCTACCTCCAGTAGGCTCCTTCACTTCACATCCCACTGTCCCGACGGCAGACCTGGACATCTGGCTCACGGACAGAGCATACCTGATAGAGCCTGAAGGACCCGGACCATCCAGATGGCTGGTGACCTAAGTCTGTGGCTAGACTGAGGCATCCCCCTGGCAAACACTGAAAGAGTAAGGCAGAGGTAGCCTTGGCTTTGCACAAATGCCCCAAAAGTGGTACGTTTCTGCACTGTGAATGGAGTTCTAAGTGCAGAAGACAGGTTAAAATTAATGTAGGAGCACCGAATATGAAGTGCAAGTCTGAAGAACGAGGACACTCCCAAGCATTAGGGTAGCCCTTCTAGTGCTACAGATGTCTGAGTCTGCTCATCCCACTGGGCTCTCACCAGCACACTTACACAAGCTTGTGCTGTCAGCAGCAAACTTGCACCTTCCCAGCCCAGAAGAGTGAGCTATATTTCTAACGGTCTGCATCTGTGCAGAGAGCAGGGCAAGGCGAAGGCCTCATTTCCAAGGACACCATGCAGACACAGTTCTTTACTATCACTCTCTAGGAACGGATGCTCTCGCCAATTCATTAAGCCTCCAATAAAATTTGTTTATATGGATTTGATATTTCTCTTCCCTGAATATAAAGAAGGTCCTTAACGAGTGATAATCGTAGCATGGCAATGATTTTAAGACTAACCTTTCCCTAAAAGCGTAAACTACCTTTTACTTCAAAGTAATTGCCAGCCTTAATTTTCAGCAGAGGTAACAAAACTAGCATCGACAATGCAGCACCCGCCGTCTGCGCCAGGTACCACAGGAGCCATCCATGCTCCCAGGTCAGCTCTGTGGTATCACTGGGGCAGCCCTCTTCCAGCAGACCCTTACAAAGTGTTTCACACCATGGTTGCATACTGCCAGCCAACACATGTCACGACCCGCCTTCTCTTGCTACAACGGCTCATCTAGTAAATCTTGAACCCTTCGGTTCATCACAATGTTTGGGAGGAGATTTAGAGGAGTAAGAGAGACCTGTCAAAGAAGCTGGATAGTCTTTCAAAGCTGCCTTAGAAGTCACAGTGGGCAATGGGGTGGTAATTTACAGGTATGGCATTTAACCTGCAGTAACACCATCCCCGGCACCTGGCATTACTTTAGCCCATCACTTCTCAAAGGCCATAAACTTTGGACACACAGGTCTTCATTTTTCTTGTAGCTATGGGAAACACAAATCATGCAAAGCTGGAGCTGTGACTTGGCCAGTCCCAGAGGTGATCTGAATCTTAGCCAGACAATGAATACTTGGAGCAAGTGCCTTCGGGAGGGAGGTGGGGGGAAGGTGTCCAAATGAGTGAACATAAGCAGGATCACTCACTGTGTCCCTCTCTCTGCAAGGATGCCAAGCACACAGCAAACAGGCACCTTTCCATCAATTTTGTTTCCAAGTGACTCAAGCCAAGTAGTAGTTTATGGTCAGAGCTTAAGAAAAGAAGATCTGCTTACTGCGATGCAATTTACAAATATTAAGGCACCTTGACTTCAGAATCCTGTGTCCTTGCTCTCAAAACCTTCGCGCTTAAGAAAATCCCTTTTAAGTCTGTAAAGAAAATACTCCACAGACCTTTTGCTGAATCTAGCTCTATAGCAGCAATGACTGTATTCCCAACAGAGTACTATCCCCCCTACACAAGGAGGGTATAGAGGAAGGGTTTGGACACTACCTGTTATGACAGATACATACCGAGATGATCTGATACAGCATTTCAGTCAGAGAGGAAGACACAGCAGAGAAATTAATAGGTTAAGATGAGGGGCAGAAGAAAGGCAAATCTCATCAAACAAGGACTCCCAGGCCAGGGCCTAAAGGAAGGCGCAATAAGGTGATTAAACTCAAATTTTCACCAAATATGGCTTTTTAAAAATTTTTATTTCTTTTAACATGACCAAGTGCAATCCATTGCACCATGGTAAAAAAAAAACGAATTCAGAAACTGTATGCTAAACAAAGTATCCTCCATGTACACAGAAAAGACTCTGAATAGAAGCTGTGCTATGAGTTTTAGGACTTCAGTGGCTGCTTTAAAAAAAATGAAAAACAAAATCCACAAAACATGCTTCCAATGTGAATCAAAAGGTCCATAAATCCCAGTACTGCCACTGCATGCAAGAAAACACCAAAGAACAGGATGCAAAGCTCGGTCCAGCATCACCCACAGAGCGAACGGCCAGCCACCGGCATCCTAGCGCCCTTTCATCTGCAGCAGGGATGGACTCTGAGGCCAGTTCCGGCAGGCTGGGGCTTGGTGCCACAATTTCGACCTGACCCTCCTTGTCTAACTTCCTGGGGTTGCTTCCATGCACAAAGCCAGTGAAAACACCCTCGCAGCTGTTCAAATATTTGACGTCTGAACTGCTTGACATTATTCATTCATCTCAGGCTCATTCAAACCAGATTTCTGGACAAGTGCTGTTAAAAATGGATTAAGAGGACCACTAAATGCAAGGAAGGCCTGATAGGATCACACCTGCTTCTCACTAACTCAGCCCAAGTGTAAAGAGGGCTCACAACTTCCAGCTCCTGCCAGCGGCATACACTGCTATCCAGGGGCAAGGAAAATGTGAAATGGAGCACAGAGGGCATCGAGTAGAATAAAATGGCCTTTGGAACGGCATTGTTCTGGTCCTGCTAGAGGGGAACGGGAGCTTCCAGAAGACCCCCTACCACTACCCTCCGGTGACCTGCAATTCTGCAGCGTGCACTGAGAACAGGGAAGGGTTCCTCCAGCAAGGCTCGGCTTCTGAAGGTCACACAGTAATTCACGGCCATCAGCAGTGCTGCCTAGAGAGGACCTCTAAAGCCAGTCTTGCTATCCAGAGGTCAATGCTTGGGACCAGAACTTTATCCCAACGTGTTAATAAAGTGAAATCCAATGACTGAATGTTAAGTTGTGAGTTTGACCTAGGAATTCACAAGAGACAGGATCCTCCTGCTGTTATTCGCAGGAGCAGCTGTGACTTATAAGAAGAGTTATTGAAGGCCTGAAGAACGTAATTCCACATGTGAATCTGAAAACACTACTTTCAGATGAAAAGAGAACAAAAACAAAACACAAACTCTCCTATATATTTCCCTTTACTTGTTGAGGAATTTTTTTTTCTCTTACTGTGCATTTCATAGGAGGTAACTGCTTGTCATACGCTGCCAGCCCCAATACAATTAGTCTCCTGATGCTAAAGCAGCACAAGCCTCTGACAGTCTTAATCCCAGCTGCCTCCTTAAGGTCCAGACAAACAGGAGCGAGCAGGCAGGTCAGACGCCAGGGCCATTAAGCAGAGAAAAAACAAAGTTACAGCTCTGTCTCCAATCCCCATTGCTCTTGTAGCCAGGTGCTCTGACAAGCAATTCCAGCACTGGTATTGAGTGGCACCTCTATAAACCCTGTGACAGTTTGGGAGACAAACTCCCCCATCAATCAGAATGTACCTATCAACATCACTTACCTGGAGCGCCCACCACCCTCCAGCACTGTGTACACAGCTTTGCTTGGGCTGCCCTCGCAGCGTCTGCCTGAGCGCCAATTCAAGGTAGTTTCTGAAAAATTTAGGTACTCTACACAAGCAACAGTGTTTCTGAAATAGGGATGCAGAGCCCTGAAAAAGCATAAGAAAAAAATTTGCATGCCTCTTCGCCCACACAGGCTGGAGGCACTGGCAGGCTACGGGAATCAGCTGAGCTTGAAGGAGACGGCAGAACACTTTCCACTTTCTTCCATGTGCAGATTAATAACAGCTGGGGATAAGTCTCATCAGAAATAATTTTCTTCCCCTTTATTTAAGTTCTCAGAGCACTTTACTTTCTCCTAAGGCGTCCCCTATACCTAAGAATCCCCTCTGACCTCTGCTCTGCTGCTCAAATCTTGCTTCCTTTGTGCAATCCCCCGATGACCTCCCAACATCTCTCAAGTGAACGGTGGCTCAAGTGAAGATCGAGAGTCATTAACATGATATATAAGCAGATTCACAGAACAGATAAAAGGGCCTCACATTCAAGTCCCTCCTTTTCTCTGTCACATTCAGTAGCAGATGGTCAAAGTGACAACATATGCTGCTTCAGGTGTTGGCAGCGCTGCCGGCTCCAGCACAGGCATGAGCTCACACGGAGACCGGCAGTCTTGGCAGTAGAAAGCTAAGACAACCAGATCAGTGCAGACCCAAATGACCACAGCAAATTTCATCAGCACAGGTAGGAAAGCATTGACCTACTGTGTCCCACCTCTGCTTCTCAACTCCTATCTGGGCAGATAAGTCAGTTTTGGGGGCCAGCTGTTCTGCATACATTTAATTATCACGTCAAACAAGACCGAGGAACAAAACTAAGATGCTAGTACTATTATTTGCACCACCATTATGCCTGCAGCTACTAGATGCTGCTCACACAGAGGATCAAACTCATCTGTATAACTACTGTTTCTCCTGTTTGGCTCCCAAGAAAGGGAGGTGGTGTCAAATCTGTCTCGGAAATACTATAGAAATCCAGAATTTTGTGTAAGTTCTGTAACTGGGTCTAAATCCAAACCCATTTCAGGGGCATGCAGCTCTACTGGGGCCTGTTTTTGCTGGGAAGAGCCATTCATTCTGCTTGCAGGTAATTTACACGTGTTCAGGAAAGAAGAAAAAAAGCCTCCCATAAATCTCCAGAACTGTAGCCTTTGCTAATTACACTCCTTGCAGTAACCCCTTTCTGCACAACCTCCCTTTCCAGCACGTTCACTCTATTTTCTTAACGAAATGTCACTCGTTGGCTTCTTGGAGAGTAAAAACAATGAAGGCAGTAAAAGTAGTTTATGCAGACACACGGCCAGGCCTCACACACACTTCCCGAGAATGGCTCTAAACTGGGTTTATTTCATCAGCTGCTGAAGTATCCCAAACTAGTACTAAGAGGACAAGGTGGCACAGATGCCATTTTATTTTAAAAGGCGTTTGGGAAGAAAAAGAAAGCTATTAGAGATTCTTTAAAACAAGAGGAAGGCAGAGATGAGGCCATGCTGAACAACAGTCTTTCTGCAGATCCATTACACTTCCCCAGGCAAATTTTTGGACAGTGAAATTGTTTCCCCGCACAAAGAGGGATAGAATAGTTCTTCTGATGACTTTCCCAGCCTGTTGCAGGAAAAATGAAATTCAGAGGCCATGAAAAGCTGCTTGCAAGACAAGGTTTTCATTTCTCTGGAGCCAGATACATTTCAAGCAAAACAGTGATTTACCTGGAAAACTCACACCCAACTGTGTTGTTACAGCGTACACCTGAAACAGCAGATGCATCCATCTGATGCCGTCTATTAGCTCCCATAGAGGCACAAATTGGCTGCCAGAGACCTGACTGCTTACCAGTGTCTCAGATGCTTCCAGTGATCTTTGCTAACAGATCAGAGGAACAGCTGCCTTTAAAGAAAGGGGCCATATAATTTTACGACCATTAACATCGTTTTGCAGCAGTATGCTGAACAAAGGGCAGGCAAGCTCCACTGTACAGGGTAAGAGCCAGCTGCTGCAAGGCTCACGGAAGAGGCTTCCCCACCCCTCGTAGCACAGAGGAGTATTGCAGAGATTCCTTTTATGTCTCTCTGTAACCCATCAGGTGCAGATTGTGGCTGCAGAGGAGAAACGCGCTCGGACCAAAGGTGTGATCTGGTGTGGCCATTCACACATGGTTGCATCCTAGAGCCTCACACTGGTGTGACGCACTAAGGTGAAAACAGTCTCATGTCCATCTCAAAGGCTGTTCTTCAAAACCCAGAGGTAAAGTACAAAAGCAGTAGCTACAGCCACGGTCTTTGCAGCTACGGCTCGTTTTCCACAGTCAGGGAAAGGGGGATCTGAAAGCTTTTGTTCCCCCGGGGAGAGGGTGGAAACAAACAAAAAAGCAAGAGAGAGAATTAAAGTAATCTTGAATCACTAAGCAGATTCACATCGCTGGATCAATAAGCACCACTGACAGGGATCACAGGAATGTCGCAACTTTGCCAATAATAAAGCAGCACAGCAGAGCTTGGAGGATGACTTTTCTAAGGCAGCCGAGCATGAAGCAGCAAGGCTGGTGAACAGCTGAAAGTGATGCCCCGGCTTACAGCGGGCCGCTGCCAGCGGCAGGGCTCGATGCAGTTTGCTTTAAATAATGATGAGTACAGAGATGGTATGCGTGGGAGAAAGGCAGCCAAGGACTGGAAAAACCAAGGGCTAAATTTCATGGGCCAAACCCCTATGTTTCTCCGCCCCCCCCCCCCCCAACTAATTCTTTTCTAGGCTGGAAAGAAGAAAGGAAAATCAGTGCTAATTTAATCAATTGATCAGCCTATCGATTGCTAAACTGGAGCTGCTAGTTAGCCATGTGCTGTAATGCCCTCAACTCTGAAACCACAAAACACACCATTGATTTCTTCACTTCCAGCTGCAAAACAAGAAATAAAGCCGTGCTTTCAGCAGGAAAGCAACTTCCTCATCCAGCGAGAAGATGCAAGCAAAGACGAGAGGACAGGAAATGGGGACAGCCGCATCTTGCAAGGTTCAAACTGAAATTAGTTACAGATGCAGTCACGGTGTCTTGTGTAAACTCTATCGATTGGGCGGCTGACAGTCTTGGGAGCCTCCATACTAGGACAATCAATCCAGCTGCAGTGTCACCTGCCACTTTGCTGAACAGTTGACAATGCAATTATCCAGTGTGGAGGCAGGGAGTTGGCGTGTGTCAAACGCAGTTAGCCACTTTCCGGGCACTACTCGATAATGCGTTTCACCGCCGAGTGTAAGAGACGACACGCGGAGACAGGAGCTGTTTAAAGCCATTGAGACCCGTGCTCCCTTTGCCTTTAGAAAAATCTCACTGCCCCTGACTTAACAACTGTATTCTAAAATGCTATTAAAATCACGTCAATCAACTATTGGGTGCTTAAGGCTGAAGTTTGATCTGAGTGTCCGAGAAGTAGGTTGCAGTTCTAGCAAAACTGCAAGCACTTGGAAAAAAAAAAAAAAAAAAGATCAAACGACTGTCTTAAAGCCTGGGACTTTCAAAACCAGAGCAGATAGACCACTAGAAAAATGGATTGTAGAGAGCAGCTAAGCAAGTGCAGCAGATGAGACTGGAAGATCTTATGCTTGCATGTCTAAGATCTAGGAAAATTGAAGTTTAAAGGGATGCTGTCAACTTGAAACCCAGTCAATTTCAAAAAATTGAGTAGTTGCAGGTGCTCTACCTGCTCCCTTACTCCCCCTGCCAATTTTCATGGTGCTACAAGTGCATTTTCTGTTTTCTTTTTAATTAATTTTTTTTCCTCCTTCCTCTGTTGCTGGGTGACAGACATCCCTTTTCCTCCCCCAAGCACGATACAGAATACCGTCAAATAGAGAGAATTCCCCTTCTTGCCCCAGAAAAACGTTTCCCTGGCGAGAGTGGCTGTCAGCGTTAACGTAAATCAAACAGCAAGGTTTAGTTGACTGGGCTCCTTTCAGCTAATGCATTCTGGCAGTTTGGGCATAAAAATTAGGTTCTTAGAATTTTGCATGCGTTCAAGTAAATGGAAATGTACTATCAACAATCAGGGCTTTTAACAGCTATAAGCACCAATTTTTTTTTTTGGTTAAAGTGATTTTTACTTTGCTGAGTCTCAATGATTACTTTGTGTTCCAAAATGAAGAAAATGTTGTTCCTTGAAGCATTATATGAACTTTAAACACACATGATATTGAGCATCAATTACATGATGGGTCATGATGGCTTTTGTATGTAAGGTAGGAATTCTGAATTTTTTTCTTTTTAAATCACGTACTATTCTTGACTGTTTTTCCTGCTCACTAAAGTCAACTTTTGATATTAATACACAGTATAACACCCAAGAGACATTTATTAGCCACAGAATCCCTCAGATTGCAGACACAAATCACAGAGAAATAGTCAGCAATGGCCCATTCAATTGCTGCATATCACACTACATAAACAGATCCGTTAGCATTTTAGGTCAAATATTACCTTGTAGACAAGTACTTGCTCTCAAACAAGGGAGGTGCAAACATTAAGGAGCGCTTGGGCTACTCCATCAAAGCAGTACAAAGCACCGTCCTTCAGCAACGGAGGGATTACCAGGATTACCACCATTTTACACGAGGGCTGAGGTAAGGCATATGAGTGCTCTGGGACTGAGTAGCCCTCTAAAGTGGGTATAAGGCACAGAATAAGCACTGGAGAAACACGAAATTTATACATCTTGCACACTTGGAAGCATACAACAGGTAGAAGGGACAAGCAGAAGGCAGCAAATGAAATACAGGAAGGCTAAAATGCTATGACTGAGAAGGATGCTCAGATGTATGGATGCATTCACCTTAGAGACTAAGCAACAAATGACACTGACACTGGAAACATGACAGAGAAAGGCACTGAACTGAGCTCTTGCTAAGCAGGAGGAAGATTAAGAATTTCATTATGGCAAAAATTCCCTATACTCTTACCACAGGCTGCTTGGATGCAAGCATCCAAGTTGAAGTTTGCTTTAGCCTGCCAGGGTAAAATGAATGAATTGTGACTCGTCTATGCGGAAACGAGGAAGATGATTCTAGTTACTAGACCACTCTTCCAAAAGCCCTACAGATGCCAGACTTCTTCTATTTCCCACACAGTCTCTTAGGAGAAGTCACACTTTTACTGTTCAGCTCAAATTCTTTTGCTGAATTTGAGTAGATCAGTTTATACCCTCTCACTAGTATGATCTTAAATGCAGCCTGAACCTTCTGACATACAAAAATGGAAAGTCTCCTTGCCTCCTGAAGCTTTCCTGCATGCCTCATTACATTTTATCTGAAAAAGAGGGCACAGCTGGCTACTAGGTGAGATTCTAGAACAAGACTTTTAAGCTGTCACCAGCTTTGCTACTATCTTTGTAACACTAGAGAAGATGCTTCTCCGTTCTTTAGTTTCCACATACGTGTCAAACACAGATTTTGCAGAGTTTTGCTGTAGAGTTTGATGTTAATGAAATTCCACGGAGAAGCGCAACTGAGTTCTCCTCTTCTATTCGGAGCTTTCTGCCAGGCAGTTATCAGACACAAGCAAAGTCACTGTGTTCCCAAACACCTGCTGCTGAGGCAGGAGAATTGAAAAGCATCTACTTAGATTTTGAGGACAGGATCTCTCACCCTTGAGACCGTGCTTCTACATCGCATGTATTTAGAAGGAGAACGCACTGGAGGAACATACAGCTATTGGCTCTTTCTTGGACAAACAATCCATGCTGGACAAAAGCTGGCTTACAACATTTGCTGGTCAAACTGAAGCGCATCTTGATTCTGCAGAGATAGAAAGCTGACAGTGGGACTGCAGGCATCTGCTGGAAACTTTTAGATATTTTAATACAGTCTTATTTTCCAGGCAGCTGCCCTAATTGTACATGACATGAGATCCAATGCAAACGGGCACCCAAGGATAACTGTAGTTTGTTACAGCTCAAAAGGCGTTACCAAGTCTCTCCATGCATACGCTAAGTCGTGCTGATCTTTTCCTTTGATAAGACATTAATGAACAGACGCAAGCCCTTTGCTAGGTTGGGAGGAAGGCAGCGTGGAGAAGTAAAGAGAAACTTCAGAGTGAAGTAATCTCGGTGTGTTTCTCCTTCAAGAGTATTGCAATCCATCAGACAGATCCTTGTCATGTCGATCTTTCTTAGAAAGTGTCCTTCTCTGAAAATGCCCTGCTTTCCATTTTAACATTTTCAAAGGCTTTCTCTCTTCTGTGTTATTTTTGATGCAACCAATCTACCAAAGGAAAAGAAACCCAGAAAAGTAGCGGTGACTAGATCACTAATGTGCCCCGAAGAAGGCTTTTTGGTGGGGGAGCTGGAGAGAAGAAGAGGAGGACAGGGCGGGTGGAGAGAACTTAGCTATAATTCTTCAATTCTTTCATATCTAAAGAGGACAGCAATCTCTGTTCTATCAGACCGCGTGGTTTGTGCTTTAAATGGTACTTGCTGCTAGCTTGCTCTCCCTGTCTCTGTCTCTCTCCCTTTGAAGCAGACTGGACAGCTTCCTCAAGCTGGCGTTATCACTCCCTCTAACCACTCTTGGCAGGCAATCTAATTCCCCCTGAAAAGGTCACCGCCATTTTAACTGCCTTTCAATCACATTAAGCACGCTGCCGCTCGTGCTCAGAGCACTGTGCCTGCAGCTCTCCTGACTGAGGTGCGATCGATAAACTGACATCCCGTCCCCCCACCCCATCTCCCCAACCACCCTGTCCACCGCTCGCCTCCTTCCCCTCTCCTGGACAAGCCTGGAACGGACGGCGAAGGACCAAGTGGCAAAAGCCTCTCCTCAAATGCAAAGTAGCAGAAGGGAGCTGCTACCCTGGCATTTACTAATCTTTGTCCCATCTGCTGAGAAACAGAAGGGTGCAAGCATCTCCCCTGCCTTCCCTAGACCTACAGAGGCAGCGACTTCACAGGACAGCTTGCTCAGGCACTAGTCCAGACACCTTTGAAGCTGTGTTACAAAGAACAAGCCTCCCTCAAGCTTCCCTCAATGCAATCGTTACCGTTATCTCTCCCCCCCCACGTGCTGCTTTTTTTTTTTTTTTTCCAGTTACGAGTTACGTGTTCCACCCATCGATCCCTGTGTAAGACACTGTTTTAAGTCCTCTTGCCTTTTGACTGTGCTAAGCCGTTTAAGAGATGACAGCAGCTTCTATCAGTGCGAAACTGATGTGATTCTTTTCAGATAAAGCACTTTTTTTTTTTCACTCGCCCCCTCCCTTTTCCTTCTTTCAAGTAAGAGACATACACACAAAAAGAGACACTGAATCTTTCAAAGAAAAAAACCCTTTTGAACTTCCCTCAGGAATTCTTTAAAGGGATAACCTTACAGTGTAAACACTGAGGGTAACGTGCATCCATTCTGGAGAGGAACAGAAGAATTGCTACAAATATGTTGAGTGTTAAAAAAAAAAAACCCACAGCAGAGAGCAAGCCACTTGATGCTTTCACTTGTGAAGCCTTGTTGCCTTCCTAAACAGAGAAACTCGTTGACATCTTTGGATGGCATGAAATAATCCCCTGCAACAAAGAGCTTCGGAGAGGGATGATCCAGAGACGTAGGGTCAGACAGTTACTGAACGTTCAGGTATTTCGAGAGAGATTTTAGTCTTGTGACACTGTTCTAAGATAGGGAAATACTTGATTATTACATCTGTATAGCTTTCCACCTTGAGGCATGAACTCGATTTAAACAGCGCTTGATATTTCATGCTGGTAGCCTTCTGCACCCATCCGAAACAGAAGCAAGAACTCCTACTACAAACTCCTACTTCAGGCGGGACTTCTGCTGAAGCAAAGTGTTTCCAAATACTATATAATTGCCAAAATCTTCACTTACTTCCTGCACTCTTCCAGTTTTGGGTAAACAAATTAAGTGATAGCAAATGATGCTTTAAGAAGCCAGGAGGACCGCTAGAAGTACCAAATTCCTGACTGAATGCCTTCACCAAACCCGACAGCGTACTGAACCCAGCACTTCCCAGTTATGTCATATTGCTACTTGTTGCCATCTCCTGCTCTTTCCACTTGCTGCCTCAAGTATGCTAAGCTGTGGTGGACAAGGTGTGCTTTGGCTCTACTGCACTAGATCTGACCAGGGATTTGCAGCTGTAACATCAACACAGAAGACACAAGAATTTCCACCTTCTAAGACAGACTCTCAGGTAAGAGGAGCAAGCCTTCCCAGCAAGCACTTTGGAAGCAGGAAAGCATCATCCTAGGAACCACACAAGTGAGAGTTTCAGCCTGGGATTGCTCCTAAGTATTAGACAACCTTCCAGAAAATCTGAGCAGGGCTGTTAATTTCCCTGACCTCTCTGTTTTCGAGAAGAAAAACCCCATTATCTCCCAACCTTACCCCACCTGAGAACCTGGCAGGATCTCTCAGATAATTAGCAAAGAGCTTTCCTCACCTTAAGAGTGATATGAACTTTGTCCATTAACCAAAAATGATAAAAAGAAGAAGCCAGGACTCGTGTTAAGTTTGAGTCACTTCTGTAAGGCTGCCTGATGGTGTGACCGACTCACGCACCACACAATGGCCACAGCGTCCTGCTCCTGCCTCCGCCCAGCTGTGACATCTCCTCAAAGCAACACACCATTAAAACTGAAATTAATGAGACACACGGACATTTATTTTCCCCTCCGGTTTTATGTATTTCCCCATGTCATCTCTTTAGACACTGGCGACATCCCTGTAGCCTGGCAAAGGCTGTCTGGCATTATGAAAGGCCTTCCATTTCCACATCGCTGCTACTTCTCAGCAAAGGGAACAGAGCCAAACACAAAGCCTCGGGTGACGGGGGTTAACGAGGGCCTTGCCAACTCCAGACAAAGCAGTTTCAAGCACCGGAAAGCATCTCCAAAACGTTGTGCTGTGCTTCAGGGCTCTAAATAAAGAATTCTGTCCCTAAAACAGGGCAAGAGCCAACACTGGCAGAGAAAGGAAAAAGACAGGCACCTTAAGGTTACCTGAGAGTGCACAAAGCAGGCCTGGCTGACGGAGACCTCTGAACACCAGCAGCCAGAGACATCATGAGAACCACAAAAAGGAGCATGAAATTAAAAAGAAATACAATCAGCCAACTATGGGACATCATTCCAGCTTTGCTTTGGCTTCCCAAATTTTACAGAAACTTCTTGCACAGAGTATGTAGGCATCCTGCAGATATATTATCTGGTCATCCCAAAACACTAGGCAGAAAGCTGGTAGCAAAAAGTTCCCCTGTTTAGGGAAGGACACCCCTCTAGAGGAGCATGGCAGCTGTTGAATCCAGCTGCCAGCAGAGACGTGCTCCAGAGGAGGAAGGGCAGCGAGAAGCTCATGTGCTAGGGACTCGCCAGCTGCTCCAGTGGAGTTATTTCTTCAGCAGTGGCTCTGCCACCAAGAGCCGCACAGAAAGGATGCTCCTCATCACAAATGCTACAGGGAGGTTCCTGTCCTTGCGAGCTGATCTACGAACACCTTTCATCCAGCACTACAGAGGGAAGGAGTCTAATCCAAAAGCCTTCCCATCAGGGTAATTATGGAGAGTTTTAGAACCTCATCTAGTTGTGTTCTACTCTTCTCCTCCTCTTTGGATCCTTTGCTGGATCTGTTCATGTAATCAAACAGTTTTGAAGGTGTCATGGAGGTCTTAAAAAGGAAAGAAGAGATGGAACTTACTACTTCCTGATGGAAAAAAGGTTATTTCTAAGTATGAATATATAAATACAGAAGTACCTGTCCATGTATGTGCAGCCATCTAGCAGGGGGTGCAACCCTGACTGTTGCTAGAATCTGTCTAACCTCTGGTGGAGGAAAGCAGCTGATATATATATAACAAACTAACATGTGAGAATTCCTTAAAATAAGGAATAAAATGCAACAATGAGCAAGTACTTTGCATTTACACAGCCTAATCACATCAATTACAAACATTCTGTTCACCTGAAGCCTCATTAGAAAGAGAGTCTCCACATGACTAAAGCAGTATGAAAGGTTCAGACCTCACTTCAGTGAGTTAACTCAAAAACACCTGAGAGTATTAACCAGGTAAAGACAGCACAATGTCCATACCAAAGGAAGCAGAAGATTGCGCTCTCCTCAAATGCAGGTGTTCAGTGGGAGTGAAGGAAGAAACTACGCAAGCACAAAAAAACAGCAGAAATAAACTGAGTAGCTTTTTCTAATCAGGACTAGCAGCGACAATGATAGAGGCACACAGACATCCCACAGTTCCCCGCTACGGATTGTAGTAACTATACTACATAAACACAGCCTCAAGTCCTGCATGGTCTCATCAGACCTGTGCCTGGAATCATGCACAGACTCAACTCATCATGTGGGCACAAAAAATGTTGAGGCAGGTAAGGCTACAGACACAGGAAGCGACAGGGTGAGCCTCACTGGGTACCCTTTAAAACCCAAAGACACTGCTCCTTCACCTCTGTGCTCCTGATCATCTGCTCTGCTACAACCCAGCTACAATTTCATTTCAGAGCTAGGTAGGAGCAGATCAGGAGTGCCGGGCTGTCAACGAGCACACGGCTGGCTGTTAAGTCCAACTTGCTTACATAGTAACCTTTCCCCCTGAGATATTTTAAATTAAAATCCAAGCTGATATAAGAAGAGATCACATCCCATCCTCTTTATTGAGCGGAGGGAGCCAGCATTCCTCCTCTCATTAGGCATGCTCTACGTGGATTGCTTGCAAGAGACTCTCCTTAGTGCCAGAGGTTCATGCCAACGAACAGTTTAGCAAATCCTCCTCTTCGAGGCCAAAGGGCTGAGTGTAAGAAAGGGGCCAGGTTTCTAGCTAAAATTACATTCGCCAATAAAGCTCAGGAGAGGTCAAATTTTGCCATAACTCACTCTCTCCTCAGTAACTGATTTCCCCGTCACAGGGGAAGGAGCAAAAGAAGGAGGAAAAATAAAATGTGTTTGTCTGGGAGCCCTAAGGGCTTGCAGTGCTGGAGGTGCAGAGCAGGTTCCTGGATTCTCATTTATCAACCTTAAAAGGGATGGAGTGATAAATGCACAACCGGCCCTTTAATATTTTATGCAGGTGCTAAAGCAACTTAGCTGTCACCTTCAATGCATCACCGGAGGCTGATACACCAGCTTTCGTCACTCCAGGCTGGGAATTTTTACAATTTCATTTCTATTTCCCTCTCTTCGCATATTTCCATGTATTTCTTACTATGTGTAACATATAAAAAGCTATTTTCCCCAAATGATCTCCTCACTCTGCCCATTCCTACTCATTCCCTCTTTAGCCGCATTTCCCAAGCAAGAAATAACACCGTGCTTTTGTTCCAGATTTGCACGAATTTTGACTCTCATCATTCAAGAGAGACAGACAGCTGAAATCACTTTACATTCAGGCAAAAGCTGAAGATCCTGCCCTTTGTGAAAGGCAGATCTCCAGGTCCCTCCCTTTAAAGGTAAGACAATGATCAACTCCTACAGCAGAATGATTTACAAGGGCCCCCAAAACACTGGCGCACCTCGAAATCCTCCCTCCAGGAGAGTAGTCGCCCGTATCCTCTTCTGCCCGCACCATTCGTACTCCTCAAAGCGGTTGCCGTTCTCGTTCTCGATGTCCACAGAGTCATCCTCAGTCATGCATGAACCTTCTCTCTGCACAAGGTAAAGCAGGGGCAGAGCGTTGAGATGCATGAAACAGCTCTTTGGGATCAATAACTCAGGGTGGGATGGAGAAGGAAAAGCTGGACCGTTATCAGGACAGCTAAGTATAGAGCGGACAGCAGCATCTACTCCCGCCCCCATTCCCAGTGATCTAAATCTAGAAGTAAATGGATGCTGGAAGAACTTTACAATCTTAAGACCAAAATGAGTGGCAAGGTTCATCATTTTTACACACGGAAATTTAAGCTCTGGTTCCTGCAATGCTGGTGTGCAGGAGGGCTTGTTCCTCCTTTTTCCTTCCTGTCTTTGGGATGAACAGCAAGAGAATGCTTCTGTTCAAATGCACCTCCTGGGGTAAGATGGTCATGTGACATTTACAAATGCCAATCTGTTACAAAAGAACTCAACAAAAAGTAATTCTAATGTTGTCAAAGGCAGAGATCAGAAATAACTCTTTTTGCTGCATTACTTAAGAAGCATGAAGTCCTACAAAAGGCTTCATAAACTTCAATAGCTCTACCTTTACAGTCTACAACTTAGACTTAGGTAACCGCAAAAGGGTGCATGAAGTAAAAAAGTTACTAATGCAACACAAAAGAAAAATCCAGAAGAATCCACCTTCCAAGACAGCAAGAAGTGACTACAGATCCTAGGGAGACATAGTTAGCATTGCCTGCAAGCTCAGCAATGTTAGTTTTTGCCCCATGTTAGGTCAACTGCAGACAAAGCTGGGAGTAGGGAGAAGGGAATGGCAGCTGGTGATCCTGCTGCGCCTCTACCTTTGCAAGGCATTGTTCCACATGCCTACTCATCTCCTCCTCGGATCCTGACAGAGGTCGGCTGCAGAGGGGACATACCTGCCCTTCGTCTTGCTTCCTCCGTTTCATTTTTCCAATCCGAGCTGCATGGAGAAACCAGGGAAAGAAAACACACACACACACAAAAAAAAAAAAAAAAAATAGGAAGACATGTCAAGTTTGTAGATCCACTCTTCCCTCTGTTTGCTCAGCTCCAAATAATAAACCCTTGGCAGACATGGTAAGATTTCACACCAGAAAATCCCATTGCAACTCCCCATTCTGATCCCCCATAAGCAGTAAAGAGACTGTTACTTAGCACTTTCCAGATTAAACCTGTAACCTGTGGCTGAGTACAGCCTGACTGTAGAAAGGCAGCTACTCATGATTTAATAAGTAGGAGAGGGAATATCTGCTGCACATCCCCATGTAAGTTATTAAAATGGTTAAATACTTTCTCTTGGAAGTCTGAAATTGTTTTCAAACAAAAGTGAAGCGATCAAGCCACTGAATCCTGTTCTGGATTTTGCCTTCTAAGCCCGAGACTCATCCACTAACACATCTATTCCCTACACAGGATCTTGCTTAGACAGTAGAAGGAAGATGTAGCACCCAAGATGCCTTGTACAAAGTATATAACAGTCACTTCCAGGAACCTCCTTTACACTCTGAATAATTCCTTCCCACAACATCACAAACAAATCTTAGCAGCAGGTAACACCTATGGAGAGGACAGATCTTTGCTGTGAAAAACACGGCATCTACGCGAGATAGCTTCTGGCTCTCTCGTTTTTATTTCACTGTTTTCATGTAGAGGAAAACTGGAGGCTACATTGCTTTCTTGAGGGTATGCTCTGGGAAACAAACATGTTAGGAACCATGAAGATTAGAAAAAAGCAGCCAAGGTAGCCTGTTGCTTAATCCAATCTCTGGTTAATCTGAGCCATGGTTTAATGTGATCAAAACATCTGGAACCAAATCCTTTGCATTAAAAAGAACTTCCTTTATTATGATGGCTTTAGGCAGGTATTACTGAATAACTCAATCATGGCTGCAGGAAAGTCACTGTTTAATTAATAAGGAAGGTCAAAATTCTGAATGAGAGACAAGGGAAAACCCAAGGAAAGCCCATGTGATAATGAGAGATGACACCACCAAAAAGCTGTGTTAGCCAGAAATCGTTACTGACATTGTGAGCACTGCAGCACGTTCTGAAAGCCTTCATGCCTGAATATTGTCGGATCAACAGCTCCCTGCAGCCGAGTCAGAGAAAGCTGATGGAATGCCAGGAAGAGAAGGACCGAGGTACAGGAAAGTTTCTGTCAATCGCTTTCTAAAGCGCATCAGTTTAAAACTCACTTGGTGATGTGGAGGCACTAAAGTTGGATCTGAACACACCAACGCAGACCTGAAAGGCCTCTTTCAGGGCTTTCTTGTTGGCTTCCCTGGACTCAAGACTCTCTGGGTTAGGATAGGATATACTTTCCCACAATCCAGAATTAGGAATATTCAGCATCCTCTACACTCTGTGATGCTCAAGGATTAAGGCAGCTTCGAATTATTCCCTGGGCATTGCTTTTCCTCACCAAACAAGACAGATTGGTAGGAAAATTCCCTCCAAAACAAAGCTTCCCTCCTGGCATCATGAAAAGGCTTCTGCAAATGTGACATTCCTAGAATAACAGACAGCAACTTGAGACCATGATGAGAGTGTTTTTGAGACCTGGCACTTCGAACAACAGAGACTGTCAAGTAAACACACGCCACTTTCATCAGTCATCTAAATTTCATCTGCTGAAGCTCCACAACCCTCTTTTGTGTTGGGTACATGACACTGACAACTCCGCAGCTCACCTGCCTCTCCACATGCTTCAGGTACTTCAGTATTCCTAGTGGGATATTTTAATAGTTTCCCTTCTATTCTGTCTGCTTAAATCTTTTATTTTATCTATATTGTCAGCTTCTACTTCAGGAGGGAAACTGCTTGACTTGCAGTCAATACAGAAGCACACATCATGAAGTGTTACTGCTAATTTCATTGTGCCCAGATGAATTACGTTCCACTTTTAAATAAAACAATGACTCTCAGCACATCTTCCGTGTTCTCTCCCCTTCCTGAACCCCAAAATGCTATCCCTCCTCCCTCTTCGACATCATCCAGCCCTATTACCAGAAGCAGTCAGAGTTAAGCCATGCTCTATCTGGTTTGTACTTCAGTGCACAAGAGACTTCTGAAGTTCTGGTTTAGTGAATTCCTATATCCTCCAGTATGGCTCTTCCGCACAAGTTTAGGATGCTCCTTCCTTGCCTCGCTAGCTATGCGGAGCCAGCACAAAACAGGGGAGGGGGCTGGAATCAGACACAACTTCAGCATTCTCCAGCAAACACCTATCTGACCGGAGAAAAACACAGGAACGAAATCGTCTCTATCCTGATCGCAGACACATCTTCCTCTCACCTCATCCTATTTTTAAACACAGAAATGTAGGGAAGGAGCAGTTTAATTATTCTGGTAGGACTCCCTGTGGCCAATCAACTCGGCCAAGCCAATCTGCCTGGCAAGTTTATTAGTATTTTTAACTTTTTCACCGTCATCCTCCAGTCCATGCACTGTACCAATGATAAAAGGAAGACAACTTTTTCAGGTCTTTCACTGATGAATTCTTGGGACCATTCTGCCAAACCAAGCACCTGATCTGCTGTTGAGGTGTTAGCGCAGGGCTGTGAACAGAACCTCACCCTGCTCCAGCTCCACGCTAGACTCAGCAGACAGCCCTATCTTGGCTCCTTTAGCCCCACCGAGAAGCAGCCCTTTAAGTTCTAGTGCCACAAGTGAAACAGCCACTAGAAGAAAGAGGTGTTGAAAACAAATCCCCCTGCCATTTTCATTCTGTGGTCATTAGCAGCGGCAGCGTTGTGCCCACGGAGGCCCAGGGTGCCCCTGGTGACAGCAGAAACCAAAAGAGAATGCTGCAGCCCAAGAAGCACATCCCACACAGCGCTGTCCCTACCCGACACGACACACAGTCCAGCTATCACTTCCAATCAGCGCAGAAGGGACGGAGCAGCCCCAAAGGCAGGGGGTGATTGTGGTGCTGTCCCGAAGGGGAGCGGCTCAAAAGAACATGCGAGTGAGACCACAGGATTGTTAATTAGTGTTGATAGATGCGATCATTTCTAATTAGCTCACTAATCCCTCTCCCCCTCGCTCCTGTCACAGGAGCATGGGAGGAAAAAAAAAAGCCATTCCCTGTTGTAATTCAGGAAGATAAAAACGCAGCCAGCAGAGGACTGGATGCAAGAAGAGGATAGAGCTCAGGAAAGGAGGTTTTTGCACAAGGCTGATCTGTTCTTATCTCTGACTGAACAAAGACTCTGTAGTTGTTATTGCAGCCTTCTGCCAGGAGGTGAGGAGTTCACTAATTTTTACTAGCATTAATAATTATTATTAGGCTATCAGAGGGCTTCCAGCACCTTTGAGGCCTCACTTTTAACAGATGTGCATTACCCTACACACCGCTCCTGCTGCATGTGCATGTTCTCCCTCAGGTTACACTAAACCATAGGGCACCCAGGGAGTTTAAGTGGCCACAGAATACATGCATGAGAAAGTAGCACATGGAGGTGAGCAAGAACTGGGACCCTCTGCAAGGGCTGGGGTCTCAGTTACAGTCTCTGACTTAACTTCAGAGCTATGCTAAGTGAGCTGCTCTTCCCTTCCCTAATACAGGGTCTTTTGGGACTACACAAGGTGAGAAGCTGCTTTCACTAGAGCAGGAGCCAAACTGCACTTGACAAAGCTTCTACTGCTGAAGGTACATAGACCCCTGCTTTCCCACGGGTGCAGAGAGAAGGAGCCAGCCCACCCCTATCCACAGACACTGCTGCCTTATGGGCAGAAAATATTGAGGACTTTTTCTCACAACAGGCTCTCCTCATCAAGGCTAAGGCTTATTAATGCCTAAAGATCATGTTATTCTCTAGCCCAGCAAAACTTCCTAAGAGAAAAGCTAATGGGTTTTAGTTTTCACTGGTACTCCCTTCCCCAAGCAAAAATCCACCTTCAGGACAGGGCACTAATTACTGCAGAAGTGCTCTTACATAGCATCCAGCAGTGGACACTAGACAAACCTCTACCGCAGCATCAAAGGAGATGATTAAGTTACTAGCAATATCTCTTATGATTCCCTCCACCAGCTTGAGTGGTCCCCCGAGTCCCATGCAGACATCATTAGCAGCTCCTGCAATGGCAGGCCAATCAAATTAAGTGGAAAGATTTTTGTCTCCTTTCCAGTGAAAATCATCTAGCTTTATTTCTCCCCCACCCACCAGATACAAAAGCACACGACGTGCTGCTGGTGGTGGTTCAAAAACAAACTGCACGGTCCCCACCTCCATGGAGGTCTGTCCACAGAGGCAGGCTTACGGTCACCACCAATACAGGAATCAGCTTCTCAAGCAGGTGCAAAAGGAGCTTTGTAAGGGCCTACTTTACAACTCTACTGAGAATGCCAACTTTGCAAATACCCCTAAATATGAATCAAAGCTATTCAAGCACAGGGGTTAGCACCTGCTCTCGGCAAATCTACTAGAGGAGTCTCGAAGAGCGGTTATACTTTGTTAGACCTATCACAGAAAGCTTCTGTGGCTGATCAACTTATCCAACAGCACCTGATCCAAGAGAACAAAGGCAGCAACGACAGAGCACAAAAAGTCGTCTCAAGAACAAGGTAAAGCAAGAAAACAGATGGTCAAGGATGTTTCAGATCTTATGTAGGATTTGCTGCTCATCTGCCTGAGACAGAACATTAAGGGCCAAATTCACAGAAGGGTCTCAGTGAGGCTTTCACATTTGCATGGCCAAATTTCCACGGAGATGATTTTCAGCAACCTTCAATCTGACACTGTTCTCTGAGGTTGGCACATACTTAACCTTGCTGAATCCATGTTCTGACACACTAACCCATAACTTTGTGCCTCTAATTTGGAACGACTACCTAACCTGCCCTGCTAAACTCAGTAAGCATAAATTTACAGGGTGACTTAAAGTTTCCAGTTTGGCAACACTGGAAATAAGGCAAATGAAAGAAATGCCTTCTTTATCACATGGGTTCATCAGGAATCAGCACCTCATACTCCTGGGTTCACAAGGACACAACCTCTGCAAAGTGGTTTAGCACAGGTGAGAGGTGCGGGATTAACTCGCTGAGGCTGACAGGGAAGTTCAGATACAAATACTCAACCGACAGCCTAACAGGCAGAACATTAATCTCCTGCTCCAGAGCTTACAAACGCATTCGCTTTACTTACAGTTCAATTTAAGCCAAAGGTTTTACTTACAGAATTAAAATTCTGGACTGTCAGGTGCCTGTGAGCAGTGTAACTATCAGGACCTAAGCATGTTGCAGTCAGGCCAACAGGAGCTCACAGAAGACACCTCCCTCTCTGCCTTCTCTTTCCTTAGCTCTTGGTTGCACTCTCCCAAGTGACCACAACAGGATGGAACACATCGAGGAGATGCGACAGGACTGGGGCACAAAGAACCGGAGCAGCTGAGATTTGAGTCAAGGACTATGTGGAAGAAGAGCAAACACTGTGGGCTCCTTTTAATGGGAGGAGATTCCAGAAGCGATTCTGGCACTCAGCTGGTAAGAAGCTTGACAGAGATAACTAAGATAAACTGGTTACAACAATATTGGAAAGTACACCTAAAACATAATAAACCCAAATGAAATAGATTTTTCTTTGACAGGTAGAGTGCACTTTCTATATCCTAAGTTTCTTCAGTGCGGCAGTAAGAATACGAAACAAAATTCAGATGCCTTTTGACAGAAATTACGTAGGATCTGTCCATGTAAACTAATGGGGATAAGGAAACCATTCTCGCAAGGCAAGATATAAAGCTGCATGTTTGATTAGAAGCTCATTAAAACACGAGATATAGAAAATAGGCATTTTTTTCCCCCCCAAAACACTCAAATGTTCTCTCTCTGCAGCAATACGGCTTACATAACTGTTTAACAATAATGCGGCAAAGCTTACAAATACCAGAAAGTTATTTTAGTGCAAACAAACGCGGAGGAAGAAACAAGCAAGCAGGGAGCTCAGCGGTCACAAATATAAAGCCACACGCATAGAAAGGAGCAGCATGACCTACCCAACCGTCCAGCTGGACGCTAATCTAACAGTGTAGGACTGAACCAGGCATCACTACAGGTATGGGAACAGTAGCAATCAGAGTCATAAAAAGCTAATGTCAGGAGGAACCAGTTCTGCTCTAGTTTGACGTTCTTTGTGACTCAAAGCCAAAGCACTTCAGCTAATATTTCTGCATCCGGCTGCCTAACGTCTGGACCTAGTACTGTTACCGTGTATCACAGAACAGACAGGGAATGCCAGTGTTATAAGGGAATACCAGTGTTATAACTCATTATATAAATTAACTAAACGTCCTCATTTGGAATATGGCTGTTACTTGTGCTCACTGTACCTCAAAAAGAGTAAAAGGTTTGGCAAAAATAACGTGAATGCTGTACAAAATTACCAGCCTCCCTTTAGATGATGAGTCCACGTTCACAAAACCAGGGTTATTAACCACGTTCACAAGACCAGGGCCCAAAGGGAGTTCCTAGATGGCAGTCTACACAGACTGTGCTGCAGCCCTACTTCGAGCTAAAGTCAAAAGCATAAAACACTACTGAGCCAGTTCAGCTGAGCATGCTGTCATCAAGAGCTTTCATTCATGCTGAAGGACTCCACAACACCAAGAACCTCACAAGCCTGGCTCAGACCTTTTTTTTTAAATTTAAAATAAGGTAACTGCACATTGTTGGCCTGAAAAAAGGTGGAAGGTGGGAGCTTAGCCTCAGCTATCCAAAAATGACAAAGAAACAGTTTGACATCACTGACTCCAGAGACCTCTGTCATACAAAACAAGTCACTGAGAGATATACCTCAGTGCACTTCAGCCATCTGAAGTCTCTGTGTCAGGAAAAGGGTCTACCTGTCAATGCTGGCAGCTCACTGCACTCATCCAGGAGTGCAGATGTGAGCACACCTGCCAGCAGTTACCTGTAATTGGTGCAAAGTAACTCATCTCTTTGTTGTACGACTTAACGGACTTTCAACAGTTCATGGGTTTTTGGCCCTTAGGGTTGGAATTTAAAAATCTCCAAGCTACCTCCGAATTCAGTTATGTGTAACTTAACAAAGATATTGGGTCAGTAACTTAAAAACACTGCTATTTGCTTAAGACTATGCTGAACATGGACTACTTCAAATTCAAGCAATTTCGGCATCAGTACACTCTAAAGCGTTTTGCTATTTTCTTAGGGTATCTCTATCTTACTGCACCAGCACGACGTCACTGGTGTTATCTCCAACTATCACAGCAGGAAGCTCAAAATTAACAAGCCTCCCGATAGCCCGAACAACCAGATTTTGACTAAACGGTACATATTAGAGCAGCTATAAGCAATACAAAATCAGATCACAGAATATTGTGACTATTTAAATGGTAAATTCTGATTTCTCTGAACTTTGAGAAAACAGTTTCAACTTTTTTTTCGCCTGAGCCAAAGAAGTGTACTTTAATTTTTTTCTTTCGGATTTACAGACAGAGAGATGGGACTTTCTCTGGGAAAAAAAAAAGAGACCTCTGATTTATTTGGTTTTGAAATACCACACCATTTTTCACTAGAAACATTTGTTCACTTTTGTTAGGAACACGCAGAGATACAAGAATAAAAGTAACGCAGCAGCATCTGTGGGTTTGAGAGAAAAAAAGCCCCAACCACACATGACGTCAGATGCACGGCCGCTCAGACTGCTGGTTTGAAAGTTTACTGCAAGATTCTGCCATGTGAGCCGCGGCGGCACCGCAGCCCGGCCCCGTAATTTAAAACACGGCATTCAGGGCCTACTCAGGAACTCGCCGGTGGGATCCCGGCGGTGGGAACTGCCCCCCGAGGAACCTCGGGATGAGCGCGGAGGGTTTCACCCCAACACACTCCGCACCCCACCGGCGGCACGTCGCAGCTCCCGGCCTGCCAGGGGTTCACACGACTCGGCCCAACTCCGGAAAGTTTTCCGGGAAGAGGGAAGCGCGGGAGGAGGCTCGGCGGGGCGGGGGCAGCCCGGGGCACCGCGCGGGACCGCACTCACCGTTCAGCCGGGTCTGCCGGTTCGCTCGCACCCGCAGGAAGGTCTGCAGAGGGGAGACAGGAGCGGAGAAGTGTCAGGGCCCGCAGGCGACGGATGTAAACAACTCGCCCTCCTCCCCGGTAAACACGGCCGTGCGCGGCGCGGCGCGGCCCCCCCCGCCCCGCGCGCCATTGGGACCGCGCACCGGCCACGGGCCTGCGCACCCCTCGGCGCCCCCCCCCCCCCCGCCCCACACTCACCTCTTCCCGGCCCCCGCCACCGGGCCCCCTCCTGCTGCTCTGCATAGCCGCGGGCGCAGCGGGCGGCCGGCCGGGCAGCGGGGCGGCGGGCCCCGGGGCGGACCCCCCCGCGCGGCCCGGGATGCGGGCGGATACGGCGCGGCCCGGCGGGCGCCGCCGATCAGCCCCCAGCGGCCGCCGCCATGTTGGCCTCGGTCATGTGACCCGCCGCCGAGCGGGTGAAAGTTCACCAGGAAACCGGCGGGGAGAGGCGCGAGAGGAGGAAGTTCCCATGGCAACCGACAGGCGGCAGCAGGGCCCAGCGAGCCCCGGCGAATCAGGGCCCAGGGATGGCTGGAATCCAGTGGCGCCTGGCCAATCAGGGATCAGAAGTAACAGGGAGCCGAGTTCCTGGCCAATCAGAAATCAGGAGCCACAGGAACACAAACGCACATGACCAATCAGGGCCCAGGGGCAACTGGAACACGAGGGCAGATGGCCAATCAAAGACCAGGAGCAACTGGGTGCAGGTTTCCCTGCCCAATAAAGATTGAGCATCCTGTAGGCTCAGTAGCACTGGCCAATCAAGACACTGAGCCAACTGTAACCCAAAGCTGCTGGCCAATCCTGCACCAAGGGCAACCGCTCTCCAACTTCTCTTGCCCAATTAGGGATTGGGGGCCCAAGGGCGCCTGGCCAATCAGGGCCCAGGGGGTAACTAGAAGCAAAGGCACGTGGCCAATGGGGGCCAGAAGCCCCTCCATGTTCCCTGCCCAGCCCTGGCGGCCGTGGAGCCCCGAGGGCTCCTCCTGGGCCCTGCCTGACCTGGCCCCTCGGGCACCGGCCTGGGGAGAGGAGCTGCAGAATTCTGGCCCGTCCTGCGGGCTGAGCGCAGCCCCAGTGCCAACACCAGCTGCGTCTGCCAGGGCTGGACTGGGCACCCCGGCCCGGCCCAATGGCACCCGCCTCAGTTCCGGGGCTCTGAAACCTTTCCAAGGAGACGCGGCCCGTGCCTCGGGTGTGGGGGCACTCGGGCTGCAGGCAGAGCGCTGCCGCCCCGCAGCTGTGGTGGGGATGGCTCCAGTGGACCAGCCTGAGGGCAGGATGGAGCTAGGGGCTAGAAATCGGGCAGCACAGGCCCCTATGCACACAAATCTTGTTTGTTCCCCTCTCTGCAGACTCCCAGGCTTTATTTCTCGGAATCGAACCTACATTTTGGGTCTTCGCTCTGGCTACTGACAATCTGCTTCTCCTTCAGAGGGAAACAAAAAAAATCCCAATACATTTTGCTGTCTCGGAAGATGATGGGCAGTTAGCAAGGTCAGGTGCTGGCTGGTGAGCTTTGTGCAGTGCTGACCGGCATCGTACGTCCCAGCTCTGTCTGCAAGCTGAAACACAGCTGTGTTCTCATACATGTGCTTACTTACAAAATCAAAGCTGCTGATTGTAGGTTTTACCTTTTTAATTAATTAAGCTGTCTTTCAGGAGGCACACTCGCCGCTGAGCTCAGGTGGAGAGAGGTGAGCCTTTCCTGGACAAGGATTTTAGGCTTTCAGTCATACTTACTCCACATGTTATTCAACCACAAATATTCTGTGGGCTTAATTGACCCACACAAGGTGGTCTCCTTCTGAGCCTGAAATGTTATCTTTAGAGTGTGGTGAATGATTTATAATTTGCTGTTGATTTTTCCACTTGGGACTTGAGGAAGGGTTGTATATAAATCTAACTAAAATGGCTTTATTTTCACTTGGAGCTCAGGAAAAGCCCCAGCTGACAGAACATACTGTGTCTCAGAGGAGCACCCACCACTGACCCGTACCACAAGGTCCTGTACTACACCAGCTGCCACCACCTCGGTCCGATCAGAGTCCACGTACCAAACTCCAGCAACCAGGCTTGGCAGAAGGAAGGCAGAGGAACTTCCCCTCCCCGCATCCCGGAGCCACCCCACCGCCTCCACTGCAGCTCCCTTTCAGCATGGGAAGCAATGCAAGCAGCACAAGTGCTGTGCAAGCCCATATTCCTGTAGTCTCCTATTCATAAATCTCCTTCTTCCCTAAATATCCCCATAGTAAATAAGCACGAAGACTAAGAAAACCGAGCCCCAGGAATTCTGAAAACCTATATGTCGGTAACTCACGTTCTAGCATGTTACTAATACACTGTATATTCACCATTAGATCACAGATAACAAAAGGGACATTCATAATTCCAGCACACCTCTGCATATGGAAAACTGAATTTTGCAGCCCTTTAAGTCACCACCATGAGAGTCTTCTGCTCTGCTTCCTGAGCATTTTACTTGGTAAGCCAGGAAGACTGACTTCTCATTCCTATTGTGGCTTCATTAAGGATACACTGAGGCTTTACAAAACCCTGGCACCCACTCCGAGGTCCCTTTACACTGCTGGAGCAGCATAATGCAGCCAGCGCAAGCGTAAATGAAAATCAGTCCCCAGAGGTCTTTTCTCCCTGCACTGCAGACTTACAACTCCCATTACACATTTGCATTAAGGGCTGCAACCCTCCATAAAATACACTCACAAACTTAAAACACATTAAAGACTAGCTAGACTCAGCACAGAGGGGGCTGCTGCTGAGAATATTTGTCCTCAAGTATGACATAATAAAAATTTATAGGAATGGAGGACTGCAAGGGACCACCAATTTCACTGAGACTGAAGTCTGGAGCAGCAGGAAGGGAGGGGTGTTCTCCAACAAAGGAGGCCACGGCAAAAGTATCTTCCATGCCCTTTTGGAAAGAGCATGATTTATTTATCAGCTAGGCAGGAAAGAGAGTGGGACTACCTGAACCAGGCATTTCTGTGTCTTCTGCAGGGTTTCATTTCTCTTTCTTTGTACCAAGTCTCATCATTCATGCAAGGGTAAAGTGACTTGTGACGTGACGCCAAGTTATAACTGAGGGCTACATAGGAATATGTGTCAAACAATGGAGGATCTGGCCTGATTTTGATAATATAACCAATAAACAGGACAGAGGAGAGAATAATGGGCAACAAATGTACAAATCTGCTACTAATAGGACCTATCTTGAGGAACACCAGCTTTAACTGGGGCTGCTTGGTTAGACCCCCAGCACTGGTCATCATCCTCTCCCTCTGCAGATCCAAGCGCAGACCTGGCACATGCGAAGCAGCTGATGCAGGAACACCTGACCGTCTGCCTAACTCTGGGCACAGCGTATCACTGCAGAGTGCTGTAGGATACAGGGTGATGGGCGTCTGCCAAGCTGGTACAGCCAGTGCCCACCCAGCCTGTCCACATGGCAGGCAGAGGCACGCTTGGATCTGTGCTGAAGACCACCATTAATTTATCTGCTGCCTTTCGGAGCTTACTTGAAGCCAGTGGCTGAGCGCAGGTTTGCAGCCAAACAGTGTGGATGTGTGTTGAGTTGGAGTCAAGTGTGCCAGCCTGCCCCAGAAATACAGACAGACTTACAACAAGCAAAGCTGTGCTTGTGCCGTTGCCTTTCTCCTCTTTGCTTGCTGTATCTCCCTCAACTTTTACTCGTTGCATCACAAGCCCAGACCTGCTGCTCCTCTGGGCAGAGGGTGTTTTGTAAAACATGCTGGCATGGTTGTGGATGGTCCAAAACCATTTCTGTTTTGGGTAGGAGTCACAAGTCAGTTTGCTGGGCAGCATCACACCAGTGAAATGGAGAATTTTGGCCTGCTGCTGGCTGACATCATTCACTGTTTTACAAAAAAAAAAAAATCCCTTCTCTGAAAATTTCCCAGTGGCACAGGGTAAGTTAGTGACAAACACAGCCATGGCAACGACCGAAGTGATGAATATAATGCAACAGAAACCTCTACAAAGACGTAGAGCAGTTTTGCACAGCTGCGGTTTAAAGTCAGAGCTGGGAGGACTCTGCAGACAAAAGCACGCCTTCATCGCCGTGCGCGGGACCAAGTGATCACGTCCCCACGCTGCAGGCAGGCGAGCTGGGGCACCGGTGTGGCGCTGAGAGCCGGGCTCTCACGCACAGAGAGCTGTGAGTGCTGGGGCAAGCTGGCTCCCTGCCTAAGGCTGAGACCAGCGATGGCATCCGCCTGCTTACCTGGTATCTGTCCGAGTGATGGATGTCATCTGAGGAGTGCGGTGATGCTGTCGGAGAATCTCCTTCCCGCTTGATTGAGGCCGACAACAAAATTGACTGCAAGAGAAAGGAGAAATTCATGCTGTGAGCGTCGCCAAGCTCCCTGCCCCTCGCTAAGCTGTCCTCAAAGCCACGGAGAGTGGCTGCAGGGCTGCGCTGGGACGTACTGCAGGGCTGTGGGGCTGGCTCTGCTCTTCTTGTGGGACCCTGCCCCACGAGGGGACCAGGCTGCAGGGGCTGGCAAAGTGCAAATGCATCAGGCAACAAAGGGACGGTCATTTTGTCGCCAGATCCAGTGGCTGGGGGCAGAACCAGTCCCTGCTGGAAATGATGTGTGAGGACCACACCAGAAATTCGCAGGGTGAGGCGAAGGCGTGCTGACGTGGAGCCGTGCTGACGTGCCCTCGTCCGCCCCTCTAAGTGCCACTAAATCTCTCAATAGCTTTGTAAACGGCACTGAAGCTCTCAGCACCTTTGCAGTGCAACTACCTCTTCCCTCCGTAATGATGCTATTTATTTTAATAAGCAGCAGAGAAAAAAAGGGTTTTTTAGAAGGTTAAAAAGATCAGTGATATTTGAGACCCAAGAAATCACTGATAAACTTCAAGTCAATAGTAGCTAAGTCTAAATTCTACACACAGTGAACTCTAGCAGGAAAATTACTGTGGGAGTTTGACAGCATCTAAAAAAATACATGCTGAGTTGCAAGTGAACTTTATTATTAGAAGAGTTTGAGGGAAAAATGCAATTTAAAATTCTAATGTAAAATATAAATTAGCTAAACTATGCTAAATATAGCCTGACACACTGTAAAAAAATGTACAGTGGAAATGCAGCTCTCCAGATGTTTGTTTCTGAGAATCAGCTGGCAAGATTTGACAATAAATGACTGCTCGGAGATGTGTATGTTTGCGAAAGGAAGTGTAGATATCATCTGAATTGGACAGGTCAAGTGTGGTGACAACATTATTAAAAAGCATAATACCTTGGAGAAAGGCAAGTATTCCAGAAACATTTGCCTCTGGGCTGAAATGAAACGTGAAAAAATGTGCATTTTTTGGAAAGATATGAACAAGTGGAAAAAGGACTCAGCATACAAATCGGTTCAGTCAGCAGGATGTGATTCCCTGGGCTCGGACAGCTCTCCCGGCGAGAAAATACACGAGAAAATACACAGCAGCATAGTGGGTGTGGGCACAGAGGGAGGGGAGGGCAGCTGTGCAGAGACATGATGTCCTGAAAGGTGTCGCGGGGGAGTCGCCTGCTGGGATGCTCAGTTGTCTCCCCAGGAATGGTCCCTCCTGCCAACGCTGAGGGCTGTGCTGGCCACATCTCGGGGCTGGCACGCTCCTCAGCTCAGCCCGACAGGGATGCCAGGCGCTGGGAGGGCTGGTGGGAGCTGGTGGGGCTGGGGCCACGCAGCAAGGGCTGCCCCAAGAGACCAGACTCTGCTTCGCAGGAGAGAGAGATGGACAGAGGAGGGGGTTCTCCTGCCTCACGTGTTGGCCAAACCCAACCGGTGATCAGTTTTGGTGAGCGGCTCCTTTCTTTCTGGAGAAGCCCTGTGATAGCCATGCGAAGCAGAGTGCGGACCCCGAGCTCCTGCTGTTGTTAGGTTTCTTTATTTTCTAAATGGAGGCTGAGGACCATTTTTGAAGAAGCAGGCTTGCAGATGTCCTACAAAATGAAGGGATGGAAGCTGAAAGCCTTCAGATATGTCTCAGAACAACAGCCCTGATTGCAGCGGTGATAATGGTCTTTCCCTCCTCTAATGAGCCAAGCACACTGGAGCTGGGATGGTTAAATCCGTCTTGTCTTCCAATGTATCCCAGAGAAGGGGAAAAAATACCCATCTCCCCATTCCTCCGCGACAGACAGACAAACCCTCCCCGCCTCCAGCTCCCCCCTCATCTTCTGGTAGCTCTAATCCAATATTATTATGTGAAAAATGGTTGGGCTAGCTATAGAGACAGTAAATTAAACGTTATGTATTAGTTTTTAGCGTGTGGTCCCGGGAAGAACACCGGCCCCATTTATTCCACAAACCTCCTGAGCACCATGGCGATGACCTCTGGAAAAACGCAGGGCTAAACTAATCCCAAAGATGTCAATCTCGAGGCCTCTTCTACATACACTTGCAGTTTAGATTAATAAACTGTCTATTTTTAAATTGTGTGCAAGCACTTCAATTCTAAATACCTCGCCGGCATGTTAAACACAGCGTTAGAGATGCCAAGTCACACTTCCCCTTCACTCTTAGGAAACTTGACTTCATTTGTTTTTCTCATTTCCGTGCGCTGTGCCACACTTTGCCTTTCAGGCAGCCATGGGGGCAGGCAGGGGTGCAGGCTTGGAGGTGAACAGATTAGGAAAGGTACTCGCCATCAGGATGACTTTCACTTCTGCATTAGACCAGCCTCTCTGCCGTCCCAATTTTGGCCTCTGTTTTCCCCAAATGTTGTGTTGGGGCTGTTTCCCGATGGCTAAGTGGTGAGGATGCATGGCTGCAGCAATACGATCCCCGTCCCTCTCTCGACCGGCATCCAGGCAGACGGTTGTGGAGGGAGCAGGCAGCCTTACACATGCCTTCCCAGCCCTCGTGTGTGACCATGCTGCAGGGCAGACCCAAATTCTGGCTTCCCACCCCAAAAATGAGGCGCTGGGTTCTGTCCGTGCAGACAGGCATGTCGTACGGCTCTGCGGAGATGCTCCCTGCCTCAGGGACCAGCTGCTTCAGCATGGTGGGAATAAGCCTTGATGCTGAGATGTCCCTTTTCCCCAGCTCATCCCCACCTGGTTGACAGTTCAGCCCAGCTCCCCTTCGGGGAGCGGCTGAGAAGGGCTATCTGGGCAGGGGCACCCTCCTCCCTCCCCGGTTTCCCCTCCCCTGGCAAACCACAGCTCCCGGCATCAAAGACGGAGCAAGGGCCTTGTGCGAGTGGCCGTGCAGCCCCATATTTCTCCCTCCCCTTTAAATCATCTCTCCATTGGGTAAAGGCACTCTCGGCGGAGGTTATAAACCCTGAGAGGATCAGCCTGAGCATTACACCTGGGGCAAGCTAAATAAAAAAAGGTCACCGGCGCTTTTTAAACATGGACAAAAAAGCAGTAAAATGTGTTTGGAAAAAAAAATCTGGCATTAAATCATGACTTTTTGCCTGGCTTGCCTCATTAAAAGTGGCCTTTTGGAAGGTAAAATTATCATTGTAAGTGATAAGATCTTTAAGAAAATAATTCACGGCTTCTTCACCCTTTAATATGATAGCCGCCACCGGCTAATTTTTTTCTTAATGGCAACGAGGCCATCAATCTTGTCCAAGCCCTGTACTCCCTCCTTCCTCCTGTCCCTCCTGCCATTCCTGCCACTCGGCATTTCCTTCCTACCCCTCGGAGCCCAGCCGTGCAGTGCCGAGCAGAAGAGGAGAAGTGACATGTCTGGGTGTACAGCTGTACCCATCCATCTCCGTGGATCCAGGCTCTCCCTGGCGATGTGGCACTGGAGGAAGCAGAGGACATGCAAGCCTTGCTCATGCTACAAGGTTCACATCCTGGTAGCTCCCAACACCGTCCATGGACGGGGCAATTCTGCAGATCTAGCTTGCAGCGTCTGCAAATGTTTCTGCAGTCTCATTGCAATGAGCAGCAACATAAAGTTAATGTATAGGAATACGCAGGCAGGTTCAGCATCAATGAAATGTGCCTCATGCAGCTGGTACGCCGGCTGCTGCCATCCCAGTCCATCGCTCTCCAGACCTGCTCCTCCCTGCTCGGGCAGAGGAGCCGTGGGCAGCTTGGCGGCGATGCTGGCAAGGGCACGCATGCCAACGTGCCGCCGGCTCCCGACCTGCAGACGCTCGAGGCGCGGGCCCGGGGCAGCACGAGGGGAGGGGATGGTGTCAGGGTGCAGCCACCGGCCCGAGGAAATGGATGGAAATTGCCAGCGCGCGCCGCCCCCAGCCCTTATCGCTGCCTCTCGCCGGCAGCCAGGGCAGGTGTCAGCGCTGGGAGAGCCCAGCCAGTGCTGCTGACATTCTGCTGCCTCTCAAGGCCAGTCATTTGAGAGTATTAAAGTGCTGGACTCCTGCTTTCTGATAGCCCTGGAAAAACACAGGGAGTCTATTTTTCTTAAACAATCCATCACAGCTGCTGTCAGCAGAACAAATACCCTCACCCCACTTTTATGTATCTATATGGCTTTTTTTTCTTTTTTTTTTTTTTTTTTTTTTTGGCACAAAGTGTTCCCTGCTTGATGCATTCGGCTTTAACTCTGCCGTGGAAATAGGTACTTATCACTTAACATGGAGTTGATGGCTTGACATGTTTTCTGTCTCCTGCCCTCCCCTCCACGGTAGGGAAGCCGTCAAAGTGTTGCTAATAGCTGTTATCACTTGGGAACTGTAACCCGAAAGCAATGAGTGATACCAGGCCTTGCTGCAATTTTCCTCCTTAACTCTACCAGCTGTTTTTTTATGTTATTGCTGGAGGATCCCTGACACAAAGATGCTACTATTAGAGCTGAGTTTCCTAGAAGCTTTCGAAGGGTCCACATTTGCTCCCGGGAAAGTTAGAGGTAAAATTATCTAGTGGCTTTTAGCTGGCAGAGATAAAGGTGGGATGGAGTTGGGGATGAAAGGCTTAAATGTGAGACGGGTGTGAATAGTGAACAGAAATAATGGTATCAGCAGCTAGCTTCTGGCCTCTGCTGAAGGGTTGCAGTGGTCTGCAAGCAGAATAAGCTTACAGAGGTGTGAGCTACTGATTTATTTCTGTGCATGTTACGGTCACACCTGGGATTGCATTCGAGCTCTGGGTCCTCTTGAGCGAGACACCAGCTACACAGTGGGGAAAGGGGCCTCTTCCACCAGAACTGCCCATCAGTGCCCCAGGGATGAAGAAGGAAAGAGGTCTGGCCAAGGTCTGCCGGGGTCTGCCAGCCTGTCCAGTTCCCTTCCGTGACCACATCCCTCTCCGCTCCTTCTGCCGAACACAGAGGTTTTTCTCCCAGACTAATGGGAGGGCACAGCTGTTTGGCCCAAGGGGAGTGAGGGGCTTTGTTTTTTCATGGGATAATTTGTTTTATGGAATAAAACCTGGCAGAGATATTTTTTGGAGCAGCTCTGGTATTCATCACCCCAAACTGGCAGGGAGCACGGCCAGCCGACACTTGTCCTACATAATTTCCCCTCCTTTGCCTATCCATGGGCTGTTCTCATGTCCCCGGCTTGGCCATAGCTTTGCCACAATACTCAGATTTAGCTTTAGCTGTTTAATCTCTTCTTGTAAATCACAGTTACAGAGGGAGGGGGCACAGATATGGTGAGTGACTTCTCCAACCACCCCCAGTGAGTCAGCGACACAAGAGAAGGAGTTAAAACCCCGGGGCCTGACACCCGTCCCCTGTTCCCACCACCAAACACGATACGGGGAAGTTAAACGATTGTACTAGAAATTTCATCTTGAGCGAGGCAGCTGGGAAGGGCTTAATACAGACATTCTGTCAAGGTTTAAGGCTCCAAATCTTGCTTGCTTCAAAGCTCTTTTTCCTTGGAGGGCTTTAGTGGTCAAATTTCCCTCTAGGTGCTGTAATTCTCTCTCAAACTGCTCAGCAAAGCTGTAAAATCACAGGGGTGGGTGGGGGAATCAAAGGGCTCTGGCACTGTGGCTCGGTTCCCAGCTCCGCCGGAGGTCTGGGAGCAGCGTGCTGGCTGCCTGCCTGCGGGCACCCTGCGAGAAGCCGGGCACGCACCTAAACAAACCAGTCACAAGCATCTGCTGGGTGCAGGAGATGGGTTTTGCTCCTGGCTGCTCGTTCCAGTGTTTGTTTGCAGCAAGAGCCAGTGCATGGGCTGGACCATTAGTGGGAAAGGCAATTTGCAGTCACATATTAGGAAGCAACAGTGGAAAAGTGATGCTGAACCTGCTGTGAGAGCTGGGGTGCTTCATGGAGCCCAACTTCTCCTCTCTCAGTGGTCAGTGCCAGCACTTTCACAAGGGATGTAAGTTCACCTGTTAGGTGACAGGTAACACTGCAGCTATCGCCATGAAATTTAGGGGTTGAGATCTCTCTGGGCAAAGGTGATATCCCACCTTGATGATAGCCCATGGTGAGAGAGCCATGGGCCAGACAGGCAGTGGCACAAACGTGCTCTTAGGTAGCTAAGAGGACCTGGGGATGCTGAGTCTCAGAGTTACTGATGGTTGCTCAAGAGAGAGCAGGAACAGTCAGACTTAGACTGCTCATACACCTCACCAACATGAGTTCAACTCAATGTGTGCTCCTCTCCTGCACAACCCCCTGCAAGAGGCAGCCAAGGCAAGAATGGAAAGGTAAGGGGCAAGGGTGAAACCCAGGAACGATGCCTGGGGGAGCTGTGTGCTGCTGACAACTACTTACAGCCTCCTGGGCTGCCCACAGGATGGAGCCTGGATGGAGCCCACAGTGTTGTCCATACACCTCTGCAAGACATCCATGATGCCTGGCCTGCTTGAAACATGGCCTCAGGCCATGCTGATGCTGGCGAGGGCTGCAGGGAAGTTCTGGCATCACAGAGGTCTGGGGCATGGCTGGCTCAAACACACATTGAGAAAGCGTTCTCCTGAGTGGCTCTGGTGTTGAGTTTCCCCATGGTGACTCAGGACAACAATGAAAGCTTAGTGAGCAATGCCCATCCCACACCAGTGAATGGGACCGTGGGGTCGTGGTCTCTAGCTCAGCAAGAACAAGCTCCATCCCTTCCTGTGGGCGTGCAGTATCTGTTCCCACTGACATAGAAACTTCTCCTTGATGAAGAATTTCTTTTCCCACCTCCTCTTCCTCCTGGTGTCTCAGGCATGTCATTAGAGAAGGATGCTGCAGGGGTCCAGGACTCTCCTTGAAGTCCAAAGCCTGAGGAAGATCTTTCCCAGAGCAGGGCCAGAGGGTGTGCTTTCTGCAAAGGAGATGGGCTTTCACCACCTTTTTGCACCTCTGCCTTCTGCAAAGCATAGGTGTGAGACAGATCAGCAGGAGCAAGCTGTCACCTTGAACTTTGGGGGCTCAAGGGGCTGCCTAGCTCTCAGCAACATGAAGATCAAGGCATCAAAGGCTATCATAAGCCTTGGGGTGAACATCAAAACTTTCAACGAGGGACAGAAACTGCAGCTGGGAGGAGACAGCGGTGTTCCTCTTGCCATCCATGGGCCATGGGACTTCCTGAAGACACCAAGCAGCCATCTCAGGCCCTTCTCCCCAGCCAAATGCTGGCAGAGCCCAGCTTGCTGTCACCAGCTTTCCTAAGTAAGTGGCAGTCAGGGTTGGATAGAAATTCCACCCTGAGGCTCACCACTCAGGTTTGTCAGCTGCTTGTCCAAGTGGCTTGTCCACACTGGCGCAGCATGATCCATTGGGCTTGGTCTCTCATAGAAAGCAAACAAGGACCCTTAATGCTGCGAGGCTGGTGGGTGCTCAGCGCTGCCCTCCAAGCCGCCTTTGCAGAGAGGGAGCCCGGGCACCCAGCAGATGCGTTGGCCGGAGCCCCTCAGCTCGCAGCCCTTGCTTGGCCGTCCCTGCCTCCGTCGGCTCCGATAATAGAAGAACCTGATACAATAATCCTGCATTCATCACATCCCATGTTGAGTGATTGGATTTTCTTTGACATATTGCCATGAAAATTGACCCAGTACAGTGAGTGACAGCTCTTCAGGGGCAGGAAAGCGGAGAGCGAGGAACATGCGTTTACAACCGGGGTTTTATTATATTTTTTCTATATATATTATATTTTATTTTTATATATTTTATATCTCCTGGCCAGGAGAGACATTTGGTGGGGCAACTGTGGGGAAGGGGTGGGGGCAGAGCACGGGGGAGTTAAATCCCCTGTCCCCAGCTGCACCCCAGGAAGAGCCTGAGGCCAGAACAGAAGCATCGATGATAGTGATACTATATCACTAAAGTGATCTTAAAGCCACTGGTGACCACAAAAGTAACATGGCCAGTCTGTACCTCACCCCAGTTCCCATGTCCCTGAGTGGAACCAGCCTGCTCCTGCCTGTGTTACCAGGGGATGATCCTGAGGGATGGGGAGGTGCTGCCCCGTTCTCCTGCTGCTGAGCTGCTGGAGCTGCTGGTCCTGTTGTTGGCATCAGGAGAAGGACGGGCCAGGGAACCTTATGGCAGTCCCTGCAGCCCCTGTGACTCCTTCCACCAGTGCCCAGGGTGGGAAGCGGACATGGCACAGGTTCCAGCTTTTCTCAGGCAGCACCTGCCAGACCTCTAGCGATGCCTGCGCATGGGCTGCAAGCCCACCCGGGGGTCTGTCCCCCATCCCTCCACCTGAGATCCCTGTTGAGGGTGGCCCAAAGGCCCAGCTTTGTCCCCAGTAGGACTTTCTCAGAGGGACTTCACATCCTGATGGGCTATTCCCACCCCACGTTGCAGACGCTCAGTGGGCACAAAGGGAAGAAGCTGCCTTCATCTCCTCACCACCCTCCTCCTCAATCCCATGCGGTTACAAAGGGGCCTTTAATACCAAGCCCAGGTGAAGGGGACAGCACTGTGCCTTCCCATGCCACACAGGACTTGTCTCCCAGAAAAAGCCACCTAGAAATAATGAATCCTCCTGTGCTGAGAGGCTTTCAAGCTCTCTGAGAAGGGAATGAAAGATTTCTTGATTTCACCCTCTCCCTCCCTGCTCTCCTGGCTTCTTGAAGTTAATGTTCTTAGCCCTAGACGTGACGGGCAAAGGGAAAAGATCCATGTGGTGACAGGGGACGATTGATCTCTTTTACATAGAATGACGCTCCAGTCCCAGTTTAATCCCCTCTCTCAAGGCAAATGGGATTCTTTGTCAATGGAAACTTCAAAAGCCCGGCCCTGCCGCGAGATGGACCTTCTTCTTTATCTGGTCTCTGTCAGTCACTCGCTGCCTTTCCCTCCAAACAGCTAATCTGTCTTCCTAGCTGTCCTTCTCCCTTGCAGGCAATGTGTTCGGGACCGTTGAGTTATCTACACTCAGACCTGATGAGGAGGGGAAGGGAAGCTTGCAGAGTCCAGCTGCTTTCATTTTGTGGGTGCCCTTTCCAGATGCTTTGAGACACCCCAAGGCAGCCTCACGCTCTGGGAACTTTGAATGGTAGATGGGTTTGGAGATTGCTTTCTGCTCTGCTGGTTTTTCGTGGGAGAAATAGCCCAGTCTCTGCTGTCCTCCTGGGACAGGGCACAGGAGATGGGGATAGTCACACAGGAGACGGGAATGCCAAAGGTGTAGAGCACTACGGAGTATCGCTGCGATCTTTATTGTCCCTCGGAGGGTTTGGAAAATTGTTGGGTTTGTTTAGGAAGCATCCCTGCCTGCCGGGAACTCCAGTCAGCACAGTGGTTCCCTGGCCTCTTGCGTCATGGGGCAGGTGAGGTGTTGATGTGCTTGGCAAGACACCCAGCCCCAAGGGGAGAACCTAGAGCTGAAATTTCAGTCACCGTTTTGACATCACATGCCAAAAATGACCCAAAGCTTCCAGAAAAATAACAGGGAGAGCAAGACCTGAAGTTGATTCTATTAAAACCAGCACAAAGACATCTCCCATGAGAGATGCCCTGTGCTTCCCTGGAAGCCAGGACCCTCCCTGGCTTCGACTGTGTCACCAGAAGTGTAGGAGAGCCTGGACCACTTGCCTTTGCCCACCTTGGGGAGCACAGGGTGGTTTTTGGAGGCCGTACAATGCCCAGCTGTCCTGTAGTGCTCCCTGCCACCTGCTCGCCTGCCCAAGTTCTGGTCCTTCCCACCACCATGTCATATGAAGTCCAGCTAACATTAATGCTAATTAGTAAACGATGCCCTTTGCAGCGATGCTGTGATGCTCTGTGCAGTTAGTATTTTTGCATTCTGAGCCGAGAGGATGGGAGGTGGGTCCTGGGGAGGGGGATGCAGCTGAGACGGGGTCTTTTAGTGATTGAGTCTCTCCCTCAGGTATGCTTCACTCCCCCTGAGGCAGTCCCTCTCCCCTCTTCCAAAGTTGGCATATGGCTCTGGCTCCAGGAACTCCCGCACATGATTTCCCAGGCTGAGCTCAGCCTGCGTGTGATCAGCTCTCATTAGCTGTCATTAGACACAATCTGGAGTCCCGGAGCCCACTGGCTCCTTCGGCTCCACCGTCCCTCAGCCGCTCGGGGAATAAGCAAGCCCCACGTGGGGACTTGTCCGCTCCAGCCCAGTGGGTGCATGGGGACAGCAGCTTCTCCCAATGCTGGCCGCCCTCCAAAGCGTGGCCACCGTCCTGGGGGACACTGAGCAGCAGGATGGGGAGCGGGCTGGGAAGGTGGGGGGGTGTAAAGAGCATCCCTTGGCAGGGGGAAAGCGTGCCGAGTTGTGCTCACTTACCTTGGGGGTGCCCGCTGCCATGGCATCCTTCAGGATGGAGCTCTTGCTGCCAAGAGAGAAGAGAACGGGGTCAGAGTCACAAAACTGCGGCGGTGGGCAAGGGGGAGAGTGCTTCGAGGGATCTCACGGAGGTCAAACGGCAAAGCACGCGGCTCCCCTTTCCCGGGCCAACGGGAGCCTTCTCACTCCAGGGCACGGAAAGGAGGTGAGTGCCAACTGTTTCTCCAGTTGGAATGAAGCGGTCCTATGAGTGGAACCTCCCAAACCCAGACACATGATGCAGAGTCAAATCCTGACTCTCCCCCTCCTCGAGGGCTTGCACAGCTCCTCTCCCAGCCCAGGGGAAAAGCGGGGACTGAGCCCGCAGGGGTGCAGGGAAGAAAGCCAAGGAGAGGGGAGCAGATATGGTGAGCCCTGCATAGGGTCAGGCAGAATGAAAAAAAAAGGAGGGAAGGAAAGAGAAGGAGATTAAATCGGTGTAAGAGCAAGGGAGAGAAGATCCCCCTCAGCTCCAGCCGCGCTGTGGAGGCAGCAGCTCTGCCAGAGGCTGGAGTGATTTGTTAATTCAGCTTGTTCCCCATTTAGCAAGGAAGGAGGTCCCCGCCGTGGTGCTCCCCCTCGCCTGCCCTCGCCAGCGGGAGATGCTATAGATTTAATAACACCTTCCCCCCCTCCAGACAGGTTAAACTTGAAACAATTACATATCAAAGCCGACATGGCGGGGAGGCCTGCACTGTAATTTTTTGGTTATTAAAGTAATCTCTCTCATGTAAATTCTCCTGCTAACATGCTGCAAACAGCATTAGGAAATAAATTATTTCCCCATGATTCGATTTGTCAATGCAAAGCACCTGCAGCAGGCAAAAGGCTCTTGAAATATGTTGCCAAGCCCAGTGCCTGCATTTGTAAGCGCATGCCGGTGGGGCGGCTGGCTCCCAGCTCCCCATAGCCCCCGGGAGATGATGGATGGGTGAGTGGAGGGGGGAGGTTAGCGGGGGGAGGCGGAGGTTGGGGAAGGTGGGGGGGGGGGGGAATGGAATTGTGTTTAATAACAAAATTTGTATGCAAGCCTGCATCCCAGGCTAAGGATGAGTGATCGGCAGCCAGAAAGTATTAAAAAGCCTCGCTAAACAGATGCTGACAATAGAACAAGACATATCAAATCAGATCTACTTCAGAAACATTAATATACACACGCACACACGCTTGCCCGCGCGCGCGCACCCGGCGCCGCACACCCGCGCTCCTTTCTTCTCAATCACAGCAATATGGGAGACATCAATAAATTTTTATGAGACTTTTAGAAGATCAACACGGTACTAGATGTGACAAAAAAGCAATGTGGCTGTCATGTTCGCTTTGTCGGGGACACTTTAGCCCCAGATGCCGAGCTGCAGTGGCAGCGGGGAGAAATTGAATTTGGCTGGCTTTAATCTGCCTTGATTTGGCAGATGGCTGGGTGTTATGAAATGAGCAGGGATGGAGGAAGGTGTTTTCTCCCGGGGCTACGGCCCCCCTCCTCTCCCAGTGCCGCCGCCCTCGCCCCCCAACCCAAACAGAGGGAAACAGTTATCCATTGCCATCCGGTCACCCCAAATGCCACAGCTCTGCCCTCAGAGCGAGAGGCTGCGGTTCCCGGGGATCACCGATTGACTGGCTGGGCATCGCTGCCCTCGCAGTCTCCCTTCCTCGAGGGGACGTGCTGTTGGCTGGTCACAGGGAGGTGCGGGATGCCCCCCACGCCCCGGCCCCCAGCTCTGCCCCCTGCGCTGCTCTGGGGAGGCAGTGGGGAGCAGAGTCAGTCCCTGGTAACCCCAGAGATGCAGCCCTGGCACCACGTCCAGCCTGTGCCCCAACGCCTGCGACGGGAAGGATTGCCACCTCCTCCCCATCTCCAGCACTACCTTGAATTTCTCAGTCGCCCAAAGCATGAAACAACTTTTTTTCCCTTTATAATCCAAACTCCAGGTTAAAAAAAACAACTAATTTCCTCCCTTTTCTTGTTAAAGGTGTTTAAAATTACTTCTTTTGAGGGAAAGAGGAAGAATCTCATTAATTCCTCCCAGAAATAGTGTTAGTGCCAGGAAACTGCAGTTCTCAGGACAAGAGTCTCTGGTCAGCCAAAAGGCTGAGCCTCTGCCGTTGGGACTGATGGCGAAGGGGACTGATGTAGATAAACTCTGCCAAATTATTTTATTCTTCATTTGGAGGATTATTAAGAACCAACCCCCTCCTTGCAATTCAGCCCTAACCTATTACTAATAAGAGTTTGCAATTTGTTTTTATTTATTTCCAGAGATGGGTCAGGAGTGGGCACAAACCCTGGTCATCCAAGTCCCAAGACCCTGCAATTTAAGGGTGCTTTCCTTCCTCTCACGAAACGACTCCCCAGATTACAGTGGCTGCAGCCCCCCGCGCCTCTTAAGGATGCCAGCAGCGGGCTGTGAATCAAAAGGCCGTCAGCAAAGAGAAACCTTCCCCTCCATAAACACCACAGACAAATTAAAAATGGTAAAAGGGAAATCAAGACCTTTAAAGTTCAAACACTTTTCGGTGCCTTTTAAAGTTTTTTGCTCTAGGCCCTTGCAGAGAGCACAATCTTTGGAGACCTTGGGATTGTCTTTAATCACCCAGCCAGGCTGCAGTGGTCTGAAATGATTACACATTTACATAGTAATAACCCCAACACTCCCCACATTATTTCATGGCTAGCATATTTCCACTCGGCGAGTGATCCATGTGTTTTAAATTATAACCTGTACATAGGAAATTAGTTACTAAGTACGATATTCACGGGCTCGTCTGACACTTCTAATTAAGGTGATTTACACAGAATTATCCTACGAAATAAAAAAATGGTGTTTTGCTAGCTAATAAAATATAATTACTACCCGCTTTTATAAGTTACAGTTAGTTTTAATCTATTTGGGGAATTGTTTATCTAGTTCATTACAGCAAAACAACTTCTTTCCTTTTAAGAACCCCCCCCAAAGTACCAAAGAAGACAAGAAATGGCCTGGAAAGACCCAGCAATTTGGGCAGCCTCCTTCTCTCTCTCCTGCCACCTTTGCATTTCCAAGCGATACGAGGCTGCTTCTTCGCTGGTTCTCTTTCTTGGGGCTGTGGCACCAGTTCTGGCCATGCATCCTCAAGTGTTCAGGTGCCCTACACTTCTGCAGGGACAAAATAAGGTCCCTGCTCTGGTGCTGCCGGAGATCTGCCTGTTCATGTTAACAGGAGCTGCACAGCCAGGTCCCCACGTGCCCTGGGGTACTCACTGGGGACCCGTCACTCCTCTGTATTAGAGCACATCAGCTTTAAGAGGAAGATTTACTCTCAGCAAGGCCCTCCACAATGAAAGCAAGACTCAGGCTATACCATGGACATGCAGATGTCTCTTAATGCTAGGCAGAGGTTTAGTTAGGAACATTACTCAGGAACTCACATTTAGTTAGCGACTGGGAATCCCCTGACATCTCTCAGAGTGAGCCCCAAGGGGCTGTTCAGACCCAACGCCTTGGTTGTGGTGTCCCGCAGGGCAAGGGGCAGCTCAGCATGCCGAGTACGTGCCCTCCTTAACCACAGTCTTGGTGTTTCTCTACCCCTGCTATGGTTGCTGTTACACACAATGACCTTCAGGTTTTTTTTGGTTTTTTTTTGTTATGGTCCTGCTGTTTGGGGTGTGTGTGTCATAGGAATAAAAAAAAAAGCAATACGCAGGGAGTGATCCCTTATCATCCCCATGAACAGAAGCTGCTGCTTTGCATGTGGAGGACCCAGGGCACGAGATAAAGGCTAAGTGATCCGATTGCATTTTACCACGAGCAAGGTGGTTTCTCTCCTTTTCCTTTAAGCCTTTGCTCTTGCAAGCTATTGTAGGAATCTCAGCTTCCCTCCCCAAGAAAAGAGAAGTTTTCTGAACGTCCAAGTCCAGAGACGCGCAGAAGCCCTGAAGGCTTGCTCCCCACAGGAGATGCCCTGTAATCCACTGGGCAGAGGACCATGACCCAGGGTGTGCTCTTGGCACCCAGAGCCCATCAGATGCAGGCAGGGTTCTTGCTGAACCCCCAGTGCAGGCAGAACCCAGTGCCAGGCAGCTGCCCCAGGGAAGCAGGGCAGGAGCCCTCCTCCTCCATGCTTACCATGGCATGCACCCCAACAGTGCCAGCACCGCAGCATCACTGCAGCACCCCAGAGCAAGGCTTAGAAAGCTCTGTTGTAGCTACAGCTCAGGTGCTTGCCAATGTAAGACCAAGAGGGATGTGCTCAGAGGGGCACTTTGGGCACAGAGCAGTGATGCAACTTGCCTGAAGTCTCAGCGCAGCAACAATAGGACCAGAAACAGCCCTGATGCTGTGCTTCAGCCCACCGCCACCACCAGACAGCCGCTTGGACTCCCCAGACATGTTCAGGGGAGGTTTCTGCAGACCCCCTACCGAGTGCAAGGCAGAGCTTATGAAGAGCATCCGTCAAGGAAGGGCTGAGCTCAGCACCTGGCATGGCAGCGCTCCTCACATGCAATTAGTAACAACTGGAAGAGAAGAAGTTCCTTGAGCTCAGGCAGCTACAGTTGTTTGTGCTCAGCCCTTAATGGCCTTCTTGCAGCCAGAAGAGATTTAAAGAGGTGGTGAGAGGGCTGCTGCCATGTTGTCCTCCAGCTCTGCCACTCTCCTGCAGAACAACTACCTGCAGCCCTCTGGATTTGATGGGCACCAGCCAGAGCACACGCAGCTCCCACATGAGATCCAACAAAGCCAAAAGGTTTCTACAAGCTGTAGCCAACTGATGTATTTCTTAAAATAAAAAAGAAAATAATCCAATGGAGACAATGTATTTTTAGCTCCAGGACTGGTGGCTCAAACACGCAGCCTCAGGCTGGGAGCCCCGGCAGTGGAGCAAGCTGCCTGCAGAGCCGTGTGGATGGGAATGCCAGCTGTAAATAAGCAGTTGCTGGGTAGAGAGAGAATTGGATTTTTGTGAACGCCAGTTTAAATAAGTGGAAGTGTCACTTGAAGCCTAAATAAGAGAATGGGAGTTTGATTATTTTTAATTTTTTTTAAACTGCATGAGGCCAAATCCTCACCTAGCCACAGGTGACAGCCCCTGGTGTGGCCAGACGTGCTCCTTGCTGTCGGGGGAAGTACGCTGGGGTTTTTAACCTGCTGTGGCTCTGCTAGTGGCACCTGCTTCAAGTACTGCTTAGAAGATCTCCTGCATCCCATGATGGGAGAAGAGGCCAAGCGATGGTAAAAATTGTCAACGACGCTGGAGTCAGGACTAGAAATGCTCTGCAACTACAGTCCCAGCTGTGCTTCCCAAATGCTCCCCCAGTCAGTATTTTTGAGACCTCAGTGCCCGACATGGTCAGCTGTGACAAACCTGACCCCACAGGACAGCTACCCACCTCCCCCGGAGAGGTGATGCTGCAGCAGAAATGCAGCAGGATCACAAATCACTGTGGCATGACTTGACCATGCTAAAATCCCATATTTGTTCTGTTCCATTTGCACCCCTGGCCCTTTCTCTCCTGCTGGAGTTTTCTTTATCAGCCCCTGGTGCCCCACACCCCTGCTAAGAGCCTCTGCTCAGAGCAGGCAATGGGTTTCTGGGTGAGGATGTGATGGTCCACATGTGTGGGATGAAGCAGGAGGCTGAGGTGGGAGGGTTGTTTCATTTCTCTCCCACTCTTTGAAAAGGAGGTGGCTGGAAAAATAAAGAGAAAAGTCGGAGGGAAAGGTCATGCATTAGATTGATCTGGGGGGCTCTTTGCTACCGCGGCAAATGACTGTTTAATTATTCCCAGCTCACGTGGCAGTTCAGAAGAGGCTCTGCAGAAGGCATGCATCGCTTAAGGGCAAATAACTGACCGAAGATTTATTTCTCACCTTTGGGTTTCCATGCATCCCTTCCCAGGGCTCCCACTGCCTTGAGAGTCAGCGGCAGAGGAAGGCTTTGCCCTCCAAGGTCCCACACCCCAGCCTGCACACCCATGCCCTGGAGTCAGGTACCACAGTCCGAAGGCACTCCCAGGAGCTTTTGTAGCACTTTGAGGGAATTGCACGAGCAAAGGGATACATGACCCACAAATTTTCTCACCCGCTGTGCTACCCTGGAAGCCCTGACCCATGAGAAGTGCTCCTCTCACCCACGGATTTTGGGCAGCACCCAGCTGCTCTGCCTCCCCCGGGCTCTGCCACAGGAGGGGGGCAATGGGGTATCTCTACGCAGGACAGGCAGCTGCACGGCTTGTGCCCTCTCTGCTGCAGAAGCTGTGGCTGAAGGGTCTGGGCTGCCGCCATTCCTTACCCTCTGAGTGCACGGGAGAGAGCTGTAGGGTCTCTCTTCCCTTTCTGTCCATGATTAATCTGCCACAGTGAGGGGCAGGGACACAAATCAGAGGGGGGATGAAAGAGGATAAATCCACGGTATCAGCAGCACCACATTTGCTAGATAATAAACAGACTCCTCTCCTCATAAATTTCCCTCCGTTCCCCCACGGTTCCCTGCCACCGACACCAGCAGGCATGGAGCTGGGCTGCTCCTGGCCTTTCTGGTGTCCCGGACAGTGGGGAGAGCCACAGCTCTGCCAGGGAAGCCTTGGATTCTCCACCCAGGCTGCTGTCCTTCACCCTCTGTGCACACCGCAGTGTAGCTGGGGCTGTGGGATGGCACAGCGAAGCCCTGTCCAAGCTCATGGGCTTTAGATGGTGCATGGGACACCTGAGCTGGCTGTGATGAGGTGGTCCATGGCAGCATGTGAAGTGGGTGGGAGATGCGCTAGGGACGCCAGCCACCAGTTTACTTGGCGTTCCCACTCTCCATCCTCGTCCCCCAGGTGTGGCTTGTTCTCTCTCCCTGCACTGGTGCCGCACCGTGTCCTCACTCCTCGTTTTGGCAGCAGCGAGCTCGCCCTCTTCTCCACACCCAATGTGGGGACATGACCCTGTTACCAGCCTCGCAGTGGCAGGTGGCTCTGCTCCCTGCTCAGGTATCACTGAGAAGCTGGCGCTTCCAGGCAGGTTTCTCCAGTGACAGAGTGTGTTTAATTTAAATCTGACCTGAGCCATGCTGCCGGAGAAAGCTTTAGGTGATGCCACTTCCCACGCACCTGGAGATGCATCCATGCCTGAATCTGGACACCCATGACCCTGGAGCTGAGGTCCCACACTAAACACCTCTGCTGTGGGGTGGCATGGGACGCCCTGCTGCCGCCGTGGGGCAGGACCCACTTCCCGGGGAGCTCGGGACAGAGCAGGACGCGAACGACCCCTCCTGTGCTTCAGCCCCAAAGAGCAAAGCTCCAGCCCTGCCCCAGCCTGGTTTTGCCAGGGGACATCGGCTGTGGGACAGGCTCTGGTCCCTGCACGTGCTGCGGAAAGCAGCCATTTTTCCAGGTACCCGCCACTCGGTGCTGTAGTCGGGCCTCTCCGGGGAGCAGCTGGGCTCGGAAGATCACGTATGCCAGGATTCGCACACGGGGAGATATCACAGGTAATGAAGTTGAGCATCTTAAGGGGTGCCAGGACTGCCTCCCCCACGGCCCGGGGAGAGGGTGCTGCCGGGGGGCACCCAGTCCCGCCGGCACAGAACACTGTCAACCACTTAATAGTACCTGTCCCCAGCATCTCCCCAGCCTCGATTTATGCCTTGAGGGGTCACCTCTGGCGAGACTCTAATAACACGACTTTATTAGCTTTCTTGTTCCTTCTTTAAGATACAGTGGCGAGGGGGGAGGAGGGCAGCGGCACCTTGGGAAGGAGCGTGGGGCGTACAGATAGGAAGCAGCTGCCCTCGTGATTCCCCTTCTCGGTGACAAGGGGGAGAGGGAGAAAAATGATGCTCCCTCGAAATTTATCATGCACCCAATTACAATGTTAATTGGCAAGTCCCAGAAATCAATTAATTCGCAAATTTTTTTCAATTAAAAATTAAGATAAATCATAAAATGTTATTAAGCAAAGGCCAAACTCCGTGAACTTTTTTTTTTTTTTGTAGGCATCTGGATTTTTTTTTTTAATTTAAATAAAAAAAAGAGCTGTGTTGCCAAAGCCCGATGCCCTTGAGTGCCTTTGCTGAAGCGCAGGGGGCTGTCATCAGCAGGACTGGGCTGAAGACAGATAAAAAAATATCGACCAGTCGGACACACTGCTTCTGCTTTATTGATCAGGCGGGAATTTAACTTGCTGTGCATATCCACCGTGTCAGCAAGGGCCACGGGCGAAATTAAAAGTACTTGGCTTGGAGATGTCGCCTTGATACTGGGGGGTTGGGAGAGAGGGAGGGAGAGGGAAGAAGAGGGAGAGAAAAGAAAAGAAGAAGGTGGAAAAAGAAGAGAGGAAAAAGAAGGAAGAAAAAAGACAGAAGTTGAGGAGTGGGAGGTTGCAACTCCTGCTTTTCCCTGGTCGCAATCTCACTTGTTGGCCAGGGCTCCTTGCGCTCTCCGGAGTGCTCGCAGGTGTCTACACATGCAAGGAAGGGAATCAGCATGTATTGCAGAAGAGCTTGGGGAAAAAACCTTTCTTGCTCGAAAACGTCTCGGATCTCACCCACTGGGAGGCTGGATTTGCTGCACAAGAAGTCTGGGGAAGTACCTGGCCCTCAAGTCAAAGTCCCCAGGCATAAATTGAGGAGACCTGAGGCGAGAGCCATGACCCTGCTGTGACACACGACAACAGAGCTAATTCAGGTTTTACACACTCTATTTATCCTGCCGAGCGTGGCAGCACGGCTGCTCGCCCTACCCAGAGCAGCTGCCCGCACCAGCCCCGGGAAGGTCTCCTCCAAGGGCTCTTTGGGACAACATGGCACTCCGCAGATCCCGCTGAAATGAAGCAAACCCTTGCCTGGGGCAGCGCGAGGAGCAGCCATATTTAAAGACTGTGTTCCCTGAGCAGGAGAGGGGTCAGAGCCACGTCTCGCAACTTGCTCTGGGTCCTTATTCTGACCAGGAGTAACACAGAAAGCCCCTGTCATTTGGGCATGTGGGAGCCACAGGGATGGTGTGCTTCTCTCCTTGTCCATCACCAGGAGTCTCTGTTGCAGACAGCACGGGATGACTTTAATCAGAAAGATCACAAAACACTGGGAAAGCAACCTGCGAAAGGAGGTGAAACCCAGGATGCGTCTCCAGGTGCCTGGAGACATCTCTCAAGGACAGTGACCCTGCATCTCCCAAGGTCGCACAGCCTTCATGTTTTAGCTATATTGCCAGCTTCCTCCTTAATTCTTATCCCACCGGACCCAGAGCTGCCTCTGTCCCTCCAGGAGAGCCACCGCTGTGCCTCTCTGCATAAAGAAACCTTGAGCTGAACTCCCTCCAGCTGGGTGAGGATGCTCAGCGCAGTGCCAGGAACTGAGGCAGCACTTTCTGCTTCCACCCCAGCTGCCGAGGGAGGGAGGATTAGGAATAGTGAGAGGAAAAGAGCACACGAGGGAGAGGAAGCTTCAGGGGATGCTGAAGGAAGATTTAAGCCTGGGCAGAGGTGCACAAGGAGCTGGAGCACCACAGTCCCATGGTTGACCCTCTTCCTCTGACATGAATCAAAGCTGTCTCCAAGAATGTAGCTAAAATCCCTATCTGGGCATTTCACCCGCTTTGAAATAGGCCTTCGCATTGCAGCTTGCTCTGCCTTTCTTTGCCCCATGCTGTTTGGTTTCCTCTTTGCGACAGCATCTTTGAGGTCACCAGAAAACAACCGGCAGCACTTTCCATTTGCACCAAGGTGAGAGACCCTGGTGCCCTCTGTGTTCCAGGAAATGTTTCATAATCAGAGAGTCAAAAGAGAAATTATTCCCAGACACACCAGAAAGATCATTAGGGAGAATCAGTAGCTCCTGAGGTGCTGGGTGCGCAGGGATGTGTCCCCACGCTCCCAGCATGGTGGCAAGGAGCAATGAGAGCTGCTACCCCAGGCTGGAAAGAGCCAACAGGTGGGAATGGGCTTTAAAACACAAATAGGCTCAGATTAAGTATTCAATTCGGAGGAAAGAAAGGAAGAAAAGTGAAGAAAGAGATTGCCCACGCAAGCACATTCATCCCCGGAGGCACCCGCTGAGCACCCTGGGTGGCTGCACCGCTGTGCCCAGCCCCAGGATGCCATAGCAGGCACAGGGAATATTACAACATGGCATGAGGCTATTGCTGGCTACATCTGCTAAGCTCAGAAACCCCTTTAAAAAAGGGGAAAGAGATGAGAGAGCCCTGTCTGAGCTCGCACCATACTTCGGCTGCAAAAGCAGTAACAGAGCTGGCATGGTCCGACTCACCGCTCCATCCTCTGGATCATTCCATAGCCATAATGATACACCTCGTCCTTTTGGGAAGGTGAAATCGCAGCTCTGAAGCAAAGGTTTGCTGCTGGTAATGCAAGGAAGAATCTGCTAGCTGTCACGCAGGGGAATAAAAATGCCCCCTGCCAAATAAATCTTTTAAAAAGAGCACCGCATATTCAAGAACAGAGCGTCATGTTATTAAAACCACTGCATCCGAAGGCACATTCCCAACCTTCAAGTGCTTGACTCAGCAACTGTAATATTTGTAACGTGACTTCCTAAGGTTTTTTATATGGCCAATAAATGCTTCTTCCCTAAACTCTAGAAAGCACTGTGGGACCATCAGCTGAGGCAGGCTCTGCAGCTCCTACTGCCGCCTTTACTCGTCTTCTGTCCTCAAACTCATCTTCCCTCTCACCCCAAACTCAAACCATAGTCCCAAACCTGCCCCTTTTTCACCCAGCCTTCCCACCAGCAGCAGGTTGTCCTCTCCAGTCACTGCCTGGGGAGCAGCGGGCAGGCTTTAAGGGTCCCCCTGCACACAGCTACCTCTGCCCGTAGTATTTACCTGCAGTGACATATGCAGGGGCACATTCCTATGTGCACGGGGACACATGTGTATGCCTGCCCTGACGGACACCCATGGGTGCTGCTCTCGAGCGCTGTGCCTGCCTGTGCTTGCCGGGTGGCTGTGGGCTGGGGAAATGCATCTGCAGCCAAAGCATTGCGAGCAGCTCCAAGCTGGGGCCATTGACAGCTCCAGAAAAAGTCTCACATTCCAATGTGCTTTATCACAAGCCTTTAATACGGATGAGGTGGAAAACAAGTGAATATAAATTGAGTGAGGATAGGAGACCGGCATCTAGTACACGGATAAGCTTCATGCACGCAAGCCAGGAATATTCATGTATTCTGCAGGGACCAGCCTGGCTGAGGGCACAGGGCACTGGCATACACAGAGAGTCGCTGTTATTATTTCTTATTTTTACCTTGGTAGCACTTAGCTGCTCAGCTGGGGATCGGCACCTTTTGCTCTCCGAGCCGTACATGCAGAGCAAGGAGAGCATCCCTTCTGCAAAGTGCTGGGGGCTGCCACGCGCCCGCCTCCCGCTCCCCGCTGCTTTGTGCTAGTGCTCCGCGAAGGTGAGCTGCTAGGTAATCTCTCTTTGGAGGAGGAACGCCAATGGTCTTGCCTGGCAAGAGTTAAACCCCATAAAACCAAGGCTTGTAGTTTTGTTTTCTTTCAATTTATATCCTTCACTTAAAGAGGGGTGGGGGGAAAGAAAGGAGGGAGAGAAAAAAGAAAGCCAGGTGACATATTCTAAGAGGGAGCACCGAAAACGTGTTAAGCACTTCAAAATCTCATATATTCAATCGGCCTCTGGCAAGACATCTGCCTAATGTTAGCGCTTAAATATCCTTTTCCATTTTACATGCATTCAAGTCTCATTTGAGCGAAATGAAACGGTATTATTAAAGGGAGATTTTGCACAAATGGCCTGAATTTGACATGTCAAGTTCAATGAGGCTGTTACATATGTAACACCGAGAAGGGCTTGGAGGCTGCCGGCTCTTGAAACAGCGCCAGTGGCTCAGAAATGAAATTTGCATTCAGAGAGCCGAGCCTTGCCGCGCAGAGCTGTGTACGGGGCTCGGCTGGACCTGTGCTGGGTGGAGGAGCTGTGGGTCAAGCACAAGCAGGTCTCTCCCTGTGCTTTGGGAGACTGGACACACCAAGAAGGCAGAAGACCTTAAAACTCAGGTCCCTTGTTCCCGCTCAAGTCTGCTTTTTCAAGGGAAAGCCTGACCCTGCACCAGGGTTGGATCCTCCTGAGCGATGTTTGTCCCCGGTCCAATGGCCAGTGTCCGTCCCATGGGTATACACAGCCCCTTGGCATGGGTGGGTGCTGCCCCATGGCTTGGCACAGCTCCTCCTGCCTTGCTGTGTGATGCTCTGGCTGTGTAGACTTTGAGATATTCCTACCCTGAGGCCAGGATGGTCACACAGGCACCGCCTGTGGACAAGAAGGGCTGTCCCTGTCCCTGGGGGACAACAAACCCCATCCCCGCCAGCTGACCAAGAGGTGCACTGGTGTGGGCAGGATGCAATCTCAGGCTCCTGGTGAGTTGGGACCATGGGTAGCATCATCCAGGTGGCTCCTACAGCTCCCTTATATCTCAGCCCCAAGAAGCTCCTGTGATCGCCTGGACAAGCCTCTTTCCTCCTTCCCATCCCCTGCCCTCCTCCAAGCGCTGCCCAGTTCCCTGCTCCAGTGATGTCCAAAAGCCCACGTGGAGGCAATGGCATGGGGCAGCCCCTCCACCTTCCTTCTCCACCAGCCTCTCTGCTCCTCTCGACCTAGTCCTACAGCAGCATCTCGGCTGGTTCACACTGCCACGCAGCCCCGTGATCGCGCAGCCTCAGGGGAGACCCCAGCAAGCGGGGAGCCCCGGTGCCGTGGCGGTAGCTGATGCGGTGCCCACCAAGTCCCCAGTGCTGCGGGCTCAGCGGGCAGGAGGGGATCTGCCTTCCTAACCCCGAGCGCTGGAAATTTATGATTTTGTTGCAAATCATTAAGGTTTATTAAAACTTAACAGCACAAGCCATGATTGGCTGTATCCTCTTTAAATTGAAAAAAAAAAAAAAAGGCCCTTGGAAAGCAGCCCCCCGGTTCGCTTCTCCCCATCAGACTGATAAGTAACAGCTGCTCAGCCATTTCGGTAACGAGTCGGTATTGGCAGGGAGCGGCCAGGGCTGCCGGTGCCCGTCACGTTTATAGGCCTACATTTTATTTTTATGTTTATTGGGTTATTTGAGATCATTATTAGTTTCTCTCTCCTCTTGTTGATGTGTTCTCGCTCCCTGCTCCTCCAGGCGGGAAAGGTGGGGGAATGGGAGATGGGACCATCCGCTGGACTGAGCTGCCTCGCTGGAGCCAGGCCGCACGCAGGAGCCCGACCCGCTGGCGTCCCGCTGCCCGCTGTTTCTGCCTGCCCTGCTCGCCCTGCCTGCTGCTGCTGGCTGGCCCTCGCATCGCTCCCCTCTGGGGCTGGCGGGGACCGTCCCCAGGCAGAGCTTCTGTGTTACAGATTAGCCTCCATCGCCTGAATCCATCGACTAGATTGAACGTTATCTATCATACTGCGGAGGGAGTCGTTATTTAATAATTAATAAAGACCTCTGATTCTTCTTCGCTGCCTGCGTGGCTGAGAGGAGTGGGCCGGGGAAGCGAGGGCAAGCCGGGGAGAGCTGTCTCCTCTCTAACTGCTGCTGTTATTTAAAGGAATAATGCCATTCTTTTTCATTTGTCAGCTGGCCCACAATGGCCCTTGTCACGCTTTATGATTTAGGGTTTCCTTTCCTTTCCCATTAAACGCCACCTTCCCATCACCGCCTCGCGCCAGTCAGCCTCCGCTCCTGGCTTATGGTTTCAGTTTCACTCTGATATTGGCCCAACTTCTTTGATGGGCTCCTCCGAGCACTAATTGCTTCTGTTCATTTAAACCTGTTCACTAATTTGCAGTGGCCCTTTATTAAGTTGGATGCGGCCCAAATTACACCATAAATTACACTCGCAAGGGGACCGGGTGTCGCGGGGAATAAATGGGCTGCCTGTTCCCTGCCCCCCCCGCCCCTTCTCCATCTTCCCGTGCGATGCATGGGGGATGAGGGTCTCAGCCTGAGGCTGTGGGTGCCAAATTTGGGAAATCTCAGCCCGGACCCATTTGGGGAGGTCTCTATTTCGCTAGTTAAAGCTCCCTCCTTCTACCTTCATCTGCAATGGCTGTCGTTCAGTTGCAAAGAAGATCCAAGCTGGATAGGGACATATTCTGCATCCTCTGCACCATGCACAGCCACGTGCACCCCCTTGCCCTCGGACACAGACACAGACACACACACACATATGCTCTCCCTCCTCTCCTACCACCTGGTGACGCAACTTTGCTTCTAGCCAGCCGTTTGATTCTTTTCCTCACCTTTTAATGACCGGGGAATTCATTAATAATTGAAATAAACACGCTCTTTTCCAAGGCTGCCGAGTTTTATTAAGGCAGGGGCAGGGATCTGCCAACCCTTGGCTGCAGCCATTTCCTAAATAACTGCTAGCAGTTAAAATGCAATTATTTTCTTTTTTTTTTAAATAGGGGACTTTGCTGCACTGGGGAAGCAGAAGGGGGCTGAAGGCAGCCAAGGGGCAGCACACACCGTTGCTGCAGTCCTGCTCCATCACGGGACATCAGCAACATGAGAGCTGCTCACCTGAACACACGTCCCTGGGGAAAGAGGTGTCTCCGGGAGGCATTTTTGTCCCCTCTCTACCATTGCGGTGAACACCAGGGAAACGTTTCGCACTAAATCTCCGGTATCTGGTAGCTGTGGGTACCACCATCTCCTTTGCCATCTGTGGGTGCCCCGGCTGGCTGACCCGGGGATGCTGGTGGACCCCAGGGAGCTGCTTACCTGATGTTCAGCTGGGTGAGCTTCTCCAGCTCCTGCTCCATGTGCTCCTGCAACTCCCCGGGGCGAAGGAGGACCTGGCAGATGGGGCAGATCGGAGCCTGGCTGTCAAACAAAGTCGCTTTCTTTTTGCCTGCAGGGAGGAAAAGAGGGGAGAAAGCTTTAACTCTGATCGACTGCCATTGGCATCGCCTGCATTCTGCCCTGGTCCCTATCCTAGCTGAGGTCTGAAACCAGGGGGTTTTCTCCCAGTATAGCCCTGTTTCTCTCCCCGTCCCAGGATCCTTGGGGCAGAGACTGTCTCTGTTCTGTAGCAGGAGAGAAACTGGCACAAGAGCATCCCAGCTTTGGCCATAGGCCCTCCAGTCTTATGGGGAGAGAAGCAACAGACCCTGTGCAACTCTGGCTTCTCCAGTTTGCAGCGCAGGCTGCGTGACTTGGGCAGATGGATGATACAACACTACTCACTGTTCCTATTAACCAGCAATACTAAGTTAAGAAGAGCTGTCTTCATCCTCCTTGGCACTCCTGAAGCAGGGTGGGTCAGGACGACCCCTGCAAAGGGCAGGGCAATTCTCCATGGGCACACAACAGTTGGGAGGCAGAAAAGACCCTGCGGAGCTGGGCTGTGGATGGCAGGAAGCGGGTCTGGATGCTCGTCACAGCTGCCCCAGCGGTCACTGGGGATTGCTCACCCTGTCCCTGGACTGAGATGGGGCACCTCACCCTTCCCAAATCACCAGTAGCTCCAAACTCCACAGCCCCCCGAGCCCCCTGGGGCTGCATCATCTCTGAGTGAGATTTGGGGATGCCTGTGGACCCCAATTCCAAGCTGGGCTGAGCCCCTAGGGCTGCCGTGGAAACGAGGCACTGCCTCTCACCCTCCTCACCCCAAATCCTCTTTGCTGCTCCCCTGCCCAGCCACAGCTCCCTGGTTCACTCCCTTCTCCGAAGCCAATTTCCTCCAGCTTGGAAACTTTATTGCCCCCTCTGTAAGGAATATACAGCATCTACTTAACATAAAATAAAACTCTAAAGCAAACAATGAAGTTTCAATAAACCGGAGAAGCCCGCGGGTCTCCAGGCCCCCCTCTCCCAGCTGTATTAGCAGCTCCGCTCATGAGAGGGCGTGCGGAGCCCGGCTCAGATGGCTCCGGTGGGGGGAAACATGCTTTATAGCCGCCTGTTGTCATCTAATGTGAACCCTCCTGCTCGATTATTTATTTATGTATTAGACATGGATCAAATTGGTTAAATCCGAGTGAGAGGCAGTAATGCACAATAAAGCAGCCGGTGCTGGATACGAGGGGGCTGCGTGCACCATGGCCTTCCAATCAGGAGCCAAAAGGTGTCATTTTATGGCTCCTAACGATGGCAGAGCCCAGTTAAATGAATCCCCATTAAAGGAATAGACCTTCTCAAAGTATAAAACATTGGTGCGAGTGGCTTTACTGGGTCCCCGCTGCTCCCTGTATAAGTGCCTGGCGCAGGCATTTAACAAGAGGAAGGGTCTGAAATAAGTTTGAGAGTCACCTTGGCTCATCCTTGCCTCCCAGCAGGACACAGTATACGTGCCCAGTGGGAGCAGGGCTGTTGCTGGGACGTTGCCTGCCCTTTTCTTCAGCCTCCCTACAGGAGATGGGGCAAACTGAGGCACGAGGGGCAATTCGGAGCCAGCCAGCGCTACGGGGCAATTCCTGTCTCCAGCTCCTGCAGCCACTGGGAACTCTCTCATTTGCAGAGCCAAGTGGGAAACCCAGCTGATCTCTCCTCCGGACTTGAGCTGCTCCTGACGGCTCCCGGGCAGAGCCCCCACAGAGCCCAGGCAGCTCGGCTCTGCATCCCCACCACCCTTCTGCTGGGGAGGACGCAACGTGTAGCCCGTGCAACTGGGAACATCCTCTCTCCTCCTTCCCTCGTGTTTAAATAATGCCCAGAACCCAACCCAAACCCAAACAAACCAGCACCCGCTGACCCTTGCGGGAAAGGTCGGCATTTCAGTAATTCCACCTTCCTCTTGGAGCTTTTCCACTTTTGTGTAGCAGGGGCCCAAAATAGCCCAGGAGCGTCCCCGACCACCTGCTATTTATAACCGCGAGTTTGCCGCAAAACAATGGAGCCGTCTGAGTCTCCCTCCCAAAATAAACAGGCAGCCTTTGAGTGGACGGGAAATCCTGCTGGATCCCCACTGTGGAGTGTGCAGATGGATGGGTAAACAGGCTGCCCTCCGCCCTGCCATGCTGCATCCCCGCTCCCAGCCCAGGCCACCGCCGTGGGACCCACGAGCCCCCCACCTGCCCCCCACAGCTCGGGCTGGTGGAACAGGGATGCTCTCAGAGGCACTGGAGGGTGAACCCGAGGTTGAGCATCCCCGAGTCTCTGCTCTCCAGGGAGCCCAGGGCTGTGTGTTTGCTGGGGGAGCTCATGGAGAGCTCTGGACCGTGGTGCTGGGATGGGCAGCCTTGGATCGGGAGGTGCAGCTGTGGTCCCTCCTGGGGACCAGCTCTCTTGCACCAAACTGGCGGCTTTTTTAACCTCCTGCATGCCCAGGTCCTTGCTCCCTGCTTGTTCTTCAGGGCTTTTCCATGAAGTGCATGTTCCTAAGCAGGCAGGACTTTGGATTTCAACAGCCGGGGCAATTGGGAGGGATCCTGGGCCACGGGAAGGAGCCTCGCTGCCTTCCATGGCCGCTGCCAACCCCAGCGTGGGCCAGCAGCAAGAAATGAGCAGCGATGGCCTTACCCACCAGCTACACCAATGATACGGCGACCAATTTGTGCCAAGGAAGGATGTGACAGCTGTCACCCCGCATCCCTGTGACAGTAGGGGAAGATCCCCTTGCTCCAGTGAGCGTGGGAGGCTGGTGCTCGTGCTGAAGCAAGGGCTTCCAGAGACGCAGGAGAACAGGGACCTGGACACGCAGCCAAGTCCCTGACATATAGATTGCAAAGCAGGAGACAGAAGGAGCCCTGGCTCCCGGCCCAAGGGGCTGACAACCAGGTTTTTGCAGGAGCAGGGCTAAGCACAAGTGACAGGCAGAAGGGAGGGATGGTTTCCTGTGCCAGTGGGACACCCACGCAAGCCTCCCCAGCTCTGCGCCCCGCTGCATGCCTGCAGTGCCACAGAGGCTGCTGGCAGGATGCGTCTCCCCAAATCAGCGGCGGCCGCATCCGCAGCGTGCCCCAGGGCCTGGCGCATGCCCACGCTGCGGTGTCTCATGCCGGGCAGCGGTACCCAGCTCTGTGGCGTGGGATGCTGGGTCACGGAGAGGGAGAGAATGGGCATGGCAAGTCCTTGGGCTTTGGTTGTGAATGCAAAGGTGGAGGGAGACACGTACATCCCACCTCTCCTCTCCACAGCGGGGGCATCCTGGTACCCACGAAAAAGGGAAGGATGCTGCGCTGCATGTGCGGCTGGAGCGCGCTGGGGCGTAGGTGCTCGCCCCGCTCGAGGGAGCGGAGAGCATTGATTTGCCCAGGGCAAAACGAAGGTTCCAGACCCCAAGCATGCTGGACCTGTGCCCGCCCCAGCAGCAAGTGCTCCCGGCTCTTCCCTCCCCACTCTGTGCCAAACCCGCTCCTGGGAGACCCTGAATGGCTCTTTTCAGGCTTTTGTTTTTTGGCAGCTGTGTTTTTGTTTTCTTTGCCCCTCTCTCTCCCCTTTGCTCTCTGGTTACTTGGTAGGCTCAGCTCCAGTGTTTACCCTCCTCGGCTCTGCCGTGCTTTCTCCGCTGCCGACCCCCTGCTCGCCAGTGCCAGAGAGATGAAAAGGCAGAGCCTTGGTGCTCCCGCTGTTTGCATGGTCTCCTGGGCTCCGCAGAAACGTTTAACTCCAAGTGTTGAAACTGAATATTTCCTGCTCTGAAAGCAGAGGTCTTGAGGTGCAGACGCACCCCTGCATGGAGTAATTTGTCCATGGGCTCTGTCGGAGAGCATCTGCGAATGGATCCCAGCCCAGGCGGGGACTGAACCGAACCCTCCCGATCCCGTTGGGGATCGAGGGCCAGATTCTGCCCTCTGTTACACCAATATGAATCCAACACAATTCCCCTGAGTCCTCTGAGTCAGGCCTAATTCCCCGTGACGCGTCTGCTAATAGGATCTGGGCTCTGGGCTGGGAGCTGGGCTCAGGAGCTGGGGATGTGAGTGTGGCACCGAATAGGCACAAAGGCACAGAAGCATCCCTGCTCCCGCTGTGTCTGTGCCCTGGGACAGAGGGCTGACAGCATCACGAGGTGTTTGCAGGCCAGGACTGGGTAGCTCGGCCTTTTCCTCGCAAGCAGACTGGGGGAAGATGTTTTGGAGAGCATTTAAGTGAGAAAAAAGGGACACAGCCCACCGACAGCCACGACAGCATGACGTATGCAGCCCCTTGTCACCGCACAGCACGGAGTAAGTGACGCTCCCAAGTCATCCTGAACGAGCCAAGTGTGTGAGGCGTGAGGGGTCACTCTGCCCAGCAGCTCTGCAATCTGCCAAATGAATGGAATAAATTGTTTATAATTCAGTAACTCGTCTCCACTGACGACTTATTGCACAGCCAGGTGCCTAGCAGGGATGGCCACCACCGGGGGCACCGGCAGAGGCAGCGAGTGGGGAGCACCCATGGGGCACGCTCTCCGCTGGGGACGTGCTTGCTTTTTCCTAACAGCCCTTCCCTGGGCATATGCCAGAGCATCTGCCTGGGGTTTTGGGGCATCTCTCCATGCCGTCCTTTCTTGCGGCCATCTGAAACTTGCCCCCGGGAGGATCAGCTCTTCTCTCCCAACTCCTGATTTGCCATCTCTCACACTGTTTTCCACTTGTCTGAGTACTAAACTCCCCCTCCTCCGAGACACCTCCCTCCATCTCGCCCTCCGATTTCCTCTCTCTCCCTCTTAAACACTCCATCATTTAAATCCAATCAAAGCCAGTTGATCTGAAACTCTTCTGAATAGAAATGACCCCATGCTGAGGCCCCGCGGCCCCGCGCGCCGCTTCGGAGGCCGCACTGGAACCAGGTGGGTGGTAATGGAAGTGCTGACACAAGCTCCTTGACAGCATCGCCACTGCCAGCGCCTGTAATAATCCCTCCCGGCTCCCCCGCAACTCAGTTTCCGCGGCGATTATTTTCCATTCGATGATGGGCTTGCTGTTATTTGTGTACTGATAGCAGATATCTCGTGTGACAAGCCTCCGTTCCTTCCAGCTCAAAACACAATAATTCAAAGCAAGCCCCATATTAGCTTGGAAATAGCCAAACGCTCACTCTTCTCCTGGCGAGCCCATGCCGCAGCCACTGAGGCTTGCAGAGCCTGACAGTAAGTGGCAGCCAAAGGGCTGCCAGGGGAGGATGACAACCATGGGGCGAGGAAGGCGGAGATGGTCGTGTGTCAGTGCAGAGCACCCCAGAATAATGGCAAAGGCAAAAAGGGGTTGGGAATAAAGTGAGGGAGCAGGAATAACGTTGCTCATTGCTCTCTCATCTCCCTGGTATGCTCTTGGGTGCCATCCCCATGGGGCTGCATCCTACTTGCTGGGCACCACCTTGGATCCTGCTGGTTTCAACTGGGGCCAAATGGTATGTGGCCCTAAAAAGCCTGCACTGGGAGATGGCTCGAGGTCAGGGCACAACCTGACCCTTCCTTTCCCATTCCTCAGGCTCCTCCCTGTCTGTGCAGGATGCAGACCTCAGCTTGCTGCCCAGATTGGGTGCCCTGGATCCAGCCCCTCCTGTGCTTGCCCTGCACAGGGTGGTGGAGAGCTGGGTGCCGGGGATGGCAACAGGCAGTGAGGTGACTCCAGGTTCGCATGCTGCAGCTTGGTTCAGCATCTGGCCATAGCCACATCTGCAGCACAACCTAACTCTGCAAACACCCCGCAGTGCAGCGAGCACAGCTGTATCACCAAGGATTTCCCCCGCGCTGCACAGACCTGCTCTTCCCTGGAGCACCTGCGTTTTGGAGGTCTGTGCATGCAGGAAGGGAGCAAGGGTCTGGAAAAGTGTTTTTTCATGTAAGAAAAGGCTTTTGAGGAGTCATTTCTTCTCCCCTCCTGCATGGCAGCACAAAGCTGCCGTGGGGCACCGGCAGAAACCGGACTCAGACTGTGCTGGACACAGCATGGGCACAGTGAGTCCTGCCTCAAATCCAACAAAGAGGAGCACAGGGATGTGCAACAGCTGGTTTTATACAACTGTATAGAACACAGAGAGGCACAGATGGACCTCTACAACCTCATGAGCAAACTGGGGTGCAGTGAAGAGCTGAACTCAGCCCCCTGCATCCCCACTGAGGGCCCAATGCCTGGCACTGCTCCCTGTAGGGTGTCCGGGCTGCCAAGCAGCTTAGCAAATATACCTGCTTCTCCTGAGGCTAAGAACTACGGAGGCATCTGAGGCAGAAAAGCTTGCTAAAATATTGATTTCCTTCCAAAGAAAAGAGTTGCTCCTGTATCTCTGTCTCCAGGTGAGATGGGTACTGGAGCGTAAACTGATGCAATGCTGCTGCCAAATGCCAGCTGGGGATCCCAGCTGATCCCACAGGCCGCTCAGTAAAAATGCGAGTTCAAGCAGCACCCTGGGCTCTTCGAAAGCTCCTACATGTCCCATCGGGTCCAGCACCACGTTTCTCATGGAAGCTGGTGGCCTGGCAGTGCGGAAAGGTGAGGAGCCCCTCCGAGCATCCAACCCCACTGCTTGTGATCCTGGCCCCGGCTCTTCATCCGTGGGGATCACGGCCTGCCCGGTGCGGGGCAGGGGAAGACAGATTGAGCTGGGCGATAATTTAAGAAACTGAGCGAGTCTGTACATCCAATCACTTTACAAATCAGGGGAAAAGGAGAGAGGAGCAAAGGCAGGAGAGGGGGGAGAAGCGAAAAGGCCGCGCAGGGAAATGCATCACAATTACTGTCTCGGCTCTAATGAGGAGCCTGTCATGAGGCTGTCATCCTGCGGAAAGCCACCTACTCAGAAAGATTCAATAAAAAAGTAGCAGAGAGATAAAAAAGAGATATATTTCAGCCCTTGCTAATATTCTTTTCATTTGTCCCAGCACAAAATAAGATACTGCACTTAACCGGCTCGGTTAAAATGAAAAGGGGGGGGGCGGGAAGGGAGCAGCATTGATCAATACCACTAAAAGCCGGGAGACACGGTGATGGAGTGCAATTTTTTTGTCTGTGCTGAAGCATAGCAGAGGCCCGGGCGGGGTAATTTATGATTCGCACGCATGCTGGCTAACTAGAGGCTGACAAGACAATGAATCCTCGATGAGAGGGCCGTGGGCCGCCAGGAGAGCTGGAAAGGGAGAGCGTGACGGGGACCTGGAAGGGAGAGAGGAAGAGGAGGGCTGGGAAGGGCTGTGGCCCTGTCTCACCATGGCACTGCTCCTCGGCCCAGACCAGAGCAGAAACATCTCCCTGGGCTTCGCAAGAGAAAAATAGAGAAACATGGAGAGTGAGCCAAGGGGCTGCACTGCCTCTGTTCCGGCTGTCCTCCTTGCCTGGGGAAGCACATTGGTGCCTGGCCGTGACCCACACTGGGCTGGAGATGGACCAAACTGTGACAGCGGAGATCAGGGACAGAGATGGATGGTCCCTTCTCTGCTCCAGCTTCTCTGATGGGTGCTGGTATGAGTCTGGGCAAGCTCAGGAGCACAGAGCTGGACCTTCCTGCTGCCACCCATCCTCTGCCCTGGCAGTGAAACTGGAGCCTCCTCCAACCCCACTGCCTCATCTCCAAAACAGACAAGTCCTGGGGAGCAGCTGGGTCTCTCCAGCATCAGTGGAGTCCCTGGCTTCAGTGAACGTAGAACGGCAGAAATACTCCTGGGGGAATCCTACAGCTCTGTCCCACCAGCCTGGGCCACCTCGCAGGGCACAGTCCACCTCCTTCCCCCACATCCTTGAGCTGCCCTCCATCTCAAGGTTCTTGTGGGATGGAGGGGCTTGTGAAACGAGGTACTGGAGGCCAGCATGCTCCCCAGCCAGGCAGTAGACCCTGTGGCTCTCTCGCTGCCTGCGCCACGGCTGGACCAAGTGCGGGGAACAGCTCTGCCTCATCACCATCCCTCCTCCTCCTCCTCAGCCACCCGGCATGCCTGGGCTTCTGCATCTAGGGGTGGCAGCTGGGTGACGTTCAGCAGTGAGCCTGGCCTCTGGCCCTGTTTGCTGTTAGAAAGGTCACATTTTGGCCTTTGCTGAACCAGTCTGCTTAGCTGGTTCTCCTGCTGGCCCGGTGGGAGAGGACAGAGAGGAAGAGCTGTGTAGCTGCATCACCAAAGCATGCCTTGATCATCCATGCTCTACATCGGTTCTTGGGATGGAAAGACCTGGAGCAAAACACCTTCTTTAGCTGCCAAAAAATAACAGCAGTGGGAAATAGAGAAGGTGGGAGTTTCATAGGAACATCCCCATCTCTGTCTGGGAGCCCATAAGAGAGCTGGGGTCTGATGCTGCAGGCGCTTTTAGGGTCTGCACCATGCCCTGATTGCTTCATCCATACCAGAAGCCAGGATGCAGTTGTGAGCGGGAGCAACAGCCCTGCAAAGGGGCTAGGGGAGCACTGGAGGGGCTTCTCCCTCCCAGCCTTATCCCACCACGGCACATCCCAGCTCCAAGCAAAACCTGCAAGGACGATCCTGCACCAGCCTGCAGCTGCTCAGCTCTCGCACGACATCCTCCTGCTCCTCTGGGTCCTCGCTGAAGGATCTGGCTGCATCCTGAGAGAGAAGATCAGCCTGGAATTGGCTCTCTGCTGTCACCCTTGGCAGGGAAATGAGAGCCTGAGGACCACCCTGCTGCCAGCGGGCCAGGGGCTTGCTGTGGGTCCCCCACAGCCCAGTGAGGTGGTCTCCAGCCCCATCCCATCCCCGCAGCGGATGCTCGCAGGCAGCCACACGTCTCCATGCCCTTGACTTGGAGGGCAGCCTGTTAAGTTGGTGATATACTGATCCGCCTATAATTTGAAGGGGTGAGAGGGTAGAGTCTTTCCCTGCCTCCCACCCACTCCCTCCCCCCACTTTCCAGCTCCTCTCCTCTCCTCCCTCGGGGGTGTGTGGGGCACATATCGAAAACACAGATATTGAACTGTCAAAACTATTTCCTACAAGAAAATAGATTCATCAGCTTGCAGCACGCAGGGTCATTGCCACATTTTCCCCTCGCGCCAGCACCTGCACATGCCGGCGCATACCCAATGCCTCTTCGCAGCACCGGCACTTTAGCTTGTAGCTCAGGGCCCTTAAGTGACTTTGAGAAATGGATAATCGATTATAATTCCATGGGCCTCTCTGCAGATTTATCCGGAGAATGTATAAAAGCCAGGGCTTGGGAGAAGCGAGTCCTTCTGGCCAACACGTCAATTGCCTGCGCTCTCCGTGCCCAGCTCGGAAAATCGCATCCCGAGCACGACTCTGTTTAATCCATCAGTACACAATCAATGCACTCTGTAATCAACTCTTGATCACTTAATTTTACACATGTTGGCTGAATCCCTTTGTTTAATCACTAGATCAGGCCGCCTTGTTGCACTGCCCCCTCCCTGCTTAACCCTCCCTGACCCTCGTCCCCCCCCCGGCACTACCTAACGCAGCCCAGAGCCTTCATTTCACCTTGAGGAAGAGCTTCCATGAATTTAGAGAGCCATGAGATGGCAAAGGGAGGGCAGAAAGGAAAATGGAGGGAGTGGAAATACAACACCAGAGAGAAAGGAAATATTTTCCCTTCTGTGTTTTCCCAGGGCTTGTCCTGGCCATTTCCATCCACATGACAGAAATCTCTGCTGGGATTTAGAAGGGGGCTGGATGTTGAGACACGCACACTGAAGACCTGCAGCACTCTGGGGAGAACGGGCACATTGGGGCGTCACCGGACAGATGCACCCGCACCCGATGGGCACCCATCTCGCGGCTCCCCTGCCTGCATCTACCCCCTCCAACATCCTCTCCACCCTGCTATTATTTTGACTGTTTCAGCAGCTGAGGCCATTACGAGCATCGGTTCTTGATCTTTCCCTCCCAGAGGCATCCTTGGGAACATCACTCCCATCTCGCCAGGGTTCATCTTCCTTTTTATGGCAAGAGCACGACCCTCGCGTTGTGAATGCATGTAAACGCAGCTATTTGGCATTTTTAGCGTGATTTGTGTCACTAGCCTGATGCCACCTCACCCTTCACACATGCTCCGCTGGCACGCCAGGGTCGGTGTCCGGGGGATGCTCAGAGGTGGAGATGTCTGACTGCCCGACATTGAAATGTGCTGGGATTTTGCACGCGTGCGCCTCATTCTGCTGTCGAATAACACTTTCCGAGAAGGGTTTGTGGCATTTTAACTGCGTGCTGAGAAGCTGAAGGCTCAGAGATAGGGGGACCGTGTACTTGCCATCTAAACATGGACCATTTTGACCAGTCGCGCAGGTCATGCAGCATGTTCCTCCTACCCGAGCAGCGCAGCGGTAATTCATAACCTGCTTAAATCTTCCTTTTTAAAAGAGGCCTTGATGCCGCCTTAATTTGGCACGTGGAGTGACTGCTGCTCATGCTTGCAAGAATAAATGATGGGATAAGCTTGAACAAGAGGGATCTGGAAGCGCAATTGCCAGGGGAGCGTGCAAATGTTAGCTTTGCACAGGAAACTCGCACAAAACTGCGTGTTGACACCAAGAGGCCAGTTGTAGGACAAAGCAGGCGCGGATGTTTAAAGAGAATTCCAGTTGCTATCCTATAGCAAATAGTCTTCAAAGAGCCCCTGGAGCTCTCGGCTTCTCAGCATGGAAAGAGGAGCTCGTACAAGATGAAACGCAAATAAATAGTTTACCATAGAAAGATATCCAAGGCAAAGAGTGAGATGCAAGTTTTAGATCTCACATTAGCCAGCTGGGGTTTTATTGGTCCCCAAGTAAAAGCTGTAAATAAAATACAAACCTAACCTGCATGTTGTCAAATTACATTTTAAAAAAAAAAAGCACAACAAAAAAACCCAACTTAATTGCACTCAAGAGCACTGAGGGGCGAACTGGTGCACGGTGCATCACAAGGCAGCCCGCAGAGCTGTTAGGAAAGTGTAAATCCAAGAGCTGGACAAATGGAACCTTTTACCTTGGGATCTGCTGACAGGCACAGATCACTCCAGCTTTGCTAACATAACTCATTTCTGCCCCAGAAATTCTTGGGAAAGCGTTAGTAAGAACAGAGAGCACGAAAAGCTCTCTCCTCTGCTCGCACTGACACCGGTGCCAGGGCAGAAGGATGGTGGTGGGTGGGATGCTGAGACCCTGTCTCCTTGTTTCCAGGCTCCTACCTGGCTGTAGGGAGCAAAGGTGATGATGCACATCAGGGAGGCACAGCCCAGGCAACAGAGACAGCGGCTCCAACCAGAATTAGCCAGCAGGATACGGATGAGCAACTGGAGCATCTTCTCCTCCTGTCCTGACTGCTGAGGGCTCCCAGGGGCTCCTGTGCCAGCCTCCACAGTACTCCTGGGGAGCTCCAGAGCAAGGACGGGTCTTTCTTCCATGCCAGGTTCTCAACTCTCCTATGCAGAGTTTAGCTGCTCTTCTCATCCACTTTTCCTTTCCACTGCATTCACATTCATTCTTTAAACTTTCATATATGCTGATATGTTGACGACATCAAAACTAGCCCACCTGGCTCGGTTTAAGGAACCTCCCTTCCCAGCAGATCCACGCTTGGGATCTGATCTGGGCTTCACCTGACCACAGTGTGCAGGGCTTTCTCCCCAAGGTCTGCACTTGTTCAAGGTGGTCTGACTTCCACGGGAACAGGCAAAGCCAGACAAGGTCACTCTGTCTCCAGAGTCCCTGGCTGGGAGTTCAAAGGGTCACCCTGCCTGGGATCTGTTACTGAACTGGAAAATCGTACAGTCATAGAATGGTTAGGGTTGGAAGGGACTTTAAAGATTGTTTAGTTCCAACCCCCCTGACATGGGCAGGGACACCTTTCCCTAGACCAGGTTGCTCAAACCCTCATCTAACCTGGCCTTGAACACTTCCAGGGATGGAGCATCTATAACTTCCCTGGGGAACCTGTTCCAGTGTTTCACCACCCTCATTGTAAAAAATTTCTGTCTTCATAGGGACAACTTGCTTTGGCCAGCAGTGACGCTGGGTTGTACGACAGTCGCTCTTCAGCCACATCCTTCTGCCCATGCCTACTCTTCTTCCTCATCCCCTGGGACTAGGCACCCTGTTTGGGTTGAGGTCCTGCTGTGCAGGAGCAGAGCAGGATGAGGCCTCGCAGGCACATCCAGGAGACCAGACAGCATCTCTCCCACTAGCACTGCCAGGGAGAGGGTTGCACCAGCCAACCTGCCCTCACGTCTCATGGAGAAGACGCTTCCCATGGCCAGGCAATCCCCACACGGATTTATTTGCTGCCTCCAGGCCACTCTCATAGGCATATCACAGGCAGTGAGGGATGATGCCCTGCCCCGGAGAGCTGGGTGCCCAACTGGAGCGTGCAGGAGGGGGAACACAGGCAGAGATGGGATGTGCTTGGGTTGGGAGAAGAAGATAACGTCAAAGCTGGGGATGAGTTTACAAATCCTGGCCCAGCAGCAGTGAACCCTCTAGGAAGAGCAGGAAAGACTTCGCCACAGGCCACCGCAGAGGAGACCAAGCACAGGGATGGAGAGCGGAGAAGAGCCTCCCCCAGTGTCACCCACATTCCAACACAGGCGATGACAGTGTCACATCCTTTCCGCCATTTTCAGGTGGAGAGAGAGAAATAAAGAAAAAAAAGAAAAACCAAAACAACCTGCCAAGGACTAATTAATATTTAATTTACTGCAAAATGTACTTATTATGCCCAAGTAATTGGCCGACTGCACAGCTGTGACCACTAATGAATAGAGGGGGGACAAGACGCAGGGACAGGAGGCGGGCAGGGGAGCACAGGGGTGATATTGTCTTTGATCAGACCCTGCTGCCTGCCTTTAATGTGCATAATAAGAAAACTTAAACAGCTTTGATTTTTTTTTTTTTTAAGATCTAAAACCGGCCGTGATGCCATAATTGGATTGCGTTTAGCTTATTGCACTGTAATCGCCCTATTATCGCTGCAACTTTAACGAGGGGGGGAAAAAAGGACTTTAGAAGATGGCATTTGCAAATAGGTTGTTGAATAACACTGCTGCTAAACACGGAAAACAGGCGAGCCCTGCTTATTGTGATTCTCGCATAGATTGCCAATACCTGAGGCACTCAGCATCCTCGTCTCTATTGCTGCTTTTCGCTCCGTGATTGAACTATTGGCTCATTTAACTCCAAGGACGGGAAATATTTTTTTACTTGCTAATAGAAGCGCGGCTCAGCTGTGGCCCAGCGTAGATTTTTAGATCAGTTTTTCTTGATGGCTTATTCTGCGAAGAGAGTTAATTTCGCCCCGGCGCGGAGTGCTTAAGTGGGATTTAAGTGTTGCGCGAGTCTTTTGGTGACCCCTTCGCGCAAGGTGAAATCTGCCCTGAGAGCCTCCCCTCCCTGGAGAGGGATGCTCAGCACAAGGCAGGGACACATCCTGATGCTTCAGCCTCTTACCCTGCTGCTGGGTAACTTCACGGACTTGAAGTCCATGCAACTTCATGGACTTCAAGCCAGGTTCAGCACTTGGCATCTCCGTGCCTCTCGGCATCCAAGTCTGTCGAGCGGTGGGCTGGGAGACGTGCTGTCATGGCCGCCCGCGGCTCCCGCCCCGGTGGCTGGCTCTTCCCTCCGGCTAAACCAAACAGCTCATCAGACACCATCCCGGGCGGGTGCACCGTGGCAGGCAGCCATGGCACACAGCCGGAGGGGGAACGGCCCCGCAGGGGAGAGGTGTGAACCATGAAAGCAAAACAGAGCCAGAGCACACGCGCCCTGTGAAGCTGTGGGGTGGCTGGAGGGAGTTCAAGGAAGGGCGGTGGGAAGGACTAGGGGGTCGGCAGAGCTGCACCTCCAGCTCAGTGGAGCAAGAAGCCATGTCCCCAATCTGCCGTGGGCCCACGTGTCTCTGTGCGGGGCCCTCGCGCTGTGACGGTAGCCCAACACCTCTCCACCCCTCTGCGAGGGACGGGTGCTGGTGGTTTTTCTGCCCGGTGGGGACGGAGGCAGAACAGGCTGGTGCGTGCAGCTTTTGGGGGGGTGGACCTGCTCTGCACAGCCTCATGCACAGGGACAAGGCAGGGCTGAGCTCGGGAAATGCATCTCCACGGGCCACGCAGCCCCTCTGAGGGAAACACGTGGGCATCTTGCTGATCACATGCGCCTAAAAAAAGGTTGAGCAGGGAAAAAGGAAGGTTTTCCCATCCGGAATAAAAATACCTGCATCTCCAGCAAGAGGATCAGCCATGCGGGACACGGTGCTGGCAGAGCTGGTGTGAACTGGCACCGTCACCCAAGCCTGGGCGGCACAGGCAGGAGCTGCTGACTGTGCGGCAACAGCCAGGATTAAAGGGCAACTCTTGCTTCACCTTACTTTTTGCTTCATTTATAAATTGTCCTCTTTGATTTTGCCTTGGCTTGGAGTTTGGTGTGGAAGTTTTCTTTGAAATAGGAAGAAATTTTGGTCTGAAATGTCACATTGCTTATTAATTTTAATAAATGGATTTTTATTTTTTTTAAAATGAAACAGCACAATAATAAAGTCCGTTTTGCTTGTGGGGCCATGGCTGTTTAGGAAGCCATGCAACTATCCTTCCTGCACAAGAGCAGGACGCTGGCATCAAACTCCCCAGGGGAGCTGTGGCCCAGAGGATGTGCTGGAGGGGCTGCCAGCCCATACCCGTCGCCCGTGGGAGACCGCCACGGGCAGAATTGGCTGAGAACGGCTCCCCTCTGCAACGCAGCCCCAGCCGATATCCAAAACGGCCGTCTTTGGCTTGAAAGCAACTCCAGCTCTACTTTTTGACTACACGTTGTGCATTATCCTCACAGTAAAACTGTAATGGCAGCAGAAAACTACACGCTAACCCAATAAACAGTAACAGGCCCCCTCAGAGGCGTTAGAGGGGAACATGTCCGCACACAGCCGGCTGTAGCAGCGCGGAGGGAGACGCGCAGCCGGAGGACACCGGGGGCTGCAAGGCGAGGACGTGGCCGGGTGCCACGGGATTTGTGGGGAAGTCCCCTCCCTCCCTGCCTGCACGGTGCCTGTCGCACGTCAGACCACCTCGCACAGCGCTTCTGGAGGGTGAAATTCAAACCGAGGTGCTGGGGCCAGAGCGTCAGCGCAGCACCGTCCCCATCCCCTCTCCACGAGCCATGTCAAAGGCGCTGAGCTGCAGGCAGAGGTACCACCTCTCTTCCCAGCCTCTCCATCCCATCTCTGCCCACAGCCCAGCAGCCTTCTGTATCTTTCTTGGGCTGTCCTGTTCCTTCCCTCGCCCCTCCACCTTCTTGTGCTGGCCAGACCAAGAAGAAGCAGACACTGCTAGAAAGTCTTCCCCAAAACCACATTCCTGCCTTGCTCCTGACTGGCAGATCTTGGAAAAGAAAATTGCCACCAGACATCAAAGGGGAAAAGCAATTTTGGTTGGGCTCTTGGCAAGCTGAGCTGGTGTTGGCCTCGTGCCGCTTGGTTTTCCTTGGTGGGTGCTGCCTCTCCAGCATGAGGAAGGAGCTGGCTGTCAACCCACGGAATTTTATTTTGGATTTTATTAAACTTGATCAGAGAGGCGCTGTTTTTTTAGTCCTACCTCAAGGCGGCACTCAGCCGGCCATCAGCATCTGCCAGATAATAATTAACATGTATTTGATTAGTGCCTTGTGTGTGGGGAGGCTGACGCTTCATAACCATGAGTGGCTGCTGGAAAATCCCTGTTTCCCCAAAAATCTGCTGCAAAGAGACAAGTATGGTCTTGTGACACGACACAAGGACTCGGGACCAGAGACCTGCCTGTTTTGATCTCACTCATTCTCCTGTGCTTTGAGCCCTCAGTTTTAGAAAGAAATTATCTTTCCCATACTTCGTCTCCCTTCTCTGTTCAGCCCTTAAGCTCAACGGGACAGGGACTGTGTGCAGTGCTCCGCGGCTATAGGGGCCCCATCTAATTACAGCCTCGAGAAAAACATAAATAACAGTATAAATAATACAAGAAAATACTAAAATAATATAAATAATAAAAAGAATATAAATAATAAAAAGAATATAAATAATAAAAACTCAGTCTCTGGCTCCCAGTCCTCTCCTTGCCTGACCGGACCTCCATCCTCCTGCCGACTCCTCCCAGCAGTGCCAGAGCCGATGTTTAGCAGCAGGTTCCAGATCAACTCCCCCCACCAAATAGCCCCAATATCAGCGTTGCAGCTTGGACACCAATACAAAAATCCAGCACAGGCAAAAAAAACCCACAATCCTACAAAACACCCCAGGGAATTTAAAAATCTGACCAGATAGGCACTATTGATGGAGAAATATAAATGCTGCAATTTCCGGTGGCGGCTTCGTGAGCCCTAAACCTGAGCTGCAAAGTGGTATTGTTGAGTTCGATTTGTCAAACGGGGAGGGCTGGCAAGTTGGGCAGCTTCACAGACTGTGTTTTATGGAACCTTTCAGGAACCCTCCATAAAAATGTATTAGATTAGTAATTTGAGTCCCAAATGACCAATTTGGAAACGATTGCTTTCTTATGATTTTTCTGAAAGTGCCTGTTTCGTGAGAAATTTCTTGAAAAATCAGACAGTTTTTAGAGACAATTGTACCAGCACAGCACAAGGGCTGGGCATGACGGCTTGGGAGAACATTCATTTAATGAGAAGGGAAAAAAAATCCTGTGTAATGCCTCCTCCGTCTTTCCCCAGCTTCTACATTACCATAATAAGGTCTAATTCTTAAATACTTCTCCAGAAGAAAAGTGTCTATTCACCCCCGTATTTGAGTGGGAAGAAGGGAGGTGTGGAAGGGAAACAAGACTTGCCGAGGTTGCACATCCTGGGCAGAGGTGGGATGGGAGCCCTGTGCTGGTCCCCAGCAGGTCTCAGTTCAGGCAGTTCCAGCTCCTTCCCAACAACTGGTTTTCCTTCCTTCTGCTCCGGTCAGAGCTGCTGGGTGTGCCGGAGGGGAAAGGGGCAGCCGAGCTCTCGGGGGAGATTTATACTTCACAATGTGGAGATGTACAGTATATATAGTTCACACAAAACTATGAGCTATGTTTTATTTATTTTATACTAAAAACGCTAATGAAAACTGCCATTTAAGTATGAGATGCACCAGAAATTAAGTGTATGATGACCTCCCAATGTCCCTTTCAACCTAAATTATCCTACAGCTCCACAACCCTGTGATCATCTTCCTCTCTGCCTTCTGGTCTCTACATTTTAAGGACCCTGCTCGCAGCACATAGTCAAGCTTTCTGCCCTGTCTGCAGGGCTCAAAGCATGCCTTTGCTATTTATTGAAAGGAAAACTGAGATTCTTATATCACCACTTATATCACCACTTATAAGAACTGAGATTTCTTATATCACAGGGGCTGACACTTTAAAGAGGAAAAAAAATAAACAATTCTGAGAGTCTTATGATAAACTTGTGAAATTTGTCGGTCTTAAGATATGAATCACCCTGGGATATTGCTATCTGGAAGGTATTAAGGAATTACAGTATAGAACTTAATTAAGATTATTAGTCAGGGCTGAGCTGTGTAGGAAAGATGCAGAATTTGGAGAAGAAACAGGAGAAGGACTAACTACTCTCCATTCTCTTCTTGTTATTCTGTCCAGTAAATCCTGCCTTTGTATTCCCTACGCTCTTTCTCTCCTCCATGCTCCCACTATACTACCTATTTCCCTCAGTTTCCCACTCCTGTTTTGAAAGGAGACCTCACCTCTTTCACAGGAAATACAAAAATTTCCTCCAAATATTCCTTTTCATAGGAAATACAAATTTCCTTCTAAAAATGAACATTTTTTGTCTTGTTAAAATAAACCTATTGGATGCGAGTCCACAGGAGGCACGAAGATGATCAGAGGGCTGGAGCACCCCTCCTATGAAGACAGGCTGAGAGAGTTGGGGCTGGTCAGCCTGGAGAAGAGAAGGCTCCGGGGTGATCTTATAGCAGCCTTCCACTACTTAAAGGGGCCTACAAGAAAGCTGGAGAGGGACTTTTGACAAGGGTGGTGTCGTGATAGGACAAGGGGCAATGGCTTTAAACTGAAAGAGGGGATATTTAGAATAGATAAAAGGAAAATTTTTTACAATGACGGTGGTTGAAACACTGGAACAGGTTGTTCAGGGGAGTTGTGGATGCCCCATTCCTGGAAGTGTTCAAGGCCAGGTTGGAAGAGGCTTTGAGCAACCTGGTCTAGTGGAAGGTGTCCCTGCCCATGGCAGGGGGGCTAGAACTACATGATCTTTAAGGTCCTTTCCAACCCAAACCGTTCTATGATTCTGCAAAATACAGAAAAAAGAGAGGAGTCGTAACCGGGGCATTGCATCCCATTAGTGTGATCAGCTCTAACTGGGGCATCTGGGCATGACTGCAGTCCAAGGTAGATTAACTCAGGTCCCAGTAAGAGCAAGTAGCTTTCACAAATACATAGAAACTGTGTATGTTTTGATCAGAGGTTAACCCCCAGGCAGCAGGATTGGGGCCATTTTAGGGTACCTCCGGGGTGAAGTGATGGAACAACTTGCCCAGTGTTTGTGTCTTTCAGCTTAACAACTGATCAGTAATGAAAATGCAAAAAAACAGATCACTGAAATATCTTTACTCTTATTCCCCTTAATTGCTCCTCTTAAGCACTATTTTTAAACAGGCCATTTTTTTAAGACAGGAAAATACCACGTCAGTAGGTTTTGCATAAATGGTAATTGCAAAACTGCTAAGGTGACATTTTTGATGTGAACAATTTTACAAAAAAATTAATATTTTGACTCTTTAATAAATGGGCATTGCAAGAGAGAATCCATATAAAAAGAGAGCTAACGCAAGGTTCTTGAAGCCATTTCCATCAATTGCTATAAGATTTATATGTAAATAGTTAATGGCACTATTACAATTTAATGGGGGCATGGCAAGCTGTGTTTACATAATAAATATGATTAAGTGTTTTCCTCGAATGAAGTTGCTGAACTGTCACGCTACCCCAGGTTATTATCAACATGGCTTTAAAATGTTAATCAGACAATCAGAAGGAAACAGTCCCCATCCCCGCCAGACCATCCGAGTTGTTTTAAACACAGCTCCCTGTCACTGCGCTGCGTCAGCCGGTCCCCGAAACCTCCCACCATTGCTGCAGCATTACCGGCAGAGGCATGGAGATTTGCTAAAACGTATGGACAATATTTTATCCGATTTCATTTTTTACAAGAGTGGGACTAACACCATCCACTTGAATGGA